>NW_026623193.1:2409715-3614572 GCF_028827665.1 Penicillium hispanicum
CATGTTTTCTTCTTGTTTCCACCTCATGCAGCGCAATCCTGCGCCAGCACCTCTGATTCGTGACCAGCACTGACTTCATGCAGAGCGCATCATGACGCATCTGGGGAAAGGCCCGGGCAACATTCTCGTCCTTGCCGGGCCTAGCTCTGGCCCTGGCGTGTGGGCTCGGCTTTTTGACTCGGGGCTAGTCATGTTTGTGTCTCATGCTACTGATGTCCGGCTGGGCCGGTGATGTCCTGGTGATTTATTCCCTGGGACGAGTTATAAAGACCCGGGCTGGTGGTCTCGTCTCTTCTCGTTTCTTGTCTGCACGGTTATCAACTGAGTATTTCCTCGCCCTTCTATTCTCTCTCCTTCTATCTCCCTACCCTTTGCGGTTGCGAACTATACCCTCATCCGCCCCTGCAAGTTGATACTCACAACGGTCTGCGCGTCGATCTCATCATCGCGATGCTCTTTTCGACCACCATTGCCCGGCCTCTGCAGCTGGTGACTCGGACCTTGCAGTGGTCCAGCGCCGTGATTGTGATGGGCCTAACCTCGTACTTCATCAAGCGCGGTCCCCACGGCCAGCACATTATCTACCAGGAAGTCATTGTATGTGGCCCTCTTTGCCCTGAGCTTCCATTTAGTGATTACTAGCAGAGCTTCAGCTAACATCCACCAGGCCGTCCTGTCCGTCGCCTTCTTCCTGCCTGCCTTCATCTCACCCTTCCTGCCAACTGCTCTCAGCAAGTTCGTCCTGCTCATCGACGTCGTCTTCTCGTATCTGTACGTTGCCCTCATCCCCCCCCCCCCCCAAGCGATCTTCTGTATCACCACGATCCCAGCTAATTGCCCATAGGTGGTTGACTGCCTTCATCTTCGCCGCGCAGGACTACAACTGGCACTCGTGCTACTTCAACGCCCCGCCCGGTGTGACCTGCAGCCGCAAGAAGGCCAACGAGTCGTTCATCTTCCTCGCCTTGTACGCTGTCTTCTTTCATCCCCTCTTCTCCCAGCCCAGCCCACTGCCAAGGTTCCACTACATCACAGATTGGATCGACTGAACCAAACTGGATGGAATCCTTATCCTGTCACGTACTCCCCCACCACGTTCAAATCCATACTAACCCAGTTTGATCTAGCATCTTCACCTTCATCGGCATGTTCCTTGAAGTCGCCTCCCTCTGGGCCTACCGCAAGGAGAACACCACCCAGCCCATCCACGAGAAGAACGGCGGCACCCGGCCACCACTCGATGCCCCTGCCGAGCCGGCCGTGCCTACTAGCGCCGTGTGAGTGCTGGTCCCCATATACCACATCGCGCTCTGGGCCTGGAGTGGGCGTGGCCGCTTCTGTGCCGGGAGAGGCCCACTCTATATACGAGTCTCTGGAGTGGCTCGTACCCACTACGGCGCGGCACGAGGATGGTGTGGATGACAATCTAGGGTTTATCTTGAGTTGGTTCGACTCAAAGCAAGGCCTGGATACGTATACGACTATATGATGATAACAGTGGATTCGGTGTGGCTGGTGGCTTGCATATACCAATTCCTCTCGCTTCGTTTTTGATACCAGTCGCCAGTGTCGGGGGTTCTTTGGTGGGTGGGTGGACTGGGTGGTGCTTTCGAATTCTTCTGTTTTTATCTACCTGGAATATTGTTTTAATTTATTTAATGGAAATCGAGGTTGTTACTCTGATCTGGATTTGTTTCGTCCACGAAGCGATCTTATTCGTAAATCTTTTATCTGCAGATCGGGAGGACACAAAACCATCCAGATGCATACTACCAACTACAATACTGAGCGGATTAGATGATCAAAGACTGATGATTAATTAGGCTAATCATTCTCTGAGTTGGTACCTAGCGCCGACGATTCGGTCGGCCTTCGGGCGGCATTTCAACCACCTGAATATACATGCTTCACCTAAAGGGTGAAGCCCCAAACCAAAAGGATCTTCTTTACATTTTAGCGGGAGGAAGGACGTAGCGGCACAGTGATACCATGTCTTGCTTTTATTGTGGTAATACTTCCCTGAGATAGCTTCTTCAGCCTTAAGCCTGTCCTCAACCATACTAACGCGGACGTTCCTTTTCGTCCTCTCCCCTCCAAACCTCCACCGTCCACCTCAGCCTGAGTCTGGGTCTCGCCTCTATCCAGACTCACTTTCTCATTCAGCAAGCTATCCGTAACATGGTTCCCCAAAAGCGCCCGAAGTTCCGGATTACCCGGTGGATGCGCATCCGTCGGTTTTTCTACGAGCTCGAGTCACCACTTCGGCTTCGCCATAGCCTCATTCGTCCCAGGCACCGGAATAAGCGTCCCTTCCTCGCACTGCTCCGCCTCTTTCTTCCCCTGCCGACGTGGCACTTTCGTGTCCCGGAACCGGTACCTTTCAAAATCATGCGAAATAACGTGCCGCTCCTAGCGTCCCGAATGAACGCCGCGGACCTTAACAATATGTATTCCACCCCTATCTGGCGCGCGCGGGATACCCCTCTCCGGTCTCTCTACCGGATCTACGAGGTGATTGCGGCACGCCAGCTTTATGCGATCGGCGCAGAGGTACAATATTTCTGGCACCAGTCGCGCCGGTCCTGGGCCGTCGATCGCATCCCAGATCCGCATGATGATGATCCTGTTCGCTATGCTCTTCTGGCCGCTATCGCGGAACAGCTCGCCCATTCCTTCAACTGGCAGATGAGCATAGGGATGCGGCGCGATAGAAGGAATATCTATCGTGAGACAATGGACGATCAGCTCCCTCCTTTTACGCCGATAGTCGCCCCTATGTGGACTAAGAATGTGCCTGCGGTTGACCCAGTATGGATTGCCGACTTGCCAGACGACATGCTGGACTCGTTTGGCAGACTCGTTCTTGAAGTCGGCGGAGAAACTTCATTTTATCTGGAAAGGAATATCATTTTTGGCGGCGGCGACTTCTACACGGTATAGAGTGGCCGAATAATTTAGTTCCTATACGCTAGTTTTCAATTTAGAAGAGTATACTACCTAGGTCTTTATTTCATATATTAGTAGGTAATACTAGACCTTAGGATGTCTACCTAGGAGATTAATATATTTTAGGTAAGACTCGCCTCGATGGGATGGGTCCGTCTATGCGCAACCCTAGATTCGAAAGAACTTTCGAAAGGAGGTCCGAAGAGCTCGTGCGTGTTTGAACACGCCTCCCACACTTGGGTAGCCTGACACGGAAATATGAATACTTCTCAGGGAGTCCGGTCTAGGTTGATAATCGTGGCCGAGAACAGCGTACCCATCCAAGTGGACGCTGGTGTGATTTTGTCTACATATATCGATCACGACCCAATGGTCCCCAAGAAGCACAGGGATTCTAGGGTTGGAGGATTAGAGACAGGTTGGTCGAGGATACTCCAAATGCTTTCATATCTCGTTAGAATGCCAGAATTCGCGTTCTCAGTTACAGTACAACCTAGCTATAATACGAGTAGACTGAATAATCACAACCACAGAGCCCTGGAGGCCATGCAGATGATGTTAGTCAGCAACAACATACCTACCTAGGTAGAGAAACCTTCCAAGGTCGCTTGCTCTATCCATCATCCCTTTCTTTTCCTCCTTAGGCTTGTTAACGCGTTAACGCCCTATGGTCCCTCCCCGTGTTCTACTGTCAGGAACATAATGGGGTTCTCCCTTCAAAACACCCGATTTTGTCCGGTAATATAGCGTTTCTAGGCATAGGGTAAAAAACCTCGTTACGCTCACACAGCACTAGACACTCAAAATAGGCGACCATCCCATCAGTGTGACAAAGGCCCAGCGGCTAGATCCAAATCGCACACTGTACCGAGTGTCGGTCGAACCAGCCGGCGATCTTCCATCAACTATTATCGTTAAACAACAGAAAGAAGGGTGGTCTGAGGAGTTTCAGCGGGAAACAGAAGCTTATGCAAAGATGAAAGACCTTCAAGGGAAATTGATTCCTCAACTTTTTGGCCGGGGTGATTTCGATGGCGTCCCGGCACTTATTCTCTCGGAGATTGTCGGCATCACTTTATAGTAAGAAGCCTATCAACGAGGAAACAATAGAGAGTCAACTTGAGGCAGCGTTCAAATCTTTATCTGCCTATAGTGCCATATACTGGGACCAGAAGCTGGATAACTTCTTGCTCTGCGATAATCCAGACTGCAACAACGGTAAAGTGATGGTTATCGATCTCGAGCAAGTCCAGTTTCCTGCTATATTTCGCTCCTGGCAATTGAACGTCAACCAAGAGGGCGCACATTCTTTGATGAGAGACTTCAGAGACATTCGGTACCCAGATCGTGAATCATCGCCTGTTAGGTTTTGGAGATCTGATGCTGGCAAATCGTGACGCAGAGAGCGAACAGAGCGCCCCAAGCACAAGCGAGCCAAATGGTATGATGAATCCGGGGAATATCGAGGCTCCGCGTTATATCGCGGCTTGAATAGAAACAAGGAGAGAGGGAACCACGAGTACAACCAGCGGGTTGAAGGTCTCCAGCAGGCCGGCAAACCAGTCTCTAAGAGGCTTTTGGAGACGTCGAGCTTAGAAAGTGGTGGATGGGCCCGGTGTACTTTCCTCACTGCCAGCAATCACCAAAGCCCAAGCACCAAGGAGAAGACGAAAAGAAACCACGAAAGTTGCAGCACGCGCCTTTCTAAATTAAATAGGCCTAAGGCCCATATTGTGTAATAAATATTTCGTAGCCCGCTTAACAGATACATTAGACCGACCAAGATTCTGGTCATTGTTTTGGAACATGGTGAAGCTCTAAACCCTGGCCACCTTGACCACTGCAGCTGGAAAAGCTCCGTAAACGCTGCTTCCGCCGGGATGGATACACGTTTCGGTTGTCGTGGTTTCCCACGCTGAATGTGGATTGACGTTTGGTTTGGCGAAATGGCTTCACGAATAATCGAGCGCACAATTTTCGACAGGCGGCTTGGGACGTGATCACATAGATAACGGTATTCCAAAAGGCCTGCAGGGGGAAGACGAAAGCAGCAACGTAGTTAAGTGGGAAGTTCATTCCCGCAGGATCCACGATGGCATAAACACGGTTCACGCTGGTTGGGATCTACAAGACAAGGTTAGATAGCGGTTCATTCGCTTTCTTGGATCGATTCATCACATACCCAAGTGATCATGAGAACCAAGAAGAACAGAAAGGCAACGCGGGCATAGAGCCAGGCCTCCTGGTTCTGTGCCTGCTCGGCCGCATTTCGGGTGATGCTTCGGACTCGGAGAGCATCCGGCATGTGAGACTGTGGCTGTAGCTTCTGGGGATGGGCTTCCACCTGGACGGCATAGAGATCTTGATCGGTACCCAGATCCAAAATGCCATGGGGGCCTGCGTCCTGCACAATTGGCCGTTCTTCATGTGTAATCTTGACCTCGGTCATGGTGTTCACGAATGGACTCTCATTCAAGGGATTCAGGTAGCCGTCAAGGTGTTCTCGTTTGTCCCAGATGAGCTTCGCGGTCATGGCATAAATGATAAACGCAAACAGAAGAGCAACCCTGGGCACCGTGTTAGACTTTCACTTCCCTCTCGATCGGTCCCGGACTCACCAAACGATGCCATAGAGGAAGATGATTCGCATAAAGTCCCATTGGGGCGTAATCCAGCACCAAATCGTCGCGTTGCCGTATATGTGACCTCGGTCCGAGGTCGAAATGAAAACGAAGGCGAGGGATGGAACCAACGACAGGATAAAGCTGAGGATGAGGTAAATCACGTCCAAGGATCGCAGCTGCTCCACCGTATAGTTTCGAAAGAATACCAGGTACACGTTGACCGCCATAAAGAAAGCCCAGTAACAATCCACCCCAAGGAACATCTCGACGAGGAATGCCTGGAACTGACAAAGGCTGGAATGTTGTCCTGCCGCGGGGCCGGCTTCCGAGATCAAGGCGGCGATATTTGAGCCCAGGTTGCCCCAGCTAGCAAAGAAGATAAGTCGATTGATGGGCTTGTCGAAGCCTGATGCGAACAGATAGGTCACGATCACAAAGACGATGCATACTATCGAGACGCTTGAGTTGACTCGTTCCGTTACCACCATGGCCCGGTGCTGGTTGTCTGTTAATGGGATGCCCGTCATTCTAGCAATGCACTCCGTTGTCCCTGTTGCAAGAAATGAGAGGTTAGAATTCCGCACGAAGAAGAGACTCGCGTCGAACACGCATACTGTCTGAAACAGAGCACTGGCAAGAATGCAAATCACATTCGGGAGAGCACCATCGATTGGTGAGTCCCTAGGAAACTGACCGCGAAATCGGGAAAAAGAAGGTGTCAAACCCTGGTAGAATCTGGGGCAGGCGATCAATATAGGCCTTTCTCCACCAGGGAGAGACTCCTGAATGGATTCGTTTAGTCGTTGGAAGGATCACAAGGATTTAGTGTCCCGAAATATCAATGACTATACTGGAGCCACAGTGGTGATCAATTGCCATGTGGAAGTGTAGTGCCATGCTTCGCTGTGCCACGCGGGCAGTGGCACTGACGAGGTCGACGCACCTGGAAGCCCTGTTTTATGAAAGACGGTGATCCTTGGTTTTGAAGGATTCATCCTATATACCTACATAGTATAGGCTCACTGTCACGACACGGAATTATGGGGCCGGAACGTGCACACTTGGGGCCTTGGGGGCCATGGGACGCAATCAGAGACCACAAATAACGGGGCAAACTCGCCAAATACTCTATTTGTCCAGTTTTACTGGGATCTGCATATCTATGGCTGCGTTAGTCGGAGCTAGGGCGTAAAGGATTCAGCATGTGGTGTAGCCTTGCATGAGAGGCAGCTTAAAACGTGATGTGACAGCGCAAGAATTCGATTATTGTCTCCACTAGCACGAATCCTTCTGACCCGCAGAGTTTCGACGCATCCTGACGGGCGAGGGGTCGTTGGACCAGATTCGCTATGCCCACAGAAATCCTAGAAGAAGAGAAGAATTAATCATCACACTATGTACACGGCTGTGATCGTAATGGTCATGGAAAATGCGAGGCAGGTAGGACCCGAGGTAAAGACTCATTTCATGAATATGAGGTCTACCGGTTGCTACAGTGAGTTCCACGAATTTCCGTTTTCTCGGAGCTCGCCGTCTGGACAGATATGTACCAATAAGTTTCGTTTAGGGGCACTCGCTACGAATCCTGGCTTCGGTCGGCACCTCAAAAAGGATTAGGACCCTAAGTGATAGGCCGACAGTTCAGGGATGTACTTCAACCTATTCTTCACGCCAGCTCCAAGTGTATTCCACTAATCCCCGAAGTCGTAGGGAAAGGTCGGAGCAGAAGAAAGCAGCATAAATCCTTGATTGTGGGTTGTTGCGTAGGAAGAAAGGAAGCTATCTACACAGCAGCGCTGCGTGCTGGCCTAAATACCAAGGCACCAACTCTCAGCAAATCCGTACGGATATTTTACCTGATTTGGCGAGCGGGACATGCGATAACAGCAACAGGGTGCGGCGCTCACTGGTCGAGTCCAAGTGCGTACGGGCTGATAGGGGCGGGTTGACAATAGCCGATCAGTGGAGATTTCTGATAGCCCATCCTCCTGCCAATTTTTCCTTGACATTAGTAATGCTAGGTCTTGTCTGGAGGAACGAAGTGGATAATAATAATGGACCAATCACGCACGCTTTGAATTCGTGTCCGCTAGCTGTTTGCAAGACCGTGACTACACCATCTCGATTCCTGAGCTTTCGTTCGCTTGCACATGGCGGCACTGACAGCTTAGGCTGATCAAAGGGGTATTCCTATAAAGATGATAGTATAGGGGTTCTATCCAGGCACATCGGCTCCATAGATCATGCGATATGCGATATCCAGGATGCTCACTCCAACCTGCGCCAATGGCCTGGTCATATGGCGCAAAAAAACACGCCATCTAGTTATTGTCTCGCGTGGGCTGAAGGGACCGAGTAGGGCGGCGATGTCATCACCAAAGAAATGATGGAAAAAATGCAGAACAAAACGTACAACAGTGAGATCCTACGGGAGACCCTCCCATCAATACCGATTTTCCTGACTTGGGAGGCGATCTATAGGTAGTGATATTTCAAAATTGGTAGGCAATTTATACATGAGCACTGAGGCATGTAGCTTGCGAAGGGACTCATTGCAATCTGAGAATATTGGACCCTCGAGGGTAACCCCAGAAGTGCTTTGAATATTGACAATCTTTGAATGCTTGATCTCTACTTTCTGCTAATTGGAATTGTAGATGATTTTATGAGAAACCTGCAGTGTATTTGCAAGTGAGTCGCCCGACTTCAAACACTTTGTCAATATAGTCGCGGTGACGAAGTTTCATTCCGTGGGACGCGTCGCCCCTCCAACTATGCCTTTCTCCGTTCCTTATTATCGAGATGCTGGTCAATTACCAGGATCTCTTCCTGATCAGAATGAGATTGAACGGGCAACACGAACCCTCCCCAAGAGATCAGATTATGGTGGGCGCCTGGTCATAATCAGAGATGTATATGTTGTGAAATATGGCCCGCTTGTGACCGAAAACGAGGATATACTCTACTTTTTATTGAAAAATGGCTCAATATCACAGCGCTACGACTCTACGCTATGTACCGCGATCGGGACACCCTGTATATTGTCATGGAATACATCCCCGGTATTTCTCTAGGGATACTCTGTTCCCCTGAGGCAAATGAGTAAGAGGAGGTTGGGACTTGGTCGGGCTTCTTCGAAGAGAATGAGAGGTAAGTGATAGAGACTTTCCTAAGGTTTGAAACTTTTTATGGGAATTTTTTTTTTTTTCTTTTTTTTTTTTTTTTTTTGTTTTTAGTGAAATCAAATTGTCGCAGTTCCGGATCTCAGTATGAAGAAGCTAACCGAAAGGCCACCAGATTCAGAGAACATGTAGATCTCAAGTTAAGGCATCATAGGATGGTAGTGTTGAATACATCGGAGTAGTAGGCAAGTATTCAATGAATCAACCGACATGACGATCCACTAAATAGATAGACATTTCCACAGGCAGGTCCAGCCAAAGAAGGTGTCTTGTACGTAGATACTAAACAAGAGCATTGTTTATAGGTGTCTTGATATGTATCCGGCAAGTGGTTAGACGGCCGGGAGAGAGAAGTAGTCAAAAGATACGTCATGACGGCGAAGAAAGGAAAACAATATTGCGTTCGAGTTGAGTTCATTGTCACCGTTACGTCTTTCTCTATCAAACAAAAAACCTATGAATACGGTTAGAATCACCCTGCTTTGTTCTCTGTACGTCTTTCTCGCTTTCATTGAGACTTTCGCGAGATGAGCGTGGATCCTGAGTCGTCAGGTACCGGATAGCCTGAAAGAGCATGTACGCTTCCGTTACATCGCCTTGTGCCTCCAGCGAACAAGCCAATTGCCTTCTTGCGCGTAATGTGTTGGAATGCCCATGTCCAAGTGCCATCGTATTGGCTTCAACTAGTTTGCCCCAGACATTTTCTGCCTCTCGAGGTTTATCCTGTTTCTCCAAGATATGACCATAACATTCCAAGCAGGAGCGAATTTTTGGGTGTGATATGCCCAGAGTCTCCTCCGCACCCAAAACTTGAAGGAAGGGCTTTTCTGCATCGTGATACTTGGCTTGTGCAGAAAGCGCTTTTCCGAGCCAAGAACAGGATTCCACTGTATCTAGGTGGTGTTTTCCAAGTATTTCTGTTCTTCGATCGGCCACATCCTGGAGGATTTTTCCTGCAGTCTCATATTGGCAAACATTGAAGTGGGTGAGGCCAAGCAGCTGGGCAGTTTTGAGAGAATGAATATCTTTTGGGCCCAGGGCTTTTTTCAACCCATTCGTTGCGCCCTCAAGCAAAGGCTGGGCCTTCTTGTACCTCTCCAGTCTATATGATATCTCGCCAAGCCTGGCCATTGTGAGGTAATAGGACTTGGTTATTGATGCGAGAGAATCATCTTCGGGAGGTTGTGCTTGGAAGTGGGACTCATTCAGCGGTAGCTGGACTATCACTGCTTTACCATGCAGTGCAAACTTTTTCCTTTTCCCCTTCAACTCTTCCAGGTGCCCCATAATGCGTTTTTGCATTGATCGAGTCTCTTCCTTCATGTTAGAGAGTTCTCTTTTCTTGATCTCAGAAAGGGTCTCAAGAGTCTCTGGGTTTTCTGGTCCAAGGACTTCTTTTTGGTTGTTGAACACTTCACGCAAAATTATCTGTCCTCCTTCGCACTGTCCTTCGCATATCAACAGAACACCAAGCCAGTAGCGGGATCGGAGCGTAGATTGATGCCTCGGACCGTAAACCTCTTGTTGAGCACCGTGTACCTGGTAAAACAATCCTTTTGCCTCAGAGAACTTGCTGAGATGATAATAGAGAACCCCCAGGCAGTGTAATGAGTTACGAGTGTCCGCGTTCATTAACCCAAGGACCTGCTTACGTCCTTCGGCTGCTTGTCGAAGCAAAGGCTCGGCTTTCTCAAGATCACCTTCCTTATAGAAAGCAACGCCTTGGGTGTGAATGGCAAACAGCTTGTCGAGATAGGGTTTCCTCGCATCTTCTGAAGGCAGCAGCCCGGTCCAAAAGCCAGAATTACCTGGCGCTTTGGAAGATGTTCTGGCATCCTCTGTTCCTTCCCAAGTGTTCCAGTACAATCCGAAGATCCTCCCTTTGGTTTGATTCCTATTTCCGGGCTCCTGAGGCTTCGGCTTTCCTTTGGTTCCATGGAGCACAAGCACATCTCCTGGTCTAGTAGCTGCCAGGCTGATGCGCTCATTTTTGGTTGCAGAAGTTTCAGCATATCTTAGCCAACTAGTTTGCGTTGCAGCCTTGGCAGATAATCTTTCCGATTGGTACGGGGCCAATGTAGCCTTGATAAAGGCATAGCAATCATCACTCAAGGGTGACAAAGGGGCCTTGGGAAAAGGGAGATCTCCTTCCATGGGATATTTATTCGGCGGAAATTTCAACAAGGGATACTCATTGAAGACCATGTAGAAAACAATCACGCCCAGTGCCCAGATGTCGATTTTCTCCGTATAGGCAAGGAAGCTGTCTTCACTATCCTCTGGAAAGAAAAACTGCATTTCTGGCGCCAGAAACATCGGTGTTCCCACGAACGTTTGGAGAAGGTTGGGGCCAGTGGTATGTTTAGTGAACCCGAAATCACCAATTTTCACCCACCAGGAGGGACTTTTGCGAAAGACAAAGATGTTCTCCTCTTGATCAGCGACTCTACACCAGTTTGGTTGTTTCGGGAGTGACATACCGCTGGCTTCAAGTCTCGGTGAGCAAACCCATTTTCGTGGAGAGCCTCGAGACCTTCCGCTATCTGCAGAGTGATGCAGCGGGCTTCGCTTTCGGGCAATGGCTTGGTAAGATGCGATTCCAGGTCACCATGTTCCATGAATTCCATAGCGATAAACACAGAAGTGTCATTCTCATACCACCCCAAAAATTCAACAAACAGCCCAGCATACTAAGAACATTAAATTAGTTACATTCTCAAAAGGGTCGGTGTATAAATCGAAGGGGTACCTTGGTCTGCGAAAACTTTGCGATCGCTTCGAGCTCTTTGTAGTAGTCGATCCCTTCGTCGGCAATTGCCTTGTTGATGCTTTTCACAGCTTGCAACTGCGCCGGGCCTTCGCTTGTCAAGCATTTGTGCAGGGAGACCGTGCCAAATGATCCACTCCCAAGCAATCTTTCCTCTCGCCAGGTGTCTTTCTGGAGTTTCCGCCTCATATCCTGTCCAGGTGATGCCTTGGACTAGTATGTGAATCGATGCGTGAGATTGAATTCGAACCTGACTTCCAGTATTTTGCTATCGAGGACGAGGTCAGACAGAGGTGGGTCCATATTGAGATATCGCTGGGGGGGGGTGCCGCTGAATGAAGGTACTCAGTTCGGAGTTTGAAGAGGTTCGGTGGTGCTTTCAGGGGGTTGTGTTGGGAGTCGTGTGAGGGGACCTTCACTGCGACTCTAGCTGCATACAATCTGGACCCTACGAACAGGGATCTCTGCCAATCACGTTGTCCACCAATCTGACTTGGTTATCTACAGTCTCTCCTAATTTACGAAGCTTTAATCACACACTAAGATAAATCACCTAAGCAACTATATAATACTATAAGGTTTACAGGAATAAACCAGAGCTTTTCCTACATGCCATCATTGATAAGCATAAAAGACCCAAAATAGTATGAAGATAACCAAATCTAACATAAACAGATAAATCAGCCGGAATCAGCAGGAATAACCAGCAAGTAGGGCCTCCGCGAGGATCGATAATATCCTACCGCTCGCCATGCTTTCTATTAATTTAGCTAAAAGCTTATCATCAATTACATCCTAGGCTTACTGCATAACTATACGTAGCTGAGTATAGTCGTTTATAGACTCGGGATAATACTCCTGAATCTATCGCTTTATTGCTACGTAAATATACTCCATTGGATTAAGATCCGGTAAAAATAGCGGCCAGTTTAGCACTATTATTCTAAGCTGTTTAAGCTTAGTCTTTGTATGCTTTGCTTTGTAAACTAGAGTATTATTATATATAATAATATAATTAGGATACTCTATAATAAACTTAGTAAGAAGCGGAAGAATCAAGTTATAGTATTTCTGTTACGACCTCGGCCCTCGCAGGGACCGCATATATGGTCTCTATGGTCCTGTATCGCACGCACGTATAGTCTATATAGGCCGCTGTACCATATAGGGATTTACACTTCTATATATATACAGATAGCACTCTAGCGATTAGTTTATACTCAGCATCAAGTCATTAGTTTCTATACTCTAATCATTTTATTATCTTACTAGACCATCTTATAGAGCTAGTCCTAATATTCTAATTGCTTTAAACCTACTATATTCGACTATATAGGGTTTATAGTTACTTGCCCCGGGGGAGTTCTGATTGGTTAAGAGTTCGTCCCATAAAGGTAGACCGTACCTACCGCCTACACTCTCCTTCCTTCTCCTCCCCAGCTTTGATCTACCTGGTCTTTGGACCCTATATCTTTAGTTTCCTTCTATCCTTCGTAGGCTTGCTTTCGTTATAGGCGCCATTAGGCCCCCTGGTAGTAAGGCTAGCCAGAACAAGGTCGATAGTTATAGGTCGGCATCTGTGGTAAGACAAAAGGGGGCAGTGCGTCAGGCTGAAGTCAAGGCGCAGTGGTCAGTGGGGTTCGAGAACAAAAAAAAAAAAAGGGAAGCGGCGATGTGATTGGATTGGGTTCTCTTTATCAGGGGCACAAGGCTATACTCAGGAACTGACTCTACCCTGAATCCTTCGGGGCGTGAGAGACTATCAAAAAAATCTCAGAAGCTCATCCTGTAACAGAGAACCAGGGTATCCAAGGATTCTCTAATATGACCCCCCCCCCCTGCTCTTTAATATAGGCAGGCTAAGTATTTACTCGTCTAAGCAGACCGAACGTCGACAAGAGTCTGATACAATGGCGATTCTTCGCCACCGCAAAAGCAAAATGAACCTCTCGCGAATTTCAACCCTTTGGACCATTACGCTTATGTGTATCTGCTTTTTGTGGATCTCTGTTTCTTCAGTACCCTCCCCTGAAAAAGATGTGCCGAGCTTCACAAAAGACGGTTCCATTAATCGCCGAGACACTGAGGTGGAAACAGTCACGCAGCTAGCGGAGCGATTCAGTCAGGGAGATCTTCCGCGGCCAACATTCACCAGTTTTGACGGAAAGTCGCCTCGGTATTTCACATATAAAAATCAGCACGATCAGATGCAGTCAACCTGGATCGAGACGCTAGGGGGTTCTGGACCTTCAGCAGAACTTGCGCGCACCCTGGGCTTTCAACTTGTAGAAGTTGGAACAGTTGTACCCTCAAGAATACGCAAGAGGCCGTCTAAGGGTCCGTCTCAAGGCCAGGCCTTCTGGAATAGTGGTTATGGACCATTTCCACTAAGTCTTCTGGTTGAGCTCTACGACCAGTCCCCAGGATCCAAGTTCATTTATGAGGCATTCGCCATCGGCAACTCCTACCCTCAATTAATGATGCCTGTGCCTCAAGCCACTCTAGCCAGTTTGCTATCCTCGAGCAATGTGAACAGGGAGCAGCTGATTGCACACATGGTGGACTTGCTCCTAGGCCTACAGCATATGCTTCAAAAACAAGTCGCCGATCTTTTCGCCACGCCTAGCGTGGTCTTCATAAGCACCAAACCGAACTCGAATGAAATCGCTCTCGTGCAATGGGGTATCTCCAACCACCTAACAGCGGCTGCACCTCGCGATCGGGCTGCTTTTGTTAATACCGATGATCTAACCTGGTTATCGCCCGGTAAGCAATCCTTTCCGCCTGTGCGGATATGTTATATCTCTAACTTGTCATGGTGTACCACTGCAGAGCAACATAAATTCGCGACATCATCTGTTCAAGCTAGAGCAGACTTGAGTTATGGAGAACAGGCGTCTGCTGTCTTTACCGTCGCCCTCATGGCACTCGCTGCGCTCACGGTTCATAATAACAAGTTTGATGCCAACAATTTCAACAAGCTAGCAGAAGCATTGCAAAAGAACCCTTACAATATCCCAGGCCTATCTGTCGGTGATGTACAGTCCACCCAGGAAGTTCTTCAGGCATACTACGGAGCAGGTGGAGCTCTTCAGGAACCTGGACTTGACGAAAACACGGCGAATGTATTTGCACACATGCTCTGCGCGGAACAATTTCGCGAGAACATCGACTACCTTATCATTAAGTGGCCGACGCTTTACGAAGTTAAAAATGCGGAGCCTGGCGGTCCACCGCCTGAATACTTTGAGGCCGAGTGCTAAGATGGGACATTCGAGTCAACTATGTACCCCTGATGGCCTCGAATCTCCCAAGCGCCAGGGGGACGAAGTGAGATCCCGATATCTTGAGCAAAATAAAAAGACACGCCTACGTGGGATCAAAGGACCTAGAGTACAAGTGGTGGAAAACACTGTGTTTGGTAGAGGAGGAGAAGACCACTACGCACGAAAGAAGCTGATAGATCCGACGAGCAATCAATTGCAAGAAGGTCGTACGGATCCTGAAAGAGGAGAAGCGAAGAAAATTGAATGTATCGAGATCTAACAGGATCGGATAGAAGACGAAGGGAGGGGCTGCTATCTACACATCGTGCCGGGGGCTGCCTGGAGCTCCTGACCTGTCATCGGCGCCCTTCATTTGTATCTAGTGCAGTCTCCTCTACTACCCAATCTATAACCCAGTAGAGGATGAGTGTAATTGCCGCGATACGACCATATACAAAATCCCGACTAAGACTAACAATAACCACAACAATACTGACCTGGAAATCGCTCTGGACTAATTAAATAAGGCCCCGGCTTCTCGAATATTCAATCCGTATTTCCTTAAATTAGATGGTTATGGAGTTATAGTCTATTGAATTTATTGATTTTTGACGCTTAAGTGCTTATTTAATTATACACTAAACCCTTCTAAATTTCGTGGTCAAAACTAAACTCCTTTCGGAATATTAGCACGTCGCGTTACCTTGCGCCATCTTACGCTATCTTAATTATCAGAGACTGATATTATGATAGATCCGAATTCTTATAACTAGATTTCTGTTATTAATCCTTATTTATTTGGGCCTATCTATGCTATTAATAATAAAATAGTAATGTCTTGTTCTACACGTTTAGGGGGCATAGTCTTAGCTAATGATAGCGAACATTGTTATGATCCAGAAGAACGCAAGTCTATTGCCATAGCATTTTGTGGGAGCGAGCCCCTGAAACTAACCCACTAGCAGTACTACAGCACCGGATTAGCTGGCCCCTCGCCCCGGGGTGCCTGGTCTTGCCGGACTGCTTGGTCTTGCCGGACTACGTGGTCTGTCTTGGCTCCCCTGAAATAAGCAGGGAGAGTATTCCACAGAACAAGAGAGCCTATCTAGGGCGGAATATAGCTAGGGATGAAGAAAGATTGGAAAGTTCGAGCTGTAAAATCTTCCATGATCCCTAAAATAGTGAGCTTATGTACTAGAGCAGGTGTGGAAAGGAAATATACGATATTATGAGATATATGAGTATCAGAGTGCCTATAAGCGACAAAAAGAAACAGCTGAACTAGGACCAGGAAGTCCCGACCGGTCCAGCCCAACACATATCAATGAAAACACGTCATTAGATCGAGGCATACAGAGACACACCACCACTATAATAACCCCTCCTGTTTCCCAGCAACCACCTCCTTCCGCCTCTGATACTCCCGATCATCACCCCCAATAACCCCCCTCGTTTCCAGCTCACCCAACAGCTCCAGCACAAAGTCCTGGCAGTTATACCCAGGATACTCATTGTGAATGGGCAAGGATTTGGCGAGCTGGATCGCGTCCAGCGTGGAGACCGGCACGTCGCACATGTAAATCAACTCATGGAGGATGTCGGACGCGCGGGCGTCCTCGATGCGCTGCTGGAAGTAGTACCGCGTAGAAGAGCCCATGGCTTCGAGCATGATCTTTTGGGACGTGGTGGGCCCGTCTAAGAAGAGATTCCAGTGTTTGTAGATGCCTTCATCGTTATAGATGGCCACGTAGAGGCTGACTGCTGAGGGTGGATTGGGCATTGTTGTTGCTGTTGATGTTTGTTGCCGCAGGGGAGGGGTCAGATTGACGAAATACGAATGACGCAGTCGTTGGCAGATGAACGATAGCGAGGACTTGCGTAGAACTGGGTCAATCCAAGTGATGATCAACGTGGAGATTGTCACTCTGCAAGCCCTGGAGAGACACGTGAAGTGAGAATAGGGAGGACCCGACCAATTGGAATCAAGAAGTGTGTATTGCTCTACCGCCCGAATTCTTAATCTAGGGCGTACGATTAACCAAAACATACAGGAATGAATAAGCTATGAATACGCAGTTCCACATGTCGACTCTGTCATCAAGTTTCGGATGCTAGAATTAATTGAGTGGATTCGCCTCGGTAGTCAGCTTGTGCCTTCTGTTTGGACAATTCGGCTAGGATTGCACCGATTGATTGAGATCCTGTTCACAAAAGTTTTCGTTATTCGTTTGGTTGATCATATATGATCAATCAATCTCCTCGCGGTCCCTAAACATCCATCCCTCGTTCAAAAGACGAATGTCCTCCTCGTCCCCCTCGGCCGCTTCGACGAGAGAGTCCTTCAGCTGGGCGGTCTTCCGCACCGCATCTTCGTACCGATCATTGCTAACCCAGCCCTCCTCATTGATGCCAATCTCGTCCCGCCAGTAGTTCACAAGTTTGTTCAAGTCAAACCACATTTGCTCTTGTTCGGCGAACCCATCCAATTCTGCATCTGTAAACTCCACCGGACACGCTATCCCTCTCGTGTCGGGCAAATGAGGCCAGTATTCAACCATGCGAACCAGCGCCCCCTTTAGAGTCATCACGTTTCCATTCCATTGTCTACCCGCCCTATCCACGAGGTGTTGACGGGGTAAAAGGAGAGGGTCGCGAAGAGCCTGCAGATGTGGCTTATTCAGGTGGCCGTTGAATATGCGGTAGTAGTAGAAGAGCAGACGACGTCGATAGAGCTCGTCAGCTTCGGCTTTTGCGTTAACTGGAAGGCCCTCGTAATCGGAAGGGAGCGAGGGTTCCTTGAGATCAGGCGACTGTTCAAGATCGGGATTCTCAAATGCACGGGGATGTCCCGCGACTAGTAAACGTGGTTCGACTGTTGCGTGTTGCCAGTCGATGATACACGAAATAGCACCAGAGTCAGGAGAGACGAAGATGTTATTTGGGTTCAAATCCAGAGATGGTTAGATTTGGTCTTTGCTCGTGGTACTAGTGTATGGGTTATACCTGGATGGCGAAGGGTGGGCTGGTTGAGTGGGCTATTCAAATCCTTTGGAAGGAGGTACGGTGCTAGCAGAAGGAATTTCTCAAGTAGATGAACATATTCATCTGGCGAGACTTCTCCTGGGGTAGAGCCATTATGAGGGAAGTCGAGTTTCAATGGCTTTCCATATTGTCGCACCCATTCGATCTCTTTCTGTGCAATAGACATAAGATAACCACAGGGATCGGCCCCTGTTATAGTCAGCACTATGATTATATGTAAGGCTCAAATTACTACTTACATGGCCCGCGAAAGATATCAAGAGACGCTCTCTTCCCTCGCCAAAACATATAGTCTGCTGTGGGACCAATACAAAACATCTTTGAGTCAGTGCTCGCCTCGTGGTAAAGTGGAGCTTGAAGCTTGGGAGGAATATCGTCCTTGAAGTAAATACTTCCAGTCGATCCGAACGGAAGGCTGAAGAATTTCTTCTCGATTTCAACAAAACCAGAGGCAAGCTTATGTCGTTCGCGCTTGCTCATCTCTAGCCATATCGTCTCCAGTCCGACACCGGCGGCCTTTTCCATAATAATGTATTCCGTACCGGCGGGATTCTCATTTGAAGGGGAATATCCATAGAGCCGAGGAACGGGAATACCCTGGGAATAAAGGAACTGTAGAGTAGCCGCTTCACTAGCGGTGGCAAAGTATCTGGGCCCGGCAATGTGGTAAGGTATTTTGACGATAGCTTCAAATCCGTCGTGCATTGTCAAAAGTAGAACTCGATTGAAGCCACCTTCGCCGATTTTGGTAATTTCACCGACCGGTCCATGGCTTGAGCCGATGTGCCTTTCGACCTCTCGACGAAGACCATCGGGGTCGAACTGGACATAACGTTCACGTAGTCGCGCTTCCTCGTTGTAAAGAAATCTCCCTGACGTATATGCAAATAAATCTCGCGTCGTCGAAGTGGCTATATCCAAGTTTGATTGTTATCAGCACTAGTCATCGATGATGAGCAGAGAACAAGAACCCATACACATAGAGAATTGCCGTTTGCACAATGGAAAGACCTGCCAGGACAGAGACAGAGACTGTCGCCTTGCGAGTCGCCCTAGCATTGAGACACGTCTGGGTTGCGCGACTGGTTCTTAATCACGAAATCAGCACGAACTAGGTGGCTGAAGATGGTCAACACGTTTTGTATCTCGCAAATCCAATGTCAGTTGGATGTTCGTGACAGGTGGAGGGGGCTGATGTCTGCAAGTCGGTGGTTTCGGGATGTTTCGTTCAATGCAGACGCGACAGACTGTTGTGTTGTCACGTGTACGGTCGAACCATTACTTGACGTGCCTGAGTCGCTTGAATACACTTGGATATTGCTCTCCCATCATCAACCACGCCGGCCACGGTTCGACCCAGGAGGAAACGGTGGAACCAGTGGAGCGAGTGGAGAGGCAGATTAGCCGGGACGTGCGTCCCTGTCGACAGGAACCTCATCGGAGCTCGGCTTGAAGACAGAGATGGCCGTTACCTCGTCCATACTCACCAATCGGGAGCGCATCGTACGATCGCACCACCTCCTGCGCCAGAACATGTTCCACAAGCCGAGCGATCAGCATTCCCAGCGAGCACTGGCCTGCGCATCCCTTCCCCGGCGGCGCGCGGCCATTGGTCCCACGGTCTCAAGGAGGGGGGCGCAAGCCATGCGCCTGATGGCATTCCCCATTGACCCGGCATCGCAGATCATCACTCCTGATTGCATCGCTGCGCGTCTCCACTCGAGCTGTCTTCCCCCGCTTTGACCGGTCGATCATCGCCGTTCGCCCGCGGTGTTTCTCGAGCGCGAGTCCACCTTACTTGCAACGGCTCTCCGGTTGCCTTTTAACGGCGCCCTGCACCCGCGAATTCATGTCTTGTCTTGTCCTCCGGCCGCACACACTGCAGTTGCGTGGTTCATCTTTGTCTTGTATCGGTCCCCTCTCCCTCTCTGCGCGCAGGTTGGGTCGTCCTGGGATCGGTGGGCTGTGATGGATGCCTTCTGCTGCTTTGCACTCACCAACATCTCAGTCCTGGCTGCGCTGCGCTGTGTGCGACCATCGCCGGACTGCGCAACCGGAGTCATAACCAAGGGCAGGAGGATGGCCCACGACGACAGCCTCAAAACGAGCCATATGGCCATCGTCCTGGGGATCGGCCTCGGCGTCGTGCTGTTGATTGTAATGAGCTTACTGTGAGTGGCCCTGTTCTGGCCGGCACGTCGTTTCCACTTGGTGTGCTATGTGCCGTCGTGTCCTCTCATTCCCCCCATTTTCCGCCGTCTGCCTGGTTGTGCTGGGCGTCGGGTTATCTTCCGGCTCGCGTGACACAAGCCACTCTGAGCTGACGCTGCTAGGCTGACCGTTGTGATTAACCGTCGCGATCGTCGGGCGATCGTGAAATCGAAGAAAAATCCAAATGAGCGTTTGCAATGCCTGGATGCCGTTTCGCCCACCCGCACGCTGGAGCAGTGGTGGACCTCGACCAAGGGCAAGATGGGCCTTTCAGAGGCCGTAGATGGCCAGTTCGTTTGGTATGGCATTCTTGAGTGGACGATATGACCGGGACAGAATACTGATAACCATCTCCAGCGCCGTTTGTTTGGAACAAGTCGATCGCTCCGAGGAAATCCGGGAGCTGCAGTGCTTGCATGTGTTTCACCGAGAATGCCTGGACAAGTGGTTCCTGGGAGATCACTATAATTGCCCTTTATGTCACCGACCATATTTTGTGGCCGAAACACCTCCGCGCAACGATTATGTGTGGATGGTATGATGTCGCACTCTAGCGGCGGGAGCGGGTGTGGCGATCGGTCTATGGAATCAGGCTATGGATAACACCTGTCCTCCAATGCTAATGATTATGAGACGATGATTGCAGACTATGATTCTTCCCACGCATGCAACTCCAAGCGTAGACCAGGGGCCGTGTATGTGTGGAAATATCAGATCAGCTACGACGGCATCATTCACACTCGAGTCGCGCCTCTCATGGCACAATCCCGTCATTCGCAGACAGATAGTCCGAGCTGAAATCCCAGGTACTATAGTTGGACCAGTCCAAGAAGTCGGACAGACCGGACGTGACGTCGTGCAGCACGTCGGCTTGCACGGCTTGCGGGTCGAGCACCTGGTCGAGGATGCGCGACAGCTTTTTCTCGGCTTCTTTGCAGGCGCGATAATTTCCGTGGCCGGGGCGTGAAACCCACCCCAGCATGGAAATAAACACGCTCAGGTTTCGGATGAGCTCTGCACGCGGGAGCCCAACTTGTCCGAGACCAGACCCGTGCGACTGGTGCAGTAGTTCGAGGAGAAGCACGCTCGCGCAAGGCAGACCGTACGTGAGAGCCTGCCTTAAGTCAGTTACCTGGAAATCATTGCGCGTAGTAAGAATAAACGTCTGAGGGGGTCGTACAATCCAAGAAATGTGTCTGTCCAGGTCGATCATTGGAGTTCGCATCGAGCCGAAGCTGATGACGAGGGCTAGAACCCGGCGAGAAACGTCACAGAGGGAATCTTTCTCAGCGTTTGTGTGTTTCACAATTGCTCGGTGGAGCAGAAAGCACGTATAGAGGTAATTGAGATAGAAATGCACGATATTGAATTGGCCCCCCTGCTGATCGTCGCTTTTCAGTCGGTCATATCGGAAGTGGTCCGGGGCTGCTTCCCACACCGTGCGTATCCTCTCCTGGATTTTGCTGCAGGGAAGCCACATTAGCGCTCTGGATGGAATGATCAATTGCCGGAGATTCCACCAGCAAGACCTACTTTGATTTGCGGATCATGTCATCCGGCCCGCGTGTTCCCAATGCAATTTCCAGGGCCTGTTCTCTGAAAATGGAAAGTTGGAATCGGAGCCGCGAGGAGGACATTCGATGACGAGCCCCGCGGGTATTCCAGCCCGCGCTGTCAAGCTCAGTAATTGCCTGGTCCAGGGCGTCGCCACTTGCAACGAGCACCTCATCACTCAAATCCAGCGGGGGTACCAGAGTGCAGTATCGGTAATTGATGAGAGGAGGTCGACCGACAAACGTTGCCATCATCTTGTCCATGTAGAAAGCTGAGCTAAAGCAGCCTCTTCGCCATTGGCGGAGGAAAAACGGGCAGCTGTCGGTGCTTTCGGTATCGAGATGTAATCCTGCGGCATAGATCGTAGCAACCAAGTCACCCAGCCGACGCCATGCCTGGTAGCCTGCGATGGGTGGTCAGCACACATCATTCACCTCAGAAATACAGATACAAGAGAAAAGTCTTACTTGAATCTCCGTATTGCTGTGTCCGGAGCATGACATCGTTGTACTGCAAGAACGCCAGTAGTTCGTTGGCCGCCGAGGCCTGGTCGCAGAGGCTGATGCATGTAGTGCTTGCCACAGTCACCTGCTCCAAAAGGCTGTCCTTGGCTCGTGGATCATCCGTTCCTTGGGTGACGTGAGGGTCATTATCCGGCGTCACCACCAGTTGCTGTCCACAGACAGAGAAAATATTGCCTAGAGCCTCCCAGCGAAAATTGCGCCCCGTGAACGAGGCACAATACTCGTCAATATTCATGGAGCCGTGAGTGACCAGGGGCCGTGATGAGTTGTGGAAGATCTGGGTAGCGAAGCTTTGCAACCTGGGCATCAAGTTCTGGGGGTCAAATCCATCGAATATCTCGCGGATGGATTTGAGAATGACATCCATGATCACTTTGGGGACGACCATGTTCCATGAGTCATGGCAAAACTGCCCAATCAATTTCTCGCGAACGTCGAGATTATAGAGGAACAGCAGCAACTCGGCTCCAGATTGGATACGGTCCGGCTGCACCGACAGGACGGGCGAGGATTCTGTGCTTTCCTCGGGCTCGAAAGGGATCTCACTGCGATGTTCCGAGAGCACTGCCGTAAAACTAGTCGATCCCAGGTAGCCCGGAAGAGCTGAAGGCGGCTCCAGGGGTGCAAATAAGCGCCCGCTGGATAACGAGCGCGGACTCGAAGCACTAGTAGCGACAATGAGTATGTATGTGCAGATCTAGCTGCTGGCCTGGTGCATTCTTACGTGGAGGTCGGCTGGCTCGAAAGCCTGCTCGCAGCGCCGAGAGAAGCACTACCATGCTCCGAGGTAGTTTGCCTGGTCATCGGCGCCGGATGGTAGAAGCACTTGTCGTTGATCCTCTTTCTGGCGCATCTGCGACAGACTGGTCGCTCGTGGCCACAGCGTTGCTTGGACCGGCGACACGGCTCGCACGACTGCAGCGAGCCATTGCGACGCGTGGCCGGGTTCTGAGATCGGTGGGAATCGATATTCCGCATTTTCTACCCGCGTAGACATGCGTCTGCCGCGAGTCTCGCCATGCCTGGATGTTGTCCGAGTCTGACAATTCTTCCTCGCGAGTTGGCGAGTTCACAAAACGCTCGACGGCGGTCAACTTGGTGATGCCCAAAGCGGCTTAGCGTTCCGTCTGCTCTATCAACGCATAGCTGGATTATCACTGCGCTCTACTACATATATATTTATATTTATATATATATATATATATATGATCAAGGACAGCTGGATTCACGGAATGTCGAAAAGCTCTCTCTGGAAAGTAAAGCAATGCCTAGCTTTCATTCTTGAGGTCGACACTTGCAGGAGAACCACCAAGCCATCAGGTACAATGATGAAGTCTTGTGCATCTCAATACGGTATTGTCACAATCTCCCATCTAGCTTTCAGACTGATCGCGCGATATCTGAAGCTTACAGGGATATATATCGGTATAGCGTTTCCTAGTTCTTCCTGACAATGCAGACTACAGCCAATCAACAGACAGCCGCAGCCAACACAAGCGCCGAGTGAAAATGGTCGCTGCCTTCGGTGGGGGCCAAATCTTGCCGTCTTCACAGATGGAAAGTCGTTGTCAAATGTCACGATGAGCTCCTTCCAGATCGTCGAGCATATCATTCCTGGCCAGCACATCCGGGAGCACCCGCACAGCGTCAACGGCCGCCAGGAGACTGCCCTGCAGCTCGCGATCAAGCAGTACATCCCACTCGACCAGCCCAATCCCGTCCCCGACAATGCCGTCACCGTCCTCGGTCTACACGGGAATGGCTTCCCTCAGGTGCGCACGTTGCTACTGTCCGGCATCCAAATGGCTGACCCGACTAGGAACTGTATGAGCCACTCTGGGGGCACCTCTATGCTCACTTGAAGAAGCAATCAGTGCCACTGCGCGGCATCTGGATGGCCGATGTCTCCAACCAAGGGGCCAGCGGGGTCTTGAATGAAGATATCCAGGGCGATACCAGTATGCGCGGCCACTTGTTCCTTCAACTGCAGGCTAACCACAGGCAGCCCACTGGTATGATCACTCTCGCGACCTCCTACATATGGTCAACCACTTCCGTGACGACATGCCCCGGCCCATCATCGGCGTTGCCCATAGTATGGGCTGTGCCCAGCTGTTCGTCTCAACTTTGACCACCATGCAAGAGCAATGATCGTACTGACACCTCATCCCAGCGTGCATCTCTCGGCGATTCACCCGCGCCTCCTATCAACACTGATCCTCTACGAACCGATTATTCTAGACGTTGGTGCTTCCAGGAGCCAATCCGAACAGCGCAATCCCGCAGCCCTCGTCGCACACAGACGAGACCTCTGGGAGTCGCGAGAAAAGGCAGAGATCGGCCTCCGCAAGAGCCTCCGCAAATGGGACCCCCGGGTCGTAGATCGCTACCTGGAATTCGGCCTGCGGCCCGTTCCAACGCGACTCTACAATCAGCACCAAGATCCCCAATTACCGACATCGGCGGTCACACTGACCACCACCAAGCACCAAGAAATGTGGACCTTTGCCATCCCCAACCTAGAGCCAGAGTCTGCCGGGTTGGATCGGCTCTTGCTGGCGGACTGGGACGTCCAGAACGAGCGTCCGTACGGTTTTGCGCGACCAGAGTGCGCCGCGGCGATGCGGGATCTACCTTTCCTTCGGCCCAGCGTCTTGTGGGTTTTTGGGGGTGAGAGC
The DNA here is from genome assembly GCF_028827665.1 of Penicillium hispanicum. Taxonomy (NCBI): domain Eukaryota; kingdom Fungi; phylum Ascomycota; class Eurotiomycetes; order Eurotiales; family Aspergillaceae; genus Penicillium; species Penicillium hispanicum. The sequence goes on from NW_026623193.1 coordinate 2,434,510, forward strand.
TACTTCTCATTCGCCGCGTCGCAAGATTCTAAGATGCATGCGACGGGCACAGGTGCTGGTGGAAATGGCGGGGTCGCCAAGGGCATGGTGGAGAAAGCGGTGATTGAAGGGGCTTCGCATACATTAGTCTTTGAAGAGATCGATAGGAGTGCTGAGGTGGCGGCTGATTGGGTTGGGCGGTGGTTCCAAAGCTGGTTGTCGGATGAAAAGATCCTCGCTGATTATCAGAGTAAGAGATCTGACCGGGATATGTTGAGGGTCTCCGAGGAGAGTCTCAAGACAATACGCATGACAACTTGGAACAAAAGGCCGAATGGGAAGCTGTAGAGGCCTGGTTACCTCGAGATCCAGTTGGACATTCCCGACCAAGGGCACTGTACATACCAGATCCTAGACTATATATCCTTCGTTTTGTTCATCTACCATAACGCCTCTTCAATAATTCGCATTTGGAAGGGATATACATACGGCACTGGAAGGAAACTGATATGTACGTTGACACTATCATCCTCTACCTGGTACGCTATCAAGATATCAGACATGTACATCAACGCCCATTTCTTCATAATAACAGGAACAATTTCCACTTGACAAATCTGCTTCTGTGGTCTCCTCTTATAGAGCTTAGATCTTGTCAGGAGTGAAACGGTGATCTGCGCAGATCGAGATTAGTTGATCAAATGAATTGAATGCTAGAAAATGACTGAGACTCACCGGTCCAACGCTCGACTTCATTCATCGCCTCTGCACAAAGACCAAAAACCTCCTCCCGCTTTTCCTCTCGCTCTTCACCTTCCAGCTCCCCATCCTCGATCGCACGATGGAACGCCTCCACTTCAGACTTGGCGTGATCAAAGAGAGACTGGAGCTTCTCCAGGGCCTTGGGAGGCAATGGCCAGCGGCTTGATTTCAAGCCACCCTTGGAGAACCCGGGGCCGATGAGAAAGTTGAAGGACTTGGACGTGTACCAGTACTTTTCAGCGCTCTCCCAGTCTATAGAACATGAGCGCTCAAAGTTAACTGGAAGTGGTTCATTGGGCCTACCGTATTTTGGCATTTTGCTGCTGCTGTGTTACTGTTAGGAAAGCAGTGTGAGGTTCAGAGAAGGCACACCGTTGAGTAGAGTCACTCCGGGAGATGAGGGACCTGGCCTTTTATGTTGATTCTGCACTACAAGTTTCATTGACGGTAAGTCTGTCATCATACCAGGCTACTTCTGAGACTTTTCTCATGGTTCTTTGTCGTTTACAAAGAAGCAGCCCTCTCTGCTACGGTGATAAGCCAGTGAGCTGTCTGATCGATTTCGCTTTGTCGATACTGAACATGTTGGGAACGTCTCCAGGGATGCAAGGCGAAAGGAGTACTCGCCTTGATTGAGCCATCTATCTCAGGTGGCAGGTGTCATAGACAGACCTGTAGCTAATTGATCTGTCGTAACGAGCTCTAAATCGACGGAGACCAATACCTCAGTGTAGTCACATCGTTGCCAGTGCCATATGGGGACTACTCTTTTATTTTTTTCATACGATTGTGATCCAGAATATCTACCTTGTTCTGATTGGATTTACTCTACAAGTGCCCGAAACTAAAAAATGCGGACTAGATATATACCCAATCGCGGAATATCAATGAGCATTCACGATGAACGAGAAATAGTGCACATGTCCTCTTTGATGTTCAGCCCTCAGTTGACTCAATTTATTTATCATTTGTCAATATAGTTAGAACAATCCTGGGTGAAAACTGACATCCTTGGAGACTGGAGCTTACCGAATGGGTTGTCGGTTAAAGGCCCACTTGCAGCACTCCACATCAACAGGTAGGCTAGTTTCTTTTCTCTTTAATTTTCTTTCAGCCAAGCTGCAATCCAACACCCAGAGCCACTGGATGTATCATCGTGTCTTTGGGCGCGGTTTCAAAGTACTCGCCGAAAATGCCACCGATTGGTCGCCGGGTCAGCCTGGGGCCATCCGAAGAAATAATCTCCAATTCGCTCTCAGACTTCTCGAAAAACATTATTCGATCGGCGTAATCATTCATACGATCAAAATTGTAGACTGCGCGCTCTTCGGGCTATATTCGACGCCAACAGATCCCATAATCCAGAGTCCTAACACCTTCAATTCCAAGATACTAGCCGTCAACACTAGACTCCCCCTGATCCATACCTAAAATGCCTCTCAAGATCGCAATAGTGGGCGCCGGCATTGCTGGACTCACAGCAGCCGTCTCCTTGCACGAGAGCGGCCATTCAGTCCAGGTGCGACAATCCTCCACTCGCCACAGCGATGCCAATTAGTTAATCAACCCCAAACTAGATCTATGAAAGCTCCGCCTTCGCTGGAGAGGTAGGCGCAGCTCTCAACCTCACGCCAAACGGCGTGCGGGTCTTGCAGCACCTTGGCTTCGACTTCCAGCGTGCCCGCGCAGTGCAGATGCTCAACTGGGACAATGTAGATGGAGTCAGTCTCACGCGAATTGCCTGCCAGGATGTGTCAAAGGCGGCTGCTATCTTTGGAGCCCCGTTCTTTGCTGTCCATCGCGTGGATCTGCACGCAGAGCTGATGCGACTGGCCGCGGCCCGCGAAACCCAGGGTGCCGAGAGCACAGCTGATGGCGAAGGCATTGTGCTTCACCTTTCGTCTCCAGTGAAGCAGGTGGATGCGGCCGAAGGCAAAATCGAATTTGTGGATGGAACTGTCCAGTACGCGGATCTGGTCATTGGAGCAGATGGATTGCATTCTGTTGTTCGAAAGTCGGTCGTGAATGATCCTGTGCAGGCGAAGCAAGCTCCCACTGGACAGAGTGCATTTCGCTTTTTGATCCCTACCGAAGTGCTCGAGGCGAGTCCTGCAGGGCGTGAAATCCTGGAGTGGAAGACTCCAGGTGCAACATTGTTCGCTGATACGCAGCTGAAAGAGAAGGAAAGGCATCTGATGTGGTATCCGTGCAGAGAGTGAGTTCGCACATACTATGGAAGCTTGCTAGCTCACTCACAAGGGAATAGTGGTACTGTGCAGAACTTTGTGGGGATTCACCCTACCCAAGAGGAATCCGAGGCGGATCCAGGTTGGTTAAAAGAGTCCACAGAGTCGAGCTGTTGTTGACGACGTGCAGATTTCAATGCTCTACTGCTACGCGAGTTTGGTCACTTTGACCCAAAGGTCGTTGAGACCCTAAAGTAGGTTCTGCTTGCTTATTGTGTGATTTAGCAACGCTAATAAAAGGACTCAATAGGCTAGCAAAGGAAACTAAGTGCTGGCCACTGTTTACAATGAATCCCCTCGAGACATGGACGTCTGGCAAGGCTGTGTTGATTGGCGACGCTGCCCATCCGGTACACTATGCCCTTTTAAGCCCTTCTAGGTCTACTGATCCATCTAACATTTCTCGAATATAGATGCTTCCGTTTGGTGGGCAAGGGTCAAACCAAGCCATAGAGGATGGAGGCGTGCTTGGAAGTATTTTCGCCGACGTCAGCGATGCTGCAGGTGTCCCCGCACGCCTGAAACTTTTCAATGATATTCGTATTCGGCGCGCATCTAGAGTGCAGATTCTCTCTAGTGTTCGTGCCAACAATGAACATTTGATCCAAGACCAACTGCAGCTTTACATGGAGCCTGGTGTACCAGGTAAGTGAACTCCGCATTGTAAAGGAGCGAAGCGCTAATGGTGCATCAATGCAGTTCCTAGCTCGTTCCCTGGGCGCATTGCCCATGATGCTCGGTATGTCGTAATCTCCAATTGGTAAAGCTTTACTGTGGGCAACGAAAGAGCTGACTGTTCTAGATTTGACGCATTGGCCCACTGTCGGGAGGCACTTGGAAATGTTGAAAGTAAAGGTGCTGCGGTTGCGGTATGAACTCAGTGTCCAACCAGATATATACCAGATACACTAGTCAAATGCATTCCTCAGTTTTCCAACTCTAAGATAAATATAGCAAGTATCTTGAAACAGTTGAAAATAAATAAGGATCTCCGGGCTTAGGAAAGACAATAAAATGACTTCGAATCGACCTGACGGCTATTTGATCGATCACTGATTCAAATGTGACTGCTTATAACAGCACCAGGATAATCACATGCGACACTTCCATTCATGGCAATTTGGTTTCCTACAGGGTTGATAAGACCAATAAATCAATAATGTTCAATGAAAAATCAATACAGAGAAGAAATCATATATCCCCAAAACTCCAAAGAAAATATCACAGCATAGCCGAAAGGAATCTAATGCACAAGATCAATTAAACCATCCAACGTCATGCCGCGTGAGTGACACCTGTATACATCTATCATTTCCAAAGGATCTTTATGTACCTCGCCATTGGGCGCTTCATTGGTGATTTCATCCGCCGGGGAGAAGATCAAGAAGTAAATGACTTAACGCATTCTTTAAAGACTTTCCCAAGCTCGCGAATCTTTTTGCCGTTAGTATTTACCATAAGGAGGCGAAGGGATGGGAGCACCGACCTGAGGATGATTGAAGATACCCAGATAGTCCGTCTTCAATTCCTGACTCTTTGCAGGGCTGACCAATTTATCCCACCCAAGAGTCGGAGATACCGCTCTGTTACTGTTCATCCAAGAAACAAGCTGATTATCCGACTGGACCGATGACCCTAGCCCATTCTGTGAGACAAGGATAGTTGTGTAATCCGGAAGCTGTCCTTCAAGGGGCTTTGGTGTGTAGCGCAGCAGCATGCTGACTGTAGCTGTGAAGTGCGCGTCTTGCAGAGCCTTGCCAGGACGGGAAGCAGGAGTTGCCGGGCCCATCAGACCTGTGTCCTTGAGTGTGTCCAATATAATTGTAGATGTTGAGAGTGCAGTCGGAATGGGTGCGGTTGGGGCTGGAGTATCGATGATCAAGAGCCCAGAGACTTTCTCGCCGGCGTCGAGGAGCTGGCGAGCAACCTCGTAGGCAACTAATCCACCAAAGGCATAGCCGCCAAGCAAATAGGGACCAGAAGCTTGGACTGTGCGAATGGCTTCCAAAGAAGCAGCGGCAATCTCCTCCACCTTGCAAGAGCTCATCAAGCTGGGCTCGCGGGCGTAAGGCGACTCCACGCCGAAGGTTGCACGTCGGCCAGGGAGAGGGGGAAGCTGGATGTACTTTGAGACGGAACCGGTCTCGTCAGCGAAAAGGAACATGGGCAGCTCTTTGGAGGTCTTTGACCCTGAGATGAGAACCGTCTTTGCGGGCTTGTATGGGGTTGGCTCGGGCGCAGGCAAAGACACGGTTGTAGATGGGGGCGCTGGTGCTGGAGCGATGACTTCAGGCTCGGGAATCACGGTGCTTGTCATCTCTGGGCTCTCCGGTGGAGTATTTTGAACAATCAAGAATTCCTCCGAACTGTCAGACTTGCCATCGTCGACAATCTCCTTAGCTCTGGGCTCCGCAGCTGGAGCGCCCTTCGGCGCTAAAGCTGCGATAGCTTCAGCAGTTGTGGAGTGGTCAAGGAAGAACGAGCCAGGCAGCTCGACCCCAGTCTCCTGATGCACGGCAGAGATGATGGTGATGGCCATCAACGAGTCCAGGCCTAGGTCGCGGAAGCTAACGTCGCCGGCCATGTCACTCATGCTGCAACCGACTTCGCGCGCCACAATTGACATGAGTGTGTTGGCAATGTCTGGCTTTGCGAACTCCTCATCATCCGCAATCGATAATACTGGGGACACCGTGGTGGCTGGAGTGTTCACCGCCATAGTAGTCGTCCTCGTAGTGGCAGGGGCATGAGAATGGGTATGAGAGAAAGGTATTGTGGCGGGCGTGTCGAAGGGAAGCTTGGTAGGAGGGGCTGTTTGTACATTCTTCAAGGCACTCGGGCTGAGAAGAAGGGACAGAGCGGTCTTCTTCATCTTTTGGAACTGCATTCCAGTAATCACTGACACCAGTTCAGCTCCATCATAGATGTAAACATCACCAGTGACTAGGCTCTTGTTGGACGGCGAGTCTTCCATATAGGTGTAGCTGGTATAAATGGCGGTGGGGTCCAATGGCTTGAATAGATGCCAGGCCTCAAACCCGGTAGAAAGACAAGCCACCTCTGCAGGATATCTCAGTCCACTGTTGACTAAAAATCCCGCCAGGTGCACAATCGAATCAATCAAGAATGGGTTGAATAGGTAGTGGCCGCCTGCTGTAGATGCCTGAGCCATGTTCACTTGCGCGAGCGCATCTTGCATGTCACCGTCCAAATAGACCTTTTCAAGGCCATGGAAAGGCGCTGAGTAACGCACCACATTGTCGAAGAGGCGGTAGACTGCCAATTTACCGAGTTGATGGGCGGCAGATTGTTTGAGCGTAGCCATGCGAGACCGCACAAGGAATGTGTTGTTGGCCGAATCCCTTGCCTCCAGCAAGACTCGACATGTCCCAAGTTCATATCGCTCGGAAGGAGTGCGGCAGTGGTACTGGACATTTCCGATCTTCTCAGCAGGAACGTAGTGAACACTCACTTCTAGCGTTTGCTGGCTCTCGGAGAGCGTCAAGGCACGGTGGAAATGGCAGTTCTCAACCGTGAGCGAAGTCGGCATCTTCGCATTTGGCGAGTTTCTCAAATGAGCGTACTTTACAGCCGAGAGTGCCATGTCCAAGAGAAGACTGCTAGAGCAGATCTCAACACCGGCAACCGCGTGGCCTTGAATTGCAGTGCGCAGATTTGGATCGGACAGATCCGATTCAAAAGTGACCGATATTTGACTTGGCTCAAGCTTCTCGTCTTGAATACGCTGCAGAGTCGTGGTGGGAAATCCCTGCACAGATGGTTTAATAGGTTGTGGTTGAGCTGGAATTGGAGATCTCTCAGCAGTCAGTTCCTCAGGATCAGGGAACGGTGCCCAGAACTCCTTCTCATCAAAAGCATATGAAGGGAGATCCAGGAGGGAAACAGTGGACTTGAAGTCTTGATGATAGGCAGGCCAGTCGATGGCCACCCCGGCCATGTAAAGGTCCTTCAAGCTGGATGAGATTGATTCCCACGGGCCCTTGTCATGGTGCAACGAGGCCATGCACCGACCGAAAGTTTCCTGGGTGCCCAGTGTAGCCTTGATGAGACCAAGGCAGATAGGATCAGGGCCAATCTCTACAAAGACCGGGTTCGCAAGCTCGGAGCTCTGCAAAGCCTGGAGTGCACCCACAAAGTTCACCGGCTCGCGCGCTTGATGAGCCAGGTATGTAGGTGAGAAGATGCCTTCTTGCGCAACCACTGTACCCAGCAGGGTGGAAACGATGGGGATCTGGGGGGCGGCGAAATGGACGCCCTGACCGGCATCCTCGATCTGGCCCAGAATGGGATCCATTTGGTGCGAATGAAAGCCATACGGCACCGACAACAGAGTACTCCGGATGCTGCCGGCTTTGAGCTGATCGCGAAGCCGTTCAAGCGTACCCCGGGGGCCGCTGACAACAGTCATCTTGGGCGCGTTAACACATGCGATCGCACAAGAAGTGTATTCAGGAGATGAAATCATATCCCGGGTATTGTCAACGTTCAGGTTAACCGCCAACATGCCAAATTCGTGCGCTGTTGCACTCTCGGAGACAATCCGGGCTCGAGCGCCAACAAGATAGAGTGCATCGCTGATCGTAAGCACACCTGCCACACACAATGCAGCATATTCGCCCAGGCTGTGTCCAAGCACCATCGCAGGCTGGACCCCCCAGGAGCGCCAGAGATGAGCCAGGCCAAGCTCAAGAGCCAGAATGGCTAGCTGTGATCGTACTGTATCTGGATCTGCCTCTTCGAGCGTTTCATCCGAGATAAGATCTGTAAATTTGGGCAGGCCCTGTGCAGAGGCAATAGTTTGATAGTCAGTGAGTATGTTGCGGAATGTCGCTGATGTCTTCCACAGCTCTGCTCCCATGCCATTATACTGAGCGCCCTGGCCAGTGAAGGCAAAGACAACCGAGCTCGGCGAAGGTGCACGCAGTGCTTCGGCTCGGGTGACATCAACTTCCAGAATTTGGATCACATCTTCAATAGACGAGGCCACAATGGCAGACCGCAGGACGCCATGGATGCGGCGGGCGGTGGTGGAGTAGGCCAAGTCGGCCAATTTGCTCGCCGGGTTCTGACGCAAATAGCGCAGGTATTTCTCTTTGGTGTCAACAAGAGATTTTTGCGATCGAGCGGTGAATGTAACGACGTGATGAGAGCGAGGATCGAAGCTCTTTTCGGGCTTTGGTGGCGCCTCCTCAAGCAACAAACACGAGTTTCCTCCCTGTCACCGCTAGTCAGCGAGAATTGCATATAAGCGTTGGTCTTTTACTCACGGAAGCATCAAAGCTGTTGAGGAACAGACGAATAGTTCCGTTGGCCAACGGGCTGGGCCGCAGTCTCATGTTAGGGCCTGCGATATGGACATTGCGAGCCGCTAGATCAGGGAAACGGTGGTTGATAGGACCGGGGAGAACAGGCTGAGGAGGGATCTTTCGTGTCTGAAGCATCATCAACGTCTTGATGAGTGCACAAACGCCGGCAGCCTACAGGTACCAGAGTTAATAAACGCCCGACGATTTCCAGAGATTGTTCGAGCAATCAACTTACAGCTTCGCCATGGCCGATGCTGGCTTTGACGGCTCCAACTGTCAGGGGATTATCGGCGTTTCGCTTGGTTGCAAATGTCGACAACACAGATGTCATTTCCATCGAGTCACCAGCCTGCGTGCCAGTTCCATGCATCTCAACGTACGAGATGCTATTAGGGTCAGTGCCGCTGTCCTCCAAGACACTGCGATACAGCTGCTGCTGTGCTTGAGCGGATGGATGCGTGATGGAAGTTGCATCACTGCTGTAGTTCCTCCCAGAGCCACGGATCACAGCGAGGATGTTGTCTTGGTCATCTAGCGCATCTTCCAGACGCTTAAGAACAACAACGCCAATTCCTTCTCCGCGGACGTATCCGTCTGCATCATCCTGGAAGGTCTGACAACCTCCGTGGGTTGAGAGAAAGCCGCCTCGGCTGAGACCCGACGTGGGCGCCGGAGAGAGAAGCAAGGAGCCACCACCTGCCAGAGCCATATCGCATTCACGGCCAATGAGCCCTGAGCAAGCCAAGCTCACGGTCGCAACGCTCGATGCGCACGCAGCATCGATACTGTATGATGGACCACCCCACTTGTAATGATGGTTCAGCCGGCCAGGGCCAAAGGCGCGGCAGTTTCCTGTCGCATAGTAGATGTCCAATCCCTGATGGTGCACCAACTCGCGCCAGTCATCTGACGTCTGGCCAAAGTACGACGCGATTCGATCGCGGTTCGTCGCCAGTGTGCCGTCTGGGGAGTAACCCGCCATTTCCAGCGCCTCGTGGCTGGTTGTCATCAACAGCCTGTGCTGCACGTCCGTCTGCATTGCTTCCCGGGGTGACATGTTGAACATTCGGTGATCGAACATACCAGGCTTGTCGAGGAACGTGCCGGTGCGAGCCATGGTAGAGTTCTTCTGCTTGCCTGTGGCGTCGTACCATTTCTCCAAATCGTATCTTGTGTTTGGAATCTACAACCTGTCAGTGTCTGCTTAGAATGAGGTTGGGGGAAAATACTGACTTCTTGCACATATCGCTTTCCCTCCAGTAGGCCTTCCCAGAAAGCATTCACGTCACCAGTGCCCGGGAACCGACCAGACATACCCACGATGGCAATGAGATTGGATCCCTGGCGGCGTGATGACGTGGTTTCTGGTTCACGATGTGTGAGGACCGAGTACTCGATCTTGGAGTTTTGCAGAGCCTTCTTAAGATAGAGGTCATGGCTAGTGTAGCCCGGCATAATGACACGGAGAGTGTGGGCATGTGTGAGCTCGAGAGTTGCGTAGATGGCCTTGGCCAGCTGCAGAGGCTTTTGGCCGACGTCGATGATTATTTCTTCGAGCAGGCCACGGAGCGTACGTGGAGCTCGGGGCTGGCAGTTGTAAGGTGAAACGATCGTAGTACCTGGCACAACCTCACGGTCCAGCCAGTGCGAGTTGCCCAGGATGCGAGTCAGATCCACCTCTGGCAGGGTCCCCATGTGAACCGCTCCGCGGGCATCGGTCTTGATCTGAGGGGCCTCTTGGAGCTCTGTTGACCATTCAAAGAGACTCTGCAGGGTGGTTGGTGGGCCGAAAATCGTGAGCCAGCCCTCAGATATAAAACCGATGCATGCGTGTCTGAGTTGGGGGACGGACTGGGGGAGTTAGTTTCGTCCCTGCGCAAGTCACAGTTTCGTGGAAGGAAAAGCATACCTGGCTCTGATGATACTCATCTAAAATCGGCTGGACGCGCTCTGGAGCGAGTCCCAGCACCGTCCGCGCCCAGAAGCCATTTGTCCGATCCACCATCACAGACCGGCGGTGCAATTCGCGAGCCATGCGAAAGATTATATGTGTCGCCTCGACCGCCAGTTCTAGTAATTCACTCGTATCGCGGGCAATGGCGGCAACGGCAGCAGGCACTTCGCCAGTGCAAAAGCCAAGGAGGTAGTTAGAGGTGCCATGGGACGCAAGTATTGTCGGATCCTCTTCTGCATATCTAGAATAAATCGATGAGTGACGTTCCATAATCATCACTAGATAGTGGCAGTTGTTGACTTACAAGATCAGCTCTCCCAATCGGGCAACGTTCATCAGTACTGTCGCAATAATCTCGTCGGGCTCCTCCGAGCGCCCATTTTCTTCGGCCAAGCGAAGCAAACTGTCAAAGTTTGGGATCTTGCTACGTTCTTCCAAGTGTAGATGACGGATTTCAAGTTGCACGGCATCGCATGCCTCACGGAGGAACTGTCGCACTAGTCGGGAAGAGGTGGAATGGCCCACGAGCTGCTGAATGGCGGGCAGCTTCTCGACCGTTTGGTCGCCAAAAAATAGGAAATTCATGATAGGTAATGAGAGTCGTAGGTAGGATAGAAGAGCGGGTCTATTGTGGATAGCGGAAAAGATAGATAGCTAGGGGTGACAAGATCGAATGTAGATGGGGAGACGGCGGCGATAGTAGCGATCGGATATATGGCGATAGTGCCGATCTTCCTCTGGAGATGGTGAGAAAGCAAAGCCAGATTCAATATGAGCAAAAGAATCTTATACTATAGCACGGTCAAATTCCACTGCCTGCGTGTTCAAGAACCGCCCCATCTGCGCTGCGCCCGCGCGCTGGTCTTAGGGTTACGTGATACCAAGCAGCCAACTGTCAGCCGGGATCAGCAGTTCTGCTGCACACATGGGCGCCACATGGCAAGATCAAGCTTAACACGGAGGGTTACACAAAATTGGCCGACATGGTCACCGACCGGCCGATTCGGCGAATTTCCACCTTTCGCGCAGCCGCAGGGGGACGGAGACCATGTTTTAGAATAGTAGCAGAAATAATGGCAGGTCCGTGAAGATAGGCGACATAATATAGTAAGGACCTCCACCGATTGGCCTCGGTGAGTTGATATGCGGGTCGCGTGGTGGTAGGCCTCCGCGAATAACACGAGTAAACCGGATCCAAATTCGTTGAGTGTTGACAAGTGCTGCAGTCAGGCATATCGTCCTTCGAGGCTGTGAGGACGGCTTGCTCTTCTCTCGTATTCTGAGGTAAATGATCGACTAGGCATCCTCCGCCCCATTCCTCCTTTTCCGTTTTGGGAAATGCAGCTTGATCCTTTGGATGCACATGGAGGGTGGATAGAGATCATGGGCGTATTTTTGAAAATGGAAGTTGTGTTGAACAAAGGTATATAGCGACGCCCAAAATCCCAGACAAAGAAAACTGGATTCCATATTGTACATACCGCGAGTTTTCAAACCCTGTGTGCCGACATAGGCTAAGTCTATATATGGAAAGGGATGTATTTTAAGTTATGTATCCCAGACCAGCTATTCTAGACGACTTGTACACGAGGGAGCTGTATGGTTTTAGTATTATTATGACAACCATGACGTCGCCTAGGTCAAGAGCCTTCAATATATGAACTTTATCAACCGACCCGTCACAGACGGCCAGGAACCTCGATCCATAGCAGTATGACATGATCATCCTTATGATATGCAGCAAGACTGACATCACGAATTCCCAAGGCAACGAATGTAGTCTGTATCATTCGGTCGACCACTATTACTGGCCAGAGGCCAAAAGAGCCTCCGAGGAATTCATGCCTTTCTTCAGCGATGTCTCCACGAAGTTGGTGCAAGGAAAGAGAATGCTAGGGGCCATTTTCGACACCTGTCGAGAGATAGCCATGAAAGTCTGTAAAATTGATATTGCTGCCGAGCTAAATTGACTTTTCAAGGGTTCTGGCTCAATAATACTTCGTGTTGGGGGGTAGGCCCTGTTTCTGATCATTCATCTGCACATTGCGACATTTAGTATCTGATGTTTGAATGCGATGAAGGTACACAAACCAAAAGCTTTCCAAAACTCTTAACGAGCTCGACTTCGTATTCGCAGTATGCTTTCTCAGGAACGCCCATATCTTGAAAGGTTGTCGCAACATCAAAATCAATCCATACAATTCTACTGCCAGACACAACGAGCATATTCTTCGGATAGATGTCGTGGTGGTGAATGAGGGCGCTGTGGATCTCTCTGATCCCGTCAACGGCATAGTGAAAGAGGCCGTCGGAATAATTCACGCAATTTAGCCGTTCGGCTTCCGGGAAGTACTCGAGTACAATCGCTCTCGGTAGAAACTTATCCTTCTCGAAATGATTCAGCTGCGGGTGAAAGTGGGACGGATCGAGTCGATCGATGCAGCCGTGAAAGAACGGAACAAAGCCGCGCTCGCACACGCCGAATTCAAGAAGGTTACGATATGCATTCATCTCGCAGCGGAAACGATCGAGGTCTCGGCCTCTTCTGCTATACCCTGGATCACCATTATCGTGGAACTGATATGTCAGTGTCGTACTGGAATGGCAAAATGTTGACTAACCAGCTTCATGACGCGTGTCTTCCCACATATTCGTACCTCGAGTACCGTCGAAGCTTCCGGGCGACTAATCTCCCGTTTGATGACAATATCACGGAGATCCAACTCAAGCGAGCAATTGCCCTGCGGACCCATGGCGGTTGCGCGAGCTATCTGGACTTGGGAGTGTTGTCGAGCTGAACTACGAGGCTCCCTAGATTACATAAAACGATTTCTTCGATCCCTGCAGATAGCTCGCGCGACTTGCCACTTCAGCCGTTCCTGTATGTCACATAGGAAACAGCGAGCAGTTCCTGGTTTGATCCCCTGCTGAATGAAGAATCCAGTCTTGTTCTTCGAATATAAGTTCAGGATCGAGGTGGGTTTCCAAAATTACTTGACAAATCTGCCGAAAGTCAGCTTTGTACCGCTCGGTGGCGCGTGGTTCCAACCATTTGCCGTATCCGTTTACAAGGTTGATGAACCACCTGGATTGTCGATCTTTGCGCATCAACCTGACCTTGGATGACCTGGGCCTCTCGCCTGTATTTGAGATACCATAATCTTACAACCTAATATAACATTACCTGATACAAATGATCTATTCTAAGGCTAGCATATAATGAGATTAGAACTTCAAGCAGGCCTCTATACACGAAATATGTATTGGGGTGGGCGGCTCTAATGGTTTGCTAGAGGAAGCGGAACCTGAAGCCATTCTACTCTTTGCGATGTTTCCGGTTGGTCTTCAAAATGATCGTTGCGTGCAAAAGCAGTATGAATTCTTTTGTCTATTAAAAATCCCTATTCAGTCTCCAGTGCCGTTCCAACTACCAAATCTTGAATCAGCATCAAGGCGCAGGCATTCTTGGCCATAACAGGGCCAATGATCCTGGCTCAGATAGCATAATAAAGCTGCAAATATCGTCGGACTATTATATTACACCTTCTGCGACTCCACGCTTGGGGAGCTCTCATGCGCCGTATCCTCGCTGTCGTGTGCCCTCTCCTCGACATCCTTGGGTGTCTCCGTAGCAAGGGGCTCGTTCTTCTCGGGATCTTCCTTCTTCGCCGCCGCAGCCATCTGGCCCATAATCGCAGCCATGATCTTATCGGCCTCCGTAGCGTACTTGCACGCGGCGCGGATGCGGGCGCCATAGATCTTGAAGAGGAGAGGGAAGGGTGCGCAGACGAGGGAGAGGAATGCTGGGATCGACGCGCCCCAGTTGTATCCGAGGTTGTGGAACATCTGGGTGGTGAACATCGGGCTATTCAGGAATCGGTCACGTTAGCAAGTCTGACATTTAGGGTAAAGTTGCTGGGCATGGGTAGTCCACATACAAGGCAAATCCAAAGAGCGCGCGGAAAATCGCATTCGCGGCGAGTGACGACGCAGCGAACACGGTGTAGGCGTCGATGGTGTAGTTCATCAGGCTAATGAAGAGCAGCACTTGGCCGAGGCCAAAGAATACGGTGCCGATGATCGGGACAATCCAGTGGATGGACAGGAAACACGTCCACGCAAACCAGAAGAGACCAATCGGCAGCAGAATGCAGCCCAGAAGAGCTGGCTCAAGACGGGCTTCCGGAGGCAGACGGCCGCCAGCAGCAGCAGCCTTCTTCTTGTACATGCGGTCGAAGACCAAGTAAATGAAGACGGCAAGGATTTGACCGACGCCGACGCCCAGGAACGAGAGACCGGAGATACCCTGCGACCAGTGGCGCTGCTCCTCGAAGATGATAGGGAAGGCCGCGAACTGCATGTAAAGGATCCCATAGACTAGATTTGATTAGCAGGCCGTCACGAATACCGAGAGAAGTGCAAAGACATACCGACAGCGGCGTAGATCGCCAGCATGAGCACAATGGGCTCGAAGATGAGGAGCACCCAGGGACGAACAATTGCGACCTTGAAGACCTCGCCCACTGTCTTGTGGCCCTTGTCCACCTCGAGCTTGCTCTTGTAAACATTACCCGTCAACTTGCTCAGCTTCGCCGCGCGACGAACCAGTAGGTAGGGAGTATACGTCTCCGGCACGAAGATAACCCCCATAATCCACATCACACCGCTGAAGATCACGCTCAGGGCGTCCACCCAGCGCCATCCAGCGTACTGGCCGAGGAAACCACCACAGATGGGACCGAGGGTCGGACCCAAGAACGGCGCTGAGCAGTACACGGTGATGGCCAAGCCACGTTCGCGTGGAGGGAAGATATCCGCGATCACACCCGCCGCATTCACGATGGACGAGGCACCGAAGGTACCGGAGAAAAAGCGCAGCACGAGAAGGGTCTGGATGTTCTCAGAGGCAATCGAGCAGCCGCCAAACAGCGTGCAGAGACCCAGGGTGAACAGGTAGAGCCATTGTCGACCCCAGAGTTCCGACATGGGCGCCCACGTCATCGGGCCAATCGCGAATCCCAGCACGAACAGAGTGACCGTCAATGTTGCAACCTCCGTCGACACGTTCAGACCCTCTTCGATCTGGATCACGGCGCCGGAAATTCCTGCCGAGGCCATCGACACGGAGAGTGTACCGAAGGCCATGATGAGGGTGATGAACCATTTGACCGGCTGGCTCAGGAGCATTGGATTGCGCGCATCGTCGGGGATGAAGTCGACCACATAGGGTTCCTCGGCCGTGCCTTTGCCTGGGTATGAATGTTGGAGGACATCTTCAGTGACGAGCGATTGGGAGAGGACGAGGCGGAAAAGCGACGGTTTGGGAGCCATGGCGAACACGGCTCAGCGAGAGCGCAGGACTGGAGGCTCTTGCTTTTCTATGGCGAAGCGTGGGGGAGCAAAAGGAGGAATGGATCTCGATCTACCAGGTATGTATAGCTTCACGGATCGAGAGGTAATTAAGCTGTGCGGGGCGGCGCCTAGCAGAACGACCTGAACGAACGACGCAGGAGTTACGCCTTAACTCCGCGCTCGGGGGGTTTTTTTTGGTTCTTTTTTTCTTTTCGCCTTTCTTTGTTCGCAGCTGGCTTCGTCGGCGAGCTACTCGGTGGCTTCGCGGCAGCTTCCCCCCCTACGGCGAATCAGCACCGCGACGATGGTGGAGATGATCTGCAAATAAAGACGGCGCGGCTCGTCCAGTTCTCGTCACATTCCAGACTGAGAACTTGGAGACTATGGCGACGCTCCAGACACTTGCTGCCACAATCGCCGACAAGGCGGCGGAGATTACGCGGATTTTGGATTCCAAGGGCCTCGCGCAACCCCAGCTCAGCGAGGCCGGCATTGACGACTTTGCCGGAATCGACTATGAGCTGCGCGATGCACGCAATGCATTGATTCGCGCCGGTCTGGACGCGGTGCGGCTGGCACAGGGTCCCGAAGACCAAGTGCTGACACTGGCCTGGTCGGTAGGTGATGGCGTGGTTCTTTTTTTTCTGATTACAATTCATAAATTCCCTCTCATTTCCACCCTCGAAGCCACCGGGATGACCGCTAATTCGGACAGGCCGCTGATGCAGCCAATTTGTCAACGATAGTCCGGTTCAACATCGCCGGCCAAGTGCCTCCCAGCGGCCAAATCTCCGCGGTCGATCTGGCCGCTGCAACTGGATTGGATGCCGATGTGCTCGCACGAGTGGTCCGCTATGCCATTGGCAATGGCATCTTCTACGAGCCCGAACCGGCAGTCTTTGCCCACACGGCCTCCTCAGCCTTACTCGGCCGCAACGAGCACCTCCGCGACATTGTCTCGCTGTCGAGCGACGACATGGTTCGGGTGATCTCGCGCCAGGGCGAGACTCTCCAGCGACAGCAGGAAGATCCGGCAAACGCGCCGGCCACGGCCTTCAACGTCGCCTTCCCAGACTACGCACACGTCTTCGAGTACTTTTCCAAGAATCCGGAGGTGGGTCGACGATACCACAACTATCTACTCGGGCGGGTCCACACGTCGCGCTGGTCGGTGGACCATCTAACATCATGCTGGGATTGGCCGGCCATTGGTGGAGGCACCGTGGTGGATGTAGGTGACGCCCTGCACGTCTGTTGAATAATCCGTCTCGTATTCTGACTGCGCTAGGTCGGGGGCTCGTCGGGCCATACCTGTGCAGCCTTGGCTCGCGTCTGCCCCAATGCCAAATTCGTCATCGAGGATGTCAATCCCGATGCGCTCGTCAAGGGCCGCGAGCTTCTCAGCGCAGACGCCGACGTCTTTCGCCGCACCACGTTCGTCATCCACGATTTCTTCACCCCCCAGTCGGTCGAGGGCGACGTCTACATCTTCCGCCACATCTTCCATGACTGGTCCGACGAGGACACGGTGAAGATCCTCAATAACCTCCTTCCCGCGTTGAAGCCCGGCGCTCGTGTCCTGGTTAGCGAGGGTCTGGTTCCTGATCCACCGGCCCGTCGGACGGGCTGTCTCGACGAGCGGTTGATCCTGTAAGTGTGGCCCCATTCCTCCTCCTGCAGGCGCACTAACTCGGTCCAGATTGGAAGACATGTTCATGTTGGGCGTGCATGCTGGCCGCGAGCGCTCGGCCGCCGATTTCGCCCGGCTGTTCACGCAGGTCTCGCCGAAATTCGCGCTGAAGGGTGTGACCGGGGGACGCCAGGGCGAGTTCCAGTCGCTCATGGAGTTTGTCTATCAGCCATAGTATAGTTCGATTCGACGCAATCTATTCACTTGCTTCACTCCGTACGTGGTTTTCCTCTCCAGACTATAGATAGCATAGCTTGCGTTAGCTCGATGGGAACCGTCTTCCACGATATGCCACTGGCAGGAATCCGCCTGTTTCAGCCCGCGCAAGGAAGCGGCCTCGAGGCAAGATAGGACTAGACAGGATAGATACGGTGGCGTGTAGATCACTCCACGCCCGCCTGGGGCAGCGATAAGACCAACGCGGCGATCCACTCGCGTCGCCCAAAGACACCGGTGCGTGGCCTGTGTGATCAAATCATCCCAAAATATGGGACGTGGGCTGGAGGCATCTATGATCAAATCATCGAGGTTGATCAAATAATCCAAAATGATCAAATCATCGAAAATACTTAACTCCGCCAGGGATGGCAATGGAATTGCATGATCAAATCATCAGAAAACCCCGACCAGCACACTCAGCATGTAGATCGACACGATCAAATCATCAGAAAAGATTAACTCCGGAAACTCCATCGCGTTCATGATCAAATCATCCAAAAAGTGGTTTTGCTCGCTTCTATGGACGTGCTAGATCACAGGCAGAGGAATCCTTAACTCCAGCCCCCCTAAGCTCCGTAGGAATGCAAGATCAAATCATCAAAAAAAAAAAGAGGGTTATCTCCGGAGACTCGGGCGTCTTCCGTTGGGTGGTTGCAGAAAAATAGAAAAGTAGAAAAGTCGTCAGACATGCACTCATTCATCGTTCTCATTTGACAAACCGGCAATGTGGCGTGCCGCGAACGGCTGCTCTAAGGTGAGTCTTTTCGTCCCAGGCATCCGGGTGAGCATCTTACGGTCCGTCATTGATTGGCTATGATTCGGTTTCGCAGCCCTTCTGCGCAGTCGATGAGACCTCGCAGCGGCTGCTCGATGTCCTGGCCCGGGAAGATGACGGTGGGCTGGAAATCGGTGGAAAGCGAGCTGAACGGAGGTGAAGGGAGGGCTTGCGGCGCGATGAAGCCAGGCGTGGAGATCGGATTCCCATGATACCCATCCCCCGATACGTGATCTTTAGCACTGTGCAAGATGGAGAGGATGGTGTCCATATTGCGAAGCAGCAGGGTGTGCATAATGGCTTGCGACTCGTCCTGGGCCAGGCCGTAGGTCGTCGGGCTGGACCGCAGGCTGAGGTCGGCCGAGGATTGTAGAGACAAGACGAACTGGCCGCCAAAGTGCAATTGATGACTGAGCTTTTCTATCATGGGGAGCAATGTACGGATCCCGATGGCCACCAAGACTATCGCGTCGTGGTCCCCAGACTTTGCACACAGTCGACATTGAGAATGATGTTGCCATGTAGAAACGGCATCCCGAACGTACGGAAGAGCCGCCGCGGTCTGGGGAAACCGCTCGCTATGCCGGGAATAGCTCTTCAGCCGGACGAGCTGTGCGGCCAGCTGTTGCAGGCAGTCGCACTGCATTTTCTGGGTGCCTCGATCTTCCTTGAGCCCGCTCCCGTGGTCAAACGCGTCCAATCCACCCCCGGTCATGGTCGTTTCCATCGGGAAGGGGTATGGCTTGTCGGGAAAGTAGCCCTGCGACAGATCGTTCGGTTTGGGGAATTCGATATCTGTAAACTCATCCTCGGGGAGTTCGGGGAAGCCGGGCTAGAATGGCTATCGGTCAGTTCAATGCCAGATCCGCCTCGCTCTGAGCCACTCACCATGCCGATATCCATCTCGTCCGAGTCGACGCCCATGCTCGACCCAAAGTCAACCAGGGGCTCTATCAGATGGTCGAGCGCGTTCCCCGGCGGAGACTGACGCAAGCATTTCCTCGGAGTATTCTCGCCGGCTGCATTGGCGACAGCTTGCATGCGCTGGATGGTTTTCTTGTTTTTCACGCCCCGCGGCCGACCGTTTTGATTTGAAGAACTATAGTTGCACGCGACACCGATCTTCCGACAGCCATGGCAAGGATTCCCACCGCTACACTTGACCTTGCTTTGGTGACATACATCACACGCAGATCGCAGGCGCGTGGAGCCTGCGTGCTGCATGATGCTCTGCTGCGCGGGTGTCGAGGTAGAAAGGGGGGGGGGTGAGTTCTAGTTGATGTATAGGAAGGATTTGCCCACGCCATTGAGTGTTCCCCACATATTAAATACTCGTCATGGCCAAAGGGCCCCCATGCTGGCCGGCTGTCACGCTTTTGGCACAGCCTTAGTTGCTCGTCGGGGGCTGCATGAGGCTGATCTCAACGGGGGAGTCCTCCTGAAGCTTGGAGATCTCTCGGCTCGCTGTGGGTAGGCTTCCATTCGTCAGTCCGATCAATGCGAGAGCTTAGGTGAGAAGACCCATTCTTCGATGGCCCCAAACATGACACATTCCGCCACGTTTTTTCCCGTCCTTTCTCCGGAAGCAGCAAGGCTGGCTGTGGGGCAAGCTAGGGAACGGCGAAGGAGAACCCTCCTGATAAGGGATGTTGTTCGAGCGGTTCATGGTTTCAGGTGTCAGGAAGGAGTATCTGGTCGAGCAGTTGCCAAAGACGATCCACCCCACGAATGGCATTGTCTGCGCCTAGACTTGTTTCACCCTCCCGGATCAATGGCGCTGAGCCAAGAGATGAATACGATCTCATTGCTCGATCCGTGCTTGACGAAGCCACACAGCGCCACTTCGTGAATTCCGCCATCTGCAAGCGTTGCGTGTTGCAATTAGCCTTGGTTGCAGTCCGTATCGTGCCGTGCAGAACATCTGAAGCCAATGACGAGTCGCCGAGGCTCGCAACTATCGGGAATCTCTCGCACAGACCGTGAGATGACGGCAGCTTGGTCCCGTTAGCTTGGTCCGTCGATATCCTTAGGAACACGAAGAGCTCGTGTATACCAGCGATGATGGCGGCACCCCGCGGAAGTCGCGCTATCCACGCCGAGCGACGTGTGTGCAGATAGAGAGAGGCGGACAAAATACCTCTTCGAGATGTGTTCATCTTACCCGCATCTAGAGCTGTGTGAATGGAGAGACGTCTGCTCGTCCATTGGCTCTCCACGGGCTCCATGACACGCTCCTTCTTGGCCAGTGCAATCCTTTCGAGGGCGAGATCTTCTCCACGTGTGATGGAGGGTAAGATCTTCTTCCACGTGTCCGTCTCAGCTCGGCTGGATGTCCAAAACGGAGGCTCTATATGGCGATCCTATGAGGCGGTCCGACCCGGTTGGCTGAGTGTGACCTTAGAGATTGCTGAGCGGGACACGTAAGACGACTATAGATGAGAAAACTAAACATGAGTAATGAGTGCAAATCACTCGTCATTGGCTGTGCCCCGAGTCAATGGGGGCGGATTTGGGGTCGGGGGGGCGGGGCACTGATGAGCATCCATGGACGGATCCCTCTCTATTCATCATGTATATATGCAGCTATCAGTCTAAGGGGATTGTGGGGGCTCGCCCTAGTTCCATAAAGAACAATGCTCAAGACCGTTAACGCCTGAATGTTACCAGATCTTCAGATTCCTCGCCCCGGGGGCCTGCAGGATACAAGTTATCCCGTCCACAGTACGCGAACCGTTCAGGGAGAATGACAGTATATACTACTTGACTCCAACGCGATATCAGCAGGCCCGGGATCACGTTCGGATCGAGGTCTGACAGCGTCGGCTAGAGGATGTGCTGCATCACTGTGGAGTAGACGGCTCTGATCCGATCGTATCGGAGGCGACGGCGACTTCAGCACGCGATGACATGGAATACCCAGAGCTCCAATCAACGCCATGTACGATGATCGCAGAGGAGTCCAGATCTGGCCAAGCGGTACAGTAGGATTTACCTCACTAAATCCCAAGGATTTACGGTCGGCCGAGAGCGAGGCCCCTGAAATTAAAGGACTGCCGTGACAGTTGGCGAGCTTGCAAGTTAGGGTTTGATTCCTTGGGGCGCAAACTACTGTAGAAAGGAATGAGATTCTAAGCTTCGGCACCAGCGAAGTCTTCTTCACTCTCCTCCCCGCGATCCCTTCCACTTTGGACGATCGCACGCACATGTGCTTCCAAATTCCAATGACGATCTTCCTGCCCTTATCAACCGGCATCCTCCTGGGCAGATGGAAGGAAGCCTAGGATTGCGTCTCCTCCTTGCGAATCGGGACTTTGGCCCAAGCCTTGGGCCACGCTGCCCCACGGACAAGATCAAAGTGCTGAATCCCAATCATGGGGACCTCGCTCGCCGAGTCAATGGCAGCAATTGCACATGGCAAGAAGTCCGACTGCTTCAGCCGGAACCCGGGCTCGCCTTCGTAAGGTCGCGAGACGGCCTCGGCGTGGTAGATGGCACGGATGAGCTTGATCATATGGCCGTCATCAGCATGATGCAGTCCGCGCTCGATAACACGCGACCAGGTCGAGTCTGACTCGCGCGGCGTGTGTGACAAGATCCAGTTCATGCGTGGCGGAGGGCACCCCATGCCCGCATACAGCATCAGCATCACCCGGCCGGTATATTCGAGCAGCCGCGCCTTCTGCTTGTTGCTTATAGACGGCTCTTCCAGAAACGAGGTGTGCCAGATAGATGCATTGGTGCCGTGGATCAAGAAGAAATCATACCGGCATTCATACGGGGGGAACTGGGCACCGGCGGCAATCCATACTGGCTCCAGGTCAGTTCGGCCTCGCGCACGCCTCGTCCAGGCGGGAATCACTCACCCATCGTGTTGATCAGCTCGGCGGTCGCCTTCTCCACATTGTCGGGGTCGACTCTGTATCGGGCACAGACGCGTGCGAGCTCGTGGAATGCCTTCTTGCACACATAGTCGCGAATCATCTCCTCTTCCACTTTCCATTTCCCTTGCTCGGGGTCGAACTGGTAGTGCACCTCCACCGTGGAGCAGGAGGTGATGACTGTATCTTGGAGGCATGCGTCCACACAACCTGACAGTGGCAGTGCGCTTTCCTCGCCCAGTTGGGCGTATACCTCAGCTACGCGCAGGAAATCGGTATAGTACATGTCGTGGTGCACGGCAGCCTGCGCCAGCCCCTCGGCGAGAAGGGGCATTTGCTTGAACTCGAGTGCCATGCCGACATACATGAAAGAGTGAACATAGCCTGTCAGAAACACCCAGGTAAGCAATGTCCATCTTCCCTGCTGAAGGATCCATGACCATACCCATATACATCCGTGCCAGCAGATCATCCGCAATGGGGCTTCCGTCCAGCATGTACTTTTGCAAGACGGCCTGGTAGCCATGCTTGGCGATCTCGCGGTCAAAGAATTCTACAAAGTCCAGGAAATAGTCCTGGTCTCCTAGAAGACGGCAGTAGCCATCTGGGGTTCCCAGCTCCTCAACAAAGTGCAGGTCAACGAACTTCCGAGGCAGCAGCTGATAGGACGTATTGAAGCGAGCATGTTGCTCGATAGTCTCCGCATCTGCACCCAATGCCCACAGTGCGAGAGTGTGGTGAACGATATGATTGTGAAGATAAGCCTAAGCATTTGTTAGATTGACCGAGTGATGCAGCAGATCAAGAGCTCACAGACCCCCATCTTGGCTTCGTCTGACGTGAAGACATGGTGAGCATTGCGATTGGCTTGCAGAACTCGGCTAGCGACGTCGGCGCTTTCTTGGGTGAGGCTGTCGACATGACAGCAGCCCGGGGTCTCAGCAGGGCTGAGCCTATAGCGGGCGTTGGAAATCATGGCGGGCATTGTGGATCTAGTGGCGTAATGGGCAGTTGAAACGAGCTAAAGGCTGCAAGCAACAAGTACTGAACAAGCGATCGTCCTCTAGTATATATCCATCCATCGGCACTGCACGGACACGAGGCTGGCGAGGAGCTAAATGAAGACCACGCGGCGGCTGGATATTGCTTGTTGACACGGTAAATAGATTCACCCAGTCCAGACCTCCGGGGGCCATTCAGAGATGAGAAACCCCCCGATGCGACGCGCGCTTCGGACATTATTTTCGGCCCCCGTATGAACGCCGGGTTAGCATGGTGCCATTCTTGTCAAGATACAAGTTGTTTCACGCGCAGTAGTTCCGCCAGTATTCAGCAGATCGCATGCACCTGGGGTCTGCAAAGTCAAGCACCATGCTGTCACTCACCATCCTTGCAGCTCTGGTCTCGTTGGCCACAGCTAACCCTCGTTCGGGGTCCTTATCAGTTGACACCACCGTTGGAACGGTGGTTGGAGTGAACGAACCTGCCGTCCCTGGCGTCGTGCAGTGGCTCAGCGTCCCTTATGCTGAACCTCCAGTAGGAGCTCGGCGATTCCTCCCTCCAGTGGCTAAGAACCGGGGTGGCTTGATCCATGCATCGCAGCCTCCCGCCTCCTGTCAACAGTGGTTGACCACCAAAAAGGATATCTACAACCAACTGGACCCGCAGTTTCTTCCTCCGGGACCGTTCAGTGAGGACTGTCTCTACTTGAATATCATCGCGCCTAAGTCGCCCAAATCGGAATCTCTTCCAGTCTTGCTTTGGCTTCATGGTGGAGAGGAGACCTGGGGTGGTATCAACACCCCCTATGAAAAGCCTCATCAGTGGGTGCAGCGCTCCCAAGAGCACATTGTGGTCCAAATCAAGTAAGTCCCCCTTTTGTGCACAGAAATCACAACTGCTAATATGTCATCGTGTCAGCTACCGTAAGGCCTCCAGCTTATTCGAAACAACTGGCATGCAGTAGCTAAGACAAGCAGGCGTCAACATTTTCGGATTCCCCAATGCAAAGGGGCTGAACCAATCTCAGCTGAATCCTGGGATTCTTGACCAGCGATTGGCGTAAGTTGCGTCCGCTATGCAAGACGGTGGATCCCTTCTTCTAATCTGCATGCAGCGTGGAATGGGTCCGAGACAATATCGCCAAGTTTGGCGGGAACCCGGAGCAAATGGTCTTCTGGGGAAGCTCGTCCGGCGGTGCCTTGGGTGACAACTATCAGTATGCCTATGCTAAAGACCCCATCATCAAGGGCTTCATCACCCAGAGCGCGGTGGCCTACATGGCCAATTTGAGCTCCGATCCCGGCCAGACTTCTTTCAGCTACATTGCAAAGCAGTTCAACTGTTCTGGTAAGCACACGTCCGCCGCCCAGGAGGTGGAGTGTATGCGAAAGGTCGATGCCGGCAAGATCGAGACTTTCTTGCAGCAGCATTCCGATAGCGGTGCCACGCCGACGTTGGCATTCATCCCGGCGGCCGACGGGAAGACGGCTTTCACGCAGGCTCAGTATGCCGCGATGGCATCGAACCCGAAGATTCCAAAGCTGGTTAGTCTCTTCCTTTCCATTATCACTCCGTGGGGTTACTGACCCCGGTGGCAGCCTGGATTGGTTGGATCAAATCTCGACGATGGAGCGTGGGCTGTCACCTTCTCCCAAGCAGGACCTGGCGCAAAGACCGTCGCGCTGGCCACTGCAAAGGGCTTTCAGTGTCCGATTGCGGAATATCTGAAGTAGGTCAGCCCCAGCAGCGGACGGACGTGGTAAATTGACTCCTCATTTAGTGACCGGGTTACTGGAGATGGAAAAACCTTCAGATATCTCTACGGCGGCAACTTTACCAACATCTCACCCCTGTATGTGGACACTCTTACCTCAATTGGTTGATTATGATATCTAACCCAGACAGGCCATGGGTTGGCTCATTCCATTTCTCGGAAATCCCCCTGGTCACAGGAACCCATCCCAACTACCGCGGGAACTCGACTTCCTTTGAATACAAGCTTAGCGAGACCATGCAGGATCTCTGGCTGGCATTTGCCAAGGACCCAACGGGTGGTCTTGCTGCCAAGGGGTGGCCGCAATTGACGGCCAACGGGTCCCTGTTGGCTCTGGGCGTCAACGACGTTTTGCGCCAAGTGAAAAAGATCAGCGCGGTGGACCAGTTGTGCGCCAGCTTATCTTAGATTGGAAGCAGCGGGTCACCATTGGAATGCTTCTAGAATTCCCTATTTTCTTCGAATAGACACATTATGCTTGACTTTATACTTCATCTTTTGCCTCCGTATTGAGTCATTTGTTTTGGGATAATTGCACACTATTTGGATGAGTTCTGCCACTACTATCATGCCAGTGGCCTGCAGGAAAGGATGCACTCGAGTCGCTATAGTGAGGACTAAATAGAGGTAAACAGCAACAATGCATGTATCGTTCTTGCATAATTCAACTATTCAATGGTATCTAGCATCATTTATTCTCTCGGGTATCCAAATTTAAACGTGGGGATTGAGATATCTATGCCACTGTGATTGTCTGCCATTAGAAATCCCGACCACCGCATCGCGAATAAGAACACTCATCTCATTCACCTAATCCAGACGTTAGTATGCCCATCCACAACATCCAAAGGGTCAGACTCACATGAGGCGGATTGATCATGGTAAAGTGAGTCCCCGACGTGGACCCAATGACAATTTCTTTACTCGGCACCAATTGGTCCCAACCATTGGGACCGAAATTACTTTTGCCCTCGAGCAGGAATCTCGAGACTTTCACATTCAAGTCCAGTCCAGAGCCCTTCAGTGTCCCCGGGCTCTGCACACCCTCCCGACTCCAGATGATATATGTCTCCATTTCCGCATGCTTGTCGATCGGCTTCGGATGGTACGCGGCAACAGCACGCAGCGTCGCGTCGAAGTGCTGCACCAGCCAGTCCGGAGGCTTCTCCGTGCCCCAATTTCCCATCAGGTTCCGGGAGGCAAGGTAGTTGACGACTTCCATGGGAAGAGACTCGAAGACCGTGCGGCACGGGGAGTCGATCAGGATGAGTTTCTGCACCCGGTGCCCATCTTTATGGAGGCGCTTGGCCACTTCGAAGCTGTAGTAGCCTCCGGCGGACCAGCCGCCGAGGATGTACGGCCCGCGCGGCTGACGCCGATATATTTCGCGGACCCAGTCGAGGACGAGCTCTTCGATTGAACAAGAGAACTGGGATGCGGATCTGAGGTAGGGGCTGTTCATGCCCACCACGCACACGGACGGGTCGACAGGGGGGAGATTGGCGTAGGCCATGCCAAAGCCGCTGCCATCGGGCAGGAGGAAGACGGTGTGCTTGGAGGTAGATGGGTTGTTTTGAAAGACGATGGAGAGAGGCATAGACGGAGAAGTGGTTTTCTGAGGTTTTGAGGTATCTGATGCTCGGAAAGAGCTCTGGTTCTGGTTCTGTTCGTAGTAACGACGAAGTGCGCCGACTGTAATGTATCGAGTGAAAAGGTTCGACTGGACTGGTTCGCCATTTGGTCCTCGCAGTCTGGCTAATATCGAGGGCGCCAGCAGTTGGTTGATGCCGAGTGTCGTGAAATCATCGTCATCAGTAATCTCCTCCAGTTCCAGGCCTGTTTCGTCTGAGAAGACCTCCAGAACATCTTGCCAACTGAAAGTGGCCATGATGGATGTGAATGGTAGTAAGTTGGATGATTCCAAACGTAGAAGTGCCGGTCGACTTCTCTGATGCTGTTAGAATGGCGAGTCCATTCATCCATGCGGCAGAGTCAGATTCCCATCCAACCTCGTACTTCGGCAACCATTCGGCGTGTTTTCGTCTTCAGTTCAGTAGGCTTAGCTCGGCGACCAATTCCTTTCGGACGGCTCGCCCTTGGGGGCGGACCTTGTCAACGCGATGGGGCCAATGGGCGTTCTCGGCAAGTATCTAGATAACTGCCTAGTGAACAGCTGGTGGGAGCCGAAGAAACGGCGCGGTCATAAGCAAGTTGTATCTGACTATCCAGAAGCAATAGAGTCAGGTTGGACTGATTGGAATTTGAATTGTGTGGATTCTTGATCTTTCTTCCACTCGTTCTGACATGATCTCTTAATGTACCATCGAGATTAACTGGCGCACGACTCTGAGACGACATCCATCCTTCATTCTACTTCCATTCTTTCCACTCCTTCCATACCCTCAGCGCCTATAGACCACCTTCACCATGAGGGCCCCAATCACCAGAGATGACATCGCCATCATCGGCGTGTCTTGTCGCTTCCCTAGTGATGCCGACACCGCGCAAAACTTCTGGGACTTTGTCTGCAAAGGACGAAGTGAGTCCACTGCGTAGATACAACTCAAGAGACAACAGGCTCACAATATGATAGATGCATACTCCGAGAACCCAGATCGGTGGACACCAGATGCCTTCCACTACGGCGAGAAGAAAATCAACACCAGTTTGCCTCGGGGAGGACACTTCTTGAAGCAAGACGTGGGAGTCTTCGATGCCAACTTCTTCAATCTGTCCAAGGTCGAGGCCGAGTCAATGGACCCCCAACAGCGGATGGTGCTTGAAGTCACATACGAAAGTATGGAGAGCGCTGGTCTCCCGACTAGTCGCCTGGCTGGCTCCCAGACTGGCGTGTTTATGGCCAGCTTTACCAGCGACTATCGCGAAATGCTCTATCGTGACCCCGAAACTGTGCCTCTTTATACCGCGACCGGCACGAGTAATACCTCCACATCCAACCGAGTCTCCTGGTTCTTCGATCTCCACGGACCCAGCTTCACAGTCAACACCGCCTGCTCTTCCAGTCTGGTGGCCTGTCATTTGGCGTGCCAAAGTCTATGGACCGGGGAGACAGAGTCCGCCATTGTCGGGGGGACCAGTCTACTTCTGAACCCGGACATGTTCCTCTATCTCTCTAACCAGCAGTTCCTCGCTCCCGATGGCCAATGTAAGAGCTTCGATGACTCGGGCGACGGCTATGCACGGGGTGATGGCATTGGGGTCGTGATTCTCAAGCGAATGACCGATGCGATCCGCGATGGCGATCCAATTCGTGCCGTCATCCGCGGCAGCGGCAGCAACCAGGACGGCCACACCAAGGGATTCACAATTCCCAGCGTGGAGGCGCAGGCCCAGTTGATTGTCGACACTTACCAGAGAGCCGGGCTTCCTCTCACCGAGACACGTTACGTGGAAGCCCATGGAACGGGCACGCAAGCCGGCGACACGCGGGAGACCGAGGGACTCTCGCGAGTGTTTGGAAAGCACAGAACAGCTTCGGACAAGCTCTTGGTCGGATCGGTCAAGTCCAATATTGGCCACTTGGAGGCGTGTGCTGGTCTGGCGTCCTTGATCAAGTGTGTCTATATCTTGGAAACGGGCATCATTCCACCTACACCGAGTGTCCGCAAACTCAACACCAAGATCCCATGGCAGGAGTGGTGTCTACAGGTCCCTACAACCCAGACACCCTGGCCGACCAATGGCTTGCGTCGGATCAGCACGCAAGGCTTCGGCTATGGTGGCACCAATGCCCATATCATCCTGGATGATGCTGCCCATTACTTGCAGGAGCGCGACCTGGTGGGCCATCATTATACCCGTGTACAAAACCGAGGCTTGCGCTCCCTTCTTCCAGCTGTCAATGGAGTGGAAACCCGTCACTCGACTCCATATCTTTTTGTTCTCCAAGCACAAGACCGAGAGGGCCTGAAGCGTCTGCGGCTATCTCTCGCACAGCATCTTCGTCAGCGCAAGAAGTCGTGGAAGCAAGGCTCAACTGACGAGGCCGACTACCTCCGTGATCTGGCGTTCACCCTGGCTAGCCGACGATCTAGTCTCCAATGGCAGACATTCGTGGCTGCCAGTACCTGTCAGGAGTTGATCGAATCGCTCGGTGCGGACTCGTGGCCCAACCCTGAAGTCCGTCGGGCTCTTACAGCACCAAGACTTGGTTTCATTTTCACCGGCCAGGGCGCGCAGTGGGCGCGGATGGGTGTCGAGTTGATGGCCTATCCTGTCTTCCGCCAAAGCGTTGAAGAATCCGGTCGCTTTTTGACGCAGACTTTGGGCTGCGCTTGGTCTGCCGTGGATGAGCTTGCAAAGCCGCAGGATACCTCTCGTCTTGGAGAAGCGGCTTACAGCCAGACGCTCTGCTCTGTCCTCCAGATCGGGTTGGTAGATCTTCTAGAGGACTGGGGCATTACCCCTGGGCGTGTCGCCGGTCACTCCAGTGGTGAGATCGCTGCTGCATACTGCCTGGGCGCTTTGAACAAGCATGACGCTCTTCGGGTTGCCTACTACCGAGGCATCTTGTCAACGGAGATGCAGCGGAACAACACCGTGCAAAAGGGAGCCATGATGGCAATCGGAGAAACGCCAGACAAAGTGTCAGAGTGGCTGGACCAACTGACACAGGGTGAGGTTGTTATTGCCTGCGTCAACTCCCCGACCAGTGTGACGGCCTCTGGCGATGCGGCTGGGATTGATGAACTCCTTGGACTTGTCCAGGAAGCGGGCGTCTTCGGCCGCAAACTGCAGGTCGACGTGGCCTACCACTCCCCTCACATGCAAGCGGTTGCTGGGCCATACTTTGACTTCCTCGCTGATCTCGAGCCGCAAGTGGCCCACGCGGGACGCGAGATGCACTCCAGTGTTCTGGGTGGTCTCATCGACGCCGAAGAACTAGGGGCGTCCAACTGGGTGCGCAACCTGACGTCTCCCGTCCAGTTCTCGGAGGCCGTCTCCAGCTTGCTTTATGACGACGATGGTAAAGTAGCCGTCGATCTGCTGGTGGAAATTGGCCCACACTCAGCCCTGAAGGGCCCAGTCCAGCAGACACTGAAATCCCTCGGCGTCAAGTCCATCAGCTATTTGAGTCCTATCTCCCGCAAGCAGAATGCTGTTAGCACTGCTTTGGGATGTGTTGGCGAGTTGCTCCTGGCCTCCTTCCCAGTTTCCATGTCGCAGGTGAACGCAGAGACGAGCTCCCATCCCCGTCCGCTGGTGGATCTTCCTCCCTATCCTTGGAATCACTCAACACGCTTCTGGGCCGAGTCGCGTCTGACACAGGAATATCGGTTGAGAAAGCACCCCCGCATGCCCCTTCTAGGAAGCCCTTGCCCGACGATGGGAGCCCGTGAGCGGTACTGGCGTGGCATGATTCAGTTGTCTGAGGAGCCTTGGATCCGCGACCACCAAATCCAGGGTGCAATCCTCTATCCGGGCGCTGGATTCTTGAGTATGGCCATTGAAGCTGCTGTGCAACAGGCCGATGAGCAACGAACTATCTACGCCTTGCGACTCCGCGATGTACACCTTGACACGGCTCTCGTTGTGCCCCCCGAGGAGGGCACCGTGGAAGCCATTCTCCAACTTCGACCTCATCTTCTGGCCCCAGGGAGCAGCTCCTCTTCGTGGATGGAATTCACTGTCAACTCCTCCATTGACGGTGGTTCTTTGCAACAAAACTGCTCCGGCTTGATCATGGTCGAGTATACAGCGGCGGCCGACTCCCCAATGTACCAGGAGCGCATCCTCCTGTCAGACATGATCCACCAGCGATACAAAGAGACTTCTCTGCTATGCCGCCAGACAGTGGACGTCAAGAAGTTCTATTCCAGGTTAGAAGCAATGGGTCTTCAATACGGCCCTAGTTTTACCAATTTGACTGCCGCGCAGCGAGCCCAGGGAGGTCAATGTGTGGGCACTGTCTGCATCCCGGAGGTAGAAAGCATGGTGCCACCGGCATATCGCAAGCGGCCACACATCGTACACCCTGGCACGCTGGATGCAATCTTCCACTTGGCCTTTGCGGCCCTCGAGGACTCCGCTCTTCCAGGACCAATGGTCCCCACAACTATTGATGAGGTGGTGATACTCGCTGACATTCCTCATCGTCCCGGGTCGCTGCTTGAGGGAGTGGCCAAGTCAACCCCTCACGGATTCCGGGAGATGGTTTCCGATATCCATATGTTCAGTGAAGGAGGGCATGAAGCCATGCTTCACATCAATGGGTTCAAGTGCTCTGAAGTCTCGGGTGGTATGGACACTGCAGAGGGAGCTACCGGGCAAGAAGCGCGCCCAATCACTTTCCGTCCTGAATGGAAGCCGGCCATTGACTTGCTCAGCAGTGACGAGCTGAGGAAATACATTTTA
Organism: Penicillium hispanicum; assembly: GCF_028827665.1. NCBI lineage: Eukaryota > Fungi > Ascomycota > Eurotiomycetes > Eurotiales > Aspergillaceae > Penicillium > Penicillium hispanicum. The sequence goes on from NW_026623193.1 coordinate 2,465,843, forward strand.
GACGCATCCTCGGTTTCTGATGCGACGTTACAAGAGCGCGTCATGTCTCTAGAGGGCCATGCCCGTCATAGCGTGGCTGACATTCTGTCAAGTCTACCAGCCACTGGCGCAGCGGTTCCATCTCTGCAGGGCATTCATGACTGGTTGAAAGCACGATCTGGAAACACGACCAATGGGTTCGTGAGCAACAGTCACTCCGTGCCTGAAGATCAACATTCGTTGGAAGAAACTCTGAAGGGGTTGCTTCAAGGTCAAATCGCACTGCCCTTGTCAACGGGGCAGCAAGACGAGGTCCTAAAGCAGATTCAGGAGAGCGGTATTCTTGCCGGGATCCTCCAGAGTGTCGACGCGGTAAGTTTCATTCTTGGAGAGTTTATAGTCTACTCTGACCATGACGATAGTACCTCACCTTGCGCCATCACACCAAACCCAACCTCTCGGTCCTGGAACTGAGCCCCGATGCCGTTCCATATACTCTCTTCGCGGCGCTTCCAAGCCATCAAGAGTTGTTGGATAGTGCTACTTACAGCGTTCAAGTCGCCAAAGAAGGAGCTGTAGAGCGTGTCAAGCAGCAGCTCGGAGCTCAGCAATCAGCAATCGAGGTCTCGGTGGCGAACTTTGAGAAGGAGCCACAGGAAACCAGCGCCAAACATGACGTGGTCCTCATCTTTGATCCTGGATACAGCTCTATCGAGACTAAGAATATCCTTCAATATGCTCGCCAGTTACTCAGCCCTGGTGGGTCAATTGTCATTGTGGAGATCACCAATCCCGGGCTTTACTTGGGCATGGCCTCGGGCAGTCTTCAATGGACCAGGTAGGCCCCGACCTTTCTACAGTATGCATTGTTATTATATCATTTTCTCACTCGGTGTCCAGATGTTTTGAGAGTCAGAGCAGTGCTTGGGGACCCAGTTTCTCGGCTTCTGGGTTGACTTCTACTCTGGAGCTCACCGACTCCAAGACCCCGGATCATACATCCTTCAATCTGCTTATTGGTGGTAACGCCGATGGTGTGGAACAAGAAAGCCAGGCACAGATAGTCACCCTCGTCGAGCCTCATAATCCGTCTACCACAGCTCAATCACTGGTAGCTACGCTCGACCAGCGGTTGACGAATGCGTCTATCCCAACTCAGCGATTCCGCTGGGGCTCAGACATCTCTCAACTGAAGGGGCAGTCCTGTATCGTACTGCTTGACCTAGAGGAAGCTCACCTCAAAAACCCGAGCGCTCAGGATCTTGCCGCAGTCCAGTTCCTTCTATCGCAAGCCGACAATGTGCTCTGGGCCAGCGGTCCTTTGGGTGCCGACTCGGCCTTGATGACGGGTCTAGCTCGCAGCGCTCGCAATGAGATTGCCGGTCTTCAGCTGCGAACTCTAGAATTCACCGATGAGCTGACAGAGACTGACAGCTCCTCGGATTTCATCGCCCGCGTTTGGAACTACCATGGCTCTGATAATGAGTTTGTGGCCAGCAACGGTACTCTTCAAGTGTGCCGGTTTGTGGAAGATGACGGCCGAAACAACGAAATGGAGCAAATGCTTGGTCGTAAAGAGAAGCCATTAGTGCCAACCGTCTTGGAGGAAACGCCCCAGGCTCTGAAGCTCTGCGTTCGGCAGATTGGCATGCTCGACTCCCTTTGCTATGAACCAGATCCTCTCGCGGCGGCGCCACTGGAGCACGGAGAGTTGGAGGTCGAGGTAAAAGCTTCCGGTATCAAGTAAGTGATATAGTTGGGACGCAGAAGACAACCGGAAAAGTTAAACATGCTAACCTTTCAGCTTTCGCGATGTTATGGTTGCCCTAGGTCAGATCCCTGACCGGATGCTTGGATTCGAGGGTGCAGGAATTGTTCGCCGCGTTCATCCTGCAGAGACTCGTTTCAAGTCCGGCGATCGAGTGGCCTTCCGAGCTCATGGTTCACACCGAACGGTCCATCGAGTTTCTGCGGACTACACTGTCCCCTTGCCGGAATCGATGACCTTCGAAGAAGGCGCTTCTCTTTTGCTGGTCCACACAACTGCGTGGTATGGACTGGTCAAGATTGCCCGGGCTACGGCTGGACAATCTGTTCTGATTCATGCCGCTGTTGGTGGTGTTGGCCAGGCCGCGCTCATGCTGGCCCAGCACCTGGGCTTGGAGATCTTTGCCACTGTCGGCTCGGACGAGAAGCGTCAACTGATCCATGAGACATACAATATCCCGCACGATCATATCTTCAACTCCCGCGATTTCAGCTTCGTGATGGGCATCAAGCGGATGACCAAGGGCCGCGGTGTCGACATCATCCTAAACTCATTGGCTGGTGAGGCCCTGCGTCAGACATGGTACTGCCTCGCTCCCTTTGGAACCTTCGTTGAAATTGGCATGAAGGATATCATGGACAACATGCGTCTGGACATGAAGCCGTTCAACCGCGATGCCACCTTTGCCTTTTTCAACTTCAATAGCATCGCGCAAGCTCGCCCCGATCTGATGATCGAATCATTGAGAGAGGTCATGAAACTAGTTGAATGCGGTGCTCTCAAGCCCGTGGCACCTCTGACTGCATACCCAGCATCTCAAGTTGAAGCAGCCTTCCGCCACATCCAAACGGGTCAACATCTCGGCAAGCTTGTCCTAACCTTCCCCACGGGAGACACGCTCCCAGTCATCGCATCGGAGGTCAGTCTAAGTGAAACTGGCTCCTACCTGCTGGTAGGAGGCCTTGGCGGACTGGGACGAAGTCTCATCCGGCTCTTTGTTCGTCTTGGAGCTCGTAAGCTCTGCTTCCTGTCTCGCTCTGGAGCAAGCAGCGAGGAGGCACGCGCGCTCATTGAGGAACTGGAGACCCAGCACGACGTACGCACTCTGGTATGCAAGGGCGATGTTGCCGATCCCGCCGTTGTAGCCGATGTGGTCAAGCAGTGCACCGCAGAGCTGGGTCCCATTCAAGGCGTGATCCAGGGGGCCATGGTCTTGCGAGATATCCTCTTCGAGAAGATGAGCCACGAGCAATGGACCCAGTCCACCCGGCCCAAGGTACAAGGAACCTGGAACCTGCACGGGCAAGTCCCGCTCTCGGCGTTCCTGCTCACCCTCAGCTCCTTCGCCGGCGTCTTCGGCAATCGTGGCCAGAGTAACTACGCCGCCGCCGGTGCCTACGAGGATGCCCTCGCATACCACTGCAGCAAAGCGGGGCGCCGGGCCATCACTCTCGACCTGGGCATCATGCGCGATGTAGGCGTTCTCGCCGAGACCGGCATCACCGACAATCTTCGCGAATGGGAAGAGCCGTTCGGTATCCGCGAGCCTGAATTCCACGCGCTGGTGAAGTCCGCTGTCGCCGATGCCCTCCAGCCCGCGGCCAAGAAGCCTGTGGTGCAAATCCCGACTGGCTTGGCCACTGCTCGCTCCGCGCAAGCCGCGGGTATCAGCACTCCGTTCTACTTCGACGATGCGCGCTTTGCCATTCTCGCTCAGCTCAAGACTTCGACTGCATCGGCGGATGCCGCGAACGGGCAGGTCTCTGCTCGTGCGCAGCTCGCGCAGGCGCAGTCTGTCGCTGAAGCGGCGGCTGTAACGCAATCTTTGCTTCTCGAGCGGGTGGCGAAGTCGCTTCGGAGCGCGGAATCCGAGATTGATCCCTCTCGGCCTCTTCATTCCTTCGGAGTGGACTCTCTCGTGGCGGTTGAGATGGTCAAATGGGTATTTAAGGAGTTGCAGGCCAAGCTGACTGTCTTTGACATTCTGGCCAATGTTTCCATCACGGTTCTCTGCGAAAAGATTGCTTCTATGTCTGCTTTGGTCAAGTTGACTTGATGGTTTTGCGTTGGCGTTGAGGATTCTCTTTGTTTCGAGATTTGAATTATTTACGACAGATAGACTGTTCTTTCTTCTCTAGAAGTCCATGGTATAGATGCAATGTATGTTCAACGAAAGATTTGCGCCCTTTTCTTTGTATCACCTAGTCCATGATGCCCTGAAATACAACGAGATTCATCGGATCCAATCGCTTGCATGCATCCCATTCTACTAGGAAGACATCTACATTTCTCCATAGGGGCAAGCTTAGAAACAGCTTTACAATCTTGCAAAGCTGGATATTACAAGGACGAACAGGAAGAGACGGCATGAGCTCGTGAAAACAATCGTCGTATCGCCGTAGAAATTTGACGTACAGAACAGAACTCCCGCGACGGAACGCCATGCGATGGGCGTGAGCAGAAACCGGCAGAGACAATTGGATCAACATCCAGTCACAAGAGACCCAATCCGTGACATCTCGGGTGATTCAAGTATTCGAATAATCAACAAAGCAGTGTAACCAGACGCCGTGCAGAGCATGCCCAAGAACCACCGTGTTCACGCCAGAGAAAAGAGACCAGACAGAAATTTGAACCAGAACAAGCAGCGAAGTGCAACATTAGAAGCAGTCAAATGCAACACAAAGGGGTATGCAAAAATGATGTCCATGGACAGGAAGAATAGAAAGCTTCACCGCAGAGTGGAAAATGCACGTAGTCCCAGAAAGGCTCCAAACCATGGCCACTACTGGACTGCCCGAGCAGCGCGAGACGGACTGGAGGTGCTGCCAATCCGGCCACTGGGCTTACGAACTCCTCGCGACTCGCTCTTGGTGCTGTCTGTTACCCGCCGGGGGCTGGAGCGAACCTTGCTGACCGAGATGGCGCCGCCACCGTTTTTGCGGCTGACGGGGGTCTTGGGACCGGTCGTCTCCACCCAGTTTTCTCGGTCCTCGTGGATGTCATCTGTCAGGGTATAGCTTGCAGTGACCGTGGCCGAGTAGCTGATAGATCGCGACGTCGGGGATGCCACAGGTGACTTGGACGATCGCTTAGCCAGCATGCGGAGTTGAATTTCCTCATCACTCTCGCTGCTGTCGTTGCTCAACCGATGGCCACGGTGATTGCGGTGCTCCCCGTGCTTGTGCCCATCTTGATCCACCGCCAGACCACCAGATGCGGTTCGAGCGTAGGGGTGGTGGCGGGAATCCTTGCGGTGAGACTTGCGAGGCTGACCTGGGGTCGGAGCAGGGAGGTTTTCCTCGTACTGATTGGCAGCGCCTTCGTTATGATCAATCTCCCCAAGAGCGGCGCGCTTGGAATGGCTGTGGTTGGGAGGAGTAGCCATGGCGCTGTTGCTGGGCCGCTTCTTGGCCGAGACGCGCGCCGGGGTGACGGGGGCAGACTGGGCCAGCTTCTCGCGCATGCTATCCTCGAACCACCATTCGCGGAAGGAACCCTGGTTGAGGTGGAGCCAGTGCTGCTGGGGGCCCACGACCATGCCAGGGCGCATGAATCTCATGAAGGCAATGACTTCATTTGCGGTGAAGCCATAGCGATAGATCAGATAGGCTCCAATCAAGCATCCGGTCCGGCCCAATCCCGCCTTGCAGTGAACAGCGATGCCTTTGTTCTTCATAGTGATCATCTCGTGTGCAATCTTGATGAATCGTCGCACCAGTTGCAAAGGCGGGCAGGTGCCATCTTCGAAGATCATGTCGATGTGATCAATGCCCATGGCGGTGAAATAAGACGGACAGTACAGCTCGGAATTCAACCGAACCACAAGACCCACATCGCGCGATTTAAAGTGAGCCAGGACATTCTTGAATGGAAGAGGCAGCTTAGATGAGCAGACTTCGGAAATTGTGGACGGCAACGCATCATATTCGGGGGTGTTGATGGGCACTGGAGCCACGGGCTGCTGTTGAGGGGAAGCGAAGGCGAGGAAGTTGGGCGTCACCCAGTTGAAGTCTCCCATGTCGACTCTTTCAAATTTCTCGTACCTAGATCGACGGTCAGTCTTAAGCTCTATCAGGACTGAACACGAGTTCCGAATCCATACTCTTCGAGGTTGAAATCGCGTAATCCACACAGACCCTGCTCCTTGGCCCTCCACACACCGTAGACCACGTCTTGGATGTTCAGGATGAAGTCCGCCTGGCTGTACCCAGCATCGCGGAAGGGCATGTAGGGAGGATCAGCCTGCGCAATAGGCGCGAGAGCCAGATGCGGGGGCCATGCCTGAATCAGCACCATGTAGCATGCCACGAGGCAAGCGGCGTTTGCGCGGCTCCGTGCATCGGTCTTGCTGTAGAAGACCACCGGGCGATCACTGTTCGCCGGGTCGCCGAGGATCTCATGGAACAGTACAGCAAATCGGTACAAATGGCCGATGTGAAGCGGACCAAAGTCGGCATGGAAGGCGTTGTAGAGAAGAGTGTCGTCAATCGTAAAGTACACTGGAGACCGGCGCTTGCTGGTCGGCGTGGTTGGTTGAACCCGAGCCGATCGCTTGCTCGGCGACTTGGGTTGGTCCAGTGGATAAGGAAAGGGAGTTCTCGAGCTGGGCGCAGAGTCATAGGACGCCAGGTACAGGCGGTCTGTAGGTTGTTTGTTGTTAGACCCCGCCTTCTGTAGCAATTGTTTGGAGCCGGGCATCAACAATGGCATTCACGAACCTTGGATGTACTCAATCATTTGGCCGGCGTCGGATGGCATTGTCACCGTGGACCGTGGCTGCGACTAGAAAAGTTGCGAGGAAAAGAGAGTAAACAATGCAAGTTGAGATCGCAGCGTCGCAAGAGTGTCAAGACTTCGGTGACAACCCAATTGCGAGCGAGGCACGGCAGGTTAACAATGGGCAAGAGGCAGGCTCTTACAGGCTCATGGTCCGAATCAATCTTGTGGGAAAGAATGAGGATAAGGATATGAGCTGGGGAAGAGAGAGCTGTACAAGATGGGAGAGGAGTAGAAGAAGAATCTCTTGGTGTTGGGGCAGCTGCCATGCCACGCTAACCCGCTGTTATGTTGTGCTGCGCCCGTTCGGGCTTAGTGTGCCCCGTTGGCTCGACAACCGTAGTTGAGGCCCCAGGCACCAACCGTTGCAGATTATGTCATCATAACATCTCCGCGAGCCAGTCAGGTGACCCGCGGGCCAATCATCGCTCGTTGCGGCATTTCGGTCGACTTGACCTGTACACAACACATCTTCCAGGCGATCCTGGACGCCCACGCTGCAGTAGCGGTTGCTCGTTGCCTGGCCAGTTTTGACTGCGTGTGATTGTGAAAAAATGGCTCTGGCCAATCAGTTATCCGCATGCCGTATCTTGATAGACGCCTGAAAAGGGCGACCCTTCCCGCAGACTGGAGCATTCCAGTATGACGGGCGAAGAATTGAGGGGCATAATCAACATCACCAGCATCATCAACTATGCAACCAATTGACAAGGCTGCAATAGGGCATCAACGCCAATCGTGCTAGCAGGGTGTTCAAAACATAGCCGGCTTGCCATCTGTTATGATACCTTTTCCAGATCCGACTTTACGTTCCTTCTTCAATGCTATATAGTCTCAACGCATGAGCATGCGATTCCCGGTTCCCTATGTACATAGACAGGGAGATCCGGACTATTGACTGCAATCACACCCCTTGATGCTCTACCTATGAAATCAGACTTCAAAGCCTTGGATGGAAGCGCATCCATATCCAGTGATCAGAGTCGCCACCAGCATACAGAGCCGAGAGGAATCAGTGCGCACTGCCTAACTTCATTCTCTACATGGCCTGGTGAGATTGACCCTCTCTGTTTGTTGATATTCGTGGCGAATTGGTGCGATCGGCACAGCCGGTTTCTCCACCGTAGCGAGTCCATTGGCCGCAAGCTGCTGTCATTCGAACGTCTGTTAACAAGTCCCATTCTGACGACCGCCGGTGACAGTCATGATTGAGGGTCATAGCTGGACTGACCATACTTAGCCCTTCGAGATCGGAAGAGGCGTTTCCATCGGCAGATTCGCCTTCATACTGGATATGTTATCAAACGACCTCAAAAAGATCTGATCGGGCAGATGATGGTCAATGCACCCGTCACGCAAGGACGTCAAGCCGCCGAGCTTCTTTGCAAACCTCAACGTCCCAGTCAAACTCTGCAACCCAACTCTGCTACACCCGTACATCGCCGAACAAGAGATGGGGGGTCAACAGGACGCTATGAACCATCCCCCTTGCCTGCGCCTCTATCGGATAGGTCAGAGCGAGTGTATCGTGCAGCATCCCTCACATGCAATGTGAGACGAACCCTCCATGTTCTCGTCCAAACTTATCGACTCCTCACAAAAGTATCTCATCACACAATAGCGAGGCCATGCTCAGCATGCGAAGAACATGGCGAAAGTGAAATAGCGCCGTGGCGGCTGATGGCCTCAAGTGACCTCCACGGCTTCGGCCATCAAAGCCAACAGTCAGAATCACATTAGAACCAAGCTTCGACGAATCACTAGTGCCTCCACTCCAACAATCTTGCACCTTGCTGATCCTCCACCGAGCTTGTCCTGATCGAGCCTATCGCCAGCTCTGAATATTTCTCCCCTCTGTCTCGGGGGATTTCATTGGGGCCCATGTGGGAACCCCCCTTCTTGGCCTCGATACAGATCGACTCTACTTGCCTGCGTGGGTCGCCGGATGGCAGCTTACCCAGGTCAGTTGTGGTTCATTGGGGCCTAAACGAGCACAAAAATAAACATTGGACCAACCATGAGCCCCTGGGGATCACAACTACCCTGCATGCGAGGAGTCCTCGACGCAGCATGTACGTAAAGGGAAACCTCATCAAAACAGCATGGTCACAGTGTATATAAGCTGCTTTGAGCCCGGCCATCGAGCCTTTCTTCTGCACTACAGTCATTCATTCTTCTCCAAGTCACTCGTCACTCATTTTTAACCTCCCATACTTCCCCAGTACACATCTCGTTTGAAAATACTCCCAGTCCTTTTCTTGCACAACAAATTCTCCGAATCACAACAATGAAGTTCACTGGTTTCGCTGTCTCTCTCGCCCTCGCTGGCATGGTGTCTGCCGCTGCTATTCCCGGCATCCCCGGTGCTAGCGGTGCTGTCGCTGGGCTCGAGGGTGCGGCTAAGGGTACCCTTGCAGGTCTTGCCAGCCGTGAGATCAAGCGTGGTGAAGGAGACGCTCTTGCCGGTGCCACCGAGGGTGTCGCCAGCTCCCTCAATGGCGTTACCGGCATCGCTGGCAGTGCTGCCGGTACCGTCGAGAGCACCACCTCCAACGCTGCCTACACCGGCGAGAACCTCGTCTCGGGCGCCGTTCCTGGTAAGTGAACAATGCGATTCCTAATAGATCACCTCGGCTCACTCGTCTCCTAGTTCATAAGCACCGTGATATGAGCGGGGTCACTGGCAATACTGTCCCCAGTCTAGGCTCCGGTGCTCTCGGTTCTGTCGCTGGTACTGCTGGCCATGCTGTGCCCGAAACTTCCGGTGCTACTGGTGGTCTCGTCAAGCGCATTCTTCCTGGCGCCGGTAATGTTGCCAAGGCTTCCGTCGAGAATGATCTCGCTATGCTTTCTGGCAGTACGTTTAACTTCCATCCCACCCTGCGGTCTGTACTAACTTGCATTCAAGACCCGAGCGGCCTCATCGGCGCCCTTGGTGGCCTCCACAGTGCTCTTGCTTCCCACGAGATCACTAGTGGCCAGATTGCAGCCTTGCCCACTGCCTTGCAAGAAGTCGTCGCCTACCTCTACACTGCTTAAATGCCTCTTCTCCTCGCACAAAAACGTATGAGATGTTGGTATGCATTACAGGAGTCATGACTTGATTTGGTCGGCGTGGTATTTCTTTATTCGGTTCAATTCTTCTATTCGACAGTCCATTGCCTTCAAATCTCTATGTACAATATTTTCATGAGTACGCTTCTATACTTTGACGACTTTCCGTCCAAACACCTTGCGTGTTACGCTGATGTCTACGAGAAAATCCGTGATTTTAATATTTACCTTATTTCTCCTTCTCGCCGCTTCATCATCCATCCCAATTTAAATACAGAACTATACCCACCTGTATAAGAAGTGGTAGCCGTCCGCGAGGGACCTCGACCAATCGCCTGCTGACTCAGACGAGCCCCTCGCGCCCAATCCAACCTTGGAACGGAATCATGTCAGTTCAGAACAGCAAGCAATCATTACCAGCCACCACCATCCAGAGACTCACCGCCGGTGTTGCCTCAACCTGCCGTCTCTACTGTAATCCATACCCACGGATTCATTCCTCGATCATGGCTGCCGCACCCCCCTCCAACACTGAGTTCCCATACTCACTGTACGAATCCCTCCCCCACCATCACAGGTGTAATTGAGCAGCCGAAGGTGCGGTACACCCTCCAGCAAAACCGACGCTCACAATAAATGCAGAACCATCTCATTGCCTCTGCCTACCCACCGTCTCGCTTCCTCCGCTCTCCAGACCCTTGCAGTCGACGCCGAGTTATCTCCGTTTGTGCGCCGCACTTTTACACTCACTGCACCCTCCGCCGACGCGCCCGCCGAGCCCCAAGAAAAGAAGCAGAAGCAGGATCCGGATGAGTCGAAGTCCATCCTGAATACCACGTACTATGCGACCACGAACCGCATGCTGCGCGTCGCTGTGAACGGGTTCATGGAAAGCTTGGGAGTCGTCCTCGGCGTGATGAACGAGTTGGACGTAGATGTGCTCCAGGCTGAAATAGAAGGATGATATCTTCTTTTCTTGGTCAAGAGGAAAAATGCAGTCTGATGGCTGGCCAAGTGTATTGCATGTTCATGCGCAGTTCGTGGTCAACATATTGAACGCGAATACTGCAGCCACCGCTTCGGTCCTTCGTCAAGGACACCGCACGCTCTACACCCGAGTTTTGATCATGTTAGCTTGGGATTTACAGTGAACGGTCTGAGACTGTTCTTGACAGGTTCCGGTCACGGGAGGTCTTCCGGCCAGCAACGACCCTTTTCCCGGGACCATATGAGCCACCGGGCTACGGCAGATTCTTCAGCATGATCGCGGGCGATCGTGGTGCAATAATACCACCCACACATTATATAGACACTATGAAGGATGGGTCTCCTGCCTATCGGGTGGCTTTGCATTTCCTTGAAAAGGAATGGTGGGTGATTATCGGCCGATGCTGGCGACGTGCCATTGTCCTCAATGCATACTGGGCCCATGGTCGAGAACCTCCATATCTTCTAAGCAGAACATAGCCCACCATTTATGCCGTCTTGGTAGCATTGTCTTACCGTTATACTTCCTTATCCCTCTAGTAGTAAATTATGCCAGGCCAGCCTGATTAAGCTTGATAATTCTGCACGCGGTTCCACGTTATTTGGAATGATCACAGCCAATGAAGCGCGTGCAATATCGATCGGCTCCCGGAACAGCCGCAGCCGTCGGCCCCTCAGTTTCCGTCATTGCGAATGAAGTAACTAGTTATTGAAGGCGATTTGCTTCATCAACCTCGGCTCCCAGAAAACCAGAGCATGCGCTATCTGAGCCGCCACGCTATTTCAGCCATTCCTGCCACTCTCCTTCGCCCCCGCGTCGCCCACCAATCCTGCTCGCTCGCGCCTCTCATCTACCCCTCGGCTCTCTACTCGACGTCATCGTACCATCTGCCTCGTCGCTTCAATCCGTCCTCGCGACTTCATTTTTCACAGTCCACACACACCAGAACTATGGCCTCTGCAACCTCGTTCTTTGAATTTGAGCCCGCCGATAGTATGTACCATGCCATCTCTTCTGCCCCGAGGTCCTCCGATCGTTCTTTGCCCGACGATCCGATTCCCCAACCTCCGGACAGCTGCCATGTCATCGAATCGCTCACTAACTGAACCTTTCAATGCACAGAGAAGGGCGAGCCCTTCCCCCTGTCCTCGCTCAAGGGCAAGGTCGTCCTCGTCGTCAACACCGCCTCCAAGTGCGGCTTCACCCCGCAGTTCGAAGGCCTCGAGAAGCTCTACAAGTCCCTGAAGGAGAAGTACCCGGACCAGTTCACCATCCTCGGCTTCCCGTGCAACCAGTTCAACGGCCAGGACCCCGGCTCCAACGACGAGATCCAGTCCTTCTGTCAGGTCAACTACGGCGTCACCTTCCCCGTGCTGGGCAAGGTCGACGTGAACGGCGACAACGCCGCGCCCATCTTCAACTGGCTGAAGGACCAGCAGGCCGGCGTCATGGGCCTCAGATTCGTCAAGTGGAACTTTGAGAAGTTCCTGGTCTCGGCCGAGGGCAAGGTCGTCGGCCGCTGGAGCTCGGTCACCAAGCCTGAGACTCTGGAGCAGCCCATCGTGAAGGAGATCGAGAAGGCCCAAAAGTCTGAGACTCAGGCGTAGAGGGTGTGCGCGCCTGTCTCTGCGAAGCTGTTGTCAGCTTGATGTGGGTCTCGCCTGCTTCCCGTTTGGCTGTTATATGATATCTCCCTCTTGTACTCATAATCCTGCGCTTTGTCGCCTTTTACCCTGTACGAAATACGGACGTCCACGTCTCTCGTCTAATTCATGCGCTCAGCAAGATGATTCCCAGACCTTCGTGGCATGTTGGCAATATCATAAATTGAGTCTTCTTTTTTGAGGCATATATCATTCTGCCGTCCACCTTTATCCCCGAGGAATGGTGATCCTATCTTCTTCCCGTAGGATCGTCTAATCCGCTCTCAAACGGCAGCACTGCCCTTAGGAATCAAGTTCCGCAGTGACAGGTCATAGACCACGTCCTCGACTTTCTTGACGCTGTACTTGATGCCATCACTCCGCTTCCGCAGGATGTCATTCTTCAAGTTGAGCAGCTGGAACCCGGCGAATATATCCTTGATGAAATTGCCAATCTGAACGGGTCGGGCGTAGTCGCCCAGGGTGACCGAGTTGACAGCGAGGCGCGACTGGTCAGAATGTTTAGTAACGGTACATAATCTTCAGTGGTGAACACTCGAAAGAAGAAGATTCATACCAGTTCTTCAATCATCGAAATCAGCGCCAGCAGGTATTCCTCGATGGTCAGGTGGAAGGCATCCTGCTCCTTCAGGTTGACAGGGACTGCAGGGAAATAACGATCAGTTTCTTTTGACACATTCTCCAACATTTCCAAAGCAATTGGGCAGGAAATGGACGACATACTCTCCAGGAACTTGCCAACGTCTTCAATCGTCATAAACGAAGCCGAGCCCTCGCCCTTGTGCTCCTGGAGCCCCCCAAGCCAAGCACACAGCTGGATAGAGGCAACCTAACAGAATACATTAGCATCAACCCAATGTCAAGCCCAGACGGAACAGAAAAGTAGCCCGACGGACCAAGTTCTGGAGCTCCCGGCTCCACACCCCATTGTATTTGTAGAACGGGTGCTGATCAGCCACGGCCTTCAGGCGCGCGACTTCTTCCTTCTGGGCGAGGATCTCGACAGCGGCATCATCGAGAACGGGCTTTACTGTTTGCAGCGGGTCAGTCAAAGCGCAATCCGGGATATCCACGTCCGCCGAATCGCCCCCATCCTGCTGGGAAGGACGGAGAGCCGCGCAGGTCGGACTGCCGGTGATGTTACGTACATTGATCGGTCGGGGTCGAGTGAGCCCGAGAGAGGATCGCCTGCGTGGATCGTCCTAGAACGCGGCATCAGTCTCCATTCCAATCCGGAAGCCGGTTATCCTCGAGAAGACCAGACAAGGCCTGGGCGCTGCGTTGTCATTGTCATTGTCCCCTGGGGGAGGGTGGGTGCCGCCTTCATCTGCGGTGGGAGATGCTACGTACCCTTTCTCGCGAGGGTATTGACAATCTCGTACAGTTCCTAGACGTCGAGTATCAGCGTCTGGTGATTGCGGCGCGGCGCGGGGCTTGGCACGCGAAGAATTCAGTGTACGGGCACGGCGGTGACGCCCGGAGCACTCACGTCGCGGACGGTCGTCTCCTCGTCGATCTTTGTCTGGAGATTCTCAAAAATGCGTTGGTCGATCATGTTGAACAGGACGTATCGGGGTGGCTGGGGATGGGGAGTGCGGTGTAAAGGGTTGCGGTGGACGGGTGTGGTGCTAGGACCTGGGTGTGTCACGTCAAAAGCGAGGGTTGCAACCACAAACTGAGAGATCAGTTCAGAATTGGGGGGATAATTTGAAGTGATAGGAGTTTGACCAGTACTGAGTTCTGATTTGTGACTTCCTACGAGACATACGCATTAAGAGACTCGCCGGTGGGCGGTTTACGGCTATCAGCTTCCTGCTCCACGAGAATCAACAGCTCTCAAACGCATAGCTCCTCGGTTCATTTTCTCGTTGAAATTCTAGCCATTGTGATCATGAGCATCATAAAGACGGAGAGCACCCAATGGATGCCACCAGTATCACCACCCTCCAGGACAGCTCTCGTTCTAGTACCGGTATCTCGTCGAGTAGTCTGCGCGACCGTTAGCCGACCAAGCGCCTTCAAATATTTAAAGAGCAGCTGCTTACCCTTCGGGCTGACAACCAGACCGCGCCCCTTCTTCGCGCCCTTGTAGATCGTCTCGATGATATCGATCAGCTCCTGCTTGTCCTCCAGCACCCAGTTCAACTTGTTGTTGTTGCCCGTTCCGAAATCGCACATCATGTGTTTATTGCGGTAGAAGTACATGATTGTCATCGTATCGTACAGTTCGTACATGGTGTTGAAATCGGGGACCTCGTCGATGTCGCACAGGTAGATCACGGCAAAATCTGGCGGAGCGGGCTCTTGTTAGCAAATGGACGCTTCGCAAGCTGGAAAGCACTCACTCTTCACCCGCTCGGCGATCTTGTAGAGGACCTCATCTTGTCGGATACCTGCCACCAGCGAGTTAGTCTTGTACCTTGCAGCAAGGCGAGTCTCGGGATGGAGGCGGCTCACAGTCGGGGTCGTGGTCGCGTCCGAATCGGATCACCACGAGGCGTTCCTCCTCGGAGAGAATGGCCTGGTCAACGTGCCAGGCAGTCCGCAGGTGAGGCAGCACGATCGAACCCATAGTAGCAACGTGGGAATTGGGGAGACTCGCGAGGCAAAGAAATTCGCGGAGCTCGAGCTTATCGCGGGGCCCGCGATAGGGCGATCATGTGATACGCAGGTAGATCGACGGAGTACCAACAGAGTACTTGCATGCAGGCAGTAGTCCCGGGGTATGTTTGGTGTTATTTAATGTCGGGGTTGAATGTTTACCAATTATAGTGATGGCTGAAGTGAGCTTTTGGTCTTCTTGGTTAAGGACTATGGTTGCCCTGATGAAGTTATTAACAGAGGTATATATATATCAAGTGACAGTGACCTTCCAGGTACACTTGACATATCAAAAATGCTCAACCGATTTCCATTCTATAGACGAAAAGCCTATATAGATAACCTACGTACCACAATGTAGTTCCTGAAGTCCTTAGCCAGCGGTGACTGAAGATTCTCGTGTTCTCGCCACAAAGCGTCGTCAACATCGCCAGTCAGACCATCCGGTCCCACAGGCATTGGGGCGCATTGGACGCAACAGACGCAGGCATACAAAACCGCGCTCGACAACGGGCGCGTCTCGGCCACACGCAGCAATCACTACATCTAGAAGCACCAGCCCGAATGGCGCACCAACGCCGCGAGAGACACTTCACCCAGCCCGCCTCATACCCCGGCGAAACAGCCACTGTCTCGTCGTCAGCGCCAATAGACAAGTGGCGCCAGACGAGACACCCCCGCTGCTACACGTGTCATCACTCCAATGACGAAGATCAGCGACCCCCAGCAAGATTTACCATTCGACGACGGGGCGGGAAAGCTTGAGCGGTGCCAATCACCATGTCGCCCTTCTCGCGCCGGAGGTGTCCACTCCCCAATTGCGGCATAGTGAGACGGGACTAGGGGAGGGCACGCTACGGAATGCCAACCAAGTCGCAGAGCTAAGCTCGCTAAGCATGACGCTAAATCTGGATTCCATAGGCCGCCCATTTGTTTCACAAGGTGGCGCGGGCTCATGGAGGGGTTCAAGGGGGGCAGTCTCGCAGGAAGTCTCGCAGGATGGGCGCGGCTTATAAGTATCGCCCTTGTGGCCCCTCTGCACCCCTCTTCCCCCTGCTTCTTCCTCAAGCTCTTTACACATCTCCTAGATCAATTTCTCCAAATCATTCATCATGGGTTGGTTCAGCGGTAAGCGATGCCCAGTCACATTTCCAATGATGGATATCTAGAATCTAACGCCATCCTTCTCCCAGACGACAGCGACGAGGCTGCAAGCCACGACGCCGTCACCAACCGCCCTCACGAGGCTAGCTGGTCTCACGAGCTGATCGGTGGTGCCGCCGCCTACGAGGCCATGAAGGCCTATGAGAACCACGAGGAGCAGAACGGTATGAGACTCTGATCCTCCCATTATATGACCCGGCAGCTCGACTGACTACGTTCTTCTCCATCAACAGGCCAGGTCGAGGACCACGCCAAGGCCAAGGAGATCCTCGCCGGTTTCGCTGGTGCTTTCGTTGACCGCGAGGTTGAGACCAAGGGTCTGGACTTTATCGACCGCGAAAAGGCCAAGCGCCACGCCGAGGACCGCATGCAGGACCAGCTCGACCAGAGTGGCCGCTGGTAAACTCCTGTAGGAGGATCATGTGTCTATCCAAATACTCGAGATGATTGAATGAGAAGCCATACTGAAATTCCTGAAGACGTACCGTTCAACAGTAGATTACACTGCCAACGTGGGAGCGTAGTGGTGTAGTGCTGCGCCACACCGGTTGGCAACAAGTGAGGCATGGCAATGTATCTGGGCGCCAAGGGCGATCGTAGCCAAGCTTTGGCAGCTGCCTGAGGTATTGAGCCCAGCATGTGGAAGGGACAGATCAAGGTACAGCGACGTGACCAGTATGGGATGACATGGACAATAGAACCCATGGCCAGGACAAGAGATTTATATCGAAGGGAATAATATTGGCGCGGACAGTATCTAGGATCTTCTTCTCCAAGCGAGTGGACAAGCCGACTCAGTTGATGAAAAAGGGGGTTCGCGTCGATCGGATGTAGTGTAAGTCCGATGACACTGTGCAACCAGCATGCGCAAGCACAGAGGCCGGTTGCGGGATCCAAAAATGAGAATAATCAAAGTTGTTTTCCGTAGAAAACTTTCAGAGATTAAACTGAAAAGAACAGATACTACACTTGATCTAAGCCAATTGGCAAAGAGAGCTGGAGAAGAAAAAAAAGAGAGGAAGGTCGCGGATGGCAGGTGGTATTTATACCCTGAGAGAGGGGGCCCGTGCACTGGTGGCACACTAGCCTCGTTTAGGAGAGCCAATCATAAGTCGATTGTCTCAAGTCATATGTGACCCACAGAATCACATGGAATCATTTTCAAAACATGTGACTACACGTGATCATATGGATCGCATGTGACACCACCGTCGCCAGCCCCAGCCCTAATATATCCCAAAATGGAATAGCCCTGCCCACGGCGAAAATTGCAGACGACGGGCTCCACATCCGCGATCTTCTTTCTGACCATCCCTCTCCGACGGCGCAGGATATTCACCTCTTTGCGACCTTACCACTCCTCAATTTACCCCCCCCATCCATCACAATGGCTCCCGCTGCTGTACGTTGATTCAACTACTCCGCGAACCGCTTTGCTGTTCCCCCCACTGGCTGAGTTCTTCGGCGGACCTGTACTCGCCACATGGGATCTCGGATATTGGAATATCTATCCGCTCGTGTGTCGTGAGGGCAAGGGCCGCTGAGACTGCCCCGGGATTCCAATATGATGGAGCAGTAGGCTAATTGTTTCTTTTCCTGGCAAATAGACTCGTGGTCGCAAGGCCCAGAAGGTCACCCAGAAGGTACGTTACTGCATCTAACCACGTCCTGCCATTGCGCTCTGGAGCGGTCGAGGCTAACATCAATTCTCGCAACAGTACATCATCAACGCTTCGCAGCCCGCGAGCGACAAGATCTTCGATGTCTCTGCCTTCGAGAAGTTCCTCCACGACCGCATCAAGGTCGAGGGCCGCGTCGGCAACCTCGGTGACAACGTTGTCATCTCCCAGGTCGGCGATGGCAAGGTTGAGGTTGTTGCCCACATCCCCTTCTCCGGTCGCTACCTCAAGTACCTGTGAGTGTTCCCTCCAGTTCTGCCCGGTCTCTCCCGCCAGTCGGCTGACCACAGTCCCTCTTCTCTTCTACAGGACCAAGAAGTACCTCAAGAAGCAGCAGCTCCGTGACTGGCTCCGCGTCGTCTCCACCTCCAAGGGTGTCTACGAGCTCCGCTTCTACAACGTCGTCAACGACGAGGCTGAGGAGGATGAGGAGTAAATGCGCCTCTCTGGCTTTTGACCTGCGTGTCGATCGGTCCGGACTGGCCTTGCGCATCGCTTGTGACTTGGGACGTCCCTGGCCATCAAAGCGAGAGCCATGGAGAGATGGATCGTGTGAAGTGTGGGAAAAGACTAGCCCTTGTGGCTACGAATGAAAAAAAGTTTATACCCTCATCATTCTGATGATATTGGTAGAGATGGGCCCGGTTGCTCCGCACGTATACGTAGATTGCTCGATTGTCCTGGCGTAATCTCTAATAGCACTACACTGCATGTATTACGGTGAGAGATCTGGCTACATTCATACCTAGGTGGCTCTGTCGTCTCTACTCCATACCTGTCTACATACTCACGACGTCGCGTGCGGTAGACAACAACCTACCACTTGAGGAAGTAAACGTACCATGACTGGAGTCTATTTATCTCCTAGTCTGCTAACGATTGAGACCGATTTCACATCCGTAACAGATCAAAGTTCATCATAGGGATATCATAACTCGCAGAAAAACCGGACAATATATACACCCCAGGAGACCTATCGTAGACATATCATGACACATACCCAATCTGCCCACCTACGGCTCCGCAATAATCTTCAGCGGATTATTGAATTCATGAACATGGGTCTCGCCCGCAACAGTCAACGAGACCCTCCACCTCTGCTCATGGCTATGCCTGATGCTATACGTAACGAGATCGGGGTATATCCGCGCGGCGCGGTTGAGAAACCGATTCCCCGAGACAAGACCGCCCGAGCGAAGAACCAGCTGGAACATATCTCCGAGCCTGACCGGTTCGTTCCCCTTCCCCGTGGTGATATCCAGCGGAGACGCGAGACTAGTGAAGGCCGCCTGCAGGTTGAGATTCCTCGACTCCGAGTACGAGGCGGAGTGCGAGCTGTCCCAGAGATTGCTGGGCGCGAGGACGCTCGTGCGTTGCTTGATGATCGCCTGGACCCAGTTCACATGGATCGTCTGCGCGGTCTCCTTGAGACAGACGCTGGTCCTGTCGAGGAGCGGGACGACCTCGAGTTGGACCGGGATCGGGGCCGAGTCGTCTAGCTGGATGACTTCGGGCAGAGTGAAGCGCAGCTCGTAGTGGAATTCGGGCACCTTGGATGAGTGGAAGAGTTTCTGTGCGTGCTGTTTGAACGACAAGTCAGCGAACTCCATGCCCGGCAGCAATCGCTGGCTCTGGATCTTTTGGACGCAATGCTGCGTCCGGAGCATGTGGCGCCGGTCTGTTGGATCGGCAGCGTGGCGAAGCGTGATAGGCAACACCGCGTCTAGATACTTGTGGTCGCCGCCGGTGATGTACCGTAGCTGGGCTGTGAGGAAATACTCCACCAAGCAATATGCGGACGGGCCAAAGCCCATGTTCTCGGAGAAGAATGTCCCGGGGAGGATGTGCAGATGCGGGTGATCTCTGTCGAGGGGGAGGAAGCTGGCATTCTTCTTATGGCCTGCGCGGCACGATTCGGCCTGCTCGGTGGGAATGGTGACTGAAAAGGGCCAACTGAGCGGCTCGTTGCTGCCCTGGGCCAGATGCAAGGGCCCTTTAAAGACGAGCGTTTGCTGGGGACGGAGCAGCCGCCAATCGTCGCGGTAGACGTGTTTCTGCTGTCCGCTGCTCTTGACGATCTTGGATTTCACCCGGCCGGTCAAAGACACACTGATCGTGGCTTCGGGCGTGACTATCGGCATGTGGCGCATCAGGTTGCCGATGATGGTGTCGCCCGGGGCAAAGGCCCAGTTTGGAGGCGCCGCCAGATCGAACTTGAACGCAGCGCTTCCAGAGGGGGTGGTTCGCGGCATTCTGACGGCGATTTGCAGATTCTGACCGTCTATTCTCTGCAAGGTGGGGACGGCATCAAGATAAACGATCTTACCTGGGAGGCTGAAGACCGTGGCTTAGATGGGGCCGAAAGGTCGCTTCGATCTTCGGGGTCTTGGCTCCGCGGCTACCAAGGTACAGCAGGAGTTGTGACCAGGGCTAGTTCTCGGAGACCCAATTATGATCATTCCAACTCTAGAAGCGTTGCATCTTCACGAGTGGTCGCGATACAGTCGATGCACCCCAGGATGCATGTCTATACATCAGCTAATATCTGCGCCCGATAATCAGATCCGCCGTATCCAGCCGGACCCACTATGTTCACAACCACATAGAAGTGAGGATTGTTAACTGTAGTGTAGCATGTCTATTATGCAATATTCGAATTCTTTCTCTTGTGACCGCCACCAGGACCGAGTTCCTGCATGGTCCTCTGCAAGTCTTGAGATGTTTGACCAGGTGGTGGAATTAATTGGTCCCCTTCGAATCGCCAGCCCTTGGCCTTCAGACGCTTCCATAATTCTCCCACTTTAACGCTGACCAGGTCGCCCGTGGCGATGGAATCTTCGCGGGAGTCGTGACCCCGGTCACCGCCAGTTTGGATGTCGCGTTCAAGGAACTTTCGAGCGAGGGCTTTGAGACTCATGCGATTCGGGAGACGGCCCCGGGGATGGGGGTAAAGAAGGACTGTGTCGATGACGGTGGGATGTATAACCCGACACACATTGAGGTCGTTGTCAATTGCATGACCAATTAGAGGGGTGTCAGGTTGTAAAAGCTCCAGAAGCAGGTCTCGCGCCATTGCAGGAGAATCGACAAACTGTAAAGCTTTCGTTTGATCTGTATCCTTTCCTTGCAATGGCGGCTTGTCATGGGAGATTGGGGTACCGTATGGGGTGGCAGAGACGTAGTGCTCCGGAAAGACACCCGAATAGCGTGAATTGAGATCCAAGATCTCACCCATGGGTTTCACAAGGACATCGAGCAGCTCCCGTCCCTCTGGCCAGCTAACAGCAGTCAAGCGAATCAGTTCCAAGCCGAAAGTGGTGTATCCCATTTCACAGTCGAAGCACACGGGGTCCAGGTGTCCTTTGTCTGGCTGCACGGGCGTTGTCTTGAACTGGAGGATGGAGGCAAGACGCTTGGTCTCTGACACTTTGAACACGTGTGTATTGGCCTTCGTGCAGCCGGATGAAGCTCCCACAGATTCGCTGCAGCAGGGGAAGTACGCTTCGGAGGACCCGGTGATTCTGTCGGTCCTCCTGCGGGGAGGATAGATGGGGCGACTGGGGTGGTAGGTACATTGGCCACCGCTTGCCAGCGCGCCATCCTCGCGGCGACCTGGGAAGACCTGAAACCGACCACCACACCGGTCGCATTTCTCCCAGCCTTTGGATTGCGCGGCACCTTTCCTGGCGGTCTCTACCTCCGCGTCGGATGGCACTTTCGTCACGTAGCCAAACTCTTCAAGGCCATTCAGTGGGGTGGTCAGCTTTGTCACAAGAGCAATCTCTTCTCTCGGGGTGAGACCGGCATCGATAGATTTGGGAGTATTTGCGCTTGCAGGTTGGATGGGCTCGATTTTATAGTATCTGGAATTGAGGTGAGCAATTACCTCTTTAGTCCACTCCTCAGGGCTCATTTTCGTAAGCTTGACGATTCGAAGTTTGATGATATTGGAGTAAACACCGGGGCTTTCTTTGGCCACCTTCTCTTCCTCATCCAAGGCCATTGTTACCAGTTCGTCGCGTGTCAGAACGAAGCTTTTTTTTGAGCGATCCTTGTCTTTGACCAGTTGCTCGTTGAGTGTCGTCATAGCCGCATGAAGCTTGTTGAGGATTGCAGACCTAACACTGTGACTCGCCGGAGACTTCGGAAGCATGCGAGGATTGAGGCTCTCCTTTGGTGCCTTCCGAGGAGGTAGTTGTGATGACCCTTGGCTTGCAGGAGCAGTTGTTGTGCTGGACGGAGACCCGGTTTCTGCGGACTTTGATCCCGGGCGACCTGGGGGAGGCGACACCCTTCGAGTAGCCGAGAGAAGACTTGAAACATCCCGATTCACAACGTGAGGCAGTCCAGTAGACCCTGGCGGTTCTGTCGAGACATGAGCTGCAATCTCATGAGGCTGGATTTGCCCTGGACCCAAAGACTCCCTCGATGACGGAGTTGAATTTTCCAATTTGGTTCTCTTAGAAGGAAGCGCAGTCGTAATACCAGGCGTATCAGCAGCAGAACGACTCTGAGCCGCGTGGGAGAACATGCATGTTAGAAGAGAACATTGTTGACCCTGCGGGCAGGGCACATCGGCGAATAGGCCAAGCGTTGTAAACATGGTGATAAATTGAAGCGACGTGCACCAGACTCAGTATATTGGCATCGACGAATACTATTGGTGCGGCATAAACCCAGGAGGCAGGTCGAAAGATATTCTTGACTAAGTGGGCATCATGAGACACATGGCAGAGAAGATCCCAATATGTGTTTCTCTGATAGAGTTACTCGAGGAATCCGCCTTTCCGACGAGATTCTCACCAGTGAGTCAAGTGAGATGGACGTGGGATACTGTTAGCACCATCATCGCTGCTTGCTGATGATTCCTTTGTGGAGCAGAACTGCCAAGTCGCAGTTCACTCCTGGGATATATGCTGCGACAAGTGTGTTGCTGGACAACCGATAGATCGAATAAAGGAAGCGAAAAGCGTAGGCGTGGCGAAGAACAGACAAGTCGAAGCCATGCAGTCGCGAAGGCGAAGGCGGCGGTAGGTGTGCAAACCAGACAAATCACGCCCTGAAATCCAAGGCCACAATCAGGCCACAATCATCGCGATCTTATCTCCCTCGGAGCGCGGTCTTCCCGGACCGGGATTGACGCAGCCGTGGCTGCCTTAAGTCCGAATCCAACCCTTTTATATGCCTGCCTTCGCGACAGGCTTATTTCCCCTGCCAAACATCCAATTTCACCCATCAAAGCCATGCCTGCGACTTCAACCAAAGCTGACCACCTGTGTGTTCTGGTACACGGGTAAGCTTCCTCACCTGATCTCCCTGGATGACGTCCTCTGACCCAATCATGCTGACTAGCTGGACAGACTCTGGGGCAACCCCTCGCACCTGGACTATGTGGCCTCCGCGCTGAGAGAGCGACATGCAGATGATGAGCTATACATCCTCTGCGCCAAGGGAAATAGTGGCAACTTCACCTACGATGGAGTTGAGCTGGGCGGAGAACGATTGGTGCACGAGATCGAAGAGACACTGGAAACATTGAACGCCACGGGGCAGAAGATCAAGAAACTGAGTGTTATTGGATACTCGCTTGGCGGCTTGGTGGCGCGATACGCTATCGGCTTGCTTCAGGCTCGGGGTTTATTAGACACATTGGACCCCGTGAACTTCACGACATTCGCCTCGCCGCATGTGGGCGTGCGCACACCGCCTAAAGGGTTCGGAAGCAACATCTGGAATGGGCTGGGAGCGAGAACCATCTCCACGTCGGGTCAACAGCTGTTCCTGGTAGATTCTTTCCGGGACACTGGACGGCCTCTCCTCAGCATTCTGGCCGATCCGGAAAGCATCTTTATCCAAGGCCTGAAGCGGTTTCGCAATCGGTGCGCTTACGCTAATATTGTCAACGATCACACTACTGCCTTCTATACAACTGCTCTGTCCAAAGTGGACCCCTTCCGAGATCTGGAGAACATCAACATCAACTACCTCGAAGGCTACGAGGACGTTATAGTCAACCCTGACGAGTATCTGCTTCCTTTTAAGCCCGATCTCAATGAAACCTGGACGTCTCAAAAATGGAAGCAATGTAGAAAGTTCGCAAATGACGCATCAATAAGGGCTCTGATAGCGCTGTTGATTGGTCCGGTTGCCACAATCTTCCTCTCGTATGCCGTCGTGCAAACCATCCGCAGTCGTCAGCGGATTCGCCTACACGAAGAAGGCAAGGCAGGTGTACTACTGGGGAGATACAGAGTGCCTTTACTGGTGCAAAACGTCCAGCATGCCATGGAGGAAGTCTTTGAGAATGTCAATGCTCGACAGGAGCCTGCCTTTCTTCCAAGCTCCGAGACTGAAATATCAGAGTCGCCTATTGAGAAGAATCAACGCAGAAACCCGAAGGCGAAACAGGACATTGGGTTGCCTAGCTATTCAGAACTACCAGCAGATTCCCACGGAGCGTTTGCCTATGATCAACCCAACCTTGCATTGAGTCCGGAACAGTTTGCTATTATCGACTCCCTGAACGACGTGGGATTCCGGAGATACCCAGTCCATATCCACAAACATTCACACAGCCACGCGGCAATTATTGTGCGGGCGCCGAAAGAGGGCTTTTCGGAGGGGAAAATCGTCATGAAGCATTGGCTGGATAATGAATTCGCTATCTGATACAGATAGACCCCGCATCAGCGGAAGCTAGCATATTGGCATTCGGCATTTCAGTCTGGAGTTGATGGCAACGGAGTTTGGTATTTATACAGCGCACCTCCCAACACACGACAGCTCGATACGATAATATATGTATGTAATACGCTCATCTCTATCGATGTACAAAAACTTTCTATACCGCCGAAACCTCGTAAGCCACCCGACTAATCCCATTCTTCCGACTGATCTTGCGGATGGCAATCGGACCAACCAGCCCGGTCCTGGGAACATGCGTCCCACCACAGGGATTCTGATCCAGACCCCCAACACTCACAATCCGCACCGGGCCATCAACCGTTTTCGCACGCCCACCCACATCCACGCCGGCCTCCAACCACGAGACCAGGACCTGCAGATCCTGCTGCACCAATTCATTCACTTTTGCTTCGATCAGCGGCTTCTGGTCATTGTACAGCAGCCCCTCGAACTCCAGACACGCTTCGCCGGGCATGTGGTTGGCCTTGATCTCTTTCATCTGCGGCATGAGAATCTCCATCGCCACGCCGAGAATATGGCCCGCCGTATGCAGCCGCGAGTGGTAATCGCGCTTGGCGCCGTCGACGCGCTGGACGACACTGCACCCCTCAGCGAAGACCGCGCTCTCACCCGCCGGCTGTCCGAAATGCAGGATCCTGCCATCGGCGGTCTTGCGCACGAGCGACACCGTGAATGCGGCGTCTGGCTGGTCGACCAGCGCGATGCTGCCGCTGTCGCTGGCTTGCCCGCCTCCTTGCGGGTAGAGGATGGTCTGGCGCGTGGCGATGGCTGAGCTTTCTGGCGCGACACTCTTGGCTAGACCCCTCTCGTTCTCGGGGAGCGATGAGAGCGGTTGGTATGACACGATCTCTGTGGTGAGACTGCGCAAGGAAGCATCGCGCAGGTAT
Source organism: Penicillium hispanicum (assembly GCF_028827665.1). Lineage (NCBI taxonomy): Eukaryota > Fungi > Ascomycota > Eurotiomycetes > Eurotiales > Aspergillaceae > Penicillium > Penicillium hispanicum. The sequence continues at coordinate 2,491,111 of NW_026623193.1, forward strand.
ACCGCTTCGGTGGCCTGGGTTGGGTGAGCGGGCGCGTTCGTCTGGCCGTGAAGAGCGACATACCATTCTCAATATCCGTGGGCAATCCTTGCGATTGATGGCTGGTTTCTGGATTTCTGTTCATCCACGACGGCTGGCCGATGAGTCGGGGCTTATCGCGTGTGGGTCTCATGTCAAACGAAGGGCGGAGACTGGGGAGCCTGCATTCTCAGGCGACAGGGTAGCCGAATCGACTATCCGACTCGAGTGCTTTCCTTCTGGTGCGACAATACATCCATGGATGCTCGAGGGTACTATACAGCAGAGAGGCAGTTATAGCAAGGCGAGACTTTGCAAGACATTGCCCCCCATGCCCCGGACATATGTACCCTCCGGCGCACATTCATACTTCACGAGGATGAAGATGCACACAGATAGAGCTAGAGCATGGCCATCGACCACCAACGAGGACAAAGGCTTTCTCCACGTTTCGCAATATGACACCGGCACACCCGAGTAGTCGCCACACACGGCAATCCATGGAATATGACACTACAAACCCCCAGGACCAACCTTAACTCGACTTCGTCCGCACCCCGGATTCGCTGCACGTCAGCCACATCGCCTGCGCCCAAGAGACCAAACAGAACGCGGCTTGGCTCACGTTTCTCGGCTTGCCTAACTTGTCGATCCCGTGGCTCTGCGTTGGCCGGGCGTTTTCGTTGATTGTGATTTGTTGCGAGAGGGTGTGCGGGCTCTACTGTGGTTGAATGTCGCCGTTTCTATCCGAATGCCTAGGTCTCTGCCGGGCTGGTAGTCGTTGCATCATTATCCGTGACTGTCGATCTCTTTGGGTGGCTGGAAAGTTGAACTGGAGATTTGGGGTAGTCGGGGCTGTCCCGGAGGAAGTCGACATTCATAGAAAGGCTACGCTGGATAAAGTGCTCCGACGTATCACTGGCATACGTGCCGAGTCGTGACTAAAAAGCCTTACAGGGGCTGTGACTCTCAAGCGGTGCATATTGACTCAGGCAAGAAAAATACAAATACGATGTAGGTTGAGGAGAGAAGAGACGAGGCGTCATTTCAAGTTTCTATGGTATTCATTGTTCATCAAAATTTATTCATATAGTAATGTAAATGATTCCGACAATGCCGATCCAGTCAGCCATAACAACCAAGAAAGCAAGGAACCTCGCGCCACTAATTGCAGATAACAGAAGACTCAGATGCCGTTAGATATCGTGACTTGGGATTCATGTTGAAATAGGCCGTCTTGAGCAAAAGAGATGACCCTAAAGTGGGCTGCGTAGTCTTGTAGGTAGGGGATCGGCTGAGAGAGGGGAGTTTGACGGGAGCGATGAAATCAGCCGAGAGATTTCGGTGTACAGGATGAACAAGACCAGAGTCCAGAAATCAATAGGCGGTTCAGTTCTGCAACTCGCCTTTCTTCGAAGACTTCTGAACCTCGCGCTCTACGGCAAACTTGACGGCCTCGTAGACGTTGTCGCAGGTCTTCTTCGGCGCGTAAGCAGGTTCAGTTCCGTCCTGATACACACCGGTCTTGACAAGGATGGAAAACCAGTCGTTTTCACTGACTTCATTGAACTCGTTGGTGCCGCGAATGTCGGACTCCGGGGTGTCACCAACAAAGTAAACCGTCGAGGGGGACGTCTTGATGCCATGGGATTCGCTCCGCCACTCCTGCAAGAGTCGAGTGGCAAAATGGAAGGTGCCTATTTGCGGCTTGCCAAAGGCCATGGTATTGAGGTCTTTGCCGGTAATAGCCTTGTAGAGAGCCTCAAGCGAGGCGCGCAGGGCACCCATGCCAATGCGGGAATGCCTGTGCGATGTGGACCAGACCACGTCGTTGTGGGAGAAGTAGACCGGCGGGCCTTCGTCGAAGGTCTCCGAGCGCGTACCGAGTCGGCCTTGCTTGGTCATTAGGCAATCCAGGATGATCTGCTGGTCGCCCGCCCAGTCACGGCTGTCGGCAAAAACAAAAATCGCTTCGATCTGGACATTTTCGAGATCCAGTATGCGGGAGTTGTTGTACTCCTCGTCGGTCAACTTCCGGAAGGGAGTGGTGTCGTGCCGGGTCTTGATGATATCGCCAGGCGTGACGACATTCTTAAATCCATACTTCTCGGCCACGATGCGGCACTTCTCGCCCTCGCCACCGACGACCAGGACGGTGTGGTGGTGTTGGGCCATTTCCCGCATGGGGGTATGGCCGCAAATGAATTGACCGGGGGAGACCTCGAGCTCGAGCTGGCGACTGAGATCGAGACATCGTTCTTGTTCTGTCTTGCCACCACCATTGGTAACGAAGATATAGGGACTAGCGAAGGCACGGTCAGCAAGGAGGTTTGGGTTGGATTCACTTTACCCTCCGGGGGTAGTGACTTCCGATGGAAGGAGACGGGGGAAATGAGGGGAGAGAACGCAACGCTTACATTTTAATCCCATAGGGATTCTCGCCATTGATGTACTTCATGGCCTCGAGGGCCTCAGGGATGGGCTGGCCACCCCGGATCAAGACGCCATCGATATCGAATGCGAGCGCAAAGTCGTCGCTCGTAATCAAAGGCGGAGTGGAGAGAGGGGTTTGTAGAGACTCTTCCTCTGAAGAGAGGACATCTTCATTGTGATGCTCGGCCATGTCGAGTTTAGTCGCCGTGTCGCGATCGCCGTGGGAAGCCATTAAATGTTTGGGAGGCAAGACGACGTTGGGGCCCCCGTAGAGGTCGGCCCGACTGGCGTCTAGACTGGAGAGTCGGCAGACCCTCCTCTGGGCTCCGAGACCGTCGGCAGTGGCCATGATGCACGCAGCAATAAGAACAAGAATGGGAAACTGTGGGTCTCGCAGGTGCGGGTCTTTCCAAGTTCGATGATCACTCCTGGCGATCTGGTGTATGTATTGATATGTATCGGTCTCGCACGTTTTCCACGAGACAGCTGGTGGCGCGTAAGAGGACTTGAGACCCAAGGGTGGTGATATGCAGATTGCAGCAGGGAGGCGTGCAAATCCTGTCAAAGCGAGGTTAGACAGATGGAACTTGTCGGGGGGGAGCAGGGCCATTAATATAGCCCCCTCGAGCGCCCATCGACGCAATATCCGGATGGACAATGACCTTTCCCTCTGCCTGGTTTGACCCACTGAATCTGGTCAGACACAGCCTCCATCATCATCATCCTCCTCCTCCCAACAACGGCCATTCGCCCGCATTCCACTGGTCGTCAACACGGCGCGAGGACAGGACGCGGACAGGACGCGGACACTTCTGCGGATCCACCCCAGCGTGTCCACACAGAAAGCGAATTTTCATCTCTCCACAAGCTCGTTCGCGCTGATTGATCGGTGCGAATGGACAGATGCAGGCGTCCCCGGAAGGACGAAGGACGAAGTGGAGTCGACGAGTGTGAATTGGCGCGGGGGTGGTAAGATGTACCGCTCGTACTGTAACGAATCAGACAATGATGGCACCGCGGCAATCCTTCTGACTTCTGATTCGACCCGCGAGCACTTACGTCAATGTGGAGAACCGGTTGACCACCAATGCACAACGATCCTGCCGTGTTGGTTTCGGTGTGGCAAGGCCCGATCACAACGGCCTTCGCTCTACGGTTCTCAATGAGTCCCATCCCGTCCGGGTGCAACGAAATCCGCGATTCCCATTTGTCCGCTTGTCCTTGGACGCTGGGCAGGCTAGGCTGTTCAGAGTATCCCGAGGATGCCTTAGGTGCGTACGCCCGCAGCAGGCGATCGAATCAAGGCGAGTCAGATCGAGGGCTTGACGTCATCCAGTTCCGGTGGCTGACTCAACAGCCTCAGGAACCGGACTGGCTTGGAATGGGTCAACGACGTAAGGCTCGGTCCAGGAAGGTCGACCGAGGGTGCGGCTCGCGAAAATCGGCTACAGCAGAGTGCAGACAGTACCGAGAACCGGTTGAATGTGGACTTGGTGAAATGCGGCCTCGCCGCCGTTGAACCCGACTCATCAGAGGGTATGGATGGGGTTGTGACCATAGCGTTCATTGGCATCTTGGCCTGAGCGCAGCCTGTGCACGGTGACTCTGGCAGCTGCATGGACACCGATGGTCTGCCCATCGATCTGGGGAGGATTCGATGCGGTGCAGTCTGATGGTCCAGTCCGGGGTACAGTTGAAACTATCCCTAATCTGCATCCATGGATGTGGATTAGTTAGTTAATTAACTACGTAACTAACTAATAGTGCCCCGCTTATGACAACACCTCGTGAAGTCAGTGATTTGGACATGGATATGGAGTATGAGGTGCAGAACCTCTCCTTGTTCTAGTATCTTGCATCGCATCTGTGAATGCGATGGGGAAGTTCTGCACCTGAAAGATTTTCTAGGATTGGTCTGCCTATGCGATCGCTCACTACTTACACGAAGCGTTGGCAATTGATATCTTGTATGCGAGCTCCTGTATAACTATGAGATAAGATATGATCAACAGCAGAAAAGTCGCTCGAGCTTCCTTGTTCATCCCCTACACAACGTTCGTCAGAGCCTGCTGCACGAAATGTCCCCAACGAAGCGCCTGTCGCAGACCCATGGAGCTAAGTTGACCAAGACGTGGTGTGATAATCCAAGCTACAGTGAAGGTGGGCTTTATGGCTTTAATTAAATTAGATATGTATCTATCGTCGATACAGTAGAGTAGGGTAGCAGAGCTGCGCCATAGAGTCCTAACGCATTCTGTGGTGGTTGGTCTTTGTGTACCTTTATACCTTTATACCTTTATACCTTTATACGGTTATACGTCCATCTGTTGCAGAATGAGCCTCCATCAGTTACGCGCCAGGGAGTTGAGATGTCGGCGCCCCGAAGATGTGAAAAAGATGGACGATTCAGTTCGCCACACGGTCGCGTCACTAAGGGAGTTCAGGGGGTTCGGACGGATCACCCAGAGATTCCTCATCCAAGCACCGCAATTTCGTGAATAGGAGGCGCCATGGTTGTGTTCTGTGAACACGATGCCGTAGAAGCTGACAGTGCCGAGGCAGCCCTCTCCCTTCGCTTGCAGCCCTTAGCTCTCCTTTCCTCTCTCCCTCTTCCAAGGCAGATCAATCGATCGATCTGTCAGCTCCTGTTCTTCCTTTCTTGTCAGAAGAATAGCCACGGCTATGGAGCTAGAACATGGTTGCGAAGGTCCCAGATCACCTCGACGGGTTCAAGACATAACAGATCAAGACATTCTGTGAGGTGCCAGATTTGCGATCGATGAAAAATTGAAAACACCCCTTAAAAATTCGGTCAGCTTGAGGAATGACTCATTTTTATCGCAGGAAATGTCTGTTGGAAATGTGGAGGACGTGCTAAACGCCGGGCATTAAGGCCGCGCCCTATCACCGACATAGGAGATGAGAAGGTTACTATAGAAATGGGTGTGTAAGCAGAAATAGAGATCTGCGCCACAGATCCCATCAGAGAAGAGGAATCCATAATCCGCAGGTCGACGGGTTCATAGTCGCCCCGGGCTGAATAGCGGACCTTTCGGACTCGGTGCAAACGAAAGCGCCATACGAGAAATGGCGACATGACGGTCTGATGAGGGAGTCAAATTCTTACGAAGCGCAACCGTGGGCCAAGACGCTGATTTCTAATATGGCGGGCGTTGGTTGGCTGGATCTGGCGCCAATGGAGTTAAGCAGCCGCCGATTTGTAATTTCCGGATGGACATCGAATCTGATGGGAGATGGAAAGCAGCTCGGTAATCATATCTCCAGCAATCATGGAGTTAAGGCCGTGTAGAAAAGGTATATAGACTCGTACCTAGCTTGGTCAAGCCATCATCTTGAATCTCGACTGGTCTTCCCATTCCTTCTACGGAGCTATACAATCCACGACTCCCAACGCCAGAAGTATAGAATGGAGGCCATCCGCGATGCCCCATTCGGGCAATTGGTCCGTTATTTGACCAACAACAAGTACTTTCAATACCCAGAAGAGCAGCCCGACTTCAAGCTTCCTGAGCAATGGGTTCTCTTAATGAACAACGGGGACCTGGCCACGAAGCCCTCGAGAGATGGTTCATCCGACGACGAGAAGACGGTGCTGGAAGACTCACAACCGCCTCCAAGTCTCGCGCCGAGCGCGGAGAGGATCAGTCGCACCTCTTCACAGGACACCCTGTCTTTCACCGAGTCTCAGCTCGAGGCCGATATACAGCATGAAATCGAGAAAGTCAGATCCATCCCCGTTGCCACGAGAAAGACCAAGGACGGCTCCATCCTGGTCGACTGGTACTACACCGACGACGCTGAGAATCCGCACAACTGGTCCAATACGAAGCGCGCCCTGGTCACCACCCTGATCTGCTTGTACACGTTTGTGGTCTACACCACCTCGGCCATCTATACATCCTCCGCCGAGGGGATCATGAAGCAGTTTGGCGTGAATGATTTGCTGGCCACCTTGGGTCTGTCGCTGTATGTCCTGGGATACGGTGCTGGGCCTTTGGTCTTCTCGCCCCTCAGCGAAATCCCGGTGATTGGGCGCAACCCCGTCTATATCATCACCATGTTCCTGTTCGTCATCATCTCCATCCCCACATCGCTGGTGGGCAACTTCGCCGGCCTGATGGTCCTGCGTTTCCTGCAGGGCTTCTTTGGCTCGCCCTGTCTTGCCTCGGGCGGTGCGTCCATCGGCGACTTGTACAGCCTCATCTCGCTCCCGTACGCGATGATGGCCTGGGTGTCTGCGGCCTACTGTGGACGTAAGTCGAATTTCCTCCCTCAATCGATAGATTGCCCCGATGCTAACGATATGCATAGCCGCCCTTGGTCCCCTGCTGAGCGGCTTCGCCGTCCCCGCCGAAACCTGGAGATGGTCTCTCTTCGAGTCCATCTGGGCCTCTGCCCCCGTCTTCCTCCTCATGCTCTTCTTCCTCCCCGAGACGAGCAGCGCGACCATCCTGCTCCGCCGTGCAGAGCGGCTCCGCCGCATCTACAACAACGATCGGTTCATGGCCCAGTCTGAGATCGACCAGCGCAACATGAAAGTCTCACACGTGGCCATCGACGCCCTCATCAAGCCGCTGGAGATCACCATCAAGGACCCGGCCGTGCTGTTCGTGCAGGTCTACACGGCCATCATCTACGGCATCTACTACTCCTTCTTTGAGGCCTTCCCCCTAGTCTACCCGGTCGACTACCACATGAACCTCGGCCAGGTCGGCCTCGTCTTCCTGTGCATTTTGGTTGCCTGCATCATCGGCATCGCCGTCTACGTCGCCTACATCTACTACTGGCTGAATCCGCGCATCGCCCGCTTCGGCTTCGGCGCCCAGGAGGAACGCCTCCTGCCCGCGCTGCCGGCCTCCTTCGGCCCCACGATCGGCCTCTTCCTCTTCGCTTGGACCGCCCGCGCCTCCATCCACTGGATCGTGCCCACAATCGGTATCACCATCTACGGCGCCACTGTCTTCATCGTCATGCAGTGCATCTTCGTCTACATCCCCCTGAGCTACCCCCAGTACGCGGCCAGTCTGTTCGCCGCAAACGACTTCTTCCGCAGCGCCCTGGCCTGCGGCAGTGTGTTGTTCGCGCACCCGTTGTTCGGCAACTTGGGCATTGCCCGCGGCGTCAGTCTCCTGGGTGGGCTGAGTGTGATCGGCATCATTGGCGTATGGCTACTCTACTTCTACGGAGCGAGGCTCCGTGCTCTGAGCAAGTTTGCCCAGTCGAGCAGCTCCGAATGAGCCTCGTCCAGCACGGGCAAAATGAAAAGATACTCCAAGGTTTAATGATGGATGACTTGGGAGCATTCTGTTCGGCGTTGGGATTTTTGCACGTTGTCAATATCTAGAAGTCTTTAATGTCTATACTCTCCCCGAGATCTCTTAATTAGAACACTATTTACTGAAAAGTGAATAAAATCTCTATAATATTCAGTCCTAGTATTTCCCTTTACCGCACAAAGCAATTTGACTTACACATGAGGACCCCTGCGGACTGTGCCAAGCAGACCTCGCTCCAGATCCGAGTCAAAACCGCCGATTATAGCCTCGCCATCCTCATACAAAAAGCAGCTCCTTCACCCCTCGTTGGCAGGCTTTCAAACCCAAATACCCACAGAAGCCCACGACATCACGCCCCGATGAGAAAATCGCGCGATGCCCACCGGGATCTGCAGGATCTTATCTGATCCAGGACCTTGGCCGACAATGCAGTGGCGGACAAGGCTACGCCCGATCCTTCTACGTCGACGCCGCACCGGCAAAGCCGACATCGGACAATGCAGCACAAGTACAAATAAGAGATGCCCGGCAGAAGCAACGGAATGGAATGGTTCATTGCACTGGCCCAGATCTTCGTTTCCAATCCCATTTCTTTGCCGTCGATTTTGTGTCGCTGTATCGTCGTCGCCATGCAGCTCCGTCTCGTATGTCCCATTTTCAATGCAGCGATGTGCGGCGCACTGTGACTGACTTGTGTCCGACGATTCTAATTAGATTGCCGTGATCTCGGCGCTGCTGTTTACCTCGCAGGCGCTCGCTAGCTGTGAGGAGGACTGCTATAACCTGCCGAGCTGTTCGACGCCCACCGATTCGGGTTGTACGGGCAGGGAGATCTCAGCGTGTCTGAGTCAATGTTAAGAGAGCCAGACCATAGGAGAGATTGGAAGGCGCCAGATGCGTGGAACTGGATGGATGTGAAATGAAAGGACTATCTTGAATCCAAGGCCACGACTCTTCGTACCTCGCTGAAAATTAATAGTCAAGGGAATTTGATTCGTGCGACATCTATCTGTACAGTTGGAATTCCCGTTGTCCTCCTCGCAGAGGATGTAATCTCCATATACAAGCAACGATAATCTACAGGAAAAGAAATGCAGGAGCAGCCTGCTGCTAAGAGCCAACACAACGAGCGAGGTCCCCTAGTCCACGCTGAGTATTAAATGTTCGCCTCGCTTCGACGGAGTCAAGTTCCGACTCGTCGGGGAGACGCGCTTCGGCGCATCCTGCGGTCGCTTTTTCGGGCTTCTCGGGTAGAGGACAACGCCGGGGCAGGCTTCTGAGGGATACGGGAGCTCGGAGGAGATGCGAGAGCGCGGGGCCTGCGTGCGGCCGCGCTCGAGCCAGAAATCTTCGGGGCAGTAGGGCACCACCACTTCGGTAGGTGGGCGGGGGCTGCTGCGGACCTGTACGCGCTTGATATCGTCTTTTCGGACGATGCGTGGCCGCGATATGACCTCTGGCGCCGGCCACAGAGTGTTCGTCGACGCGGTGCGCGCGTGAGGCTCAAGGTGTCTGGGAGACAGGCCGCTAAGGATTCGGTCTTGTGCGGTAGTGAAGGGCGGGGTGGTCAGGTTGGAGGATGTGTTGTGCGAGGAATCGGAACTGCAATTCGGGGTGCTGCTGCTGTTTGAGGCGGAGGAGCCGCGGAACGGAGTACTGGAGAAGGGTGGCTCGAGTCGTTTCTCTTCCTGGTTCGGCTGTCCTTCACCAAGGCTGCGTTCTTGGCTTGACGGTTGTTGATTTTCGGGGCGCAAGAACCTTTCTGCTGGGAAGCCATTCTTGACTGCGCGAGGGTTGGCCGGTAACCCTGTAACCTGGTTTGGGGAATTCGATCTTTGCCCGCGATCTAGTTTTCGCTCTGCCACCGCCGCTTGGAGCTCGTCCTCCTCGAACAGTGTCTCTCCACTGGCCGGGCGATGGCTCCACTTGAGTGGCTTCGGATACAGCCCTGCTGTGGAGCTGGGTGGTAACTCAGCTAGGGTGTGTTGTGAAGACTGCGTTCTGGGAGAAGCCTCCCAGTCCGAATCAGAGCTGACGGCGAATCCAATACGACTCGCATCGCGTGGCTGTTCCGAATGCTGAATATCTGATGCCATGGCAAACCTTGGTGGGTATTGGGAGGTCGGCTGGAACGCGTGTGATAGCTGCGGTAATTCTTGGTAATTAGGTGTTGCATTGAGTGAAGAAGGCCCTGGCCCTAGACCTGGGTCTGGCGTTGAGCGTCGAGACGAAGAAAGGCCCGAAAAACCAGGTGGCTCAGACATGGCACCACCAATTTCAAATTCTGATTCTTTCTTTTGTCTCCATCTTTTACAGAGATAGACGACTGCTACTCCAATGATAAAGGAGCCCGCCACACCTGAACTGACCGAGACGCCAATGACCGTTGCCGCACTAACAGCATGCTTTTCATGGCTGTCATGCGCAGGAGAGGTGGAATTATTCGATGTCGAGGTGGGCTTTCCGGTACTGATAGTCTCTGTTGTGCCCTCGGGCATCGAAGATGTTGGGTGGGAAGTAGTGACGTCAGGAGATATAGTAGATGTAGATGTAGTTGAAGTCGAAGTAGAACTTGTCAAGGTTGTAGAAGCCGAAGGGGTTTCTGGTCCACCGCTGCCGGTTACCGTGGCATCAGCTGTGGAAGTATACGACACGCTGGCAAAGGTGGTCGCCGTAATAGTTGCATGTGTTTCTAGGCGAGCACCAGACACGGAGCTACACATATGATAGACCGCCTGTGAGTTTTTCTCAACAACCGTCTTCGAGCACAGCGCATACACACAGCTCAAGGCCGCCTCGCCAATCGTGAGACCGCTGGAAGTATCGGTCCTGCACAGACACTGGATATTTGATGGACTCGTGCATTCTTCCGGCGGGTACTCGCCCGTGATGAAGTTTTCCACACACGTCCGCGCGCAGTCTGGGACTGTAGCCCATAAAGTCGAGTTCGAATCATCACCAGAGGTATCCGAGGGGCTGGCCGAGCATAAGGCGACTAACGGAACGACCGCACCGAGGATCCTGTAGACAGGATAGAGGAGCATACTGAGGCGACTAAAATGTAGAGTTGTGAGTGATCACGCCTCTCCGAATCCATTTAATTCCGACTGACCTGTTTCGATCTTGCACGGGAGTGACTACCCTTGAGGCCATAAGGTCTTGGAGGTTATCATCATCGACAATCTTGCCTGGACAAATTGGCGAAAACAGCAACAGCAGTCTCGACAAGCGTAGAAGTTGAGCAGAGATGATGCCAAGTGAGGAAGAAAACGACAAATGCCACCCAGCCCATCTCAAACGAGGCCAAGGCCTTAATTAAACAAGAAAAGTCGGGCGCATCGCGACTTCGTACGCGCGAGGCGAATGGCTCCAGCATGACGCCAGCGACGCTACGGACCAAGGAGATCGGGTTTGAGCCAGACGTGAAACACAGCCGTCGGGGCAGTGCCCCTGTAGGCGCCATTGTGAAACCAGATGAGATCGTCCGGCTAGGTTTCATCGAGGCAAGTGAATCGTTGGGGTGAAGCGCCCTGAGCTGGCGGTGGTTGGGTGGCTGCGGTGTTAGCGGCTGCGATACGCGCCGGCCTCGAGGGTGGGCGCTTGATGTGCAGCGCGAGAGTCAACGCGCCGGGCTACTGTTTCAAACATCTCAAACCACGCCGATCGGTCGATCAGTTGATCGGGGGTAGATCTTGGTGCAGATTCAGGAGGGATGATGCTTTGTCCGGCAGTGACGTGGTACCCTGGAAAGATTGGGCTGCCGGTCTTCTTGCATAAGCCCAAGCAGACGTCCACGGATCTAGAAACCAAAGCCCAGCGATCAGTCATTATTTTACTCGCGCGGCATAGTGTGTTTGAACGATGCCTCCATTTTGCCTCTCTACTGAGTGACAGAGAGTCGATGCCCCGGATTGATCTCAGCATGGCCTATGACTACCGGTTATACTCGTTCGCCTCCGACGGGATCAACAGGGCCAACCGTCACACCAGTCATAAATCCAGACTCGTGAACCCGGTTGCCATTCTCCTAAGGTAGGAATTAATCCGGAGCTCTACACATGAGACCCAAGGACTCGACCATGGAGTTTTCAAATAATTGCCATTCCCATCAATCGTAGTAAAAGCTAACTAACCCAGGGGCCCCAGACGCGCAACCAGCCCGAGAGTCGTACAATATGAGGTGGTATCATTTGAAAAAAGCAAAAACACGCAAGACCCAGCAGAACAAAAGGGAATACTCAAAAACCGGCAATGCCCGCCTGGCAGGCCAATATTAGATAGGAGATTATGGACATGGTGTCGGCGACGCCAAGTAGTGGGGGCTGCAGCAGGCCAGCCTCGGCCGGATTTCTGCGGAACCACGCCGGCGCCGACGGTCAACAGTCAAGTCGCTGCGCTGCACCCCACACGAGAAGAGGTTCCATGCTAAGGGCTGAATACTTCGGGGAAAGGGTTGCTTTCCACGCGCGGGGGGTTGGGTCGGAAAGACGACCCCGGAACACAGCGGCGAGGAGTCTAGCGAGGCGTCGCTAATATTTGAAAATGATGTAGCTGCGCGAGTAGTTAGCGGCTGATTCCGATGAGTTTATCTCAGGACAGAGTCACATACAAGGCGTGGATGACACCGGGCAACCAACCCAGGATGGTCAGACAGATGTTGATCAGGAAGTCAGCACCACATCCGCGCTCCAGGAAGACACCCAGAGGAGGCAGGATAATGGCGAAGATGATCTTGCAGATGTCACTGTAGAATCAACGAGTCAGTCGTCAAGGTCGGCGCGCAGGTCAGACGGAAGACTGAGCAGGCTCAGGGAGCTCGTGGAGCTCCACTGGCGACAAGTCGCCAGCAAATGGAGTTGATGCCAGCAGACACGAGGCGCACTTACGAGGCGGTGAAAGGCATGTTGACGGCGTTGGAGAGCTCGAGGAAACTGGAGAGGGTGAATTGGCAGCGGGAAGGAGGTTGAAGGGAATGCGGAGAGTGGCTCTTTTAAACGGGAAAAGAGGGAGCGAAGCTGCCTCCATTGCGTCACTCGGCCTTGGCGCCGGCTGTGGCGCGGGCGGTACTTTCTCACCGCTGATTGGCTGCCTCTGTGGCGCAGCGTGAGACCAGCCCGGCTTACCTAAGAACCACGTCTCGTCCGGTTTTCCTCGTAAATTGCGATGGTCGGCGTCCCAGCTTTCTACATTATTTTATTCTGGTAGAACCTACGCTAGAGGTGGTCGCCACTGCACAATTACCACCATCATCATGATCGTCCAGACTCTTTCTCTCAGGAACCGCCTCAGCCCGTATCATGATTCTTGCCCTCTGGGTCTCCCCCTTCCAGACTGCCCTATCCTATCGTGCCGTTTGCTGGTTGCCTGGCGGTAATGCTTGGCGCAGTGACCTGGCATGTCTTCTATTTCTGTATACTGGTGTGGCCGAGTCTTACAGGTGACAGGATCCTCTTGCAGCCTTTTCACTTCTCATCTTGTCACTCGGAGCGCCTCATCGCCCAACGCTTCAGCCCTACTGGAACCCCCTTGCCCCCACTAAAGACACGGCTGCGCCCCCTCGCGCGCGTGATTGGTTCAGAGTGATTTCACTCGTCGTGGCGCGCTTGCATGGGTGCGTGTCGAAGTGGCTGGAGAAGCAGGAAATCACTCCAAGCCCCTGACGCAATACCCTCGAGCCTCGGATTCGGGTTCGGAGCAATTGACGGGATGCGGCAGACGGGCTCGACTCGGTCCTGACGGAGAAACCATCTCTCAAAGTTGCTAACTGACAGTCTTCCCAGAATGCATTCCTGAAGCTGCACTGAGTATGCGCTACCTGATCAATGGCGGTCTCGTGCCTTGGCTGCGGGCCACTGCGAGCGTTTCCAGCCCTGCTCTGTAGGCGTTATTGGTCAGGCTCACGATGCGGGCACTGCGAACATATTTCTTGTACGTAGGCTACGTGAATCTTCGGCGAGGATGCCCCTCGAATGATCATCGTCGTCGTCATAATAAGGCTAGCCCCCCTGGGCGTTGTTCCCAGCTTTTTTGTACTACTATGCTAGCCATCCCTTCTTTGGTATCATTTTAAACTTGGGTTGAGGTTGAGGTCAACCCATCAGTTAGGGCGACCGTCTCAGTTCATGTTGTGGGTTGGACCCGCCAAACCTCCAAGGTTATTTCAACCTCCACCAATAATGCGACAGAAAGCATTGTAGGCATCCTCGCTTAGGGGCTTGGAAGCTTTGGTGATAAAGCAAAACTGCATACAGAAGTGAAATATTTCTTTCAGCGATCAAACTAAGAAAGTGCCAACGGCCATAGCATCAGACCGAGTCGGTATCAAAGGTTCCATGCAGTTCACCTTTCACAGACTGCAGATACGAAGATGATCTAATATGGGATGGCCCAAGCTATTGCCAACCAGGCATTTGTGGATATTTCGATGGTGGAGCATTTCGCGTGATGACGCTATTGCCTGGGAGCTCTTGAGGTATCTTAATGTGCCCATAGTCATCCTCATTGGCTCAGCAAAGGTGAATGCAGAGGTGCCTATGTCCACCTCTTAATACCCATTGCCATCTACCTAGGTAATCTCGGCTGATTTCTCACGCCATCCTATCCATGGATCGTAATCGATCGGCTGCCAATTTCTAGCAGTTCACCGATATATCCATTGGCGACCCAACTCATGAGGTGACTAGTGTAGAGCAGATTCTTTCTTATGACTGGTATCAATAAACTCAATTAAGATCCTGAGGCTTGATAGTGGCAGCAATGTCATATGGGTATTGAAGTACCTTCAGTTTTTAAGGTGACATACTATTGCTCGTAAGCTTGTCCTACACCAAAAAAGGCGAGTGACATCCAATTGAGCCACTTGATCAAGACACGGCCAGCTTCCACTAATAGTACATTCTGCAAATCAATGACACATCACTACGATCTATCGGAATTCAAGAGAACCGCCTCGAGTGGATGTATATACTCCATGTCAACCACGCAGGTGGATCCGCGACCGCCAAGACCACGTGACCACAACACCAGCGTGGTGGTCTCTGACCTCGTAGCACTCTCCAACCTTCCGGTCACCGCAACCTCCTCGTCCACGGCTTGAGCCTGCACCTCTCGGGCCTCCTCCCATCTATCTCCAGCTCTGAATTACCTGTGAGACTTTTACTGAGCCATTTTACCATCAAAATGGCCTCCGAACTTTGGTGAGTTGTCCATGACGATTGCTTCAACCCCCTGGGTGCTTGACAGCTATCGGCCTTCGATCAGCCACCCCATAATTGGAGAACTTGCAGCCATTCGTGAAAGCCAACTAACATGCATTTTCAAATAGCCCCGTCTATGCGGTGAGTCCAACTCCCCCGATTTCCGCGCTCGAGTCCTATCCGCCGACATCCCGGCCTCTCGGCCACCCCTCCACACCCGCGCGACCATACCTATTCGAGCTATATGGAGACAATTACTGACGTTCAATCATGTAGCCCTTCTTTGGTGCGCTGGGCTGCACGTCCGCCATCGTCTTCACTTGCTTCGGCGCTGCCTACGGTACTGCCAAGGCTGGTGTCGGTGTTTGCAGCATGGCCGTCCTCCGCCCCGACCTGATCGTGAAGAGTACGTTATGCTTTGCCCGTTGCAGTCCGCTGATCACTGGATTTCTTGCCTCGCCTCTTTCGACAACCATTCGCTGACTTGAACTTGCAGACATTGTCCCCATTGTCATGGCTGGTATCATTGGTATCTACGGTCTGGTCGTGTCGGTCCTGGTCGCCAACGACCTGAATCAGCAGCTCTCTCTCTACACTGGATTCATTCAGTTGGGTGCCGGTCTTGCTGTGGGTTTGGCTGGTCTGGCCGCTGGGTACGTGTCAAGCCGAATTCCCATTCGCTTGCCCAGTGAATTGCTAACGAAGACATCTTCCTACAGTTTTGCTATTGGTATTGTTGGTGATGCTGGTGTTCGGGGAACTGCTCAACAGCCCCGTCTTTATGTCGGCATGATCCTGATTCTCATTTTCGCTGAAGTTCTGGGTAAGTGTTGCCCGCCGTCTTGCCAACATGCCGACCTTAGCCATTCTAATCTATTCCTCTCAATACAGGTCTGTACGGGTTGATTGTCGCTCTTCTCATGAACTCTCGCTCGAAAGGCTCTTGCTAGACGAGAAGCGTCTCGTGGCACTCGGACGGATACTGAGCCAAACCTCCCTCGGTCTCCTAGGCTCTCTCGTATAATCCGTTATCCGGCGTGCGTTTTTGCGACCTTCGCTCATGACATAACAAATCAACCCATTATGTCGGGCTTGAGAGGAGATGTGTGGGGCAAGAAAGGAAAAGATCTCGACTATGATAAATTCATTTGACTTGTGAAAGGGATTTTCCGCTTTGATCATGGGTGGCATGTAGAATTCGGGGACAACACTATCAGGCATTGGATCCCGGATTGGGTGGAAGCAGGTTGTGGGTAGATATTGGACTGGCTTACATTGCATGAATGCGCGCTGGATACTGTACTTTATATTGGGCCTCGTTTGATGAGGGACCGGATCATCCCTTTTCATCTACAGTGGCTCTTGTCTCGATTCGACCTGCTTCTCGTCAGTCTGGCGGCCCTGTAGATAGTCCCATTCTCGTTGCCCCTCGGTTTTGTGGCTTCTTGTCTTTTCATTTTGGTTTGTCGGGGCTTTGTATTTGTTATGATATAGCAATCCCGATTGCATTATCGACTTCGCTTGTACCCTGGTATATCTATGGATTGCCAGACCGGTCCTTACATACGAACTACTTGCGCATGGAGAAAAGCTGTATATTTCAAAATAGGTTCTTATTGTGAAAGCTTTACCAGTCAGAACCAGGAGGATAGATACCACGAGAAAACCAAATGGTAGCGGCAAAACGGATATCAAAAGAGCAAAATCTATTGGGTAGTCCGCGATGCATGAGAGGCATAGATGCCGCACATAGGGAAACAGCGGCCACTAACCATAAACCCAAGAACCGATAGTTAGACGCGAACAGAAACGACGAGGATTGGATATTTGATAGAGTATAGGAGAGTGGACGAGGAAAGAAAAACGGGGAAAAGAAGATAAAAAATCGAAACGCAATGTACCAGAAAAGAGGATAGAAGCCTCTCATGTCTGCCCAGACTAACTCTCAACCCAAAACGATGCAAGGTGCAGGCCAGATATGCATCCAATCAAACCGGACAAGATATAAAGCTAGCAAAAAGAACGAAAGCGCCGTCTAAGCTTTATCGAGCTTCCGTCGGAGAGTGCGGGTTCTCCGCATCAGTTTCTTGAACTTGTGCTTCTTCATCTTCACCTTGCGCCGTCTCTTGGTGCTGATGGCGTGGATGGTGCGGTTGTTGCGCACACGCTCGATGTAGGTCATGCCGGAGGTGGAGCCGTTGGGCGCGTCGATGGTGATTTCATCGCGTACACCTGCCGGAGCCTCCATGTCATCGCGGACGAAGGGACCGGTGTGCGCCTCGTAGGTCTTGCGGCCGTCGGCGTGACGAGATTCACGGATAGTCAGAACAGTTGAGTAGGTTGTCTCCTGCTGGTTCTGGGCCTCGGCCGACTCCATGGCGTCGGTCTCGGCATTCATGTCCATGGGGGACGGAGGAGGGGGAGGGTGGAACGGGCGAAGACGGCGAGTATACTCCTCTACAGACATACGTGCCTCAGGGCCATCCAGCATCCGGAGCTCGCCATCCGCGTCGTTTGCGAAGCTTCGGTGGAGCTGGCTGAACTGGTCCTCGGCCTCGGGCATACCGTTGGCCGAGTTCTCCATGGACTGGACTGTTGAAGAGAGGGTGAAGATCACATCATCAGAATCGTTCTTGAACGACTTCCTGGTTGAGAAAATCGCATCAAAGGCTTCGGGAGTCGACGTCGGGGGAACCGTGGTGGTAACAGAGATAGGGCGGTGGATGGAGAAGAACGAGGCGACATGGACGTCTAGAGTTGTGACAAGTCAGTACAGAAAACAGAAATACCAGGCACGAAATGTTCCAGATTGAGAGACTAACCATGTGGCTGTCGGTGCTGCGTCGAGGGGACACTCGGAAGCTTCGAAAATGCCTCGTGCTGTTGGCTGGACTTTGAAGAGCCGTTGCGGGCACTGTTGTCTCTACCTCGGCGGCGGGCAGATTTACCTTTCTCACTGGAAGAGTTCACACCCTTTGCTGGGGTCGAGGTATCTATGCGTCGTGGTCCATCGCTAGGCGGCACCGGAGGTTTGGAGGAGGAGTAGCGGCGCTGATGGACATGGCGAGTCGAACCAACAAGGCCGGTAGAGGGCACGTTCTGGCCGGAACGTGGTATGCCGGACAAAGGCGCCCAGACAGCCCGGCGTAGCGATGTCGACAACATGGTTGACGTGGGACCCAGAGATTGGGAAGACGGTGAGGATGAGTCTGAATCGGAGGCGAAATCATCGGGTCGGAACTCGGGGACTCTGATCATGCGGGTATTAGGTAATCTCCAGCCACAGGTGTCAACTGCGCCATCAGAACGGGACAAATTGGTCCTTTACGGCAAGGCTCTCGTGAGGGCGACTTGATGTCTTACTGCTACATGCTTTGGGGAATGTTCTCCAGTCCACGATGGGGCTCCGAGGGGAGAGGAATGTATAGAGTTCATTTGAAAGAAAATGGCCAAGAAGAGAATGATAATACAGGGCACAGTCGTCAGGTACAGCATATTCGCAACGACAAAAAAGTGGTATCATCCTGCATAATCTGTAAGAAAAATGAAAACAAAAAGGAAGAAAGAGGCACCATCGCTAAATCGAAGCGGGGCATTAGATGGCGAATCAAGCGAGCTTTTTGGATGCAACGGAAAAAACCCAAGGATGCGGCGAAGAGCCGACCAGTCCTCTGTAAGACGCCTCGTGAAAGAAAGTCTGAATAGAAGAAGGAGAATAAGAAAAAAAAGATAGGGCACGACAATCAGACGTCATAAGGTTGCAGAGAAAAAGGAAACGGGACCCGGTGAAGGATGCACGAGAAAGAAAGTAGGCTAGAGAGCTTGACAAGAAATAAAAATCAACTTCGTAGTCAACCATGACGTTTATCGTAAATGACAGGGGCACTTCTCATTTGCACTACCTCATAGTATGAGGGTATGCAGGTTCTTCTGAATGATCATGTCTTGGACTGAATCCATGGTCGCCTTCAATAATGTCGTGTCTGTTGCGTTGGTGTAGTGTATGTAGATCTCACGATCCGGAATCCTGTTGATACCGCGAAATCGATCCGCAAAGAACCGTGCCGCAGCATCAAGGTCCGTGTCAGAGCCTGCATAGTCTGGGAAGTGGTTTGAGATGGGCGATATGGCGAGCTTGGCCTTGAAAAGATCGATCTTGTTGAGGAATAATATGATTGGTTTGCGTTTGAACCACTCGCCGTTGACTAGAGACTCAAATAGCATCATGGCTTCGTGCATTTGATTCTGCAGTATGTGATTAGCAATTGGATAGCAAGATGATAAGCAGAGAGTAGTGCTTACGGCATTCTGGTCTTCGACCAGACATTGGTCGTACCCAGACAGGGCGACCATGAACAACAGGCACTGAACGCCCTCGAAGCAATGGATCCATTTTTTGCGTTCCGACCGCTGTCCACCAACATCCATCATACGGAAATTCATCTGTCCCAGCTCAAACAAAGTTTCCGTGATTCCAGTGGTCCGAAGACGCGCCTGCAGCATATCCTGGTTATCAGGGAGCCACCCGCGGGCGAAGATGCGGTCCAGAGAGTCATAAAAGCTGGGGAGCAGTCAGAAAGATGTGCATGGAAGAGATGCCCAGGAGATTTGGCTTACTAGCTGAGGTTATCATGCAGGGCAAACTCATGTCCGCGCGCAACTGCCTTTTGGACGCCTGCATCAAGCCACATTTCTCTCATCGCGTCACGAACCTTGAGATTGGAGAAAGCCTCATCTGAACCAACGTCCGGGTCTGTCTTATCCAACAGGTCCGCCAGTGGCTTTTAGACAGTTAGTCAACTCGGATCTTCAAAAGGACTAGTGATTGTCCCTACCCTTTTGCTGGGATCTTCGAGGTCTATATGCTCCGCATTCATGATGTCCATCAAAACCTTGAACGCAATAACAATGTTGGAGTATATCACGGCTCGTGTTTGGTGTCGCTCTTCCTCGGGAAAGCCTCGGCTGTGAATAATCCGCATTTGCTTGATGATGGTCGACTTGCCCGACTCTCCAGCACCTAGATGTATGGTCAACAGTCCATTATCAGATTGACCGAATGACAAAACAAATCAGCGGATGGTCCGCTATCGGATGTCACGAACCTAGGAGCAGTATCTTGATGGTCCGGTCCATTGTCTTCTTGTCCATTCTGATGGACCGGTCAATGCGAGCATTGCGCTGGAGGGCAAGCTTGTCGCCCTCGGCGGGCTTGGAGCTTATGCAACCCATGATTCAAGGACCCAGGGATCGGAGGGCGTAAACAAATCCGTGCTCTAGCGTAACGATCGTCAGCAAGGAGTGCAGTCAAGCGATACGGCTGGGGAGTTGGAGACAGTGACGGGGTCGAGTCCGATCTGAATCAGGGATGCCATGGCATTACGTCGCGCTCCGGTTCGCCAATTGCGATTCAGAGACAGTCGACTCAACGGAACTCGTGAAAACAGGAGCGCACCACCGTATTTTCCGAAGAACATTATAGGCAGTGACCTACCGGTTGACAAAGACCCCTTGTACACTTTACTTAAATTGACCCACGCAGGCGAATGGGCGGGCGAATCCAATTTTCCAGCGGGCGATGGGCAAGCTTCGATCGGTTCTTCCCCACATCCAAGACCTTCCACGTTCCGTTCTGAATTGCGCCGCCGGGTTTCCAATTGGACCGGGTTATTCACCGAGACAGGCAGCGAGATTGATAGTGTGGCCGGACAACGCGCGACGTCCGATCGTAGCCGATTTGAAGGGGGGGGGGGAGCGAAGGACGTTCAGGCGGTTAGCCCGCGCGTGGTGATGTCGAATGTCGAATGTCGAATTGACGCGGGAAGGTTCCGGATCAGACTTGCAGGAGGTAAGGATCTCTCGGGTGGTTCCAGATCCAAACAGCTCCAACAAACCCAGTACCGCAGGCGGAGGGAGAAACGACCAGTGGAGGCGGGGGGGAGGTCCGAATAGAAGGGCCAGGGAAGAGAGAAGGGGGGGAAAGGAAGACAAGAGAGGAAGGGGCAAGCGGGAAGGATGGGGAGGTTCAGCGGTAGCACATCTCTCTCCCTCCTCTCTCTTTCGTCTCTCTCTGCCGTCCCACGAGAAGCCCACAAGCGCACGAGCGGGGAGGATGCTCGGGCTAGAGAGTAGCGCGATGGTTTATCGTCACCTCCGAGGCGCTCGATGCGGAGTGCAGATTGCAGTTGAGGACCCACGGCCACACGACGCCAAGTACGAGCGGGTTGGGGATGCACTTGCTCCGCAGGAAGGCCAGGACGAGCGACACCAGCTCGACGGTATTATGAACGCCCTTTCTGCGCCTCGGGCTGGTGTACCGAGCTCGGAGGATACTATACACTACTACTCACGATATTCACCCAACAGGGGCGCTAGGGCGATCCACTCACGAAATGGGGCCATTCCCCCTGTTGGATTGGAGGTTTGATTTGCGCGAATAATCCAATCAATATTCAATGACGCGACATATGGAGCTCGCGGTACGGAGATACTACCATATACTGGACGGTCTGGGAAGCATCCTCAATCGGTGGACGGTGCAGTTGTGGCTAGGAGTCTCGATGGGCAGCTTGTGCAGGCTGGGGATGCGTTCGCCCCATCCCCCTGCAAACTGCTTCCTGTCGTGCATCCATGTCTACACACCATCCTCATCGCCATGGCCATCTCGTCTCTTGGTCGAAGAACGTGGCGATCCGTGACGAACGTGGAAAGCTTCCTTCAAAGATTCTTCGTCTTCTTCATCCACCCCATTATTCCCTCGGGGCTGAGAATCTGATCCATCGGCCTGGCACTATTGAAATGGCCTTGGGGGCTTGCAACACCCGCAGCCAATCAGCGCCCCTGCGCATCCGTTCGAGAACGTCCGTCACCGAATGATTGTTCTTCGATTCATTCCCACACGCGAGCGCCCCCTTGCGTGCTCCTTGTCGACTGGAAGGTCGATCTGATCCTCTCGAGCCGGGGCCTTACAATCCCTCTGAAAACTCTGGAAACTCCAACCCCCAGGGCCATGGCCACGGTGCCACCATCTCCACCACGCGTGTCGATGGTTCTTCGCTACGTGCCAAGCCGCCATGCGGCATGCCTGTAGCGATCGGCACACAATGGCTGAAACCCGCATGGGCTGTGCAGATATGTATCGCCTAACGCAAGGAAATTTCTGAAACGTCGGCGGATTCCTATCCCGGTTCGTTGCTTTGCTTAGCTCTGATCTGCTCTGCTTTGCTCTAGACTCCCCTCTGCTTCCCTTTGCCCCCTCTCTTGCCACTGCCTAGCCCCCACCGAAGAGTCATATCCAGAAACTCTTGAACTAGTAGGATTTACTACTACATGTATGTATATGCATGACTCCTGCGCTGAGGGGCTTAGGCTTTCCCTCCTGCTTGACAGAACAGAAACCCAGCGCGTCCTGCCATCCTGCCGAGGTTTTGACGACTCGACAAGGTATATTACTACACGCACTATACCGTACTACTTTAGGACTGTCCCCATCGATCCACCATACCTGCGTGCTACTTCCAATCGATTGATGCGGATTGCATTCGCAAGGTATCTATCGCTTATTGGTCGAGACTACTCCGTTCAGGGATATGTAGACCGTCCGAAGGGAACGAAACAGCATGTTCGGCAATACTCACAATACAGAATCTCAGTGGAGCACATCATAGAGAGTCACTTCACAGCACAAAAAAAAATCGCCTGATCTGGTGCAACTGCAAACATATATCTTCAACACTCAAGACTGCGGTCAAACTGTAGTGGATTTTCTGCGTTCTTTTCTGCATTCCGCCTTATAGAACGCAGGAATACAGACTTGAAATAATTAACGCCCGGGGAAGGCACCCCAACATTACGAGGATCAGAGCCATAAGATGATGTCTATACTTTTGCACTAACTAACTAACTAACTAGTTAATTGGCCGCATTGTAACCCAAATACCACGGCGCCCGAGGTTTTGTTTCCCAAGTAGCCCGTACCTGGCGTTCTCCAGTTCTCACACCGTCACGGCCTTGTAACGACCAGGGCCATCTTCTTCGGTTCGTCGTTTCCGGTTTCATTTCTTGGGCGGTGCTTACCTGCGCCGTCGCGCTGCTAAGGCAGGGGTAATCCTGCGCACGCGGGCTGGGAAAGCACGATTCTCCTATCACATCAGTCGTCCAGCACAGATCGAACACAGCGTATATATATCCATACACAGCCGATCTGGGGCCAGAAGATCTGCAGATTTATCTGGCCAGGACAGTACATAGTACGTAGTAATCTTATTGTCTACCGTTGCACTGAAGTCTCTCCGAGAGACCGGCGAAGGATGATGGGGGCCGGGCATGGGGACTTCGAGAACACTGGACCATATACCCGGGATGTGGGATCCTCTGCGTCGCATGAATTTCTTTAACAAGCAATAATATGCACATGCAAACCGGCCTCGGAAGGAGAAACCCACATGTAAACCGGGCTCGGAGATGACATGCTTTAGAGGTATGGAGTCAGCTTGGCATTGCTGCTAACTATCACCATCTCCTAGATAGTACCCCCAGTATATACTTGCTAGATGAACTAAGTACTGTACCACTTCCACAACGGATAAGACAGTTCAAATGAATCATAGCGACATATGGCGCCTTGTGTTCTTGTGTCTATACGTACGCATACTTCCCCCCTTCCCATTTTGGATCATACATAGTAGCTTTGCAATCTCACGGCTGTTCAGGCTCGTCACAGTCATCGGGAATTATCAAATTCCAATCGCAAAGAGATCCCCAATATTGGTGACAGGTAATGTCACCCTGATCCTCACTTATCCCACTTCGCCATTTCAGAAACGTCAACCGAAGTACGTATGGGGGCATTAAACTTCTTCATCCGAAGTCTATCAACACCACAGGCCGCTACAAGCATGTAAAGATGCAGCCCACCAGCCCGATCCATAACCATTTCGCCTGCACTAACGGCGACAAGCGATCGCTAATGGGGGGAGAAAGAACTAACTCGGGCAAACGGTCCACAAGCGTTGCCCAGTGGAATCTAGCAAATTAGACGTTGTCGATCAACATTTGACAGCAGCCCAGAGCCCGGTTTCAGGGGCTCCGAGCGCCCGCGTTACTGGCATTTGCTCCACATAGGAAGTCCCGAACACAAGCCTGCACGGCCTTATTTGCCTTTCTGGTGGGGGTTCTCGGAGATTTTTCTGTGTCCATGCATGGCGCTTCCCGAGGTCTATCTTTAGACTACTTGCCGAGACCGTTGGGATCAAGCTCAGAGCCGATATGATTGAATTGCTGAAGAACGCCCCCTTTGCCTTTTTGGATTCCAGACGCTTTTCTCCTTGCTATCGATCGCTCTAGAGACTGTTCGTATTGCACTATGGTGAAATATTCGACAGCGGTTGCCGAGGTCTTTGCTGACCCAACGGTTCTATGGAATTCGCGATCAGTATTTGCAGCACTATATCATAAGCTACCAGGCTGTCGTGTGGCGTGATACATCATACCATGAAAGGAAGAATAGCAGGACTCCCTGAAAGCCTCCGTATTTGGTACAGACCATTCAAGCTACATTTCTTCTCACCGCAGCTTTCTTTCCTGATGGGTGTTCTGCTGGAGGGTCCATGCATGGAATCAAAGCGGAATAAACTATGTACTCTAAAGCTTGGGTTAGGAACGTAATTTACGGGCCTCTAATATATATAACAATAATTTATAGTCTGGTTCAGTGCTCACTGCGTACCCTCTTCATTTATAACGGGTATCAGACTTCGCACAACCTAGGCATGAGGTATGCAGCGACAATGACGTGGTCCAGTGTCAAGCTGAAACCGTCGGGCGCACCCGTTCCTTGTGGCCATTATACGTCAATTAATATACACAATACGACTGCTGGTATACACTAATTTGCTAGACTAAGGCCCCACTTCCTTCCAACTTATGTGTAACAGCTATCTGGGCAACCTGGCCTGAGTACAGGTGGATATCTGTAGCAATCTTCAATAAGACCCTTTTTCTGATGCCTATGAGTGCTAGGAATAATTATGTTCCAATTCGCCAATGCCGAAGTAAGCTCTTATTTCAACCTCGTAAGGCTTCATGAGGCGACATGTACACTCTACTACCTCTGCACCCAAATTCTTAAAGAAAAGCCTGCCTTTAAAAATAGATTATGATCAAGCTATACATAACCCACCTACTCCCTGTCAGCTGCTCGCCGTCAAAATATATCTTTGAATCACCAGTTTACCAGTAGATTGAGCCCCTATATCCGTTGATAACCTCCTTTAATACCTGGTGTCGGGCATGGACAGGAAAGGGTTATGTAAGGATTGGACCTTTCCAAGGTTCCAAGGTTGGTTCGTCCAAATCTCGGAAATATGTCTATCTCGGTTCATCAGATAAGACCACATTGGCAGAGAGCACACAATGAATTGGATCACCTAAACCCACACGTTTACGGTGAAAGGTAGAGTTATTCCCAGCACACTGCAAGGGTAGAATTATATTCAAGATGGTATCAAGGACTCGATAATATAGCAAGTGCTAGAGGAGAATTCCAATGTAGAACCAAGTGTCTGAGCCATGTACGTACAGGGGCGGCCCATGAGTGATAGATTCGGGCATCTATCCTTTCATGGCTCCATCTATTGAATAGTATCATCGATTGGGTGTATACTATGTGGTAATCCCTGATAAATTTGTACCCCCTTACTAATACAAGGCTACCTATTGTTATATATCTATCTTCCGGAAATATAATTCAGTTTTCTTTGCCAAAAATCACCCTCTTCCAAATTTTAATTTTAAACCCGCTAAATTGAACATTTTTTAAGCTTGGAATGTTCGAAGTTAAAGGGGGTGTGCTGTACATAGTTGTTGTGCAACTCAACCCCATGGTAGCCTTTCCCAAAGGGGCAACCTTCCAATTGACAGGGCTGACTCATCAGGGACATGTGACGCCATTTCCCCAAGGCTGCGGGGGCCAAACGCAGAGTTGACCTTGTCGCAAGCCCTCGATGCACACGAGAGGCAGATTGTACCGCGTTTACAGTTCCAACTGGCTGGTTAGCCATCACTGGTTACAATTGCAACATGGCCTGGTCATTTCGAGAGTTGGTCTTATCGGTGGACCCTGACGGGAATGACATCTCTAACACTGTCTAGTGACCCCAACAAGCAGGGCTTGATTCATATGGGGTCTGTTGAATCGGAACAGAAGCTGGGACTCCTCGTCGAGGATGACGGCTTCGAGCCACAGAACAATGCCTTTATTCCTCGCCTCTTGAAGCGCGGCCGCGCTAAGCAACAAAGAAGCTCTCCCTTGTGGCATAAGCTCAAAGTCGCGACGAAACTTGCTTTGGCTGGTCTCTTGATCTTCAGCCTGGCCGGGCTTATTACCGGTATGGCTCAAAATACTTCGCTCTTGCTTCCTGCTCCCCTCTGACTTTCAATCGATCGCCATCAGGCAAGGCGACCGACGCGCCTTCCCCGCATCCTGAAACAGCACCGCCCCTGTGCCAGACACCGGAGTGTGTTCACGCCGCATCGGAGATTCTCTATAATTTGGATCCCAGCTATGCGAAGATTGACCCGTGCACCGACTTCGATCAATTTGTATGTGGTGGCTGGAGAGAGCGTCATGATATGCGGTCTGACCAGGGTTCGATTTTTGCTGGCACCCTTATGGACGAAAATGCAGAGACTCGACTCCGTCACATCCTGGAGCGTTCCCAGTCTCCGAACGCGGCTGACACAGGGAACTTTAAGAAACTCAAGGCCGCATATAGTGCTTGTCTTGATGAATCCACCGCGCGAAAGCGCGGCAGCGAGCCCTTGATCGAAGTATTGGCCGAGTTGCGGAAGATCTACCCTACCAAGAGTGGACTTGTCACAGGCACGCAGCACCACCTGACCAATGCCATATTGTTTCTTATCAAGTCCGGCGTTGAAGCTCTTGTGGCCCCGAGTATATCAGTATGTTGATCAGGACGTTTTCTGCTTATACGTATCCTTGCTAACAGAGCCAGCCCGATGACCGAGATCCCGACAACGTTGCCATTTTTGTGACTCCGCCTGAGGAGATCGGACTTCCCACCAGGGAGTATTACAAGAACACGAAGACAGTCGCCAAGTATGCTGTGGTTTTGGAGCAGATCCTCCGGGCATTTGAAGTTGCCGACCCGGAGAAGATTGCCAAGCAAGTCGTGGGCTTTGAGGCAAAACTCGCGGAGGTTACACCAGACACTGAAACCCAGGAAGACGTGACCCAGTACTATAATCCGCTCAGTGCCAAGGACACCGAATCATTGGTTCCTGAGATCTCCTTTTCCGACATCCTTTCCGAGTTGGCACCGCATGACTATCAAGGTGATCGGCTTATTGTCGGATCGCCTTCGTACATGAGGGCCTTGTCTGACATTTTGAACAATGCTTCGCGAGAGACTGTGTCGTTTTTCCTGCAATGGAAGCTCATCCAACATTTTTCAAAGATCATTGAGGATGACAAGGTTACTCCTCTCCGTCGCTTTACAAACGAGCTCACCGGGAAAGACCCGGATGCAACTGAAGAGCGGTGGCGCAAGTGTATTCACTACCTCGACGAGGATCTCGGCTGGAGTCTGAGCCGATTCTACGTGCTGGATGCCTTCTCCGAAGAATCGAAGCAGCTTGGTGATCAGATCGTGTCGGATATCAAGGAGCGATTTATCTTCACTCTGGACCAGACCCACTGGATGTCTCCGGATGTCCGGAAGCTGGGCATTCAAAAGGTGGAAAATATTGTTCAGAAAATTGGATTTCCCACCAAGAGTCCCAATGTGCTTGATGCTCGTGACGTGGAAGAGTACTATCATGGACTGGAAGTGTCTGAAAGTGCTTTCTTTGAGAACGAGCTTGCGGTGGCTAAGTTCAATCTCCACAACGAATGGTCCAAGCTGGGCAAGCCGACCAACCGGGATGAATGGGACATGACTGCCCCAACGGTCAATGCCTATTATAACCCGCCGGGCAACGAGATTGTCTTCCCTGCAGGCATCATGCAACCCCCGACATTCTACGGAAATGCAGCCCCTTTGTATTTGTCTTATGGTGCGTTTGGTGCCGTTAGTGGACATGAACTTTCGCATGGTATGTGAGCTACTGGTTGCAAGGGAGCAACGAGAACCTGTCTTTATTTTCATTCTAACAATGCGCAGCATTTGATTCCACCGGTCGGCATTACGATGAGACAGGAAACTACACAAACTGGTGGAACCCAGCGACGGTCGAGGCTTTCGAAAAGCGCGCCCAGTGCTTTGTTGACCAGTATTCCAAGTTCACGGTTGAGGGCCCTGAAGACAAGATCCTCCACGTCAATGGACGGCTGACGCTGGGAGAGAACATTGCCGACGCCGGTGGATTGACTGCCGCATTCCATGCATGGAAGAAGCACGACGAGACGAAGTCCGATCCGCACCTGCCCGGCCTGGAGAACTTTACGAAGGAACAGTTGTTCTTCATTTCATATGGCAATTGGTGGTGCGGCAAGAGCACCAGGGAGGCTGCGGAGCGAGCGATCTACAGCGACCCGCACGCGCCTAAGGCGGCACGGAATATTGTGAGTTTGATGACAACTACCCTTCGCTGTTCTCCGATTTTTCTTTTCTTTTCTTTTCTTTTCTTTTCTTTTCTTTTCCTCTTTTCTTTTCTTTTTTCTAATACGGGTCGTAGGAAACCATGGCAAACTCGCGGGAATTCAAGGATGCCTTCAACTGCCCCATCAAGCAGCCGGTCTGCAAGCTTTGGTAGTTCTGCAGCGGACGGCATGCCGGCGCGACGCTCCACATTCCTCAGGAGGCTCGGAATCCAACTGGTTTTGATGAAGATTCTACTTGCGTTGGAATATTATATGTACTTGTATGCATGGGTTCTGTAGGGGGGCATTCTACTGTATGTTTCGGCGACTGAGGCTGTCGAATCCTGTATATTTCTTCCGCAGACGAGACCACCAATGAGAGCTCGCCGTATAAGACAGCGCAGATTGCCTTTCACGTCTGGGGGGCCATTCCGAGGCATCGCCTGCAGAATCATCAGACCGGGGAGATCTTCCGGAGCTAATCACACATCCCGCTCCCATGGCGATCCCGATTCGGGTTGGAAGGAGCGATCCCGCGTCGAAAGTGATTGCCCTCCGCAGATCTGCATCGAGAGAGCGGTCTGAGGGTCCAGGCGATCCGGTCTAGCAGATGCATCGATTTCGCAACGGGGAGTCGATCCCGGGTAGATCATGTGGAATGCCCTCAAATCGTGCGATATCGACTTCGAGTTTCGTACGAGGAGAAACCCACAGCTGGCTGATGGAATGTCAGGACCCATAGTATATGTAGCGATCATGCTGTAGATGCTGATGGAAGTGGAACTCGTTTTACCCCCCAGCAGGCGACATGACCAGTTGGCCACTTGGATAGGTCCAAAGCTGGGAGCTCCATCTATCAGCTCTGCGGTTCCCGGCGTCGCGTCACGCAGGGAACCCAAGTGGAGAGGATCTAACGGCGGCAGCAATCGGCCAACCAGCGTTCGGATCTCGCCCCCCAGGTGGTTCGCTTCACCGGGGCGAAAGGGTGTGTGGGACGGCACGATGACCTATCAAGTTGACGTCGCTGGGGCCGAGTCGAGAATGCGCAGCTGAGGTCAGTGGCTGAGTTGATAACAGTGAGGTCAGGAACGTTTTGTAGAAGGATCGCAGTCGTAGTGGACGGAGTGCATTACCTCTCGGAACGGTTCGACCGTTCAACCGTTCCAGTCTTCACCTAATCCTGGTTCCGCCGCGGCGGGTCGAGTTCCCCAACTCCACCGGAGAAAAACAGCTCTTCGCCCTTCAACCCTTCGCTCTTCCTTCGCCCACTCCCCTCCCCTCCCTATTCCGCTCTTCGTCATATTCTGCGCTTGATGGGTTAATCCGCTGATCTTGTTGTCTCATCCGAGCTGAGCTGAGCTCCCCCCTCAAGCGTCCCTGGACTATCTGGTCGCGTCGCGACGGAGCGGTTCGTTGCAGAGCCGTCATCCGGGGAGAGCTCGCGCGATTGCCCGCAATGGAACCGTCCTCGTCACGCATCGATCCCCCGGCGTGCTCCAAAGACCTGTCCGAGCCCCAGGTTCAAATCAATGAGTTCCCAACCCTCAACCAAACGCGCAGCGGTGAACCGCCCAATGCGACCTCCAATTTACGACGTGCCAACACGGTGGCACAAGGCGGTAATATCATCAAGAGGAATTTGGAACTAAAGGCCGCCAAGGAGAGGACCGCTGCGTCGGGCTTGCGGGCGATGGACAGCCATGAACTACTACGCAAGGCGCCATTACAACGGTCTCAGACGCACCGGGGCCCGTTGGAGGCGCGTCCGGCTGGACGGAAAGCAGGTCATTTCACAGTGGGCAGCGTCGGCCAGAACGGCAAGATCTTCCTTAGGTACGATCGATCGATAATCTCGGCGCCGTGATTCCGTGTCGCACACCGCATGCAGCAAGCTGACCTACGACTCTCATGGCCAGGCCGATTGCAAATCCACCGCAGAAGGGACCCCCAATAGCACCCTTCTCATCTATTGATCAAGTGACAAGCGACCATCTTCAGCCGCAGAAACACCCCCTTTGCCGAGATGACCCGTCGCGGTGGTCCAGCTCGCAGTTGTCTGAGTTAGGCCCACGCAAACCCCCCGGCGAGGACACTGAGTCCGTCGCTCCCGAAGCCCCCCGACCCGAGTCTGCCCATCATCACCATCACCATCACCATCATCGAGCAAATTCATTCTCGACGACATCCGAACGACCATCGGGCTCCGGTGCAGGGAAACGTGGCGAGCTGCGCATCGTGATCGACAGATCTGAGGACCGGCCCAAGACTGCAGATGAGAAGTTGGCCCAGGCTGCGCTGGAAGTTCCCACACCCCATTACCGGCTTGGTTCACCACGATTCAATATGGAGGGTAGTGCAGCCCTGCAGAGTCCCGCGTACACGCGAACTTCAATATCCGATAATTTCAGGAACTCCACTTTGTTGGGTGGCATGGCAGACCCTCTACCGACGCATCTCCAGAGCCCTTACCGCAGAGAATCCCATTCTCGCAACCGTCTATCTTTTGCGGTCTCCATGTTCTCTGGGACTGCGGCCATCGATCTGAGCCGGGCCTCGCCAGCACCCAGGAACTCGATGGTTTATGAGCTCAAAGGACCGGTTGAACCCTCCATTTACGAAGCTCTGGTATCGGACATGGATAGTGAGACAGTCGTGCGGTACATTCCCGGCACCAAAGATATTAGTGCTGCCACGCCTGCACGTATCGTCGCGCAGATCTCGTCGGAGTCATTCATGGACTACGAGCTAGTCTCCGACTTCTTTCTCACCTTCCGCTCGTATCTCTCACCAAACCACCTACTCGCCCTACTTCTTGCACGTTTGCAATGGGCAATCAATCGCCTACAAGACGACGGACGGATAATTCGCATCCGCACTTTTGCAGCTCTCCGCCACTGGATTCTAAATTATTTTGTTGATGATTTTGTTACGAGCTATGACCTACGAACCCATTTTTGTGAGACCATCAACTCACTATATCAAGACGTCAAATCTCGAGAGAACGGCGGCATGAGTGACTTGAAAATCCTTCTTGACCTGAAGCGTTGCTGGAATGGCAAGTGTTCCGTTTATTGGACTTCTTCTGATTTTGCTCGAGCATATAACGACCCGGATAGTCCCATTTCCCCCGGCAGTGCCCAACTAGAACTGCCCACTGGCGATGCAGCCCAACAGACCGTTCCACTTCCTGGAATGGCTTCTCACGCAGACACCAATATCCGCGACAGCCTTCCTACTTCTACACAACACGATCGAAATGATTCTGCTGCCACCGCACAAAGCATACCGTTCTCCACTAAGAGCGACCAAAGTATGCTAGCGCTGTCCTGTTCACTGCCCCCCAAGTCTCCGAAACGCTTGTCAATGCCATATTCCAGAGGGAAGGGGCCCCGGCCGGTACCGCTCGGTCTCACCAAAACGAATTCTCCCCACGAAGGCCCTCCATCCCCAATGCTATCACGATATCCATTCCATGGCCATGGTCATAAGAGAAGTGGTAGCTTCTCGGATTCAGTCCGAGATGACCGAGTTCCGATGTTTGGCATGGAGCCCAGCTCGGCGAGGCCCGCCATGCAGGAGATATTGGACCCTGTCGGTTTCATTCGCGGATTGCTATACCCCCCTGCAGAGTCGTATATGACAATGATGGCACCGGACTCACCTCCTTTGCCCGCACCATCCTCGTCAAACCCGGACCGCCGAAGTACACCAGATAGCGCACCCAAAATGGTACCGTCGAACTCGGGAGTGAGGACCATAATTGGCTCAATTAAAAGGGCGCTGCACAGTCGAAATGGTGGTCAAAGTGTTTCTGCTCGAATTGCAAATGCTTCTGAGGCCTTCACGATGCCCTCTCGTAGCAAGACGTCTGCAATGCCGAACAATATCACACTTGGATCGGAGTTCTATCGGGAAAGAAAAATGGCTGTTATTCCAAAACGGCCCACCCGGATTGATGTTCTCTGTGATGAAACTTTGAAGCAATATCGGCAGGTGATGAATGAGCAAGCGGCTGAGAGCAACGTTCACGTTCAAGCACAGCCCAGTGTGCCTGAGGTACACATAACGGAACGAGAGATTTCTTCAGATGCGGATGATTCTTCATCTCTGCAGACACCGAAAACTGAAAACCCGAAGATTAAGAGCGGGCTCACTACCGGCAGTGGTTCGATCGTAATTGTTGATGATACTGGCTTCGAATTTCCCGTCATGTCGGGGGCCGTGCCAGAGCCAATGGGAGAGACACCAGACCGCGATGCTGGTTTGAATCCTGATAGCAATGTGTTGTGTGATTCCATGTCGCAGAAGTCAACACCAAGCAATGACGACTATTTGCTTCCCATATATTTCAAGGGCGATGCATCGGAGCCGACATCTCAACAACCAAATCTTCAGCACCCATCTGGCCTTTCCTCGCAGAGGAAATCATTTTCCAATGAACATCAATCCGCGCCTCGCAAGAGAGCCTCTCTTTCTCTTCGGCTCCGGAAGTACGCCTCATTCCAAAGTGGAATGTCGAGGCATCGTCTATCAATGGGAAGTGAAGCCGGCAAGTCTATCGCGAGTTCGAATATCACTCAAGATTGGATGGATAAGCCGTCTGGTCCAGCGCTTCGCAGACGGCCCGGTGGGAACTTGCGTCAAATGCAGTTTGTGGATGAAAATGAGCCTCCATCGAATCGCAGATCTTTAGTGTCTACTCAGTCCTATGATGACTCCTTGACGGAGACCACAACCACAACTGATGATGTTGCCTCAAGGCCTCCAACAGCTTTGATTCCCCCTAATCCTCGCTTCTCCCTGATTCAGAGCGGCTCCAATCGGAACATCAGACGTTCATTTGAGGCAGCTATCGCTCGCTTTGCACAGATCCCCGATGATGACGATGGAGGAATCGAATCTACTCTGTTGAAGCTGGAAGGCAAGTGGACAGGTTCACCTCCCGATCAAGGGAATGGAGACGCACAGGTTGAAGGTTCTCTGGTTGCTGGAGGTAATAGTCTTCGCGATAGACATGGGGTCGAGACTGGCTCTGAGAGGTCAAAAGCAGACTATGCTGGATGGGATGTCCTCCATCGAAGGCGCCAGACAGACAAATCAGCTTACTCCACTGTTGGAGGGCGACTGGCGCCGCCGAGACCCTACTCCGATTCAGTGGCCGAATCCGAAGAGTCGTACAATTCGATTCCTCTTCTTGAGCGAGGATTGACCGATGAGTCGATGAAGCGGCCGCCCGCGGGCCGGACGCCTGTTGCAGATATGCATGGGGCCCCTCTCAGTCTCACCTCTAGTCGAGACACCTCTGAGTTGGCATCCTCGCACCCATCTATCCAAATTGTGCAAGAGACAGATAGCATTCGACGTATCCCTCGAGGCTCGACTGTTCCCGAGTCAGCAATGCACGAGGCCGGACAAGACACCCCCAGGCGCTTATCAGCTTTGTCCTCGGAGATGTCTGTTGACATGATTGACTCGCGGGAAGCTGTGGGTGGCCGCATATCGACTGATACTCGCAGCCTGGCATCGTCGACGGTTCAAATTCCATCTCATCCTCTGGCCCATCCACCCTCTCCTCCAATGACGATTCAAAACCCCAATTCTTTCACATCCTGTGCTTCGCCATTGGAGAAAGTCCTTTTCCAGGCCCAACCACTTACGCCAGATACTTCTCCCAGACGTCGGGAGGTGGACACAGCCAATGGCCCTTCCAGAAGCATGCCGCATTTTTCAAGCGATGTTGTTTCAAATTCAGAGAGAGACCATTACAACCGGGTGCCTACCAACAGTTCAGGACCTGACCATGTTCCATTTGTTCTTGCATGTGAGTCGCAAACGCTTGCTCAGCAACTCACCTTGGTCGAGATGGCGGCTTTGAGCGAGGTTGACTGGCGCGATCTGGTCGAAATGAAATGGAGTAATAGCTCCCAGTGTGTTCTCAACTGGGTTCAATTCCTCACGGCCGAGGAACGGAAAGGCATTGACCTAGTTGTTGGGCGTTTCAATCTCATGGTGAAATGGGTTGTCTCTGAGATTGTCCTAACCCAAGACATCCATGAGCGGGCGCGCACTGTAGTCAAATTCATCCACACCGCTGCACATGCGCGCCGTCTTTGCAACTATGCTACGATGCTTCAGATTGCCATCGCCTTATCTTCATCGGACTGTTCACGCCTGGAAAATACGTGGCAGCTGGTTCCACTTGAAGATAAACGACTGTTTAGGGACATGGAGAGCTTGATTCAGCCGGTTCGCAATTTCAACGACCTCCGCGTTGAGATGGAGACAGCCAACTTGCAGGAAGGCTGCATTCCCTTCATTGGTGAGCTCTCGTGCTTTGCTTCTCTATTTACATTTACTCATTCGCTCCACGCAGGTTTATACGTACATGACCTCACCTACAATGCTCAGAAGCCAGCCCAGATCAACAGCAGCCAGGGTGGGTTGCTCGTCAACTTTGAGCGCTACCGAACGACCGCGCGCATCGTCAAGAGTCTGCTTCGTCTGATTGATGCGAGCACTAAGTACCGGTTCGAACCCGTGCAGGGTATTATCGAACGATGCCTGTGGATTGCCTGTCTCCCCGAAGAGGAGATCCACGGTCGCAGCAAGCGGCTTGAGTGATCTCCCATCTAATTGCTGTGGGTATGATCCGCCACGTTTTTTATGTTTCTTGATAATTGGATATTTCATACCCCCTTTTGCCGCAAGGTGTTTTGGCCACTCGGCTATACATCCTGTATCTATATTTGCATTCTGTCAGCCTTTTCGATTAGATTCAGATTTGGTACTTTGCGTTTGGAGCGAGCATTTGTTTAGAAACTAGGAGCCTGGGAGATATTACGGTTGAATGGCATTTACCTTTTTACTTCCCCTACGACAAACCTATCCTTAATTGCTTCATAATGTCCCACACAAGCAGACAAGTAATTACATCCTCTGCCGATTAGCTGTCCACGGCGTGGCATCAATTGGTACATTCTGTTTCATGTAGAGTGGGTTCCGAAGTGCGTCATAATCAAGCGCATCGCTGGCGGTGTTGGATCTAGGCACCGGAACTCCATTTTCAGCTCCGTCCCCATCTCCCTCCGACCCCCAATTCCAACCGAGGAGGGCTCCTCCATCCGCGACGTGCTTCCTTTGGGGTTTCTTTCGCCTTTTCCACCCGTTGAATGTCCTGCCTCCGGTATCCTCGACTGCAGGCCCGCCACGATGGACACGACTGAGCCACGGCGCGGGGCTTCAGAGGTCGACCTTGATCCCAACAGCCCCGCGTCCCCAGGAAACCAGCAAGAACTCCCAGATGATTTGCCTAAGTCACTGGATGATCGCCGGTCTGTGCCGGTCTTCCAGGAGACCGAGATGTACGATGCTTGGCAGGGTGAGCACGCCCGTTCTGTTCCCTGACGTTGCTGCAGCAGCAAATGCTTGAGCCTGGGGCTTGCATACCAGCCGGATTTCGAGTGTGCATGGACTAAGAATCTCCATCTCGTCTCAGGCCAATCCCAATTCCTCACAACCCCCGTCGCCGCGAAACCTCTGACCTTCAGCCTCGCCCTCGATGACCACTCACACGACTCCGAACATGACTTGCGAGCCCAGTACGGGCGCGACCTGGAGGACAACGATGCCCGACTGATGGAGATGCTGGCGGCGCAGGCTGCTCATCGCGAGGTGGACTCGCTCGGCGCCGATGAAGAGACTATAGCCGCTGATGAGAAATTGACCACCGCGGAGAAACGGGATATCCTGCAGAAGAGCCTCAACATGGCCGCGAGCAACGGCGACGTCGAGCGGGTGCGCAAGCTGGTACAGGGACCGGTTAAGAGCTACGTCGATGTCAACATGCCCGACGAGGAGGGCACTGTGCCCTTGATATACGCGAGTTGTTTTGTGGGTAGTCCTTACCGCCCCTTCTGAGCTGATTCCACGATTGGATGCAATTCTGGAGGAAAAGAAGTCTCAAAGTGAAAGACTGACCACAGTAACGACAGGGTCACCAAGATGTCGTCTCCGCACTTCTCGACGCCGGTGCTTTTGTCGACCAGCAGGACCGTAACCAATGGAGCGCGCTGATGTGGGCGATGACCAACCGACATAAAACGATCGCGAAAATTCTCCTTGACCATGGCGCATCGCCGGATATCAAGTCGTCATCTGGCGGCACGGCGTTTGACTTTGCACAGCCCGGCAGCGAGATTTCTGAATATCTGCACGAGAATGGATATAATTTCGGATCTGGTGGAGTGGAAGACGATTTCTACGATGCAGGATTGGCCCACGGCCGTTTTGAAGAAGAGCTTGCCGAGAATGAGATGAAGCGCCGTATGATGATGGAAGAAAGCGCGATCAATTTGGAGGTCGATCTATCCAGTTTGGGCCTGGATGAGAAATTCGAGGTGAGCAAAACAAGTCGCATAGCGTATTCAGACCACGGGGCTGACTTTGAAACGTTTTGTTGCGCTCTAAAAGCAATCCGATGAGGACGTGATCGAAGAGGAACAGCAGGAGTTTGTCTGGGATCGATGCTTGAACGACCAGATGTTTGTCTTCCAGGACCACGAGTTGGAGCGCATCTTGGATATCATCATCACCAACATGACTCCGCAACGATCTCCGTCACAAAAGCCTGTACCGGCCAATCTACTCTTTTTGAGTGCACGCTATGCGCACTACCATGCTAGCCCTGAATTACTGGCCATTTTGCTCACCTCTGCGACAGAGAAAATCAACGACGTCGTAGAACGTCACCAGTGGGACATGACTATGCAAGCGTTCTGGTTGTCCAATGCTACTCTCTTGCTCCACTACCTGAAGAAGGATGCAGGGTTAGTGGGATCTACAGTGGAATTTCAGCTCCATTTGGCGGAGCTGATCAACGAGATTTTCGTCCTCATCATTCGTGACGCCGAGCGCCGGATGAACAAGGTCCTGGATGGGGCAATGCTGGATCATGAAACCATCCCGGGACTGGAGGACATTGCTTTCCAGAATGAGTGGAAACTCTTCCGCAAGAAGAAGTCTGAGGCCCCCGAGCCCGCAGAAAAACGATTCCGTCCACCGTCACCACGGCGGCGAGCGCAGATCTCCCCGCGGAATATCACCTCACTCCTATCGTCGACCCTTTTTGTCCTCGACCTTTACGACGTCCACTCTGTGATTACCACCCAGGTCCTCTCCCAACTCCTGTACTGGCTCAGTGCAGAGATATTCAACCGGATTATGAGCACAAGACGCTACTTGGCGCGGACAAAGGCCATGCAGATCCGGATGAATGTGTCTACATTGGAAGACTGGGCCCGTACCAACAACCGCCAACCCGAACATTTCGAGAACGGTTCAATGACGAGCACTGGCGAGACCACGATGGATGCCGCTCGTCGCCATCTTGACCCGGTCATTCAACTACTCCAATGGTTGCAATGCTTCTCCTCACTCGGAGATGATCATGAATCACTCATTGACACCTTAACTCAGCTCCAGCAGCTTACTCCGATCCAGCTGCTACACGCTGTCAAGTCGTATCGCCCGGAAGTAGGCGAGAAAGGCCTGACCAAGCAGGCCATGAAGTTCCTGCTGGAATACCAACGCGATCCCACCGTTCTCGATCGCGAACTGCAGAAGCTCGAGGATGAAAAGGCGAAAGCCGAGGCCGCGGCCGCTGCACCAGCTCCGGATGCGGCAGCCGACAAGCGCCCAAAGACGCCCACGAAAGACAAAGACCAAGCAGGTGCCGCGGCAGATACCCTTGCGTCGCCTGAGCCCGGCCCAACGTCCCCAGAATCAGTGGGTACATCGTCCCGTCCGGTCAGCATGATCGCTGCATCCCGCAACGACGACCGCCCCGGCAACAACAGCGTCTTCCTCGATCCTACCCTTTTCCTCCCCTTCTCTTTGCCAACAAGCACAGACATGCTCATCAGCTACGGAGCGGGACTGGGCGGCACCAATCGCGACAGAGCTCGCAAGTATATACCCACGGTTCCGGCTGAAGTTCTCAGTCGATTCGACCGCGGCGATGCATAAAAAAAAAAGGCTCGATGTTTTTGTTTCCTGTTTCGATATTCCACTTGCCATATAGTCCTAGCTCGTCCCTGACTTGACGTCGGGGCTCGGTTGACACATGCGTGCAATTTCGGAATGGACACGGGGGAGGCAAGCAAAGTGATACCCTTTGCGCTGTTTGTTTTTCTGTCGCTGTGTTCGATAATTATCCCAGATCAGGGTCGTAGGTGGACCTGGTCCGAGTATATAGAAAGTTCCAAGGAAAATTAAATCTCGTGCATATATAGAACTTCATTGTCCGGGCTCTCTATTCAGTGTCGTTAAACTACCATGCCTGCCCCAAGGGTCTTGATCTAGTAGTACCTGGGGACTGGTAAACCCCAATACCTAGGTAGATCGTTGGCTATTCCAAGTCGGAATAATGTGAGCTGGAGTGCAGTCAATCTGACAGCAGTTCCAGCTGGATCTATGACTTCCAACGGTTCCAGAGTTGGCTGATGACGCTTAGCTTCTCGTGTTCGGGAAATAGAGTCCCAATCGTGGCGGGCATGTCAGGATTAAGCTTAATGATTGAACGCAGGGACAAGCTCTTATTGGCGTGGAGTCTTATCAATTACTATACATTGCATGTTACTCACGCAAGTCGGGCAGATCGCTTGTGTGAACAGATGTGGTATGAGATGCACCTGTTGCATTGCATGTTCTCCCCACCTACAACCACCCACCGTCAACACCGCGACATAAACCGATCGGGAGATGCAATTCAGGAGAAACCGTCTCATTTCAATCATAGGACTTTTATGGCCGTCCGGCTCATCAACCCTGCCCTTGCTTTTATTACTGCGCTGATCTCGACGCAACCAGAATCGTGCATTGCGAGGAATCTGCTTGATGAAGCATAGGCAGCATCGCGTCTCACCAAGTCAAACTAAAGACGGGGACTTGAATCTTGACTTCCCTGCCGATCGTCTCCGTTGCTCCAATCAACCTGAAACGTCTCAAACACTTCTCATCCCTAACTAAACGCACCACTGCGCCCAGTGCTGATATCTCCCACGGCTTTCTCGCCCACGAACACGCCAAATTATGATTGGCAGAGTTCCCGAACTGCGCAACCAAGGTGGCTCCCCTTGGAGCAGCCGACGCATGTCTTTCTGATCGGTGCCATGCTGAAGTGGACCAGGCGCTTGCGCGGAATCCACATGCCGCCCGTCCGCACATCGCCCCTGAAGCCTGTCATTGGTACTGGTGACCCTAAATTTGCCCACAGTTGAAGCTAACAGACATGCAGATTGACCTATTTGGGGATTGAATGCGTACTCTTCACGTCCAGTGCACCCTCCGGTGTCTCAACGTTCTCGCAAGGTGAATTTACCAGGCTAATAGTGATGTAGGTCTCATACGTGACTTCGATCGCGATCTGTCCCTCCCTCTTTTCCATTTCCGTTTCATTTTCTTCATCTGACCTTTTGTCACGATGCACTGACCTCTCTCTTCGTCTTCCATTTCCAGAACGGATCTTTGCTTAATCCTTACAGTCTGGCCTGTGCTTGCACTACTTGGACCGGTTTCAGGTCGCGCCTCTAGCATCCGGCAATCTGCTTTATACACGGGACGATCGATGATCTAGCCACGGCGATACTCTCGGTGGCTGACACCTCTCCGACACTTGCAAGCGCGAATTGCCTCGTGGCCTGGGTGGAGTCAGCCTTGGTTCGCAAGCACCAAGAGGGTAGGTACTTTCCTAATTGGGAAGCCTATGGGCTGCCTCGGTTGGGCCATTGGGTTCCTTCTGCCTTTGAGGCTTCTCTCCATCGCGCTGTCTCTCTTGATCCTCGTGCAGATTCCTGTAATTCTCGCGTCCTCTCCACACCCTATCTCTTCACCATGGTCCACCCGTTCTCACCAGTCCACCATGTTGCTAACTTTGAAACCCCCACAGGGCGACCCTGGAGACCCCAACGAGTACACGGTTATCCACAAATCACACCCTTCCCGACAGTCTTCTCCGCAGTCTGAGTCCTCATTTGGTCCTGAGGCGCCCTCAATGGCATCCTCACATTTAGAGCTTCCACGGCCGTCTTCCTTGCCTCGTGTTGTGCCTGCTATGCCCACTTCTTTGCCTCCTCCGCCCGCCACCTGGCAAGGCTCTGAGCACATGAAACAGTGGCTCCAGGCGAAGATCGAGGAGGACCGTCGCAGCCAAGAGGAAGAGAAGACGCGCCAGGAAACCCTACGTCTAGAGCAGCGCAAGATCGAACAGACCATGCTGCAGGACTCGTTGCGAGCCGGTGTTCCGTCGTATCTGGTCCCATTGATCTTTGCAAGCATGAATGGAGGAACCCGTTCTGAGAAGATACTTGATCTGCTTCAGCAGTACGCCCCACAGCCCCCACAAAGCGCACCGCCTCGAGCTGCATCTCAGCAGTCTTCATTTGGCCTGGCGTCGCCCATGGCCATTCCATCGTTGTTCCAACTGCCTGCTGGAATCATTCCACCAGAGGCGCAACGAGACTTTCAAACGATGATTTCGAACATATATGGGATGACTACGCCGCAAGCAACTTCCAATGACGTCCCGGCCCAACAGCCAGTTGGAGGTGCTGCCTCTTATCCTCCGGCAACAGGCACGTCAGTTCCTAGAGTGGCTAATATTCCTCGAAATGCGGAAGGAAACGCACAGGACTCGACGTCCAGCGTGTGTGCAATGCAACAGATCTGTGTCTCAAAGCCGTCTCATAGTACCCCGGTCCAACACAATACACCACGCCGGCCTTCTCCTTCCATTTCATTCCACCACTGGGTTCCTCCGGGCCAACCACAACCGCAGTCCCAGTCTCAGCCCCAGGCCAAACCCCAGGTTACCTCAACTAGAGGACAGACGGAAAAACAGACGGAAAAGCTCCTGCCATCAAATGTACCAGCACCAGCACACGGTCGGTCTGAGTCTCAGACCTCCCCAAGCCGGAAAAGAAAATCCCAGTCTGCGCACCGCCAGAATCCCGCGCCTTCCACGCGCTCATCGGGAATTTCTACACGAAGCTCCCGGTCCGCTAGAAATAGCCAGGACAGTGGGACCTTCCAATCTGGAGCGCATGAGCATTCTCGATGGCCAACCGACGTCTCAAGCTCCCACGAATCGCGAGGCACCGTGGTCGAGCCTTCTGATCAACCTAGAGAAGCACCGAGACCTGGGACCGCAGCGCACGCGTCTGTGAAGTCTGAGCAGTTGAAAGTAGAAGAAAAGACCGAGAGTCCAGCTGGGAACATCAAAGCTGGGGACACTACTGCTGATCGAGAAGCGCCGAGTCAAC
Source organism: Penicillium hispanicum (assembly GCF_028827665.1). Lineage (NCBI taxonomy): Eukaryota > Fungi > Ascomycota > Eurotiomycetes > Eurotiales > Aspergillaceae > Penicillium > Penicillium hispanicum. The sequence continues at coordinate 2,532,971 of NW_026623193.1, forward strand.
TGTCAAAGGAAAGGGAAGCTACCTCGGGCACTGGAAACGCAACGGATCCCTCACAGCATACGCGAATCAACACCAGATCTGGTGGCACAGCTCGGAAAGCCTGAAATGTGGTTACGCCTCAGGGAAAATCCTTCGGCCTCTTCTTGTCGTTTTTCAGATACCCCTTTTACTGCCCAACTGATATCTGCTACACCCTGGGCTTTTGCAAAGCACATTTTATGGATGTGGATGAAACGGTTTATTCATATCGGATCAGGGAATTTCCCCATGTTTAAGAGGGTGGCGGCAATACGGTTTACTGTCTTCTTATGTGACTGTTCTTGTGCCTAAATGGCGACAAGTCGATCTCATGTGGCTTCGTTCGTTGGCCGTGTCAAGATGTGAACACACATCACACTTGTTATCTGAACCCTATCATCCCACTGACCTGTATGTTTATGAGAGACCTTGAACTTGTTCTTACCTAGCTCATCGAGAAACCCCCCGGGCCCTGGGCATTGAATGGCACGCGCCCATAATGTCTCAGCTGTGTACCTACTTATGCGAGATTAAGTCAACTTATCTGAATATCATTACAGTGACATGCTCCTCACTCAACGTATCTACAATTCGTTCACAACTTTGAAATTCTACAGTCACGACCATAGAAACTGGTAGACCTCTGTCCCATAAAGTCCCATCCTATGATGGCTTCTTTGCTTGCCTTCACACTTTCCGTGTTTGAATTTCCACCTTGCGAGCTTCAAGCACCCTCAGAAGCAGATATACAATGAGTTTCATTCCGTTAGAGTAGTTTCGTACCCCCAATTTCACCACTTCCTCGATTATAGGAAGATCAAGACCACGCTCATCGAACAGGTCATTCATTATCCCCATCGCCTGCAGACCTTTATTCTGTACCGCCAGTTTCATCGCTTCTTCTGTGATAGGGACTTCCATCCCACGTTCGTCAAAAAGGAATCTTATCCTCTACCTTCTGCATGTAGCGCCTCACCTGCGTGTTCGACCTAATGATACAACAGGGGGGAGAGATAGTGATCCGGTAAATACCGCTGCGCCCTGGCTGTACTTATTTCTCACCGGCGCTAATGACTTGGGGGGGGGGGGGGGGGCTATGTCTGCAATCGCTAGACATTTTGAATGAAAGCGTAGATATTTTTCGAGGATGCTATCTAGGTATCAATTCTCGGTTCCTCTTTCTATCACAGAATCCGGATCAATATACTTGGTCGGCATCCGGTCTTGCTTCGCCGTGGTCGAGATATAAATAGACAAGTTCAAGACAGGCTTTAATATTCTATAGAGTATTTACACCGTAACTAGAGGGGTATGCAGCACGATGCCGCGATTACCTAGATAGATTCCTCTGAGAGACACATTGAATACTCGCGAGTATTCCATGAGCTATTTAAGATTTGAAATGCATTCTAATTGCAGTAGGTACACTCCGAACGACGTCAGGACGTCTGCACTCTGGAATATCACACGGTAGACCATAGAACATCACAGCATATACCTAAAAAGCGGTGATCGATCACCCAGCGAGTCGCAGTCTGCAGGATAGTCCGCAGGGTCGAGGCGATCGCGTCTTCGGTTGATGTGCTGGTAACTAAATCACAGGATCACGACAGCAACCATACCCACGACCACAAATGCAAGCTCCAAAGCGTGACCCAGAATATACCGCGGAGCATCTTGAGCACGATAGAAGTTCGACGCCATAGCTGGGAGAACATCAAGTTAGCGCATAACCGACTATCATCCAAAGAAACGCCAGACTTACCTCCCGCAAGATTGCCGAGGCCGATGAAGACGGCCATTCCGCCCGCTCGCTTATAGTCGCCCGCGAGATTGACACTCAACCAGGTCACATTGCCCGGGAAGGCAGGATAAATTCCTGCAATATAGAAGTGAGTTCCAATTGGCAGCCCGGCGTGAGTATCAGGCAAAACCTACCGATGACCGCCACGAAGACGCCGAAGTATACGACGCCGGGAACGCCGCGACCGCTAGAAGCAATGGTAATAATGAATCCAATAGCGATCAAACTCATAAAGAAGAGGATGAATGGTGATCGTTGCTTGCGGCGGTCGGAAAGCCAAGCTGCTCCGACAGCCACAATGGCCGCCGAAATGTAGATGGGGACCTGGAAGAGTACATTCAGCAGGAAGCTCGCAATACCGGGGAGATGCGATCTTATCGTTAGAAGCTGCGCGGTCGATGAGGAGAATCCCAATTCCTTAATGATAGAGGGCAGGAACAGAGAAATTCCGTAGAGAGGACAGGTAATACCCCAATACACTAGAAAGCAGGGTGAGTTATAGATCCACAAGGATGGCCAACGGCTGAACTCACTGAAGAGTCCCACATAGATCTGCCAATCGGTGAGGGCATCAATCACATATTTAAAGTGAAACTTGGCTTCCTCCTGCACCATCTCGCGTGAGTCCACCGAACTCTGGATCCGCAGACTATGAATGACAAATTTGCGCTCTTCTTCAGTGAGAAATTTTGCTGTCCGGGGGGAATCGTGGATGGCGAATGGCGCCACGAGAGCAACGGCAACGGTGAGAAGACCTTCAAGGATAAAGATCCAACGCCAGCCAGCGTAGCCGCCCACTCCATCCATTTTCTATCGTCGCATTATTAGTATTGTCGTGAGTGGATAGAATTGTAGAGTACCTACAGCAATGCCATAAGCCAGGAGGCCGGAGAATGCACCAGCGATACTGGCAGAGCTGAAAAAAAGCGCTTGTCGATATTGTGCTCGATGACGCGGATACCACAGCGTAATATAGTAGGCCACACCGGGATAGAGACCCGCCTCTGGTTATTGTTGCTGATTAGTATTGACCACCTTCATATAAAAAGAGAAGGACTGACCAGCTATACCCAGACACAGCCGACATGCAAGCAAGCCCCCATAGTTCTGAACAACACCCATCAGGGTCTAAAGATGTATTGGTTAACCAGCTGGGATTTCCCACTGGGCAAGATCACATCTCGGACACCCACCATCACGACTCCCCACGCAACCATAATCAGGGGCAGCCATCTTGACGGTCTCAACTTCTTGAGAAGAAGGTTGCTGGGTAGCTCGAACACGCAGTAGGTAAAGAAGAACACGGTCACTGTTGCGCAGAATCGGGGTCAGTCAACCCGCTGGAACCATGGATCAGCCACAAGAGTCTAGTCCTACAGGTCCAATTGAACTGCGGCTCCGTCATATGCAAATCCTTCACCAAGCCTTCAATCTTGGCATTTCCGATATTGCCTCGATCCAGGAATGCCAGGAGGTACAGAATACTCAGCATGGGAATCAAGCGGAGATCCATTTGCGTAGCATGGCGGCCTCATCGACCGATGGGAATGCCGAGGGAGTCGCCGCCGCAGCTTCAAGCTCTGCGATCTTCTCATCCTGAGGAACCATTGGGGGGCTCTCGAATTGGTCGACGGAGGGTTTCTCCATAAGCATGGGTGGCGAGCCCGACATGGTGGCACGGATGTACGATGGGATCCATGCCCGTCTGCGGGTTCATCTCAGTACTTATGTGCTTTCTCAACCCCAGATTTCTCAATTTCCCGGGGCCCCTCACTTCCATTATCCCCATTATCTGGGGATAAAGTTGGCAAGATCGTCGCTGAGCGCCTTGGCATGAGGGGTATTCCCGGCTTTGATGATGTCTAGTTCTGGTCTCCGAAGTTTACCTTTCGGGGCGCACTTGCTAGGAGATCTGCGAATGAGAGAATATTCGGGGTGGATATCTCCAGGCGACCCGTGGGGATTCGTTAGGGTTGTCTGCAGTCTGAAGCCTCCCTGCGGAGGTGGCGGAGACCCAGATAATATTCTCCCACGATGGATAATACTCCTTCTGGGTATCCTAGTCCATCCTGGATAACCATTTCTCATTAGAATAGTTGTCGGCCAGGTGGCATATTCGATAGTGTCACAACTTACATGTGTAAGAGTATCAGTAGGTCTCGAAGCTGCGAAGCTTGGAAGCATGATCGACGGTTAGAATCCCCCCCCCACGCGATGAATGATGAAATCCACCTCAATGGAGAAGTATGACATCTCCAATATCTTCGGCTAATGAGGCCCCAAGAAGTTCTTGGACTGTACAGTATGTTTCAACTCGGGCGCCACTGGTGCCGTGTTGTTGCGGCCAATACGTCTCAAAATACTTGAGATCAGGCTGCCCCGTTCTGCTGTATATTGCGAAGAGAAATCGTGGTTATTTGACGCGATCAAAAAGGCTGTATGAGCCCTTTCCTACCAGAGCTTAGTGGTGTTCCAAGGTTAACGGACTCGCCGAAGTAATGTGAACAGACAATAACCGCGGGTCTTAGCCTGCCGCCATTGATGGGACTCTGGGGAGGTCTCAAGATTCACTAAATCCACGGACATTCTCGGAGAATAGAGAAAAGATAAGCTCGGAATACATCCGAGTCCGCTAATAAATAGAAAGATCCCCCTTTGGCTGGAGATACTGGGGATAGATGGCACAGTCACACCTCAGTATGGCGTGCTATGTGATCATCCAACGGCCCCGGCCGGGGCCAATTGTTGCGATCATTGAGATCGAATGCAGCAAGTATATAAGTTCCCATGAAGAAGGAAGTCCGAGAACCACCAAGACGACGAGATTCAGCAAGCTATAGCAAAGATGGTGGTAAAGCGGACATTGACCTCGGTTGCCATCATCGGCGGCGGCCCGGGCGGGCTGGGAACCGCCATCGCGCTCTCTCAACTCCCTTTTCTTCAAGTGACGCTATACGAGAAGAATCCAGAACCTCGCGAGGCCGGTGCGGGGATCAGCCTGAGCACGAACGCCTGGAAAGTTCTGGATTTGCTGGGAGCAAGTGATGGAGTCAAGGGAGGCTCCAAGTCGAACACCCACCAACGGCAAGTGGTGCTTTGAAGTCCTGATGCACATTCGAGCCCATCCTGACCCCTGCATCTAGAAATGCATACACGGGCAAGATCCTGAGCATCACTCCGCATCCCGAGAACTCTGCATCCGATGATCGTGGAGCGATTCGTGCGCGCAGGACCCGGTTACAGTCAGCCCTCCTTGCTAGAGTACCCGAGGGTGTGATCCAATTCAACAAGAAGGTCATTGCATTAGAGAATCTCCCCGGTGATGATGGCGTGCAGCTGGTGTTCCATGACCAGACAAAAGTAACTGCAGACATCGTCGTCGGTGCGGATGGAATACACTCGGTTCGTCATGTTTTGCATCCCCAGAATCAGTCGTTTGCGACTAACGGAGTGACACGGAGGCAGATCGTCCGACGGGTGCTATTCCCTGAGCATCAGCTGCGCTTCACAGGTAATACTGCATTCCGTGTTCTGATTCCCAAGTCTCGTCTGGCACACCTCCCAGACATCACGCACTCCACAGCCTGGTGGTGGGGCGAGGCCGGCCATGTGTATCTCTCGGACGTGGATGACGAAACCGAGACCGAAAACCCGCTGTTTGAAATCACCCTGCGATCCTACAAGGAGCCTGAGATCCCAGGGGAGACGGTGGTCTGGGGGATTCCCGCGTCAAACGCCAAAGTGGCGTCCCGAGTTGAAGTGCGCCAATCTCTCCTTCCCAACCAGCTGGCACCCGGCCATGCCTTGGCTGACAGTTGCAGCAGACATTTGACCAGAGGATCAAAGATGCCGTGAGCGCGGTCCCAGAAGGAGAATGGGGAGAATTCGCCACCTTCGCAGGGCCTCGTTTGAGCAAGATCATCGGCTGGGAGAAGGTCGCCCTCATTGGAGATGCCAGCCATCCTCTCTCTGGTAAATCCACACCCACCTCCTCAAGAATATACACAAAACATGTGCTGACAGCCTTTTAGGGGCATTTGGATCCGGCGCAACCTTTGCCATGGAAGATGGCTGGATCCTCGCCCGAGCACTCGAGCATACCCGCTTTTCTTCTTATCCTGTGCGGGACGCTCTCGAGATCTTCAACACAATCCGCTCCCCATATTATGATCGAATGTGAGCTTCCTGTATCTGAGTCATTGGCACAACGAAGGTTCTAACAGCGATGTGCGATACGATACAGGTATGAGCATCTAGATGAGAGCCGCGAGAAACTGCAGCGATTCCAAGCAGAGAATAAGGACTTCGAGGACTTTTTGAAAGCAAGAATTGATAGCGTCTTCCACGGCGACAAGGACTTTATCTACCAGAATGACATCGCGAAGGTGTGGGAGGACTTTATTGCGACAGGCCAGAGCAAGAGAGAAGTGCGACTGTGAGTAGATCGCCGCATCTTTGCGTCGAATGAGGTAGTGCTATTCCTCTCTTGTTCCTACTGACTGCAAGCATTTCTTGTTGGGCATGTGAATAGAACATTTTGCATCCAGAATCTATCGTTCATGGACATTGGCGTTCGGCATCACTCATGCTCTCGCACGCTTCCTTCATACATCACATTCAGAACAGATCGCGCGACCCTTCGGATATAAACATGAATTGAACCAAATGGAACATTCGCCGGACTTGGAGAAAGACTTTGCAACTCCTGGGAAAGAAGCTCCCGTGTGGGACATTGCTACGACCTATGGCTCGCACCACGTCCCGCATCTCTTGGTGAACAACTACCATCTTGGCCAGTCTCTTGCTGCAGCATGTGAGGCTGATGTATTTGGCCCTGCGATTCCATCGAATCACGCTACAACGTGGACATGGGTTTGTCGCCCTGGGTGAGTCGATGCCAACGGGGGCGTACAGTGCCATCTACACGCTCGAAAATGCCGCGATGCTGAACTAACTGTATCAACGTATCCCCACGGTGCAGATCCGGTTCTTGTCGGGGGAGGAAATCGCCGCATGTACAGAGATGGGAGATCAAGAACAATGCGCTCTGGCGATGCTAGAGTATCGTTGCCCGAGCCAGGATAGGATATCTCGGACAGAATGTTGGGTTGGAGGACGGAAAACATGGCCATGGGCTGATTCGGCTGCGCAGCCACAGTTGTTCTCATAGTTAGATCATCGCGAATTGAACCCGATTTCTTCCCATGCATCATGCTAGCATCATGGGTATCAGTGGATTTGCGCTCGATGCACTTGGACCGCTTGCTCTGTCTCTGCACATCTTTCATCACCCCGGTCTTGCATCTCATCGTATCTCTCATCCATCGTCAACCCTCTACGAAAGTGACCATGCCGCAAACCCCATGGACTAAGCCGGACACAACATCTCGCCCAATTGCCATCATCGGCGCCGGGGTGATGGGCCGGCGCATTGCCATGATGTGGCTGGCAGCCGGCTACAACCTGATCCTCTGCGAGAAGGAGGAGTCGTTCAACAGTGCATTAAAATACATCAACGAGAACAAAGGCGCGCAGGCCGCCAAGCTGGGCACCAAGCCCGGCGAGGTGAGACTGACGACATCGATGGCCGAGGCGGTGCAGAACGCGTGGATGGTGGTCGAAGCCGTCCCCGAGAAACTGGATCTCAAGATCGAGATTATAGGCCAGGCGGACAAGCTGGCGCCGCCAGACTGCGTTATCGCCTCGAACTCATCGTCGCTGCGTTCGAGTCAGATGCTCGCCAAGGCGGAGAAGACCTACCGCATCTGCAATAGCCACTACTACATGCCGCCGGAGCAGAACTACTACGAGGTGATGTCGTGTGGAGACACGGACGCCGACATCTTTCCTTTCCTGATGGAGAAGGCGGCTGCGGTGGGATTCAAGCCGGTGCATGCGAAGAAAGAGTCGACAGGATTGGTGTTTAACCGGATCTGGGCGGGTATCAAGCGAGAATGTCTGCTGGTGCTGGCGGAGGGTGTGAGCGAGGGTCGTGCGATCGACGATATGTTCAAGTCTTGGTTCAAAGCGGCCAAGGGTCCCTGTGAGATGATGGATACCGTCGGCTTGGACACGGTGTACAACATTGAGGTTGTGTATGGGCAAGAGCTGAACGTGGATCCGCGCGCCAGGGACTGGCTGAAAGCCACCTTTGTCGACAAGGGCAATCTGGGTGCAAAGACTGGAAAGGGACTGTTGGGCTAAAACTGAGATTAGCACCGACTGCTGGTACGTTGTGCTGGGCATTTCTAGTATAGAAAGATATGGTTGCAGGTGAAGAGGCCCTGTGCAATTCGTGACTACTCAAGTGGGTAGATTTCTAGAAGGAATCGATTTCAACTGCATATCTGGCCATATTAGGGTGATTGTCCACCAGTAGGCGCAAAGTTCAGCTGGATGTGAATCAGATGCCATTTGCAAAGAAGCATATAGACAGGTCTCACAGGGAAAAGAGAAAAAGACAAAGATACAGAAGGGCGAAGCAAAAATGAGGCGAGCATGGAAGGATAGGTATCATCTGAGGAAACCAAACAATGGGACAGCCATAAGAAAAATTAGGTCTTGACAGGAAGTAAAGAGAATCAGCTAGGGAAGGTGTCGGGAAGGAAACATGAACTCTAGGGTACACGGGTATTAAGAATAAGAGAGAGCTATACTAGCGCGCTCTGAGGGTATCCCACAACGGTCCAGTGGCCCGCAATCGTGATATTCAAGACAAGAAGGTTGGGTATAATGAAGAATTAGACATCAACAGTACTTCTCGGGATTCGGCCCGATCATTAGGGTATAAGACGGCCGTCATAATAATGATTATAGAAAGGGTTAGGGTGTATGAAGCCAAAGCCGGGAACCAAAGAAGACGCGGCGGAAGCAGAGGAGAATCAATGAGTTTTCTTGCGGCGGTGAACCTTCCATTCGGCTTTGGCGACACGCATGAATAGTTCAATGTCCTTGATCGGAACCCAACTGGTGAGCACCTTCATGCCGTTTTCGAAGTCGGACTCCAGAATGATCTCGCGCATGCCGTCAATCAGAGCAGCAGAGGTTGCATGGAGCACGTCGAGGCCCTGGCCAAACGTGCTAGAACGAGGTGCATGCGTATCCTTCTTCGTGCCCTTTCCGGAAGAGGTGGTTGGTCGGGAGGGAGCGGGAAGATCCTCGGCATCTCCAAGCAGCATGAAAACGTCCCACACTCGAAGCTGGGCTGGAAAGGGAATAGAGTAGTTGAATAGAGTCAGATACCAGCGGGTACCATAGGCAGTTGGCGGGATCCCGACTTCGTTCAATTTCGAAGCCACTTCACCACCCGCCAACCACTCTCGTTCAAAGTCGTCTAGGGCTTCCATAAGCCCGGCAAATCCGGATTTATATAGCTGTTCCAGGCCCCGTAGCTGCCAGAGGCGAGCAAGCATCACGAACGCATGCTCTTCGTCATAGTATGCAAGCAAGGTGGCCGCAAGGGCTGCCATGCCTTGCACATATCCGGTGTCGGGAAAGTATAAAGACATGGCGTGAAGCACGCGAAAGAGCAGTCTCTGCCCACCACGGTACCGCCGACGGAACATGATATGGCTGGTGATGGTTCGCGGCACGTCGATATCGATCTGAACATCATCCGGAGAGGAGACGTATTGATATTCATGAAAAGCTTCGATGAGTTCGTCCTCGGGGGGGCTACCAGGGTGTCGCTTGGCGCTAGATTCAAGGAAGGAGTACCAGGCCGTCCCGCGCCATCGATCCGGGATGCCCTTCCATGTGCGCTCGATTAGCTTCGAACTGTGCGTGTCAAACTCGAAGGTCATGCCGCCACCATCTTTAGACTTCTTGGTTGGTTTAGCCATTTTGGTCCACTTGTCCTCGCGCTCCCACTCCTTCCGCCGAGCAGCACGCGCAGCTGTCGCATCGTGGCCTCCTTCGTTGGAAACTTCCACCGGAAGAGTCAGCATATCCCCCGCCTCATCCTTGAACTTGCGGTCTCGATTGTGAGGAAGATGGTTGGTTGCGCTGCGGAGACGAGAAGTCGAACGGCGTATCGGGGCGCTGTTTGTGCTTGCCGACGACGATGGGCGACCTGCCGCAGAGCTCTGGGACAAATTGCGAGTCGGGGACCGACCACTGAATGATCGATTGCTAGCCAGTGCAGAGGGTGGCCGAATGGAGCGTTTGCGCCGTGGGGTCTCTGAGGCAAGGAGAAGACTTGTGGTGACTCGTTGGATGGGGTGAGGCTCTGATCGACCGGGGTTATCTGGACTGCGGGCGTGGATAAAACCGTATCGATCAACTTCCCCTGCCCCCACATCTTGCCAGTACTCAATGCCCCCGGCTAACTCCTGGGTCTCTCGCTTGATCCGAATGCGTTCAACTTCAGCGGATGCACGCACCTTGGACTCGGCCCCGTTCAATCCGAGGCCTGGGGTTTTAGGGGTCTCAATCTCCGGTTCTGCAGTTTCTTCCCAAAGCACCTCCTTTTCCGAGGCCATGGCCTTTGCAACATCCATATCGGTGACCTGGTCGTCACCCTTCTCATACATGAGACGGACCCGACGAGACAGCATATCCTCGTCCGCAGAGATGGCCCTACTCTGAAGGCTCGTCTGTCTTGGGCGCAGAGTGCTCTGTGCCCTGGCAAGCCGTGGAGTCGCCTGTGGCACGCCATTGCCCACGGTGGGTTGAGATGTCGAGGTTGGGCGTTGCGGCGTTGTCTCCGGCTCCTGTTGCAACGACTGCTGGATGGACAACTGGTCCGATTGCACCTCAGAACTGTGCTCGGAGACGTGCTCGGGGATTTTCTCAGATTGCTGATCAGGTTGTCTCGGATAAGGCCGCTTCGAACGGTCCCGAATGAGACTGCCACGAGTGGAAAATTTCATCGACTGGCCTAGGCCGTCCAACGACCCTGTCGGTATATCCAAACTGATCGGGTTGAATGACGCTTCAATCTGCGGCACGGGCGGAGGAAGCTCTTCCGTGCTCTTCTTGCGTTCCAACTCGGCGGACCTTTTCCTAAGACCACCCCATTTGCGCTCTGACCAGCGAGACCCCGGCCGGGACCCCGGTCTTGAAGTAGGACGCGAGCTTGTATCATTGATGACGATGCTGGGAAGACTGCGCAGCGAATACGCGCTAGACCCCGGGCGACCACCAGCAGACCGGATTGATCGCCTGTCGTCCTCCGTCGGCGTCAACCCTTCGCTTTGTCTTGTGTGGTTCGATGTCGCGACGGCGGTGGCAGGACGAGCATTGGGGCCAGGGGATGCAGCACTGGTGCTGAAGGACCGCCCGTTACTATTCGGTGGCGCATTGGTGGGCATGGACAGTGAAACCGATCGAGTGGCGGGCGAGGTGTCAACGGCGACTGCGTCGTCGAAGGGAATGGCGTGAATCGACGGGCGCGACTCTGATCGAACGGGCGATAACGATGCAGGAGCTTCATTCACCATGATCCCAGCATAACTTGTACACAGAAAAGAGCGTAAGGAACAAAAGGAGCGAAAGGATTTAGGGATCGAGTTGAGATTCAACGGCCACCAAAAGAGCGATTCACATCACCGTTTCGTCAGGGTCTGGAAATTAAAATTGAGGAGAGACGGAGATGTGGAGAGTGGCTCTTGGCGTGGGCCGCGTCTTTTGAGTATCTCGCAAACAAAGGAACGAAGGCGCAATTGCGGACTCGGTCACTCGATACTCGTGGGTCAGTAACCTAGAAAACAGGGATGGGGAGAGGGGAGAATGAGTGAAAGAGAGGGCGCAGCAACAGACGGGATAGGGATTCGAATCCTAGGGGCATCAACGACCTCCGTGTCCCACCAAGGCTGCTTGGGCCGCGCAGCAGTGGACCGGACAAGGCCAGACCAGGAGGCCAAGTGGAGCGCGCTAACGATGCTTGTGCTTATATTAGAACACAAGCATGGTGTCATGGAGGAGGTGCCAGCAGATGAAGACCATCCCGGAGCCTTCAAGACTAGCGAGGTCAAGGACTGACAGGGTGGGAAGTGGAAGGAGACGTTCTGAGGTCCGCTCACGGACTACAATGCGCGATCATCTCTACAAAGCTAATGCGCACTAGGCACGGCCATGCAAGGAAAATAATGTAGTTGATTTAATCGGTCGAATCCCTTCCTGGAAGCAGAATGTACACAAAAAAAAAAAAAAAAAAAAAAAAAAAAAAAAAAAAAAAAAAAAAAAAAAAAAAAAAAAAACGCGCAGAACGCCCTTGACCCTCCCGGGCTGCAAATCCAGCAGACCAGCAGCCCTCAATGCAAATGGAAGGGGGTGCCAACAACCCCGGCTATACCAACAGAAGATCATCATGGCATGAGAAGTCAAGAGAGAAAAGGAAAGGTCATTGCGATCTAGCGGCCCAGCCTTAGATCCAGTCTATACCACTGCGGCCGTGTTGCCCCCCGGTTGTGCATCCCGAGGTCTGCTCCGCTCGACAGGCTCCTTGGGCAAGAGTTCGATCTGCCGCACCAGGAAGCTCTTTTCGTCCGTGAATTGGTCGTCGTCCGTCCGGTCCTCTAAGAATTTGGGCAAAAATCTCAACAGTCGGTCGCGATTGTTGATGAGAATCCGCTGCACGGCTACCGACTTGTTCGGATTGGCCACAAACACCTGCTCCCCGTCAGCGCGCGTCCCCCTCCTCCTTGGATCGGCGAGGCCAACATACCTTGAAAACGTGGAACCCCTCGTACTGCACCATCTTGCGATCATCCCGCAGCAGCTTCATACATAGCTTGAGGTTCTCCCCACTCTCCACATAGGCCATCATCACATTGTAGTTCGCACGGTCCAACAGGATCTCTCCCAGCAGTTTTATGCTCTGGCGCTTAGTCACGTAGGAATCCGACTGGATGAGAATGTTGTTGAACCGCCCGAAGAATAGCTCGAAGTTGGTGGCAAGGTATGCGGTCACGAGGTTCTTATGCCGAGTTAAGATTTCCTGTGGGAGGGCTGGTCAGCCATACGCGCCCAACTATGCTCTCTTTCGACTAGATCTCACCCGGAATGTGGTGAACGCGTCAGCGCTCACTTCAAAGTTGCTCTTATCGATCCAGCCAAAGAATTTCCAAAATACACCGTCACCAGCCTGGGGGAGGTTCGGCTTCAAGTCGGAGAGCCGTACGGCCGGCTCTCCCTCTTTCGACTGATCATACAAGACCACCGCAGTGACCACGTCGAACTTGAGTGCTTCCCTAAGAATAACACCACATGGCATGGCACTTTGACTCTGTGAATATCCTCGACATAGTTCGATCATGATCTCTGGTCGATGGTGGACAATGTATGAAATGACCGGAGGGTCTTTGTCGGGCGCGTATGAGGTGGGACGGAAGCGAAGGATATGAGAGAAAATGGTTTGCGTATCTTTTCTGGCTTCAAATGGAAGCAGATGAATTGTCCGTGATAAATCAAAGAGAAGATCTTCCTGGAGCGTGGCTTGCACCAACGCGTGGACTTGGTCGGGGGATGTGTTGACCTCTATTAGAGTAATGGTCAGCCACACATTCCGATCCAGGCTAGAGATCCAATCTCGGAAAACAAGCCATTGTTAGCAAGCAATCGACCAACCTTGCGTTCCCTGAACTATTACTTTCATATGACTGAGCTGCTTCGCGAGCTCCTCTTCGGCCTGCACTTGCGTTAGCGGTGTACGGCGGACGGCGCCGGGGTGCGGACCTTCGAACTGGGAGCCTCCTGAACCCTCAGAAGCAATTCCTTAGTTGAGCGGACGACATCGGCAGGCTGTCGTGACCGGCCACGATTAAAGAAGAAAGCCATGGCTCCAGAGTGGGAGAAGTTGGAGAAACGAGGGAGTCCGATGTGCCTGTCGGCGGTGGTGACATCGTGGTCCCTGTAATAAACAAACGGGGCGGGGCAACCGTTGGCCTGAGGCAGCCCTGATAACGGATTTTTTTTATCAGCCAAACCTTGGCCCCTCCGACCCCTCCACCAGTGTCAATTTTTAACTCACTTTCGCTAGATAACTGCCATTCGATAGCCATGGCATCCTCGAGTCATGCTGCAGAGCCCCCTGTTGATGATGTGTCGGCCGATTCACGGTCGGTATCGCATGAATCGGACTCAAGCGATGAGGAGGGTTGGGAAGACGTTGAGCCTGATGACGAGACTCAGCCTGTTGTTGGGCTGTTCTCTGAGCAGGTCTTCCCTGACGTTCGCTCAATGCTGAAGGACTGCAAAGAAAAACACAATTTCGATTTGCTGAAGATCCAGAAGGAGCTTGGTATGTTCATCCCCTTACTCTGTTCCAGATATAGAGACGGCAGTCTTTTAGGTGGTTTGTAACCCATGGAGCTAATACGCCAGTCAATTTTCCTAGATCTGGATTTCCTAGATACCATTAAGCTGGTTAACTACATTCGCTCTGAAGTGAAAGCTGGAAACAAGACCCCCGATGTCTCATCCAAGTCGAGATTTGACGACGACGTCTATATGAAGCCCGTGATGGAAGACGACGCCCTTCTCTATAGCTTGGACGATATCACCGAGGACCAAGATGAAGATGCCGGCCTTGGAACTGAAGCTGAGCGTCGAGTTCTTGAGCTCCAGGAAGACCTGGAGAGACTGCAAACGCAATTTTCCGAGTACAGACTCGCCGTCCAGAAGTCGCTGGAAGACCAGCTGTCTAAGGAGGACGATAAAATCGATTCTAGTACATCTGTCGCCAAGCCGAAAACCAAAATCCAGGAGGCTGATGCTGACTACTTTGTCTCCTATGCCTACAATGGTGGGTATACTCAGAAGCCAATTAACTTATGGTCTTCTCGCTAATGTTTGCCTCTATAGGAATCCACGAGTCAATGCTGAAAGATGCTGTCCGTACCGATTCCTATCGTGATTTTGTTTATGAGAACAAGCACCTGTTTAAGGATAAGGTTGTTCTTGATGTGGGCTGTGGAACTGGTATTCTGTCCATGTTCTGCGCCAAGGCTGGCGCAAAGAAGGTCATTGCGGTTGACAATTCGAACATCATCGACCGGGCCCGGGAGATTGTCTATGACAATGGCCTCGGCGATGTGATCACGTAAGACTTTATTGATAACAACCCGTTGGGAATAAATCACTAACATTTTGCCAGATGTATCCGCGGTAAGATTGAAGAGGTCACCCTGCCAGTTGAGAAAGTCGACATTATCATCTCCGAATGGATGGGATATGCTCTTCTTTTTGAGGCCATGTTTGACTCTGTCATCTACGCTCGCGATCGTTACCTTGCTCATGACGGTCTTATGGTTCCTTCGCACGCCACGCTCCGCATCGCGCCTTTCGCGGATCCGGACTTCATTGCGTCACACATCTCCTTCTGGCACAGTGTCTATGGCTTCAAGATGACCAGTATGCTCCTGAAGATCTATGATGAGGCTCTCGTTCGTGGCATCCAGCCCGCCGGCATTCCTGGAAACTCGACTGTGTTCTTGCCGCTGCCGCTGCACACAATCACTGTCGATGAGTTGACCTTCTTGAAGGAATTTGAGGTTACTCTGAAGGAAGATATCGATGCCCTCGATGGCTGGGCTATCTGGTTTGATATCTTCTTCATGCCCTCCAGAGACTCGGTCGTCCCTGAGAATGCTGTGCCTTCGGACATGAAGGAAAAGGGAATTGTTGCATTTACAACTGGACCGGACGGCACCGAGACTCACTGGCAACAGGCCATTTGTCTCATTGATCATGGTAAGAAGGAGGCTAAGCCTTTGAAGAAGGGCCAGGTAATCAGCGGCAAAGTGGGCTACCAGAAGAAAGAGCAGGGCTCGCGTCTGTTGGACATCGGCATCCAGTGGCAGGGCGACGAGAACACAAAGGGTGACCAGAACTGGTCTCTTCAATGAGAAATAGACGCTTCAAAAGTTTTTTGTTTGTTTTGATGAGAATATGGTTGGCGAAGACACGATCACGGGTTCTAAATCACTTGCATGGATAGAGATGATGATACCCAGCGAAGGCATTGTATGACCGGGATATGGCATTGAATCTAGCTTTCATGAAAGAATTTCTCAACTGAATCATTTATGGTATTTTAATCGTGACCTTCTCGACTTCGTGCAGAGACCGACTGACACTTTTCACGCAAAGCGTCTGATTCCACCTTGCGTGAACCCTTGATATCATCATGATCCTCATCTCGGCGTCGGCGTCGGCGATCAGCACGTGCCGAATAGTGATGAAGACGTCGGTATGAACGGTCACGACTGCGTTCTCGGCTTCGATCGTGGCGGTGGTAATGGTCGCGATGATGCCGATGAGAACTCCTGCGACGTCTTTCATCACGATCTTTGCTTACTGCCTGCTCGAGCTTGAAATCATCGAGCCTCTCAATCGATGGTGATTGTCGGAGTCCACCATGCCTCGATCTTGGTCGTTCCTCAGTCTGCAGAGCCTCAAGTTCTTTCCGCTTTTCCTCATTCCATCTTTTTCGCTCCTGTTCTGTCGCTTTCAATTGCCGAATACCCCGTTTCATGGCGGCAAGGGGATCATTGGCATCCATACGCGCCCTTTCCCGTTCTTTGCGCAACGGGTCTTCATTTCCCCACACGTTCTTCTCAGGCATCGCATCTGGGGCGGCCGCCGTCTGGGCTGTAGAGGAATACCATGGCTGACGACCAACTTGCTCCTTGAATCCGGCAGCGTTGGAGAACCGCATAGTGTACTGGTCTTCATAGCTCTGCCGCTTCTTCTCGGCTTCGGCCTCCGCCTCTTTGTTTTTCTCTGCCTTTTTGTTGACACTCTCAGTTGGGAAGAGATTGATATGACCGGCACTATCTAGAAGCGGGACCTGCGTATCTTTGTCGTCGCGGCGGGAGGTGAGATCCTTCCTTTTGGACCCAGCTTGTGCCGCATCTTCTCGGGCTAGTCTTATATCCCTGTCTGTGTCGTCTTCCCCGACAAGGCGGCGACGTTTGCGATGCCTTCCAGTGTCGTCTGTTGATTTTCGATCTGACCGAGTGGAGATCTGCGATGAGGGGTATGAAGGTGCTGGAGGAGGGGGGGGTGTAGGTGGTCGCTCTCCGCGCAAAATCTTGATACGACGCTCGGCGTCAACCTCTTGCATGCGACGTTCATCCTCCTCCTCGCGGGCCTTCGCCTGCGCCTCGTCGCGCTTGACACGTGCGACATTCTCGGGATTGTAGACATTCCATGACTTCTTGCCGAGCAAGTGGCTATGAAGACTCAGCAGCTATCGTGAAACCAAGGCAAAACAAAGAGGGGGCGACTTACAGCGGCATTTTGTCGATGTTGGCTGCAGGAGGAAACGGTTTCAGACGGAGCTGCGTTATCGATAACGCCCCACGGCCCGACGTGGCTCCCGACGTGGCTCAGTTCCCCAGTTTCGGGGGTTGTCAAGCTTCCCTCTCACCAACATCTCGCTAGTTTCTTTGGCTTGGAGCCTGAGCAGCGTCTGAGCCACCTTCCATTACCTGAATCCAGTCATATTTGTCATCCGGGATTTCCATTTGGATCTACGTCGCTGCCCGCACCCCCCGAGACCCTGTGGCGTTGCCGTGACCGCATTGAACTAAAATCACATCTCTACGCTCTCGCCTCCTCGCTCCCACACGACTCATCATGTTCAATCGCAGAGATTTACCATCTATGCCAAACCCATTTGGGGCTAGGTCTGATAGCGGACGCCCGTCACCCCAAGGCTACTCAAACCCCAACCAAGCTCCGCAACGGTATGATATCGGCAACGCCCCCATGTCTAGCATCGGACATCCCCTCGATTACGACGTGCCCATGACTGATGCGTCCATTGATTTAAGGGGATACGGGGCTCCACCACCGTCAATGGGAAGACCGTCGCCACAGCAGGTGCCAGGACGAATGCCGGTCGCAGGACGGCAAGGTAACAGCCCGACTTGGACGCTTCATCCCAGCAAGAGTCCGAATGAGAACTACACTTTTGGCAATCTGTATGTCGTCTCTTCTCGAATGTTTTGTGTCAACGCTAACTTGATGCAGTGTCGCTGTATCGCCCCAAGACATTCCTCCGAGCCGAGATGGAAACGACGTCCTCCTCCTTATCAATGACCTCTACGTCTTTTCTGCGCGCCCCCTCGATGGCTTTCCTCCTGGACTTATTAGCATGTCGGATCCTCAGCGGACATGGGCGAATATCGGGCTGAGAGACGCTATCAAAGTGCAGCTGTACGATCCATTCAGCCAAGGCGCACAGGCTTACCTGGGATCTGCGGACATTGAGGTGAGCTTTGCTTCGGTAAAGAAGCGAGTGGAGACACCATACGACCAGGACGAACTGGCGAATGCTGTGATTAAGGTGAGTTTATCTGATTCGACGACGCTTGAGCCTTAACTTACAGAACCAGAACTTCGAAAATCAATTGTTCGCACCCGGCCAAAGAATTCTGATGGATCACAAGAGCATCCCGATTCTGTTGCATGTCAAGACTGTCCAACGGGTTGATCTGACTACCGAAAAGCCCGACGCTAGCTCTGGGGAGGTTGAGACCGATCCCTCGGCAAGAGGAATCATCACACGGCACACTCAGCTGAACTTCTTCAAGGATGGTCAAACCGGCATCAATGTGAAAGCTTCCCTCCGCCGCCCAGCTGCAAACTCGATCATTCAGCCTGGCTTCAAGTTTGAAGATATGGGCATTGGTGGTCTGGACTCCGAGTTCAGCACCATTTTCCGTCGTGCTTTTGCATCCCGCATCTTTCCTCCTGGTCTGGTCGAAAAACTGGGCATCCAGCACGTCAAAGGTCTTTTGCTTTATGGGCCTCCTGGTACGGGTAAAACTTTGATTGCTCGACAGATTGGGAAAATGCTCAACGCCAGAGAGCCTAAAATCATCAACGGTCCAGAGGTTTTGAATAAGTATGTTGGTCAGTCAGAGGAAAACATTCGAAAGATGTTTGCAGATGCAGAAAAGGAGTACCGAGAAAAAGGGGACGAAAGTGGTCTTCATATCATCATCTTCGACGAACTGGATGCTGTGTGCAAGCAGCGTGGCAGTGGTGCTGGCGGTGGTGGCACCGGTGTTGGTGACAGCGTTGTCAATCAGCTTCTGTCGAAGCTTGATGGTGTTGACCAACTTAACAACATTCTTTTGATCGGTATGACCAACCGAATGGATATGATTGATGAAGCCTTGCTGCGTCCTGGTCGTCTGGAGGTTCACATGGAAATCTCTCTTCCTGATGAGCAGGGCCGAAGCCAGATTTTGAAGATTCATACAGAGAAGATGCGATCCAACAATGTCATGGACACTGATGTGGATCTGGGAGAGCTTGCACACATGACCAAGAACTTCTCCGGTGCTGAGATTGCCGGTTTGGTCAAGTCAGCCTCGTCTTTCGCCTTCTCGCGCCACGTCAAAGTTGGCTCAATGGCTAGCATCAATGATGACGTCGTGAACATGAAGGTCAACAGATCCGACTTCCATCATGCTCTTGACGAAGTCAAGCCCGCATTCGGTGTCTCGGAGGAAGAGCTTTCCAGCCGCATTCAGTACGGTGTCATCCACTACTCCGATACCATCAACGAGATCTTGCGAGAAGGTGAATTGTTTGTCAAACAGGTCGGTCAGGCTGAGTCTACGCCTCTCTTCTCCGTCCTCCTTCACGGACCGCCTGGTAGTGGCAAGACGGCTCTGGCAGCCCGTATTGCCATCGATTCCGGCTTCCCATTCATCAAGCTTATCAGCCCAGAGGATATGGTTGGCTTCAGCGAGCCGGCCAAAATCTCGCATATCAGTCGTATATTCGACAGTGCATACAAGTCTCGAACTAGTATCGTCGTCGTTGATAACATTGAACGTATCATTGACTGGGTGCCCATCGGCCCTCGGTTCAGTAACAGCGTGCTACAGGCCCTCATGGTTTTCCTCAGGAAGCAGCCTACCCACGGCCGCCGCTTGCTCGTTCTGGCAACCACCACCGAACGTGCACTGATGAAGCAGCTGGATGTTTACAACTCATTCAACTCGGATATCATGGTTCCTAACCTTTTGTCCTTTGGCGAGCTCCGTTACGTCATGGAGCAGTCTGGCACATTTAATGCCGAGGAGATTGCTCAGGCTCTTGAAGGAATTGGTGGCCTCTCCGACGATGGCCGGATCAGTGTGGGTATCAAGAAGATCCTGCTGGGCATTGAGACTGCTAAGCAGGATGTCGATAAAGTGGGCCGCTTTGTCCGCGTTGTCAACCGGGCCATTGAGGAAGAGCGGACCTTTGCTTAGGTAGTATATAGATAGAAGGATCTGTTGTCTAACTGTGTAATCATGATCACATCGACAATTAATGTTGTGTCCTGGTATTTTTACTCTACTACTATCCTACTATTCTCAAAAGCCTTTGCGTAAACCCCCGTCTTAGGGCTACTTCAACCCAGAGAAGTTAGTTTTGGAAAATTGATTAGGGCATGGTATGTTTCAGAACAGATGAAACCCTCTTTAATTGGCTCAATATCAATGCCTATATATACCTATGAGCTCTTCCAACCCCAGACAAGAATTAAGAAAGCTAGCTCATTGCCAGCTGGCTGAGTATGTAACGGGAAAGAGGTCAGAGCAATGCTATTGGCTGACAATACGCTGACAGCGTGCTAATGACTGCCTGAGGGCGGGTCTTGTCTGGCAGCGTACAGCGTATGGCTGCTGTTCGTCCTCTTAGGGCTGCCTTAGGGTTGTCTCTGTACAATACAGACCAGACTTAGAGGCCCAATACGGCTACAGGCGAGCCGTCATGCCCACAGGGTGGCTCAAAGATACCATTCATACGCTGAAATGAGTAAAACAAGTACTATTCAAGCCATCCAGCCCATCTACCAGCTATAAACGAAGGCGCAGTCCCCACTACGCACCGAACAGGCAAAGGATATACACACAAAACCAAGTCAAACACGCCAAACCCAGCCCAGAAAAACAGATAAGTCCGTCCCAAATCCCAGACAGTCCCGGTTTTGCCCGCAGGTGATCATCAGTCGTCAAAATAAGCAAAGATAAGGTCGAACGCACGCTGCACACGGCCCGCGCGAGCCCCGTTCAGTAGTCGTCGAAGGTGTACTTCTTCGCAGACCGCCGGTACTCCTCCGGGTGGGCCTTCTCGGCCTTGGATTTCAGCGCGCTGCTCGTGCAAGCTTCGTTAGTCTTCTAGAACCCGCATGCGGCGCTAAAGCGCGTCGATCCCACGCGCAGCGCACGTGCCAAGCGCTGCCCTGGCGGAGCGGAGGCGTTTCGTCCCCCCTGCGCGGAGCGGGGCGGAACTGGAACGTCCATGCCAGGGCGAGGGGGGGGTCCCTTCCTCGGGTGAAACAAAAGAACACGGCTTCTTACCTGACGCGCTTCTGGGTCCATTCAAGATCCCGCTTCGTCTCTCGTGCGGTCTTCATGCCCTCGTTGAAGTTGCTTCGCAGCCCCTTCAGGCGGCGCTGAGCTAGGGCTTGCAGTTCCAGAAGCTCCTGCTGTTTCGCGTGAAGCTGGCCAGATCTGGTATCCACGCGCTTGTTAGCTCGATCGTGGCTTGCATTTGCCAATTGCGCCTATCAATGTCGCCGCAGTGGCTGTCTTGCTGGCGCGGGACTCGCTGGGGGAGAGTTTTTGGCAATGCGTGCTCGCTTCATAGGCCACTCACGTTTGCGCCTGCTTCGCTAGGCTCTTGTCCAGCGGCGTTGGGTCAAATGCATCTTGCATGCGGTCGCTCAGAACATCCATGACGTCCACGCCGGAATACGACGCCGCGCTGGATTCATAGTCGCCGCTGGCGCCGGCGGAGCTGAAGGTGAGTCCGCCAGAGGTGCGGCTACCGGCCGTGGTGCTTGCATCAGAGAAGTCCGTCGGCGAGCCTGGTACCCGAGAAATGGGATACATGTTGGCTGGAGCTGGTGCTTTGGATGGCATGCTCATGGGGACAGCCGATGGCTGGTAGTAGTGACGCGGAGCGGCCATGATGATGATGACGAGATGATATCCGTGGTTTGACGCAAGAGGACGATGAGGTCCCAGATAATTCTATAAGGTGAAGGAGGACAAGAAGTCTCTTGGCCAAGTGAGGAGCAGCAATATAAAAAGGCGGAAAGCCAAGACCTTGGGATGGTGCAAACGGAAACTTCTGGGAGAGATAAAAAGGGAAGAAGGAGGGCGAGCCGAACCGCTGGACAAGGAGCGGGAATTTATAGCCTTCACCGGAGAGTCTTCGCTCCGACGGGGCCCTCGGGGTCCTTTGTCGTGACGAGGAGGCGAGGGCCAGCGAGCAAGGATGGGAAAGCGCTGGACGGAGCCATTGGGCCATCGGGGGGACTGGGACTGGCACCCCTCCGGTGTATCTCCCAATCCGCGGGCTTCGGCTGCATCTCCATCTCCGTCTCTGTCCGCCGATTCGTCTTCTGGACCGCCCGGACCCCGCTCGTGGTGGGAATGGACTGAATCTGTCTGGCTCCAGGCGCCATTCCTCCACTAGGGCTTCCGCTCTCCCGCGGCGGGTTTTCCCTCCTGGGATGCACGGTCTTGGTCTACGCCCGTCTCCGTTTGGTCTGATCGTCTGCTGGGTCCGAGCGGAAAGTAGGAGAGAGAATTTCTGGAAAAATGTTGGCCAGAAGGTGGCATGGAGGTGGTTCAAGCATGGGTCCAGGGTGGAGTTGAGATGGAGAGGTATAAAGGCGGCCATTGCACCCTCCACTGCTCTCACTTTGCTTCCGTCCCTCCCATCCCCCACTCTCCCCTCATATCTCTCTGATCTCCCCTCCGAGTCCAATTGCTTGTGCTTGCAAAATTCCGGTGGCTGGGGACGCAAAGGTTGACTCGAGGATGAGGTTGATTCGCCCATTGAACGGGGCGCCGCAACGAGCGGCAAACTACGCACGAACCGGTATGACATACAAGATTGCCCCCCACAACGCCAGCACCTGCCCCCCTATTCCAGTTTGGATACTGACTGTGAGTAGTTCTGGACTCATCTGAGAAAGTCCGGCAGCACGTTTCATGAGGGATTGCTGGGGAGAAGTGGCTGCCATCTGACATGATACCCAAGAACCTTTTGCCGCGGACTTGGTTGTGAGACTGTCGCTTCTTTTCTCAGAATGGAAGACGATGTCTCCCCCTGTCTGACATTATCTGGTATTCAAGCGCCCGACACCCAAAGAGCAGACTGCCAGGGCATCCAGAACAAAAGGAAAAGCCAGACATGGTCACACGGGCTGAAGATCATAGGATGTTGGACATCATTGCATGGCCCGAACGGCGAACCGTGGAGAAGTCGGCAATGACTCCAATGTACCGGATTGGCAGTCACCGAGCCTATGGCCCCTTATTCCCTCAGGCGCGGATTTCTCCGCCAGAGTCATCCCGGGAGCAAGAAGCCACCAGGAGACCCATGTGTGACCGACATGGGGGTGATCTGTTTCGGTTGAAGAAGACAGCAAGGCAGCAGAAAAGTTCTCAACGTGATGATCCCTGCTCCTCGGGTTGCCCACTCCGATGCGGCTACTGGTGGTTCGGAGAGACCAGGAAGGCTTTCGCACCAGCCCACAAATGGCTAGATGAGCAGGGAAGAAGAACAATGCAGCATGGACAAGCGCTCTAGACGCCGCCGGAGCATGAGAAGCAGCAGCTTGTCCCCCCACCCTTCGATGCACCTGTTAGAGAACTTACTATTCGGATCAGAGCCAAGCAAATGAAGACTGTCTCTGCAGCCCCATCGGCAACGCGGTTCGAGGACACCACCGTTTCGCGGCAACTCGTCATTATTGGTCCCGGATTTCGTTGCTGACATGAAAGACCATGCAGGCCCCGAACCCAAGGGCTGACAGGAAGCGCCCAATATGCAGAGCAGCACCGGTACTCTGGAGGCAGCCCCAGAATGCAGAATGCCTGTCAAGGCCTCACTGCACAGAGCTACGCCTAGCCGGTACTCTTCTGCATGCCTTGCAGCCTGACGAGGGCGATATGCCCCGTAGACTCGCATCCACCGAATTACACCGTGATACCACCCTCCTCCGTGAGTTGTTTTCTGGCGGCTTGACGTTTTACGGTTTACCTCGCCGAGGCGAGCAAGGTCGCAGGGATGCAGCACTACGCCCAATCTCTGCCGCCTTCGGCCAGCCTAACATCGGGCAGCACAGAAATGACGCGCAGTGCAGACCACCGAGTCGTGCAATGGGTGGTTCCCCTTTTCCTTCTTCATCGTCATAGCCTGACTTTCTGGCCATTCATCCGCGGCTGATCCGCCCCTCCCTGAGCCTCGTTGCTTCGCCCCGGAGAACAACACCCGGGGGGTTTTTTTTTCTCTCTTCACGTTTCCCCCATGCCCAGAGATGGCAATGGTCCGGCGACTTCTCTCTGATGTACT
Organism: Penicillium hispanicum; assembly: GCF_028827665.1. Classification (NCBI taxonomy): domain Eukaryota; kingdom Fungi; phylum Ascomycota; class Eurotiomycetes; order Eurotiales; family Aspergillaceae; genus Penicillium; species Penicillium hispanicum. Next base: position 2,557,116 of record NW_026623193.1, read on the forward strand.
GTGTACATGCACCCTGTCAACGACGAACAGAGTTGCATGCGTTGCACGAGCCCTCTGCGTTGTCCGGGGATGATCCAGAAGGACTCCTTCCCCTCCATCGGCCCTGACTGCCTGTTCCCCATCCATGAATGCTAACTCTTGGGGATTCCTGCTCATGAATCCTCGGAGCACTGGCTCGCTCGACTCCTTGGCCCTTTCGCAACAAGGCGATCACCATTTGCCAGCAGGGAGTGGGGTTGAGGCGGGGATTTTCTGGCTCTCTACGCTTCCTTCACCGCCACATGCAGCGCCATGACTGGATGGTTGCGATGGCCAACTCACCCTGCCTTTCCACTTTGGGGGTTGGCTCGCTTTTTCTTTTCTTTTCTGCGTGGAGCTCTGCTGCAAGACCCAGTGCGACTCGGCTTTTTCTTTTCTGTCTTTTCTGTCTTTTCTTTGCAAATTGCCCTCGCTCGCGGGTCCTGCTCTGTCCTGCTGTATGCGCCGCAGGCATTCACGGGCTCGACCGCCATATCAATTCGTAGGGATTGTATCGTGTTGGCGAATCGCTCTTATCTGGCGCTTCCAGAGGAAGGAATCGATCTGAAACAGACTTTCGCTCGGGTTCTTGACCCGATTGGTTTGTGCTATCTGGTCTTTCAGCCAAGGTCGGTCCCGGCAATCCGTAGTTCATATGATCCACGCATTCATTGTTCGATCCTTTTCATACTCTTTGATGTTGACTGCAGACTCTGGTCTCTTCTTTCGTCAGACCGCCAGAGTCTATCGGCCAAGGTATTTCGGCGCCGCCAGAGCGTATAATAACTTTCTCTACGATCAACCCTGGAAGATATAATGGATGGTTTGAAGTCTTCATCTCTGGCTCGACTAAACCAGGACCCTGAATTCATCACTAGGCAGACAATTTCAGCGGGTATAGGATATTAGACAATCTCACCAGCCTCGACAATCATACTAATAAGAGTAGACAACAACGGCAGTAGAGAGTTAAATTATTGACAAATACAGATCCAGAAGATAGGTAGGTGTCGTTATTGGCTCATAATCTGGTATCACAAGAGAAGGGAAAAAATGACGCAAGAACGGAAGCACGAGAACGCCAAGTAAACGTCAGGAGCCAATATCCGGGACACTGACGCCATGCGCTCCGGGGTCCGAAAAGCCAGAAGAGAATTGGGAGATCGATAATACAAGTAAGGGGCGCTTGGCCCCATCGAGATGCTGTGAAATGGCATATCAGTGAGCCAATGCTAGATGCAGATGCAGATAACGCGTCAGTCTTGGAAGAGCCCGTGATTTCATGCGATGCGATGAAAGACAAGATTGAAAACGAGCACATCCAATAGACTCGCGCCGTAGTATGGAATATAATCGCCGAGAAATTCCAGTATACCCCCGCCCTTAAGAAATTGACAAGAATCGCCGGGATGCTACACCGTAAACCATTCGTGAGTGAGAAGAAAGACAAGCATAGAACGGGAAATCCGCTCAATCGTGTGCTAGAGCAAGGTGCTGAGATGACAAGACGAGAGCAGTGAAGAACAGTGGCGTGAACGATAGCATGATGCAAGATACAAATTCGCTAGCGGCGGGCAGAGGGCGTGGGATCAACGCTTGGATGAAGACGGTCTCGAAGAAGTAGAAGGGGTCGGCTGGGGTCCAGAAGCCCCATCATCATTTTGCCCAATTCGTTGTGCTTGATAGGCTTTGTGACATAATCGTTGAAGCCCGCACGCGCAGCATCCTCAATTTGATCGGTCATGGCATTGGCGGATAAAGCCATGATCGGAATCTGAGGGTAATGGTTCTTCTGTTCCCAGGTACGAATTTCTCGGCATGTGTCATAACCGTTCTTCATGGGCATTTGGATATCGCACTGTGGATGGAGAAAATTAGCAAGGCCTAGATAAACGAGCAGAACGTGGGACTTACGATGATGAGTGAGAAGTAGCCAGGTTCCTTGGAAAAGACCTTGTCGATACACTCTTGTCCATTAGATGCTGTCTCGGACATGAGCTTGATCTTGTTCAAATATTTTAGCATGACCTAAAAAATCATTAGTAAAGAATGATTCCAAAGACGGCGCGTATCATACCTCGCGATTAGTCTCGTCATCCTCCACGAGCAGGATCCGGTAGCCCTTGTTACCAAGCACTTCTTTGACCATTTTGGACACCGTCTTGAAGTTATTGTTGACCTCTCGAGCCATGTCTTGATTGCGATCCTTACTCAATTCGCGCTTGCTTTCGGGGTCGAAAGTAGGCGAAAAGGTAGAAGGTTTGACAGGCTTCAGGACGATACTGATGCGCTTGCCCGTTGCAACTAGCTCCTTGACTCGCGAGTTGACTTGGCGTTTCTGCTGATGATCAGACATAACAACAACAGCAGGAGCGGTCTTCACATCCCATTCCGACAACTGCTGTAAGACCTCCAGAAGATCATCGGTTGCGGGCAAGTTGAGAACCAGATGTGTGGTTTGGGGGTTAGAGCCCGGTTGCATAGTATCCTTCCATTCGTCGATATCCGGCAGGGTTGTAATCTTGAATGGAATCTCAGAAGGTATCACATGCTCAATATGCTGCGTGATAGATTTACGCGAGTTTTCCAGGGGGCAGAGAATAACGATCGAGTACGGGTCATGCGACAGAACAGCCTCTGGTCCTTGAGCACCCTTGTCCGGTGAAACAGATCTCTTAGACCCGGTTACAGCCAGATGAATGGGCGGGGAGACACTGGCATTGGAAGTGTACGCACTCGCCTGGGGTTGGTGGTGTGACGTCACCCCATATATGGCATGATCCAATGAGGGCAACTGTGCGGTGCTGATGTCTGGAGTTGGAAGAGCAGACGAGGAAGCAGAATGCGGGAAAAGGCTCTTAGGCAGTGGAGATGTCGCTGAATGGCCAAATTCGGGAGACTGTGTTGCAGGAGAATCAAGCCCAGGAGAGACAGCGGAAGAGTCCTGAAGCTTGGGGTCAAAGACTCTGGGTGGCAGTGGTGCATTTTGCTCGTTGAAGCTGGGTCTGGCCATTGCCGTTCTTCTCGCGGCAGTCGAAGCTTGGCGCAGTAATGAAGGTCTTTCCGACGGTGGGGGAGGTGGAGGGGCATCGATCTTCACGTAGAAAGAAAACTTGGCGCCCTGGCCCTCCATACTGCTTGGGGTAAGCTTGCCGCCGTGCATTTCCACGAGTTGTTTTGACAGGAACAACCCCAGGCCACTTCCTGCGTGCTGCTGGGAGCCATTGGAGCCCAACTGACTGAATCTCTGCATGAGGCGTTCTGCATCCTGAGGGCTGAAGCCTTTACCGGTATCCACGACATCGAAATTCATGTAGGTCTCTGTACCCTTGGCCTGTGTAGAGGCATCGTGACACATGTTGCAGCTGATATGAACTTCGCCCTGCGCAGTAAATTTGACCGCATTCCCGACGAGATTGATGAGGACTTGACGAATTCGGAATTTGTCTCCGATTGCCAGTTCTGGTACGTCAGCATCCATGAGATAATTTATCTCGAGACCCTTCTCAACTGCTCGGGAGGCAACAGTATCAATAACATCCTCAATTACTTCCCGAGGATAGAACCAGGCGCTCAGCATCGACATTTTGCCGGCCTCGACGCGGGAAACATCCAGAATATTGTCCACTAGTTCACGAAGATTTGTGGAGCTGTTTTGGATGGTAGTGATCATTTGCCTTTGGTCGCTGTCGAGTTGAGTTTCCATGATGAACGGAATGGTGCCAAGTATGCCATTGAGAGGTGTTCGAATCTCGTGTGACATGTTGCTGAAAAACTTCGTCTTGGATTCCATCTGATTGTTCAGTTGGCTCATAGCCTTGTTGAGCTCCCGCTCGAGGTTCTTCCGGTCATTGATATCGGTACATGTACCGTACCAGGAGGCTTCCTCGCTACCAAAGCTACTCGTTTCAACGAGCACCAGGCGCACCAAGTGCCACCTAAAGTCACCTCCCCTGGAGCGAAGACGAATTTCGGTCGAGTAGAAGATGCGACCATTCTCATCTTTCTGTAATGAAGCCACTCCACGCCGGACGAGTTCATCGAGTGCTGATGAGACACCGTGTATTTCAGCAGGTAACTGGCTCTTTTCATTATCGTGAGCATTGGATGAATCAGCGTTCTTGCGGCTGGGCGTCGTTTGAACCGAGAGTCCACCACACTTCTCAAGATCGTCAGGATGGACATGCTTGGCAAAACCTAGATCGAGAGCTTGTTCAAGCTTTTGTCCAGTATAGAGATTCCATTGTTCATTGACAAATATCAGGCCTCGATTCTCCGTTGCCTCAAACACTACCTGGGGGATCGAGTTCGAGAATGCCCTGTATTTTGCATCCGTGGCGAACTTCTCTCTTTCCTGAATTGCTTTCAACTCAGCGATATGCTGTTCGTGGATGTCAAGGAACGAGCCGATCCAGTAGAGAACCTCTCCGGTAGACGAGAGTAGCGGATTAGCTCGAAAGATGAACCAGCGATATGCAGTCTCGTCATTGAATCTTCTCACACGCACTCGTTCGGTGAACTGGGAGCCAGTGCGCAGAGCGTTGGCCCACTCACTCGCGACATGATCCCGCTCGCTGCTGTGTATATTCTGCCAAGGATCCCGCAACTTTTGCTCCTGAGGCTTGCTCCTCCTGTAAGCATCAAATTTGGCATTGGTCCAAATGACTTCGCCACTTTGTGGCTTGGCTAGGAAGAGGTGAAGAGGAATCGAATTCAGCATCAACTGCGCAATTGTGTCGGAGAAAGGGCGTGGCATATCCCGCTGCAGCTGGGCATAAAATGAGTTTGTTGAGGCCTGGCGAGATGATTGCTGTGTTGGGGACAACACAGATGGAGGTCTGATTTCCTGTAATGGAGATGCAACAACGGGCGTTGGATCATGAAGGCCGGTCTCCTCGGTATTAGGCCCCTTGCCAGTCAACTTACCCGGAGAAGTTGGTGTTGATGATACGAGGCTCGCCCTGGACTTGGAAAAACGAGGTCGCTGCTGTGCAAGATTCTCACGTTGTGCCTTCGAATACTGGACATTGAAGTAGCTGTCTGTGCCATCGCCGGACCGTGAAACGAAGCCCGGAGAGTGACTCGCTGATCCGAACCCCAAATTGCTAAGTCCAGCGCCAGGGGTCCCTAAACTAGAGATTGCGGGGCTGAACTTTGTGGATGAGCGGTCGCTGGGGCTAGCAACACTGGCCCTCGCAGACATTGAGTTCTCGTCCCCAACGGAGTAGCTGACATGGCCGCTCAGACCAGCAACAAGTTCCAGCTCGCTGCTCGCATCGGAGAACGTTCCGCCAAGCCCCAGTAGATTACCATACTGGGGCGCCTCCATTCTTGAAGTCAACTGTCGTTCAAGCTGACTGTATTGTTGAGCCAAGCAAAAGGAAGTCGTCAGATGCGGCATAAGCTGGGCGAGAGATTGTCGGAGATTATGCGGATATGGCACAATTGTAGACAGCAACGACACAATCGCAACGGGGAATCTGAGCGTTGATGAGGAACTCTGGCTGAAGCGACTACCGTGCAAAAGAGGGATGTGAATCACTGTCTTCGAGTGATCGACACCAATGGCTTCCAACGGGTGTGTGTTAGAGTAATCATGCGGAGGGGGGTTCTTCTCGAAAGCGCCTTCGTCAACCGCATGATTGGAGAAGAAGGGGTTCTGATCCGCATGCGTTCGAGGGGCTGGCGAGGGCGCAGGAGACTGGGACCATGGGGACTGTGGAATCTGCTCATACTCATCGTAGAATTGACGTTGGGAGGTGCCGAGAGTCAATGCCGGTTTCTGTTGCGAAGGATCAATCCTTGGGATAGATTCGACTCCGGGGGATGGCTCATTATTCGGAGTGACTTGGACCGTATCCAGCGGGCTCTGGGCCGGGTACCGTGTAGCTGGCATCGAGTCTTCCGAATATTCACGGGTGAGTACAATGGGATGAGTTCGGCCAAATAGTTTCACCACGCCAGTACGCTTGATGAGAGGGTCCGTTTCTACCTCCAAAGGTCTGGGTATAGGGAAAACACCCTGCCGCACGTCACCTGCATAGCTTTGCATGGAGTCATTCGGCTCGCCGCGAAGGGAAGGATTTCGTTGACCGCTTGAGGATGGCATGGTCTGGAAGAGATTAGACTGGTCAACAATGCGAGCATGCTTCTTGTCGGATTTCATGGGTGTTATTTTCGGGATGTTTTGGTGCCGGTCTTGGAACGCTGCCGATAGCTGCTTTTTCGAATAACCAAAGCCTGCGAACGAATGACGTGACGATAGAGGTGGTCGCATGGAAGATGTAACAGAGGCCTTAGGATAAGATCCCGATATTTGTTTCTGGCTGGTTTCTTCGCTGCTCTTGCGCTGGCCAGGGGTCTCGGGCAGAGGCTCATTGTCATGTAGGGAAAGTGCCTGGGTTCCTTCTGGTGCCTCGGCAGTATTCCGGTTGAATATCGCCTTCTGGCCCCAAGGCACATTCTCAAGATCTGTCGCATCTCCGGGGACTGCGAGCGAGACTCGTTCTGCGCCGTAATGCGCTTGCAAGATATCAACGAGATTAGACCACCACGCATCGATCCCCGGGTCCGCATGCAGCTTGAGCGTGAGGTCGTAGAGACTGGGACTGGCAAATTCTGATTCTTCGGATGAAGCCTTGGGTTGTTGTTTTGGCAGAAACGAAGGTTGCTCGCTTGGGGCCTTCTGCGAGCCGTTCTGCTCCTCCGCTGGGTCGGAAATCGATGACCTGGGCTTATCCGAAGGGAGCTTCAACCTAAATTGACTTTGGCGCGGCGTTTGCTCGAGTATCGGTCGGCGTTCACTCTGCACTCTGGGGAATGGATAGGATGGTGTTTGGCCGACGGCGTGCCCGGGTGAGGTAGCATCATCGGTGCCCTTGACTGTCCCTCCCGATCCTATTGAGCTTGACGACGGGTGCACGATTGTGGGTGGTATGTCGGCCGCCGATGTGGTGGAAAGGCGTCGTTTCCTGGGAGTTTCGTTCGAATTCCCCGGCGTTGTTTGAGCTAGCGACGAAAGATGTTGCTGGTGCTGCTGCATTTGCTGATATACCAACAACTCCTCCATCTGTCTCCGTAATTCCTTCAAAGTCTGCGAGCTCCGTCCTTGGTCGTCTTGCCGCTCGCTTCCTGATCGCGTGTCCTCCGTGATGGGAGTAAGCCCAACAACCTGCTCGGCGGAATCTCCACGGGACAGCCGAGGCTGTTGGGCCATCAGCTTCGCCGATTCATCCACTGCACCCGCAACGCTTTCCGCCGACAAGCCCACATGGTCGTGATCGTTGGGGGTCTGGTAACTCGACGGCGACTGGGGGGGTTGGAGGTGGTGAGGCTGCGGCACGGCGACAGGCGACAGAGTCTCGGTTGGCGATGGGAATGGAGGACTCCTCCTGCTATGCAGGTCCCCCATTCTCTCGTTCCTCCACCGATCGAAAGGGAAATCAGTACTCCGGGGCGACGACAACAGCGCAGGAACCAGGTGAGGCGATCATGTCTCGGCTACAACGAACCGTCGCAAAACGGAGAAGGCGGGCAGCCGTGAGGAAAATCGGATCGAAGCAAAGACGGTGAGGGCGAGAGGAAAAAGGGAAGGGGGAAAAAAGAAGATCAGTAGGAAACAACAGGCAGATCGATTTAGAATCCCGATCAGAGAGACGAGAGGAACAAGGTTCAGGCGGTGTATGGGCTCGAAAGGGTCAATAGGTCGAGTGTGGGTTCTGGGTTGAGGGGGGTTCGGCGACGGCGATCGAGAGAAGCAGCGCTTGTCGACGTGACTCTGGGAACTGGCGTCAGTACCCGCCAGCCCATTGCTTGGATCGCCCTGGGAGTGGATGAAGGAGGGAGAAAAGTGGATTCTGAGCGATGGCCCGTCTCCGGGGGGGTTATGACGTAGCGCGCCCTGGCCGTGTAGAAAACCTTGACGAGGGCAAAAAGCATCCCTTTTCCCCCGGTGAAGAGAATACAAAAGCTGCTCACACTCCATACGATTCACCGAGGCTTCCTTTTCAGCACTTGATCGCACTTGATCGTGGGTGGTCATGTCTATCTGTTCTATCTAGTCGATTTGGTCGATGTGGACGACCCGTGGCACCGGATGGAAGAACATGGGACGAGAGGGCGATGGTACACGCGATAGATGAACCCCTCCAGTCCCGGTGGCAATGTCCTCCTTTTCCTAGAAATGTGAAGGACCTGGGTACTACTTAGGCACCATGTACTCAAGATTCCATTCAGGTCGGGTCTGATCTAAGATCTATTATTAACCACTTCCCACCTCAGGGGGAAAATTCGAGGCCGGCGCGATTGCCCCGGTGGATTGATTCCTCTCGGCATACGCAGGCATATATATATGGGCTGATAGGGTAAGGGCGGCCTGGTGGCAACGGGCTATAAACTATCGTCCGATCTTCCTTGGTAATTCTTTCGGTCTGGAAAAAGCGCTCGCTTGTAGTATGATTCGCATCAACGCCAAGACCAGGAGTGGGAAGTGAAGAATCCCGCGAAGAACGGATGAAACCACCCCCTTGGCGACATGTCCCTGGGAGATCAATGCCAAATAACCAACTATGTAGTTAACGAGTTATAACTAGTTACTTATTTACGCGGAGTGATGATGCAAGCGAAAGGTCCAACCACACTAGCGGTGGTTCTAGAAAACCGGCGCTCTGGGGAAAGGATGAGGCTGCCCCCTAGAACAATACGGATCGCCCATTGGAGGCGCGCTGGTCTGTCCGACCAAGGGGCGTCATCACGACGCTTTTCTTCTTTCTGTAGCCCATTGGATTGGGACGGCGACGAAGCCATGGGAAACCATTTATTTCCCGCGTCGATCTGGCCTTTCGGGTCATCCGATCAGCGTGTCTGGAAGTTCGCTTGCGACTTGTCGTCATCCAGCCGAAATGGACCCTTCCAGCCGCGTCGGTCGGCGCGCGACTCGAAGGGCGATCTTTTGACAGGTCGGGGTGAGAGAGTGACCGAGAAAGAGTGAGAGCGAGAGCGGGAAACATGATTGTTGTATACTCTGTACGTCATGTGCTCGTGTCATGCGCAACGTTGAGTAGCACGTTTCGTCTGCGCTCTATATCGGAAGCCGTTAAGCTGACGATACTACGGCGATGGGCATATTGTGGCCTGAGGATGTTCCGAATTATCCGGTGCAGACAACAGGCATGCCCAAGGTAGTATGAATATCTACCGTAAATTTTTAAACACCTAGATAGCTGCACTTTCTATTTGGGACGCTCCGACGGCACTCAGTACAAGGGAAGGTCTGTCGGAGAGAAGGAAATGATCCGTAACAAAATACCCATGGAATAGATCGTGGCTTCGAGGGAATACCTCACCAACAATCCATTTTGTGTGTGGATGAGAACCGCAGGTCTCTTTCCTTACCCGGCGAGGATACCCAAGTCTGTAAAGTTGCTGCGCAGGTCTATATATATCCGTATTTTGCCGGAACAGCCACCAGATTACAATCTGGCCTTGACTAGGGATCAACGTTGCTGTATATACCACCGTCATCATCGCCCATCCCCTTGAGTAGCATATCACACACCACCATGCGTCTGGCTTATCTCTTGGATTGAGCTTTCATTCTACTTTCAGTAGGAGCTATTCCTATCGCAAGCGTCCAGACCCCCCGTAAAATAGATTTTCCGACCTGTCCCACCTGCACCGTGTGAACTGCGCGCGCTGCCGGACTTCTTCCTGGCACCGTGACTTCGTCTTTCTCGTGATCTTCTCCTGCGTGAATCAAGACCCGTTTACCTCGATCATTCCAACCTGCTTGCGACGCGGGTCCGCTGATATTGGGGGCTGACTCCCCCGTTAACCGCCCGCCGCTTGCGTCCTTCATGTCCGTCCCGCCGATATCCCACCTTGCCTGACGCCTCTTCGGAGTTTACCAGCAAAGAACACCTGGGAGCTCGGTGGTAGGCGACGAGGTCGACTTTCACCTCTGGACATCCTAGAGATGGAGGAGAGTCACCTTCTTGGCGAGGACCTGCCGCTCCCACCCACCCGGCTTTACGAGCGACTAGGCCAACTCCCCGGCTATACTTGGGATCCGTCGATTGAGCCCTTCCATTCGACATACAATCATTGGCATATCTCGGGATTTCGTCATGCCGTTGAAACCGACTATTCGACCCCGATCGCGACCTCGTCGGGCCCTGCGTCGTCCGGTCCATCCAGTCTAACTCCCCAGTCGCATCGCACCGAACTTCGTCTGTCAGCCCGGTCGTCCAACCGACCACCCAGCGTGAGCGAAACCAGCAGCGAGCTGTCATTGTCCCGAGCCGAACAGGAGCAAATATGGATCCCGGTTGTTGCGCGGGTCTCGACCAACGTCGTTCGTCTCGAACGTGAATTTCACATGCTGAGGTCGATTGTGCAGTCGTCTGATCCAGATTGCAATCATACAGTGCGGCCGATCGATCTGATTCGATTGCCTCCGGATCCTGGGGATGTGGGTATGCTTCTGGTGGCGATCTTTGAGTCGCCCGGTCACGATAAATTGCGAGACTTGGTCACATTCGGCCCTGCATCGTTTGTAGCTGGGACAAAAAGCGACGATAATGCAACGCCAAACGAGCAAATAGCCCTACCGGCATTTTTCGATTTTGCAATCGGAGCCTGTGATTGCCTGGAAATTTTGCACTATGGTATAAAGACGGTGCACGGAGAGATTCGAGGCGATGCCTTTCACTTTTGCGGGGAAACCGGAGCAGTGAAACTGGCGAATGTTGGCAATGGTGCCCGGTCGTTTGACAATGTTCTCAGCGAGGGCTGGTCCTCCGTGTCTCGAGAGCTTGGTGCGAAGTACAAGCTACAGTTCATCGCCCCCGAGCAGACCGGCAGGATGCCTACAGAACCAGACAGCCGCACGGATATCTACGCCCTGGGCCTTTTCTTTTGGTCCATGTTGGTTGGGAAATTGCCGTTCGAGGGTAGTGACCCTGTTGAGGTCGTTCAGAGCGTGCTCAGCAAGAAATTGACACCTGTTTCTGGAAAAAGAATGGATGTCCCGGATGCACTCTCGGCTGTCGTCCAGAAAATGACGCAGAAAGTTGTTCAAGAACGTTACCATACCATCTCTTCCGTGAAGAGAGATCTGGCTGAAATAGCCAAATTGCTCGGCGATGGTGACATTGAAGCATTGAATAATTTCCGAATTGCGCAGCGGGATGTGTCGTCTTTTTTCACGCTTCCCTCTCGCATGTTCGGGCGGCAGAAAGAGTACGATATGATTATCAATGTGGTCAACAAAGTCAATAAGCGACAGGCTACACTCTCCGCAAAGGCGTTTGTGCAGAGCCCTGGAACAGCACACGCTCTGGCATCCACATCGTCTGTTTCTGATGGTCGTGTGGACAGCTTTGAGCTTGCGTCCGTGTCTAGTGATTCCGGGTCCTTCCATCTACCCCCTAGAGCCGGTTCCAATGCCACGACTTATCCGCTCGCACACGCCAAAACCCAGGAATCTATAGCGAGTAACGATACCACATCGATTCCTGGCTCCATATCAACGGTCCAGGAAGCGACAAGCCAAACCCCCCCAGTACCGTTTCCCAGCAAAACGAAGAGCCCGTCTCATTCCCGATCATCCCATAACACAGACAGGGAGAGCCATCCCTCTATTGGCACCAATGCCAACAGTCAACCATCGACCCATACCTTCAGCCATATGGATTCATTCAACTCTCTTGGCCAGAAGCAGAAACATGGAGCCAAAGCCCGTCATAATGGACGATGTGAAGTTATTACCATTAGCGGCGCTGCTGGTATTGGCAAGACAGACCTTCTAAACCGGGTGCAGCCAGTCATCCGTAAAGCTGGCTACATAGCAATCACGCGCCTGGACCGAGCCAAACGGGTCCCGTTCGAACCGTTCGCGAAAATTCTAGCCAGCCTGTTGCGGCAAATCTTTTCTGAGCGGGATGTCACAACCGACTACCACAACAGTATTCGATTGGCTCTGCGATCGATGTGGCCGACGCTCCACAAAGTTCTGGATCTTCCGGAACAGTTGATGGCACCTGGTGCGAAATACAAACCGACTTCGCCAAAGATTGCCGCTGCTCAACAAGTTAAGCAAGATGTCGATGAGAGTGAGCGCTCTAAACGTCTCCACATCCCGTGGCTTGATCAAGGCCAAACATCGGTCGAGTTCTTTCTGGCGAATGCTGCTTCGAACAATATGCGCCTAATGGATATCTTTCTCGAAATATTGAGGACATTGTGTCAGTTCAGGTTGATCACTGTTTGCCTCGATGATCTTGAATATGCGGATGATGAAACGCTAGAGCTTGTCCTGAACATCATTCGAGCCAAGCTGTCTTGCGTGCTTATCCTCACGAGCCGTAAGGATGAAATCGCTTCAGACAATATCAGGTCGCTATTTGAGATGGAAAATTCCGCCATTACGCGGATTCAACTCCAGCCACTCAACGAGGAAGATGTTATGGAGTTCGTGGCTGCGACAATGCATGAAGAGCCCAACGCCATGCTGACTCCTCTTTCAGCCGTCATACTGGAAAAGAGCCATGGCAATCCCTTCTATGTTCGGGTAATGCTGGAGACCTGTTACCAGAAAAAATGCGTCTGGTATTCATGGAAGGATTCAAAGTGGCAATTCGATCTTGATCGGATTTTCAACGAGTTTGTGGCTCCTGTGTATGGCGAAGGGCTCGGACTAGGGTTCCTTACCAAGCGCCTTCAGGAGATTCCACCCGCTGCTCGGTCGATTATGGTCTGGGGCGCTCTCTTGGGTAGTCCATTCTCGTTTTCTTTGGTCCAGAAGCTTTTGACCAGTGAATTCGTCTTTTCAAGTGATGACGACGGGAATCTGGATCTCACATCTCCACAAAATGTGACATTGCTAAGGCAATCGGAAGGGGATATTGTTGTTGGGCTACAGTTTTTGGTTCAAGCAAACCTCTTGAACCCAGGGAAAACTGACGATGAGTTCAAGTTTGTTTAACCAACTGGCTGATTTTTTTTTTGTCGAAGATAGCTAATATTGAATATAGGTTTGGCAATGATCGACTTGCGCAGGCTGCTCTGTCTTTGAGTGAGAGCCGGAATGTGGAAAAAATGCACTTCATTGTCTCACAGGCGTTGATGAAGTACTATCATGACCATCGCAGCCGTTACTCGATGGCCCATCATGTGGCACTCGCCTCGAGGACCATCAAAGCTCGTGTTCGCCGAAGAGTTGATTACCGTCGAATCCTATGGGAGGCCGGGCAGACCGCCGCCCAGTCCGGGGCCCGGCCTTCTGCCCTCTGGTACTTCCGCCACTGTATAGCGCTCCTACAAGATGACCCCTGGGATGATCGCCAAGCGGATGTCTATTACGACGAGACTATGCGCCTGTTCATCGCCACATCAGAAATGTCGTGGTCACAGGGCCAAAATGACGATGCTCTCAAGTTGATCGATGCAGTCTTTGCCCATGGCAAGGATGCTGTAAGCAAGTCCAAAGCTTGGATCATTAAAGCCAAAATCCTCGCTCAACTCGGGGACCATCATCGCTCCATGGAGTCCTTACTCACTTGTCTTGATGAACTTGGCGTCCATATTCGCTCACCCACAACGTTCGAAGAGTGTGACTTAGCCTATCAGAAGCTCAAGGCCTACCTCGAAGCAGCAGACCTAGAAGCTATTGCCGAGAAGCCTCACAGCAAGGATCCTATACTGGTTACGATTGGAGCTGTGATGGCGGAGGCTATGGCTGTCACTTACTGGGATGATGCGCTGACTTTCTATCGCATGGCAATCGAGATGTTGAAAATTCACATTTTCAGAGGTGGGTTCACGCAGATCTCTATAGGCTGTTCTCACCTTGCTATGATTTCCCTCAGTCGTTTCAAAGACCTCGCGTTTGGTGCCAAGCTGAGCGACTTCTCTCTTTCTCTTCTCGAACGTTGCCCTGAACTGTGGACCCAAAGCCGGGGCTCTATCGTTCATAACCTCTATGTCAGTCACCTCCGTATCCCAATGGCGTCGACATTACCTGCGCTTGACGCCTCCCTCGAGGCCTCGTTCACCATGGGCGACCCGTACATCTCCTTGATCAGTGTCTCGTCAATGGCGATGACTAGACTCTATCTGGGTCAGGATATGGCTCAATTAGAGGCATTTTGCCTGGAAACCCCGGAGGAGATCCCGAATTGGGTTCAAGATACCCGCGGTGGTGCCAGTGTGCTCGCCGTTCGGTGAGTAATTCTCTCAGCCCTTGCGCCCATAGTACCACCTCAGGCTTCGGTTGCTAACAGAATCCTAGACAAGTTGCTCGGGCTCTTCAGGGAAAGACTGAGATCCGGTCTGCTGACAACGTTCTGTCTGATGAGGAGCACAAGACAAGTACATACATGGCTTATCTGGATGCAAACGCCAGGAATGTTGACAGACCCCGTGATATTTACTACGGGCTTGCCATGATTCCGTTGTTTTTGTTTGGCCACCATATCGAAGCGATCCAGGTGGGAACCAAATTGCTCGACACGGCACACAGACTCTGGTCCGTGCGTGTGTCCTACGTTATCTACTTCTACTTGGCCCTCTCGCTCTTGACGCTGCACAATGACAATCCTGCCCAAGGATACCTTGATGGCAAAATGGAGATGATATTCAAGTACAAGGCGGAGATCGACTTTGCTCGAAGTTGTTGCGATGCCAATTACGGCATGTGGTCGTTGCTGCTGGAAGCTTTGATCTGCGAAATTCGAAATGACTACAGCGCTGCCATCCAAGCCTTTGAGGCTGCCACCGACCACTGTCAAATTCATGGTTGGCCCTTGGAAGAAGCGCTCGCCCTCGAATTACAAGGTGATTTTTTGATCAGGCGTGGTGCTAAGCGGGCTGCTCGATCTTTGATGCAAGAAGCCATTGCTGCGTGGAGCTCCATCAGCGCCGGTGGCAAGGCAGCGATGCTTGCAGAGAAGCATGAGTGGTTGCTCAAGACAGCCACCTCGGACAGAACAATTGATGTGGGATGTCAAACTGTCGACTCGCTCATTGAGATTACTCGCGACGCTGTCCAGGAGGAAATTGTCATTCCTTCACAAATCGAAGAAGACGAGAGAAGACAGCGCTGGATTGAACAGAACGGCGTTGCATCTGGTGAGAAATCGATGGATATTTCGAGTGTTGGACTAGGTAAATATCACCTGTGATATTGAAAGTTTTGAATGAGCTAACACTTGGATAGATATCATCGATTTGTCCAGCATACTTGAGTCTAGCCAGGTCATGTCCTCGGAGCTTCAAGTCGAGAAACTATTCACGAAGATGCTGGAGATAATTCTAGAGTCATGCAATGGTTCGGACTTTGCCGTTATCGCCACGCATTTTGACGAGCAAGGCTTTGCAATCGCAGCAGCAGGAGATGCCGATAGGGGCCAAAAGTCCTTTGCGGAAGGTCTTCCTTTCTCGGAAGTCGAAGGCCGGATGGCCCAGGAGATCACGCATTATGTCATGCGTACAAAGGAAGAGGTGCTCGTCCACAATGTTCTCGAAGACGAACGCTTCTCCAATGTGAGCGAGGCCTATCAAGCAAACTTCCCTTTAGGCCGGTCCATCATTGCACTGCCAATTGTTCAAGCAGAGCACCTGCTTGGAGTTATCCATTTGGAGGGAAAACCCAACCGGTTTACTCAGCGCAATGTTGTTGTCCTTCATCTTCTTTGCAACCAGATCGGAATCTCGCTGTCGAATGCGCTGTTGTTCCGTGAGATCCGCAAAGTCAGTGCCAAGAACGCCTCGATGGTCGAGTCCCAGAAGCGTGCTCTCACGCAAGCGCGTGACGCAGAACAAAAGGCCAAGGTCGCAGAAGCAGAAGCCAAGCATAACGTCAAACTCAAGGAAGATGCCGCCAGGGCCAAGTCCATTTTCCTTGCAAATATCTCACACGATCTACGCACTCCGATGAATGGTGTGATCGGTCTCTCAGAGCTTCTCAAAGGCACACGCCTGGACAAGGAGCAGGACGAATATGTTGAATCCATTCGTGTCTGTGCTGATACCCTGCTTACTCTGATCAATGATATATTGGATTTCTCCAAATTGGAAGCTGGCAAGATGAAGATCTCTACCGTCCCGCTCAACCTGAAGGAAACCATTTCGGAAGTGATTCGTGCGCTTCGATACACTCACCGCGAGCGAGGTCTGGACACAATCGAGGACCTGGAACGTGTTCCACCAGAGCTTGTGGTTCTCGGTGATCCAGTCCGACTACACCAGATATTCATGAACCTGCTCAGTAACAGCTACAAATTTACTCCCAAGGGCTCCATCACTGTTGAAGCAAGAGTCGCTCGCGAAGGCAAGGGCCGGGTTCGCTTGGAGTGCTCCGTAGCCGACACCGGCATTGGCATTCCCGAAGAACAAAAAGCGCGCCTTTTCCGACCATTCTCTCAAGCCGACCCGTCTACAGAAAGATCGTACGGCGGCAGCGGGTTGGGCCTGAGTATTTGCAAGGCGATCATCGAGGACGTTCTCGGCGGTGCCATTTGGCTTGATTCGACTTCTGGTGTGGGAACAACCGTCACGTTCCACTTGGTCTTCAGCAAGGCACCCAAAAAGACAGCAGTCAAGACAGCATGGTCGCAGGACCTGAGTAGCTATGCACAAAGCAAGCAAGATCCTAGACCTAGCACTCGTGACTTGACACAAATACCACGCGATCAGATCCGAGTGTGCATCGCCGAAGACAACCCGATCAACCAAAAGATTGCTGTCAAATTCGTTACGGGTCTCGGTCTCCAGTGCGAAGCATACAGCGATGGCAAGCAAGCTGTGGATGCGCTGCGCCAGAGATCCAAAGAAGACAATCCATTCCACGTAGTGCTGATGGATGTCATGATGCCGACTTTGGATGGATACAATGCCACACGGGAGATTCGCCGGGATTCCGATCCCAATGTGAACGAAGTGCTAGTAATCGCAATGACCGCGAGTGCGATCGAAGGAGACCGAGAGAAGTGCCTCGAAGCTGGTATGAACAACTATCTCCCGAAGCCGGTTCGCTCACCTATCCTCAGCGAGCTGCTGGACAAATACCTCGCGCCAGTCCCATCCTATCCACGCAGCCGCCTGGCAATCCGAGAGAAGAGCTCCAGAGGAAGTATTGGCCATGATGCCGGCACCCCAGCCAGCCTCTCCTCGTCGGGGTCGGATGAAACGAAGCATCCGCCGCCTCCGCCGGAGGAGGAATGATTTCACGCGTTCTGAAATGATACCCTGCACAGTTTCAGGAGAATAGAGGGTTCTAGGCGTCATTATTGGAAAGTTATCAATGGTTTTGATGATATTTCACGTGGGTTCTTCTTGTCATCTTTTTTTTGGTCCTCTCTGTTCTTTGGGTCGAGGCGTTCTGCTTTTCTTTGATATGACATAGTCTCACGAACAGAGCTTGTTTTGGTTCTCAGATAATCTTTGCATGCCATGTTTGGTGATAATTGCCTTTTTCATTGGTTACTATATGTCAGATGTCATGATTTATTGAGCTTTGATAAGAACGGGGTCTGTGCAGCAAGTTTCAGTTTCAGATCAGACGAGGAGTTGATCAATAGTCTGTGAAAATAAGCGCTATCCATGGATCGGACTTAAGATTTGAAAAACCTCTGCAACTATACGTTAATAAAAAAAATACGCATGATAATGGGATCACTTTTGCATTATTTACGTTCACGTAGCATCATACATCCGTCAACTATGTACAAGTTCTCATCTATCACCCTATATATCCAAGGATCTCCGTTGTTCAAGCACGACGCCCGAAGATACGGAAGCGCTTGACACCACCATCCGGCACCATAGTCAGCTTGACATGGGTGAACACCCGCGTATCCTCCCCACCAGCAGCCAGGTCCGCTGACTCAAAGACATGCTCCGTGTCAGCCTTGGTAGGCTTATCGCCCTTGAGCAGCTCAACCCAGGCCGGGTGATCAGCGGCAGGCACACCGTCGCCCGCGCTGCCAGCCACCAAGCCGTGGGCACGCACCGTACGCGGGAAGTTGCCGCGGAAGTCCTTGGTATCGACGACGACCTTGGCGACTGTGCCTGGGACACCGAGCTTGGCGATGGCCCAGTCCACATGGCCGACTCCGCGTGAGCGGGCAGTCTCCCACCCATCTCCCATGTCCTTGCCGCGGCCAGGGAGGATGATGTTGGAGGCGGGGGTGAAGTGCTGGTCCGAGGCACTCAGGACGAGACCACCCAGGAGAGCGGAGGAGAGCTCTTCAATGGGGGCTTGGTTGGCCTGGCCGGCCGGGGGAGGGGGAGGGATGGCATGACCGTACAGACGCAGGCGGGCAAAGCCACCGTCAGGGTACATGTGCAGGCGCACATGGGTGTACTGAGCAGGTTTGGCAGCGTCATTTGGAATCTTCCAGGCCTGGCGCTGCGATGGCCCGCAGGGCGAGGGTGGGAGGATGGTCGTCCAGCCGTTGTAGCTGGGGTCCGCAACCTGTTCGTCCGCGATACCGGGGGCGAAGGTCGCCTGCAACTCGGCCTTCTCGCCATAGTTGCCTTTGAAGTGTGCTGTATCAACTTCCACGCCTTGGATGGCTCCTGCGGCAACACCCAGCTTGATCACGACCCAGTCGTAGGGCTCGGGGTTGTGGCGGCGGGTTTCCCAGCCGTCGTACCAGGCGCCGGTGTGGATAAAGACGCCGGGACGAGAGATGGCAGGAGTTGGTGTCAAGAGGTTGTCTGCTGAGGCGAAGTAGTCGTTTGAGCAAGCCAGGACCTTGCTGTTCAGATTGCACGAGGCCAGGTTGGTCGTGTGCGCGAATACCTCGTCGATATCAGCGGCGGGGACCTGCTCCATGGTGACGGATAAGTGTTGTAGATGGTTTTATATAGTTCTTGAGGGGGATGAGAAGTGATTCCAGGTCCCAGTTAGCGCGGATTACAGTCCAGAAGAGTGATCCAAGGGAATTGCGAGCTGGAGATAGGAACGCGGCATACTTAAATAGCAGACGTGGGGGGTTTATCGATAAGAAGACCCCTCCCGGCTGTTTCCATTACTCGATCTCAACTCTTTCCCACTTGTTTCCCACTCATTCTCTCCCTTCAATCTCTCACCTCGGCCCAATGATCGCTCACCTTGTCCGATTCCACCCTTAAATGCCATCTCGCTCATGGTCTTGGCCCCTCTTTCCGTGCTGAATGCCGGCACTCAACACCCCGGAGTTCTTTTCGGAGTTCAACCGTCGCCCCACACAGCTGCCAGTCACGTCGGAGGTCTCCGATGGTCGCAGTTTTCCGGCTTGGGGCCTATACCAAGCCAGTCGGGGCACTGGCAGAACCCAGAGAAACCGAAATGCTCCACAGGAAAGAGAGAATCGAACCACAGCGAGGGACAGCATCGTCACAGCACAATGCGTGCTGTATGACACCTCCCGGACTTTGATCGGGATTTCAGTCTCGAAGGCACCTTTGTCATGCCAGTGGAAGATTGCAATCTGCTCCATACTCTCCAATTGTACCTCGCACGTTGCACAGAATGATGCGATTGAACCAACTTCTCCCGAGTGTATCACTCACTACTCGCTCCAGATGATCGGACCCTGTGCGCATCGTGATGCTGAAGGTCCATGGGGCAATGCCCGATAGGGGACTTTTTTGTGGTTGGCACTTGGTAACAGCCTAGAGCAAGTGGCACCTACGTTACTGTTGCAATGCCGACCAGATTGCTAGGCTGTCTGTGCAACACTGGTCGGTGGAATTGCTCTCGAGTCCTGCTGCTGCTGAACACTCGTAGTAGGCTCCACAGTGGACCGTGCAGTATGGAGGCAGGTGAGTGCTTCAGAATTATTCTCCTTGCTTTGCTCTAGTTTATCTTCTTTTTCAATGCTTCTGAATGACATGCTAGCCTCGTAGATGAATGACTGATCATATTGAGATTATGGACAAGAAGGAAAAATGAAATCGAGCAGCATGTCAACTCCAATAAAACATTGGAAGAGGGTAGACAGAACTCCCCGAAAGGCAGTCTCTGGAAAGAGGTCACATGAAGCGTATGCGTTCCTTTACCAGAGCACTCCTCGATCTAAACCAACGCCAGCAATGCCGTTATCACCGCTCAATTGTTGTATGGGTGTAAACCGAAAAGAGCATTCATCACAACAACACAAAAACACTTTTGACATCGGCATCATCCAGTAGCGGTCTTGGATGCTAATTTCTCCAGTTCTTTGAATCTCCAGGCGCACTGTGCCAGTTGTCTTTTATCAACCGGAGAGAGACTTTCCCCCTTGTCTGCCAGTTCCGTCTCGGCCTGCTTGAGCATCTCCCATCTCTTGATGAGCTTGACCTGAGCGTCCGAGATGGATGCGAGATTGTTGTCTTTCTTGGCCTTACGCTCATCGATTGTGGAGTAATAGGATAACTTCGCGTGGAAGAGGGCCATCTCGGACTCGTCGTACTTGAGGCCTTTCGCTTCCGGAATTGTGGAGGTATCTTGGGCTCCTTTGGGCGGCATCGCAAGAGAGAACGATATGGGGAGATGATCCTGCCGAGTCAAAGAGGCTAGCGAAGATTCTCAGAGCTCCTGGCTGGCTAGGAAGTGGCTGGCAAGCGAATAGGGAGTTGAGATATCATATGTCCATAGGGTAGGTATGTATAAAGACGATTGGAACTGCGAATGAAGGAACAGGCTGCGAGTAATGTCTTGCCCGGCGCAAACAGAGATCAAACCTGTGGCCACACGCGAACCAAGTGGAAAAGACCGACGGTGAGGAGTGGCCGCAACAGGTGTCGGAGAAGAGGTCGGGAGAACTCGTAATTATATGACAGCACACTCGCAATCACCGCCATGGTCCTTCGTGAAGGAAAAAAAAAATCTGGGGTCCCATACCCGACAGCCATGCCGGGGTGATACCAAGGGGCGAAGAAGGGGGCGACGAAACACCCCAATGACACAGCGCCGAGGATGATAAGCAGGGCCACGCCATCCCGGAAAGAGTAGGAGATCGAAAGATGCTGAGCGAGACACAACCGAGAGACCGGCAATTCCTCAATATCCCACGCCATTCGTTCCCGTGGCCGCTGCGACGCGGCATGGACTCGTTGCCTGCACGCAGCAGCCAACAGTGATGTGCCGTTTTTCCTCCTTTGAAAGGCTCTGTCTCGTGATGATGGCCATCGAGCCAATCGACATGGCTGCGGTGAAGGCTGGGTTGCTCATTGGCAGTTTGATGGTAACACCATTTGCCCTCGACCGTCGCGCAACAGGACATGCATGGCGGGAGAATCTGCTGGAGCGAGAAGCATCGTCGGGAAATGCAGCAGTCCCGTCTCGGTCCGTATGGCCGTGCGCGCCTGTGGGTGCTCATCTGTGCTTCAAGACTTCCGGATCAGGCTCGGGGTCTCTAGAGGAGGAACGGCGTCAGCTGCGAAGCTGTCTCGGGCGCGGACTGCGCTTGCTGATGCGGCAAACGTCGTTCGCTGTTCAAGACAGCGCGAGGGCAACGGGAAGACCGCTCCTCTGCGATGGATCATTGCGCTCCATTGCCTCGCGCAAGGAGAAATTAGAACGTTGACAGCCACTGTACTAGTGCAAAGAGTACTGAGGTGTTGAAGTTGCCAGGTGAGTCCCATCCATTACACGAAAATAGAGTTGATGTAGCCTGCCTGTCATTCGGCCTTTCCGTCGTCTCACGGTCTTTGTTCCCCATGCTCTGACCATGGCGAGTGTCTGTTCAAGGCCGAGCCCCTCGCAATCGAATCTTCCAGATCTGCATAGAAACAATGAGACACGGCTGGGTACTGCAAATCCTCCGGAATTGAGTTGTTTCCACGTCATTTCTGTGGGCGGTTGGTGTCGTTTGTCCTTCGAATAAGTAGAATACGAGCAAAATGGAGACTCGGGCGTATCTGCAGTGGGTACTATACTGTATGGAACTTCGCGAGTGCCAAAGGTCCATTCCAATTCTTAAACAAGGAAGCAATCATAAGCATCATATGTTGACCTAGTGATGGTTATTCTTAATGTAACACGTTACTGCTCATGTGAGCTCCAGCTTCAACCCGACACTGAATCAACAGCGATCAAGCTAAAGCAGCTGGCCATCTATAGGGTGGTCTTGGGTGCTCTGCTTTTCTAAACATATGACCCAGCGATCTAGATAGTCGAGGCTGACGAAACATCGACTAGGTTATGTTAAAGAGACTACACCTACAGACGAAGAGGTTTCAGCAGAAATTATTTGGACAAGACACTTAACTCGGTACCTGAACTGGTCGTGCGACGATGCAGGGCGACCCGTAGGGGCTCTCAGAGATTTGATTGAAATTCAAACTGGTGGCAATGATTCTCGGAGAAAAAAAAAACATTCCTTGAGATTCTCAGTGTGATCGAACCCTGTCAGATACCCGCCCAGGCCAGTTAGGGCTAGGAACATCATTTGATCTAGATCAGTCAACTCTCGCAACAGCACAAGACACCGTAGAGCTCGCTCTCCATCAGATATTCATGAAGCAGATTTCTACTAGATCAGTCTCTGCACTGCTGGTGCAGGCAATAGAAGATGAATACGGTGCAACAGAACAGGCACCCCTCCGACGGGTAGGCACAGCTGCATCGGAACCGACGCCGTTTCATCCACTTCGCATGGATATTTGGGCTCCAAAATATGTGGCGCATGCGAGAACAACTAATTGGTTTATTGCTCAAGCTATATCTACCAAGTCGATATCCGCATGGTGAACATCTTTCAAGAAACTCGACTTCGCCATGCTCGGATCACTCGAGAGACCCGGATAGATGCAGGCTAGATAGACTAGGCGAACACACGAGCGAGATACAAATTAAGGTATTGCTCAAGTACATTCCAGGAAATTCCTAGCGAAATTAATGAATTTAAATTGCTAGGGTCATAATATCAGTATCAGAGCCCTGTGTTCTCACCATCTGCTGCGGCAGCTCCTTGGCCTTTTGGATACCCAATGACATCCTCGCAGGTGCAACACCGGGTGTCTTAACAGACTATCGATCATTTCTAAGCTGCAATCACTTGTCCCTGGGAAGATAAAATGGGACAAAATCAGCTGGATGGTGTTGTAGACGATATACATCACGCAGATATTGTATGGAACCTTGGCTATGCCGACGCCGACCGTACCGGAACCCTCTTTGTTGACTTTGACTGACCCCGAGCAATTCATCGGCTACAAACGGTTGCCGTATATTGGTACTGGCATTGTACATGTCTGTTATGGACATCAGAGCTTTTTGTTTGAGAGAAGAGAGATGTTGTTGTCGCGATGTAGCTGTCACCGAGATAATGGATCGTATGTCAGGATGTCATGTAATTAGTTAGCAGTATTTATCAGAATTTTTCCACTAGTTTTCCAATACGCCGCTTTCTCCCCCATTCGACATCGCATTCGTTGACCACATAGGGAAATCTCGAAGTGGAGCAGCTCATGACGATCACCTTCTCGGCTCGCCCCCGCTTGACTCCAACTGGAGCCGCGTTGCGCAGCGCGTGTAACTATTAATGAGAATGACTCGCAACACAACCGCAGGCGGATTTCGAGTTCTTGAAAAGCGAATATCCTCTACGTTGCGGTGGCAAGTGTCTGTGAGCCTGACTCTACTAATCCTGCTCTCAAGATGAACCCGCTGCCGATAAAACTCACTCTGAAGGGTAGCTCCCGAGAGGTATTGCTGATTTCCCCAAGATACACTGCTTCTGTCAGAAAAGGGGAAAGCTAACTGGATTCCCTAAGGTTGGTCTCGAACATGGACGAGCGTTGCGGGATCAAATCCGCAGCCAAATCAACATCTACGACGCCATGTTCCAGTACACCTCGAAGCTCTCCTGGCCGGAGGTCCGCGAAGTCTCGAAGGAGTTCCAGCCATCGATGAAGAAGTTGACTCCCCATCTATATGCCGAGATGGAGGCAATTGCCGAGGGAGCCGAATTGGACATACTCGATATCGTGGCTCTCAACTGCCGCAGCGAGATTGCATTGGGCAAGTTCTCCGATGGCTGCACGTCGCTTTCTTGGAAGAAGAATGAGAATAGCCGGGTGCTCTGCCAGAACTGGGACTGGAAGCCGTGTGTCTCGAAGAACCTGGCAAGGGTCTCGATTGAACAAGCTGGGAAGCCTAAGATTTACATGATCACCGAGGTGATGATACCCCATTCATGCCACCGTCCACGGGTCTTTCGAGTCTGATGACTGATACCTATCTGTCTCGCTAGGCTGGTATTGTCGGCAAGATTGGTTTCAACTCTGCCGGGGTTGGAACGTGTCTGAATGCCATTCGCGCCAAACCCATGATCAGCAGCAAAGTGCCCATCCATCTCGCTCTCCGATTATGCCTCGAAACCACCTCTGTGGGCAATGCAGTCCGGGTTCTTGAGTCCCTGGGGGGTGTTGCCTCTGCTCAGCATATCCTGGTGGCAGATAGCAGCAAAGCTCTGGCGCTCGAGCTATCACCAGTGGGCAATAGGTACCTACCCGAAGATGCGTCGGGCCTTATTGGCCATACCAATCATTTCCTCGTGAACACTTACGTAGAAGAGCCGCCGTGGCTGTCGGGATCTACCATCCGGCTCAACCGCCTGCGGGAACTGACCCAAGGGCTGATTGCAGAGGGAGTGGAGGGTGATGCCATTACACCTGCTCTCTTACGAGAAAGGGTATTCTCCGATACTTTCAATACGCCGCAGGCGATATGTTGCCAGGAGGATGATATCTCTTCTCCCAACGCTACTCTATTCAATATTGTGATGGATCTGAATTCAGTCCAGCCTGCTGCGGAGGTTGTCTTTGGACGTGTCGGCTCTGGGGAGGAAGGCCCTATTTTGAAAATGTCCTGGGACTAATTATTGGAGGAACATTTGCTACGGGTGGCTTTCTTGCACCAATGGTGTTGAATCTGGACACCGGGATATTTTGAGATGATGTTACTACAATGTGAAAGTGCAGTTTGCTTCGGCATGGATGTTATCTGGGTATTCTCTTGAGACAAATCTATTTTGAGATCACGACAATAGACAAAGAAATTCAAAGAAATGCATAAAGAACTTAATTATAAGGCTTGGTGGACTCGGCGCGTAAAGATTACTGCTCCTGCGGCTTTGTCGTCCAAAGATCGATTTAAATATGAGAGAAAGGGTCAATAGAGACAAGCCGAGACAAATCAATCCAAAAGAATCTTTTGTGTCTTTCATGCCCACTTGCAGGGCTTGGATAATGGCAGTATGCAAAGACAGTCTAGAAATGAAGTATAAAATGCCCTCGGAGTCTCCCTTCGTTCGATTTCGTGTCCATCAGCAATCACATACAATTATCCACCATTTTGAACAATTCCCATTACTCCTCGAATCATCTTGACAAAGCTAGACCAACCTACTCCTGTTACCACAAATTTACGGTGAGTTCTTCAAGCTTTTCGTCTCAAATCCGACACGATGGTCAATAAAAACCCCACTTACTCTCATATCTGGAAAGAGTCGGTCAGTCTTATGGATGCCATCTACAACATCCTTAGATTTTACCCCGAACGGTTCAACGAGACTCTTACAATGATGACCGAGCTCAGCGACAAGCTCGAAAAGCTCCTGCACATCGACAACTTCAGATGCGTCACTGTGAATCCCTTTAACGTGGAGAACGTGAGGGAAGTCATCAAAGAACAGCGTATCATCCTGAACGAGGATTCAACTCGCGCCCGGGAGATTTCCGGTATAGTAGAGATTCTTGCGCGCTTTATGAAAAAGATGAGACTGGTTGAAACCATTGACAAGGATCTCATCAGAACCATAGACGAGCTGCGATCGTCTGAAGAGCTGCGGCCTCAAGCCAAATACTCCAATGCCAGCTATGAACGCATCCTCCAAACTCCGATCGACAAACTGACCCCAGAGGAGCTGCAAGACCCGGTGTCCCTATGGACATCGTTCGAGACTCTGCTTGCGAGGCAGATTGCCATGCTCCGGGCGACTTGGAATACTGAGGGCGAAGTGGTGCAGTCGCTGGGCGAGCTCTGTCGCCGTCTGGACCGAATGAAACTGATGGTTGATGACGGGGCTATGGACGGTGCCGATTACTATCCCATCTGTACTGACTTTTCGGCAGTCTGCGCTGAATTTCGCAAGACCGTTGAGGAGCAACGAAAGACCCTTAAGGATCGCCCGAACATGGGACAGCAGGTTGCCAACTGTCTCGAATGCTTGATGCGTCTTCTCTACTGAGACTGGAGTTGACAAGCCGAACAATGGGCTGTGGAAGTAGCCAGAAGGAAGCTTGGTGCAAACTGTGAGTCGACATGGACCGCGAGTGTTTTGATTCCTTTAAGATGTCAAGTAAGTGTCAGCGATCTTTTTATCTTGCATGGCTCGTGCATTATTCTCTTCTCTTAATCCAGACTTGCCTGGCCCCTCCTTGCATACGCGATCATCACCTAAGTCCGAATCCACATTCGCCGTCTTGCCTTTCTGCAATATTTTTCGTAGTACCAAGTCTGTAGATCTGTAGGTGATCCAGCTCAGCACTATCAAATCTGTGTCACCAGGGAGCATAAGTGATCAAATGGCGGAATCCTGGCCAAAAGGGCTGTTCGCCGTGCGGGGGATGTGGATCAGGACCGCCGATTGCGGTATGCAACTTGGTGATAGATGCATTGCCCGATGCTTTTTTTCGGTGGGACATTGGCAATCGCTCTTCTTTGAATGGCGTTCGTCAGCTCCACCTTGACAGGATCGCGCAGGAGGGCGTCATCCGAAGCGACCATCACGTCAAATCGCGTTGTTTTGATGCCAGACTCGCTTTATCATCCGGATTCTTTGTCTAAAGATTAGGGCATGCACATGAATTGTGACCAACGCACAGCAGCGCCATTAGAGTGGCCCTGTGATTAGTGACTCCCCCCCTCGAATAATCTACTTGCCTTGAGCGGCTTGCTATATACAACAGGTCAACTCTCGTCCACCTTCCACACTGATATCATGGCCTCGGCTACCGGCATCCCGGAATCGCTCGAGAATGAGCCGCTACTGGGCAACCGAGGCGATGTGGCCCAGAAACAGGACGATAGCATTGCCCGCAATCTCATCGCAGGTGAAATGAGCCTTCCAGGATCGTGAATGCTCGCCCTGTTCTAATCAGCACCGGAGCCACAGGTACTGCGAGCGTTGCTCAAGTCGGCGTGTGGATTGTAAGCACCCAGTTATCTTACCAGGCTGCCTGGTACCCCGAGGAGATTCAGAGAGACTAAAGAGGCTGGATGCCGTCACAGTTGACCGCGCTCGTCTGGACGAAAATCTGGTCGCAACCGCTCTCCTTCTTCACCCCTCATCCGGTCAGTCACCTCTAACCAGGCAGCTGCAGGCGCTTGTCTTTCTGGTTCCTTGCGCTATACAAGAAACACAAGATCGGCGTCCGACGTCCGACCAAACTGACCACTCTGTGCTATCGCAGCTTCTCGGCACCACCGGCCTTCTCCTTCAAGTCCAGGCGACTCTCATTCTGCAACCCACCGCGACGCCCCAGCAGAAGCTCCTGGGGACACGAATCCACTACGGCATCCAGCTCGTGAGTGTCACCTCCTTCCTATCAGCCTTCGTTATCATCGAAATCAACAAAGGCGACCATCCCCACTTCATATCCCCGCACGGCATTCTCGGCTTGCTCACCGTCATCTTCATCGCGTTACAAGCGCTCGTCGGGGTCGTCCAATTCTTCCTGCCAGTCACCCTTCTCGGCAGCGTTGAGGCGGGAAAACGACTCTACAAGTACCACCGGTGGTCTGGCTATGTTCTGCTATTGCTGGAGATGGCGACTGTCGTGGCGGCGACGCAGACGGGATACAACTTAGCCGCCATCCACATTCCCGCAGGGGCGGTTATCGTGACTGTCATCGCCATCGTGTTGGGGGTCGGCGCCAGAATTAAGAAGCAAAAGCTGGGACTGTGATATGCTGGACGACATGTCAACGGGGGCATAAGGTCGACGTCTGCGACGGGTGGTGCTGATGATGATTTCGATGGATTGATGAGACCATGAGACTGGAACAGCCACAATGATAGTTGGCCGTGATGCAAGAATGCCTGACAGAGAATGAAATTAGCATGCAATGTGATTATCGAGATTGTTCGTCGATGGATGGAATCGTAGTCGAGTCGATGTAGTTTGATGGTTTGACGGCCCTTGGCGATCCACTCGCGGGCGACCGCGGACGATCCACTCCTTCGCATTTTCCCTTCTCTTCCCAAGCCCGCCATGGCACCTTCCCCTGCCCCCTACGTCTGCTTCAGTTGCAGATGGTCGCCTCGAAATGTGCTGAAACAGCAGCTGCTACGCCGCAGCTTCTCAGCCTCCCAGCGCAACCAGCAGATTCTGCGCCCGGCCACAGCGCCGAAGCCCACGCCGGACGTGAAACACATCCGCCAGAATGTCGATCGCTACGCACAAAACTGCAGAGAACGGAACTTTGCCCGCCATGCGGAGTATCCGTCGGACATACAGCGCCTCTCTGAGGAAGCAAGGCAGCTCGATCACGACCTGAAGACTCCGAGGGCCCGGATCAAGCAGCTCGAGAGGACAATTGCGAAACTATCCATTGCGGCTCGACAAGATGTGAACAAGGACGAGGGCGGAAGCGGGAATGATAAGGACGCGAGCGAGCAGCTAGCAGAGCTCAAGGCAGAAGCGCAGAAGCTGAAAGACGACTCTCACGCCATAGCTCTTCGCCAGTCGACGTGTACCGACGAGATCCACCGGCTCGCCCTCTCCCTCCCGAACCTCTCATCCTCCGAGACGCCCGTTGGAAATGATCATCGTCTGGTAAATTATATCAATTTTGATCCCCAAGCGCCCCCGTCCTGGACGAGCCAGGCACCCGCACAGCTCCAGGCGCGATCGCATGTCACCATCGGGACGGAACTGGGTCTAATCGACTTCACGAGCTCAGCGACGACAACGGGATGGGGCTGGTATTTCCTCATCAACGAAGGAGCGATGCTAGAGCAAGCCCTGGTCCAGTATGCACTGAGCGTGGCAAGACGGCGCGGCTGGAAACCAGTTGCACCGCCGTCGATCGTCTACTCCTACGTTGCCGAGGCGTGTGGGTTCCAACCGCGCGACCAACACAACGAACAGCAAATCTGGTCAATTGAGCAGAACGAGCGCGACCGCGATAGCAAGCCACCCCGCTCGCTGACCGCGACCGCCGAAATCCCCCTCGCTGCGATGTATGCTGGCCGTGACATCGATGCGAAGGAGCTCCCGATCAAGATGGTCGGCGCGAGCCGGTGCTACCGCGCCGAAGCCGGCGCTCGCGGCGTTGACACCAAAGGTCTTTACCGAGTCCATGAATTCACCAAGGTGGAACTGTTCGGCTGGGCAGACGCCGCGGTGCCAGACAGGACTACTTCCGATGACCTCTTCGCCGAACTGCTGGACATGCAAACCGAAATCCTCACCTCTCTCCATCTCCCGTGCCGCGTACTGGAAATGCCCAGCACCGATCTGGGAGCCAGCGCAAGCCGCAAACGCGACATCGAGGCCCTCTTCCCCTCCCGTTTCCGCCCGGCGAGTACAGAATCGCACTCAGCTGCTGTCGATCCCGCAGCTCAACAGCTCGAGTCTGCGTGGGGTGAAGTCACCTCCGCTTCTATCTGTACTGATTACCAGAGTAGGCGTCTGGCAACCCGCGTTCGCGGAGGTGCGACCAAGGAGTCCCGCTTCCCGCATACTGTGAACGGTACCGCTATGGCTGTTCCGCGGGTGCTGGCTGCTATTCTGGAGAACGGCTGGGACGCCGAGCGTCGTGTTGTAGTTGTGCCCGAGGTCTTGCGGCCTTGGATGGATGGCATGGAGACGATCGGTCGACAGTGTTAGGAGGCTGGCACCGATTCCTATGCCTTCTTTACTCTGTTGTGTATATTATTGTGATATATCATTCTTGGGGCTCTGTGTACGCGTAGGTAGAGACTTCATCGGGAATTGCAACATGGGTACCAAGCGATATCTTCTTAGCTGATACCTCATGAGGTAGAACGATCCACCCACATCCCGCCCCGGAGAGTCTATGGGAACTCTTGGGCCGTGTATGTCAGATCCGAGGAGAACCGGGCAAAGGATGCCGAGGAACGAAAACAGTAGTAGCAAAAGGGAGATTCATGCCATCGTAAACACATTAACTAGGAGCGCAAAAAGGGGGATCAATCAAACGCGTCACATCATCGGATAATCAAGCATGAGCATAAGAGTACAGCTCATGCGTTCCGCCCAAACCGAACCAGCAGTCCAGGGGAAAGGAGCAGACGGAGATTCAGAAAACGCCAGAAGCAACCTCCCAAAGCCGAGAAATTAAATCAGAAAATGATATGAGCCACCATTCCATGTAGATCGAGGATAAAGAAATTCAAGTTAAGAGCAAAAAGTATGGTCCTGTCGTTAGATTAGTTTAATTCCAGGGTAGATCGGCTTCCTCGACTCGCGTGCAGGTGAGATACGGCAGTCCTGTAGCAGGGGCGTTCTCAGGGGCTCCTGGAGTAGCACGACCAGCTGATTCAGTGCCACGTTTGATTTCCAGTTCAAGGAAGTTCCGCATTAACGGCTTGACAATCTCCCGAGCCAGACGCTTGATCTCGTCCATCTTGCGTTCGAAGCGTTTCAAAGTATCGCGGGTGTAAAGGGAATCTGAAGACGGAGTGGCATGGAGTTTCAGAAAACGCTTGAGCTCGTCGCGAGGGAGATATGCCTGTGTGGAAGCAGTCCCAATCAGTCTGTACACGCGAGCAGTTGGGTCGGGCACTGTTGCTGGCCTCGACGAGCCTGTCTGGGACCCCGGTCCATTCGGCGGCGGGGCACCACTTTGGGAATTCGATGGGTTCTTGAGTATCGGTGCCGGTGGTGGGGTCGTATTCTCAATGAGCCACTGGCGGAACAAAGAGACGGCGAGCCAGTCCAAGTAGGCATTGTTGGGGCCGACGCGTTCGCCGCGCGACGTGGTTAGAGAAAGGCGGAAGAGCTTTGACTCAACGCGAGATTTGAGATCTTCAAGGTCCTCGTATTTGTCTTCAATCAGATCCAGGACAGAATCGGGGAGAGGAGCGTATGAGCCATTGCGCAAGTTCGGCAAGGCAGCGGGCCATTGGCCCACGACGTGGATCAAAGCTTCGGAAAATATCACTCGGCTGCGCGCCAGATACCCCAGTTTAAGATAGCTCGGTGGATATTTCGAAATCTGCTTGAACAGGCGCGATCCGAATCCTAGCAGGTGGTGGTCAACGCGAGGCCCCGTCACCGATAGGGCGTCGTACATGTCTGCCAGTGCGAGCAGGGACTTGCATTCGGTATAAGCAGAGGCAATGTTGACGCTGTTCAGGAGCGGCGGGTGATTGTAGAACAAGCGGAATAGGTTGTCATAGTCGCGAAGCAACGGATCAACCGCACCCTGATCTCCATCCCCGTTCTGTGGCAGATGAACCACAGATTGCATTCCCGCCAAGTTGGCCATGGACCGGAAATAACCTGCTTGCGCGTTGGATGGCTTGGTCATTGTCGGTGGAAATGCTATTTGACTTCCGCTGAACATAGGCGCGTAGCTCGGTGGCTGCTCAAGCGTAAGGTGTCAGCCCGGTAAAACACTGGCTGGTTACAATCTGAGACCAACCTTTTGAACCAGAATGGGCTCTTCATCCTCCCCCCGGTTCTCCCAGTCAAGTTCATACCTCCACCGTCGCTTCTCTCCCGGCCGTATGGGCAGTCCTCCATGCTCGGACTGAACCAAGGTGGACCCGTTGGAAAGGGAGGAGTCGTCCTCGCTCACCCGCGACAATGTCCCATCTGGCTTCGGCGGCACCGACACGTTCTGCCGCGACCAGGCCTCGTTGGTGCTTGCCTCGAAGAAGCCCGAGCACTGTGCCAAGATCAGCCGGTGGAGGAGGTAACGCTTCTCCTGCGACCCGGCGCGGATCGCGATCTCCATGTCGCCCGTGTACGTGAAGATGGGGAAATCGTTCGACGAGGCGTGCAACGAGCTGCCGCCATGGTAAGACCGACCCGAACGATGTCGCCGACTCGAATGAGAGTGACGCGATACCACGGAAGGGGCGCTTTGGTGTGGCGCAGTACGATCAACGACCTGGGCTTGGGAGACCATTTCGCCAGGGTGTAGACAATGGCCTCAAGAGTCCGAAGACCCGGTTAGAGAAAAGCAAAAGAGGCCTCCGGTGATGAACATCTGTCAGCACCGACTGGACCCGTCATCCACCAAAGGGGAGTGGAGTGTTTGGTAATGGACGGTTGTGTCGAGAGAAGTTGAGTGGTGTCGCGACGGGCGGATTCCCCGCGATCCGCAAAACAATATAGTCAACTACTTAGTTCTTCGCCGGGCGGATCTCGGAGATCGGGATGTAAAACGTGAAGAGCCCCAGGGGGGCCAAAAGCAGAAATAGTCTCTCAACAGAGAATTCCTTGTAGAAGGATTCCGGTTCCTAGAAATTTCCCCAACTCGTTGGTTTTTTGTGTCCGCAGCCGCAAGCAGCTGAATTCGAGAGCCGAGCGGTGGCAAAGGCTGGCTGCGGCCAATAACCAATTCCCGACCAGAGCATCTCCGGATTTCTATCATTTTTTTGTCGATTCGATCATTTCTATCTATGGAAAATCACTCTCGGTGAGAATCTCAAGACTATCTGCGACCACCGAGGGTTCATTATATGAGGCCACCTCCCCGAGTGTTCGGGGCCTTCCTCTTTTGCGCCCCTCCCCACGTCTTCTCCTCCCTTCTTTTTGGTGGACGCCCCATTGTCCGGTGGTTCACGTTCACGTTGAATCTCCGGGCTTCTTCGCCGTCGATATTAGGCTCTTGCGTCTTCGCGGGCTCGATCTTTGCTGGGAGACGCGTTACGGCCTTACACGAGGTCGCACGAGTGACTATTGCGACGCTCTCCTCCTACTCGCTCGCCGCCCAAATCCCCCCGCGATCTTCAAAAAATCTGGCCTTGGACACCCCTTCCCGGGACAGCTTCTATAGCTGTCCCGATCTGTCAACGCTGCAGATTTCTCAGCCGTCGGTCTCGGCCTCTGTTGACGCTCTCGACCACGACTTCAATACCGAGCCTTCTCGCTCGCCGTCGCCCGAGAACGGTGCCCCGCGCGGCGCGAAGAAGCGTTCGAACCGCCAGGCCGTCTCGAGGAAGGCGCGCGGCGTGATCGGCAAGGTTCGCGCATTCCATCGGATCGTTGCCGCCAAAATGGCGCATCCGTCCATCAAAATCGATACCAACATCCAAACCACCAAGCGTGGACTGCCGGTAGACAACGATGCGGGCCCCGATGTGCTCGACGACGGGCAGGGGAACCCCCGGCTGGAATCAGGAAACACGGACGACGTCCCACCGTTCCTGTGCCAATCGGTCTCGGGTGAGTGAGGGGCGCATGCGCCTATCGGAGAATACCTTCTGCACGTGGGAGGTATCGGGCTGACCGCTTTGCGCGATTGTATAGAGATTCATGACAAGTTCGAAGATCTCGAATGGATGCAGCGGACGCGCCTGGCGGAGGGCATGCTCTCCAACGACCCAGCCCACCCGTGGGCCCTCGAGAGCGACCCCGATGTTAAAGCCAGGAATCGATATATCAATGTGCAGGCCTGGGCGAACTGCCGCATCCATCTGCGGGTGCCCGAGGGCGAGTGCGATTTCATCAACGCCTCTCCGATTGTGCTGAAGGACTCGGTGACGCAAGAGGAGCGGCGGTACATTGCAACCCAGGTAGGTAGCTGACCGGGTTTATCTGCTTCTGGATCTATGGATGGCTGCTAAACAATTTGTAGGGCCCCAAACTGGGTCAGCTCTGGCATTTTTGGCATATGGTGTTCCATGAGAGTACAGAAGTGGGTGTCATCGTCATGCTCACGCAGACCTTCGAAGCAGGCCGGGAAAAATGTTCTCAATATTTCCCGTTAGATTTGGACCAGGCTTCAATGGCTCTTTCGGCCGAGGAGTCAGACCCGTTTGTGAGCGACGAAAGTGATGAGCAGGAAGATGCGGGCATTGTTGGGAAGGTCACCTTGTTGGAGACCACCTTCGATCCCAAGACACGTTCGGAGATTCGCAAATTGGAACTGACCATTGGCTCCGAGTCGAAGATCGTCTGGCATTTCCTGTTCGCCGGCTGGGCCGATTACTCCAAGCCTGAAGGAAGTGACCGCCAAGCGCTGCTCGAACTCATCACTTTGTCCGCCTCCAAATGCAGCACAGACAACCCACGCGTCGTGCATTGCAGCGCTGGTGTTGGCCGGACGGGGACTTTTATTGCATTGGACCATCTCTTACGCGAGCTCGAATCGGGCCAGTTGCTGCAGGTAACCGATTCAGAGACCGATCCAGTCTTTGAAACCGTAAACCAGATGCGCGAACAGCGCATGATGATGGTCTACAACGAGATGCAAATGCAGTTCATCTACGAGGTGCTCCGAGAGCAGACTGATGCAAAGCTGGGCAAGCCCCCCGTGCAAAATCACCACCAGTCTCCCAGCAGTGACACCGATGGGCGGTCGGCGAAAGTGGCCAAGCTGAGCGACCAGGCCGATTACCTGCCGGCTTCGAAGCCGGAATTAGAGGCTGCCGTGGACAACGTTTCAACTCCGGTGCGAAGCTGGTCTGGCACTCCTGACTTGTCGGACAATGAGTAACCATGCGTCTTTGCTCGGTCGCTCAAACCTCAAAATCCCCAGTGGCGTCCATGCTATTACACTATTGTTCTCCTTTTCGTCGCGATGTGTTTATGACCCCCATTGGTTTCTCAATCTCATTTTCCTGCATCATATCATGGCATCCGGTGTTAGATCGCTTGTTTTTATCCGCCTACAGTTGGTTTCTTGTTCTCTTTCTCCTACTCTCATTCTCCTTCGGTCTTTGTCTCTCCGTTTACTTGCATGAAACACCTTGCTCCAACCCCTTGCCTTTGTTTCTGAAATACCCCACAGCTTGCATGGTCATGGTCCTATTGTTGATGCCCTTTGCGCCATATGTAGTTCTACGTTCGCCGGCTGGAGTTGCCTAGTCTCGCATTAGAATTGCTGTATATTAGCAGATTCTCGAGTGGTTGTATGTTCTGGGTCGATCAAGTCCCAGCCCTGCAGTCAGCCGCCCGTCCATAACTAGCTGCTTCGAATATATGTAACGAACCTGAATTCGTTTCACTGCCTACTACGTATGTAGATAGAGTCAACCTCGGCCACCCTCAGTAATCATACCTAGGTATGTTGTGTATATACGTAGGTATCTAGACGGCCCTGAGCCCCTGCCATAGGCTTTTCTTGTCTGACAAAGATTCTTCAACACCATCTGTTTACTGACTCTGATGTCATTGCATGGATTATCATGGCAGAATTGGCATTAGAAGGATTGGTAAATGTACATTTTTTTCTGGATAAGGCCAGGCCCCGGTCGGAGAAAGATTGCAGTCTAAACCGAGACGAGCGTGGCCACTAGAAGTTGCCCTCCTTCCCAAATCCAAGCAAGAACTATTCGTCATCATCAAAGCAGGTGATACAAAGAAACGAGCGCTCCGAAGCAGAATTTAAATTGAGTGACTGGTAACATACCAACATGAGATCAATCAGTGCGTCAATCCATAATCATGAAATGGGTAAATATTGACAACCAAAATGGAGCCGCAGCCGGAAACGAGGGGATTCGGTAAATTCTCATGGATCAGATTGTCCCCAGGTGTTTGATTCCACAGAAGCCAGGAATCAATCGCTACGCTTTCCTGGGGCATCTGCGACTGCTGGCCCGCCGCTGGCGACACTGGCCTTGCGGTCCTCATGGTAGCTTGGAGGAGCCGTTGAAAGCTCAGCTGGGCCCGGGCCATCCTCTGTATCCCAGTTGTCCTCGGCATTCTCGTCCCAGTTATCAACTTCTTGCTCCAGGCTCATGACGCCGGATTCCTGGGGACCCAGTCCCTCGTTCTCATGGGAGTGTCCAAGTCCGACCCCAAGCTCGACGTCTTCGCCTCCACCTTCCATCATGCCAAAGCGGTTCTTCCGGCGACGCTCAAGCATACGGCGGTGATACCAGCCGCATAGTCCAACGGCACCGAGGCTGCCGACAACATTGGCGAGAATGTCGAATGGATCAAAGGCTCGGCCGTTGGGCAGAAAGCCCTGGAAGACTTCAGATCCGATACCTAGACCGAGTGTGCAGACCAGTAGAGTCATATGCAGGGTACGCCGCCGCGAGGTATCCAAAATCCAGTAAAAGGTGATCGAGATGAGGAAGAAAGTGAGCAAGTGCAGGAATTTGTCATTGGGCTGGAACTGTGCCGGGATGGATGAAGAAGTGCTATGTGGGAGGAGGCCGATGTAGGCAGCGAGTATGAGCAGGAAGACGAACGCCCCTGGAGGTATTGGTTAGCTACTTGCACGACCGGATGACCATCTGGGGAGATAGCATGATCGGACGACGAACCTGCGAAAGGGTAGCGAATCCGCATACTGGCCAGTGATTGGAAGGCAACGTGATTTCTAGAAAGGTTCCACGGGCGTTCCGAGCAGACTGGTGGCCGTGCGATTCCCAACTTAGTTCGAGGTGATGATACCACCAATGCGGACGTTGATCAGTTGGGCCCAGCTGCTGCCTTAGGTGTCATATGTGGAGAGATAAGATCCAGTCAAGAGGTCGGGGGAGTGACGATCAATACATGCCGCAGTAGCAACCAGCGATAAATCACACGAGCTATCGAGAGGATGAGCTCCGACCGATATCAATAGACTCGCTAGTTAATGAAGGTCGTCGCCGATGGGGACGATTCACTAAGGCGGAGATGCGCGGCAGATCGCGTCTCTCCGCCTTCATGCCTGCCGTAGTTCATCCCCGTCCAGAGAAACTTCCTTACAGAAGCCCTCAACTTCTTCATCAAACCTCGGCGCCATTCCATCCTTGTTGGCCCTTTTGACATCTCCGGTCAATTAGGCTCGCCGCGCAGCTCATCTTGATGCCTTTATTCCACTGTTAAATACCCTCCTTGTGATTCCTCGGCCCGGTAACCCAACCGTGGAGATTCGAGTCTCGCCCGCCCCAGAACCGGGGTTTCGGAGCGAGCATGTCGCTCGGTCACAACGCTTGGCCTCCAGGCAACATACGCCCTCCGGATGAGCACCAGGAATCGCCGCGCCCGGCCAATGGCTTGGTCAAGACTTTGTCCGGGTCGCGAACGCCTCAAATACGCGGTTCTGTCAGCGCGGACGGGCCGAACGCAGGTAGTATGACATCCGAGCCCGATATCGCGGTCGAGGAGGACCCGCGCCTTGCTCAATTTCGCGAATTGTATCGCCGGAGCGAGGCGAAAATAAACGCGCTTTTTTCTGGGCGCCATGATGCTGATGAGGCCACGGGCACTGCGGTCGCGGAGATCGAGCCGCATGAGAGTCAACCCGAACGCGTCGATGCGCCGGCGCCTCCCTCGGCCGCCCCCCACAAACCCACCCGCAAACTCGATGACGACTATGATGACTACGATGAGGACGATGATGCGGATATGGCTGATTCGGCTGAATCGCCTTCGAAGGCCAATTCGACACCGGCGTTGCAAGATCCCAGTGCCGCCGTGCCACAGGCCCAGCGCCCCGGTACCGCGGCTTCAACTAGCGCCGATGGCACAAAGGAGCCAAAGAAGGAGACATTGGAGGACCTTCGCAAGCAGCTTGAAGAAGACAAGAAAGCAACGGAGGAAGCCGCCAAGAGGAGCTTCCATACCCTTTTCTATACTCTCGAGAACGACCGAGATGCCATGCTGGATCAGCAGCGATTGGAAGAGTCTGAGAGACAAGTCGAGGCTGAGATTTCAGGTCAAGCTGGCACCGCTGGAAATAATGCCGCCGGCGGTTCAAATGGATACAGTTCATTGAGCAACACAAATCTTGGAGCTTCCAGCTTGACTTTGAAGAACTTGATTGCTCGCATTGACAAAAAGCGTGACATGGTTCAAGCATCCGATGCCGAGCTTCGCAGTCTCCTAAGCGAAGTCCGTAAGAATCGCAGCAAATGGGCCAGTGAAGACAAGATTGGCCAGGAAGAGCTCTATGAAGCCGCGGAGAAGGTCTTGAGTGAACTCAAAGCGATGACAGAGCATTCCACTGCCTTTTTGACCCGTGTGAACAAGCGCGACGCACCGGACTATTATACAATTATCAAACATCCCATGGATCTCGGAACCATGACTAAGAAACTCAAGGGCTTGCAATATCGGTCAAAGCAGGACTTTGTTGATGACCTAAATCTCATTTGGGCTAATTGTTTGAAATATAACACGAATCCTGAGCATTTCCTGCGCAAGCATGCTCTCTACATGCGGAAAGAGACCGAGAAGCTCGTCCCGCTTATCCCTGAAATTGTCATTAGGGATCGAGCTGAAGTTGAAGCCGAAGAGCGTCGTCTACAACTAGCAGAGCTTGATGGTGCAGAGGAGAGTGACGACGAACCCATCATGTCTTCGCGGGGAAGGAAAGCACCCGGAAAGTCCTCAAAAAAGGGCACTGCTCCCTCTCGCAATACCCCGAGTGGCTCTGAAGATCCTTCAGGTGCGCCCTCAGCCCAACCTCCGGCGCCTGTTCGAGCAGATTCGGACACAGCTATGGAGGCTAGTCAAAACGGGTTTTCGACACCACCTCCAGCGTCTCACACACCTTCTGACCCTACGGGGCTAGGGGCGGGTGCCACCGCTAGTCAGCAAGGTGATGCGATGGAAATCGACGTTCCAATTGTATCAGCTAATGCTCTTAGTGCCCCTCTCGGTCCCTGGTGCGGAGCTAGAGGATCCCGAGTATAAAGTGTGGAAGCAAGTGACAAAGAAGGACCGAGCTCTCATCGCGGCAGAGCGGCACCGCCTGCTCAAAGGTGATAAACTCAACCCAGAAGAACCGGCTCTTCTTCGTACCAAAGCCGGCATGCGACAGTGGCTTCGACATGAGAAGCAGGCCGCAATTGAGGGCGATAAGCTACACGATGCTAGGTCTCAAGCCATGGAGCCAGAAGCTGCTGGTGAGACGCTCGCAGAAGGTATTGAAGGCGAAGAGGAAAAGACGATTCCTTACTACTATGATGTGATGTCTGGTGTGCCCGATCTCCCCGAACGGCTACTTTGGCAGGAAGACACCGAAGGAAATGTTGTCGATGCATCGGAAGAATTTCTCAAAATTCTGCCCAAGGGATCTTTCACGCAGCCTGACAGTAAGCTGACTCGCAAGCTGAATTCAAACATGCGACAGATGCAAGAGACTCGCAAAATCTGTTCAAAGGTTGGCGTTGTGAAACAGATGCAACTGCAATCCCAGGTATGCGATTACCTGCTATCTTTTGTCTTAGGTATCTGAGTTACAAAAGTTGGACTAACTGGCTCACAGATGTATCAAAACCAATTTCAAAAGTATCAACCAGAGCCTTTTGTGGAGCAAGACGTACCTCCTCACGTTATGAATGATAGCGGCCCTGTCATTGCACCTGGAACTTGTCGTGCAGCACTGCAGCGGTCTGTGGCCAAAATTTTCTATCATACGGGTTTCGAGGAGTACCAGCCTTCTGCAATTGAAGTTGCTACCGACATAGCATCCGATTTCTTCCAAAAGATTGGTGAAACGGTCAAATCCTACATAGAAGCCCCCAAGGTTCCAGCCACTAACTCCCTGGAAGCTGCGTCATCTGCGGCTGAATGGAAGCCAGCCTACACCGAGCCAGAGGTCGTCCTTCACACACTCTCTGCTGTTGGCATCACCATTGATGAGCTAGAGTCCTACATTAAGGATGATGT
Source organism: Penicillium hispanicum (assembly GCF_028827665.1). Classification (NCBI taxonomy): domain Eukaryota; kingdom Fungi; phylum Ascomycota; class Eurotiomycetes; order Eurotiales; family Aspergillaceae; genus Penicillium; species Penicillium hispanicum. Next base: position 2,596,920 of record NW_026623193.1, read on the forward strand.
CGACCGCCTTGGAACCAAACTCACTACTGCTCATGACCGTCTCAAGTCGCTCCTCACTGAACTTCTCCGGCCTGCTCTTGCCGATGGTGGTGAGGACGGATCCCATGCATTCGCCGATGGAAGTGAGCAATTTGTTGGTGGTGACTTTGCCGAGGATATAGACGAAGATTTCTTCGGCTTCAAGGAGCTGGGACTGGATCGCGAATTTGGTCTTTCTACGCTCAGTGTTCCATTGCACCTGCTTCAAAACCGGATGTATAATGCGGCGCAGTCGCAAAACACAAGGTACGTTGGTTTTGTCAAGCTCCATAGTTGGTTGGTCTTCATTCTAACTCTTCTATCCGCAGTGCCATCCAAACAGTTACCTTGTTTCCGCCGCCCCCTTCATACGCTCGTGTCTCTGTGGACAACTTGTCCAACCAGATTGGCCTGGTTCAAGCGTTCTTTAAGGCCAAATTAGACGCAAACAACGACGAGCCTCTCGTTGAAGATCTTGAACTCCCACCAAAGCAAAGACCCATGGCTGCCAAGCCTCGTCTTCCCGCCTCTGGCAAAATTCCACCTTTGGCTAGTGTGTCCGGGCCTACAACCAGCCCCCAGAAACGACCTGCGCCCCCTTCTGCAGCTCGCGCCGCCAAGCCAGGTGCCCCGGCGGAGCCTAGCAAGAAAAAGGCCAAGAAAAACAGCGGAGTCACTCTGGAGATGCCAAACTTCAACGTGGACGGGGATGCGGATCAGGCCACTGGCGTGGACAGCACTAAAGACTTTGCGTCTGTCGACCTTAATTCCAAGTCTGTTGATGGGTCTGGCATGCTTGATGGCGTTAGCGATTCACAGCCTCCTCCGCATGAGCATACCAATATACCTATGACAAATGGGACTACGGCGTGATCTACCCTACCTCCCGATCTCAGGAGACCCTTCAGATGCCTCCGGGCGTGTCTTCCCTCTTCCACAGCTCTCATCCTTTCCTTCCCCTCACATTAATTTCCCTCCTTTCCAAACCACATACCTTTGTGCTGCAATGTGCACTTCGCAGATGAGAACTGATGATTGTTGATTCGACTCATCCCTTCACATGGTTCGATGCGAATCCCCAGCTTGTGATGATCCGGGGGACGAGGGTGATCATGCCAGCATTTCATGAAGGCTGCCAAGTGAGAAGCATAGAGCCTTTCACCCAGCCTTGCCCGACTCGACCACCTTACCTTCAACTGTGTGATGTATTATGTCCTTCCTACACCCACGGTCGGAACTCCATAATCCTGTATTCAAGTCTGATTGCCACCATTTTGCACGTGTACCATAGCATACCATTCGCCAGCTGGCCATCTATCTAAATTCTCTTGCCTTGGTGCTTTGTTCCAAAATCATTTATACAGTCATTCCAATGTCCCTTTCAACCGAGTCCACCGTAAGGCCGAATGCGCCAAAACTCACATCGTTTGTGAACACTGAGGGTGTTTATTTTGCTTACTGGCTCGTTTGAGTAGCTGACATGGATTTGTGAAATCCTCCAAATGACGTGCATGCAATGTGATCACAGTCGAGTTGCCGCTGGGCAGTGTTATTACTTTTGTCATCCTCAGGACACGCCCAAGGAGCCCAAGGATAGTTATGGTAGTTTCTACCATACAACTTAGGACTACGAAGCTGGGACCATCCAGGTATCAGACTGGCGGGTTTTACTCAACACTTTGCAGGGCGTCTACGAAGAGAACTCGTGTGCGAAAATCACAAAATGTATTTTCTAATGATAGTCAATGAGTAATGACCGTTTCGGCCAGACCACACGACCGATGCTTCGGTCCGCAACCAAAGTCATTCATCCGCATCCGCTCGGTCCCTGGGGAGGGTCCAAATGGAGCCAAAACAACGACAGTCGCAGTCCAAAGCTTCAAGGTCAAGCACTGAATGGTGTGAAAGCAGGCGAACAGTACTGAAAAAGAAATCAAACTTGGGTTAGGTGGACAGGCAGGCATTGAAAGGAAAAGATGGTAGGAGGCCCCATACAGTCGGGAGTGTCAGCACCAGGGGGTACCGAAAATAGAGAATAGGATGCCGATTGTCGTAAGAAGCTGTCGCGCAATGCTTCAGAGCGGTTGACTTAGAGTCTGAAAAGACAAGCCGGGAGCCTCCACCATGGTATGATGCGTTTAGATCCACCACATTTTGTAAGGGAGACGGTTCGTCGAGCCAGCCATCTCAAGCAGCTTCTCCTTAGGGGCCAGAGGATCATCTGGGCTCGGCTTTTCAAGAGATCGGGACTGTTTGATCCCGCGGCCGCTCTGAGGACCAGCACTGGATGGGACATTTTCATGGTGGCGAGCACGCATCGAGATCAAGTGCGAATAGTAAATCGCAGGGTGGACCGAAACTGGGGTCGTGGAACGAACATATTGGTAGCTCTGTTCGTAGATCATGTTCTCCAGCTCCTCGGGCTTGTGGCCAATCTCATCCAGGAGAACTTTGTAGTGCACAGGGCGTGCAGTGCCTTGGAGTGCACTGTGGGAGTACAGAAGGAAGTCCCATCCATGGGGGCTCACGACATCACGGTCGATTAGAGTCCCTGGAAGAGGGTTTCCGTTGCTGTCAGCGCACGCACGATCCTTGGGGTTCGGGAATGCGCGATAGTGGTGACGCTTGTTGGCGACAACCACGGTGATTTTGCCCGGATACGTACTGAGCCCGCAGCACTCGGCGGCGACTCGTCGAATGGCTGAAACCTCTCGTGCCAGCACATTCTTGTACTCAGATTCAGACACCCCATCACGGAAGTAGTAGATGTTCTTTGGTGGAAACTTCCCCCTTCCGATAGTGCCAATCCATTCAAGAAGCAGAGGTCGAATGATGTCGCGAATGTTGTCTTCTCGGATTATCTCAACCTTGTCACCGTTGCATTGACAACCACCCATGTAACTGACACCATATGTATCATTGGAAATGCACATTGCTGCCAGAGATGGAGTCCAGACACCCAGCATGGGATGAGTGACATCAGCCCCGATGATGACCGAGTAAGGACGCAGGGCAGAGCGTGTGGAAGTAGGAATGACCCTGTTAGTGATACCACCGAGCTTGGCATTCACCTTCATCAAAACGTTCGAGTGGTACTGGGGCTTGTTTGACTTGCACATGGCAGCCAGGAGGACCTGAGAAGGTACACCGAATCGACAATCGGCAGACTTCTTGATTCGGAGGTACACAAACGAATCTTTGACGGGAACAATAAAGACCAACAGTTGTGGTTCAGCGCCCCAAGTCTTGCCGGTCATCTCATAGAGGGTCTTGACTGCCTGACCAATGTCTTCCTTGAGCTCGAGAGTAAATGCACGCCGACCGATCACCCCACCGTGCGCCTTGTAGGTTTTTTCAAAGAGATCAAGCCAAGCTTGGACTTGGTCGAAATTGATTGCGTTCCGGTGGCCGTTGAAATAACCAACTGCCCAGCTGTTCAGAGGCTCCACATTGGGCTTAAGGAACTTCTTTCCCCGGAGATCCCAACGTGCACTCGTGCCCGGGTTGTGTCGAGCATTGCCAAACTGAATCTCGGGATTTGGCAGTAGGCGAGCCTTCGTTTTGATCATTGATGGGCCAATTTCTAGGCCATAGTGGGTCAAGTTGGGGTCAGCCTGGTGGTTCAGCAGGCGCTTGCATTTGATGATGTGATCAAGGCGTTGAGCGGGCTTCTTTGCCGTGTAGCGGATCATGTCCGAGGTCTGTTGCTCAGTGAGTTTAAAAGGCCATCGCTGGAGGCCCTTGATGAATAGAAACTCTGCAGGGTACACAATTTCGTCACGTTCCATCTGCACGAGAGGCATCCGAGGATGTTGAAGAAGCACATTGTACTTCTTTGCGAAATACCTTGAAATGGTCATATCCTCAATCTTCCCAGTAACCTTGTCCTTGAATCGACACTCATATGTCGTCGCATTTGTGTTGAGAAGGCCGTGGATGATGAAACCCTTCTCCTTTTGAGGGCATCCCTCGTAGTGGGGGAAGACTCGAACTCCCTTGATCTTCTTGTTGATGCGCATCCAGTCCAAGGACTCTTTGATGCCACCAAATCCATCAGGGATGGGTGCAAGTCTCTTGGTCACCTCATCATCATCACCAAGGTCCAGCATGCCACGCATGATTCCCAGGAGGGAGAATCGAGAGAAGAATACAGCATGGGCTGTATCCAAATTTAAGAGCAATCCACGCTGTACGGATCTTAGCATTGATTCTTGGGGTAAACTTGAAGCAAGACAACTTACGGCAGAAGGTCGGATCATCTGGAAGATGCCACGGTAACATGTAGCTCCTCCCCAGAGCTGGTAGTGGAACTCATCAGACAAGGAGCGCGTTCCCATGTTGAACTCAGCGTGCAATCTCATTTCTTCCTCCTGAACATGGATATTGTGGAAGAAGTATGCACGCTTGTGCGCCGTGTATTCGCGGGAAGGCCAGTCTCGCAGTAAATGATCCAAGAAGTCTTCCAAGTCAAATAAGTTCGAGCTCAGAACTTACAACGGGATTTGGTACTTACTGAGAGCCTCAATGACATACTCATCCAGGTCACGTTTCTTCTCGAGCCAAGCATTGATAGCACCAAGGTGGATCTTGCGAGTTTTCAGCATCGAGAAAATCAGTCCCCTGCCGTGGAGGTCGGCCTGGCCTCCATGTGGGTTCCTTTTTCCATGCTCATAGATGAGTCGCTCATGAATCTCCTCACAGTCAATAAGAGACCTATCAATTTCAGCGGGAGCGAATATTGGATTGGCTATATGCAACAACCTACCATGCCGTTCGGTGTCCATCAAAAATAGCGTCAGGAAGCTTGAGCTTGCGAGCATCACAGTCAAAAAGGCGACGGATAACTCGGCGGTCGTCTTCTAGGAAGGGACCGGAAACCACATTGACCTTTGACCTTGTTAGTTTGAGAGTGTCAAAGAGAATGGTAGCCATGAATACACGTACCTCATATTGGTAAACTGGTCTGGTTGGGAACTTCAGAATGGGGAAGGCATTCATCACCACATCGATGGATTTTCCCGACGTGCTGTAGGCACTCCGCTCAATAGGTCGCACATCTTCTTTCTTGACGAAGTTAGTATCATGTTGATTCTCGAACAATAGCAAAAGAGAAATGGAAAAGGATTAAAGCAGGGAGAAGTACGAAATAATCGTGCTCAACTCAGACAGGAGGGATATTGACGACAGCTTACCGGCTCGCGATCCTGCATGAAGCAGTAGTATGGGATAAACGGACGAGTGAGCATGCCAACTCCTTCCACTTCGAAGTCCACATCATGAACGTCCTTTAAAAGTGACCCAGCCGATTTGACTAGGGTTGAATCCATTACTTTCTTTTGGGACGAAGCCCCGTTGTCATCCCCAGGGGGGCTGCCGTTCCCCGAGCCTCCATTCTTGGAGGGACCATTTTTCTGGTCGGAGCCGGTACCCCCGTTCTTGGAGTTCGAAAGGGGGTCCATAACGAAAGGATCCCTATGAATGTCAATGATTAACATGATTCCTCTTGCCATGTGTATTCAAAACAGAACGTGAGATCTTTCTTGTTCAGTAAAAGCCAACGGAGGGCCTCTGTTACCAGAAACCAGCGGCTGTACAGCAACAAGGTTGTATGTAATAGCCAAACAAATATTCAGGAATCCAACGCAAACCAGCATAGGTGTATGGAGTTTTTACTCACCAGATTTTGGGATCCAAGAGAGAGGAAGGTTGGGGTGTCGGTAAGAGGATGAGAAAGGGAAGAGAAAGGATGAAGTGCGGGGAATAAAGGGAGAAGAAAAAAAAACCTCGGTGACGGTAGCCACCGTCGAGATGCAGGAGATCTATCTCTGAGTGGTAACAGAGATATTGAATAGGAACGAAAATGTGAGGGTGGAGGAAAGGAAGAAGCAAGAAGATCGGGAGGTCTGGTAGAGAGGGGACCTTTTATACCCGACGAGGAAGGTCTCTAATGGATGGTGCTTTCCTTGTCGTGAAGCATGGAAGTTAATATGATCGAGCTGAGCATGCGAGGGTTCCAAGAATGGACAGCGATGATGACGATATGCCTTTCGTGAAGTATGGCAGTTGATGCGACCAAGCAGAAGATGTGTGGGAATAGATGCGAGGGGTAAATGGCATAGATAATGATATCTTTTTCTTTTCAATATCGAACCTTGTCATTGTCTGGCATAGTATTGAGTGAAAGAATCAAGCCCTAACGGTAATTGCCGCAGAACTATGATAGATCAGCTCAAGTCACAAAGATGCAACAAGCAGCAACGAGTGAAGCTGGAGGTGATTTCCAAGACTGGGCATTCCCTTGATTGGGAAGCTTCACGGGACATGGTGGTGAGAGATGATGCCAGTATGTGGCATAGTTAGATATCACAACCCGTCAAGGTGAACTGTCCAAGACTTGGCCAATCAGCCAAGTGGCATGGCACACGTACCGATGGGCTCCATTCAAGGTGAGCATTCACGTGAATGGATTCGTGAAGTGCTTCTCCCCATCCATTGGAGAATGGACTCAGAGAACCTGCTAGAACTTTGGAAAACATCACGACATTCACGGCCGAGACAGCCGGACAATTGTAAATTCGTAGATATCTGCCCTATGTGCCGAGAACTATACAGGTATGGCAAGAGAAACTCCCCCAGCGGAAAAGAGGACCTGGCCGAGAAAGAAACTTCCAACTGCAGGGCCACCCTTGCCCCTAAAAAAGGATGCCAACCAGACCGACGCCAGCTGATGCAATGGACTCTAGATGAAATTCGCAAAGATCCCATGGCTTGTAGCTTGGATAAAGAAACGAGGCTCCACGCGCAACGAGGTTGGGGGTCATTGAAATCGCCGATTTTGCACCTCAGATATTAGGGCAAGAAAGGAGTTATTGCAAATGAAGAGATTGTACAAAGAAGGGGAATGGGTGACGGCAATCAAATTAGCCAGCCTAATCATTCAGCGATAGGAACCTGAGATCAATGCCATGAATTATTAGAACATCTCCCTAGCTAGAGTCGCGGAATTGAAAGAAACTTACCAGGATATGGGTTCATTCCGGATGACTGAGCTGCTCCAAGTCCCCGCACATTCGCTGGAAGTGGAATCTGAGAAGTAGACGTGGGGATCTCGACACGGCGGATAAGATCAATCATTTTCTCGGGAGAGAGGCGCGAGATGTTGTAGGCAGATGCAGGAGGAATAATGCTGAGGAGATGAACAACGTCCCGAGGCAGGGGAGTCTGGGATCCTTGGGGTTTGTATTGCGACGTGGCCTGTCCGTTCAATTGCTGTCCTCGCTTCTGCTGGTCGACAATACGTCGGCCCTGCATCGCCTTGGCCGGAGACTCGCCACGGGGGACCTTGCGCGGACGATCCGAGTCATCATCGAAATCATCAGCGGGGTAAGATCGTTTCGGAGAACTGTACGTGTCCTGATATCTCGGTGATAGATCATTGCGAGACTCCAGTGCAAGACCAGAGTGCATCATCGTCTTGGGTCTAGTCTGGGATGGTGACAAGATGGGCCGGACGGCGGTCGGGTCGAAGGAGGAAGTAGAGTAACGGTGGGCAAATTGATCCAGCGTGGGGTCTTCGGGATAGAGCTCGCGCGTACGATTTTCCAAGTTGATGACCTGGACAAGATCGCCGTATCGTGACTCATATCCATGCAGGAGGGCAAAGATAGGTTTAGCTTTGTGCACATTCTCCGGATTGGCTGCCAACCTCCTAACGGTCGTTTCAAACACGGCCCGAGCATCTGAAAGAAACGTCAGTAAGTTGGCCCAGTTAATCAGAACGTTTCATGGAACTTACTGATAATATCGTTGATGTCAATCAGGTGCTTCAGGTACTCGAGAGCAAAGTTCTCATCCTCAGGGAATAACTTTGCGCCTCGCTCGAAAATCCTGAGGGCAGCAGGGTCTTTGTAGCAGTGGTGCTCCATCAAGGCACTGGCGATGTATACGTCGCTAGTAATACGGCCTCTCTTTCGCGCTTCTGCAAAGACTTGCCGGGAACCGGCTATCTCACCTGGCTTACCTTTTCCCTGGATGCGACGCATGGCACGCATAAGCGCAATCCAGGCAAATGAGACTGTTCTAGACAGGATAGTAATCTGAATGGAGTGTGCTTGGCGAACAGCATCGATTTGCGCCTTCTTGGCCGCCCGGACCGCCTTTGCTTCACTCTGAACATCATCGTCTTCATCTTCGTTGGACGCCAAGTGGCTTTCTGGGTTCTGTTTGGCAAAGGTCTCCTCAATACGCTCGACATCTTGAGATTCTCGAGTCCGAGCCTTGTTGATCAAATCGTAAAGCGCATCGAGCAACGTATCATACGGCTCTCTAACTTTGGCTGCCCGTTTGGAGGAATCCTGCTCGGACTCAGAATTGAGCTCCAGCCGATCCGCTCGCTTGAAGGCAAGTAGGCAACTTTCCGGATTGGCTTCCATGCCCTGTTTGAGAAACTCGTTGCCCTCAGTCTCCACGTCATTCAAAAAGCAGAATTCGGCGGCTTCGAACCAAATTTCAGGCAGGAATCTGAGGGCCATCAGCGCCTGCTTGTAGACATATACCACGCGCGACTTGAACGCAGCAAGGTCCTCCTCTTTGAGCATCAATGGGTCTCCTTTCTCCCAAGCAATCCAGCGCTTCCATATCTCAACTTGTTGGGCAAACTCAATGTCACCGTCCGATCCCGGGACAGGAGGTAATTTCGGAAGGGATGTGCGAACTAAATCCCGAGTAATGTTCTGAAGCTCGGTGTATGAGCTGCGCGCCGTCACATATGATGGCGACTTTTCCTGGAGGAATTTTCGACCCTGGAGCGGATAAGTCAGCGTGGTCTCCGACCACACTACAGAAGGCCGACTTACCGTGAGCTTGTTGAGACTCATCTCAAACTGATCGTAATCCTTCCAAAATGTATTCACGGCCTGTGTCGGGACTTCGATAGCCTTTTGGTATGCCTTTCGCAGCAAGTCCATCTTTTGCTGATCTTGCCACCCAGATCCCCCAACAGTACCAGGCCCGGAACGGATGAAGTCAACATAGTCAGTCCAGATGTTTCCACTATCCTTGTCCATGCCCACATATTGAAGAGCGAGATCATATGCTGATGAAATGACCCGTCTTGCCTGCCCAGTAGTATCTGTCGTTAAAGGATTACGGCGACGAACATAGTCCAGATAAACAGACCAGAGCTGAACATCTGGGATTGTGAGGAGTGTTTGGTTGAAGATCTGCTCCAAGCGGAAAAGTTCGTTGAGCTCTGACTCCATAGTGGCATATGCCACCCACTGATCGGCCTGTCAGATATCTGTTAGCACTGGTATGTTCTGAAAAAAAGACAAGACCAAGAGCTTACCGCCATCGGGAACACCTTCAAGAATCGCTCATAGACTTCGCGAGCACTGTCGAGTCTGTTACGACTTCTGTGCTCAGCAATCAACTCCAGCCAAGCCGGGATATCTCCGCGAGGATCTTCCTCGACCCGGTCCTGCAGGATCCCCACACGATCGTGAGGTAAGCGCCCTCGAGAGGCTGAAGGCGAATCGGGTACAGGAGTAGGAACAGTACTGTTCTGTAGGCTTGCATCATGAGCAGTCCACTGAGCTTGACCAGAGGCAGAAGGATCGATATTGGAAACAGGAGCAGGAATATAAGAACTATTGGCAACATCTGGCACGGAGGCAGGACCCTGCACAGCCGGGTGCGATGATACATCAGGGGAAGTGTTTTGATTTGCATTTCCTGAACTTGGATCTTCAGACATGGTCACAGGCATGGCGGCATTTGTATCATCAACCCTCAAGGCAGCCGGCGGCTCATAGTCCGCTTCCTCTCTGTCATCCTCATCATCATCCTCAACCACAAATCCCCCGATTGTTCTGGTCTGAGGCTGCGCCGAAGCACCAGAGCTTGGTACTGGCGTGGGTGTTTGAGACTCAGCACTTGCGGGGTTCTGGGAAGGATTCGGGGTGTCACCGGCAGGGCCAGTGTCCACGTCTGAGGTAGAGTTCGGGTTTGGAAGTGCCACGGCAACACCTGTCTTATCTTCAGCCTGCTGGGGCTCTGACTGGGGGGGCTGGAATTGGTCGTCCAGTGTTTTGGAGGGATCATATTCTTCTTCGTCGGAATTATCTGCGCCTTCTTGTTCAGTTATGACTGCACTGGCAGGCTCAGCCTCCATGGCCTGTGCCTGAAAGAAAGCTTGCTCGGCCTCGTCATCTGCCATGGTTGGCGATGTCTGTGGTCGTCTCAGCGAAAGTGAGTAACAAGAATGCGAGATCTTGGGAGAGTGAGGTTTTCGACAGGGGTATATGTAGCTGATAGAGGGCGAGAGACGGGATGAGATCTAGTGAATTCAGTCAGCTGCCCCACCCTTCCCGGGAAAACAGTGAGCAGAACGGGAAACCGGGGGAACAGTGAAGGATTGCAGGCCACAGAAGTATTGGAGCTGCAGGATCACGAAGCCGCTGAGTCTGCGGGTTCGTCACGTGGGCGGTGAGCGCGCAAGGGACGCGAAGGCGCGTCGGGATGGGCTCCTCGCATATGTGCCTTGTTGCTGTTGAAAGAGTCTCTCTGTCCCCTGTGCATTCCTTGCGGTCTGTTTGTTTCGCTTCCCCGGGATTCGACCGCTTACCTATAAATTGACTCCATCCCTCGAGTCTCCGTCTGACACCACGTACATAATTGCATTTAACTTCTGATCACAATGTCGGTTGTCTCGCTTCTCGGCGTCAAAATCCTCAACAACCCTGCCACTTTTACGGCATCTTATCAGTTTGAGATTACTTTCGAGTGTCTAGAACAACTTCAAAAAGGTGACTACTGCCAATCATCCACTTGTCCCATCCTCTTGCTAACCACTTCTTCCTAGACCTGGAATGGAAGCTGACCTATGTCGGATCCGCCACTTCGTATGTTATCCCAACCACAGCCTTGACTTGCCCCTCACTGACTTGTTTAGCTCTGAGTATGATCAGGAACTCGACTCCCTTCTTGTCGGCCCCATCCCCGTCGGTGTGAACAAGTTCATCTTTGAGGCTGATGCGCCCGACCTTACTCGCATCCCTCCTTCTGAAATCCTCGGTGTCACTGTCATTCTCCTTACCTGCAGCTACGACAGCCGTGAATTCGTCCGGGTTGGCTACTATGTCAACAACGAGTATGACTCGGAAGAATTGGCCGCTGATCCCCCTGCTAAGCCGGTGATTGATCGCATCCGCCGCAATGTCCTCGCAGAGAAGCCCCGTGTGACGCGCTTCGCCATCAAATGGTATGAATACCACCGATTAGTCTTATTGGCCGTTTTGTCCTAACATTTTCTCCAGGGATTCGGACGAGTCTGCTCCTGCAGAGTACCCGCCTGACCAGCCTGAGGCTGATAACCTGGACGATGATAGTGGCGCCTACGGTGCCGAAGAAGCCGAGCTGGAGGCTGCCCTTGTTAAAGAACTCGAAGACAATAACAAACCAGAGCCTGGTGAAGATCACGAGATGGATGGTGGCGAGGCAACCGCCGGCAAAGAGGATGAAGAAGATGAGGTTTCGGATGCTGGCAGTGAGGACTTGGAAGAGGAGAGCGATGATGACGATGACGACCTGGATGAGGATGAAGCTGGTGAGGGCGACGATGATGTGGAGATGGGTGATGATTCCGAGCAGAAATCCGCGCACCAGCCTCAGGCGGAAGTCATGGTGCACTAGACACCTTTATCATGGCCTTGATGGCCTTCTGCTTCTTTTCGCCCGCCTTTTCTACATTCAAATCTTTTTGATGACAACCAGTATGCGACGTTCATGACACCTGGATCCAATTTCCTGAACAACACCCTTTTCAACTATGCGTTGATCAGGGCCTACGAAATATATTTCACTTTTGAGAAACTATGCACGCGCCGAGAAAGTTCCATTTATAGCACTGGGGTATGTAGGAGCTACAATCTTGATGAGAACTCCTCTCTACAAGTGTCCTCAGCGGCTAGGTTGAGAAGAATTCGCCTCCGTAGCGCGACGATCAGCAACGAAGAATGTCCGCGCCATTCATTATGTACCGCGCTGGGATGCTGGGGGATGGATAAATTGCCAGCTTGGAAGTTTGGGGGTTAATTCTTATAGGGAAATACCCAAGCTCAATGGGTATATGGAAAAGAGCCACGAAGCTGGATAGCAGCCGGAGTTGTGAGGGGTCAGTCAATAAACCATAGAAAAGCACGCTTCATTTCGAGTAAACCGGAGCCATGCCGTCTCCTGTACGAAGAAAAGTCTGTCTCAAACAGAAACCTAGAACCCGAACTTCGAGCCCAGTGCTGCAAAGGAACGGTTAGTACTACGCACGAAGGCACGCAAGGGGGAGACCTTTCATCTGTGGAAAATTGTGCAATCACTTACCGCCAAAGACTGCCTTCCTCTTTTGATTTTGCACGTACTTTCCAACGTCGGTGGCGAAGTTACTGCTATTCTCCTCCAGCCGGTCCATTGTGTCGCCCGCAAGTCCGAGACGTTCTGTGCGTTCCTGAACTGCACGCGACATGTAGGTCCAGTAGCCCTCCTGACTACCTTGTTCCGGGGGTGGTGCACGGCCTTCTCGGAGCGCTTTACGACGTTCTTCCTCGTCAAATCTCATCTGTTCGACCATTCGCTTCGATGGAGGACGGTCTGGACCTCCGACTGCATTAAGCATTCATGGTTAGAGTTAGGTCTCACATGGGAATGGATAATGGATAATGCAAAATCGGGCACTTACCCAGCATATCCATGTCCCCTGGTGAGACATATTGAGTACCAGAGATCCACTGGATATTAGTGATTGTAGGGCGCGGCGGGAGGACTTTTTCGGGATCATAAAGGCGATCTTGGGAGAAGCCCCTGCGAGAAAGGTCAGCATGCTGATCGAGTTGAACCGTGTCCGTGACGTACAGCGTTTTTCCAGTGCCCCAAACATTAAAAAGCCCGATTTCGGAGGGGCCAACCCAGGCCATCACGCTACCGGTCGGTGTTATGCATGCCTCCGAAAGCCGCCGCATATCAGCAATATGGTTGATCTTATTGCAGCCAACTTCCTTCAGGCCAGGAATCGTGAAAGCCCGGGCATTCCCGTCGCCGAAGAGCCCAACTAGGCTATAGCCACGTCCGTCGGACTTGACTACTGCTGCTGAGTCGCAAAGGTAGTCATCCCAAGACTTGTGCGCACCCTTAGCAGTCGGGGGTTTGAAGATCCGGCAGCCCGAGACAGTGACCGCAATAACGACACCGTTGATCTTGACACCGCTCCTCAATCCACCAACGGCAGTGGGCGTGGCAAGAGCTTGTCCTCCAGACTCTGCGTCAATGGGAATTATTTTGATGACCTTGTCATCGACGGGGGAAACTCCAGCATAAGAAGCAGAGTATGTTCCATTGGACGCTGGGAGAATCTTGAAAGTTGCGACGTTTCCTCTGCTAGTGCCAACAAAGCAGCAAATACTGGAATAATCTAAAATCCAGTTAGCAGCATGATATAAAAGATTGGTATTGAGAATACCATACCTTCGCCCTCCATAGTCATCACACCGAATTCGATATCAGTAGGCCACTCCGCTGGGGAGTCTTCTGAACCACGAGTCTTCCGGAAACTGCTACGTTTCGAGGCCTTGGTAAACTCGGACAGGTGTGCCGTATGGATAATTGCAGGACCCCGCAGATCGATAATAACCAAGCCACCACCTTCAAAACCAGCAGCCACAAAACCCACAGGAGAGTGTTTCAAGGCTGTAACTGGGCCTTGTTGCATGTCCAGAAGGGTCACTGGTAGCATTCCTGACTTAAGACCTGGATCCGTCCGGTGGGCAATCGGAGTCAGTCTTCCCGGGCCTTGGTTGGCACCTGGGGATTCTTCGTTGCCGTAGGATGCATTGTTACCCCATCTGAATACAACAAGCTCTCCACTAGTCAGGCCAACTGAGAGTTCACCTGAGCCACTCGCCAGGGACATCTCGCTCACTTCAATCCCACGAACACGACCCACGGCTCGGGCCAAATCCACCTGGACCACGTCGCTGTTCTCGATTTCATCGTCATGGCCACCGTCCCAAAGACGGACCGTTCCATCGGCATGCGCGGTAGTGATAATGTTCCGATTCTCAAAACGCTTGAGAGGGTTCTTTGCTTCTGCACCGCCGATTGTGAATTTGGGCCCTTGTAGTCGGCGCTCCCTCAAACCCAACCATACCGAGCGGTCAACCGGTGTGAGGATGGCCTTGTTGACAAATGGATGAACGAAAGAGAGATATGGATGGAGCATGTTTGTGGGTGTAATTGCATGTCCACTAGGGAAGCTCATTGTGACCAATTCGCCCGAGGACAGAACAACAAGAATGGCGATCGGATCGTGAGCCCCTGAGAAATAGGGAGTAGTACGAGGAATTAGACAGAACGTGGTGGCACGAGCACCCGGTGGGACTGGCAAATTCATGTTCCTTCGCGTACGCTCAAAATAGCTGGAAAGCACTTGCCAGGAGGATGTCTGATAATTAGGTGTTGGCCCCATGTCCAGGAAAGTGAGGCCTTTGTTTGGATCACCGGCGGCTCGCCCGCCAGCGACAAGAAGGCCGGTGTCGTCGGGATTTTCCTTTGCACACCAGGCAACTTTCGTAACGGGCTCCTTGGGACCCTTGTGGTCGACTGCCGGGTCGAATCGACTCGCCGAGCCAAGCTGGTCGATATTAACAGCCTGAATGGTCCGGGCGTGAAGCTTGCGGCCATCCTTCGAATCCCAGAGGACAAGGCTGGTGTCTTCATGGACAGTCAACAGGAAGATTCCATTGGGATGCCAGACCGCATCTGTCAGTCGGGGCCTGCGTACGCCATTCGAGGGGATCTCCGGGTCTCCACCTGGAGCTCCGGGAGGCAGCTCATAGACGAAGTACTTTTGCGCAACATTTTGCTTGAATGAGAACGTCACAGCGCCTTCGGGGTATCCCACCAATATTTTGCCAATATCTCGTGTTGAAAATGCGAGCGACACAACTGGACAGAGTCGGGCTCGTGGGTTCTGGGCCAGCCAAAGGTTCGGGATTTTGAAAGGCGTCAAAGACTCTCGGTCGAGATCGTAGGCAATCACATCACCTATAACGAGGTCAACAAAAGATACTCTGTTGTATCGCGGTCTCCGTCCTTGACGAACCGTTTGAGAGGCCAATGAAGGCGTAGTCGAGACTAGGGTCGGTTTCAAGTGTGGTAGCTTGGCCTGGTGGCGCGTAGGAAGTCACCAGGCGCCTAGTCTCAAGTGAATAGACGCTAATCTCATTCTTGGAATCGACGCTGACAAGCTTGTCGGCACAGAACCGGAGGTACTTTGCCGAAGCCTTGCGCGGGAACTGAAAGACGACCAACACCCTCCGCTGACCGAACACATAGATCTGGCCGCTTCCGAACTGGGTATCACTGGTGCCGACGGCAAGGACGGATTGCACGGGGTCGTACGCGATGACACTGATCTGTGAGTTCACGCCACACCGTTCAAACTGGGGTCCGGGGATATCAGTCCACGATCGAAAAATGATGCCTGGAACGCCAAGAACGTACGTCGTCGAGCTGGAACAAGTCTGGGGACAAGCCTTCGGACAGGTCCTTCTGGATACCAGCCTGCTTGCCTCTCAGAAATTGAGCCATTTCCTGCGACAGAGTGGTAGCAGGCTATGAGACAGGAGAAGGAAAGGAAAGAAGAGGTGGAGCTCTCGGCGGAATGCTAGCTGACGACATGGCGGAGGCTAAAGGGATCTGCCCCGCTCCCGCTCTACGGGTGCAGGCCATCCTGGAATGCGCGCAGAGCGTCAAGGAAAGAGATATGCACCGCGGAAGTTGGCCTTGGTTGATTCTCTTGCCCCCGTAAATAAGTCTCTCTACATCGTTTCCCAAATTTGTGGTTATAATCGTACGTTAATTTCGAGATGACCGCACCGAACTCCGAATCACATGCCGATATATACACAAGGCTCCGCGCGATCGTTCTCCTACACCAACACAACCCGCCACGCCCAAGGACAGGGATACAAATCTATATCGCGATTCAGGGGTATCGAGTTTCTCAAATATGCAAATGACAAATTTTGCGCACGCATGCACTTCCTTCACGTTGATTCGAGTGTCGCCATGCGGGCGAGGGTGACCATCAATCGTCGCCGCGCATCGAATTCCTTAGTCTCGTCTCGGTTTCGATAATATTGTACTGCGATCTCGGAAACCAGTCGGTAGCAGGTGTACCTGTCGATGAGAAGTGTATCAGCAGGATCGAATGAAAAGAAATGGTAGATGACACCAGCGAGAATCACCTACATGAGCAATCGGATTTTCTCCCCAGTCGTTCTTCTCAATGGCAACCCTGCCCCTTCGAGCACCGCGGGACTCGATTCCTCAAAGACCTGTGCCATCAACACATCGCCCCAGAAAGCACTACTGAAATCTACCACACCCGACAGCTGATTCCACTTTTCATCCAACAAGACGTCGGATGGTCGGCCCAAGCCCACGACCACCAGACGAGGCAGGGTCACTTCCTCCAGAGTGGATGACAGACGACTCATCTCATGCCGAATTTCCGCATAGGGAAGATGAATGAACATGTCCTCGGAGTCACGAAGTACGCCTTCAAAAAGAGCAGAAAACGTTTCTCGCCAAGAGCGCCTTCCGGCACCCAGAGCCACCTGTTGCAAAGAACCAAAGCTTGAAGCCGCGTTCTGGGAAATTGCACTGGCCAGGAAGCCCAGATGACGGTCAATGTCAGTTCGTTCTTGCTCGGTGAGTCGGCTCTGCATCTCTGATAAGCTTGTGCCTTGTACATATTGTCGTATCAAGTGGGCAGAACCCAGAGGGCTGCCGTGAGGGTCATAGTGGTAAAGCTGCGGGATACACGGATTGGCACTGTGTGCAAGGAGAGCAAGGAAGCGAGCTTCAGTATCAAGGAAGTACCGTTCCTGACGAAGAAGAGGGGTGCCGGTAAAGGGTGAGCTTTTAAGAAGTAGCTGAACACCGTTTGAGAGTGTTAGATGCCGCAAAGAATGGACATGACCGAGGATATTTTGGGACTGTTGTACGTGGACAGTCGAAGGAAAGATTGACGAGACCACGACATCAAGCCTTTGGTATTCATAGCATCGGACAGCCTGAGTGGTATTGCGAGAGGATCCCATGCTCGGGCCTCGAGGGGATGGAATGGCAAGCCGTACTTTCACATCAGCAGGGTGCATCTTGATGTGGACGAAAGAAGGTGACCGCCAGAAACAATCGCAATCGATTGAAAGACAGCATCAGGGTGCCCCCCTGACCTAATGGGAATGGAGGCCTGGTTTCAACTCCGAGGAGATTGAGATGGCCATGACCCTGGATGCCAGGTGGACTCTGAATGCTAGGCTGCGAGAAGTCAGCCATGGGCAATGTCTTCAAAACGTTGTATGCCCACGTAACCGCCGAGGAAAGTGGCCACGGGGCTTGGTCCACGCAATGACCATTGTACGAAGTAGGTTCAGCTACGCGAGATGCACGAACTTCATCCAAGCTAAGTAGGGCTAACCGAGGCCGAATGCCGGATGGAGTTGCTAAGTTGACGCCGAAGAGCGCCCAAGAGAGACTGTCCGCGTTGCAATGCGATCGCCAGGCGAATGAGACTCGTGCAAAGGCGCAATGAGTTGGGAAACGGAGGACTACTGTACGTCCCTGGGTGCAGCATTGACGAGCCTCGCGTAAGGATCCCGCTCTCAGCAACGCGGACCATCCGAGCACCCACTGCCCGCCAATCACGGCGGCGCATTGCCGAATTTCCCTCCGTGGATCGCCCCCGTTCGGGGCTTAGAACCTCGATTTGTTCTTCACGAGGCGCAAGTCATCGCCCTAACTGCGTAAGGCCTGGGCCGAGAGAATTTCTCGCTTCTGATTGCTCGGATATACAGCCTCCCCATCATCGCCGATCCGGAGTCCGTACTCATGCCAGCCCGAACGGGCGTCCCACCGCTAATAGCTGGTAGCGCCTTCGCTTCATACGCTGCTTATATCTGGTACTGTGGGGATTGTAGACACCAATCCATTAATCGGTGTTGTGGTTCTTGGGAGTCCAGTTCTTTTGGAGGTCGCAATTCGACCACTCCTTGCTTGTTCAGCACAACGGCTTGGATATATCTCCTTTTATCTCATCATTCTGTACCCGGGTAAACAAACATTCGCTTTGCGTGCGAGACTTGTTACTGCATGACGGCTTTCGCTAAAATTTGAAATAGCAGCCGGGCTGCACTCGCGCCAACCAGGTCACCGCAATTTCAATGATTCGTAATCGTATTTTCTGGGAACCGCACGCTAAGACGCCGTGACAACTTGTGGCCTCACTTAGCTGGGTGTCATATGTCGCGACGGACTAGGATTGGGGCCCTGGGGCCGGAGCCGGGGCTTTTTTCGGGGGCGTTGGGCCCAGCGATGGATTGTAGATCTCGGCAATGTTGTAGCGTTTCAACTTCTCATAATCACCTCCCACCACACTCATTCCAATTACATTCTATAGCGACATCGTTAGTTCCCATTGGGTCTCTAGAATATGTGCTCAAACAGAGTCCTCACCTGGACAACGTCAATCAGAATGATTTTGTCATAATTTCTCAGATCCACGGGATGCTCAGGACCAACGATATCGGCGACTGTCTTGATTATGGCGTCTCGATTGAACTTCTCGTTACCACGCACAGTAGGTCGGATGGCGTACTATATGCCAAGCCACTGGAATCAGCATAGTCCAGGTCAAAATGCCCGTTTTCCCTCGTGGAATGTAGGACTAAACGTTTTGCCCGACATGTGACAGAATGAGCCTATGGAGGTCTGAACTCACCTTCGTCGGTGGACCGCCAGAGTGAAAGTGTGGCTTGAGGATTTCCTTCGCGAAGGCCTCCAGATCCACGCTCAGAGTCTTTCTGACCTCGGTGACTGGGGTCATGCGCTTAATCCATCGGCACCTCTTCGTTTCCGGATGGGCCTGTGCATCAGCGCACAAATCATGCACCAACTCCACCGGGTCTATCGACTTGGCAAGTCGCACATATATTACTGTAAAAGATTAGCATCAAGCGGCTTTTGTTAGATCTATCGAATAGCACCGGCGAACATGCTATTCGAGGTTTGAGAGACGTACCGCAGGGTAATTCGAGCTGAGTAGCTTCAAAGGGGCGTGATTTATCCTTGGCTGGCTTGAGGCCCGCAAGCTCTCTTTGGATTTGGGCCTCGATGTCACCATCGTCAGAACCCTCGTCCTCGTCTTGAGCCTGGCCTTTCTTTCCTTGATCATGGCCTTCGAACTTTTCAATAACCTGGGATCCCCAGTTAATGAATGAATCACGCCCAGACTAACGTTTCACAAGCTTTACGAACCTGCGAGAAGAGGTCGAGCGCTTCAGCGACGCATTTGCTCTCTCTGCCCTTATCACAGGTCACGAAGACACCGCTCTCGCCGCTCTCGATGGCGACTCGCCTAGACGGCTGTTTCCATCCTCCCTTTACTCGGCTCGTCAGTTCTTGATCATGGAGAAGAAAAGGTCGAGGGTGGATGTCACTTCGCTCCCATCATTTTGTGGACTTACCTTTCTCCGCTTGGCGGACTGGTTCCCACTGTTCGGCATGCTTCTTTTCCCCGGCCCGGCCATCCAAAAATTCTGCGAGATGACTTGTTCCGTCGAGTCCAGAGTATTGACGACTGCCCAGACTGAGATTTGCTGGGAGTATTGAGTACCGGGTATCGCGCGCAAGTGGGGGGCGGTTTGTGTGGTTGAATCGGGTTTAGCGGGCGCCCATCACGGTGGTGGATCGGCAGGCAAGAGCACGCAGCGAAGCTTATCACGCCGGCGGTTGTTTACTCATGTTCCTTACTCCGTTCTCATTGTATTGATATGACATGGATGCCAGATGATATCTACAGTGTTTTGATCAGTCCGCTGGCCCTTTTGAGCACCGTGATAGCTTTCCTTTAGTTTAGTTAGTTAACTAGTTAGTTACCAGTCGCAGAGTGGCATGACATCAATCCATGGATGGTCCGATCATGACGTAACTAACTAGTTCACTGTGGCCTCACCTCCACGGTTTGCAGAGCTGATCCGGTGCTGTATCTCCCGAGTGCCTTGTTTTACCGTTGAGTGGCAGGCTCCGATTGCTCCGCAGGACGTTTGTGTAATCGCGTGAGAGCTTCTCTTCTTACCCTCTCCCCTCTTGCTCTCTTCCATCTCCACCTCCTCCTCTCATCCATCGTCTCCCACCACAACACTCACCCGTCATCATGGCGTCTACCGATATTGCTACACAGGAGCTTGCGAACCCCATGGATGTTGCCGAGTATCTGTTTAGGCGCCTGCATGAGGTTGGGATCCGTGCTGTCCACGGAGTTCCGGGCGACTACAATCTCTCTGCGCTGGACTACTTGCCCAAATGTGATCTGGACTGGGTCGGGAACTGCAATGAGCTCAATGCTGGTATGTATTCTATATGTAAACTCACAGACGATTGGGATTCTAAGGATTTACTCTGTGGATAGGTTATGCGGCTGATGGTTATGCGCGCGTAAAGGGGATCAGTGCTTTGATCACCACCTTCGGCGTGGGAGAATTGTCCGCACTCAATGCGATCGCAGGTGCATATTCTGAATTTGTTCCCATTGTCCATATCGTGGGTCAGCCGACCACCAAGTCGCAGAAGGATGGCATGCTGTTGCACCACACTCTCGGTAATGGCGATTTCGAAGTCTTCAACAAAATGAGCGCTGCCATTTCCTGCTACGTCGCCCGACTTAATGACCCGCATGACGCTGCCACTCTTATCGACAGCGCCATTCGTGAATGCTGGATCCGCAGTCGCCCTGTTTACGTGACTCTGCCTACTGATATGATCTCAGCCAAGGTCAACGGCGATCGCCTAAAGAAGCCTCTCGATCTGTCGTTGCCCGAGAATGACCCCGAAAAAGAGGACTACGTGGTGGATGTTGTGCTGAAGTATCTACGTGCGGCTAAAAACCCAGTTATTCTGGTTGACGCGTGCGCCATTCGACACCGTGTGTTGGATGAGGTACGCGACTTGGTGGAGGCATCCGGCTTGCCTACATTCGTGGCGCCGATGGGCAAGGGTGCAGTAAACGAGACACACAAGAACTTCGGTGGTGTCTATGCTGGCAATGGATCCAATCCAGGAGTCAGGGATGTGGTGGAGTCCTCGGATCTCATCCTGAGCATTGGTGCAATCAAGTCTGACTTCAACACGACGGGATTTACGTATCGCATCGGGCAGTTGAACACCATTGATTTCCACAGTACCTATGTGCGAGTGAGGTACTCTGAATACCCCGAAATCAACATGAAAGGTGTCCTCCGAAAGGTGGTCCAGAAGATGGGCAAGCTAAATGCAACCCCTGCCCCTCCGATTACGAACACTCTTCCCGAAAGCGAGCAAGCTTCCACCAGCCAGACTATCACTCACGCCTGGCTATGGCCGACTGTTGGCCAATGGTTGAAGGAGCGGGACGTGGTTCTCACGGAGACTGGAACTGCCAACTTTGGCATCTGGGACACCCGCTTTCCCGCCAACGTGACTGCAATCAGCCAGGTGCTTTGGGGCAGTATCGGCTACGCACTCGGATCCTGCCAGGGAGCTGCTTTGGCAGCAAAGGAACAAGGCAACCGCCGTACCATTCTCTTCATCGGAGATGGTAGCATTCAATTGACGGCGCAGGAGCTCAGCACGATGCTGCGAAACAAGCTGAATCCGATCGTGTAAGTTGCTTACCCCGCGATATGATTGTATGATCTTGAAACGAAGTAATGCTCATGCGAATCACGGTTTAGCTTCGTGATCTGCAATGAAGGATACACCATTGAGCGCTACATCCACGGATGGGAGGCACGCTACAACGATATCCAGCCCTGGGACTTTGCCAACATCCCGAAGGTCTTCGGTGCGCAGGATGGATACGAGGGATACCGGATCAAGACTAGGGATGAACTCACCAAGCTGTTCGCTAACCAGGGCTTCTGCAACTCTGAGAATCTCCAGGTAAGTTTTCTTGACATTCCGTGAGTGAATCTGGCTGATGCGGTGTATAGATGGTTGAGATTTACATGCCTCGCGACGATGCCCCGTCTGGATTGAAGTTGACCGCTGAAGCCGCGGCGGAACGTAACAAATAGGTAATCGACACGACCGGTTCAACATGGTGGCTCTGCTTTAGTACTTGTCATCTTCTCGGCAGCGATAGTTTCAATGGCCTGGGAGTGACCGTCCCCACCCAGCCCGAATCAGAATGCCATACATGTATCCCTGAGCTGTGGTTAATCAGTTAGGCCCTCAAATAGCTTCTCATCTCCACGCAGTTATGACATGAAATGAATGAGGCTATCAAGCACACGGTGAATATCTTCCTAGGGAACATTGGTAGATGCCGGGTTCAGAAAAGAGATGATTAGGCCTCCCCCTTTTCGACCGCCACACGGGCGCTACCCGGCAGGATGTTTCAGCTGTCAGGTAGCTACTGGTTTAAGATGAGACACCGGGCTGAGAAATTCAGGTCCACCGATGGGGACCGGGCAGCTGGATGGTTTCATAGTTGTGCATCACAAGCGGAGTGAGTGATGAACGTGTGAAGTCTGGATCCTGCAGGGGTCAAACAATGGCCGAGCATAGGCTGCTCCCAGGAGGATCATCCGACGTCTATATGTAGAACCAGGGTACCCAAACCAGGCCCAATGATTGCAGATCAGCCTCACTCCCATACTGAGCTGGAACTGTAGCTGGCTCCTGTACGGAGGAGAAACCAGTACTCTGTTGAACGTGCATCGTTACTATGCAAATCCAACTCCACTCCTCCCACGTGACTCCCTCCCCCCCAGGCATCAAAGCTCGTCGCGATAGACCCAAGCTCTCTTATCTCCCCGGGCAATATCTTTCACCCCTGCTGGCTCTTCTGGTAAGTGCGCTTGTGCCTCCAAGGTGATGATATCCGATGCAAGGAGCGTGTGGCTGGACTCTCCTCCCGTCGCTTAGACTTGCTCGGATTTTACTACGATCGGAGGGGGATCGCCCTCCAGTGTTTTCCCTCCACACCGGCTGACAATCTTTTGCTTCCCTGCAGTCAGGAGTCCCAGCCTCGCTCCTTAGCTGTTGACCAGCTAAGCGCTTCCCTGTTTCTAGTCTCTGCTCGCCATACAAGCCCTGTTCGAGCCCTACCAACGAGCGTGAAGATAGCTTCGGGGTCGTCCACATCGAACTACATACGTTGGACTAATGCGCCCACCTCCGAAACTTGCTATATTTTCTCATTGCCAGTAGCCAAGATCTACTGAATGCGCGATCCGGCGTTGACAAAACATCGCTTATCCGCTGTACGTGTCTCACGGAGCTGCCTCGACACAACTGTGATGCGGATAATACTGGAGGGAAACATTCAAGACCTCGCTTCTCTGTCAGTGGTCTAGTGACAGTCGTGTGGGCTGTATACTATAATATTTAGGCCGTGAGAATCTCCATCCATTGCGATGGATGGTCAACGGCAACAGTACCTCCCGGGGCCTCCAACTCTGCCGCCGCCGCCTCCCCGACACCCTCCAACGCAGCTGCAGCCCGTCGTACCGCCACCGCCACCTGGTCCGCCTCCAGGAACAACGGGGTATGGGGCTCCTATGCAGTGGCAGCAAGGCTGGGGCCGATCGCCAATGAACGCTGGATATCCACCACCACCGCCGCCGCCGCTGCTTCAGAATCAGCATCTGCCGTACCGTCCACCCGGGCCATTGTCGATCGTTCCCCCACCAGACACTCAACCACTCACCTCTGCCACGTATATTCCTGGGAATGAGACGATTGGTGGGTTTCCAGCATTGTTCGAGTCGCAAGGGCGAGTGCCCTACGACCCTTACGCGCAGCAGCGGCAGGCTCCAACCCAAGCGTTCGAGCACCTTCCTGCCGACACTGTTTACAACCCGCAGACCCCAGGGGGGCGAAACGCTCTGCCGTTCGCTCTTCATGGCACGGTTCACGAGTTGACGAATGAGAACCCGCCACAACAAACCCCCAGCCAAACAATGGATTTGACGAAATCGCCGAGTCATCGTCACAATATCAGCGGTGCGTCTCTGGGTGGATTGTCACCAAGTGAGGCTGCGGTACAATGGCCGCTTGATCGGGTTCTTCTCTGGCTTGCAAGGAACGGGTTCTCTAGGGACTGGCAAGAGACTTTCAAGTCTTTAGAGCTTCAAGGTGCCGACTTTCTCGAGCTGGGACTTGCCTCCGGGGGGCGAGGAAATCTTGGGAAGATGCACAAAGTTGTCTACCCTCAGCTGGCCAAGGAGTGTGCTAGAAGTGGAACCGGATGGGATTCAACCCGTGAACGAGAAGAGGGTCTGCGCATGCGCAAGCTGATCCGCCAGATCCATGATGGCACGCCTGATTCCTCCATCTCAACCCCAATGCGGACGGACCCGCCAGTGTTGATTCCCACATCTGTTGACAGCGGATCTGGTTACTACTCCAGTCACTTTCCCGAACCCCGTTCCGCAGGTCCAATCCCCGGAGTAAACGATATCACACCGGATCAGCTGGCAAATATGTCAAACTCTGCCAGTCAAAACCAGAAGCAAAGTTCGCAGATGCGTTCAGTAACCTTGCCCATCCCCACTGGCCGTGACTCGCCATATGATTCGCCCTCGCGAGAGTCTCCTACCTGGCTGAGATCAGATTATACACGGAACGCCCTGGCAACTCTCAGTGATCACCGACGTCAGAGCCCTTCTGTCTCCAGTGACACTAGTACCTTCCCCAATGCGTCTCTTCGGCCCCAGGATAGCCCCAAGAGCGGGAGTCCGGCCGCACAGTACGTGTCGCCGTCTTATGCGGGCTTGACATCCTCGTCCACTGGTGACTTGTCGTTGCGGGTTGATCATTCTCGTGGCAACAGTACTGATTCGATTCCTGGAGTTGGTCGAGGGTCCTACTCTACGGTGGGTCGATATTATGATACTCGCAGACCAGCCCAGGACGGTGCTCGCCCATCGCCTCAGGAAACGTCTGCTCGGCCATGGAGTGGAGAGACTTCTTCTTATTCGAAGGACTATGGCAAGGGGTTCTTGAACTTTTTGAAAAAGAAGACGAGGGCGATTGATTCAAACCATCCATCGCCGGAAGAGCAGCATCTGGACTCACCTCCGAGTCCAGAGCCTCGTGCGAATGGTAGCTCCTACCTGCCGTATTCAAAGCCCGGTTTCAATTCTAGCGATACGTCTCTCGGTGAACGTCCATCTTCCGCAACCACGTTGAAACCGAAGAGATGGGTGTTTGCAACTATGGATGGCGTGAATTATCGCCTGATTGATGTGTCTGAGATGGACTCAGTCGAATCGTTGCGGGCAGGGATTTGCAAGGACCTAGGAATTCCCGATTGGTCTAGTACACAGATCTTCCTGACTGAGCCTGGTCAGACTGATCACGACGAACCCATGACCGATACGACTTTAGCGCTCTCCCGACGGAATAAATCGGATGCATATGGCTCCTTAAAGCTGTTCGTTCAAGGGCCCCCGCCTCAAACGACAAGACCCCATCTTCCCAGGTTTGATGGCCTGGGTGTCTCAATCCCCTCCGAAAAGCCATCTCTGTCCCCAACCGCTACGCACACCCCTATCCCTCGCAAACCGTTGGACGAGGATGCTCTCCATCGCATCTCACCACAGGCCCCAGTCAAGCCGGGTTCTCCTTTACTAGGCTCTCGACAGACAACACTGAAAGCGTCGTCGAATACAACGACTCTTCCAGACGGGTCTTCAGACTCTAGTCAGATCTTGGATTCTGATAAGGCGGACCTCCTTGCTCGCCATGAAGCTCATCTGCGCGAGGTTGAACGGAAACAAAAGGAGCATCGCATCTCCCGCTTCCCTCCGCCCACACAACAAACTCTAGGCAGGAAAGACATATACGGGGAGACTGGTTACAGACGTGACGGGATCATCGATTTTGATATTCCTCGCGTCTCTCCCTACGAAGAAAAGAAGTCAGAAACTCTAGTCCCGCTACGAAAACCACCGACTGCACCGAACGAGTCAAACACCCTCACTAAAGTCAATTCTCTTAGAAAACCCCCCGGTGAGCGAGATCGTCCGCGACCTCACCTCCAGTCTCAGTCGCAGAATCAACCAGGCGTCCCGACCCATGGCCTTGGTGCTGTCCTGGCCAGCGTTGGTCGCATGACCAGTGCTATCGGTACACCATCTCCTTCCGTACCTGTGCCTTCGACGCCATCTTCGACCAACCGAGACAGCGTTGGCTCGGATTCCGATCGGCCTCCAACTATGGACTCTGCGGCGACAGCTTCGAGTAGAACGACATTAGGTAAGGCTCCAGACAAATCGCTCCATGGTTTCTGTGAGAATACTTCTATGATAAGATGGGTTGCTGATCAATATTACGAATAGATTCTTCGAAGACTGGTCCGCCATATCCTACAGAGCAAGGCAATGAGAACCCACCGGCCTTTTCCCCCACTCCGTCTACTACAAATACCACCTCTGCCAAAAGTGCCTCTACGGGCTCGCAGAGGCCAGGTTTGCAATCGCGAAAGTCGTTTGGCCCAGAATTTGAATTCGAAGAAAATGAGGTCTCTTTCCAGAGAACGCCTCAGCCACGAGAAGATTCTGACGATGACGATGATTCTTCTGATGATGGCCTCTTTGCAAAACCATTGGCCAACAAGAAGCCCCAGCCTAAGCCTGAAACCAAGGCAGAGAGGCCCTCGCTGATTGTGGATACGGAGAACAAACCACAAAAACGCCGCACCGTGAACTTCATTTCCCCTGTGAACACCACCACTGAGGGCTTTGGCGTGCCCTCGGCTCATGGTTCTGGCGGGGAAGCCTCTGACAACCTGGAAAGGTCCGCTGGAACCTTTACACCGGTCTCTCCGGAGAATGACAGACCACCTCGGAGGAACTCGTTTGCCAATGGAGATGTCTGGGCGAGCAGACCTCCTGTTGAGGGCGTTATCGACAATCTGGATAGCTTCTTCCCAGATGTTGATCTCGATGCTCCCTATCTAGAAGAACCGCCATCCCCAAATTCCAAGGCTAATACTGAACACAACGCAACCCCTAAGAGCAGACATGATGCCCCCCCTACCCTACCCCACCCTAACTTTGATCCGATTGCTCTTTATGGAACGGATGTGTCCACCACGCGACCACCACAAGGCGCTGGAGTTGTTGCACGACGCAATGTTGACCGAAGTGGTGGTCTTTCCCGCAAGAAGTCCATCCGAGAAGTGGCAAGGGGCGCAGCCCACAGGACTAAGAGTATAGGCTCTACCGGTCCTCAGCGTTCGGGAGATGTGCTACGTCGTAAGAGCACAAAGATGTTCGGCGGCAAGATTATGCAGATTAGCCCCAAACCTGGAACCCGGATTAGTCAACTGGATCCTATCCCGCAAAATGTCCCTCAGTCAGCATCCAGCGGATCCGTCCCTCAACGGCAGCCAACTTTCCGCATTATCCGCGGTCAACTTATCGGCAAGGGGACCTATGGTCGGGTGTATCTGGGCATGAACGCGGACAATGGTGAAGTGTTGGCAGTGAAGCAAGTTGAGATCAATCCACGTATCGCAGGAACAGACAGGGACCGCGTCAAAGAGATGGTAGCAGCTTTGGACCAGGAGATCGATACGATGCAGCATCTCGAACACCCCAATATCGTCCAGTATCTCGGATGCGAGCGTGGTGAACTGTCGATTTCGATCTATCTCGAGTATATCTCTGGTGGCTCCATCGGCAGTTGTTTGCGCAAACATGGCAAGTTTGAGGAAAGTGTTGTCAAATCCCTGACTCGCCAAACTCTCGGCGGTCTGGCATACCTGCATGATATGGGTATCCTACACCGAGATTTGAAGGCCGACAACATTCTACTGGACCTTGATGGGACATGTAAAATCTCCGACTTCGGTATCTCCAAGAAAACGGATGATATCTACGGCAACGACTCGAGCAACTCCATGCAAGGCTCAGTCTTTTGGATGGCCCCGGAAGTCATCCAATCCCAAGGCCAAGGCTATAGTGCCAAGGTTGACATATGGTCGCTTGGGTGTGTGGTGTTGGAGATGTTCGCCGGCCGCCGTCCATGGAGCAAGGAGGAAGCCATCGGTGCCATCTTCAAGTTGGGAAGTCTTGGCCAGGCTCCGCCTATCCCAGAGGACGTCTCTATGAATATCAGTCCTGCCGCTCTTGCTTTCATGTGGGACTGTTTTACGGTGTAAGTTTCAATTTTCTTATACTTGAATACTCAGAGGGAATAAAGACCTAACCGTTTTCTAGGGATTCCTCCGAACGGCCAACTGCCGGCACTCTGCTCACCCGTCACCCCTTCTGCGAGTCAGATCCGACATACAACTTCCTGGACACGGAGCTCTACGCCAAAATTCGTCATGTGCTTTGAGGCCTTTTTGCATGGCTCTGGGAACTCCATGGAGCCAATCTTTTTTGCTTGCAAATTCTGGGTTACAAATGTGCTTTTTCTTATCCGCATAATATATACATACCCCCTGGAAGTTTCTCTTTTCGTTCGAGCGAGAATTGGTTCGTGGCGGATATGGATTGTTATTCGGTGTCTATTGGATTCGTGTTAGATGTATATACGAACTAGATTGACAGGGACAAGCGATTGCTCTTTTTCTCTGGTGCCATTGCTGATTGGTCTCGTCTCATTACGATTTCTTACGAGTCTCTGTGCTAGCTGTGCACAACAGGTGCAGGTCCGGATGGGATAGTATTTAGCGTTCGTAGATGTACACATAACCGCGCTATTTCTCATGGTATCTATGCTCAAGGTGCTCGGATGAAAAAGGAAATAAGGAACAAGGAGAGAAGACCTAGGAGCTCGTGCTCAGCAGATCATCATCATCCTCGGCCAGGTCCACCTGGTCAGACTGTAGACCCGAAACGCCAACTCGGAACACACCCTCGCACCACTCGGCGAAGGTCTCGACGTCCCAGACGGCATCATCACGGCCCTTGCCCTTCCTACTGATCGCACGACCTTTGCCTCTCTCAGCCGAGGTGTACTTGTCAAAGAAATCCTCGTAAATCTGGATCGTGCGATCCTGGACCGCACCAACGAGCGTCTCTTTCATGCGCGTGTCATCGATGTACTCATTTAGAATCTTCCGGAGAACGGGGACCTCTTTCTCAATGGTACGACAGGAAGGATGGATCAGTTCACCACGCTGCAGGTTGCGCGTGTCCACGAACTTTGTCGGCAGGGAAGCAGTCATGCGGGACGCGAAGGCATTGATGAAGTCGTTGATGACGGTGCGCAGGCGACCATCCAGTTCAACTTTGGCGTCGAGCATATTCTCTACGACGCGCGGGATGAGGCCGTGGCCAACGAGTCGCATCAGGTTGCGTGGGTTGAAGAGACCGCCGCGCTCGCGCAGTTCCCAGAATGTGTTTGTTACGCCGGAGAAGTCGAAAGATACTTCCGGAGCGACATATTCGATGTCGAAAGCGACAATCTGTTGCTTGAGAATGAGAAGGTGACTCATTAGGAAGAGTTGTCCATCGGCCGGTGAAGATTTGCTTGAGATCAGGATGCTTGCGGTATCGAGAGATAAGGTTGTTTGATGGACGATCTGATGGGCTAGATCATCGAAAACGGTGGACTAAATAGATGAAACTGTTAGCATGAAATCTCAATCCGAACAGTGGACGAGAAGCCATACGTTAACAAGGCGGTATATCCGGCTCAAAAGCCAGATAGCTTTTCGTAGAGTCGGATACCATCCTTTCAGTGCGGTCTGAGTTTCAAAGTCCCACTTTCCATCCTTCTCCTGTGCACCGGCAATCTCATCACCTTCATTGGCAGATTGTGTCATGTCGATCATGGTGTCCGCTGTGGTATCTTTCTTTCCCGATATTTGAGTATCAGTCACAGTCAGGGAAACTTGTTTGCTATGCATTGGATAGTCGATGTCTTCTGGCCGAGGCTTGTATCGTTCGATCTCATCGCGGAGGACAGCCTGGGCACGGAACACCAGTCGAGTCTGGACATCTTGCAAAGCGGGCTGGATCAAAGTGGAGAAGTCAAGCTGGTTCGTGTCCGTCTGCTCCACATCATCTTCCGGGTCAAGAAAGTAACGAGTCTGAAGCAGAGTGCAAAGTTGGCATAGATTGATAATGTCAGTCTCATGAATTATACGCGGGCGAAGATGATCATAAAGAGGTTCGCAAATGGTTTCAAGGAAATCATATAGTCCTCCCTGGCCGTGGAACCATTCGCCCCATAAGTCGTATTCGTCCAAGCATACCCCGCGGATATAGCTGATGCTTGCTCGGGCAAATGAAACGAGATCCTTGGATGAACTGGGAGTCTGTGTGATCTCACTGAGCTTTTTGCGGGCTAGCGGTATGATGAGCCTAGAACGAGTAGTCGAGTAATTGCTGTGTAGCTCATTCATCAAGCTTTGGTATTCTGCTTCGTTGTTCTGGTCGGGATTCAGGGGCGGAACGGCTCGCTTTTGGATCTCCACTCCGATCGCCTTCAATTCAGGTGCGCCAACCCTAAATTTAGCGTAGAGAAGTGCCGACAAGGCTGTATCATTCAATTGTTGGTCTGAAATCTTCTTTGAGACGCTTTGGTAGATTTCCCGGAGAGCAGCCACAAAGTTCCCTCGGATAAGCGTGAGTGCACGCGTTAGAAGCAGCCGGTATCTGGAGCGATAAACCCCCGCCTCCTTTTGTTCGGGCTACAGATAATGTCAACTTAGATTATCCCACGGCTTGTGGATCGCAAGTCCCACTCACATGCGTTTCCATATAATCCAGACAGACATCGAGCCGCCTGAGCATGTCGGAGAACTCCTTATCGCGAACAGTGTTGCCGGCGCCGGGGGCATTGAGGCGCCGTGAAGAAGGGTCCAAGAAATCATAGTAGTGTAGGTTGTTTTGTATGCTATTTGCAAGCTTCGTTTCCCGCTGCTGCGCAGAAAGAAGCCCCTCACACTGCTTCTCGAAGTTCGATGTTTGTGATTCCACAGACCTGAAGGACTCGGATAGGCTGGAAAGGTCATCAAGGAGCGTCAATGTACTCATGAGAATCTCGTCTATGTGCTCTTTTGATTGCTGTAGTTCGTCTAGGCAGTTCCTGGTTGAGAATGCGGGTCCTGGTTAACCTATATCCCACCCACCCCGCGTGCGACTGGACATACTGGTATTGATCATAGCTCTCCTCAACCAAGTCTTCTCTGACACCATTCAACCACTTGGAGAACTCAAGCTCATTGTTCCAATTGGGAATGCTCCATTGGAGGAAGTTAGACGGTTGCTCCTGTGTCGTCTCAAGGCTCGATTGTGTTTCGTTGGCGGTTGGCTTCCGCGGCGGGCCTGATGGTGCAGTCTGGCGGCGGGCGCGTTGCTGCTTCGTGGACGGCATGGTGCAGTCAGGGCTCCAGGAGCAGGAGGGAAATAATCGATCACACTCCGGCCCACAACTCTTTCGGTGCCGAGGAAAGGGAAGGAGCCGGTGTTGACAGAGTACGAGACCAAAAGAGCGATGTGTTCAGTGCCGCAGCCATCCCGATGTTCTGCCACGGGATTCCGCCTCTGACGCAAATCAACTGAGCTTCCCCGGCTTGCGTTCCTTCATTCCTCAAAGCTTACGGATATGCATTAACAGAGCCTTTGACAATCATCAACGATGCTAGCAAGTCGAGCTCGACCGCCTGCGACGTCCTTTACACGCCTCGCTCGCCCTTCCCGTGTCACGACTGCCCAATCTCACAATGCGCCATGGCGGCGATTCGCGAGTGGTAAATCGCAGAAAGCGGATTCCCGCTGGTTCCGCAACTCGCTGGGGGTCGCAGTTGCTGGTACTGCGGCCTTTCTAGGATACTCTTTTGTGAATGGAGATCTGAAGGGTGCTTGGATCGATGGCCAGGTCGACAAGCAAAAGGAAGTCATTGATGTCAACGACCTCCGTGCGCAATTCATCCAGGAGAAACGAAGCTTGAAGAGTCCCTCGGTTTATACGTGGGGCTCGAATGAATACCGAGTCGTCGATCCTGGCTCTAAAGATATTGACATCAAAATACCCCGACGCTTCAGGTATTTTGACGGTCAAGTGCTGCGCGATTTCAAGATCGACGAGAAATCCGGCGCTGCGATTACAGAGAATGGTGACCTAGTTCAGTGGGGCAAGGGCTTCTCGGAGACTGAGTTCAAACCGAACAAGACTCTGACTGGCAAGAACCTGTTGTCACTTGCTCTATCCGAGAACCGAATCATCGCATTGGCCTCGGACGGGAATGTATACTCCCTGCCTATCTCGAAGCAGGATCAGGCAACCGGTCCTAAGGCTCGAGAGGGCTCATGGGTGCCTTTCTGGGCTGGGCAGTCCCAATTGAGCTACCGTGTGCTGAAGCCCTCTTTGAAACTCGGGGAAAGGATCACCTCCATCAAGGGTGGTCAGGAGCACGTTGTGATGCTCACAAGCTCTGGCCGTGTCTTCACAGCTGCAGCTTCAACTGAAAGCTATCCGTCCCTCGGACAACTTGGTGTGCCCGGTTTGACCTGGTCCACCCGTCCTAAAGGGCCAGTGGATGCGTGCCACGAAGTTATGACCCTCAAAGGCTCCAAGGTCACTCAAATTGCCTCTGGCGACTACCATTCTCTAGCATTGACCAAGGATGGTCATCTGTTTGCTTGGGGTGATAACTCTTTCGGGCAGCTTGGTGTTGAATTCGAACCAGAAACACCTCTTAAGGACACTCCCTTTGCCCTTTCTCTGAAACCAATTTACCGTCTGAAGATGTATTCCCCGAAAGTCACCAGCATTGCCGCCGGCGGAGCTAGCAGCTTTTTCACCGTGGATGCCAAGCGAATCCTAGGACCAGGGGAGGAGGCTTCCAACGTGCGCGATTTGGGACTTGTGTCTGCTGACACATGGTCCTGTGGTCGTGGAATCTGGGGCACCCTCGGAAATGGCAGGTGGATCCATATTCAAGATTCGCCAACCAAGGTCAAGGCCTTGAGCGGACTTGGCGAATACGACGAAAAGACCAAGCAAATGTCTCCGATACGCCTGCGCGAAATTTCTGTGGGCACAACCCACGTTGCTGCCGTTATGGACAATAAGACGAGCCTCAGCTCAACGACTACAGAATCATTGGACAAATCGCGCGACTTCGGCTACGACGCGCTCTGGTGGGGAGGCAATGAGCATTTCCAGCTAGGAACTGGGAAACGAAGCAACCAGTCACGCCCGACCTATATCAAAGCGCCCCCAGAGTCTGCAAAGAAGTCGGAACCGGAAGCCCGTCTGCAGATCATGCCTCGGCACAAGGGTAAAGTCGGCAAACGTACGGTGAGCATGGAACAGCACGTTGAGTGTGGGCGCCACGTCTCTGCCATCTACTCGGCTGCATAAGAGGTGATGTTAAGAAGAACAATGTATCCTATGTATTCAACTGTATATTTAATTTCTGTAAATCAGAAATCCATTCCAAGTCTACCTCGATGTCCACATGTTGCACAGAAATATACACAGATCGGCCCCAGGGTGTCTCTCATGGCTTGGAGGTGGAGATTTGAGTATAGCAGAGGCATAAGTACATATATCTGGGGTACCTGCTTTCCTGAATCTATTCAGTCCTCGAATCCTTAACTCCTGTCTAATTGATCTCTCCTCGTTTCTGTTTCCATGCCTCCAAGCTCCATCTTGAGGTATTGTTGGAATGAGTGTGTGGAAACTCGCATTAATAGTTTATCCTTTTCCTGTATGTTATGATTATCTAAGCGTACGCCCCCTAAATTGGCAGATTGGGCAGAATAGCAAGACAGACTTCTCCTTGATTCCAATTGGTCAGATCCTCTCACTATCCTGACAGGTATGGATGATGTGCAAACCAAACAAACAGCGCGCGGCGACGCTTGGACCACTGCTTATCCAAAAAATTTCCAGCGCAATCATTTTCTCTTCAACACAGTCACCATGCCCCGTGAGAAGCAAAAGAGAGGTCGCCGGGCGGAGCAAAAAGCCCAGAAGGATGAATCTAAGCGCAAGTACGATGACTCCATCGAAGCACCCGCTGCGAAGCGCATGAAGCCATCCGATGCCGCCGCCGATGCCGACGCCGACGACACCTACAACGATCCCTACCATGAGAATGCCGACTACATTCCGCTCGAGCCAGAAAATGAAGAATCAGGTGGCGAAAACCTCGACTCCGGGGACATGCCCTTCTACGGTCTGCTCGACACCGACGAGCAAGAGTACTTCTCGCGCGCCAATGAGGTCCTCGAATCAAACCAGTTCTCTGATGCCGAAGAGAAGAACCTGTTCGTTGAGAGTGTATACCAGGAGGCAAATGGGAAGGAGTTGAAGATTGCGTGCAGCCAAGGCTGCTCGCGACTCATGGAGAAATTAATCTCGGCTTCAGATGTCCGGCAAATTCGTCGGATCTTCAGCAAATTTCTTGGTCACTTTCTTCACCTTGTGCAGCATCGTTTCGCAAGCCATTGCTGCGAGACGCTCTTCATCCATGCTGCCCCTGCGGTCATGCAAAAGACGCCGAAGTCACAAGCCCAAAAATCGACTGAGGACGGCGAGACAGAGTCGGATCTCTCGCTTGCAGACATGTTCATGAGCGTGATCCAGGAGTTGGAAGGAAACTGGGGCTATCTCTTGACGGAGCGATTTGCATCGCATACAATCCGAGTTTTACTCCTGGTTCTTGCTGGTGAACCGGTGGATGTTTCATCGAACGATTCCGTGGTCGCGAGTCGCAAAAAAGAAAGATTGGGTCTCCCAACGACGGGCGCACAAGAAGAACAGGCTCCAGCCCAAAAGCGGACTGTCCCAGAATCTTTTGAGCCTGCCCTCAAAAAAATCATGAGTGACATGATTGCGGGCCTCGATGATACCTACCTGCGAGCCTTGGCTACCCATCCGGTAGGCAACCCGGTCTTGCAGGTCATGCTATTCCTGGAATTGTCCCACTTTGGTAAATCCAGCGCCAAAGACCCAAGATCGATATTGAGAAGACTAGTCCCCGACGAGTCTTTTGAAGAAGGCACTGAAAGTGCCACTTTTATTCGCGGTCTGCTCTATGACCCGGTGGGCTCTCGCTTGGTAGAGACCATGGTGCGGTATATGCCAGGAAAGGTGTTCAAGAACCTCTACAAGAACAACATTTGTGATCGCATTGGTTCTCTTTCCCGCAACAGCACAGCGGGCTATGTGGTTTTACGGACATTGGAGAGACTCGGAAAGGACGACTTGCAGAATGCTATGAATCTTATCATTCCCGAAGTTCCAGGCCTGATCGAAAGAGCGCGACTCATCGTTCCAAGGGTATTGATTGAGCGATGTGTGGTTCGAAATGTTGACACGAAGCCCTTCGCCAAGGCACTCAAAGAGGCCTACAGCAAAGAGCCAACTGCCCGGCTTCGTCAGATCCTTAGACTCGATGAGCCCACTGAGAATCCTGTGCCGGAATCCGAAGATCAAGAAATGGAGGATGCCGACGATGAGGGCCAGAAACAACCAAAGGAGAAGGCCTCCGCTGGTCCATCTGCTGCAGAAAGGCTGCATGGTTCTCTATTGGCACAGACAATGCTCACGGTGTCGGGCCCTTTGAGCGAACTAGTATACACTAGCCTGCTTGCACAGCCTACCGAGTCAATTCTCGAGCTTGCTCGGGAGCCCAGTTCTTCTCGTGTCTTGCAACAAGCCTTGACTCTGCCTACCTCCACCAGTCAGTTCCGACGTCAATTCACCACACGATTCCAGGGCCACATGGTAGCACTTGCCCAGGACAACAGCGGCTCCCACGTCGTGGATGCTCTCTGGGCAGCTACCAAGGACATCTTTTTCGTGAAGGAGCGAATGGCACAGGAACTCGCAGCAAACGAAATGACTCTGCGCGACTCTTTTATTGGTCGCGCAGTGTGGAGGAATTGGTCGATGGACCTCTATAAGCGTCGACGCGGCGAGTGGACTGCTCGTGCTAAGGGCGTTGACCGACAGCTAGGCAGTGAAGGTACAGGAGAACGGCCAAAATCCAAGATTGAGCTGGCTCGAGAGCGGTTCGCTGCTAGAGAGAGCGGTGCTGAGGGCAACAAGCCTGTTTCTGCCAAGTCTTGAAGGTTGGAAATGTTTAGTGGAATGTATAGAATTCGATGACTATGTTAATACCATTTGATGTCCACGATCATATCGATCCCTCGCAAGGGCTACAGGTGCCTGTGCCGTCACTCTGGGATACTAGGATATTGAGAAGGTGCCCGAAGCAATTTGTGTTGATCTCCCTAGATAGACGTGAAATGTACATTTTGGTCATGACCATGTGATAGCATAACCGGAGATACCTCTCACTGCCGCCCCTTTGCCTGCTCATCCAGCCAACTCTGAGCGATACTGGAAAAGGTGTGGAATTCCACCGAATCGCCCCAGTTCCGCAACCAAGCAACAAATCGATCCACCATCCCCATTACATGTGCCATACCACTCGTATCGGGGTGCATCAAGATTGGGAAGACGAAGCTACCGTCTGGCTGATCGACATCGCCGTTCTCCCACAGCCAGAGAAAAATATCCTTCCAGCGTTGTTCCACCACGCGAGCATCAACATGCCCATGGCTGTTATGGAGATGGGGGAAGTACTGCAAGGCCATCATGTCTTCATTGTTCCAACCCGTTGGGATCTCCACGATGGGACGCCCCTCCGGTGCAGTGTTCATATCAGCCAGTGGCGTGGGATGCATCCAGCTACTAGCAGGCTGGGAAAAGTCGATTCGCTGCACGGGTGGGTTGGCAGGCAAATAATAAGGCTGGGAGTCATGGTGGCTAAGGGAGGAATCATAAAGAAACCCGAACTCCCTCAGCAGCTCGACGGTTGTCTCGCGAAGCTGATACATGGGCGCGCGGTATCCTTGCACTTTCTTGCCCGTCAACCGCTTCGCGGCCTCCATGCACTTGACCAACACCTCGCGCTCTTGGCTTGGGGTCATTTGGTATGCTCCTTCATGGGCGTAGCCGTGCAGGCCAATCTCAGCGCCGGATTGGACGACCTCCCTGACGGTGGACTCAAAAGTCTCCATCGTGTGCCCGGGGATGAACCAGGTCACTTTATCTGCCACTTGATACTTTTGTAGCATGCGTAACAACCGCCTGCCGCCGACACGGCCGGCAAATATGCCGGTACTGTAGTCGGCCATATTGTTGTCGGGGTGTTCTCCAGTGCCCAGGAAAGCGGAAAGGGCGTCAAAGTCGCAGGACAGGGCAATCTTGACGGTTCTTTTCTTTGCACTGAGTGGTGCGTGAATCGAAAGCGCTGAGCTCTCTTCAAAAGCACAGTCGGTTAAGCTAGCGTCACCCTTAAAGGAGCCGACAGCTGAAATGTCATGCAAGTTGACCACTCTAGCTTGCGTGCTCATTGAAACCAAGGTTTGAACCGCTTTGGCCATTACCTCTGGGGATGCATTATTCTCAAATGGTGCGACGTGGACAAAGTTAACCACTGCCTGGGCATTGAGCGATGACACATCTCGCTGGAGCTTGGATAGAATGATATGGCACGGTATGCCAAAGGAATCGCGATCGCCGATAAGAATCATCCGGAAAGGAGGAATCGAGCCAGCTCCAGCCTTTGAATGCCGAATCAGACATCGAAGAAAGGCCTTTGCCTGTAACAGCAGCTGTTGCTGCTGGCTGGGGATGGACGCGTCTTCTTTGCACCACTCTGCGAGAGGTATCTCCCACAGAGGGTCCTTACCAAACGAGGTATGAGCTTGCGCATCGATAATGAACAAGTCGACGCGACCTTGCAGTCTGTCAAACGCGGACTGCATTTCCGTATCGACAGCATCTTCATGGGGCGCGGTAGCACGCAGCTGCGCCGTGACTGTGATGTTACCATTATCTAGAGTAGTGTCAATATCTGTCTTCCTGATACCCAAGCTTGTCGTTCTTCGAGTTGGCTTACTCGTCAGCTCAGCTTTCAGAGCATTTCCATGCCCCATGCTGGATGTAGAGATGAGCACATGGTGGTGGGGAGGTGAAGACGACATGATAGTATGCTGAAGTTGTTTTTTCAAGGAAAGAAGGTGACAAGAGCTCGGTCCTCCACACATTCGGTATTGACCTGGAGTTGCGACCATTGCAGACTTTATGTTGGAGTCGGGGTCTCGTCGTTCCATCCTCAACGTCC
Source organism: Penicillium hispanicum (assembly GCF_028827665.1). Lineage (NCBI taxonomy): Eukaryota > Fungi > Ascomycota > Eurotiomycetes > Eurotiales > Aspergillaceae > Penicillium > Penicillium hispanicum. Next base: position 2,635,144 of record NW_026623193.1, read on the forward strand.
AATCGGCGAACGAAGTCTAATCGGATGAAAGCGGCAACAGCCAGCGAGACAGTGGCTTAGGGCTACTTGCAGCCCCGCAAAGTGATAAGCTTGATATCATGCAAGGAAAGACTTCATTCGTGAATTGTAAGTATGATAGCAATCAATGGCGATCTGTTGTTATTCTCCTATGAACATCCTTGATGGCGATATTTCCCCGCGATTACCCAGACGGATTCGGCAGCAGCCAGCGATACCCCAGGCGTGACTCGAATATATTCAGACTTATCTTTGATCAATAGACATCGAGTGGCTTTTTCTCATCGAGCAAATGACTGAATAGGGGGGGTCAGATGATAAGGAGGCGGTATACTTGGTACTCGGAGGCTGGATAGCAGCAGGATCTGGAATAGTATATAGTGTCTGTCTTCCTCGCGGAAATGGAACGCAAGATAATTTCATGAAGTGCAAAATTGTTTCAATCAATAAACACCCCATCATGGACGGATTACAGCGAAAAGAGAAGGCCGGTGATATGGAGACTTTCAGCGGTCCTTCTGAGATGGATATTGAAGCCGATCTCACCTTTGGCAACCAAACTCCAGTGCTTAAGAAAAGCTTCAATCTTTTCAGTGCCTGTGCAACTGGAATGACCACTGGCAATGCTTGGGCTGTCCTTGGTGGTGGGATTGTGAGTGCCTTGAATGCCTTTGTGAACGGTGGAATCTAACTGAGCTTCAGATTGCCTCACTCTACAACGGCGGACCCCCTGGCATCATTTACGAATTGTACGCTCCACCTCTTCAACAATCTTGAAAACGAGAATTTTCAGCTCACTGAGTCCACAGTGCGGTAGTCTGTGTCTTGTATTCTCCAATTGCTGCTTCAATTGCGGAGTTGGCATCGGCTGTTCCGGCCTCGGGCGGAGGTGAGTTCAGGCTTGATTGGATCCAGTGCTATTCGCTGACATTCTGTCGTTCAGTGTATCACTGGGCTACAATAACTGCTGGTCCTAAGTATGGGCGTGTTTGCGGCTGGTTTGCTGGGTGGCTTAATGGTCTGGCGTGGGCTTTCGCCGTGGCCGGAAACTGTTCCATGACCAGCAGTATGATTGTCTACGCTTACGCACTCTACCACCCTGGATTTGAGCCCAAACAGTGGCATGTTTTCATCGGCTACTTAATCATTTCTTGGGTTTGTTGCTTGACGGTGATGTTCGCTCAGCGTGCGCTACCAGCCATCAGTCGCCTGGGATCCTTTTTCATCGTGGTCGGTCTGGTCATCGTGGTCATCGTGTGTGCGATCATGCCGAGCCGAAATGGCTTTGGTTATGCATCGAGCCAGTTCGTCTGGAAAGACTGGACTAACATGACCGGCTACTCGAGTGACGGGTTCACCTTTCTCGCAGGCATGCTGAATGGCGCCTTTGCCATTGGCGCGATCGACTGCGTTACGCACATCGCCGAGGAGATCCCCCAGTATGGTTCCCCCGTGATATCGAGAAGGTATCATTTGATTAACTGACAAATCTGGCATACAGAGCAGCGAGAAACATCCCCATCGCGTTGGCCTGTCAGATCATCATCGGGTTTAGTACGGCGTTTTGCTATCTCATCGCCATGTTCTACGCTGTTCACGATCTACCGAAGATCATGAGTCTGGACTCCATCTGCCCCTTGGGAGATATCTACCTGCAAGCGACTGGGTCAACAGCAGGGGCTGTTGGACTCTTAACTCTGTCGATTTGCCCCATATTCTGTGCCACCATTGGCTGCTATGTCACGACCGGGCGGACCATCTACGTTCTGGGTCGCGATGGCGCCACTCCCTTCTCCCCCTGGCTGGGCACGATTAGTGGCCGATGGGACAGTCCATTCTATGCGACCCTGACATGCGGTGTCTTTGTCACTTGCATTGGAGCGATCTACGTCGGGTCGCTTACAGCGTTCAATGCGTTCATCGGCTCCTTTGTTTTGCTCACCACGCTGTCCTACTTCCTGGCCATTTTCCCCCACATGCTGACTGGGCGCACTAGCATCACGCCTGGACCGTTCTGGATGGGCAAGCTGGGGTTTGCTGTCAATGCAATTGCTTGCTTGTACATCGTGGTCTCGTTCGTGATCTATTGTTTCCCCTACAGTCTCCCGACGAGCGCGGGTTCGATGAACTATACCAGTGTAATCACTTGCGGCCTCATAGTGCTGGTGGGAATCTGGTGGATGATACATGGCCGAGGCAATTTCCAGGGGCCTTTGCTTGAATACCGATAGTCGAAGGTTTGTTCAGGGGTTGTGAGACTTTTTCTCTTCTTGTTTCTTCTGTGAAGCCGAATGGTCGTACTCTAACTCGATATGTTCGATATATGCAGTCTGAGAAATGATTCGTGGATTGAATATTACTATAAAAATGGTCTTTTCTCCAAGAGGCTAGTAAACATCTACCCTGAATATTCAATGGACGAGTCCAGAGTATAGTAGTTCGCCTTTTCCACCACCGGGTCTCGCTGGCTCCTACCCGAAGCAGATGGGAATCAGCTCGGCAAACGAATCCTTCTGGCGATTGCCGATCTATCAACTCTCCCCCGCCTCCCGATAAAAGCCTGGGCTTCATTGGTATTGGATTGGAGCCGACGTCCCAGCCGTGCTGGCATTTGCTGCAGATAAGGTAAACTGACTTGGTTGTCCTTGCATTCTGGCCCCCGGCCCTGGCCGCGCGGAGGAGTTACCGGCTCGCCATTGGCCATCATGGTCTAGACGAGGGCACGCGATGTGTCATAAGTTCTTTCAATTCTTCATGACTTTGCCCACATGGTCCTCCCACCGATGAGTGATATATCGACGATCCGGGGTCAACGCGCCCCACGAGTGCGACTGAGGAAACCAAAGTCGGTGACGTTCACAGGGTACGCGTCGCATTTCACTATCTGACGGACGGGTGCTCACGTATTCCAGATGCTGGACTTGCAGGACTCGCAAGGTCAAATGCGACGAACGAGATCAAAATGGCTGCCGCACTTGCGAACGGGCCGGGGTAGAGTGCGCAGGATACGGCGTGAATCTATACTGGGTGACGGGGAATGACCAAGATCAGCAAATCCGGCGGCGCAGACGAATTCAGCTCGGTTGGTATACAATCGTCGAACGGAAGACGAGCGGTGACTGACAGGCATCAGACCAATCCGGTTTACCAGGCTTACCTGACGAGGAAATCAATGCAATGCTGTCTACTCTGGACACAGTCTCAATGCCTCTGGATACAGTACGCGTGGGTCCATTTTCGATTTTTCAAAGCCGGCGCAATGTTACGAGAATTTTCACGCATAATGGCGAGCTCTTCGATGACTGGACTTTGGATCCATTCCTGTCCGCTAGACGTGCTGATCTTCCAACTCGATCAAGTCGCGAAGCCGATCCCCTCTGGCATCAAGATGACCTTGTGGCGTTAGTTCGCTGCAACATGAGCAGCGGTACTACTAACAAAGCGACTTCGATGCCCAGAAACCAATCCATGTCTTCTATAAGAAGCGTTTCACCAGATCTTGCGTTGTCTGTGTCCTTGTTTCAGGATCGCGAAACATCCATGCTCATGCATCATTATACGACCCACGTTGCGGAACTCCTTCAACCAGTTCTTCATCCCAAGAACCCATGGAGAACCACTTACTTCCAGTTCGCACTGGAAGGATGCCCTGGATCGCCTTTGACACAAGCCAGCCTCTCCTCATCGAATGTGTCGACCGCAATCTTCCACAGCGTACTCTCATCCGCTGCATTTCACCTTCGAAACGCGACGGGCGGCTCGAAGATGTTCCATCGATTGGGTCTACAACATCGAGCCAAGGCACTCAAGGCCCTGAACTTGGCACTGGTTCATCCCTGTGACTCGCATACTTATACCCGATATCTGACGGCGATGCTGTCTCTGGTGACAATCGATGTAAGTCTTCTCGATGTCGCACCCAGAAGAATCTTCTGACAACAGGAAGACCATGACGGGGGAGGACTCTGACTTCCCAATTCATCTTGATGGATGTCATAATCTCCACCGACCGTCAAGCGACAGAATAATCGATGATCAAAATCGCCGAGTGAGCAGCATTCGTCACTTTTTGACACTCTTGGCGCGTACAACGTCCTACCGGCCTCGCAGTGTGAATCGACAACACCAGTCGCTCTTTGGCGAATCGTATTTCCAGGCAGATGACCGAAGCCTTGAACATATGTATGGCGTCACGCCCGCGCTTGGAAATATGCTTCAAAGGGCCTGTGACATATCCCAGTATCTGGCCCACCATGATCACGAATCATCTTTGCAATTCTTCGAAGCCAGCGAGGCGCTGAAGATTGACTTGCTTGCATGGAAGCTTGATCCAGATCAGTTCAGTCTTCTTGGGTCAGAGAAGACCATGGTCGAAATAGCTCGCTGCCAAGCTCGTGCCTTCCATAGTGCAGTCTTGATATTCTTCTATCGCACCATCGAAATGAATAGCTCGTTGGACATGGAGCATGAGGTGTGCTCTATCTTACAAAACCTGACCCATGCGGAGGACCTCAAGGACCAATACATGAAGGGCGAGAAGAGGACTGCTCCCATGTCTTGGCCGGCATTCATTGGTGCTTGCGACGCAACTGATCGACAACCCTGGGTCGCGTGGTGGACACAGATACAGGATTACAACATAGGCAATTTCAAAAGGCAATGGGAGGTGGTTCAAGAACTGTGGAAGATTATGGATGAAGATGTAACGATTACTGGCTGGAGAGAAGCACTTCAAAGATCTTGCAAGCTCGTTCTTCCAATTTGATAATCCAAATCCCACAGTCGGAATGCTACAATAAGTTGATTGGATCTTCTCCTTTTGCCATCCAATGTCGCGTTTATGGATGAGGTAAAAATTCGATCTGACATTCATGCTCCTGCATTGCGAGTAAGCACACCGACTTACGCAGAGGATCATGATAGTGGTTGGAAACATACCCGCATCCCTGAGCAACCCTCATCATAAAAGACCTCATAACGCGCGGTGATCCCGGGGGATACATTATCAAAGTCCCCCTTCGTTGAGGTTGTATACTTCCGGTAGATGGCAGCAACCAACGTCGTCATCTCGGCCATAGCAAGGCTACAAGATTAGCTCCGTAGTTCAACAAGCGACAGGATCATGTCTTACTGCATTCCAATACACATCCTCCCTCCGCTTGAGAATGCCCAGAACCATTTCTTGATCTCTGCCGATTCCTTCGACGACTCCAGCCATCGGTCGGGGTTGAACTCCAATGGATTCTTGAACACGTCTGGGTTTCGATGCAGTGCGTACGGCGAGATGGAAACGGTTGTCCGCGGCGGTATCGTATAACCGTCGATATTCGAAGTCGTTCCCAGCGATCGGGGCTCGGATCCAGGGAGAGGAGCATAGAGTCGGAGGGTTTCTTTGATGACAGCATCCACATACGACAGTTTATCACATACATCTGCCCTCGGGATCCCGTCGGCATTCAAGCTCTCCGCTGGAATTCCGCAAACTTCTTCGATGAGCTTATCCTGGTACCTCTTGCTTTGCGGTCTCGACAGGGACCAGATCAAAAACATCAGCGTGTCACTGGTGGTATCAATCCCGGCGAGGAGATGGTCAGCACATTCCGAGGCGATATCCAGATCATCGACTCCGTTCTCCTTCCGAGAAACATGGTGTTGCCATAACTTGGCGATTAGCGATGTCTCATTCGCCCTTTCATTTTCCGGGGCGTTGGCGAATGCCTGACAGGCCTTCATGGCGTGCAGTCTAATGCCAGTATAGGTCGTGGGAAGATTCATGGGGTAGAAGCGCTGCGCAATGCAACCCGCGACGCCCGTTCTCGAGTACAGCCATTTCGTGAACTCCGGGAAATGGACCGCATACCACGACAATTTGCGACGGGCGATATCAACGACATCGCTGATGAGTTCGCGATCGCTTTCGGACCCTTCGAGACATGCGGTCTTGCCATATTTTCCGTATAGAAACTCCGTGATATTGTCCAGCGAGAAGTAGTGCAACGTAGAGAAGATCTCATTCCGGGGACCATCCTTTTGCAAGAGGGACAGGTACAATTTGGCTTTGTGCTCGATCATCGCCGAATTGACACCCTTCAGCATCGCGGATTTGGCGTATGCATGTGCAAAGAGCTTTTTCCGCGCGCCATGCTCCTTGACCGTGGAGAAGGAGAACATGTTCTTGCGCCCATATGCTTCGAACATGCGATAGAAGCCCGTTCGTTCGAACCCACTTCCGGCTCCATAGATTGTTCGGAGCGCGGAAATGCTGTTGAAGGATATTTCACTTGGGCCGAGTCGGACCACGGGGCCATATTGCGCGTGAAGAGCGTGGATTTGGCGAGTGCGAGTGCCTTTGTAGTCCTCGAGCGCCAGCGTCGCTCTGGTCAAAGCAAAGGATTTAGGACCCGGAATGCGTGCGAGAGGGCTGAAAAGTAGAGTATAAAGGAGCTGGTAGATCAAAGCTCCGACTAGAATAGTAGCAACTGCGCCGAGTGCCAGTGACATTTCTGATCCGACATGCAAGACTAACAGTTGGTCTCCTGAGGTTCTGGTGTTGGAGCAACCGATGGGATACTCGGACCGTGGGGTCCTTTTATCTGTTACCTGGCATGGAGAAGCCAGTGACTCAGACTAGACATGGATGCATGGAAAGACACCCCAGGAAAGCGCCAGCGAGAGAGTTGATCTGAGAACGAGAGCGCGGGGAACAACGCTAATCGCCAATCGCAGAATGCGGCAACCGCCAGCGAGACATCGCAGGGACTCGCGGCGAGACCCCATCGGTATAGATTGAAGCAGTTGTTCTGCGCCAGAAATGCAGTTCCATCTGCTTTCTCATCTTCTGAACTGTCTTCAGTAGACCGAGCAATTGTCGTTATCCAACTTGCCCACAATGGCTCCTGGCATTCCGCATTTCTCCCGAACGCACGCTTCCACACGAATCTCTCTGCGATGGCTACCAGAGGCGCCATTTGAGAACACAGACACCCTCGTCTTAACCGTGGGAGACTGGTATGTTGACTTGCGGGTGGATAAACAGTCCGGCCATCTCGACTGGGCGATTGCCGGACAATGCCTGCTGCAAGATACAAATCCCCGTAGGATCACCTCGCCAATGACATGGTGATTGAGCGCTGAACAAGTCCATAGGTCGCATTGTTTTCACACACACCATCGATTCGCATAACAATTTCAATGTGAGCGATCCTTGCCCGTTTCTGGCTCTTCCAAATGGAGATGACCTGGAAACGGGCACGATGGCTCGTCCAGATGTCCCGGGCACCCCAATGACCCCATATGAGGAGGTATGGAGATTTCTTCCAGTATTGGGAGACTCTATGGAGTCAGGGAGTCGCGTGGCGTGGATCTTGGAATCGGAAGATGTCGTGGAGCAAGACGACCAGGTGAAGACCTTTCTCGCGCATATTGGAGGAAGGTATCTCGCTTTGCAGCAGTCGCAGGCGTACAAAAAGGGCCCTTCTTCAAGCGACAGTCTCGCCGATCAGATTTGGGGAGGTCAAGTCAGCGCTCGTTCCGAAGAGTGGTCCGGCGCGTGTTGGAAGGTGAAATATTGTCTGGGCCAAGACGGTGTCCATCTACCCTCCATATCCAAGCACATTGACCTGGATCATCAGAGCACCTGGCAAGTTCCGGGACAGAAGGCCACTGTGAAGGGTCGCCAATACATTATACGGGCTTTGGAAAAGTCAGATCCGAAAGGAACGTGGACAAAGTTATGACACTGTGGTTCAACTACACGATGTATCGGCTTTCAACATCGAGGAACGAGAAGCACAATAGTATCACCCATACTTGGTGCATTTGAGATAAATCAGAAATATAAATACTGTGGAAGACTGTCTATGTATCTCGGGTTGAAGGGTGAAAACCACAGTACGTATATGGAGATGTGATTGGTGCTGCATCCAGCCACACCATTCTATTCCTGTTCTTGATTTCTGAGGCGCCGGCCATTCCCATGTGCATCTACCACCCTTGCACTCCACCGACGAAGAGAATCATCGAGGACCTCGGGGTCGCGGGCCGATGATGTCAGGGCATCAGCGATGTCGCCATCCCGCAATCGGGAACTTTTTTTTTTCTTCGCGGCTCATGGAATGCGCCCAACTCCAATTCGCGCTCTTTGCATTGCCGTCACAGTCATTACTGCTTCTCTATAGATACTGGTCTTTGATCTGCATGTCGCCTGCACATATAATGCCTCAGACTGCCATATACGTCTAGATGTCGCAAACCACAACCTCCAGCCGCGCCGACGAGGTGCAGAGTGTGAGTGCCCATGCGTTTCGCCAATGGCTCTCGTTGATCGAATCTTCAGCGTTTCCATCCAATATTGATTAAAAGCTAACAGCTCAATCCGGCCATAGCTCCTCAAAGCAGTTGAAGAACTCCTAATTCCTTTTATTCGGTCCGCCGACGAACCACCCGCACACCAAAATGGAGTCAATGGCCATTCTGGACAGCCAAAGACATCGCTCGTGGAACACAAGAAGCCGGAAGAGCTGCGGGATGTTCTCCAGCTGGAAATTCCAGCACAAGGGAAACGACAAGACGGACTGATCGAGGTCCTGCAGAAGGTGCTGCAGTACTCCGTCAACACTTGGCACCAGGGCTTCCTGGATAAGCTATACGCCTCGACCAATGCACCCGGTGTTGCCGCGGAGCTCATTCTCGCAACACTCAATACCAATGTACATGTCTACCAGGTCTCACCTGCATTGACCGTCATTGAGAAATACACAGGTCAACGGCTGGCGAACCTCTTTGGGCTGACGGCTCCCCAAGCCGGTGGGATCTCAGTGCAGGGTGGATCGGCCTCCAATACGACCTCTATTGTCATCGCGCGCAACAATCTGTATCCGAGTACCAAGACAGATGGCAATGGAGAGTACAAGTTCGTGCTCTTCACTAGTGCCCACGGCCACTACAGCGTGGAGAAGGCGGCGCAGATGCTTGGCTTCGGAAGCAGTGCTGTATGGCCGGTACCAATCGACAAGCAGGGTCGCATGATTTCGTCGGAGCTGGAACGACTTGTACAAAAGGCTCAAGGTGAGGGCCGAACCCCGTTCTACGTCAATGCTACGGCCGGAACCACCGTGATGGGCTCCTTCGACCCCTTCGACGAAATCGCTGCGATCTGCCAGAAGTACAATCTTTGGTTCCACATCGACGGGTCTTGGGGTGGCTCCTTCGTCTTCTCTCGAAACCAACGGCATAAGCTGGCTGGCTCCGAGAAGGCCAACAGTATTGCAATCAACCCACATAAGATGCTGGGTGTGCCGGTGACATGCTCGTTCCTCCTGGCTGCGGACATGCGCCAGTTTCACCGTGCGAATACTCTTCCTGCAGGCTACCTGTTCCACAATGAAGACATTGAGCCGACGAGAAATGGAGATTCACTCGAGTCGGAACTAGAGATTGAATCACCAGAAGTGTGGGATCTGGCCGATCTGACTCTGCAATGTGGCCGGCGCGCCGACTCTCTCAAGCTCTTCTTGGGGTGGACTTACTACGGGACCGAGGGCTATGAGCAGCAGATCGACTCTGCGTGCAGTGTTGCTGCGCATCTCGCCAATTTGATCTCTCAGCATCCGAACTTTATACTGGTCAGCGAGGACGTGCCGCCTTGTCTCCAAGTGTGCTTCTACTATGCCCCCGGCCAGGAGGTTGCCTACCCGCGCGGTGTCGTGTCGAACGAGGAACAACGCGCAAAGGACAACAGCAAGGTTACTGAGCAGATCACCCATGCCATTGTTCCAAGGGGGTTTATGGTCGACTTTGCACCTCCGAGTGGTGATGAGGATGCGGCTGGAAATGGCAAGTTCTTCCGCTGCGTCGTGAATGTTTTGACCAGCAAGAAGACGGTCGAGTCTCTCGTGCGCACCATTGAGGAGGTCGGGCCCGGCATCGTTGAGAGCCTGAAGTCGAACGCATCGGCTGTTCCTCGGAAACGACCTGGGGAGCATGGACATGGGCCCGTTGTGCACCGTTCTTAAGAGTCTGCCGGGTATCTCGAGGGGACCGAGTTCTTCCCAGAGACTGGGTTGGTGATTGTATATATTTTGTCATAGGTTCCATTGATTATATTGAATAGACTTGAGATGTGGCACAGTTGAGGGAGTATTCACCGAGACCCCACTGTAGGTAAACACAATTCGCATTCTCATGGGAGTTCCCGAGACAGGTCATTTCTATACTTATTTAGCCAAGATGGCTCCGCAGACTATCCGACTTCGATTCGCTCCAAATTGGGGCGTCATCTGGGCATCATCTGCGAACCGTCGGTTATGAAGGCACATTGATATTCGTCACTGCATGGTTTGTCCAATACCCAGGTACACGAATGCACAAATCCGTACACCTGAATGCAGGCCAGCCAAGTGGAATTACCTCATCTTGAGAGCAATGCCAGAATAATGAGTTCGCCAATACCTTGGTTTATGTCATAGGCCTAGAGGCTGTGGCGGGCATCATACCACGATTGGCATTATGCTATGCTAGCTACCAGTCTCAGCTCGTCGTTCCATCACAGACCGCGCTTCGGCTTCGGTCAACCCATCAATCCCCAGCTCAGCAAGGACGGCCCGGGCACTCTGGTTGTCCTGAAACAACCGCTTCTCCACCTCCCACAGCCCCAAGAAAGGATTGGCGTCATCGGTCTTGCCTCCCACTGATTCCGTAGTCGATGTGCTCAAGTTGAGAAGACGCAATCCTTCATTGAGCTTCTTCACGATCCGCAACGACCCACCCACGTGGTTTGCTGGACCGAGGGCCGTATCGATTGCACTGCACAGATAATCGACATCGCTAGCCAGTTGAGCTGCGCCAGAAGCGGAGAAAGTGTTCCTCGTGAGCACGTTGTCCCATATATAACTCTGAATGGAGAGGAGTAGTCGGCGGGAGACTCGTCGCAAAGGCGCAGCTCCAAGGGCTTGGGAGAGAAATGACAGCTGGGTGGACAAGATACGCATCGCATGTGCCAAGTCCGAAGAAAGGGAGGGAGGGGAAGCGACCGCACTAGCTGAAGGCGTGGAAAGCGTCGCCCAGGTGGCGATTCGAGAGTAGGGTTTCAAAGCTGCAGTGACGTTCGAAGATATGGTGGAGGTGATGATGGATTCGGAACGTAGTCGAAGTCGGCGATATGCCGAAGCAGTCTCGTCAAAAAGAGCTCCGTCTGAGGAGGCCTGGGTTCTGGACGCATCGCCATTGGCGACTGCTGTCGAGGTGCGTGACGCCACTTCTGCGACGGACATGGTGCCAGCCACGTTTCGGCCGCCATCGCGGTTCTGACGAACACGCTCTTGGAGATCACACCAGAGCTCAACAAAGAATATATCGTTGCTCCAATCCTCCATTTTCTTCTCGAGATACTCGGCACTCCCAAAGACTCTGCAAAGTCGCTCAAGACCGGCGACACCTTCCACGCTAGCTTGTCCATCAGCCCCTTGCACTGTACGGCCCAGAGTGGATGTCATTGCAAGGTAAGCCTCCAAAGCAGATTGGAGTCGCTCGTGAAATTGGTCGAAGATGGTGATTTGAATGTCGATGAGGAACCGTAGTTTCTGACTGAAGGAGGACAGTGGCTGGTAGCGTTCAGTAATTGTTTCGAGAAGGTCGTTAACTCGAATTGCCGCCTTTGTCGGCTTAGTCGAAGTGAGTTCAACACCATCATAATCGAGATGTCCGCTATCAGCGGTGTCGATGATATCCTTGTACCGAGCTAATGCAAAGTCCTTCTCCACCTGAAGCCAGCGATCGTACCATCCCTGCTTCGTGAGAACTTCCCAGGTCATACCCTTCCATTTGCTTTCTGCATAGGGATCTGGCAGATAATTCCATGTCTCACGAATCTCATTGTCAAAGTTCATTAACTCGTGGACGAAATGGCTGAGAAGCTGAGGGTAGTTCGCAATTTGAGGGAGAAAGGAATCGATCTTTTGTCTCAGAATCGGCAGAAGCGCGGTGATAAAAGCATTCAATGCATTATAGAGATTCCATGCAATACCATGGCCTGCTGACTGCGCCTTTTCATCGAGAATCGGCTGGAGGTATGACATGAAGAATCCGCCGAACTGATTGATGAGATCCTGGATGTGAGACAGGAAATACTCCGGCTGTACATACGATGTTAGATGGTGCAATATTCGCAGCTGGAAGTAGGATATGGTACCTTATCAAGTTTATTTGTCGGCTTTTCCCCGCTGAAGTGATATTTAAACCTGAGTTCTAGCGGGTGAAGCATCACCTCCAGTGGGAAAAAAACTGGAGGCTCGGGGTTCTGACCGATGACCAGAGAGTCAAGGCCTTGCAGTTCACTGGAAGATATCAGTTAGAGGAGGACCTGCCAATCTGGAAGAGAGAACATACCACATCTGGAGGTCGATTAGTAGCTCAACATCCTGCCTCCATTGGGCCAAGAGTTTACCAGTAATATTCAACTCCCGTGTTGGCCACTTCATTGATTCAAGAGTCATTTGGAGTCGATTGCCAAAAAATTTCTTCAGTTGCTCCCTCAGTGCCAACGCCAGTTTCTCTGTATAATCGATAAGATGAGGAGCGGCACCTTCAGCGGCAGGCTGGGCTTCTTTCAAAGCTAGCACAATACTGCGCAATTGCGAATAGGGCTTCAGTGCGGCACGAGGCTCTGATCCAATGCTCGTCAAGGCTTCTTTGCTATAACACGGTATTTTAGTCTGAGGCCGTACCTCAGCTCCGGGGGAAGGCGTACCTCAGCTCCTCCGCGTCCTTCAGTAACTCCACATATCCTTTGGAGATTTCCAGTCGCTGGAGCCCCTTAATGCTGCTTTCGAGACGTCGTACTGCCTCGTCGCTGGTCTCCGACTGTGTGAGGGCCTTCAGCCTCCGATCAATGTCCGCCTGTGCCTCCGCAAAGGTCTCGGCGCGCTTGCGAGTAACTTCGGCATGGTCGTTGGATGCTTTGGTCGCCTTTGAGAGTGCTTCGTGTGCTTCTGCGAGCTAATTGTCTTGGATTAGCCGTGCGTTCGCGTGAAGATCCGAGTATGCCAACAAAGAGGGGAGGTTGCTACCTGCTTCCGCTGGAGCTCCTGTTGCGCGCGAAGGGTCGAGAGCAGCGAGTCCAGACTTTCCAGGTCAGCAGAAACCTGAATCTTGTCATTCAGGTAGTCCTCCACCCGCGTCCGCTCATGCGACGGCAGGGAGGTGGGCGGCGCCATTGTTGGGGGAAGGGAAAATAATGCGGAATCGCAACGGTGTCGCGATGTCGATCTCCGCCTTTCGGACTGACGTCTGCCCTCCGCAACCCAGCTCTAGTGGCAACATGCGCTGCTTCCCTCCACACGCTCGACCATTGAAACATGTCGAGCCCGGCTAAGAAGCGCAAGCGAAATGGTATCGATTCATCGCCACAGAAATCGCGTAGCATCGAATCCTTTTTCAAGGGACAGTCCGCCATCGCCACTACCAATCAATCGCAACTACCGGAGCCGGACGTTTCAGAGCAGACACTCTCTGATGAAGCTCTGGCGCGCAAACTTCAGGCCGAATGGGATGCAGAGGAAAATACACAGGTCCCTAACACAGAGAATCCCACTCTGGCTACAGAGCCTAATAAAAATCCAGCTCCATCGACCGCCTCAATACAAGCAGATCCACCTCTGGCGACACCGAAGAAGAACACGCTATCGCTACAGTCCTCTGTGGGAACAGAAGATACAGTGTCCCTATCGGTACCCTTTGATCAAAGCCCTCAAGCATTTGACGCGAGCAAGTATGCCGCTGAATTGCGGTCGCATTGGGCCACGGCGAGCGGCGATGCTACTTATGCGCTTCTGACGAGGGCATTTGTGCTTGCGAATGCCACTACGAGTCGCATCAAAATCGTCGACACGCTGGTCAATTTTCTTCGAGTGCTGATCGAGGGTGATCCAGGCAGTCTTCTTCCAGCTGTCTGGCTGGCGACCAATTCCATTTCTCCGCCATTCGATGAATTGGAACTGGGTCTGGGCGGCTCGTCCATTTCTAAGGCCCTAAAGAAAATATACGGCTTGAACAATCAAGGTCTCAAAACGCTTTACGATAGACATGGAGATGCAGGAGACGTTGCATTTGAAGCTAAGAAACGACAGGCTTTCACGTTGGTCAAGCCAAAACCACTCAAGATCAAAGGGGTTTATCAATCACTCTTGAAAATTGCCACGAGCAAAGGTTCTGGAAGCCAAGAAACAAAGCAACGCATCGTCGAAAAGCTATTGCAGGATACCAGAGGTGCCGAGGAGAGTCGATATATCATCCGCACCCTGGTTCAAAATTTGCGGATTGGCGCAGTCAAGACAACTATGCTCATTGCCCTTGCACGGGCGTTTCTTTACTCGAGGCCGGCCGGCGCAGACTTCACAGTTCGACCACAGCGTGAACTCGCACGATTAAAAAAAGACGAGCTCGCCGAGATCTACACGAACGCCGAAGAAATCGTCAAGGCATCTTATGCTAGGCACCCAAACTATAATGATCTCGTTCCTTGTCTTTTAGAGATTGGAGTGACAGAGGAACTCCTCGTTCGATGTGGCCTGATGCTCCATGTTCCGCTGAGGCCGATGCTAGGCAGCATTACCCGCGACCTGTCCGACATGTTAACGAAACTCCAAGGCAGGGACTTCAGCTGTGAATACAAGTATGACGGACAGCGAGCGCAGGTGCATTGCGATGAACAAGGGAAAGTGTCCGTCTTCTCTCGCCACCTCGAGCTCATGACAGAGAAGTACCCAGATCTGGTATCTTTGGTTCCTGAAATTCGGGGAGAAAGCGTCTCCAGCTTCATACTGGAGGGAGAAGTGGTCGCCGTCGACGAAGAGACCGGAGATCTGCAGCCATTCCAGGTCCTCACGAACCGAGCCAAGAAAAATGTTGAACTTGGCACTATCACAGTAAATGTGTGTCTATTTGCGTTTGATCTAATGTACCTCAATGGCGAGCCCTTACTGGATCGACCATTTCGAGAGCGCCGCGAATTACTCCGCAGCCTCTTCGTTGAGATCCCCAACCGGTTCAGCTGGGTGAAGAGTTTGGATGCCACATCTGCCGATTCCGAGACTGTCTTGGAGTTCTTCAAAGGCGCCACGGAGGCCAAGTGTGAGGGAATAATGGTCAAAGTCCTCGACAACACACCAAAGGCCGTTGCGCAAGAAAGCGATGAGTCAGTGCCAATCGCACCCGATACAGATCTCACGGAGCCGGTCAACCAGACCGAGAACGAGCCTAGCAACGGGACGAAGCCCGCCAAAGAAAAGAGTAACCGGCGCAAGGCCCTCCTCTCCACCTACGAGCCGGACAAACGCCTCGAATCGTGGCTCAAAGTCAAAAAGGACTACAGCACCTCGTCGGAGACGCTCGATCTAATCCCCGTGGCCGGCTGGCACGGCCAAGGCCGCAAAGCCAAATGGTGGTCCCCGATTCTGCTCGCGGCGCGCAATCCCGAATCCGGGGCCCTGGAAGCCGTCACCAAGTGCATGTCGGGCTTCACTGACAGGTTCTACCAGTCCAACAAAGACAAGTACGCCGAGGGAAGTACTAACGTCATCTCGCGGCCCAGCTATGTTGAGTACTGCGGCGAGCCGGACGTGTGGTTCGAGCCGCAGGAGGTCTGGGAGATGGCCTTTGCGGATATCACACTGAGCCCGACGTACACGGCTGCCATCGGGTTGGTGAGCGAGGAGCGAGGGGTGAGCTTAAGGTTTCCGCGCTTTTTGAAGGTGCGCGAGGACAAATCGATTGATGAGGCGACGACGACGGATTATCTGGCGCTCTTGTGGAGGAAACAGGTGGAGAGAGCGAATGTTGAAGGCGAGGCCAAGCCTGGCGGAGACCAGCTGGGTTGGCAGGAGGATTAAGTGATAAGGCTTTTTGTATAATACCATGGTAATGATTCCTGCTTCATGTTCTACTACGGACAGTTTTGGGGGGTTTTGGTACAAAAAACATAATATCAAGTTAAAGATTCGACAGATTAGACTCGTTGGACGCCAGAGCATGTTTTCCTTGCGTGATTCACCTGTTCTTAGACCCCCAGGGATGTGCAAAGCACTGAGGAAGCCCATAATCAAGGTGATTTGGCAAATGTGTGCAAAGAAACATCACGAGGAATTGTGGATGCAGAGAAGGCCATATGCATTGACGAAGTGGGCATGCCACATGGTAAAAGAAAAGAAAAGAAAAAACAGACTGGGGTAATTGACAAAGGGCATATGATTCGTATGGAGAGATGGAATGCAGGACTTTGATAATGCAGAGGGATTCAGAAGGAAACGCCATGGATGCAAAATGGGAAACGCTGGGATCGTGAGACAGAATGCCTGGGGCAGAATGTCTTCAATCACGACCGTAGGTAGGTTACAAAGGAGAAACACCACGTGTGTACATGTCAGAGGAATCGTCAAGCCGTGATTAAAAAGGAGGACAGTGACAAGGTATAAATGAACAGAGAATCGAAGTCGAGGGAGATGCAGCCTGTCAAGGTCGCAATTCGCCGCCGAGTTGCAGGGCTAACCCACTCTCGTTCCCACGGATGCGAGGGGAGGCACCGGGAGGAACGAGATTATCAAAGTTCAGTCGTTTGCGCGCATCTTTCGTGGCCAAAGGGGTGCGAGAAGGGTTGCCAGGAGTGCGGCCACCCCACGCTGGCTGGGCTGGGCTCGGTGTCACGTTGACAAAGTCGGCGAAGTTGAATTGCTGGCCAGGTGTCCCGAGATTGGGAGTCAGGGAGGGCAAGACAGCATGTTGACTAGGAGGCGTGGAGGGCGGGAACTGGGCCTGGGAGCCCCGAGCGACACGAGCTGCGGTGGGCGAATTGGCGAGATAGAGTAGCAAATCCGCTCCGTCCTCATGATGCAGGGGACGGTCCGATTTGGGAAGGCGTGCATGCTTTGGAGGCGGAGTTCGAGGGGGCGAGGAGCCCACCATAGAGCTCACGTTCTGGAAGCTGTGCAAGGGAAGATCGGGGTCATTCTCCTCATCGGAAGGTCCTTGGTATACCGGGGAGGACAACTCGGGGATGGGAGCCTCAGACATGAAAGGGACATGACTTTGTCGGGGTGTGAGGTGCCGATTGAGACCGGGTGAAGACTCGGGCAGCCGGTAGGAGCTCTTCCACGAGACCCGCGGCACCTTAGCAGGGCGATCTGTGTCCGAGTCCGATCGCATGCGTTTACGACTGGCAGATAGCATTGGCTGCATCACCCGGGAATTGAAGGTGACTGCATGCTTGTTGCGGGCTGAGCGAGGCAATTCCTTGGAGTAGGTCGAGCCTCGGAGAGGAGGGGAAGTGATTGGAGTCTCGCAGCGGCTGCGTGAGAAGTCGGAGGAGGAGCCAGAGGGTTTTTCGCTATCGGATAGACCAGCTTTGCTGTCTTGTTGCGTCAGGGACAGGCCATGAAGGCGACCATGCTGGTACTTCAATTTGGCCAAGCCTAGCCGGTCCTGCAAACTCAAGGAGACCTGGGGCAAGAAGACGAGTTAGCAAGGCTAGTTCTTTAGGGTTCCTAGGAATTTATAGCCTAGTGAGGCATCTGGAGGTCCAAATTCACACATGCATCCCAGGGAAGCTCAAGCTGTGCCTTTCTTTGTGCCAGATGCCTCTCCCCCTCTCTTCCTGTTCGCTCTTTCTCTTACCTGGGCAATGTCAATCTTGCGGATAGTCTTCTCCGCCGAACCAGGCTGTGACAAAGTCATGATGAACAAACGATTGGCAGGATGAAGAGGACCCTTGGAACGAAGGAAAGACGTCTTGAGACGTAGGAGGGTCCCGGTGCGGGTTGCAAGGCAAGGGCGGCTGGGAAGGGCGAGCGCCAATTGGTGATCGAAGATGGAGCCGAGTAGGCCTAGCCGAAGATCGATTTTTTGGGGCAAATTGGATCAAAGCAAATTGCAAGCCTCGGGGTTTTGGAATACATGAGCATGAAAAGGCTAATCTAAAATCACCGTGGGTGTTCGCAGGACTCGATTGCAAATCGGGGGAAACGCGTGCCGCGCACTTTTTTTACGCGATCGTGTCCCGCTCATTCCACGGTTTGCGTCTCGGCGTTACTCATCATCCTCTACAACCTTGGAATACTCCCGAGGTCCGGAGTGCCAACTACACAACCATCACAAGTCTGGGTGCTTTGCTTCTGAAACCGCATCTTCCTGCCCTGGAAGCTTGTCACGTTGACTCTGGCCGCGAACCAGAGAGAAAAAATTGATCTATCCACTTTGGCGGTTGACCAGCCTCGCCCATATATATACTTAGGTATAGTGCCCCCCACTTCTGGAGCTCAGAGCTTCGGATTTGGCCCTTTCGGGTGAGCCAAGTGTCTCCCTTTCCCCTGCGGAATCCCGTCGTCGGTGGGACTGGCTGCCACAGAAACGATCCAACCGATACGGGCATGCCATCGCAGATTCCGATCCACCTGGTACCGTGCTCACATTATGAGCTTTGACAGCATGCAGTTCTGCACGATGTCGTGGCCTGAAAGGAGATCGGAATGGGCCTTGTACCTATATGACGATCTCATTGCGGCGGCATGCTGCTGATTCTGCTCCCTTCTCCTTCTCTTTGTGGAATCGCAGCTCAGGCGCCAATCCTTCTTCACACATGTTGTTCCCGATCACACACGGCTTGCACCACCCGCAGGGGTCGCCCACACTTGTTTTGCCTTTGCGGCTCTAGCACCGTGGGGTCGAAACTGCCGGTCTAAAGTTGACCGGGTCTCTCAGCCATATGAATATATATATATATGTCTACGCAGATCGGATCACAAGCGATTTGTGCCGAGACCTCAACCTCGAAACCGGCCATGAGCCGGAATTGCTCAGCTCATACACTCGCACCATCATCCAGAGACTGCATGGTCCCAAGCCCCCAGGTTGATCGGAAAAAGCGTTCTCTGGGGATATGATGGTTTGAGAAATGCAGCATAGCAGTGGAAGAGTGGGAGAAGTTAAACCGGTTCCTGGGCCCAGCCGCATTTGAATTCCATCCTACAGGGCACGGACCGGGGAAGGGAAAGACTCTCCCTCTTACACGCGGTTTCCCACACCACGAGCCAGCTTGATGCATCGAGCTGTTAGATTGGCACGGCGTGGCATCGTCATCGGGATGGTCAGCTTGAAGCCCCCCGTGGAGGGACTCTTATCAGGCATGCGGTGGTAATGGTACAGGCACTAGATCTGAGCTAAGAGCTTTAGGGCGATCATGGCTGATCCACTGGTGAAACATTTGCGACTCTCCAAGAGCGATAGTGCTCATTGTCTCGAAGGCTGGAGTGGTACGTAATGCGCTGCTGAGTGGTTGGACCACACGGATGTTGGGACAGTCAAGCGTGGGAAGTTGCTTTAGTGCGTGCTAAGTATAGGAGGCGACCACCTCCGCGTGTCCTGGAGAGGACAGCTGGGGCTTTTATCGCGTTATCGCATTGTTTTCTTCTGTTTGGGGTTGGACGACTTTTTCGCTGGTGTGTTCCTGACTCCATAATTATCAGCACCCTTCGATCTCCTTTCTCCCATTTGCCCCCATTCATCCCATCCCCTATTTTTTTTTGTTTCTCCCTCCTTTCATTGTTGACATTCCGTCTTGTTGGTATCTTGTTGGTAGCTTCCCACTCTCAACCACCGGCTATCCTTGCGGGGCGACTCCAGCGGCGTCGTCAACCCGCCGCAAACGGTCGCGCTCTCCCTGTTCCTGACGCCCCCAAATCGCATCGCCCCCCCCGAAATCCATCCACCCCAATTACGGCAGCTGCCCCCCTCCAGTCCTCGTTTCTCTCCTGGCGAGAGCTTCTTGGTCTTCTCTCCGGCAATCACCCACCATGCCGTTCTTCAAGCAGCTTCGTCGCCGCTCCAAGGCCAGCTTTACGGCCGACTCCAAGAGCCCGGCAAGCAAGGTGGAAATGGTCTCGGGCAAATCCTCCTCCACGATCGACACTTCTTCCCACAGCTCTATCACCCCTCCGTCGTCGATCAAGCCCACGCTCTCCTCCCCCAATCTTCCCTCGTTGATTGAATCCAATGGCTCTAGCGCTCCTCTTCCTCCTCCCCCGCAGAGGCCCGGGCCGTTGGCGACTCCCTCGCAGCGGAATAGCATAGTGGTATGTCCCTAGAGGTGGGTTCGTCCGATGCAAACTTTCCTGCTCACGTTGGTGTCTGGTATAGGGCAGTTCTTCCTCCTCAATCAATGGCGTGCATCGTTCGCCAGCACCCAGCTCGCCGTACGCGCCAAGAATTGTATCTGTCGCCGATAACTCTTGGGTACGTAGAAGCACCTCCACGTGTCGGGTGCGCCTCGCCTAACAATGTCGCATCCAGGTCCATCAAAAGGTCCTCCTCGTCTACGGCCAAATTGGAGAACCGCGGCAGCACCCGCTGGACGGCAATGTCACGGTCTTCCACCACCAAGATAATTTCCCGTCAATCGGCTGGCCCGTGACCGCGTCGCATTTTAAGGCTCTTGTACACTTGGCTCCTGGTCCCAACCGTATCCGCTTCGATTTCATTTCTCCCAAGCTGTCAACGGGCAGTACGCACCCCGCCATTCATTCGACCTGGATCTGCATCAACTACCTTCCGCTGGTCAGTGCACCGCCGTTGCACTTGGTCATTCTCCTGGGCAAGGACTCCGATGGCACCTTCGACGCTGTACCTGAGAGAGCGGAGCGGGAAGGAAACGGGTTGGAAATGGCGATTCGAAAGTACCGCACGGCAGCGTACCTGTGGCAAGCCTTCACCGGGGAGCAAATGTTCCGCAAGGGTTTTGGAAGGCGTTGCTTCCGTTTCGAGGAGGAATGGCAGTCGGGTAGCCTCAGCCGTCGCGATTCACTCGTTGGCCAGATGCGCAACGAGGCCAAGATCCACGTTATTCGCACCGAGAAGACTGTAGCAGAGCTCCGCGACCTCAACATTGCACAGCAATACCGTGACGCTCAGAAGAAGGACGAGCTGTTCACGATCGCGAAGGAGGCCGTTCAGCAGTATTTCCGCCCCCAGCCCGGGCAAAAGCAGTATGTCTCGGTGCTACTTCTGGATTCTCATTGGGATACAGCGTCCCAAACCATCACCGGCCATGCGGCGCTAGGGTCCGCCGGTGACGATATCAAAATGGCGATATTTGGGTCACATTGCCTCCAAAGCTATCCGTCGTGCCTCGAGGAGGTGGTCGACGCCTTTTCAGACTGCACACGGACAGATACCAACTATGTCGCCAATGATTGTGGTGACGCTGGCTCCAATTGGGAATCAGCAAACATTGGCATCGGAGCTCACCTGCATGAGGTTGGGCATCTTTTTGGATGTCCGCACCAAGAATCTGGCATCATGCTCCGCGATTACGTGCAGCTCAATCGTTCCTTCTTGACAAAGGAGTCTTTCTCGACGCGCACCAAGACCCAGGGGCTGAAGTTGTGCATTCCGAATGAAGAGTGCGGCTGGCATCGGTTGGATGCCTTGCGCTTCCGGTTCCACCCCTGCTTCCGCCTCCCCAGCGACCCTTCCGTGAGCTCGGACGATAGCGTGCAAGTGTGGCCGGTAGAAAGTGGCAAGATCCTCTTCACCGCCTCATCCGGGATTGCGTTCATGGAGCTGTACACGGAAGGCGATACCTACTGCCATACCTTCAATGAATACTTGAACACCGAGTCGAGTAGCAATGGCCTGCCGAAACAGGTGACCATTACCGAGAGTGAGCTCCGCCAGCGAGTGTTTGGCACTGAGAAGGAAAAGAAGAGGAAGATCAAGTTGGTAGTCTTCTCTGGTGCTTTGGGCAGTTACACCGTCGAGGATGTTGGCTCGTTGAACTCGAAGAGCTCTTTGGTCAAGCTCCCCAAGAGCCAATCTGGCTATAAGAGTGGGATGCTAGGGTACTCCAACATGGAGGGCAGTGAGCCAGAGCAGTTGCTTCTGGAAAGTGCCTTCATTAAAACGAAGCTTTTGACTTCGATCAAGGTTTACCACGGAAGTGCATTGGACGGCATCGAGTTTTGTTACGAGGACATGACGAGTCAACTATTCGGAAAACGTGGTGGCAAACCTGGTGGTGATGAGTTTGTCCTCGGTGAGATCTACCGCTCTCTCCCCCTCTCTTGCACCACTTGTCGCTGACTCTCACAAGATACCCGGCGTGGGGAGATTCTTCTTGGATTCTACGTCCGAGCTGGACTCTGGATTGATGGAATCGAGATCCTCACTAGCCTGGGGAGGAAATCTGGCTTTTACGGTAATCCCACCGGCGGATCAGGGTAAGGCTCCTCATGGTTTTGTGGTCGTTTGAAGGCTATGACCAATACTAACCATGCCGCTCTGCACAGACATACCTTGATTCCACCGCTTGGATATAAGATTGCCGGAATTACAGGCTCTTGTGCATCTTGGGTTGATGGCCTCTCGCTCATCATCCAACATTGATATTGCCTTCTAATCGAACATTCCTTTTGATTCGAGAACGACCGTGTTAATCTCTTTTCGTCTGTTCTCTTTCTCATTTCCTAATATGGGTTTGGCATTCTGGGGGAAGGACTGGCCGGCGAGCACATATACACCAAGTTTTGTCAGGTTAGAGTGCCTTTGTTCATAACTGTTCTCTTCTGGTCTGGGTGGCGTTGGCGGTGTTGCAGTGGGCATCGACTCATACTACCATTCTGTTTCTTCTTTTTTCGGCTGTGCGATGCGCATTCGTGGAAGGCTTTATGCCCTTACGATGGTGATGCGTGTCAATGGCTGCACCGGGAATATCTTGTACAAGGAACATTCACATTGCGCAGGCCTTATCGATGGGTAATATCAGGGCATTGATTGCCGAGTGTTCTATTTGTAGATCATCGTAGAGCGTCGACGAATCCTCTGAATACCGAACCAGGAGGTTTAATATCATGCCGAAATGACGTTGAAGTCATCGAATGATCTCCATGACATAGCCACAGAGTCCGCGCTGGACGAAGCTACTATCCGTGGAACTACACTACATACAGTACGTACAGCTGATATGTACAGACTCAGTTCTCCGAGATCCGTCCGGTCTCCACTCGGCGAGGAACAATATCCACAAGGCGTAAGGCACAAGGTGAGGATGCGAGGGCCGTGATTTGCTAGAAGTTGATGTAAAATTGACATGAAGCCCGTCTGGGATTCTGTGGGGTCGTAAGGGATCAACAGTCTCCGCGAGAGTCTGACTGCTCACATATAGTACATCGGATATGTACATATGCAGATCGCATCTGACTGAAATTCGCCACACCTTCTCCCGACTCTTCCATCCACCGTGATTGGCCCAGACTCCATTCCGCCCGTCCCGCCCATCCTTCACCATCCCTGCGGCTGCGTCAGCTGCTATGATGTGGGACCGTTGTGAGGACAAGAGGCTTGGGTGCCTCAGTCCACTGTGGCAAGTCCAGATGAGACCCTGACTGGCTGTGCGCACCGCAATCCTGGGCCGCTGCGAAAGCCACATTGAATGATATCCATGCTAGCAGCCCTCCGACTTGTCGACCGGACGCCACCGTCCAAGCTCCCCCTCCGCCAGCCTCCGTTGTCCACGCTGCGATGATCTGCATCGATGTGCCGTGCTTTATTGTCTCTGCCTGCGGTGCCTCCTCCATGTGTACGCTCTGGCTGCAAAGAATGCGAGGCGTGTCCGGTACATGTATACGCAGACCTTCTGCGATGATAACCAGCCTCTTCCCAGGCGATTTGCGACGTGGCTGAGAAAGCGCTCGTCGGGCGATCGCGACAACGAGGCACGGCTGTCTTGCCGCCGATCGGCCAATCACCGGAGAGAGCTGCTATGATCTCCGCCAGCAATAAGCTCTTCCCCTGCTCAAAGGTCTTGTACCTTGCTCGGCCGCTCTGTTTTGGGGAACGTGCAGGAATTTAGACCATTGCGATCGGGCCTACACAGCTCAGCTACATGTACAGCACACGTTCGCATCCCAGGGCGCCCGCATTATCCAGCGAAAAGCCATTCCAAACCTCCCTAGTGGCGTCTGCCCCCTTGTCCCTCGAAAACGCCTACTCATGACGGCGTGGCTCTCAGCCCCTGCTGTACTTCCTATCATCCCCTATAGCCTACCCTGGGCTTGGGCTTGCGCAGACGTTGTGGACAAACGGTCGTGACGTCAACCGTTTCAGAAGCTGTGTGGAGAAGGAGACCAATGAACTGGACTTGGATGGAGCTTCAACATCTTTTCGCGCCTCCAGATGGCTTGCGCATCGAGGGACACCAGAGGAAGGCGTGCCCCAGCTACGCGGCGTGGTAATGCGCCAGTGGGAACGCCCATTTGCCAGTGGATATTCACGGTGTAGACCAAACCCCGGTATCAACGGGTACCGAAATGAGCCTGATGAGTATGTGGTACTCGTGGATATTCCATATATACACCACTTCCCAAAAAGACCACTCCGTATAGTATCAGTATGAGAAAGACCGATGATCGCTGCCTCTTGGGGATCCATCGTTTCTGATATCGTTTCTGATACTGATTTGAACCAAATCGATCCCCCCTCTGATATTCAGCCATGGTCTTGGCGCATCGCCGAGGCATCTGTCCTCGGCAGTCTCGAAAGGACTTTTTGAGCACAATGGAAGATTATGACAAACCGCTGCATTGAGGACAACGAGCCGAGTAGAATCCATCCCAATCCAACAGGTGTGCCAGCGTCCGCAGCGAATCTATCTACAGATAACGAGCCCCGTGCGCGTATTAGTACGGTACCACCGACACGTGATTGATTTCAGACTTCCATAGCAACTCTCTGATTGGCGGGATGGGGTCCCAGCAATCGATTCTCTGCAATGGGCGCTTTCGGAGCCTGTAAGTCTCCTGTATTCAGGCCCCTGTACTTACCGAGTATACGAATGTCTCCTCGACGGTGTGTCGGCATCGCAATTGGCGACAGGAGTTTCTAGATCCTATATACGATGGAAAAGAGCCCCAAAATCAGTGTGCATTCACGCTGAGAGTCTGACCAGTTCGTCTCTCTACGTGTATATATAGAGAACCCGAATTCCCCCCGATCCATGGATGGCTCAACGCCGTCCGAGTGTTCATTGCCGCTTCAGGCAGATCAACTGATTTTTGTTTCGTATAGTGGTGAGATCACCAAATCCCACCGTTCTCGGGCAGATTATATTCTTACGGCAAGAGAAGACAAGAGCAAATCATCACCGAATCATGTATGTACTACATACCACAGATCCGGCCCGACCAGCCGGTGCACAGCCACACCCTTCCATGGGAAGCAGAGTTGGGTGGTTCTAGGTATGTACATGGGCGACAAATGTCGCTGCCTACGGTGTCGATTTGCCTCTCATATCGTTGTTGGAGATTCCACGTTCACATGTACATACTGCTAAATAATATGTATATGTACATACACGGTCGTCTAGCTTGAGCGTGTATGGTTGGGTCGCTACGCCCACCGCCACTGCAGCCACCGAAGCATCCGGTCCGATCGGTTTGTGCTGATACCTGATCGCCGAGACCGACATGGAGCTGTATCGGCATGGCATGCAATGGTTGCCGCGAGTCTTCAGATCTCCCATCACGTCAGGCACCACGGCATGTCTTTTCAACGGTAAATGTTAAATGTGGCGTGCGTGTGGGGGAGCTCGAACCCGGAGATTTGGTAACATTGTCTGCTATCGATAGACGGAATGACTCCGGCTGGTCCCAGCAAAGATCCAGGGGAAAACGCATGCGTAGGGGAGGAATGGTCGTGATGAGACCGTGCAGACGGAAGAGAAAGGCTCGATGTAGATCCTACTTTCCATCTGTCCTACGTACGGTGTACAGCAGACGTGCTCGTCGTTCCGGTCTATACGGTAGTTCCACGGGCGATACACGGCCAATACGCGGTACCGTACCTCTTTCACGTTCGCTCGCTCTGCGGAGCTGGTGGATGTATTGAACCAGGCGAATTTCGGTCACTTTTCTTCTCTTCCCCGTTTCATAGTACTTCCCCCCCCCCCCCCCACCGCATCGAATCCTTAGGACTGGTTTCCATTCCCCGTCCGCGTCTCCATAATTCTTCTTTCCACCCCCTGGTACCAATCATTTCCATTCCATGCTCAATCGAAGTGAATAGAAGTTCGGTCCAGAGCGAGAGAGACGGAAAAAGAAACGACCAATCCGACCAAAAAGGAAAAAAGAAAAAGAAAAAAAAAGCTCTACATGCAGCCCTTGGGGCTTATCGGTGCAAGTGGCGACACCTCTTGGACTCTCTAACCACACCTTTTACCTTCTTCCTCCCCGCCTCGAGCACTGTGGCTCTGTTGATGTCAGTCCATTCTCTGGGTCTGATAGTCCTTTCATCATTGGAAGGCCCCATGGACCGTACCGTCTTTACTATTTCTTCCCTTTTCTAAACACCGTTCCCCATACACCCGTATCCACCCCTCTCTCACCCCTCGTCTCTCCGACTATTTTCTCTCGACCCCCGAATACAAAAGGGGTCTTTCGCAATCGACTCATTCACTCCGACCCTACTCTTGCCCTTGAACGACCTGTTTCTCGAGGAGACCTGCATCAAAGCATCACCCGCAATCCCCGACCCTCCGTCTCGACCTAGTCTCCGCCTTTTATTGAGGCTCGCATGGACAGCACTGCCGTCGCACGCACCTGCTAACAGAGCACCTCTCTCACACTCCTTAAAATCCCTTTCCCCCGCACAACTGAGCGCTCGAATCGACCGGTATTCGCATTGCCTCGTGGAACTCTTCGAATCGTGGAAAAACGGCCGTTGTCCTCTCTACCCGCCGCCGCCCAGACTCTCGCGCGTCGAGCTATAGGTTGCGTATCCAAGAAAGGGAAAAAAGAACTCGCCGCAGAGCAAAGAACCATTGATCACGCAGCTACTGGTGGTCTTTGTTCGAACCAGCTCCGGTCTGATGTGCAACATTAGACACTGACTCTTTTATTCCCTTTTCTCTGATACCTCCCCGACTTTTTGCGTGTCTTTCGGCGCGAGCAACGTCCAGTATATTCGCCCTCGATGTTCCGCAACCGGTTAGTGTCCCTCGCAAAGCTTGGATTTCATGATCCGAAACAGTAGCTAACAATGCCATTTGGTGGTTTCCAGAAACAACACTCAGAAGCCTGATGACGAGTTCATCACCCGCTTCCAACGTACTTTTGCTGATATCGTGCCCCGTCGAGATAGCGACAATGGATCTCATCCAGGCATCTTTAACGTGGGACCGGGCGACCCCATGATGGCGGGAAGGTATGAAGGCCACAACTTGGTTCATTTGGGGATCCGAGCTGATGTGGGCAAATTTTGACGACAGGCCGTCCGGTAACGAGATGAAGATGCAGGACGCCAACTCGAAGTTTCCGAATGAGCGTACCCCGCGAAACTTGCAAGACCTCAATTTCTCGCCTTCGTGGATGGACCCGGGGTCGATGCTCATGGCGGGATCGCTTGCTGGCCAGCACCCCGGATTCTACACCCCCAACTCTGGTGGAATGGGTGCCATCTTCCACAACCAAGCGGGTGACCTTCACACGCCAACAGTCGGCTTGAATATGATCACTCCACTTTCCCTCGCCAATACGATTCCAGGCGCCCAGCCGAATATGGACCAATTCAACCCGCAGTACCTGGCCCAGCACATGCCCGACATGAATCCTTATGTCCAGCAAGCCTCTTACGCACCCAGCGCGTTTATGCATCGCGACTCTTACGACGCCATGGACGAGTCGGGGGATGGTTCCTCAATTAATGATATTGCCGTCGACAATACATCCAATCTGACGACTTCTACCGACTTGTCGGCTGCTGGTGCGGCCTCAGTGGGCATGTCCTTTGCCGATGGCGAACAGTGAGCTTTTTCCAATGCCTCTGTCGTCATTGAACAGACTGCTAACTTGCCCCTGCAGATTGCGCTATAATGTAACTTTGCGAGCTCCAACCGCAATGGTCAAGCACGCAAGAGAAATCCCAATTTCCTATCTTAATAAAGGCCAAGCATACAACCTGGCTGTCATGGATACGAACCCGCCACTGGTCAGCTCCGAGCCTCTTCGATACCGAACGTTTATTCGTGTGTCATTCGAGGAGGAAGAGCAGAGGTCGAAGCCGGCTACCTGCTGGCAATTATGGAAGGAAGGTCGAGGCTCCAGTGAAGCGCACCAGCGCGGAGGAAAGCTTCTAGCTGTGGAATACGTGGAACCTTACCAGGGCGGCAGTGATGATCTGAAACAGCATCAGATCCAGATCGAGCAAATGTCCTTTGATGGCTTCTGCGTGACCTGGACCGCCAACCCAGCCTCTGGGGTCTCTGACTGCAGCATCCCGGTACGATTCAATTTCCTGTCGACGGATTTCAGTCACTCCAAGGGCGTGAAGGGCATTCCCGTTCGATTATGCGCAAAGACAGAGCTTATCTCGCCAGGCGATGATTCCGGTGCCTCTCGAGAGGCGGAGGTTTCCTACTGTAAGGTCAAGCTTTTCCGAGACCACGGCGCTGAGCGGAAGCTGTCCAACGACATCGCGCATGTGAAGAAGACTATCGAGAAACTGAAACAACAGATCGCCCAAGCGGAGATGGGTGGTGGCTTTGGCAAGCGCAAGCGTGGTAGCAATACAGCGAATATGAAGTCCTCCGATCGGTCGAAGGTCTCGAAGCACAAGCGCACTTGGTCAATGAGCTCACAGGACGGTGCACCGGAGAAAATTTCTCTAGAAGATGACCTGCAAGCCAAGCTGGCCATGATGCAAGACATGTTTTCATCAACCCGTTCGGTCAGCATCCTCGCTCTCCGTGGTGATGCGGAGGACGACCCCGACCTGTACCCAGTCCGACTACCTGCTGAAGGCGACTCTGTCAAGATGGAAGGTCTCAGCAGAGTGAACACCGGCGCCTCGCAGTGTATGGAGTCCTCGATTCTTTCTCCGACCAGCAGCAATGTCTCCTTGAACTCGCCACACCTCGGTCCGGCCCAGTTGGCAGGTCTGAAGGATCTCAAGAACCCAACTGCCGTTCCGCGCATCAGCTCGAGTGATCGGGTATCGACGGGCTATATCGAGGCAGTCGATATCGATCCAACATACCGACCTCCCGCGGAGCGGCCCCCTAAGCCAAGTGAGTCTTTCTGCCATACTATCGTTTTGATTCTTGTACTAACGTTTCTCAAGTTGCATGCTTCTATGTCCGGTTCAGTGGGACAGAGCAGCACCCGCAAGAATATTACCGTGCGATCTATCTGACAGAACGCACTGTTCGCGATCTTATGAAGAAAATCTCTGAGAAGCATCAAATCGATCCGGGCCGCATTGTCCGCATCTTGCATGTCAACCAAGCTGGTTTGAGGATCATGGTCGATGACGATGTCGTCCGCGAGCTTCCAGAGGGTCAAGACATGATTGCCGACATCTGCGAATCCCCGAGTTTTAACAGCAATGCCGGTGGCACTCCCGGGTCCCCGATGGAGATTAAACTCATTTACTGAAACCACACTGCATTGAGACACAACGCCCCCCCTGCACGTTTCCTTACGTTTATAGATTGCCTCGTCTTTCTTTCTCGTGAACGATCGTTGCTCCGTTTTCATCGACCTCATCCCCCCGATCTCAATGGCTTGTGAAATCTCTTCCCTTTCTTCATCTTCGAGAATTTCTTTTCGAAGAGTCTGCTTTGTACCTGGCGTGCAATAGTTTTGAAAGGCAAACGTCTCCTTACACTTTCAATATCTTGCGATTTCTTTATAATTTATCTCACCTCATCTTTTCTTTTTGTCATTGGGTCGGTGGTCATTCCTCATTTAGGGCGTTGAATACGGAGATAAAACACGAGTCTCCGGGCAATGATACCCTGTCGTTATATGTTTTTTTTTTCTGAATCCTTTGTGATTTGTCATTTGTTACTGTTATCTCAAGGGCGTTGGCACTCCCTGCGACGGTATATGAGTCGACGGGGGTGCAGTCTGATTTGTTGATATACATCTTCGCGTTCTGGCGGTCTGCCGCCATTGTGCCATTGTTCTCATGATCTCACTTTCTTCTCTTGTTCGATTCGGCCTCGGTATGAAGCACACGATGGTGATACCCCGTTCCATTTCTGAAACCGCTTGAGCTCAACACTGTTGTATCTGTGTATTCCGTCTCATTCAGCGCTCGGCTTCTTTTCTTTGATTTCCACGTTCTTGGCCATGTACGTCCACGGACTGGATCGTTTTGATGCAGAACATTGACTATGGGACGGGGTGATAAATCAAGATTCTCGATGCATAGGTACAGAATACGATGACCTGGCCGAGCCCTCTTGCTCTCTTAGTCTGGTTTCTCCTATATTTCATTTTAAGCAGAGCCACCAATTTCAGGCCTTCAAAGTGCTTCTTGGCGGTTGGAGTAGACTACGTAACGCCAAAATTGCCCCAACACCGAAATCTTCAAGCGTACCACGGGAAAAGACAAGCCCCCTAGCAAGAAGGGCAGTCCCCCGTGTACAAACACGAACAACTGAATCCACGGACCGCACAGCCTCGGGTGGCTTGCGAGGCCCTCTCGAAGTGGAAATACGCCATGACAGGTAACCCACCCCGGGAGCGAACCCAGCAACCAGGTACTGTAACGCGCATAGGGCTGGCGGGAACAGCGCCCCGGGTCAATTTTCATGGCGTGGGGGGGTCGTGGTTCCATGGGTTTTGAGGCCCGCCTCTTACCCCAAGCGGGCATGGCGGGCGGCGCTTTGAGAATCAGTACTGTAGTGTGATTGGTCGGGCTGTTGGCCCGTGGTTGAGAATCAACGAATTCCAGCCTCGGGATCGTCGGGGAGAATGTTTCCTTCCGTGTGCGGCGTTCGGATTTTGTGCAATGTAACTATCATAACTAACTAGTTAGTTATCGCATGAGCCGTAGACATCATCAGTCTCGTTTCGCCCGTTCTGGTCCTCCCCAGCATACGTTATGGTATCAACTCCGCGGAGTGGATGGCTTCTACTGCATCAATGGACGGTTGCATTGTTTCTGGGGAACATTTTCTGGACATGCCCGAAACATGAGCGAGTCAGACACCCCGACGAGGGGTCCGATCAACCCCTGTCTGCCTACGGTTTCATTGCCCTCACTTTCGTTTGATCGGCGCCGAGGTTTGAGATGATTTGCGCCTTCGTTCGCTTGTTGAAGTACCAAGGGTGGACCTTGCTAAGGTGTGCAATGCCACGTAAGCGATCGGAACGACTTTGATATGCGCTATGTTTCGGGATAGCATACTATCATAAACCCCTCCAGATCGACCGTCTTATTATGTACTTTACATTATACCCCGCGCTCAACCTCCTCTACACCGAAGTCCCGGAAACATAGCCCCGCTGCCCTTGCATCTGATTCACGTCTCTTCCTTGCGACTTGCCAAATGAACTTAACCCTGAGTCGCGATCTAGAACGTTCTTCCGTGCCTGCTGATCTCATTAATCAAACCCTTCCCTCTAGCTCATTCCTGCGGTGGATCCTAACAACCCCTCTTGCGACCCCTCCGTTCGTTGTGGGCAGAGGTACATGTGGTCATTGACTTCCCAGCGCCAGTATTAAAACATCTCCAATGGCGCCTCTGATGTCGGAGGCGCACCAGAACCCACCCAGAGAACGCCCTCGACGCCCCAGGCCAGAAATGACGTCATGGACAAGCGGAGTTCCTTGGAAAGCGGAGCCTGTATTATAACCTGTGAAATCAAAAAAACAGCGTTCATATCAACTTCTCCACCATTTCCCGCGCGGGTCGTCCCGTTACGAGCCCTGGCCAATCATCCCCAACTCTTGCTGTTTTACCGTAACGCGCTGCGGGTACCGTATATGTACCGCGAGTATTATTGCACCCGTCCGGCGCAAGAATAATACACTGCCCAAAGTTACATAGTCTCGCCCCGCTACATCCCTGTCCAGCGCTTGTCAGACTGTTTTCCAGAGCTTGTTTTGGGTGTCGTTCGCTGTTTGGGACAGCGCCTCCTGCGATTGGTCCAGCGTTACGCAGGCTATGTCCGAGCATTCATCGCAGGAATGCTGCTGTCAATGTGTGGGACCAAACGGGGATCTTTGAAATAAGTACAGTGGAAACGAGGTCGGAGGGTATGTCTTTTTCTTTCTATCCTGGCTAGACGCGTGGTCGTTGGGCTGTTCGGCTTTGACTGAGCCTTCGGTTGGCAGGGGAGCTTATTCTGACCTCGCGCTGGTCTTGTTGCGTTGAAGCCTGGATATATAGGGCTTAGACTGGGCTTGCTTATTTGTAAATATTAGATGATTAGTTGAGTGACCGAGATATAGTAATAGCACTTAGTACGCTGGTTGGGGCTTCTTTCAGAGATTGTCTCCATGCCTCATCGTGGAATTGGCGTCAAAGACGACGCCTGATATTCTCCAGTCGGGTCATCCCAGTTTACACTTGCGGTTCAAGTATGAGATTGGCCTAGAATTGAGATTGGCCCTTGGCTGTCACTTAGCTTGGCTTTGATCTTATCAGAGATAGCAAGCCATTCGGGTGATGCAGGGAATCTTTATTCTGTATATTCCTAGGCAGTTTTCAGCTTTTTTGTCTCAACTTGAAGGAGCGTTAAAACATAACATACCATTCCCATTTATCTTTCATGCAATGCCTTGCATTGGTCGCCTAGCTGACCCTATGTAGACTGCAAACCCAAGCTTGAATACCTTCACTGATTGCTGTTGATGGCTATTGAGCAGAGGCATCAGATCACTGAAACAGCATGCTTCTACACTCAGCCTCCACTGACGCCTAGTGAGTCCAAGCTACCTGGGAAGGCATATCTATCGCCTCAGGCTGAGGCGTGACCACGTGCCCGCGAATTGTTTCATCAACGGCAGCGACGACGGGACCCCGTGACTGCCTCAACGGCCTCACGCCTTGGTTGTTCATTGAGCTCCTCTTTTTTTGTTTTTCTCTTTGCCATCATCGTCCTCGCGTCTTTCCCCCCCAACCATCCAGTCTCTTAATCATCCAATCGTTCTAAAGTATTCAACTCATCTTACACTCGTTCGTACGATTCAAACCCATCGCAATGGCTTCCTGGAAGCGTTTCCGCATTGCAGTCGCCTTGGCTGTCATGTTTATCGGGACCCTGGGTATCGCCAGCAGTAAGTTGAGCCCCGCTCTACGTGTTTATACCAGTCAAAAGACGACCTGCTAACAGATTCACTTAGATATGGATGCATTCGAGGAGCAGCATCAACTGAACCGCGACTTCCATGCCCGTGGAAGTAAGTCTTGGATTCATCTCTTGATATACCAACAAGTTGGTTGACTGTATTGGTATAGTGGATCATCTGCCGGCTCTGGCCAACCGTCTCATTGCTCGCGGTGAGTGCTTTCTGGGAGGCACATGCTTCAGACAATTTACTGACTGAGAAATAGAATCTCCCGAGACTCCCACCGAAGTACCTCCCATCTCAACGACCAAAAAGCCCTCAGCTTCGACCACGGAGACTGTCCCTGCTGGCAATCTCCCTACCAATGTCTCCTCGTGCTCAGCTACCAGCACTAAGGAGATCACCATTCATACTTCCGTCCCTTCCACTAAGGGGTCTCTATGCTCCACTGAGGCGGTCCCAACTAGTACCATTACTCTTCAGTTACCCTCTTGCTCGGCTCCTTGTACTGAAGAGACTACCATTGTTGTTGGCCCT
This sequence comes from Penicillium hispanicum, assembly GCF_028827665.1. NCBI lineage: Eukaryota > Fungi > Ascomycota > Eurotiomycetes > Eurotiales > Aspergillaceae > Penicillium > Penicillium hispanicum. The sequence goes on from NW_026623193.1 coordinate 2,668,810, forward strand.
ACCGTGGAATCTTCTCTCACTCTGACTGAGAAGCCTCCCGCTTCCACCAAGACTTCTGTTCAGGCTGCCCCGACCCAGGAAGTGCCTACCACTCTCTGCAGTTTTGTCTCAAACACGTCCAAAAGCGAGACTGGCAAGACTACGGTTGCTTGGTCGGTTTCCTCTACAACCTCTCAACATGCTAATACTGAAACCGGAAGTCCGACCCACTCCTCTCCTGCGAGCACTATCGAAACTACTCTTGTCACCACCACTGCCCATGGTCCTTCGGCAACTGAGGCCCACGCCAACAGTGCTTCCCGAAGTGGACATCTTATCTTCCATTTGTTTATCCTCGGTCTCTTCCTGGTCCTCTTCGATGCTTTGTGAGCCCGACCCAGCCCCTTTCCTCTTCCAGGTCCAGAGGAGCTCAAAGCTCTCTGTTCACACATGATTTCAGGTTGCCGGATAGCTGACCCTTGCCTTTTCTCACTCTCAAGCTGGATGGACCGAATGGACTTCCTCGGCCTTTTGCTTTGCCTTTGCGTTCTTGGGGTACAGCCCATGTTCCCCTGATACTGCATGTATCTCCACAAAGTTTATGACATAGGGGCAGCTTAGTCTGCTCAATCTACGTATTTCTTTGCACTCTACTCCTGTGCATATCCCAAGTCTTCTCTTAGAATGCTTGGCTTCCCTGCCTTGGACCCAAGGTGTTGAACACTTTTGTAGTGTCAATATACCTACAAGAAAGCCCCTGGCGTACCTGTACGAGTAATAGTAACAAGCTACACGACAAACCTTAGGAAGATATTTAGTCTAAGCTCGAGGCACAGTAAGTGGAAGCGCCGCCCCTGTACGATCCGAACCAGCTCCTAGATAAGAGCAGACTTGCTTTCTATTGGAAGCCTTGCATACAGATAGCCCTTCAACTATGAATCTTATGCATTTGTATTGGTATGCAAACGGTGAATAACAAATGCTGGCGCGAGAAGACCGAATAAGAATTCTACCGAGCCCCGACAACGAAGCTGGGAAGAACCTCTGGCTCCTCGCATTTATACAGGACAGGGAACCGTGTTATGACAGCTTCGCGACATGAACAAAATACGAATGCGTTCCAACACGTGATAGGAGCCCTCGGTAGGGGGGAGGCGAGGGCAAGCTCATCCAAGAAAAAAGGTTGGGTATCTCAAAGGAAACAATGGGGCTATACAGGGGCAGGGAGATGCTGCACATGCACACAGAGAATATGGAGAGGCTGGAGAGGGAACTTGCAGTTTGCAGTTCTTGTGTACACTTTAATAATCACACCGCACCTTCGCTGCCAAAAGACTCGATCTTCCTTGTGAGGGCACAGATTCGACATCCATCGCCGATCTTGTCACGCAGAAGTCGTGCTGTTGTCACCTTGGGGCCAACCGTACGTGAGGCTGTTGAAGAGGTGGGTTCGTCGGAAGGAGACGAAGGTCGGGGTGTGCGGTCGGCGGATCGGTTGGGGCTGGTCGCGCTGGATGGTTGTTGCGAGGATTCGGAATGCAAATGGGATAGATGGAAGATATGGCCGCACGCAAACCCGATCAGGATTTCTCGGTCTATAGAGTGAAAGGTCAGCAAGATGACGGGGTAGATTGATCTCAGGCTGAACAGAAACTGACCGTTTGCGTGGAATGGAGTCTGGCAGCCGCTACATCTGCCTTGACTGCGTCCGGCAACCTTCGTTGCAGTACTCGACTCCGATGCAACGTCCTGAGCTTGGGATTTCGTGGTCGCAGTTACTTCTCCATCTTTCTCATCATCTCTCTTGTCCTCTGCGATGCTGAACTTGATGCCTCGGCGTTGTCCCCGGCGCAAAGTGTCCATTCCCAGGGCCACTTCGCTCTGCATTACCCGTGCTGCACCTTGACTGATGCTGGCCTGCAGATCATTTTCACGAATCAATCGAGTAAGACCGTCTCGAAGGCCCTCGATTTCCAGTCCGCTCGGGATGCGACGGACAAGCTTGATGGGATCAATGGCAGTCCCAGCTTCAACAAGGAGTCCATGAATGAACTTCGGCTTGTCCATTGAGTAATCAAGAAGGTCCTCCCAGAGGTCTGGGTCATTCTGTGACTTTGCAAAAGAGATTGCCTGAGACACATCCTTCAGGTCGGACAATATCAAATTCAAGGCCCGTTTCGTCTGGCCCATCTTTGACAACAAGTAAATCAATTCCGGTGTATAGTGGCGTTGTTCGCAGATTGAGGTAGCGGTTTCAAAGGTGTAGGAGATGCTTGTTTGCAGAAACTCCATCAACAACGGCCGGTCATATTCGGCAAAGACCTCTATAGTAGTGTCGGCAAAGCTATCAATCAAAGTCTTTCCTTCGTCTGCTGCTAGTTTGCTCGCTGCATCCCGAGCATGAGCTCCACGGCCTCTTCGTGGCTTAGACGCTTCATGGGGGACAAATTCGCCACGCCACAGAGCACGAAGGTAGAAATAGAGGAATAAAAATCGATTGGCCGCGTTCAACTGTGACACCACGGTCTCAGGACGCACGATGCCCGTATAAGCCTCGCTGGCAAGCAATTGAATTGGTTCGGCGGTAAGTTCCTCTAATTCAGAGATTGGTGCTGATTTCATTTGCTCTTTGGCGACGCGAATCATGATAAAAGCTGGGATGTCATCGGACACTGCGTCAACCAAGCGATGCTCTCGGATCAATGCCATCGCAGTGTCTCCATACTGAAGGCGAATGTAACAATGCAGGGCCTCTCGATAATGACCGCCAGCGAGGAGCAATTTAGCGAGGCACTCAGTCAGGATTCGCCATTCTTCGGAGTCAGCGCGTATCAAGTCGGAGTTTAGCTGCTCTTCGATTCTCACAGTGACGTTGTCAGCGTCGAAGAGCTCTGATGGCCACGTCTCGACCAGTTCTTTGAACCGGTTCAGGTCTCGAGAGACATAATGGTGGAGAATGACTTCGTAAATCACAGCAGGTAGAGAAGGATGCAAGTTGACGGGAATGCGCGGAGTTATCTCATCCAGCTTATCCTGCTTGATGAAAACCCACGCCCAGTGCTCCCATCGGGCGGCATTCTGGAGAACTTTTCCACAAACCTCAGCGGCTTCTTCCCATTTCTCCTCTCCAATAAGTTGTTCAACCCATAGCGCTCCAAGCCGGGCTTTCTCTTGTTCAGCGGCAGATGACTTCGGCCGACCAGCAGTCCTGACTGAAGATCGATCATCAGCGAAAAAATCGCCCAAGCTGCTTTGTGATCTGAGCGACTCCGAGCCGAGTTCAGTCAACTCCGGAACGGAGGCCACGGCTTCAGGGTGTTCGTCGACAAGGTTCCAAGCTTCCTCATAGCGCCCACGGGAGTCCAACCAGGATAATCGGTCTGTAAGGTCTCTTTTCACAGACACGACACAGTCAAACGGGCTATGGATAAATATTTTTGCACCAGGAGCGCCCGACATATCCTGTACTTCCTTGGGGAGTGGCTCATCAAAGGACAGACGTCTAGAGCTGAAGGATGGGGGAACCCTGCCAGAGACTTTGTCGCCACTGCTCGTTGTGCTGCGAATGCTGGCGCCAGAGCTAAACAACCTGGCAGAGTACATGGTAGCATCCAGGAGGCCATGTCCCAAAGCTTCCAAAGCGCCGCGCTGGACAACTTGCCCTCCAGGAGTCTTCCAGGGAGGCAGGACACTCAAATGATAGTCCGAAGAAGCCAAGCCTTCGAAGCGACTAACAGAGAGCGTGTCGGCACTGAGTTCTTCTTTGGTTTCCACGTCAATGATTCGCAGCTCAGGTTCCATGCCTCTTTGTTTATGATGGCGCCTGGGACTCTTCCCGGCGTCCTCAGAAGGGTGATTTTCTGCCTCAATGTATGCGAGTATAACGAGAAGACGAGGTGTGTACAATGAAATGCCAGATATGACACAATCCGTTCGTAAACTGTAACATTGAAGTGAGCATAGCACTCTTGGACAGAAAATAGTGCAACTTACATCGTCGCTACCTCTGCAGAACCATATCGCTTGCCCTTCGAAGATTTGCTGGCCCGATCAGGGTAAACATCGATAACCCACACGGTGCCACCCCAACCCACGACAAGTTTTTCGATATTCTCGGATGGTGCTGTCGATGACACCGTATCGCGTGTCGCGTCATCGTTAGGATCAAGGTTGTCGTGACTGTCCAGCGCAGACTGATCAACCCATTCCGCCCGCGCTTTCCAAACGCTAGCCATCTCTTCCCAGCCAGTTCCATTTGGACGGTCGATGTGGCTGATTCGTTTCCATGCAAATTCCGATTCAGATGATTCCAAATGCAGGTTGGAGCGCATTATCTTGATGCCTTCTTCGTTGACCCAGGTAACGTAGTTTCCCGACAAAGACCACCGAACAGTGCTAATGGCACCTTCGCCGCTATGCAAAATGGTGTCTTTCCCACTGTTACCGCCCAGTCCCATTGACCCCAGCCAGCTCGATGCCGTCGCGGTCGCGCCTCCCATCGTAGTGGCATTTGAACTGGCTCCTATGCGGCCACCGGTTGTCAGAACCAGTTCACCGGCTCGGCCCCCAGATATGAATGTCCTGTCATTCTTGTAGTCTGGAGAGAGCGCGACCGCTTGAACAGGTCTGCCAAAGTTTCGTTTGAGGATATCTTTTGGATCTACCAGGGATAATATGCATACGTTTCCATCAATAGATGCCGATGCAATGTAGATCGAGTTAGATGGTGTCGCCAGAATATTCCCTTGTTGGCTTGGCCTGGACTGGCCCCGAATGCTTCCTGAGCTTGTGGAAGTCCGTGTGGGAGAGCTTTGGTCCTCTGCAGTTTGCTTAGAGGGGACGTCGAGTTTGGGGTTCGAAAGCGGAGGTGGAAAAGGAGATATGGATATGGATGTGACGCTTGCTGAATGTGCATGGTATACACGAAGAGGTTGCAGAAAGGGCAAAGATAGCACATGCTGAGGAAGATCAGTTCAGTTCTACCAACCATACGCCCAAGAGCGACACTTACAATGACTCCATTGTGCGTCCCAACAATCTAGAAAGAGTGTTAGCCAAGTATTTCAGACGCAAGACTTCGAAATAGACACACCATTTTGTCTCCCGCAACGAGGAATGTGCTGGTGGCATCCCCATTGCGGTATATTGATCCCAAGTGCTTAGTGAGATATGCGTATTTGAGCCGGGGCTCCTCGTCCTCCTCTTCGGATTCGTCCTCATCCTGCTCTTCGATGTCCTCTTCAGTGCCAGCGCCCTCGGAATCGGCCTCGCTGTCCTGATGACGTTGATCGTGTTCGTCTGGGTTCGTGTCCGAGGGTGATCGACTGCGCGTAGCGGGCGTGTCGTGCTCCGAGGTGCCCTTGCTAGCACCCGCATTCGCCGTTGTCGCGCCAGGCGCGTCCATGGCGAGTCCCTCGTAGCGCCCGGAGCTCTCAGGCTGATGTAGATCGAGATGCGACAGGGAACGGGACCTTTGGATTGCAGCTAGCTGGGGGGTCTCCAGCCCGGCTGCTCCACTCCCTGACTAAGCGGGGTTCCTCGGCTCTTCACAGCAATGACATCGTTTCTTCTTCTCTTCTTTGACTCCCGCGCCACCACCATGTTTGCCAGGGCGTCTGTCTGCTCCGCATGTAAGCGGCCAATGCCCCTACGTCTTGTGAAGCGACCGCAGAATCAATATCTTCATGCGTCGCCAGCATTGGAGCTCCCGCGCCGCAAGGATTTCTTCTCGTCCAATGCCCACTTGGCGCAAAAGCAGCTCAACAAGAGCGAGGCATCGCCTGAGAACTTAGACCCCCAGAAGCAAAGAAGACGTGGTGTACGTTCACCGGCGGCCCCAACTTCTCTTCGACGAGTTGCAGTGGAAGCACAAAGATCGAGGGATGGGTTTCTCTCCAAGGCCCAGCTCAGGGAGCAGGGCATACATCAGACTAGGGTAAGTTTTACCCATATAATGCTACAAGCAGCTTACTAACATCGCTTCTATCACACAGATTGTAACCGCCTACGCCGTTGCCGAACAATTCGATATACGCAAAGTCCGAGACATCTTGCAAGAGAAAGGTTATGAACCAGATCCGTTGCACACAGGACTTTTTCCTCAAGTCGTCCACGTCCAAATACCAATCGATTCCATACGCAGAGTTGGAAATCCATCAACAGCAGACCTCCCGTCCAGTGAAGTCGGTGATGTCTTCGTCTTTCCGTCCGGCACAGTGGTAGCGTGGGCGCTGCCGGAGGGGTTTACATCCTTTTTGGCAACCAGAACTCTGCTCCCTGCCGCCGATGGGGCCCATATTGATGACCTGGAGACAGAAGATCTTGAGTTTGTTGAGGACCCTCAGCGAGAAAACAGCAGCATCAAGGGAGATACAATCATCCTAGGGACCAAATCCGGGAATGAGGGACCGGAGGTTTCCCTCGCAACGCAACAATCCATTGACACGGTCCTGACAAAAGTTGCTTTCTCTTCAGGCTTGGCTCGAAGTACCAAGCTTGCAGTTCTTGAGAGTCTCTTGTCGAACTATTTCGAGTCAACCCGCACCATCCCCACCCTTCTATCGCAAGGCTCTCGATTGCCGTACACGCGGGACTTCATTCTCCGCAAGACAGGGCAGCTGCTCAGCGTGCGCGCCCAGCTCAACCTCTACTCAGAGCTAACGGACTCTCTTCCCGATATTTTCTGGGACAGTCGACACGAACTCGGTCTAGAAGGTTACTATGAACAGGTGGGCCGGGCCCTAGACGTAGGGATCCGCATCAAGCTCCTAAATGAGAAGATGGACTACGCGCAGGAGATTGCAAGTGTCCTGCGCGAGCGTCTCAGTGAAACCCATGGCCTTCGGCTTGAGTGGATCATTATTTTGCTCATTGCCGTCGAGGTGGGCTTCGAAGTCCTGCGGTTATGGAAGGAAAGGGTGCATGAGAAAGAGGAAAATTCGCGCAAGCGGGGTGCCTCGATCATCTGAGCGTTAAAATGTGCGCCGCGTAACGAATCGTTGAAATCCCTAGGTAGCATCTCACGAATTTAAGATACCCCCATTCCGCTCCAAAGTTGACTCGTGATACATGACTCGCGCTCGTAGATGATCGGATCAGATGATCACTTTAGTCATCGTGGTCAACCGCCGCGGCGATAACAACCCGATAACAACACCTACTCCCGTCCATCGATGCTATTCGTCTCTCCTTTACTTAAACACTGTGACCCCTGTCGAAGCTTCAGTCAACTTTGCTGAAGTATCTGCGAACTCACCCACCGCCATGTGGGGATTATCGCAACAGCCTCTGGAGATCCCAGGCCCCCAGAAGCTCCTCAAAACCGTAGGCTCGCTATGGCTGTCATCGCAGACAGACAACAAGCCCGCTCCCGGCGTCTCCACAACATGTTCTCAATCTGAAGTCAGCTGCCGGACCAAGTATCACGGCCAGGATACCTGTTGTTTCAACTATCCGGGTGGCCAAATGCTCCAGACACAGTTCTGGGACGTTGACCCAGCGGTCGGTCCTGATGACTCTTGGACTATTCACGGGCTCTGGTGAGGTTTCACCAAACTTCAAAAGAGACTTGGAAACTTTATTTGAATTAACAGACGCCAGGCCGGATCACTGCAATGGCGGGTTTGATCAATTCTGTGACTCCAGGCGCAAGTACAGCAATATCTCGCTGATTTTGGTCGACTCTGGCCGCGGAGACTTGCTCGAGTACATGAGCGAGTACTGGAAAGACTTCCGCGGCGATGATGCAAACCTGTGGCAGCACGAGTGGAACAAACACGGCACCTGTGTTAGCACCCTCGAGACCCAGTGCTACGAAGATTATCTACCTCAGCAGGAAGTTGTCGACTACTTCGACAAGACTGTTGAGGTCTTCCAGCAGGTGCCTTCGTACAAGGTTCGTCTGAGCAGTGCACTGACGCCTGACTTCTTGCTAATTCGTGCATAGTTTCTCGCGGATGCTGGCATCCTGCCTTCCCACAGAGACACTTACGATCTCAGGGACATTGAAGACGCACTGGAACGTGCCCATGGAGCACCTGTCACCGTACACTGCCGGCGCGGTGCCCTCAGTGAAATCTGGTACCACTTCAACATTGCTGGGAGTCTGCAGACCGGGAAATTTGTCTCTGCGAAGCCAGGTTAGCTGAAAATCCGGGGTCTTCCTCGATCAAAACTTTAACTATATTATAGACGGCCAGGTCTCCAACTGTCCCTCCCGGGGTATCCGTTACCCGCTCAAGAGGTCCCAGGGCGAGCCTACTAGGACTACAACACAGGGCTCGGAGCCGACGGCCACCGGGATTCCTTTCGTGGGGAGAGGGAATTTGATGGTGTCGACTTTGAACCAAAGACGGGGGTGCATTATCAGCTACGGCACATGGTATGCGGCTGGAACCTGTGCTACCTTCCACGCAGAGGCGGCCTCAGGTGCGTATCCACTTGCGGGTGTATCCTTATGACACGGGACGAAAGTTAATCTAGACTCATTTGTAGATGTGACTTTCACCCTGAAGTCGAGCAAAGGGCCTTGTAGCATCGAAGAAGATGCCTTCTCCTGTGATGTTCACGTCAATACCCCCTCCGAATTCACCGTATGTCATTCACATCCTGTGTTCCGTTATTATAAGAGGTTCTAATTACCGATAACAATATAGGTTAAGGACGGCAAGCTCGCCTACGAGGGTAACACAACTTTCTACGCCGACAAGGCGCCCAAGGGTCGAGTGCAGAGCACTATCTTTACGTCACAGGAGGAGCACCCTATTGAGCTCGAGATCACTTGGAAGGACAACAACTAGCTCTAAGAAATTATCTGCATCTGTACTCTGTTGTCATTTCCATGACACGCTGCCGTGTCCAGTTACAATGTGCTATATTTAGACATAAAAGTCGATGATAGGCCGCAGATGTGGCATAAAACTATGTCTACCTATGTTATGGCCCTGACTGTGGAGAGTTGAAACTAGAATTCCACGATTAATGCCTCGAGCACGAGCGATGTATCTACCTAAGTATCCATTGTGCTGAGGTTATGGGCGAATCAGGCAATACCGCACATTGATACGCTACAAATTGGCGCAAAGATAAATCATTGGATTCATCATGATCAACTGCGACTGAATTATGGACGCTGCTTTGTGACACTGAGAACAACAAGGGTCGCAAATTGTCATATTATATCCAGAACAGCGCATTTCCCACATGCAGTCTTGGGCGATCCCACGTTGAATATGAGTTCTACGGCCATATCGGCCATGATAGTCGCAGGACCTTATCACAAGCCTTCTCGGCCAGATAGACATCCAGAATTTGACGCACAAAGTATTATCCCTGGGATGCGGCTCCAAATATGAAAGGTTTTCACTAGACGAGTCACATGCGGCGGAGACGAGATATAGACAAAGTGTCTTTCAAAGAATTGTTGATATCCCGGATACTTCTGCTCCCGCCTCCGAGCACTGAAGTATTCCTAGCCGAAGATATTGGAGAGGATCAGCTATCTACGGCAAAAGCAGCAGTTGATGAACATGTTCAAACCCCTTTCCGGACTTCCCAAAACAAAGTAAAGACCAGCATGAAGGACATCTCAAATCATATTTCTCCAGAACAGAGCAGAGCTCATGGAGTTATAAGGTTAGAATACAGGCCATGAAGATCTAAGCCTCCGTGGCAACGCTTAAAAACAAACAGCCGACAGGAAAGTCCGCCGCAGAGAGCTAGCTACAGATCATTCCATTGAGTCAACCCATGAAGTACATATCAAGAACAAAGAGGGGGAGAATTAAGGGAAATTCGCCGAAGAAATGAAGATCAAAGTGACACGCCAGTGACACCCCGCGAAATGGGAGTCACAAAAAGGCCCGTGTAATCGATCGGGCTATCCAATATAGCAAACCCGAAAGAAATTGACAATAATCAGAAGAGAAAATGTGATACATCAAGGGGGAGTGGGGACCGGGGGTAAAGAAGCAATCAGCCATAACACCCCACCAGAGATCCCAAAGCCGCCAAGGGGAGGCCCTCATCATATGCGCCATGAAGAGAAAGAAGGCAGATGTCCAGAGAAAGAAGCGAGCGTCGTAGCTTGCGCCGTGGAAAGAAAGAAACGCCTGTCTCTTGTCGTGTGTCGTCAGATTGTACAAGCTCGTAGCATTTCGTCGCAAGAATGGTCACGCCAAAGAGAAAAGACATTGCAGGCCGTCTATGTCATACTTTTCGTCGAATAATGCAGATAACGCCAGTTGCCAAGGATCGTGGTCATTTGGATGCTCAAGGATCGATCAGAAATTCATTCGAGAGGGAATCGATTTGGGCGGAGTAGTCCTCGTCAAGAGAACCGAGACCAGGGAATGCCTTGCCGTTCGCATCGTGATAGATGGATGAAGTGAGAGCGAAGTCAGATGCATCCATGTACTGATAGGTGCTGGTCAGGTCTGAGTAGCCAGGGTTGGTAAGGTGATCGAATTCCTCCTGTAGTTGCTCGGACGGATCCTGAGTCATAAAGACATCGATCTCAGAACCAACCGAGGACTCAGCGAGAGTGGGCGCAGTGTGTGGAGAAGACATGTCATAGGGAGAAAGGGCCGGGTCGCTGTAGAGGCTTTCTTGCGAGGACTCCCCAACATTGTTCGGGTGGAATTGTTCGATAGCACGAGCGTAGCGATTGTGAGCCATCTGAGGCGGCGACAGCGGAAGAGGGAGCATGTCGTCTTCGAACTGCTGGGGATTGATAGATTCAATTGGCTGAGTGGGTGACCGGATGTCGTCAATGGCAGCACCGGGAGAGGTAGGGGGCGTGAAAGACGACATGGCGTTGGACGGTGCATAGTTGGGTGAATTGAAGACAGGAGCTTCCTGGAGATGTGCGCTCTCGACCTTGATAGGTGAGATCGACGCTGTCTTCTCTGCAACGCGCTGGCGGGTTCGAGTCGATTTGGTCTGACGAGTTTCCATATCAGGGCGGTTCTTCTTCGGCGGGCGGCCACGCTTGGTAGTCTTTGGGACAAATCCAGAGTATCCTCCAACACACATATCGCGCTGGCGATGACGGGTGAGGGCATCCTGACGAGCAAAGCTTGCGCCACAGGCGCAGGCAAAAGGCTTCCTTCCGGAGTGTGTCTTGAGGTGACGCTTGAGATCGTGGCCGCGCACAAAGTCTTTGCCGCATTGGTCGCACTGATACTGACGGTCATTCAGATGTGTCTGAACATGGGATTTGATGTTCTCTTTGCGGCCGAAGCGGCAACGGCAGCCGTCGTAAAGGCACACCCATTTGCTGTCCGCGGGATCAGGGCCGGAAATGTACTTGGCGATCTCATCACTGGAGACGGAGCTCTCTTTAACCGAAGCCTTGACCCGCGCATCGAGATCAAACTCATCTACAGTCTCGGCGTGCACGTCAAAAGCGGACTTGGTGGCCGAAGACGGGGGTGAAATGGCGCGCTTCTGGCGTTTACCAGTCGGGCTGACTGGCACACTGGCCTTTTGAGGGGAGACTCCGCAGGACCCGGGAGATGGCATGGCAGCAAGCTCGGCAAACGATTCCGAAGGGGAGTTGGCAGGCGATGGCATCTGGTGTTTAACATGCGCAGGGCTGGACCCCATCCCCCCAAGGGAATGGGCTCTTTGCATCTCAGCGGTCACAGGGGTGCGGGGAATGGAGAAGCTTTGGGACTTGGAGGGGGTTTGGTCATTGCTATACATGGAGAAATCAAAAGAACTCTTCAATGGGGTAGACTCGGGTGTAAGGGGAGAGGTGTCTTCACCGAACAGTCAGCGCCCAATCCAAATCGGTAGCAGATCAATATCGAACTTACAGTTAAGGTAGGGGTTGATTTTAGGCGAGATGTCCTCTGGTTGAACAGAGAGGTGTGGCTGCATCGATCGAGCGTACCCACCGGCCTGTTCTTTTGGCATCATGGACTGCTGCTGTGAGAGAAGTTCCCATTGCTTTAGATCCCGCTGCTCCCGTGTCTGGTGCATGCGGTACATGGCATTTCTCACGGGCGCATTGGGATCAGCATTGTCGCTGGCGGACCTTGACAAAGCCGGGGCGCTTGGGGCATTTAGACAGGCAGGGTTGCCCGATGAGGCGTAGATGCCTTGTAGCTCCTCCGGGCTCCACATATATGAAGTCTGATATTGAGCTTGCTGTATCGTGGGAAGACTGGAGGGCGTCGAAGACGATCCGTCCTGCTGCAAACAACCTGGAAATTGCTGCGCAGCAGGGATCGGACGAGAGTAACCTGATTTTTCGTTAAAAAAGTCTCGAAGCTGCGCGACCTTGGTTGATGCGTGTCGTCGATCGACGGCTGGAAGCTGTGAGCCAAAGGAGCCGTAGTCCACAGTCTGGCCGCGACGATGTGTTCGACGAGGCGGCATGGCGGATGTCACTGGTCGGTGCGCGGCTTCGAACGGTGCTGGAGTAGATATTTGACGACGGTGACCGTGGGAGAGTGTTGACGAGGGGGAGATCATGGCTACCCAGCCGCTCGAGGTTCACGTCCCTGTCACAAGTGTCAGTCGGTGAACTCCCAACGAACGCGGACAAACGCAGAAAAAAAAGACGAAAAGGAAAAGTCGCTAGCGCTTCAACAAGCTAAACCACCTCTCGCGGTGCAATGAGTTTTGATATGGTCCTTGTTTCAGAGATGGAGGCTAATATCACCAAAGCCCAGGAATGGTTATGGCGAAGAGCAGGTCGCACAGTCCGGGGAAGAGAGAAGTTGTGGATGTGGATGTGGATGCAAGAACAGGATTGAGGGTCAAGAAGAGCACCGGACTTTGAAGCGGGCCAGCATCGGCGATCTATCAATCGCGCCCGCGGTTCGCATCAACAAGCCGGGGGTTGGCATGGCAACGGGGGAGTCTGGGAAACCAGTGACGACGGTCGATCCACTTCTGCACGCCATGGCCAGCCAGATTGGGAGCCTAGACAGCGTCTAGTCCAGTCGCCCTGGGCCGATGCCCATTTGCCCATCCAGGCCTTACATCTTCGCTCTCTCGTCCACCGCGCCCTGGCTTCGTCTCCCTCGGGAGCTCTGCAAGGGTGCTCGATCATTCGGCGAGGAGGGCCTCGCTTGGTCCCTAGAGAAGGGGGTTGAGCCTCCTGTATTTGTCGCCATGGAGATATATAGCCCGTTCGGGAAGCCATCTGGGTCGATCGGGTTGTGCTCCGCAACTGGAGACGGCGGCTGCGAGATGCAAAAGCGATGTCATTGCCGGTGGTCCTTGTGGCCTAAGGCAGAGATTGAGCCCCGTGAGGGTCGGTCTTATCGATAAGATAGCATGGATAAGCGAGCGTCGGATATTTGATAACCCAGTAGACGATACTAGTCCCAATACGGATGCGGTGTATCTCACGTGACCACACAACGATTTTAATCACCAGCCGAGCCCACAGTGAATTTCTTCCTTCTTGCAAGGTTGAGGAAGACAACTTGTCGAGGTGAGTTGAATCCCAGCGACCCTTTCACATCGGATCTCAGCATCTGGCGCACGATGTGACTATCACGCGCCGGTGCTCTGCCCACTTTGATTCCACACTGTCCAAAATCCCCAACCTCCGACTAACTCGCATCGGCGCAGGCCTTCATCCAAGATGCAGATCTTCGTCAAGACCCTGACGGGGAAGACTATCACCCTCGAGGTGGAGTCTTCAGACACCATTGACAACGTCAAGTCCAAGATCCAGGGTACGAACCGAAACATCCATGTTCACTAGAGAAAGTCAAACCCACTAACTCCTCCGCGCTACAGACAAGGAGGGTATCCCCCCCGACCAACAGCGCCTGATCTTCGCTGGTAAGCAGCTCGAGGACGGCCGCACTCTTTCGGACTACAACATCCAGAAGGAGTCGACCCTGCACCTCGTGCTCCGCCTGCGTGGTGGTGGTAAGAAGCGCAAGAAGAAGGTGTACACCACCCCCAAGAAGATCAAGCACAAGCGCAAGAAGACCAAGCTCGCCGTCCTCAAGTACTACAAGGTTGACGGTGACGGCAAGATCGAGCGTCTGCGCCGCGAGTGCCCTGCTCCCGAGGTATGTTCCGCTCCGTTTCCGCTGTCATCTCCGCGCTTCCGCTAACTCATCTCTTCAGTGCGGTGCCGGTGTCTTCATGGCCGCCATGCACAACCGTCAGTACTGCGGAAAGTGCCACCTCACCTACGTCTTTGACGAGTCCAAATAGATGGACTATGTCTGACTGCGAGATATTTCTGTGATCGTTGAGAGAATAGTGGATCTTGCGGTGGATGTGATGAGTTGATAGGTACTTCTGTCAATACCAAAAAATTTTTCTCATAAAAAAAAGCTCTGGCTCCTGCCAATCTGGATCTCCCATTTTGTAACGACTGGCTGCATGGATGCACTCGGCGTATACACCGTAACTATGAACAATCTCCCAGTCTAAGAATAAACACTCCCCCCCCCCCCCGCGCGCTATGTTACTACCCATCCCCGAACGTGAAGCCATCCCTAATTGTTCGGGAACCCGGCCCGCAGGTTATCATACTTGCTCTCCGGGTAGTCGATCGCATTGAACGTCTGGTCCAAGGCATCCACGCCACCAACCGCGTCCACAAAGGTACCGATCAGACTGCCATCAGCCGCATTGGCCTCTTTCCCACCCTTGTCACCGCTACTCTCCCACCACATGCCACCACCCAGCTGGCGCTGCCGGATCAATTGGGCCTTCTCCCGACCGGCCTGGGGGGTATCATACGAGACCATCATGCGCTCGCCCGAGTCATAGCACCACGAGGCGCCGATATCCGCATCGAACTGCTCATGAGCCCCGGCTCTGGGCAGCGCCTTGTAATCCCACACGCCGTTCTCCCAGCTCCCTGCGCCCACGCCGCTGAACGCGGTGCCCGGGCCGTCGGTGCTCTCGAATGCGCGGCCGTACAGCGGCATACCCAGCACCATCTTGGCCGTCGGCACCCCGCCGACGCTGATGTAGTGGTTGAGCGCGGCGGCGGTGGAGAAGGGCGTCGCGGGCGGGTTCGTGCTTGACGGGTAGATGTTGGCCTGGTGGCCGGCCACCGAGTCCCAGCTGCCGGCATAGTCGTAGGCCATCAGGTTGTAGAAATCCAGCAGGGGGGTCATCTGCGGGAGGTTCAGGCGCTCGAAGTTTCCGGGTCCGGCGGGGCAGGCGATTGTGAGGTAGAACCTGCGGTTCGGACCGGCCGCTTGGTCGAGGCTCTGTAGTCTAGTTAGTGGCGATCTCTCTTTCCCATCTCTTCGTTATGGTAGAGGGGGGAGATCCATACCTGGCGGCACGCCTGGAGCAATTCAACGAAGTTCTGGGCTTGGCCCTCATCTGCACATTGTCAGGGTTAGTCCGTGGATGGGCTGGTCAGTTTTGTACGCCCTGGAAAGCAAAGCTCACCTTGCGGGTACTCCCAATCAACATCAATTCCTTCTCACGAGTCAGCTACACACTCGCACCATGGGGAGCTAGGTCTCAACGCACCGTCAAAGCCCAAATCAAGCACCAACCGCGTGGCCGAGTCGGCGAACTTGGCGCGCCCCGCATCCGTGCAGGCAGCCTGGGCAAAATTGGGCGAGTAAGTCCAGCCGCCAATGGAGAGCAAAACCTTCAGTTTGCGGTGCTGCTTCTTGAGCAGGAAGAGCTGCTTGATGCATCCATAGACATTGTTGCCAGTGTCGTTCCACGAGTCGCTGGGATAGTGTTTCTCAATGTCGGACCAGCTATCGGTCAGGTATCTACGGGTCGAATGTTAACACCGCGCTCAACCTCGCAGGAGACAGACAGAATGCTTACACTTCGCCCGTCTCGGGACGGACATTGGCAAAAGCGTAGAGGATGTGAGTCAGTTTCTCGGCGGGCAGATCTTGCGGGTTGTAGTTGCGGCCGTAGATGGCCTGCGATGTGGGGTTAACATGGATATTCCAATGTTGATCGACCAGTGTAAACACAAAACGGCGGGGAGAGGAAACGGCAAGTCGTCGGCATAAACCACGAAAATTGGAACCGGCGTAAACGTACCCAGTTGACAAAGTAAGCAACCGCTTTCGTTCCTGACGACATGGTGGCTGCAGGAGAGGTGGTACGAGGGAGGTAGGGATTTTGCAGAAAGACAGCCACAAGCAGCACGAACGCAGTGAAATATACAAGCAACGAGAGTCGAACAGCCACGCTGAGAAGTATTTTTTCAGACCGAGATGATGTGGATGTACAGACACGCAAGAATGATTACAAGGTAAGGAAGCAGTTGAGGTTCTGGGTAGATCGAATTTATGTCAAATGGCGGGGTACCTAATGTCGCAGCCTAACTGTTAGCGGATCTGGGTACCTGGGGACAGTACCAAAATAGCCCACGCACGCCACGACGTCATTGGCCAGTGAGGCGTGGCTGTGCACATGTGTGGCTGGGTCAGGCACACCCGCCGCGGTGGCTAAGTATAGAAATCCGTACCTGAGCATGTACTATATGTAGGGGGTCGCAGGTGTCAACAACGCTAGAGCTTGTTAGTCGAGATTGCAATGCGGACTCGAAGACAGATCCCCTGCCATGGCACCGGGAAGCAAGATTTATAGGCCATTCGTACAAACGGGGCGAACCGTGCAGCGTGACAGCTCCACCTGCGCAGGGTCTTCGTGCAACCTGCGATGTCAGTCATGCTGGTTGCAAATCCTGAACTTCTAGTCAAGTTGAGTTTTGCTGTGGTGTGTGTTTTCCGGCTGTTGGGCTACCTGGAGGAGCTGTCTATGGATTTTTCATCGCCTGTGACAATTGCAGAGAGACGCTGGTGGAAGTTGGTCATGAGCCTCCCTTCCAAGGTGGAGGAAGATGAGCACCAGTTGGGCCATGGGAGCCTGAAGGAGAAGGAAGTGGGTGATTGGGGTGGGAGTGCCGAGAGGAAGAGAGATCCACGAGTACATTTGACCTAGACGGGGGAAAGGGATATATCAGATCTTCCTCGACAGCCCATGACAGCTTGATAGCGATAAGGAAATGCCGGAATTGCTGGGTCAGACGACGAGCATCCAGTCTTTCATGTAGGGCCACCGGTCATCGAGTCGTCCTGAGACTGAAACCCAAGTGGCTCGCGTGCTCTCGTCTCCACGACAGATGATCATCTCTCGAGTAAATGTCTGATGCAGACGGGATTCGCGTTGCAAAGACATGAGCTCCCGGACCCGGTGATGTATATCCCGCTGAGAAGAGCCAATGAGTTGGGTGTTCCTAGGGAGGAACCGGTCGGTCATTCGGCCGAAGAGTAGGCAGATATATCCGAGCCTGTCGGGTGGGCTTGGAACCAGATCCTTCCCCAACCATGCTCTGCAACAATCTATCGAGTCCTTCCCTAGGCTAGCACCAAATCGAGGGATTGGCCCTTGTTCTTGTAGACCCCTGGAACCATTCATCCCACACAGTGGAGCAAAGAGTGGGACGGGGGGCAAAAAGGGGAAAACGAGGAAGAAAAAAAAGACGAAAAGGAGAAACCTGAGGCAGCTGAAACCCAACGCCACCAGGCCTGGAATCTCAGGAATCCACCGGGTAAGGTTAACAGGGGAAAACAGGCAACGTCGCGGTCTGATTGGCCTGGAAAACGAGCAAAGCGAAACGGCCACGACCAACCTCAGCTGAACTCGAGCCGACACGCGCCCGATCGGCGCGCCGATTGGCACCGCGCAGGCCCGACTAAAGAGCCTCGGATCCTCCGAGCCCCCACTTCGCGCGTGCAGAATGGCATCTCAACATGTCAACCCGGATATGTTTGCCCGGCACCGGATGTCTCGACGTGGAGCGGGCTGCAGGATCTCAACTGCCGCGATGCACTCTGCACCCGCGGATCCACTGCGCTTTCAGCTGGTATGTCTGCCTCGAGTCCCAGGTGTCTGGTTCCCCGTCTGTGCACGGCGGCCAATCGTCGTCGCGGGATGCGTTGTCCTGGTATTCCTGGGCCGTGGCCCCTGCGTGATCGGTTCGTTCCTGGTGGACGTTGCATGGTGCCCGACTCGTCAGTTCTCCGCTCGGCTTCGACGGGTTGCGAAAGTACATGCTCGCACTCCAACCGGCTCTCTTCAACCAGGTGGGGACCGACCCAAGCATGTTAGTAGGGTTCGGCCAAAGTGGGTTGTGGAGTCTCTATACTGCGCTACACGCCTCGCGAGAAGTACATCATCAAGAGTCAAATGGAGACTTCGCCCGTTCCCATGGAGCTATAGAAGGTATCGGCCATGAAATTGACAATGTAATGGGAAATCCCTCGCCGGGAGGGAATAGGATTCAAAAATGTTTCTAGTCTTTCCACCCAACACACGCACACTGAAATCCAGAACGCCGTCGAGCTCAAGCTACATGCAAGCCCCAACAATCCAGCCAAAAGACCAATATCGCAGAACGAGAGGGGATATCGTCGCCATGCTCCACAGAAACCCAAATTTGCTTTCTCCTGCTCCCATTTTTCTTCTTTTTCCTTTTTCGTGCTGTCATGCACACTCAAGGCTCGCGACCCGCGCTGTACCCGCCGAGTAAAAAAAAAAAAAAAGTAGCAATGAACGGAAACGAAAGAAGAATCATACAACCTAAAAACCCAACCCGCAGCGTATGCTTCCAGAAAAAAAAAAAAAAAAAACAAAGAAAATTAGTAGAAACGACCAGGCAGTACACTCCGACGTCCGAGTGTTCTTGTGTCTGGTCGCATCTCGTTCGTGCATTACCGCCCCTGTATCCAACGCCGCATCGTATCTAACGAAGGATCGTCGTCAAGCCAATGACCTGCCCGCAGGTCGGCGGCTCGGAGATCGGCGACGACGTGCTGGTCTGTAACACGCGCCAGCTCCTGCTGCAGCGTTATGCCGGCATTCTTGAGGGCGGCTGCATGGGCCGGCGTTGGACGTTGGCCGCGCAGGATGGTCGCCCGCGTCATGACCCAGCGCCGTGCAGCCGCGGCGCGCAGGTAGATTTTATGGGCTTGGAAGCGGCGGGCGCTGCTGTCGATGATGACTCTGTCGGGTGTTAGAGATGCTGCAAAAAGAAACGTAAAAAAAAAAGGCAAATTCAATCCAGGCGGGTACCTTTGTAGTTCTGCTCTTTCTGTTTCGGGATTGCCTCGTCCGGTGACTGGGCATGGATGGTAGTTGGCTGCCATGAGATTCTGGGCAGCTGCGAGGCATTCGCGGAGCACGGCGAAGCCTTCTTCGTAGTATTCGTCCGGTCTTGCATCGACATTCTGCTGGGGGATGTGCATCAAGAGAGTGCGGTAGTCGTTGATGAGCTCGGCCACTCGCACTGCGCGGGCCTGGTTGACTGGCTCGCTTGCGGATCAGTATCCCATATGGATCAATTGGGGTCGGGAGGCGAGGTGTGTGCTCACGTCCGTCTGCCATCGAGTCGTGTCGGAATTATATAAACAAAAATCGTAGACAGAGTTCTAGCAAGGAAGGAAGAGTCGTGAAGCGGATGACATCAATAAGACACAAAACCAATGAATGAGAGTATTGGAAGGAGGGAAGGCCTATCAAAGGAAGCAGCAGAAAGCAACGGCTCGAGTGATGCTCAATGGCATTGAAGAGGGACGGCGTGGGTGAGTCTTTATAGTTGATCAACTACGAGACGGGAGCTTGGCCTCCTCCCCGGTGCCCCCAGTCTCCATACTAACAGCCAGAACAAATCTCGAACGGACAGAGGTCCAAGAACAGCCAGAGCCACAGCCCTTCCAAGCCAATCAAATTGGAAGATAGAAAATACAAATCTAACCAAGAAAAAAAAAGGAATTATCCGTGTCCGTGACAGCGGAGACGAACGTCAGGAGGATCATCGCCGGGCATGGCGGGCTGCGCCAATCGACGGTGAGGATGACGGGTTCACGCAGGCCGAAGTCAAGCACAGCTGGAATGCCAGGGGTGGACAGGGCCACACGATAGCTCCCGAGAAACCGTCAACGGCAAAAGCCCATGGATCAGGGTACATGAAGAAGCCGAAAAAAAAGACACTTCATGGATGAAGTGAACCCCACCGAAGGTCGGAGTGGAGAGCCACGGTGGGCTGGGGGCTGAACAATGCCTAGCGCGGCATCGCTGCGATCCCAAAAAATGGGTTCGTGGAGCAGCGAGGAGCAATGACCGGATCCGAGATTAGGTTCTTGATGAGACGCCGATGCACCAGAATGATTGGATGACGCCCGGCGAACGGGCTAAGCGGGGGGAGGAAATGGTTGACAGGATGATCGGGCTAGCGACACACTAAGGCTCGTGGCACTCCATCGTGCATACACCCGACTTGGATTTCCCAAAATAAGCGACGGGGGTGGCGGATTCGAGCCTGCCGAGGCCATTAGGGCCAGATTGAAACAATGCGTTCATCGCAAACGTCCGGTTTGTGCGTCGTGGCTCGATCTCAGCTCGACGATCGAGGCCCCAGCCACCCCGAGCCACATGTGGCGCCCGGCGTCACAGCTGAGCCGGTTATGTGTGGTGCATCCTGCGTACAGAAGTGAGTGAGGGAGTCATGGAGGACAAAGGACAGGCCGCAGATGTAGAGCACAGAGCACAGAGCAGAGACGCACGGCACCCTCCTTACCTGCACCTGTATAGATCCCATCACTCACAACTGTGATCCATCTCTTGCAACGGTGGCGATGGTACGATTCCGCTGCTGAGGTGGTAGTGTCGGTTGCGAAGCCATGCGCCAGCCACGCGCCAACCAAGGGCAAGCATAGCGGTCGGGATTGCAGGACAGGCGCCGTTGGCCGCTGGGTGTGAAACACGGCCGAAACCGAAACCTTGCAGGAAGCACAAAAATTCCAGTGGAGTTGTCATTCGTTCGTTCTCTCTAAGGAAAAAAAAAACCTCCCCTCCGTCCACTCAAACTTCAAATCTGTCGAGCTCCTTTCTCTCAGCTTCCCTTCTGCAGAATGGGGCCCGCTCAGTCCTTCTCTGCTATGGCCTGCAGTCGTTCATCAATCTCCTCCTCTGTGAGAGCGCGGAACCCTGTAGTTGTGCCCTCTTCACCCTCCTGCCGCGGTCCGCCCACGATTCCGATTTCCAGCTCGTGTTTCTTGAAGTCGACACTCAGCACGTTGCTCAGAGCAGTGATTCCCAGCTCCACCACTTCCTCCCAGTTGCCGGGGGCGGCATCCTTGTTCTTCAGCTTCTTCTCCAAGTGGTTCAGCGCCTCCTGCTGCTTGGGTCCCGACGCCGTCGCCTTATACCCGACGTAGTAACCGGCCGGGTCACACTTGTAAAGCTGCGGGCCCTTCTCGTCGTCGACGGAGATCAAGGTCATAGCCACGCCGAGTGGTCGCATGTAGGCCTGGATGAAAACGCAAAGGACCGGAGGTTAGACAAAATCATACTGCTCGTCATTGGCGGGAGGGAAAACTCACACGTTGTGTGTAAACCTGGTTGATATTGGCCAATCGCTTCGCCAGAACATCGCAGGGCATCTCGTATCCGAACTTGTACCGGAACTCGGCAGCCTCACCACGGGCCCGATCGACGGACGCACGGGCATCTGCTATGGAGCCCGTCATCACGCAGCCCACCGAGGGCGAGAGCTTGAAGACATGTGAAACGGAGGACGGGTCGATGAGTTTGTCCTGGTGGGAAGGGAGTCAGTATGGCGTACTCCATAGCCGCAGAACAGATACGATTCTTACAGCAACTTTCTTTTGGGAGAGCACCACGGCACAGTCCTTCCCCCGCACACCGATGGAAGTGATATTGGCGGAGGTGATGGCCTTGAACGCATATTCTGGAGTGCCGATGGTAAGTCAGTGGACACGATGATGGGGGCATTGCCCGCGGCCGGCGAGAGGAGCGGGACCAGGGATCCGGTAGGGGCTCAAGGCACATACCGACTTGGTACAATCGACCCTGGTCGGAGAAGATGGTAATATGTCTGTCGTAACCTGCGCTTCCTGATGCGGAGAAGGTGGGTGTCAGTCGGTGTTTGAGGTCATGGGGCTGGTTGGAACTGGCAGCAGTATATGGAGTGCGTACCAGACATGATGGTAGATTATATGGGTTCTTTTAGAAGAAAAGCAACAGAATAGCAAGTTTGGAGAAAGAGAGGGCGAGGCAAAGATGGGTGGGAGGATTGGCAGTGACGCGTGCTGGAGGAGCCTAAGCTGGAGCTTGTGCTGGTGAGCTCGAGACCTCACCGCCTTCCTCAATCAGAACTCTCTGTATAGACCAGCGTTGATCAACGGAGGATCCTTAGGTCCTTACTTGATTTCCTCTATTTCTTTCCTCCTTCCATCAATGCTCAGACTTTGTCGGTTTTTGCTCACTGAGCAGAAATAAGCACGCCCTCTCTGATCTGCTTGGTGATTATTATGTAACCACTCTTATCACCGGTGCCCTCTAGGTAACCTCGCCTAGGTCGAAGATGACGCTTAGCTGAGCAGTCTGACCTGTTACCTAGGTATGTAGTGCTAGCATAATTACCGCAGTATCAGGTTTTACCTCTTCTCCCTGTCTCAAAACCTCCTAAACAGGACGAAATTCTGTTAAACATATCGCCTACCTTCGCTCGAAAAAGGGCTTTACAACCTGCTATCTTTAGGTAGGACTACCTAGGTAGTCTCTGGAGATTATTACAACAGCAAGTAACAGCTAGTTACCTACATACCTATTACCTAGGTAAGTACATAGGTCGGGATCTCATATTAATAAGCCTCGGTTTTAAGAAGCCGAGTCGGATTTAAAGTGTACAATAAAACATCAGAGCGTAGTCGTCTAGTATCTAGACCTTTATTCTTCCTTCAATCAAACCATGACGGAGACATCACAGAAAATCCTTGTAATCGGAGCCGGAGAGCTGGGCTCCCAGGTATTGCATTCCCTGGTCCAACACCACCGCCAAGTGAGAGCTGTGGCTGTCCTACTGCGTCCCAGCAGTATCTCATCTACAAATCCCTCGAAGCAGAAGGAGATCAAAGATCTACGCAGCCTCGGCATTCACCTGGTTTCTAGCGACATTGTTGCAGACCCCGAGTCTGCCCTAGCGTCTATTTTTGCGGACTACGACACAATAATCGGCTGCACCGGTTTCGCGGCCGGGAAAGGCGTCCAGGTGAAAGTAGCTCGTGCGGCTTTGGCAGCTGGAACGCTACGGTTTATCCCTTGGCAGTTTGGAGTCGATTACGATGTCATTGGGCGCGGATCGCCCCAGGATCTCTTCGATGAGCAGCTCGATGTTCGCGATCTGCTGCGATCGCAAACAAAAACCCGCTGGGCAATCATCTCCACGGGCATGTTTACAAGCTTCTTGTTTGAGCCATCTTTTGGCATTGTCGATCTGCAGAACGCGACAGTATCTGCGCTAGGAAGTTGGGACAATCGAGTCACTGTCACTACGCCCGCAGACATTGGTAAATTTACCGCAGAGATTGTACTCGGAGAGGAAAGCGAGGCCCTGTTCACGAACCGCGCGATTTTTGTTGGGGGGGATACTGTCAGCTATGAGCAGCTTGCGGATCTAGTGGAGAAGATCACTCAAAAGCCCGTGAGAAGGAATATCATTGCTGTCCCCGACGTCCAAGCTGCTTTAACGCGGGACCCAGACAATGGGCTCCTGAAGTATCAGGCAGTATTTGGCCAGGGTCGGGGCGTTGCATGGGATCTTGCAAAGACGTGGAATAAACAGCGAGGCATGCAGGCCCAGACGGCAGAAGAATGGGCCCGAGACAGCCTACTGTGAGTGCCGAGGATATTCAAGGCTTGTCCGATGTACAGATTCGACGGTGCCATTACTTGTAGCTAGCATTTAGCGCCTGACAGGCTATTCTTATCCACTGTACCAATGTTGGGATGCAGTCGGAGTGATTGAGCGGTTCGATCCAATTTCTGAGATTTCCAACATTGCATGGATATATTTTGTTTTTGTTTTTGTTTATTTTTTTTTTCTCTCGATCCAAGCCACTGGTTCAATCTCAGTGGAACTTGCGATTGCCTAAACTAACGTCAATACAGATTGATGGCGGATGCCTGAGGTTTAGAGCAGCTCTCAGTTCGCAAGATCTTCCATCCTCCCTCCTTCTCTCCCAGTGCACTCCGTTTCTTCCTTTTGGATTCCTCTGTTTTTTTTTTTTTTTTTTTTTTTCGACTGGATCAACCCGATCCTGCACTCGATCCAGGATATCTGCGCCATCAGAATCATGCTCGTTCAGATAGGCTAATTCCCGCTTCCATCAGCGATCGACATCAGATTCAATCCGGCCACGATAAGCCTTTCCCCCTCTTCGATCAGCTCTTCTCTATTGGGGTGAACCGGGGCGTCGTCTGGGTCGCCCACCACAGTTGAGCAATCGTCCCAATCCTCTTCATCCTCTTCCTCTTCCTCTTCAGCCTCCTGCTGCAGATCCTCTTCATCCCCCTCGCTCCAAAGCAATTTCACCATTTCTAAATCAGAGGCACTGGGTCCAGACCGGTCAAGGCTGATGCGCACCGCTGGGTAGTCGGTATTGTCGATGTATGCTTTCCAATCCTCGCGCCATTCGATGACTTCCCTGCTACCCCATGAAAATTCGGATCCGGGCAACATGATGGAGTTTGGGTCGAAGCGGTCAATCAGGGTTGGGCGGGTGGTCTGTTGCAAGAAGTGGACGGGGCCCCAGACGCCCTTCTCCATGGCCAGCTGGACTGCCGCCTCTATGTTGTTAGTCGCCTCGTCGACCTCGGCTTTGGTGACGTCGGTGTTGTGGCCGAGGCGGATGTTTTGATACACCTTCCTATGCGTTTGCATTAGCCATCACTTCCATCGCGAGGACACCCCGGTGGTCATTGTCACATACAAGGAGGGCCATTTCCAAGAGAGATAGTTCTGTGCGTCAGGCGCATGGTGCTGATCCTGCAGGCACAAGACCCAGCCTATCTGCCGTGCTAGCAGTCGACTCCAATCTTCCAAACTCCCTCCTCTTTGGAGTTCCCCGTCGCTGGAGTACCAACTGTGGAAGCGGTATTGCGGATCGATATACAGGACGTGTAGCTCCCCGTCCTTAAACCCGGGCGTGGCCCAAGGAAACCCTGGTACCTCGCTGACGACGAGAATCTTGGTCATATCACCCCCCTGATCAGCGTAAATGAGGCAGGAGAGATCCTGCTCCTTGAATTGGATATCAAAGCCTTCCGCGTCGGTCCACTTGGAAATAGCAAGTCGAAACGCCACCCTCAAGTCGACACCAGAGGGAAAACTGTTTTGCACCCAGCCAGCTGCGCGGCCATTGATAACATCGAAGCAGTAAGGGATGGTGCGATCTGGTCATGCCCTACATTGAGTATCTGATACAGCGCGACGGGAGAGGGTGCGGTGATCATCGCTCTTCTTTGCCGTTAGTTGCCGAGGGGAGGCAGAGACCAAGTGTGCAGAGAGCAGAACCAAGTGAAAGAGCAGGAAACAAAGACGCATGATGAAAGGCTTGGTTGTGTGAGAGAAAGGGGTTTGTGGTTTGGGTCAGGAAACACCGCAGGTTGTCGGAATGAGTGTATAGAGTCTTCCATTAATAAATAGGTTATCCATTCTTAAGCCCCTAAATTGGCAGATTGGGCGGAATAGCAACACAGACTTCCACTTGATTCCAATTGGTCTCGTCCCCTGCCATGCTGTTACAGGTCGATATTCTTCGGGGCGAGGTTACAGATCAGAGGCCCCCCGTTGAAATCCTGCGCGCCCCTTGTAAAGTTATATGATAAATCTTGGCGCCCTATACATAAAGGAGCCCTCCGGCATCTCAGGGTGCAGATCAGGATGATAGTCGCAAGTGGGCCAGGGCGCAGTTGACTAGCCAGATTAGGAAAGCGATTTTGGACTGTCTACATAGTAGGATTAATGCAGAATAATAATTTACATGAAATACATTATAAGATACCTAGATATCTAGCAGTATACTAAGGTCTTAAGTTATATTTATTATACTTAAGTTCTGATATATCTGCTAGATGTCTAATTGCGGAGCGAATGTACATCTGGAAAAGTGCTAGATACGTCTAATTTTCGGGCTAAAAAGGTTCCCGCCCCTGATTGGCCAGGAACAGGACGGTGGATTCAGCTTTTCTGCTGATCACAGTCACGTGATATATTTGCTACGCGTATAATTGGCTATTGACGGGCGGGTCCCCACAGACCTAGCGGATAGTCTTTTTAGCTCCCTTTTCTACTATTGGCTGCACCCTCCCCAAGGCCACCAAGGCACCCAGGCGCCCACCTAAACGGCAGGCGGCCCTACTAATTAGCTTAACAAACAGCGGCCTTACCCTTTCTGACTATAGCTGCGTATACCTACACCTTACCCTTTACAGAACTAGGATAAACAGAATAGCCAGCACTAGTTAGCATAGAGCATCACTCGCCAGCATTATCCAGTATCTTTACGGAAATTTCAATCATTTAATCATTTAAAACCGCGGATTAAGTGTTAGGACTTAGGCGTGGTTCACCTAAGCCTAACGATGCGCGCTACTTATATCGGTCCCGGGCATACTAGAACATAGAGTTCTAGCATATTTGGTCTTTTGGGCCTGTTGGCTAAGTGCGCCCGGGCACTGAGTCGTAACATTAAGTGCTTCGTTCCGCCTTCATTCTACGGTGCATCCTCCCTACGGCTGGGGGTCCGGGTGGCGCCGTTAGCCCCCTGGTACCAGGAATATGAGTTCACTATTATTATTGTTATTATTATTATCCTCCGAAGTCTAATTTGCCCAGGATGAATTATGGCAGTTCCTAGCTAAGAGCTTGAGTATCCATGAGCGTACAGCCTATCAATTAACTTGACTGTTCAGGGCATATCACGAGTAAAAATTGTCATCTCAGCTTTGAAAATGTAGATTATGATGCATCGTCATACGTGCAATGGTATCTATATGCAATTTTCAAACAAAGTACCAGGTTCCAAGTCCAGCAAGCCCATCAGGAAAGAAAATCCTCACATACAACGCTTTTAGTCAGTGTCACTGCTCGATATCTCGATTTGAGCGGTCCGAATCTTCCGCTTCTGCTTCTTTTTGTTCTTGCTAGGAGCAGGGTCTGTCGGTGGTTGTGCAGTTTGCTTCTTTTCATCTAAAGCACCGGCTTTCTTCTTGTTGGTTGTCGGCGTGGCTTTGGTCGACACTGAAGACTTGGTTTTGGAAGCGGTGGCATCGTCGTCGCTGTCGCTGTCGCTGGCACTGCTGGAGGAATCGCTACCACTGCTGCTTGTGCTCTCACTGCTGCTGCTGCTTTCGGACGGCTTTGGCTTGCTAGCGGCAGTCTTGATCTTGCTGGCAGCCGGCTCATCCTCATCCTCGTCGCTGTCACTATCACTGCTTGACGACTCGCTGTCACTGCCACTGGAGCTGGTACTCTCACTTTCACTGCTGCTTGAGATCTCAACAATAGCAGTTCTGTTTTTCCGCTTCCGATTCTGCGGCTGAGCCTCGGCAGCTGGATCGTGCTTCGGTGCAATCTTATCAACACTGAACAGGTCGGCATTGACAGCAAAGAAGACCAGCTCCGCACGCTGTCTCTTCAAAAGACGCTTCTGTATATCTGTTCCTAGCACTTCACCAGAGCTGACGGCATTGACTTCGTCGCCACCGGTGGGCAAAGATGCTCGGAATGCCTCCACTGCCTGTTGATACTCGCCGCCAGCAGCATCCGCATTCTCGCCCTCAAGATCCGCCTTGAGGACCTCCAATGCGCCCTGGCTCAAACGCTGCTTCGCAGCATCACCCTTCAATCCCTGCAGGTAGGTCAAGAGTGCAGCATTATACTGAGCAGGTACATGCTCGAACGAATAGAGATGCTTAAGAATGTTCGTCTCGCGGTTCTTCTGGAACTTCCACGATGCACGATCACTGTAGTACCGACTGAGATAGGACAAAATAGGCGTCTCATGAATCTGCGCCGTAGTCGACGCCGGAGCCCCATTCTTGGCCTGGGTCTTCCGCTCCTTCTTCTTCTCGCGCTTGCGCTTCTTCATTTCTTCCAGGGCTTTTTCTCCGGCCTTCTGATCCGAGTCCTCAGTGGCGATCACAGTCTCGCTACTGTCGTCGGCATCCTCGTCTTCGTTATCAGCGGCGTCGGCCTCGCTGTCGCTGCTGCTGCTGCTGTCGCTCTCCCCGCCTCTAGTCTTTGTTCCAGGACCAAAGGAGACCCTTTTCTTCTTCTTTTTGTCTTTCTTCACCTCCTTGTCATCATCACCGGTGCCCTTGCTGTGGCGCCGCTTCTTTTTCGATGTCACTTCGTCCTGGCCGTCGGCATTGTCGCTGGACTTCTTGCGCTTCTTTTTGTCCTTGGAGGCTGCTTTGTCGGTTGGTACAGCGAGACTTGATTGTTCCTCCATATCAATGTCCTCGTCGGCAGTGTCTTTCGCATATTTGAGCTTGAGTCCGACCTTCTTCCATGCCGGCACGTGCTGCGTCGATTCTGTGGTCTTGGCCATGACGCCTGCGGCGGATCGCGCGCGCAGTACCGAAACCAGAAAGCCTGGCAGGAATTGAATGGGCTGAGGGCAAAATAATTTGTGCTGGCGAGTCCCAGCTTGCCGATGGACTAGTCGTAATGCTTCCGATCACCCCAAGTTGGAGGCGGAATCGACTTTTTTTTTCTGCCGGCTCCACGTGAAGGCGGAAGCGCGATATCAAATGACATAATGTCGGAATGAGTGTGTGGAGACTCGCATTAATAGTTTATCCTTTCCTGTATGTTATGATTAGTTAAGCGTACGCCCCCCCTAAATTGGCAGATTGGGCAGACCTCTCCTTGATTCCAATTGGTCGGGTCCCCCTCCTATACTGACACATAATGAGAATAAAGCCGAATTTCCACAACTCTATCCCACCCAATCTTCACCCATCTGTCGGGACTTTTGGGGATGGCTATAATATGCTTGCGCTGGTATTCAAGCATCTTGGCAGGGGTATAATGGATGTGCTACTCCCGTTCTGGTGTTTTTATAAACTGTCTCTGCCGATTTGCTGATAGCATCTCTCGCTGGAAGAACCCTAAATTGGGAAGTAGTGAATAGACCATACGTTCCTATCCCATCATCACATGTCTTATCCGAGCTTGTTCAACAACATTTAGCTAACGCATTTATGACCTTTTTAACCGGAGAGACGTGACATGACAGATCTCGACATTGCATCATACATGGAATGAGCCCCATCAATCAGCCATCACTAGTCACAGGTCAAGTCCAATACATGCAATCGGCTTCATGATATGTTGCCTGTTTCAAACCAATGTGTGTGCCTTGCTCGCTCCTACTGGAAAGTATCAATTGCGGGCCGCTGGTAACGGGTAGTGGAGGGTGTGGTGGAACTGCTCGTAGTAGGACGGATAGTCGAGGGAGCGTCTCTGGTAGAAGACCTGGTCTAGCTACTGGAAGAAGCCGAAGGAGTCTACTTGAGCGTCATTTTTCCTGTCTTGGTGCCGCAGACCAAGCTTTTCTCTGTTGCTGGCAGTTTGGTATCGGTGATGCTTGGGAACATGGTGGCTAATTCAGTCAAGCATCGGTCAGCAGTCTGTATCGGTAGTCGTTTTCGCCTTTTATTCTCAGGGCCTGACCTAGACTTCTTTTTTGTTCTCTTCTATTTCTTCGACACGTTCGATCTCAGTTTGCGCCCGATCGAGCTCTCCGTCGCCACGAAATATATTTTTCAAAATTACGGTGTCGATCACGGTGAGAGTGGCAGTATCTACCCCCAAACCGGTTCTTAAATTCCTTGACGGGTTTTTACATTCTTTATCAACCACCCAGCCCGATATCTGGGGATGTGGGAAGTCTACGTCCCGATACTCCAATCCGAACCATCTCATTGGACGCAACTAGACGATCCGGCTCGGCGGAAGAGAAACTCAGTAGTTCTGGATTCTCTCTGATAGAAACTCTCGGTTCGCATCCAATGTCGACGATCGGCAGATCTGGCACGCAGATCATGAACAAGCTATTGCCTCAACTGGTGATCGGCCAGGATTCCAAGGTTGCAGCCACATGGCATTCCCATGGAATATCTCCATGGGGCGGAAACCTAATGAATCCTCCATTTCACCGGATCGGGAGATGTTGTTGCAGTCTATCCCGAGACGGCTTCCATGTGGTTGGCTTTTGAGTTCAGGATTTCTCTAGTCTCCTTAGGGCTTCAACTCGATCTCAAATCAGGGGAGGCCCCGCATCGAGTATAAAGGAATACTCCCGTATCGCTGAAGCCGAATCATCAGATCTTCTGTCCAGCTACCAGTTCCGTTCCGATTCTTCATTTCTTCGATTCTTCGCAATGCTGGGAAAGGAAGGTGTGATTTCTCGCGATGGCTCTAGTTCGTCGCAGAGCGAAGCTGGAGCTATGCCGGCTCTGATGCAGGCCCCTACCTCGGTGACGCTCTCGGCGGAGCAGTTCGAGAAGCTCTACCTGAGCCCGATGATGCATCGTCAGCCCGCTCAGGTGAAGAGCCTTGGTAATCCTACTCCTCTGTATGCTTGTGCCCAAGCGACCCTTGCCTACGAGTCTTGGGATACTAACGTGACTAGGGGCATTGGAGCTTTCGTCCTCACAGCCACGCCGTTATCATGCTGCTTGATGTCCTGGAGAGGTGCTGGTGGATCCGGTGCTGCCTTTAGGTAAAAGACTTAGAGACCCTTGCACCAGCGAAAGAATCATCGTCTAACGAGGGACAGTTCTGTCTTGATCTTGTTCGGCGGACTTTTACTGGTCCTTTCGAGCGTCCTGGAATTTATCCTGGGAAACACATTCAGCTCCGTCGTGTTCGGGCATTTGGGTGAGCCCATTCAGGGAATTGGGGAATGCAAGAATGCAGAATTGACTTGGGTTAGGTGCTTTCTGCTTGGCCTTCGGCGGTAGCATGACTCCGGCATTCAACTCGGCTGCGCCCTATTCCCCCGATGGAACCAACACATTGGCCGGTCTTCACAGTCCCGGCTTCTTAGATACCTTCGGTACACATTCTCTCTCTCCCCGTATCTTGGCGACAGGCGCTGACCCCGTGCTATTAGCATTCTTCTTCATCTTCATGGCCCTGTTGATGCTGATCTACACCATCTGCGCAACACGCATCAACGTGCTCTTCGTCCTGATCTTCATGAGTCTGATCGTCGTCTTCTGTCTCCTGGCCGCCGCATACTGGAATCTTGGTGCTGGAGATGAGGTGATGGGTAACCGCCTGACTGTGGTAAGTCTCGGCCTCCCTAAGCTTTCACATACACGTCTAACAGGAGTCTGTAGGGCGCGGGCGCTGCTCTATTTCTGGCGACGATGTTGGGCTTCTGGCTGTTGACAGCCCAGTTGCTGGACTCGGTTGGATTCCCTCTCTCCTTGCCTGTTGGAGATTTGAGTGGATTTTGGCTTCGTTTGCAGAAACGGTAAGTCCCAAGGCCACGCCAATAGAAATTTCAACCATCTGACAAGTTGCTAGAAGCGAATCCGAATCAGCTGCTGGGGGAAAAGGTACCTACTTACCTTGAGTCTTGCATCCATGGATGGCTGACTTGCACAGACCCGAGGTAGTGGAATCCATCGCCAGCTATGCCAATAGAACAGAATATAACCACAGAAACCAATGTACCATGTTCAGATACGAAGTTCCATCTCGCTGTACGATGCTAACCTGATTGAGAATGATTAATGCTTAATGTCGAATTGAATCTCCTGCACGTTAACATTTCAGCTAAAGACAACCATGTAAAGATGTATCCATCATAATGCAAAAAAAAAAAAAAAAAAAAAAAAGTAAAAGAGCGAAAATCAAGGCAGTGTCTAATCACAGCAACACTGAGCAGACCTAGCCTACCTCAGATATCAAGAGCAATTGGTAGCTCATTTCTACGTTTGCCGGCGATGCCAAACCAGCAGATAAAGGTTGAATCGTGGATTCGTCTCGCATTAATGGGTAGCCACCCTCACGACTACCTAGGTATGCTGCAGCTAGATGATTCATGGCGAACTAAAGAAGCTCTGCGTTCTACGCCGCCACGCCATGGACATTGGTACCTGGATCAGCAGCTTCCCTTCGTTCCCGACGCATCTCTCTCGGCACACCCCCCTCGGTGCCCGAGCCTACAGTCCCCGCGGCTGATGTGGCAGCAGCTGCCTTGCGGCGCGCAAGCTCCCTCTCCCTCTCCTTGTCTTTGTCCCGAGAACTCGAGCTCTTTTTGGGCTTCTTGGCCGGTTTGTAGACGTCGTTGAAGTTCATGACAACGCCGAGGAACCGCATATCCACGTCCGGTTGGTATGCCAGGTCGCTGAGGAGGTGGACCAGACGGGCTTTGAATTCGGCGGACAGATCACGCAGGCGGTCACGCAGCGATGCAAGGATATTGTCATCGGGAGAGAGGCCCTGGTCTGACAATGAGAATGGGTCATCTATGCTATCCGGACCACCAGCACTGATCGGCCTCACATCTGGTGTGGATGCCATGGAGGCACCACCGCGGCTGTTTGCTCGGCGATGGAGGTCGCGGTCCGTGACGCCCCAGCGGCCTTGCGCGGTACGAGTCTCGATCTTGGCATTCAGTTCCTGCTGGCGGGTGAATTCCGCGACGCAGAATGAATAGAGACCATCCACAGCATCTTTGTAGGCGAGCATGGCCTTGAGAATCTGGTGGAGCTGGCTGAGGAAACTCTCTTCGGGTTGTTTGGCCGAGGTAGAGGTTGATGCGCCGTAGCGCGAAGTGGAAGTGGAGCCTAGAAGGCCCTTGTGTGTGATGGAGTTCAGGTATTTGGTGTGTGCTTCGATCAGGTCGTCGAGCGTGCAGCCTGGTTTGGAGACAGCCGCCTGCAGCTGGTCCCAGCTACACTCAATCACTTCGAAGAGAATGTAGTACTGAAGTTGGCAAACAAAGTGTATCATTTCAGCGATCACACATCGTGCGCGTTTCCAGTCCGGGTCAAGCTCCTCATCAATGTTCTTCAGCACACCTCGTGCACCGGTCATACACCGGCGCCAGGTGCTGTTCAGGGCGAATTCGACTCGCTTGACGCGCCAGAGGAAGTTGAAAACCTTTAGGTATTGGGTTGACCCCCAAGGGGTAATGACCACGTCCACAGGCGCGTCGATCTTGTACTCGAGGGTAAAACAGTCCCAGCCGATCTCGCCATGGCTAAGTTCTAACATACGAGCATCCAGCCGGCGAAGCACATCAGAGGAGTCGTACTGCGCATTTGAGGCACGAATGGCATGTTCTAGTTGCGCAGTAAGTGTATGCCGGTACTGAGAGTTCGCGGGGCGGTCCAGATTCGAAGCCAGAGACTCCATTAGCAAAGCAATGAAATCGCCCTGCCCGAGCAGGAGGTATTTCTTCAACGCCCGCAGATGATCAAACAGCTTAAACTTGTCATCCATGAGATGAATGAGTCTTGCCATCGTCGTCTTGTAAGCCTCATCAATGGAGATTTCCAGGGTAGCTGTGTCCCCATATCGCAACTCTTTGGAAGCTTCTTTAGAATAGGCTTCCACCCATGCGGAGTCCTTGCAGCCATATCGAATGAAATTTAGAGACTTTCCGATCAAAAACACCTTTTTCGCAAAGTCCTGCGTGATAATCGAAGGTACCATGTCGTCATCCAACTTATACTTGTCTTCCCAAACGCTAGTTGCGATACGACGGGGATCAGTGCTGGGGCGGAACTCTGGCTCCGCAACGAAGAACTCCTTATATGGATCAGAGAGTTCACCATCGTAGATCCATAGACGAAGCATATCATAGAATGGACGGGTAACATGGACCAATAGTTTCTCCGCAAACGCGCACACGAAGGGGTCTCCATGCGATGAAGAGAACCCATGGATCAAAGAGATCAACCGGCCTCCTTTCTTATCTGCAACATATGTCAGTATTCAAGAGAAGGAGAGTACCGCAGCGTGTAGTGACTTACCCCGAGCTTCCTCTACGATCAGACTCATCAACCGGAGTGCCATTGTCGCATCTCTCGTCCACACCATGCATCGCTTCAAAGTAACACCGCCCTTCCGAACACCTTTAGGCGCGTTTGCGTCTCCAATGGCAGCAAGGGCCTGTCTGATTTCTGCTTCAAGTGTCGCAACCAAGCCAAGATATGCCCGCAACTCGGTTGCAATGGCAGCGCGTAAGCTCTGGTTCACCAGCCCACCCTCTGTGCTTTCAACAAACCCTGACAGCTCTTTGTAGAGTAGACATGGCTCGGCGAGCGAATGAAGAAGCGAGATGATAGGGGATGGGAGGTTCGCCGGCAATTTCAAAACCGAGGGTGACTGGAATTGCAGGTTCGTAGAAGATAACCCCTGCAGATTAAACGGGAGATCCCGTAGAAGCCCGTTCTCAACAGACTCTGGCGATCGAGCAGAAGTCAACGGTGCAGCAGTAAATGGATTTGAAGAAGCAACATCCACACGCTCATCGCCGGAACGATCAGTCATTACAGCATCATAGTTGCTAGCCCGACTGGCAGGGTCATCACGAACTTTTTCAAATGAGCCACGCGGAGCTGTTTCGACCTCATCAGGTCCCCAATCACGGCGTAATGGGCGCTGTCGCTCGGGTTGTGCAGGTAACGGCCTACGGACCTGTGATGCAGACGAACTCACAGCCGGGCCCTCGTCGTCATCGGAATCGATCGGCCGCGACCCAGTATCCCGTCTCGAACGCACACCAGCCCGCCCCAGTATATTCTGTAAGTGAGCCTCCTCCATCAAGGGACTGCGACGGCCGTCGCCAGAATCAGGGGTGGGATCATTATCCTCAGACAACTTGTAGAGCAGGTACAAGATCCCCCATTTCTGCGAGAGCACCGGCTGCGTCAGGAGCTTAGAGTACATATTCGAGAATTTGACCGCCAGTTCTGGACTGGTATTTTCACGCCGCAGTTTGCGCTTGATCAGGTCCGCCGCATTGTTCACGCTCTCGGGTCCTGCGACGCTACCCCGGCGCCCACCTAGTGCGGCAGAAGGAGAGCCTGGGTCTGCAGCATTGGAGGCAGTGTGGGTGTCGAGAATGCGCCACGCGCGGTCCAGGCTGGAATTATGGCGGCGTTCCTCGGCCGCAGCGAGCGCTTCCTCTGGATCGGAGTAGTCGTCATTTGGGATTGCGGTGATCGGGAGCGCGGGGGTCAGGGAGTCGACGAGCTGGGAGAGTGCGTCGTCGATGCGGCGCGGTCGAGCAGTCTGCCGATTTGAATTCAACATGGTCCTGCCCTTCCCCCGCAAGCGCGATGATTCTTGGCTGTTTTTGAAGGCTTTAGGTTTGGAGTTCGTCGTCGATGCGCGGTGGGCGGGTGGTGGTTTTCGCAGCGTTGGGTGACGAAATCGCAGATCGGGCTGCGGACTTCAAAAAGTGCCTGTCTCAGGCCCACTGCGCTGCGTACTCAGAGGGTGTTTATTGGAATTGAGCTGGAAGATTGCAGCCCATTGTCGAACCAAAGTTCTCCATGCGTCGTCGGGTTCGTGTTTGTGATGTTTGGATTGTTTGGCCAAGCGCGTCTCTTATCACTTATCAGTATCTACAGGTACACCGCACCGCCTCCGCTTCTACAGCGGCTCTACCTTTGCCGAGAAGATCGATTCAAGAGCGACGTTCAATTCAATTGCTCGCGTGTTCCATTTCAGAGAACTATTCAGACATGAAGAACCGAACAAAGCCACCCAAACGCCGCCCATAAAACACATATCTCAACAAGCAACCCCTATCGAAAAAGAAAAAAGATGCACCCGTGGGTCCTCGAAGTATTAGACAAGCGAAAAAAAAAAAAAAAAAGACGTCTCTCAAACCCATGGAGAGAAAGAAGATTATCAGAGGGCAAGAGGGTTGGGGAGAAAGGAAATACAACGGAGGACGACGGGGAAAGTAACTAAACATGAGAGCCATCGCAAAGGTAGAACAACCGTGAAGCAGCCATCAGTCTCAAGACGCCGAAATCGACGCGCCCTCCAAAAGACTAAACGAAATTCATCCGTTCCAGACCACCGGAATCAGCCCGTCCAATTTTTGAGTCGTGTGGATCATTAACACCTGTCCATGCCAAAAGTTTCGGTGGAGCCATAGCCGAAACGTAAAGAGATGTGAGGAGCGAAGCCCCCATTGAAATAAAAGCAACCGTCGGATGTAAGCGAAGCAAGAAACAAAACGTTTCCTTCTGCGAGCGGTTGAGCAAGAAAGTAGGCAGCCCGGAATGAGAAGGGAAAGCAAAATTATGTCGCCCGAACTCATGCCCGGCGCATACCCTGGGTGGGAATAGGTGCACCCGGCTGCATACCCAAACCGTTGGACATGCTGTAGCCATGGGGATCAAATCCAGTTGACATGCCATTCATCATGAGAGGCCCGAGTCCCTGGGCTTGGGAGACGGGGCAGTCTTTGTGGGCGAGCAAAAGAGTCTTGAGGTTGACAATTTCCTCTCGGAGCTGAGTCACCGTGGCGGTCAGAGCATCATTCTCTGTTGTGAAGAGTTCGACCTTGGCCTGGAGATTGGCCAACCATTGCTTCTTCCGTTGGCGGCACTTCAGAGCCGCGACACTAGAATCCGAGTATTAGCAGTCGACCATCAATATGGACCAGGAAGAGAAAGGACATACCGGTTGCGCTCCAGGAAGTTCCGTCGCTTCTCCTCATCAGTCATCTTCTTCGGATCCATTTGCAGCTTCTTCATATCTTCATCATCCGAATCTATGTCAGACGGCGAGTCCATGTTGGTCTTCGCCTTCTTATTGGGGCCCTTGGTGGCGTCGTCTGCTTTGCGTCGGTTGTTGGCAGCGGTAGCAGCCTTGGGGGCATTCTTCTTGCCTTTACCCTTGCCCGCGGGCTTGGCCGGCTCCTGTTCAGAGCCGTCCCCACTCATCTCGCGACCATTCGCGCCGTTGGCATTCTGCGAAACGCGACGAGCCGCGGCAGCACGAGTATCGTTTTGCATGGCGGAAACCTGATTCATCTGCATATTATTCGTCTGGCCACCCTTCGCCAACATGAAAAGACCGTTGGCGGCGTCGGCGGCATCGTGCTGGGTGAAGTCCGATGCAGCGGGCTGGGCGCCCTTGGTATCCATGTTTGAGTTCGAGGCGGCTTGCTCCTGGTCATTCGCATTCGAGGTGGGACCATTCGAGCTATTTTTCTTCGCCGTCAGCGCAGTGCGGTGGAAATCGATGGTCGACGGAGTCGCGCCGCCACTTTGAAGTTGCTGTAGCAAAGCTTGGGAGTTGGGGCTAGGAGCCGGGAACATCGAGCCACCGCCGCCAGGGGTCAGTCCGGTACGGAGGGAAGACTCGTTGGGGGTTGGGAAACCTCTGCCGATACTGTCGAAGTAGTCATTAGAGCCGGTCGGACCAGGGAGCATCGCTGGGCTAAGCGGCCCCGAGCGCAGGGAGTTGGACCAGTTGTAACCACTGCCGGAACTCGCGCCAGGCAGGGCCGGGGAGGTAAGAGCCGCGACGGGCGGCAGCAGCGACTTTCCGGGGGTCTCGCCCGAGTTCCCACTGAAGGACTGCTCGAACGGATTGGGCTCCAACGAGAAGGGATTGTGTACGGAATTGAAGTAATCCGGGGTATCACCGGCGGCGGTGCCCGTAGGACGAGGCGGCGGCGCCAGCGAGGTTTGAGGATCTACGTCCGGTTTGACGTCCTTGGACTCCGACGCGGCCTGCAGGTCTGCGAGGTTCAGTTAGCGATCAGGCGACAGGAAGAAATTAATCCGTGATGCGACGGCGCGAAAGGTACCAGAGGAAAACCGAGGACGAGTAGGGCCCTTCATCATCACAGATGGAGAGTGGGAGATCGATGACGCCAGGTGTGAGATCATCCGAGAGCAGAGGGGGCTTGAGTTAAAGTATCGGGGATGGTGGCGTATTACCAAGCCAAAAGGGGGGTGGGCACCCAGAGTATTATTTTTTTTTCTCTTCCACACACACTCTCTCTCTCTGATATCAGGCTTTTCTCTCTCCCTCGTTCTGTACCCAGGCAAATGAAAGGGGAAGGATATTGTACGGGGTTGTGTATGGGGATCGCGACACCCGGGGCAGATGGAAACATAGGGGATTGCATCATCACACGCGCGCGCCGAGAGGCATTCCACGAACCTTCTTTCTTTTTCGAATCCATCGAGGATAGAGTGGACAAAGTCGACACACTGGGAGCAACCGCAGCAGACATGGCACGCGGCAATTATCTCTCAGGCGGCAAGCGCACAACTCGACAAGAGAAAAAAGGTCACAATCAGCCTATGGCTTGCAGTGATAGACCCGAGGGAGTGAGAAGGAGAAAAGTGACGTAGAGGGGATGACGACAGTTTTAGGGGCGGCGGAACACCATTGTTTTTCAAGCGACTGCCTTGTAATTTAGGACGGGGTAACGAGCGTGTACGGCATGCCCACGCGAGCACTGGGCTCCTCGTTGGACGCCGCAACACGGGTGGTAATGGTTGGTAAGGCCCGGTAGCCCCGATGTAACGGCGACTTGCGCCTGCCGAGAGCGTCTCGAATCAAGAAAAGAAAAAATCGGGTCGAGTTCCTTGCAATGCCATGTTCCCCTTCCACCTGGCTTGATTTTCTCCTAGATTCCCTTGGTTGATTATTTGATGTCCGATCTATGGTTTTCTCTTCACAATCAAGGTCTACTCTTGAGGGCTCAACTTGGAAAACAATGAGAAAGAGACCAAAGCCCGGGCGAAGGACGACCCTCGCAGGTTGGATGTTCAAACCTGGAGAGCCGGTGGAGCCCCGACATCACCTCTCGTCCAATCACTACAGTCGTCGATGGGACCCAGCGGAGTCTCGCCCTCCAGGCCAAATTGGCCACCTCGAGGAAAAATTTTCACTTTTGTACGATCGACCGTAGATCCAACTCGACAAGCAGAAACATCACGGCGCGACTCCAACTCCCTAGTTCGCGATGGTCGGTGAGGGCCGGGGAGGGGAGTATACCCCGTGTGTGGCATGTCTAGGTCGAGCTGATGATTTCACGATGACGACGCAGAAATTCCTGAGCGGCGGGGGGGAGTGACGGGCAGCCAATCAGCAGTGCCATCCAGGAATGTCCCGTGCACTGTGGGTCGGCCAGACTCGGTCCCGTGATGACGTAATGTATTTCAGGATGCAATGTACGCCGGGCAGCAGCAGGCCCTGCGTGGTCCTCAGACCACTGCCTGCTCACAGTACATACATCCAGCGTATATACATACATGGTGTTGATGGACTCGCTAGGCTAACTAGTTACGATCCATGGATGAACTGACCAAAAAGCAAGCATCGGACGTTATCGCAATTTGAGCTATGTCGTTACTCAACTCGCTACGAACAGATCTCTCAGCTATCTCTTCAATGTCATTGGCGATAAACCGGCAAACACCCAGTCCAATCGTGTCCCAAAATTGAACATCCCCTAAACGATTCCAGGGACCCAATATCCTCGGTGTATGGCCCCAATATGAGATCCGTCTGGATTCCCGTGGATGTTGACATGTACTTTCTATACCGCCGCATTGGCCCGGCATCTTACCTGATCCTACACGAACCTGCACCATATCGCCGGGATCCATAAGATGTGGAGCAGGGAGCTGGAATTCCCCGCACTGGGCTGTCATGTCAGATATACTCCAACCTAGATATACTTCGGCCGACATCACCTCATCTCGCCAGGGCGGTCGTGGTACCACCGCCATGGACTCGACCCAGCCACGCAAAACGCGTCTAGCTCATGCATACCAGATCTGCTACAAACCCAGAGAGATCGCATCACTCCAGTCCACCCTATCTGTGTCCAGGATCCTTCCTAATTCATTTTCAGCGTCACTTCGGACCCGATAATGATCTCGACAGATCAGCTCTGACATACCTGGACTCACGCTCCTGTGCATAACGCCCGCTATAGGGGAGAAAACAGCAAACCATTGTTCGATAGCTCTAGGGGATAGCGCCGTCGCGATTCGAACCAACTGCCCGGCTCGCATCGGCGCCAATGTGAGTGCAGTTGTGGGAGCAGCCAGTCTCAAACTCAACGTGCAAGAGAGTGTCGTAGAAGGCGAAATCCTTCTACAGCAAGGGCCTCAACTCACCGCCGGTTCGGTCCAGGCGGGGTGGTCCAGTTATAATTCCCACCAAGGCTAATATCGAACAGGTCTTGGCGTACCCAGCAATACAGAGAAGATTCCAACCCAGTTCAGCGGCGAGACGCCTGCGTGACCCGGTTGTGTTATTTGGGAGTTGTTGCGAAGCCAGGCGAAATTCCCTAGCGACGTCGGACCTGGCGGCACGGGTCATCCATATTACCTACATCGATCCATGGAAAATTCTCTTAGCCATGTCGTTCGTCCTAAGCATGATTACGGTCTCGACAGCGAACACGCGGCAAGCTATAGGCTTATCCCACCCAATCCGTTCAGCCAGGCTTTAAACCAACCTCAGCGAGCCTCTAGGGTGAAGACGCTCGAGTTTCACTCTTGGATAGAAGTGGCCGATGATCCAATAGCATCCTGGGCTTAGCGGCCACTATTTGGGTCGTCTGTCAAGGATTATTCGGCGGCCTGGGGGTTGTTTCATAGACTTTTGGGGTGTTTGTGTCTTTGGACCTGACTGAGCAACACTAAATCGCAGCTTGCAACCCATTACTCTCTTGCCTTCTGACCCATAATATTCAGAGTTTCGATTCCTAGTCAGTAGACTGATCCAGTTGCAAGACTACTTAAGGTAGACTGAAGCTGTGGACTCCAATTTCGACTACGATGACCTCAGCCACCGGTCTGACAATAGGTCCCTTGCCGAATGTCTCTCATCTGGTTGCCACCGGAGCATTTTGCGCATGAATTCAAGGAAGAGTTGTTGCTGTTCACCTTGCAGATTTCCCTCAAGCTGCTCCATAGTTATCGAGGGAATTGGGACGGCTCCGTTCCATTTCGCTTGGTTTTCCTAGTCAACTTCGTAAAGTCTCAATTATATTGAGTAACGTACCTTCATCATTAAAGAAATTTGTAGCGTACTCGCTGCTCTTTATCATGTTTTTTGGCGGCGGTCCAAGAAGCGCAATCATCTCAGCGAGGTGATGAGTATCCGACTCTTGCTTCCTTGCATCTCTGCCATAAAACAAATGGCCTGTTTGAAAGAGATCCCAAGCCTATGATGGTTTCATTGTTAGACTGGAGCTTCGTGTTCGACGAATTAAAGAATATCCTCCTTACCACGAGGCCAAGATTCCAAATATCAACCTTCTGATCCCAGGACATCCGTAGTAAGACTTCAGGGGCCCGATAGATATACGGTTGAATATCACCAGAGTGACGCGCTGACCCAAGACGAGCCTGGCCGAAGTCACATAAAACGGGCCGACCATGCTCATTTGTCTTCTTCAATTTTCGAGAAGCATATATAACCCGATTCCCAACAATCTTCCGGGGACTAGGATCAGATTTCTCTGCCTCTTCAAAATCAGTCAAGACTGACATATTATCAATACCAAGCAAGACATTCCTTTCTTGTATGTCTAGCATAAAAGCATTAGAGTGACATTCCAAAAGTTGAAGAGGGTCCTGATACCGGTATGGATAATGCCGGCTTCGCTGTGGAGGTAGTCAAGGGCGAGTAGGAGGTGTATCAAGGTCAATTTCACTAATTTCTCCGGCAGAACTTTGGCTCTGAATCGGTTCTGGAGGTCATGTAAACTGATATACCCAGAGGCTGGTGAATAAGGCACTGGTAGAATCCTTCTGCAGAGTTGATCTGAAAGCTATCCAGCGCCTTCCGTACCAGTATAGCACCATCGTGGGAAGCAGTGCATGCATTAAGGCGGTCGTAGACTTCAACTTCTCGCTTGCCCTCAGAAGACCCACGTTCAAACACTTTCAATGTGACATACTGGTGCCCTCTGAGATCAGATCAGCTCCTGCAACAATTACCCGCGCTCGCGTCGAAAGGACATACATGAGATCTCTGCAAAGCCAGACTGTCGAGTACCCTCCAAATCCTAGTTTTCCAATCACTTGGTACCTGGATTGAAATACTTCGCCAATTTTCACAGGATAAAAAAGGTCTTGTGAGTACCATGGAAGTGTTTCTTCCTCGAGCGCATTGGTCGCGTCGATCAGCTGAATGTTTGATCGAGTGAAATGCCGCACAGGTGAGGCTTGTCGGCTGAGAAAGGGGCGCTTAAAGAACTGGCACAGCAGACGGGACATTGTTGTTATGGGGGGTAAAGGCCAGTGATGAAAATATTCTATTTAAATAGGGGTGACCCGACCTCTGTGATAAGATGAACAAACCAAGACATGTGACTAGTTTGTTCCTGGACTTGCAGTTGCAGGGAAACAGGGTGACCCCTACTCTAAATTTACCTCCAGGGCTAGATACCTAATTTAACTACCTAGTAAAGTTATAAATACTACAAGATCCCTCACAGTAAATTCGATAGTACCACTACAAGCGAGGCAGTACTTTAATATACATCTTATCTTGACAATGATAGTGATTGCCTGAGAGGTTAGGCAGTGACCCCTTGCGCGCAGTGTAGATATTCTCAGTCCGTAGGTCTCTCCCTCTCTCCCTAGTATACCTCAGTTCTTTAGTTTCTGCCCAGATCTTCTATTTTCTGCGTGTATTCCTCGGTTTCCTCTGTTCTTCCGCGTGATCGATCTGATCTGCACTCGATCAGCCCCTTCCATGGCAACATTGTATGTAGATTAAGTATCCCAGTCATGTATTCCAAAATCACCTAATTTATCTCCATCCCGGCAAGATGGCCGAGTTGGTCCAAGGCGCACGGTTCAGGTTCACCTGATCCAGATTTCCGTGTCTCGATTTCGGGGCGTGAGTTCGAATCTCACTCTTGTCATAGCTTTTTGCTCGGGTGGTGTGTTTATATATCCTTTTTTGGCCTGGTTGGGTTGCATATCTTTGGGGGGTTCGATGTGGTGTGTCTGTCGACTGTGCGGAAATATTCTAACTCGGTTAAATTTTAGATCATCAGTCTTTAAGGACAAGATTATTCGATCACCAATGCCTGTCTCTTGTTAGTTGACTAACTAATTACCTAGCTAATTGATTGTCTATATGAAAGAAAACTATACATTAAGTGTCGATTGTAAAGCATACCCACCCTATTGAGTGTATATTGTAGCCTGGGGTAGTTGTCACTTCTTAAGTTGGATACCGTTATTGGCGTCTGCCTAGCATGGTAAAACAATATAAGAGGGCAAATGGAGCCCCTAGAGTGAGTCGGGGTGACTTGACATATTTGACCACCGACCTTACAGCACCCCAGTTCCTTCCGACCCAGTCGTACCTGATCGACAGTGACACTTGGGGCGTGGTTTCCGCTTTGTTTTGGCGTTTCACTGTTGACCGCCCGGCGTCCGAGCTAATCAGCCGCGTGTACACCTTTCTCTCTTGACACTTCATCCCCGGTCTGGAAACTCTCACGTCGCCAGTGATTCCGCATTGTGTCTCCTTTTGGTCGCTGCTAGTCTGTCAACCTTGCCTCGCCCACCATGACACTATCTGAGGAGTTCCGCTCGAGAAACTTCAGTGAGTGTTGCCTCGTGCTGATGCGGCGGCAATGTCGATCAACCCCATTGAGTTTGCGGTCGTGCTAATATCACGCTTGCTTAGGCATCTACGGACAGTGGTCAGTACCTTGAATTCCATCGCGTGTTGTCATATCATGGAGAGAAACACCCCGTGGAGGAAAATCGCACTTGGGGGGAAGCCTAGGGCCCGGTGCCTTCACGGGCATTTTCAGTTCCTTCTGGGGCTCCTCTTATGTGTTCTAGTGAAATCTTCTGACATGGTAACCAGGACTGGTGTGCTATGCATCATCCTCTGCCTGGCGCTTGGCATCGCCAACATCTTTAGTTTCCACGTTGGACGCATTATCTTCTCCGTCATTTGCCTGTGAGTTGGATGGGATGCTTTCGCAGCAAACTCCCGATTCTAACCATGGCAGGGCCTCTGCGTTTGTCATCCTTTTTATCGAAGTGCCTTTCCTCCTCCGAATCTGTCCGACATCCTCCAAGTTCGATGACTTTATCCGCCGCTTTACAACCAATTGGATGCGTGCTGCCATGTACACCATCCTTAGTGCTGTCCAGTGGGCCAGTCTCTGCACCGGTGCTTCGAGTCTGATTGCTGCCGCTGTCTTCCTCATAATCGCAGCTATCTTCTATGCTCTCGCGGGTCTGAAGAGTCAGGAGTTTGTTGGCAGCAAGACCCTGGGAGGCGCGGGAATCGCACAGATGATCGTTTAGTGCCATTGTGTCCAAGGACGGCTCTTCTGCTTTCTTCATAACTTGATGTGTACGTGTGTTAGCATATTACTTGGTGGTCAGATATCAGGGGCAGAATGATGAGATGCTCGCTGCGAATCCCTCGAAAAATGCCTTTGGGCAACATGCATTGG
This sequence comes from Penicillium hispanicum, assembly GCF_028827665.1. NCBI lineage: Eukaryota > Fungi > Ascomycota > Eurotiomycetes > Eurotiales > Aspergillaceae > Penicillium > Penicillium hispanicum. The sequence continues at coordinate 2,713,095 of NW_026623193.1, forward strand.
AATGCGCCACGACCTTGCTTGCTATGACTTTGCGCCTTGTACTTGTATGTCTCTGATTCTTTTGAGCAATCCGATTTCGCACACGTTTTCTTCCACCGTGGACATATGTGGGGTGCTTCATGTATGGATTGGGGCTATTTCCTTGGCCCTTGTGCTGTTATTTTACACAAGCTTGGTAATATGTCAACCTGGCCACGCATCCCTGGATGGAGACTAGATTCCAATACCCAAACTTCTGGGATTACGTCTTTGAGTTCCCACACGCTGCACAAATAAAGCTTCACTGAGGCGGCACATGATCATTTCTTGTTTCCACTGGTCTAGAGCTCTTCCAGGATTTGCTCGCTGTGATTGTGTAGTGAAGGGGGGGGGGGGGATTTCCCCTTGTTTCGAAACGTCTGTTGTGTAGGAATCGGGATCAACAGAATTGGGGGCAACTACCATATATATCGGATAACAAAAGACGCTTGGCCGGACTCTACAACAACGCCTCCAATTAAAGCAAACGAATACAGGATGCCACCAAATAATACATACATTTTTAAAGGGCTTCTTCAACCAAAATATCCTGCAAATGCTTGATATGGACAATTATATCCTTCTGTGGCGATCAAGAAATAGAGGTCCTTTGCCAAAGGACTGAGACGAGCCAACACCAGAAAATATGTGAAACAGCTTGTTTAGGTTGATGTTGCCAAAAACTCAGTTAGTTCTTCATTAATGGCAAGATGGCCGAGTTGGTCTAAGGCGTCAGGTTAAGGTCCACCTTAACACCGTTTCCTGATCTACGTAAGTAGGCGTGAGTTCGAGTCTCACTCTTGTCAAAGAATTTCTTTTTTGATGAGGCCTTCTGCCCCTCTCTTTTTAACAACCAGACCATGTAGCAAATATGACAAACCTAGTTCATTGCTACTTTTCCTGATATAAGCCAAGATGTCAATTTCGGTCGACACCGATCTATAGAACTACATGTAGCTATATGGGCTTTCGTTACCCTCACCCTTGTTATAGCTATACTGACCAGTGACATAGTCTACATCGTTCCATCTTGTTACGCTAGTCTTGGTGAACTTGTTGGGTTGCCAGCCTTGTATACTTTCTCTCTATGTAGTAACAGCTCAGGCGGTATGGATCATTCAAGACCCATTCCAGGCCGAGGGTAACGTCACCTGGACACCTAGACACCTGCATAACCTCCGCCCTCCTCCCCCCGGAAGTCCGATAGCCCCTCCGTATTGATTTTCCTACTGTTTATGTTGATTTAGATCCCACGGATCGACACCCCGCAATTATGCACAAGGACTGTGATCATGGCGCACGAAAACCAACAGGGAACACCTCTCCCCCCATCAGCTTGAAGCTGTGTCTTGGCCTTTCATCCGTGTTATGCAATCCAGGAACCACGTCAGAATAACAGGAAAAGCCAGAAGGGCCCGCGTCATACACCCAGTTTCTGTAAGGTTAGGATCGGCTGGCAGTGGATCACCCCGGAGCGACAATGCTCGTGTGCTCCCAACATTATATCCTCCCCTACGAGTGGCCTGGACTTTGAGACTGGCTTTCAAGCCACCATCTATACCATTCTTGTCCTCACCTCCCTGGGCCACGGGGAAGGAGGGGTTAGGAGGGGGAAAGATGCTGGATGATGCAATGCGGAGAATCATTGCTTGGCTCACCGCCTCGGCCGCCGCGGCCAATTGCAATGCCGAGAAATAATCGGGGCCGGACACAGGTTCTGCTCCTTATCGGAAAGAGATACAGCAAGCGCCTCGCACAGCCACTGAGAACAAAGCTACGATACCAGTGCTATTAATATAGTTTGGGCCCATGGTCTGGCCACAGGGATGATCCATCCTATGGAACTCTTATAGGTCACCATAGATTCCCATGAGAGACTAGGAGAGACGATGAGCATGAAATAGTGCAGGTATGGCCTGCCCCCCAACCAAACGATCTCGATTACTCCACTTGGCGCCGACATATACATATGAGGCATTTGCTCAAAAATGCCGCAAAACCTGCATTTCTGAAGAGAGAGAAAAGCGGAGGCCAGAGGACAGAATAAATCGCTCGGCCATGAGACTGTAGTATGTTGGACAAGAAGCTGTAGAGGATGATACCGGCCAGCCGCAGCAAAGAGCAAAGAGCAGCGTTCCATTAAGCCGCCCGGGGGTAACCGTACAGTAATACCAGCGTAATCTGGGATTTACCGGGTCTGGATGCGGTCAGAGCACGTCACGCGCCCGGTGGGTCGCAGTGACTGCATACATCATCCTCGTTGCTCGATGGCTTCAATCTCTGCTCCTCCTCCTTCCTCCTTGACCGCCCCTTTTACTTATTGACCCTTTTGGCGAATTGATTCTCATCAATTGGTTTCCAGACTTCGGTATCAGGCCTATCAAGCTGGGTAAGCAAATCATCCCGCACCTGCTTATCAGTCGTGGCCCCCCTCCCCTTGGCTATCAGCAGTTCTGGGGATCTTGCCTTGCATCCCTGCGAGTCATCCTTCCCCAAGAAATCCTCCGTCTCAAGCGCACGCTGCAACTAGTTTGCTTGGCCGCACCCACACACACAGAGAGGCCCAAGCTGTTACTCAACACGTGGCTTTCAGGCTAGAATTGTTGGGCCCAAGCTGATATTGAAATCCGGCAGCTTCCAAACGATTTTCATCATGTCCACCCAAGCTGCCCCGGTCATCCCTCCTCGACCGGCTCGATCGCCACAACCTCCGGCGTCCTCTATAGACACGCCCAGAATCCCACCACGCCCGTCGAACCGCCGTCTGGATAGATCAGTGTCCCCAATGCGTGACAGCTATGCGCCGTCCCCTCTGAACGAGTGGAGCGGCCCGAGCCTGAGCCGCACCACCTCTAACGATATCCCTCAACGTCCTCCGAGCGTAACAATACCGTCCCTGGGAGAGGAAGGGATTGAATATGCTGATCTCGACGTGGGAAACGTGTCCGACAGCCACCACACGGCACCAGCAGAGACTCGCAACGTTAGCAGTGACCTTAAGATTCATGCACCGAGACCCTCCTTGCCGACATCAAGTGCTAAGGCCAAAGTGCAGGCGGTTACCCGCACGGATTCCCGCCAGGCCGCTGCTGCGGGACTGGGCCGGCAAAGCTCCCCGACGCACGAGGACCCGGAGCGTGCTAGTCGCTCGCTGCACTCCGGGGCGAGTGGCTCGCGGGCCGAGTCATCGACCGCCTCCTCTGACCGTCGGCTTTCCGCGCAGCTCGGAGAGGAACATGGCTTCCGAGTTCCCATGTACCCCAATGCGGGTGACGTCCAGGCGCCGTCCCCCAGTCCTTACCTTGACCAAGGCTCCCAGCGGCAAGGTCGCAACCACCATCGTACTCGTAGTGCTCGAGACTCGTCTCTGCCTCCTGGTAGTTATGGCCTGCACGGACACGGTGTGCAGCACCCCGACAAGTTTGAGAAGGCCTGGTACGACAAACACCCCGACGAATACGTCAAGGAAGAAGGACAGTATGGTCCTGGCGTGGGCACCCCACGCCCCGATTGGGCGTTGAGCAGTGACGATCTCAACAAGATCGTTCAAAGTTCGGCCTCTCGTGGCTCTGGCCTGGGTGAGTATTCTTGTAGTTGTTGAAACACGGGGATCTAACCTCGTCATTAGGTACTTCTCCAAACGTCGTGGGCACGCCGGAGGAAGAGGTTGGCTATCTCGCCTCGGACGAATATACGCAGCGCATGGTGTCTCCACCACCTGATGCCCGATTCGAGAGCCAGCCAGCTGTCGAATCTCCACTCCGACAGATGAGTTTCCCAGCCTCAGAGACTGAGCCTAAAGAGTCCCGGCGCTCTCTGCTACGCAGAACTAGCTCTCAAGGACACCATGCGGATGGTGAGGTGATTCACGTTGATGATCCAATTCACCCTCTCCATCATCCTGATGGTTTTGCTCCTACTCCCGCACTTGAGGAGCAAACTCCCGAAGTGGAGGAATCATACGAAGAGGAGGAGCCCATTCTGGCTGCCGATGAAGTTCGCCCAGAATCGGCGTACTTGCACCCTGCAGTCTCGCCCACTTTTGAACACCGAGCAAGTATCGATGAGGACTTCCGAAGCCGGACGCCAAGCGTCTCGCATAGTCGTTCCCATAGTCGATCAGCCAGTGCTCAAGGTCAGCCTATGCTGTCTCGTTTTGACTCGCGTGAATTGCATGAGGACACACATACTCCTCTAGAGGATGTCGAGGAATACGAACCGCTATTTCCCGACGACGAGTCGAAGAAGGAAGGCCCTGTGTCGTCCGCAGATCGTTTCAAGAAGCGCCCAGACACGCTCAGACACAGATTCCCGAGTGAAGATATCTGGGAAGATACCCCGAACAGTCTGCAGCACTACGCGACTGTGACCACCCCCGATATTCCAAAGCGTGACTCGTCCGAGATCTTCGAGACCCCAGAAAAAGAGGCTGCACGACGAAAGCAAGCCTCCAAGCTTGACTCGCATCAGGTTGCAAGCCATATTCTCGAAGGAGAGGGTGCGCGCGATAAGGAGAAGGCTCCCACGCGGCCTGATACCTTCAAGCAGCGCTTCCCTAGTCAAGATGTTTGGGAAGATGCTCCTGACAGCCAGCAGTTGGTGACTGTTGTGGAGCCCGTGGCAGACGAAATCAAGAGCCCAGACGCTTCCTCCAAGCCTAGCATCCCCCCGCGCCCGCAAAAACAACCCCAGACAACATCACCAACGGAGAAACGTCAACCACCAGTCATTCCAGACAGACCTAAGCCTCAAATCCCAACTCGACCTAGTAAGCCTAGCTCGCAGACTTCAGCGGACAAAGTCCCAAGTGTCGGTCAAACAGCGGAAGGCCCAGCAGTGCCCAAGGCGAAGCCTGCGATCCCAGCTCGTCCTGGTGGCAGCAAAATCGCGGCTCTGAAGGCAGGCTTCCTCACAGACCTGAACTCCCGTCTCCAGCTGGGTCCTCAACAGCCGAAGCCCCAGGAGAAGGAGCCTGAGCCAGCGGCTGAAAAGCAGCCACTCAGTGATGCTCGCAAGGGCAGAGCCCGAGGCCCAGCCCGGAGGAAGCCCGCCGCGGAGAACGCTAATGCTAAGCTCCCCACGATTCCGGAGATCAAGATCACAGAATCGTGGAATGTCTGGCAAGTCGGTGAAGACGGCAATCTGGTGGTCGGAAGTGAAAACAAGGACGCTCAACCCTCAGCCACCGCTATTGAGACTCCCATGGCCCCTGAGATAGCTAAGAACGTCGCTGGTGAGCCTGTCGACCCAACTCCAGAATCAGCTGCTGCCCCAGAGGTAACCTCGCCGGCTACATCCACTACGCCTGTGACCGAAGCAATTGAGAGTCAAACCTCAACCGAGCTTCCAGCTTCTGGTGTCGATCTCCCTTCCAAAGAAGAGGAGACAGAACAGTCCCCAGTTCAAGCAACCGAGGCCGCCCGGACCCTATCTGAAGCAACCCCTCCCACTACACTGGACGATACTCTAGAGAACATGGCTGCTTCAGCTGACGGCAAGCGGGCATCGGATGGCGAAATCCATCCGGTGGAATAGGGCAATTCTCACATCGTCTCTCTCTCTCTGTTATCTTTCCATTCCACCCCTTGTCTTCTTGATTTGCTTTTACTGTTGATGACCTCCATATCGGAAATACGGACGGGTGTGCCATGATCCGACCCAGTCCCAGACTTAAATTATTTGGCCCCGCTCTACTTAGCCTGGCCATACCTGTGCGCCCTTGTTTAATGAGTGATTGATTACCAGAACGTAAATCCATTCCTGTGGCATTTGTCCGAGACACGCGACTGCCAATCCTGCAAGATTTAGTTTTGCGACTTGTCCGTGTCTCAGTACATGGCGATGTACATGGTTTGAACACCTAGCATCCATAGCCGCATTGATGTAGATCAGATGTAATGCTCTCTAGGTTGAAAATTCAAGTTCGATGTATGAGTCTACAGCCTACTGGGATCGAGATGCCCGTTTGTAATCTCACTTCATTGTAGCTTCCTATGTCATAAGACATACAGAAACGGGAGGAATCAAAATCAGTCTTGACGTGAACATCTGTCCTCGAAAAGAGCGAACATGAAACAAATTTTTTTTTTGGGATTGCGATAGTCAATTCCGGGGTATTGCAACTAGGTCATGAGACTTGAAATGATGGCACAAACAGATGAAAGTCCTACGACGTAGTGTCAGTAGGAAAAGATGCGCATGGAAGGCCATTTTGTGCATGCGAAGGGCTGAAAGCGGATTCAACTGAATTTGTTCCTGTTCACTTGCGAGATTGAAATCGCGATAAGATGGTTGGAAGAATTGCAGTAGATGCGAGAACAGTGCACGCATTGATCGCTCGAGACGGTGCAACGCAAGGTTGCACAGCAGTTTGTATTCGATATGAAGGACCCTCGGGCTAGCCGAGAAAGTCTAACGGACGGGTTGTTTAGCTGACAGGCAGCTTGGCCATGTCGCCCTTGCCGTTCTTGATCCACTCCGGGTCGATCAGACGCTCCCGCTCGGCATAGAGCTGCTTGTAAGCACCACGGATGGTTCCATCGCTGACGTGAGCAACGTGGGAGATCTCTTTGGCGGACTTGCCGTGACCCATGAGGTACGAAGCCATGTAGATGCAGGCCGCAACGATAGAAAGGGGAGAACGCCCAGCTAGATCACCCATGGTGGTGACACGGTCAGACAGCGCAACGGAAACACTGGTGACCTGGAAAGGTAGATCGAGCAAGTTGCAGAAACGGTTGCACAGATCGCTGGGCTTGGTCGAGGTAGTGGCGGTATAGGTGTCGTTGGGGTCTGGCACACCGCCACTCGACACAACCGCGTTGTTTCGCTCGACGTTCTGGGCCGTGAAGAACTTTTCCAGAGCCTTGTAGATGCGGCCAATTTCTTTGCGGGTAACCTTGGTGACAGCGAAGATCTCGGTGAATGTACGCGGAACCTTGCACTGACGGCATGCAATAAAGATACAACCAGCGATGATCACATCCTGCGACTTGCCCTTGAACGCCTTGGCATCATCCACAATCTTGAAGAGGTACTTGGCAGTGTCGGCGACATTCTTCTGAATGTTGAAACCGTCGCAAAGAGCACCGATCTCCTTGTAGGCGGCCAGGAGTGCCTTGTTGGCCTTCTCGCTGGACTGTTTGTTCTGGGCACGATAGAGGTCGCGAGCTCGACCAGAGGCGCCGCTGGCGATAGAGGTCTCCAGCTGGGCTCCGTTAAGCAGCGGGTTCATGGCATCTCCGACACGGGACGGATCATCGTTGTTCTGGTCGTCATTCGAGAAAGTTCGCCACTCGGAGTGCAAGTCAATCTCACGATCAGCGAGCACTAGGCCGCAAGACCCACAAACAGTCTCATGGGAATCAGGGAACTCCAGGTTGGGAGGCACCTCCTTGCACTCAGGGCAGACAAGGTGGGCGGAGAGGTTCTTCTTCCACGGAGCCGCCGCGGCCTCCGCTCTCGGAACAGGTGACATGGTGGCCATTTTCTTCGCTTTTCTGATGTCCTCGAAACGTGCCTGGCTTCTTTTTGCGAGCTTCTTAGCCGTAACAGGAATATTGTATTTGCGGTTATAATAACGAAGGAACAGCGGCGAATACGTCTTGGCGGTTGTGGCAGGCAAGGTCAGTTATCACCTTGGATTGCGAGCCACTACACGAGCAGTCATGTTAGCCTCTGTTGCACCCAACGTGAAAAGTAAGACGAGCCGCCGTGGAGTCACTGCATCACCAGCAACGCCACAGACCTTCTTTAGGGTCCTGGAGGCTGCCTTTACCTTTCGGATTGTGGCCCACGAGCAGCAAGATCACCCCCCAGATGCGAAGAGTCTTCACAAGTCTGCGCTTTCTTGGGAAAGAAAGAGAAACACAGAAACTTCGATGCCTCGGCTTGTCCGACCGCGATGAACCAGTCAAGGTCTCCGTAAGAGAATCTCACGAAAAGGGTCGCAGAAACTGACGGGTCGCTGCAAGTGTGCGAAGAGCAACGTCGAAAGTCGAGTTCTAGGGACAAGCTGAGGATGAAGAGGGGGAGATCGAGGGCTGGGGGAGAGATGAGGGGAGACAAAGCGTAGTGAATGGTGAGCACCGGCTGAAGTGAATTTGGGTCACGTGGATACTTACTCAGCTGCCAAGCCGTCTTTCCGAACAGAAGTCGTTTTGAACCTCGACTGCACGGAACGACGGATCAGATCCATCCTGAGCACCACCCCCTCATCTCCCCCCCTCATCGACCATACCCTCTGTCAAGATGATGTCTCAGTCTCTCCGGGCTTCGGTGCGTGATGGATGCGGACTGTGTGTTCCGAGGCGTGGCTAACCCGATTCTCTAGCGCTCCCTCCTCTCCCGTGCCTCTCGGCAGCAGGTCCCTGTCGCTCGCCGGACCTTCCTGACCTCCGCTGTCCGCCGCGGTATGTATCGACTTCAAGCTTCTTCCAGCCTCCTTGTCGAAGCTGCTTAGCATCCAATCGCGCAATCACTCACTGATGTTGCCCATTTAGCCGACCCTGTCCAGGACCTGTACCTCCGCGAGCTGCGCGCCTACAAGCCCACCCCCATCAAGCCCAGCGACGCCGACGCCCACGTCCAGAAGTTCGCCGCTCCTCAGGCTCCTCCTTCGCCCGAGGAGGCCAACCTTGCCGGTGAGCTGTCCGCCTACGAGAGCCAGGAGGTCGAGGTTGAGGGCCAGGCTGCCGCAGGGGAGGCCGCCCCTGTCGAGGAGAGCTGGTTCGAGGAGGACGAGGAGGAGACTCCCGCTGCCCACTAATTGCGTCTTTCTCTTTTGGCAAGGTCTGGGGAAATATGAGGGGTTGGCCGTGTGTGCCTGTGGCACTGCTAGGCTGGCTGCCTCTCGCATCCTGAAGCATGTAAATTAGACCACCTTGAAACGTTGAACTCTTTCACTTTGTTCTCAACATGGGTCTCTTTTCCCTCGTACTGGAGCGATATAATTATACCGCTGAGTGTCTGATGAGGTCTATCATACTCCCACATGAACGGTATAGAGCGCGGTAGCGGATTGAGACTTTGCGTGTGATTCGGTTGCAGTATCTATCAATCGAGGTAGAAAACTAACCCATGGTCCATAGATGAATGGACGCAATACTTGGGCCGTTTGTGCACATACATAGTGCGGAGTCTCTGCAGACTCCGCTCCGATGCCGGCCGTTACTATGTCCACCTGGACATAATATAACACATCTATGTCTACGCTCATGAAAATATACCGACGCGAGCAATGTATGGAGACGTTTAGCATTACGAGGACTGACTATCGCTAGTTCATACTAGGACTTGTTGTATGTCCTATCAAGAAGTAATATAATCATTCACCACTTACTCTAGTGTGTATCTTAGACGGGGTTATATGTATAGGTGAAAACACATTTTCACAAGGTACAGATCACCAGCCTCTTGCAAAAGAACGAGCCAAGGTAAAAAGAGGAAAGGCAGTAAACACAAGGTGATAAGCAAAAACACGAAGGGCCGAATGCAAAAAAAAATAGTTGACAAGAGTGAGACTCGAACTCACGCCTACTTACGTAGATCAGGAAACGGTGTTAAGGTGGACCTTAACCTGACGCCTTAGACCAACTCGGCCATCTTGCCATTCTATAGAGATGGAGAGAAGTTCTATCACTATCAAGCATCTTCCTCCTCCTATGCCTCGACTAGGTGGAGCCTTGGGCTGGACGTCCCGCATTGAACGCGGGTGAGGTGGTGCATTCTTCAATACGAGGCGTTGTCCTTGATGCAGAATCTGCCCGGCCTTGTTTTCGGCTTGGTTTGAGCATTTGTGTGCACTCTTGTCTCGTTTCTTTTTCTTAAATGTTCGGGAATTCCCATGGCCGACAGCTCATTTACATACAAACACTATCGAAGTTCGTGCAGCCGCGTCATGCGCATATGTAAAACATTCCATACTTCCTCCACAAGCAGGGTCATTGCCTGATGGTCGGCAGCAGGGCGAGGTCAACCGGAGAACCATTGGTCGCCAGGGGCTTGCAGTAATGGGCGCGCGAGTCCCGGTGTGGATGTTGTGGACACACCGTGGCTGCAGTGCCAAACCCATAGAGAAGGGGGAGAAAATATAAAATCTACACCCATGCATGGCCCATCCATGACGATTCCCTGGCTATATAGACTTGGGAGGGGAGGGTGAGAACCCCTGCAGAGCGGATTGCGATCGTTGGAGGCGGGACTCGGGACCGTCCCGATTGACATGCATTACCCCATATCGGGCCTGCGACACCTATTCGATCGAGACGAGATCAAGATCGCGGCTGGATGGTGTGCAACCGAGCGATGACAGTCAACACCGCAAGTAAACACCGGATGGGACGCAACAGTTGCCCTTTGTGCCCTTTTGGGAGGAATGTGGAGGCAGCACCAGTTGCACGTCTTTTGTGGGTGGATTGTTACCATTCCCGCCACCTCTGTGGTCACTGCAGGGACTAGGCTAGCTGGAAGTAGGGCTGACGATGGTGTCATTAGTCGATGGGCGACATTCCATGCGATGCAGTACTGGGAATGTACCCAAGTACCACCTAAGCCCTCGGTCAAGCGCCTGACGTGTCCTATCTGTGGATGTCGACAGGTACACACCTTATACCCACCGACAGTGAGGAAGGGCGGTACCCGCGGTCCCCATAGGCGCAAAGGTGGAACTAGATGGTGTCACCCTTTCCAGTGCACGAACTCAATATCATTGTGTTCCTAGAGGGTTTCGCGCCTCGGTGAATTCGATAATCTTCCGGAGGGGATGCGATTGGTGTAGAGGTGCAGGCTTGCAATCGGGGCCGAGGGTGGAAAGACCGGGGGGCATTGCGACTCCAACGCGTTCATGCAACTCATCGCCGAGGGACACGGTGGTACGGGCCACTCAGCCTCTCCAGGATGATGCGCGAATGATCGCTACAGCTGGTGCGCGAGGAGCCGTGGATTTGGGGAGTGGAGCAGGTTGGCCAGCGTGTCTCACCATTTTAGTGTGCGTGGTGGATGGGTGATTCAGTTGGATGCGCATAATATAGAAGTGCAAGAGGGAAAATTCCTGACTTGTTATTCTTCAGCTGTTTTTTCTTTGCTTCGTTTCCTCTCTTCCCCCCTCCTCCTATTGCTGCATTCTCTCGCTTCTTGCTCTGGCTCCCCTTCAACCAACTTCACTGATCCTCGACTGTGGAGCCCTTGGCCTCGTAGAGAGTCGCCTATCCCTTCCCTGCGTCCAGCCATTATTACATTATTACATACTACTTTGCGGAGCACGGCGCCCCAAGCACTTGCTCCCTCACGTCCAACCTGACCTCCGCTCTTCCCCCGCCCGACGCGACCCTTGTTCTCCCCGAACGCCCGTTGCGAGGGATTCCTGCCGTCGATCCCGTTGCTCCATTGACCTGGCGCCCTTCGAAGTAGCTTTGCAGCTGCATGGACGATCGATCGAACCATCCGTCACCGACTCCCGCTAGCTTCAATTGATGCGCGCGTTTTGTTCAAGGAGAAGCTCTCACCCGCAGTGTGACTCGTCCAAGGCTCTGCACCGTCGCCCGGGATTCTGTGGGGACACATAACACCGGAGAAAAAAAGAAGAGAGTGAGCAAGAGAAAGTGAGGGCTGGTGTGTTGGTGTCGGTGTGCCTTGTTTCCCTTTCCCTGGCAATGCAGCGCGTCTGAGGACTCAACCGAACCATCATTGACCGGGTGTGCATGGAGAAGCTGGTCTTCTTCGACCCGATTCTTGCGCTCTGCGGTAGCTTCCCTGGGGAAATGTCAACTCGTCGACAGTTGCTCCCTTGACCGCTCCTCTTCCTCAAGACCATGTCTTCGCCCTCCCCCGAAGCAACGACCAGTTACACGAACGACGATGGGCATGTGCTTGCTCGTGCCGCGAGCTACGCCGACCTCCCCAGCCAGCCAGCCTCGAGCTCCGACCCTCCTGACCTGAGAAGGACCTTCTCCGACTATGCAGTCCCGACCCTGTCCGACTCGCCGACCAAGGAAAGCGTGGCTGCTGGCAAGGACATCCTGCGCCGAACCTCCCTCCGCTCCAAGAATCGGCCGCTTGCTCCTATCTCACACTTCACACTTTCGTCGTCCGAAGACTTGAAGGACACCGAAGCGCAGGATGGTGGGGCCACGGTGCCGGAAACGAGGCCGCCAGAGCCAGTGGCCCGGCCGTCCAAGGGCCGTTCAATGTCGGGTCGGATTGTCAGTCTCGCGCGGAAGCCATGGGGGTCTTCGTCACGGTCTCCATCCCCTTCGGCCAAAAGAACGAAGCAAAGAGGGGAAGATCAGTCCCCAACCCGGCCGGGAGGACGGAGCACCCCCGATTCAGCACAACCCTCGCGCAAACGAACGATCCTATACAAACGGCCGCGGCGCCCAATGCTCGCAGTGGTAGCAAAGGGGAACGAAGATTCTCCTGGCTCTCCTAGTAGCCCCTCCAATTCCCTCCGCCACCAAACATCATTTGAAAAGTTCACAGCATCGCTCTCCGTGTCCACTCCGGTCCTACCACCAATGCCCAAGGGAGCTGCAGCCACTGTAGCAGCTTATCACAATAGCAACCCGGACACTTCGCGCAAAAAGGACGAGCTTTGGGGAATATTCCGTGGTCTGGAGGCGGATTACCAGAAGTACGTGCAACCACCCTGTGACCAGTATGCATCTTGCTGACTTGAAGAAAGATTTCAATCCAAATCGAGCGCTTTGAAAGCCAATGTCATTCGTTCTTCCCTCCTCCCCTTCCTTGGTCGTCATCACCTTCACGCATCGTGCAAGAACCTCAGGCCCGAAGACTTGGATCGACGCGTCAATATTCTCAACAAGTGGTGGATTGGAATGCTTGAGATGCTCAATGGCAAAAACAACCAGTCAATATCCGGAACTGACAGGCCCGTATTTCTCGAGGCGGTGGTGGGCATTATGACTCGTCCAGAATGGCGTATCCCATTTCCGACTGCACAGCCAAACGGCGGCCCCGCGGATTCCTTGAAATATGCGGCTTCAACTTCAGTGTCAGAAACGTCTGAGGGATCTGGTTCATCGGGATCCGATTTTCTGGTCGAATCAATCCATCATAACATTCGCAACATCTTCGTCCAGAATCTCCTCTCCCAGATGGCCTTCGTGGTGGAGCGGATGTCCATGAGACACGCGCCTGCCAGTTTGGTGACTTTCTGTGGAAAAGCTTCGGCATATGCTTTCTTTTTCTGCCCTGGAGTGGCGGATATATTGGCCCGTCTGTGGAATGCCCCCCCTGCTATATTCCGCCGCATTTTGGCCGAGTCTGCCCAACCACGAGCCAGCAACCTACGCACATACACACAGGAGCTCTCGCTGAGCTTCCCGATGGCTCTTCGACCCCTAGCCTTCCACTCGCATGCACCTTTGTTGCGATATCTACGCCGGAAACCCGACGCCCCATTGAATACCACCAATATTCCTTGGCATGGCCCCTGGATAGCACGCTGGTGTGGGCGAGACACGGATCTGTTCTACGTTTTTGTGAAATACATCCACATCCTTTACGCGGAGTATTTGCCTTCTGAAACGGAGAAAGGTAGGCGAATCCTGGCGCCCGGGTTGCCCTTGATTCACGCGCAGCTTCTTGTCGCCATTGAGGACACAATCTACAAGCAATCAATACAGCAGATGCCCGAGAACCCTCATACTGCAGCAGCGATTACTTTCGACGATTTTATCGAATCGCCCGATTCTTCCGCTTCTTCTCAACCCCTTGGCGGCAGAAATAGCCATCGGTCAATGGCAGAGAATCGTCTGATCATTCTACTACGGGATTTTCTCTCTGACTCATCGGCGGAGCCCAATCGTTCTCGACTGCTCTACGCCGAGATGTTTTGTGGAATCCTCAAAATCACCGCGCAGAGAATCTCCCTTTTCGACCATAACGCATGCTTCCTACTGTGCGACTTCCTTGAGGAGGTGATTCCGATCCTTACGCGCTATGCCCAATCCATAGAATCGGAGCTGTTTGATTGGGGCTTCTGGTTGGAGGTCTGTCGTCAGATGATGCAGAGCCATAACTCCCTCACAGAGGTTCGGGTCTTCTCTTTCATCTACTGTGTCTGGGGCACTTGGACTGCCATGGAGGAGAGGAAGGCGGGACTCTGCTTGGACTTTCTGTTGCACGAGCCCATATTTTTCCACTACTTTAATCACTGGAGCCCCATGGTGCGGGCCTATTTCCACCGTCTTCTTTGCTGGAGGGTGGGTCGGTTCAATGGTGACCCATCAGCGCTTGACTCGTGAGTGACACAGGATCTTGAGAATAATACCTCCAACTGACACGGCTACCCAGAATGATATACGAGACTCTCTCTGCCCGACTTCTCCGCGTTTGGGAGTACTATATTGGGTTCCAGTCGAAGGCAGAGGAGGGGCTTACTGCATCATTGTCATCGGCTCCATGCACGCCAGCACCCGGGCGGCGGATCATCATTATTCGATGCGATAATCAATTATCTCCAGTCAATCTCTTTGTCTCTTTTGACCGCGTCGTTCCACCCGTCCCGCCTGACCAGGTCATGGCACACCGCAGATCCGGCTCGACAGATTCGACGGGCTCAGAGGGCTCGTCGTCTTCGTCATCAAAGAAACGCTGGGGTATCCTGCGGGCGATGTTTGGCAATTCATCGAGCAATCGATCTGCGGATGGCAGCAGCTCGGATGAGTCTGACAACGGCACCGTTGACCTGACCTTGGCTCCTGATAGCAGGTGCATGGATGAGCATGAGCTGACCCCGAACAATAGCACGGACGATCTCGTCCGGCCCAAGACACCCACACACCAGCCATTCTTTTTCAAATTCTCCCTGGAGTGGATGGACCGGCCACAGTGGCCCACCAAGAACAAGCGACTTTTCGCTCCCTGCCTCCCCGTGGCATCGCAGCTGCATATTCAGCATCGGCGTTCTCCCGCCAAGTCCTCTGACTTTCAGGATGCGGTATCAGAAACCGCGTCCATCCTGGAAAATACTACCGACGAGAAGCAACTCGATGAACCAGCAGACCATAATGAACCACCTTCAGAATCAGCCCCTGAAAGCAGACCAAGGCCACCAACTACCAAAAACTCGCCCCTCCCCGAGCTCCCTTCGCAACCTGCCTATGACCACGTCGTGCCTAGCAAATATGCAGGCCGTGCCTTGGCAGAGTGGGCACATATAGTTTCCGAATGTGACAGTTTCTTTGCACGCCGACGCGATGAGGGTGTTCCATCTGATCGCACAGTGGAAACACCCGCGCTGGGTGTCGAAAGTTTCCGGAAATAAGGGGTACAATCTCTGATTTCTAACACAGCCCTGAGCTCACCCCAAAGCAGGAACATGAAAAATTCCTGTTCTCAAAAAAATACATTTGGATCGAATATAGACGTTCGATGGCCCCTGAAAGGAGGGAAGTGTCTAATAATTGTGTTGATTGGCTGTTTCATCTCTTGTTCGTTTATTCTACTTCACTGCACTGTGTGCATCGCGGGATTGGAGCATAAGGTACCGGCGTTCACCGAGCCTTGATATTTTCTGGGCCGGTTGTCTTCCTGAAATTTCGTTTTGTATTGGAGCGAGATGCAACACATGCCATGGTATTAATCTTAGTGAGACACCGAATCGATGACCAAGGTTATCTCATATTCGAAATGTTTCTAGCTATCCGATGCACAATGGATCTCATTCTAAAAAGAGATCCGGGCTATATCTTGTCTAAATCGATTCTTCGCCCATGGGTAGTTCAGTCCCATTTCCCTTGCTGCTCTTCCACAATCTGCTTGTTCAACACCCATAGGAGTGGCCCTTCTACATCCTCTCTCTCCATGAACACCTCGACCAGCCGCACTCCCTTGCCGCTATGTACCTGCTCATTCTTAAGCACCTCTTGAAGCTCACCAGCAGTCCGTGCCGTGAACGTGCTATTCGCGACATGCTCCTCATCTGCACCGAAGTAGCTCAGCGCCTGCGTGTGCCGCCAGAACGGCACATCGTTGTACGCCTGCTTCCGGCCATGAATCACCCGCTCAATGGTGTACCCCTCGTTGTTGATAATGATGATCAAGATATCCAGATTCTTCTTGATCATGACGCTGATCTCCTGAGCCGTCATCTGCAAACTCCCATCTCCAATGATGAGCACAGTCTGGTTGCGCGCACCCGTGGCTTCGTTCAGCTCTCGCTTTGCCAGCGCTGCGCCGAGCGTGGCCGGGAGCATGAACCCAATCGACAGCCAGGTCACGGCGCTGAAGAACCGGGCATCCGCGGGGAGTTTGAAGTTGCGGCCGCCATAGGCGGCTGTGCCGGTTTCCGCAAGGACTATGTCACCCTCGCGGAAGAGCGGGTTCACGAGGCGGAAGAAGTTCTTCTGGGCGACGATGTCGGTGCTCTTGATGTCGTCGAGCGTGATTACGGGCTTGGGAGGTCCGACGGTCTGAACGACGCGGCTGGCATCGAGCGTCTTGAGGACTGATGCGAGGACGTTGTGGGCGGACATGTCTCGGTAGACATCATTCTCGATCTGGATGGTGCTGTCGTGGAATGTGATGGCGGCCGAGGGTTTAGGAATGGCTGTAGAGAAATAGCTATTGGTATCGCTATAGTGTGGGCCGAATGTCAAAATGAGATCGGCGGATTCGAAGTATTTTTGGGCTGGCTTGTCTCCGAATGCTGCAGAGTACAGCCCGTAGACATTTGGGTAGGATTCGTTGACTAGGCCTTTGCCGAATATAGTTACCCAAGTGGGCCAGTTTGTTGCTTTGATGAGGGTGTCGATTTGATCTAGGATTCGGAGCGCTCTGCTTTCGCCGTCCACGCAAATTACTGGACGCTGGGCGCTATACACCCGTTCCAGAATGCGCTCCACTACTTTGGTTTCCTCAGCAGTGCTGGGTACTTCGGGAACGCGGATGGGAGTCTTGAGGTTTGCTGCCGAGACAAGAACGTCGGGCATATCGTCGGGCAATTCGAGGTATACGGGCCGGCTGTGGATGAGTGCCTGCTGCAAGATCCAGTCGATCCTCTCCGGTGCTGTCACTGAGTCCACCAAGCTTGCCTGAGCGGCGGTGATGTGAGTCGCCATCGCACCAAACCGACGGTAGTCTCCATCAGAGAAGGTGTGATGCATAAACGCCCGTGAGCTCTGCAGTGGTCGTGGCGGAGTGCCGACAATGTGAACAATAGGCGATCTCTCCGCATAGGCGCCTGCGATGCCGTTGGCGGCTGACAGCTCTCCAACTCCGTAGGTCGTAACGATTGCCGATAGACCATTGATGCGGGCGTAGCCATCAGCAGCATAGGCGGCGTTGAGCTCGTTGCAGTTGCCCACCCAGTGTAGCCCAGAAGGGGTCACAAAGTCCAACAGACGCAGGTTATAATCGCCCGGTACGCCAAACATGGAGTTCACGCCCAGCTGGCGCAGCCGGGCGAACAAGTAGTCGGCGAGTTTGATCGTATCTGAAGGCATGCTGGAATGGAGGACGAGGTGTGGATAGCAAGATGCAACACGGCGATCTGCGCGTCGTGGATCTTTATAGCGGCGCGGGTTCCCCCGCTCTCTCCCCACGTCTTATCGTCTTATCGCCAACTGGCCGACGCCCGGCGGTAGCCGAGACTTTCTTCCCAGCGGACAAGACTCCGCTGCAACGCGCGACGATCATGGCCTCGCGACTGGCGGCTTGTGAGGCCTGTCGCAAAGCGAAACTGGCCTGCGACCACCAGCAGCCAGTCTGTACGCGCTGCAGGAGGACGAAGGGGGTGTGTATCTACCGCACCACGCCATTCAAAAGGAAGCGGGTTGAAAAGCCGAGGTAGGTAGATTTTCGCGATTGCGCCTTGAGCTTGCATACTGATCAATTCTGTCGCAGTCCGCGTGCACCAGATCCATCGCCGTCATTCAGTCCCAGGCGCAATCCATACCCCAATCCAGGGTATCTGGGACCATCCAGCCATGCTGCCATTTTCAAGCATATCACTACGGACGGAGGCGATCATGCTGCGGGAGCTCATGCAACGGGACCTGAAGCTTTGGGTCCCGAATGGGTTGGAGATAATCACCTGTTGCTGCAGGGCGCAGATGTCCTGCGGCATTTGTTGAATACCTACCCGCTCTCTGCTATGAAGGACTTGGTGACATTTTGGTTAGCCAAGGGAGCCAACCTTGCTCTGGCAGAACCCTTCGTTGCCCAATGTGCCGAGAGCCTTAGCCAGCTCTTCGCGTCGCATGATGATGACTGGCACCTGGTCTACGCTCGATGTCTGCTGCAGAACTCCGCTCGACCGCTGCACTTCAACGAACACACCGATCTGTCCAGCTTTTCGACCCAGTTTCTAGACCACAACTGTCGCTGGGAGACACTCGGTATTTTCTTCGCAGCTGTTAGTCGCGCGACAATTGATATCCCGTTTTTCCCAGAGCTCTTTACAACCGAAGAGCAGCAATACAGCTTGAGACGACTGTCAACCAAGCTGAGCGACTTTGCACTCGAGATTTCCCTTTCTCTGGACTGTCTCAATGATCTGCAGTTGCTTGTGCAGTATGAGAACTTCATCGTTCATTCATACGTTGACGGCGATCAAAGTGTGTCCCTCATATTCTTCTAGTACGGCACTCAGCTAATCTCTGAAGGTTATCATTCGTGGCGAAAACTCGGCGACGTGATTTCTTCAACTTTTGCATTGGGCTACCATGAGAATATTCAAGAA
This sequence comes from Penicillium hispanicum, assembly GCF_028827665.1. NCBI lineage: Eukaryota > Fungi > Ascomycota > Eurotiomycetes > Eurotiales > Aspergillaceae > Penicillium > Penicillium hispanicum. Next base: position 2,731,816 of record NW_026623193.1, read on the forward strand.
AAACCTGGAATCCCACCATTTCTCATGGAATTACGCAAAGCCGCTTTTGCTAGGATCTATTCCGCAGATAAGAACATTGCCATTTTCCTCGGAAGACCGCCACGGATGAATAGGCGGTTCTGTCACTTTCAAATTCCATCCTGCCATGGTCATGACAATAGTTCTAACACTGATGCGTGGGACCCGGATACGAGGCCCGGATACCGGGCAGATACTCGCTGGTCAGCGCTCTGTGCTTATTTGAAAGAGGAAATTTGGGAATTACTCCAGAATAAGCAAGATGTCGCCTGTGCGCAAAGGGCGAGGTGAGATCGAACCCATTCCTGAAGTTACAACCCGTGAAACAGGAATTGATGAACTTGTAGTGCAATTGAACGGAGAGCTCAGGGTCAGTGGCAGGCGCTGCCAGCTCATTTTCGGTTGGAGAGCAGTCTGAAGCAGTGTGCACAGAGCCCATTCGAACGAGATTTTCTCGCTCATGTCTGGCTCAATCACTTGCACGTACTCTTTCTACTCCGCCTTCTGCTATTGAACACTCTCACGGAGCCTGACATTCCAATTATTGAGACAGCGGGCCAGATGCTTGCCCTGGTAGTGGAAATCATCCTTCTACGCGACCAGCTCACCAATGCCGGAACAGGTCTGATCTGGAAGGTATGATATCCTCTTTTTTATATGAGACGTCTACTTAACTAATTCCTGCACCGTCTGACAATGCTGCTAGGTTGCATACTACGGTCTACCAGCAGCAGGGATCATTCTCCTCGCACTTCTCAACCATCACTCCCACACGACACACGGCCTTTCACGCACCAAGATTCTCCAAGATCTGAGCGTCTTTGTCGCAGAGGTGCAGATAGGGACGATTGTCCGACCTGGAGACCCAAACTATGCACTGCTTTCTAAAGCCACGCAAACCATTCAGCGGTTCTTGGATTCTTTCCACTCAGATGCGGTGCAGGGGCCACAGGAACCGAGCCACGATGAGGCTGGGGACGACTGGGCGGCTTTGTTGAGCCAGGACTTGTGGGATTTCGAAGCAGGGTTTTGGCAGAGCCTTGCGGATCATCCGTCCTTGCTGGCGGTGGATTCGCCGTTACCCGATGTTTAGAATATTTGCCTGGTTGATAACTCCATCCACTGAACAACCGTCGACCGTCTACCTGCCCAGTTATCTGATAAGGTATGTCCAGGTATCGCAGTTGAAGGGAAATGAGATCGGTCATTTTACTACTGACTTATACCCTGAATGTGGCAACCGCCAATGTTATTGAGGTTTCATGATACTGGCCATGATGATGCTCCAGACAAAGAGAACCAACAACGCCCGGATTCAGCTGCTATACTAAATTGGGCTGCCAAAGTCCAAGAACACCACAAACAAGACCAAGACGCCTATACTTGTTTCCCATCATAGGCCACGCATGAGCGGTCTGGCAGACCGTCTTCCCAACCATGTAGATAGCTTGCAATTTGGCTTAGGTCGTTGATCAAACTCGTTTCCACAGTGCTGTCCTTCAATATCACCCATCTCATTCATTCGAGGGGGTTGTCAAAGAAAGCGATATATAGTAAATACATAAAGATAACCAGAATGCCAAACCAAATCCCACCTCTTCCCTCACGCTGTCTTCTTCTCTCCATGCTGAGCCATCTTCCACTCTCGATTGAGCCCCCGATAGTCATGAATGGTATACTCCTCAAAAACCTCCTTCCACCATGTCGCTTTCCTCCTCTTCCGCACTCCCACATCGGTCAGTAGCATATCTGCATATGGAATGACATCGTACACGAACTCCGGATACCACGAGGAAAATCCACAAGGATATCGCAACTTACCAAACCGGCTCATCAGTGCGGTCTCCTGATACACTTCCTTGGTATCAATGTTGATCTTCCCATTCAAATACGCGTACACCCAGAGAGCCTGGGTTTCCGCCAATACCATGTTGCTGGTACTGTGTACCATCTTCATGAAGGCGAGGGAATGGTCCGAATGGGTGGTTAGACCGGGAGGAGCAACGCCTCTGTATAGACGAAAGGGAGAGACCGTCTGCTTGTAGGGAATCTTCGCCGAGGGAGGATGTCGGAGGTAGGGAAACTGGTGGAGAATTGTCTTCTCTGCTTGTTCATCGAGGCCATTCCAGAGGGCTTCGTCATCGGCAGTAAGGTCGCTGCTTGGTATGCCTAGGGCGACATTGAGGCCGGCTGGGAGGCCGGTCGACTTGTATTTGATGGCCGGGGCGAGGTTCCAGCCGGTGATGGCAATGAGGGCATCTGCTTCGATGGTTGTTCCATCGGCAAAATGGATGCCCCCAGCAGCCGAGAGACGGTCGATATCTTTCCTGGTGATTGTAACTTGGCCCGAACGGAGAAAGTCATGGATATCAGATGGGTAATTCAAGACGCCGACGCGGGCGGACCAGAAGAGACTGCTCCATATGAGTAAAGAGCAGACGATTGGGATAATCGGGATGACTTACCTTTCCTGGGGCTCCAGGTGCTTCAATGCCTCTTCTTTTCGATATCCGTTGAAATCAATCATATCCATTCGGATCTTCTCCCAGAACTCGTGCACCATCCATCGTCCGAGTCGAGTCCGGTGAAGCAACTTCCGAGCCCAACCGAACCCATCAAAGTCACCCCAGATACACGGACTGAGCCAGCTGAAGAACCTCGTGGTTGCGAGATGCTCGAGCTGCATGAGGCGACCGCCGACTTTCACCCAGGGCGGTGCCATCCACACTGCACCGCCGCCCGATTCTCGAATGATCCATTGGACCTTCTTCCCATGCGAAGCCATGAGTTGCACCGCATCATATCCCGTCTTCGACGCGCCAACCACAGCCACCTGATTGACCGTGGGATCCTGTGCTAGCTGTGCTGCTTCATCTCGAAGCTGCGCGTGGTTAATGACCGGCTTTCCGAAATCGCGTTGTCCAGCAAGCGAGATCGGGTTAGGATTGGACGCCAGCCCACTGCTGACAATGAGCTTGTCGCATGTATACAGCAGAGGCGCACTCCTGGTAGAGTCTTTCAGCTCCGCCATGAGTTTCCAGCCCTGCGGCAACTTCTCCACTACCATCACTCGAGTGTTGAATTTGATACGCCGGCGTAGATCGAAATGGTCTGCGAAGTCGTTGAAGTACCGATTCAAGACGAAGCCGGGAATGTGCGCCCTGGCGTGCATCGTACTTCTTGTCCATGGGAAAATCCGAGAACTCATAGGTGCCATAGAGATTGTTGGTTTTAAGGCCTTCGTAGCAGTTTTCTTCAGCCCAGACACCTCCTAGATCGGGTCGCTGTTATCTGTTGTTAGAGCTGCTTGCAGACCGACGAGGATTGAGATTGAATCACCTTTTCGATGAGCAGCAGATCTGTCTCTGGAGAAAGCTCGAGGTAGGTTTTGGCTGCTGCCAGGCCCCCGATGCCAGTTCCAATCACAATGACCTCGGCATGCACTCCAGACTGCATGGTGAAGATTAAGTATGCTGAAATTCCCAAGTGCAACCCTGGAATACGGATGGTAGCTGATAGGTATATATATCTATATGAAGGAAGCCATCAATGCCCCTGATAAGTAGTCCAACATGAGTAGCTAACATGCATACTTGAAGATGGGGGAAATCTTGCGTGGGGCAAGAGTGGGTAAAGTGGGACACTATCCAGGAGGTTATCGGAGCCACGTCAGGCGCAGGAAACCGACCTAGACGGATCTACGAGGAGAAAGACCAGGCGGGACGATGAACAGTCTGTAGTATTTTGCATTTTTACGGTCCTATGGATTTGGTACGGTATATCAAGCCAAAGTGTTGAGCCCCCTTCCCGACTGCTACTTTTCGCTACTTTCCATTGTCTATCTCGCGTGGCTACATGTGTAACTCCATATGTAGCTCGATAACTCTGTGAATATATTCGAGAAGTGCATAATGGAGGTGTGGTGTTGAAGGCTTTTTGTGTGCCAGTATATCTACCACCAAATTGCTTGAAACAACTGTCGAGATAATCGAAGACCAGATAGTAAAATCTCATAAAGAATCAGCATCAGATAGCCCTTCTAACAGCTTCATGGCTTCAAATGCCGCCGTCCACCGTACATTTTTCAAATACCGCGCGACTTCCCTGGACAAGCCATGCGTACAGCACTTCTGCAGCGTACGTCGAACATCCACCGTCGACACAGATGCCATCAGTGAGACAAGTTGATTCATCAGCGCCTGGGACTGCTCCTGTGTCATCTCTGCTCCTCTCCGGTGCGCACACAGCGAAGGCTGCATGTCCTCTCCACCAAACCGATGAAAGGCCCAGCATGTCAATGTCCCAATCACAAAACACCACGGGTAATGGAATTCACCCTTCGCATCCCACTTCTTCAGATACAAGAGTCCCTCGCGGAACATCTGCGCTGCGTGCCAGGCTGCATGGTCCGCCGCGGCGGCGTGCGTGGTCACCCACTGCTTCACCCACTGGATACTCTCCACCCGATCAGCAGAGGTCACGATATGCCCAAATATGGCCTTCATGCCCGCCGCAGCTTGGAGATGCCGGATCTCGCAGTTGATGACAATATGTGCCACGTGGTAGAGGGCCAGTAATGTGACGCTCTCCGCCTGGTGATTGGCGTACATGCGTGGGTCCTCCTGGTCCTGCACCCCCTGCAGCGTGGTCATGATGTATATGTCGTAGCAAGCTTTCCAAGTCTCCAGGGCATGGATCATGCGTTTACGCCAGGGTTTCCAAGAAATTTCGTCCTTTTCCACGTCGCTTAGGTATATGGACCGATTATCGAAATGGACCATGTCGTTACACATAGACATAAGGCCGTGGAGAATGAGGGTGAGCGAGAGTCCGTCGAGTGGATGGTTGGCATGTATAGCTTCACCATCTTCGATGAGGAGTTTGACCATTTCATTGAAATTCAGCGGCTTGGGATACGATCCTTTCACCCGGCGCCAGATGGATTCCGTGCTTGCGCTCCAGATTTCTGGTGCGCAGGGGAGCGGGACTTGAATGGTGTGGGTGGACATACTAGGCATGAAAGAGTAACAGGAGACATTTTGAGTATCCCACATGAAGACGAGGAGAATAAGCCTGGGAATCTGAGCGATATGTCATTTGATAATCAGCAGGTACAAGATGGGATGATACCGTTTGTACTGTTCTGCGTAAGCAAATTCCCTCCACCCGGCTTCGTGGTGAGTGAGATGACTAGGAAGCATGATTCCACCGCAAACATGATATCGAGAGACTCGCCGGATAGCCTAAAATTACCGTGAGGATAAGTTCTGAATGAGCCGGCTGATACTCACATTAAAAAGCAGGGTGTGGATAAGCATTGCTTTCTCCTGTTGATAAGGCCCGGCACGGTACATTCCATAGCATTCCAAAATCAAGAAAGCCTACAAAGTGGACAGGTCCGGGATTGGGATACTCATCAACCCACTCAAGATGTATGGCACGATGGCATCATAAAGACAAACTGACACCTGGTGCGAGTCTTTATTCTTGTAAGTCGCGCCTAGAGTAATCATCGATAACAACAATATGGGTTCAGCGTTGGTCATGTCGAGGGTAGGAATGTGGACCATGGGGTACGATGTGTTGAAGTATCGCAAGAACAAGTCTATGTATTCTTGCATGGCATCCAGGGACAGCTCGGCCACTTCACCATCCACTGGTGAACCATTGGGATAGATTGGTCGAATCTCAGCCAGAAGATTAAGAATCTCATGGCGCTTGACAGGGAGAAGCTCCAGGTCCCATCCCTCTCTCGGAGTATAGACGTTGTTGTCTCCCTCAACTCGTCTCTCTGTTGTTATTCCATCAAGACGTTGTGTGGGAACTTCTAGTCCCCGCTTCTGCAAACCGTCGGCTCGCAAAGGTAAGAGCTATAGTGTGATACTGCAAATCAGTCCATGAACTGTGAATAAGGATATACTGTCTTTCATACTGCCGAGTTACTGAGTACTGCTGGGGGGCTTCCAATAGGCCTTTGCAACCTGAATTGCCGGTGGTTCTCGGGTTCCTCGACCGTGATGGATGATAACGGAGGCTGCATCGCCTCAAAATTCACACTGCGAGAGCGTTGCCTGAAAAGGGGTGCCTGTGGCTCGAGAGGACTTGGACTTGAACCATGAGACTCATATGCAATTTGTGGCGGAGAGCATGCAAGACCCATTACATCGAAATGCACAGAGTCAAAACTAGTATCGTAGTATATGTTTCCCAGTTCACAGAGATTCATGGAGGGATTCCTGATGGCTGATAGTTCTCCATCGAAGATAGACTCGGGCAGCTCGGGGAGATTCTCCCCAATGTGATTTGCAGTACCATCTTGCTGAGCGGTCGGAGTAGACTGCTCATTCAACGAGGCAATCGCATTACTGGACTGATCAGACGACGGTACACTGGCGAGGTGAGGAAGTGGAAGAGACAACGCCGTGTCTTTGCTGGTGTGCAATGGTGCTTTGGAGCCGGACACATCAGCGGGGAGAAAAGTGCCGGAGACATGCTTCCTGCGAGTCTGCAGCATCCCCAGCCCCGATCCACCAGCCAGACTATCTTTGGCCAGATGGCGGGCCTTGTGTCGCTCTAGATCCGCTATTCAGCAACCATTGCGGGATTCCCCATCTCAGAAAGTAGGCTAGAACTCACCCAGGAGATCTAACCGTTTGAATGGGGCATTGCAGCGGGAGCATACCCAATGGATTTCGGAATGATTCAGTGCATGGCGTTGGAGGTGGGACAGTCGAGTAAAGGCTTTGCCGCAACCGGGTTTTGTACAACGGTGGCGTTTAGTTGAAGCTAGTGTCCTTGTGCTGCTACACTTGCGCTTCTGGGCAGTCATCTGTCCTGTGGTACTGCTTCTTCCTCGATGCAGACGCAATGCAGAGGAGGTTCAACGGTTTTCCAGGCAGAAGACTCCTGGAGTGAGTGTGAGCTTGATAAGGGCGAGTGGAGGCGGATCGCCCCACGCAAGAGCTCGGCCCGCGCACGGCCGAAAAGCGGCTCGGAGACTTGGAAGTATACAGATGGAATGGAAACCTCGGAGTTCATGAGAGTATGTATTGATATCAAGGTGCTTAATTCTATCATGGGCGCAAGCCGCTTCGAAGAGCGTCATTCGAGTAGTGTATGATGGACGCCAAAACAGAATCTTGCCAAATATGCGGAGACCGACAGATATAGATGCGAATAATCCAACCCAAGCCAGGCTGTACAATGCTCGGATCAGAAATGGAAGGAAAATGTCAGGGGGAGAGAGGGAAGCGTGTGGAGTATGCAGAAGGGAGAGATCATGTAGGAGATGAGTGATGATAGAATACATTAGTACAGGAGTTTGTTACTGGCGTAATGAATGGTGTTGGCGACCCGGTTGACCCAATGCTGAGAAAGCGACCAATTGCCTGCGTTGATGCTGTCCCGAACAGCCGGGAAGATCGAGGCATTGTAGCCAGACCATAGCTCGGGGCCGAAGACGACATGACGAAATTGGGTGCGGTTAGGAATCTGCAGAGTCAATGTAAGTTGGTGTCACGGAAGGAACAAGCTTGGAAGGATGACTTACACCACCGCCTTCTTCGAGATCCAGTAGATGGGTATCGAAGCTCGCCATCCGTACGTTGTGGTTCATTCGTTGGATCGCCATGACATTGCTCTCATAGCCACCGGAGCCCCAGACATTGTCGTGCCAAACCTGGGCCCACTCGTTAAACCGTTCAGCATTGGCCTCAAGCTCCGCCGCAGCGTCGAACAATATTTGCAAATCAACGTCAGCACTTTTAGATTGGGCAAATTCATCCAAATTATGCACCCAGCCGGTGATGTGTTTTGCGTAGGCTTCCACGTCAAAGGGAAGCATGGGGCTCTCAGAAATATCTAGCAGGAGAAGCCCCCAGAACTCAGCGAGGAGTTTGTGAAACTGAAATTCCGGGTCCCCAAACTTGACCATCCAGTCGTAGGATTCATAGCAGCTGTGATAAGGGAAAGGTTCGCCTTCAAACCCAAAGTCAATACTGGAGGTACCCGCTATGTCCTGAAACGCGACGTAGTCACTCCCGGCACCGAGGGGTTCCAGCTTCGTGCCTTTTTCTTCCCAGATGTCTTTGAGCGTCTTGTTGGCATAGGGGTCAGATAGGCGGCCTAGAATCTGAAGGACCGAACGCTCGAAAACCGGCGAGCCCGAGACACGGAAGTCGGGTCCAGACACGCCTACATCGACGTTCAGATAAGCGTAGGCGTTCGTCCGAAGGCTCTCCACATTCTTTTCGACATGCTCAGTGGAGCCGATGAGATTGTATTCCTCTCCATCCCAGCTGACAAATTCGATGGTGCGGAGTGGCCGCCAGCCATAACTGAGCAGCTCACCAAAGACTCGCACCACTTCCAGAAAGACTGCCGTGCCACTACCAGGGTCAACACTGCCCGTGCACCATGAATCTCGGTGGTTGCCAACAATGATTTTCTTATCGCGTTCTTCGAGTCCTATAATCGTCCCGTGGACATTGTAGATGGGCATCCTTTCCACTTCATCTTGCAGGTTCATCAGATGGATGGTCGGGGAGCTGTGGTCTCCCGTCCACCATTCTTGAACATTGGGCACACCCCCAACCCACCCCTCCGGGACCTTAGAGCCGTGGCCTTCGAGGGCTTGCAAGAGCCGCTGGGCATCACTCCAGGCGATCGGGAGGCTGGGGATTTGAACAAGACCAGGACTATCTTTCGGAGACAGTCTGTGCTTCTCCCCGGGGGTGGATGCAAATCCAGGGCTGAGAACATCGCCGACCACCTGAGACATCAGGCTGACACCTCCTCTCTGCACACCATCCGCAGGCATATACCGCCCCTTTGGATAAGCTAGGCCCTTTCTGAAACCATCCTGAGATGGATCCGAATATATAATGCAGCCAACCGCCCCGGCCAGTTCAGCAGCCTTGATCTTCAGAGCGCGATCTGGTTCGGTTCCGTAGTAGCGGACAAGAGCAATCGAGCCATTGAGCGAGACACCCCGGTCGGCAAGTAATTGAAAGTCCTCACGCGACCCGAAGTTTGCGTATACCAAAGGCCCCGTCACATTTCCGGACTTGGAATGTCCATGGAACGTGAGGGTTGCCGCATCGTTCTCTTCGAGAGTGGCCTCCCACGCGAGATAAGAGGGAGCAATGATGGCGACCTTGCGGCCATCGCTGCGGGGATAGTTCAGGTAGACCTGGAATTCTTCTCGCGCTACTTCATCGAACCCAGCCCGGTGGAATGCCTGCTCCATCCATTCTGCAAGCACGAAACTGCCTTCGGTACCGGCGACATGGGGGAAGCTGGTGATTCGCTTCAGATTCTCGGCGATAGTGGTCTGGTTGATATGACCCTGAACAAAGTTCTCGACGGAAGATGGGCTGTACGACTGGCCCATCACCATCCGGTTGTTGAGGTTGAAGATGTCCCCGATGAAGAAGACGTAGACCAACGTGACGACTAGCAGCAAAGCGAAGACTCGGAGTAGCAAAATGCAACCTTGTTCCCTCATGCGAAAGCGGGCATTCTCAAGATTGATGGTAACGCGGAAGTTTGGCAGGCTGGGGAGGTATCGTTGTAGAGGTCGATGGATGGCGGAAAGCGTTCGTGTCAGACTGGAGAGTCGTTTAGAGAAATGGTGTCGTAGCCGAGGGCGGCCGTTGCTCGAGGATGCTTGTGCGGAGTCATCCACATCCATCTGATCAATTTCCCTCCGCAGCTCGTCTACCGAGCCTCGGGATGAGCCCGAGGCCGATGAGGCGAGGTCATCCAGACTGTTGCGCGCGGACTCGACCGTTGGGGGCTGATACCGAGAGGCATTGCGACCGAGAAGCCCCTGACGTTCGACATCGTTGTCGTGGCCATTGCCGTCGCCATCGCCTAGATCGGAGCGCGAGGAGGAAGGTTGGGCGGTGGCTTCCTCGTAGGAGGGGATAGGGAGGGATTGGTATTCGAACTTATCGTCGCCCATGGTGGAACGGGGTAGGCTCTGGAGCCGTGGCAAGCGGAGGGCGCGGATGCGGCGGTCCGGAAGATCATGATCTGCTTGTCAAGAAAGGAAAACGAGTGTGCCACATCATCCCCAACGTATGGATGAGAGATAGCGGGGAGGAGATGGGTGGAGGTTGGAGTTGAAGAGTGACGGAGAGCGTTGTGTCTGCCTTTCCGGATCCAACGAACCCCCGGACTCGTGGCGCAGCGACCCACGCCTGCGTTCACTTGCTCGTTGTCCTACACTTCTCTCTGCCTTAACGCGCGTCGCAACACCCACGTCGGGACCGCCATGCCTTTTTGAGGAGAAATTCTAGTTTTGTTCCTCTTGGTCATGGTCCATTGTCCGGCACCAGCTCGAGTCGAGTTTAGAGTGCCCACGCCCCCTTTCTAGATAAGGAATTCATCGGCACTGTCAAGTTCGCCGGTGAACGAAGTGAAGTACTGTCAAAACCCAGGTATACGAGACATCCGACTCGATTTCAGCTCCAGGTACGGTCCTGGCCATCCGAAGTGATGCCACCATACTCCATCATTAGTGACGGAGGCGAACGGATGAGCTCCACGCAAAGAAACGAGTGATTCGCGTTCGCCAAGGTGGATAGTGGTGGATACGCCCTGATAAGATGACAGACTGGATTGTACACGGTAGCCGCCAGTCGGCTCTGCACGATGCAAGCAGGATCGATATGAGATCCTTCGAATGCAAGACTAAAAGAGAACAGAGTGCATTGCAGGGAGGATGATATGTACGAACGGCAGTGGCGGCGATGGTGGAAAGTCGGTGACTGAGAATCCATCACTGCGATTGTATAGTACTCCCACGGATCCTGAATTCCTGGCAGTTCTAGCACCGCGCTAGAGGGGCCATTCCGGTACCAAGCACCGGTAGACTGACAGCTCTGCATGGGATTCTCATGAGAACGTTGCGAGCAGCATCTCGGCTCAAAGGAAGACGATTGACTGTCCTTTGTTCCTTGCGGGTGGATTTCCCCACCTCCAAAAAAAACAACAGAGAGAAAAAAAGGCACGCGGTGACTGATCGTACACGGTAGATCCGAGTACACAACATCCCCTTTTATACTCGTTCCTCGTCTCCGCCAATTCCTCGATCATTCTCCCTCCCTCGAATCCTCGACTCGTCCCTCTATCTCCCTTTGTCTGTGTTGTTGTGTTGCTTTCGCCCCTGAAGAATCTACCCCTCCCCCACCATGTCTGCCCGTCCCCAGAACATCGGCATCAAGGCCATTGAGGTCTACTTCCCTTCTCAGGTTCGTCTCCCCCCCTTTTTTCTCTCCCATGGAAATTAACCCGGAAGACAAAATGCTAACTTCCTCCGTAGTGTGTTGACCAGGTGGAGCTGGAAAAGTACGATGGCGTGAGCGCGGGCAAGTACACCATTGGTCTCGGCCAGACCAAGATGAGCTTCTGTGATGACCGTGAGGGTATGTACTGGCCCAGTGGCATTTCCCAATCCCTCCAATGAGAGAGCGTACTAATGGCGTCCTGACAGACATCTACTCCATGTCCCTGACCACCCTCTCCTCTCTCATGCGCAAGTACAACATCGACCCCAAGTCCGTCGGCCGCCTCGAGGTCGGTACCGAGACCCTGCTGGACAAGTCCAAGTCGGTCAAGTCGGTGCTCATGCAGCTGTTTGCCCCCCACGGCAACACCAACATCGAGGGCGTTGACACCGTCAACGCCTGCTACGGTGGTACCAACGCCGTGTTCAACAGCATCAACTGGCTCGAGTCTTCCGCCTGGGATGGCCGCGATGCCGTCGTGGTCTGCGGTGATATTGCCCTGTACGCTGCCGGTGCCGCTCGTCCCACCGGTGGTGCTGGCTGCGTTGCCATACTGATCGGTCCCGATGCTCCCATTGTCTTCGAGCCCGGTCTTCGTGCCTCTTACCTCACCCACGCATATGACTTCTACAAGCCCGACCTGACCAGCGAGTACCCCGTTGTTGACGGTCATTTCTCGCTGAAGTGCTACACCGAGGCCGTCGATGCCTGCTACAAGGCCTACAACGCCCGTGAGCAGACCCTCAAGGCCAACCAGAATGGCACCAATGGCACCACCGACGAGTCCCAGACCGGTCTCGACCGCTTTGACTACATCCTCTACCATGCCCCGACCTGCAAGTTGGTACAGAAGTCCTTTGCTCGCATGCTGTACAATGACTTCCTAGCCAACCCCTCCCACCCCGCCTTCGCCGAGGTCGCCCCCGAGCTGCGTGACCTCGACTATGCCGCTTCCCTGACCGACAAGGCTGTCGAGAAGACCTTCATGGGTTTGACCAAGAAGCGATTTGCCGAGCGTGTTCAGCCCGGTCTCCAGGTTGCTACCCTCTGCGGTAACATGTACACTGCGACCGTCTACGCCGGCCTGGCCAGCTTGCTGAGCCACGTCACTTTCTCCCCCAGCGAGCCCAAGCGCATTGGTCTCTTCAGCTACGGCAGTGGTCTGGCCAGCTCCATGTTCAGCGCCAAGATTGTCGGCGATGTCTCCGAGATGGCTGAGAAGCTCGACCTGAAGAACCGCCTGGACTCCCGTACCGTCCTTGCCCCCCAGGCATACGATGATATGTGCAAGCTGCGCGAGCACGCCCACCTGCAGAAGAACTTTAAGCCCTCCGGCAGCGTGGAGACTCTGCAGGCCGGTGTCTACTACCTCACCGCGGTTGACGACATGTTCCGCCGCCAGTACGAGATCAAGGCGTAAGCCAACCTTGCGTGCCTTTCTTTTGCCGTTGGACATGACCCTTTTTTAGACGGTTTACAAAAGATTCCCCCAGCGTTTTGATGTTTGTCGGTATAGACCATGCAAGGGCCGCCTTGCTAAGTTTTTTTCTTGCCTTTTTCACATTGTTTCGTTTTCTTTTGCGATTTTTCGCCGCTGGCGGAATGAATTTGATGATCAGATAGTCTGGACTTCTCTTCTCCAGATAACCTTGGAATTAATAATATGAAATATCAATATTGTGCCAATCAAATTGCCGCTTTACTCCTAGCGACGTTCCTCCGGCCTGAAACGTGGAATGATCTTCTGCTAATTATGGGACATTGTCGTCTCAGGAAGCTCGGGGTGTGGTGTGTGACGCCGATCGCCCGGCGCGTACTTGAGACTCGACATACATCTGCAGCCGCCGACCTCGATCATCACACTCCGACTCCTCTCTGCCTCCCCCCTACTTGCTGCTTGCTGCTTGCTGCCTCTTCCTCCCTGCGCTGTCGCAGCACACGCCCAGGCTATTTTTATCTTGCTCCGCATTAACCGCCCACCGCGGCGATTCCTGAGGCATGGCGCTCCCCCTAGGGGTCGCGCCTCACATCTGTGACGCCGCTAATTACCTGGGAATTGCGACCTAATTGTTACTGAATTTAGAAGCGTTCGATCACTCTGCAGCCACACCAAGCCTAACAAGGGATCTGAAGAACGGCATCGAAGCTGATGCAAAATATAGCAACACCTTAACGCGCGACTGTCCGCTGAAACCGCACTATCCCCCAGACAGTCTCCATTCTCGCGGTTTCAATTCCCCTGTCGCGCGACCCCAGGCACGATGGTCGGCAGTTTCGTGTTTCATCGCGTGGCAGGCATTCCTCTAGATCGGAGACGAAGATCCCAAAAAAAGAATTGGAGCCTCCGTTGGCGTCAGAATGGAGCCCTTCTCCATGTTTCAGGTTGTTCAGATCCGCTTAGGTTCGTCAGTGGGCCCTGCTTGTTCATGTTTATATGCATCATGCTCGGCTGTTTGAGGGTGCTCGTCGCGCAACATTTAATATCCCAAGCATTCGCCTTGGAACTCATGTCTCTGTCTCTCTACGCGGAAGGTGTTCTGATCTGACTGGCCTGCTTGGTCCTTCATTGGTCCTCACCTTAAACGACACTCGTTTCTTCTCTCGTGGCAGCTGGCTTCACCTTGCTGTGACAAGAAGACGTTTGACCACGCTGAACAGCCACCGTCATCTCATCATGTCTCTGCAATACGCTCGCTACCAGCCAACGACGCCGCCTGCTGTCCCTCTCGAGGTGTACACTGGGTCTGGCCACAGTCGTAATGAGTCCAGTTCGTCCATCTATTCTGGCGAATCCTCCCCATGGTCCACCATGACGGGCAACACGAGCCCTAACACGTCGCCAACTCGGCACCACCATGGGCCGGCTCTCTTACCGAAAATTCGGCCTCAGGATATTGTGATTGAACCTGTGTCTGCCGGTGGACCTCTGCGCCACCGCCGGGTTCTGTCCAATACTCGCAATCCGCCGGGCTTTGTCCCTTACCCTCCCAGTCGGCCGCCAGTCCAGCGAAACTGCATGGATGCGGTGGATCAAGTGCCCTTGGCGTCTCCGATCTCGCCGATTGTTACTATCGGCCAGCAGAGTTACTCTGCCTTGTCGTCTCCAGTGACCGTCACTCCTTCGCACAAGCGGAAGGCTGGTGGAGGCCACTCACGATCTGTATCAACCTCCAGCATTGACGAGGCCACCCTGAACCGGTATGGATATCCTACCTACCGGCAGCTCCCCAAATATGTGCCGCATATGCATGCACATACGACACCCACTACGCCAGTTACGCCAGTGACTCCCAACATTGTTGTTTATCAATCCAACCCTCAACAAACGACGCTGGATATGCCACCACGTGCTCCAGTGCGAGTGCCGAATCCATTGACGGTTCCAGCACCTCCGTATAGCTACGGGCGGGCCTGTGGAGCGCAGGTATCACCGGTGGCTCTCTTGAGTCCCCACGAGGATCGGACGCCTCCATCGACCAACTTGCTTTCCTACCTGACTTCCCCAACCCAAGCAATCAACATTGTCCGGAACGTCAGTGTTATTCCAACTCGTGGCATGCATGATTACTTTTGGTGGGATATCCGCAATCTCCGCAACTGGTCCTCCTTTTCACTTGCCACATTTGACTCGATTCGCGGGCTCACCAAGCTTCTGAAGACCGAGATCCCAGGGTACCTGGCTCCTCCCGTCATGGTCGCACCGACACGTTTGGCACCAGATTCGGAATCCGCATTGGTCGGCCTTGTTCGGGATATCTACGCACCGCGTGTCAATGCTGCACTAGCTGTGTCCCAGGGACCCGAGCATCTACAGCTCTATGTGGCGCCAGATATGCGCCACACAGGTCATAAGAATTATGGACACCCACACTTCCTGGCAAACTATGCCACAGACATGGAACTTACAAGCTCTGGACTACCACGTGGACGACTCGTGGGTATCGTCAAGAGTTTCGACCGGTGGAACTCGGCAATGCGCAATGAAGCACCACACCGCCGTGTCGAGTACCTGAATGGACTGGCACACCTGCAGCGGTGCATGCGCGAGCATTCCTGTCGATACGGCTTCATCATAACAGAAATCGAACTCATCTGTGTACGCGCTGGCTGCGACGACGACTGTGACGTCCCTTACTTCGGGTATTTCGAAGTTGCAGCCCCGATTCCCCTCAACACCGCCGCGACACAGCAGCCCACACCACGCGATGCTCCGCCATTGGCAACCCCTATCAGCGCACGATCATTCTCCTCGTCTTCTCATGGGTCCTACTCTCACTCTCGGTATCAGTCTCCAGCTCCGGAGCCAGAACCCGCAGAGGACGGTCTCTCGGTTCCCATGACCGCAAGCATGGCCCTCTACTTCCTCCTTATGCTGTCAAAGTCAGTACCCCTCCCCGACCAACCGTCCGCCCACCTCAATGTTGGCGGGCCTGGTGCCCTGACCCGGCAACGCATTCTCTCCGAGCCCAAAGACAAATGGATTCCTGAGCCGCAGATCGGCGAGCGTCGAGATGCGAAGCGTGTTCGCGGATGGGTCTGGCCCCATGATGCCTGGCATCGCCGGGAAGGCGGCGGCGTCTCTCGCGCGAGGAATACAGAGAGCAAGACGAAGAGATGGCATAAATAGGTGTTAGCATGGGATTGGCGCAGGGAATGGAGGCGTTGCCGCTTGATTTGGAGTTTTGTGTCCCATGGATGCTTTTCTTGCTGGCTGCTTTGCTTTGATGTTTTCTTTTCGGTTCATTACATTCGGCTCAGGGTCTTTTTGCGGCGGCTACTGCGGTTTTCGTTATTCCCCCATTGTGTTTTGATAGTAATTTAATTTCCGTTCAATGACCTATTCATTCTTTTTCTCTGCAATCCCTGCTGGTCATTCCGGATTCTTCGATTGCTTCTGTGTGTATTCCTACTTGTTCTTCTCGATTCTCAGTGAGAACGGACAGGACTGCTCCAACTAAACAGAACCAGCCTCCTCCAAGGTCCTCATGGCCTGACAGCTCCCAGTCGACGATCCAAATAGCGCCCGACACTGTGGAGTATTGCGTCCACCCCCCTTCTGGCATTGATGCAACTCGCGAGTGAAGCCCTAAGGACCTTGGGGGAGAGAGTACCTCGATGGCCAAACGGGTACGTGAGGACATTGCAGAAGATAGCGGGACTACAAACCTCAGTGCTACATATAAAGAGCAATTCCTTCGAATTTAATGAGTCTTGGCTCTCTGTATACATTTCACGCCCCTTTCTGTTGCCATCCCCGCATAGTTTTCACTTCCGCCTCAATTACCACCGGGATGTCCTCCACCCCAACCCCCGAAAGCGAAATCCACGATGTAATCATCATCGGCGCAGGACCATGCGGTCTCGCAGTCGCTGCCCGTCTCCACGAAGAGACACCATCCGCCATGTTCACCGACGAAGAACACCAGCGCTACCACTGGATCAAGAAACACACCGGCAAGATGAAGCTCGTACAAGCAGGCCGCACCAAGAAAAATAGCGTCCGCGCTGAGAAATGGAACCGCGGCCAAAGATGTCCCTGCGACAATAAGGATCAGTCAGATCATGCACAGCGCCGAGGATCTGCCGACTCGAATTCGTCGGTGCCGTCGCTTTCCTCGTCGACCTCCGCTTCTTCGGCAACGTCGATATCAACGCTCGTGCTGGATGGATCGGGGGACCAGTGGATGCAGCGGTGGAACAACGCTTTTCGCGTGCTGGAGATCCAGCAGCTTCGGAGTCCGATGTTCTTCCATGTCGACCCTGGTGATCGAGACGGGATGCTGGCGTATACGCAGGAGATGGGGCGAGAGAATGACCTGTGGGAGATCTCGGGATGCGTTGGGAAGGAAATGAGCAAGCATAAGAAAAAGAAGAGACGTCAAGGTGGGAAGTCTCAGTAAGTCATGGCTTTTGCTCTTGGGTTCCTGAGGTTTCATCTGAGTTGGGACGCGAGCTGAGCTAACGATCTTTCTGTCGAAAAGAACTATCGGAGGAGTTGAAATAGACGAGCGAGACCGCAAAGACTACTTCTCCCCCTCAACAGGTCTCTTTGCCGACTATTGCACCTCCATCATCGAGCGGTATGGCCTCGACGAGCCAGGTCAGATCCTCAAGCGCGAGGTCACGGATCTTTCCTATGATTATCTTCCTGATAACACGGGCGCGCCTGTGCCAAATTCAAAGATCTTTACAGTGACAACCTCCACGGGACAATCTTTCTACAGTCGATCAGTTGTGCTCGCCATCGGGGCTGGTGGAGCTGGGTTGGCCAAGATCTTTCCTTGGAGACCCTCAAGCGAGGAAGAAGGTGCGAACGCATGCTGTCATAGTATGGAAATCAAGAGCTTCCCGAGCCATAATGTGCGCCAAAAGATACAACGGCGACAGGAGACCAACGTGGTTGTTGTCGGCGGCGGGCTGTCATCGGCGCAGATCGTTGACATGGCTGTACGCAAGGGCGTGACTAAAGTATGGTTCTTAATGCGCTCCGAAATGAAAGGTCGGTCTTCCCAGAGCAGCATTGGCTTGACCGAAGTGTTATTGACATTATGGCACAGTGAAGCACTTCGATATTAGTCTACCTTGGATGGGTAAATATAAAAACTGGGAGAAAGCCGCATTCTGGTCAGCAGATACGGACGAAGGTGAGCTTCCAGCCATTGGGACAAGTTTAAGTTGGATTCTTGAATTGAATTAACCATCCCATCTCTTCAAATAGAACGGCTGGAGATGATGAAGACCGCTCGTAACGGTGGGAGCATCACACCTCGCTACGTGAAGACCGTCAGAGAACACGCCACACGTAACCGTGCCTCCATCCATCCGCGTACTGTGATCACATCCCACAAGTACAATCCCGACACAAAGACCTGGATGCTGGAAACCGATCCACCGATCCCGAATCTTCCTCCCATCGACTATATCTACTTTGCGACCGGAGCCCGCGCAAACGTGCTTGAGATGCCTCTGCTGAGCCGCATCAATGAGCAGTACCCCGTCGAGGTCAAAGAGGGATTGCCATGTCTAACTGATGATCTTATGTGGAGGGACGACGTGCCCCTGTTCATGACGGGGCGAATGGCAGGACTGCGACTGGGCCCCGGAGCCCCGAACCTCGAGGGCGCTAGGCTTGGTGCGGAGAGAATTGCTTGGAGCCTCGAAGAGATCTTGGAAAAGAACCGGGAGGTTGGGGAACAGTGCGAAGGATTCTGTGGACTGGGGAATCGGTATGCTTCCCTACTTGAAGATGCCTCGGCCGACGAGTACTAGGTAGGGTCTGCACCAGATCAGCTCTATAGCTCGGCTCGATCCTGGGTTGCATATTGGAGGAACCCAGGCCTCCACCAAAAGCTACAGCTGCTTGCTTCATGTTCAGATGAAGCTCATGTACTGGCACCGGATCCTGCAACAGACCCCGGATATCCATTCCTCCCTTCATTCCGGGCTTTCGATCAGGAGTTGGTCACGCTGTTGGACTCCCTTACACATACGAAGTTGGCAAGAATGTTCACAATCCCTTGTCGAGTGCAGGACTTTGTCGACTTGCAAATTCTAGAATATAAAGCTCGTTGAGGATAGAACATGCGTCGACGTTCCTGCAAATCTCTTATATACTGGCCTTGGGAAGGGACCCGTTAGATCGCATTATGGATCCAGCACCATATCCCAAGATGCCACCTGACAATATCAAGTTCCTACAGAGAAATACGAACAAGGACTGGTTCAGAGATGAAGGACTTCGCCGGCTGGACCGGGATATAATGTTGTTTATTTCCTTTTTCCGGAGACAAAGGGACTATCTCTGGGGGAAGTGTCAAGAATCTTTGACCCCAAGGATACACGAACTGAAGATGTGGGTCTGAAGAAAGAAAAGGTGAAACAGATTATGCTATATGTAGAAAAAATCATGATTTGTAGACGGCTGATATCAAAATTCGTTTTCCGCAGTGCCCAGGCACTCTTTGACTAAGAACTACGACTTCAACTCAAGCAGTTTTGCATAAAAAGAATGAGCAGAGTCAAGGACTCCACGTACCTAATAAACAGGAACACCCTGGGTATAAACACTTACATTTCATCGACGACACTTACAAGACCAGTGCTGATCAGATCTTTCAACAAGTCCGCATGTCTCTCTGCAGCGAGCAGAACATGGCTGTGGTTCGGGAAACACCCGCGCATCTGCATCCAAAATACACGCGAGTGTCGCTGTTCATTCTCCGGCACCGCGGTGACAATCACCCGGTCGAGGTTAATGGCTTGCCTCAATGCGAGGAGAAAGTCTCGCGGCGAACGCTTCCACATGAAGATATCGAGATCCATACCTACCCATACCACGGTATCCGCAGCGAGTGGGTTCTCGGCTGAGAACGATCTAGATGGCAGATACTTTCGCTTTAGGGTGGGATGGCAACTCATGGGCAAGTAGACATTGTTGTGGTTGTTGACGGGCCCTCGAGGCGTTAGGACGGGGAGAACGACGGTGTTATGCCGCTCTGGACCAAGCCAGACTCCGCTGTAGGTCTCTGATAAGTAGACAACTTTGCAGTTAGCCTCGAGCTCTTGCAAGGTAGGCATACTACTGGTGGTGGTGGTTAGGATCGTACAAACTGGGAAGATATAAAAGAGAAGAGGATCAATGGTCAGGGTGACTGGGATCCAATCTTGTTCAAACGAACTGGAATGTCGCTGTGATTTAGATATACATCAAGGACGAGGAAACGGCCGCTTTATACTCGAGTGTTTGATTATGTGATTGTCTGAGACTGAGTGAATCCCGCTCTTTGTCCCATTAATAGGCCACAATGAAAACCTGACATTGGGCTTGGAACAAAGTCTTGAAGTGACAGAACAGTAGCA
Organism: Penicillium hispanicum; assembly: GCF_028827665.1. Taxonomy (NCBI): domain Eukaryota; kingdom Fungi; phylum Ascomycota; class Eurotiomycetes; order Eurotiales; family Aspergillaceae; genus Penicillium; species Penicillium hispanicum. The sequence goes on from NW_026623193.1 coordinate 2,751,984, forward strand.
AGCAGAAGTAATTAATATTCTACTGAAAATTTCAGCTCCGCCAGACTCAAAGCATGCCATATTTCTTCTATATACAATCCTTGTTCTACAGGGATTCTAGGGAAATTTTGTGATCAGTACGTTGATACTCTTACTACATTCGGCTCCCTTCTTCGATGACTGATTTCTTGAAGATATTCACAGATATATTCACCTAACCATGTATCTAATGGTAGCTATACGACCAGAGGTAGCTATTGATCAAAGGTATTTTCTGCCTGATGTATATATTAAACATTCCTTAGGACCCCTGTAGGATCAACACAGCTCTCATCTTCTCTGATTGGTCCATATAAACTGGCATGTGATCTTCGCTAAATAAACCCATCACACTGAGCTTCTTTCCATTCCTGTTGCTCTTGCTGATTCCTCTCGCTTGATTGTTGCTTCCTAGCTACCCAATAAACCTAAAATCATTGCGCTCCTTTAACTGCCAATGCGTTCTAAACCACACAAGGTTCATACGCTGATAGCCCGCGAGCGATATGTCGTTAATTCGAAAGATAAGCGAATCAACATACATTTTTCTCAATATCCAGGACAACACACTGGATGATATGGACGATCCTTCTCATTTGGATGACCAATTCCAGTTCTTGCCCCCACGCTACGGGCTTGGGCCTCTTGATACGCTCCCTCTTGAAATCATCCACTTGACACTCATCCGGCTTGACATACAGTCCCTGGCCGATTTTCGACGCGTCAACAATAGAGCAAGACTCGTCACAAACTCGATTCCTCAGTACAAGCGCATCATCACCCATGTCCCCGCGTCAATTCGTGGGAGCCTCAACATAGAGAGTGCGCGATTCTTTTCATGCCAGGACCTGTATGAAAGACTATCTACAGCCGAGTGTGACAGCTGTGGCGACTTCGGTGGATACTTGTATCTGGTGACTTGTCGTCGCGTCTGCTTCCTCTGCTTCACCGAAAGTCCTGAATACTGCCCCCTGACACGACCAGAGGCAATTCGAAAATTTGGCCTTGAGACTAAACATTTAGCAAGTTTACCTTGCATGAAAAGCTTCCCTGGCCGCTATTCGCCCCGAGACCTCAAGCGGCCGCGTCGCGAAACTCTATTCGATTATTCCGCAGTGCAGCAGAAGGGAATTGACATCCACGGAACCATCAGCTCGATGGAAGAGTACGTTTCGGAAATGGTATCGAAGAGACTGAAGGCCTATAATTCGAAGTTGTCTGTTCGCAGGATAGGCGAAAGGAACCCGGGACCACCTAGAACTGAGGATCCCTTCGATGGAAGATGCTCTAATCCCAGGCGCTTCATGGGCGTGATTCGTGCCCCATATTTCAACCCCCAGACGGGTTCTACGGACTGGGGGCTTCATTGTCTCGCGTGCAAATCCCATCACTATTGTCGACCACTTCATTGGCGTCGAAAGTATACGATCGACAGTTTCCAGGATCATATTGGAGAATGTGGGGAAATAACAGGAGGGAAACACACGCCTGTATGAATGAGGAGAAAGCTGTGAAGGCACGAAGAATGCCTGACAGACCCTGACACATTGGCCAAGAGACGTAAATCAAAGCTACTACGGGAGGAAAAATCAACCAAGGGCTCATCTCTTCCTGGTCGATGATATGACCTGGTATCTACAGCGCCGACGATATGTGTTTTGGCCTTCCCTGGTCTCGGTCCTGCCAGAACTTCCATCGGAAAACTGGAACGATAGACTAGTGGCCAAAGATGCAAAAAGAAGGTCGACCGAATATTGCTCGTGCGATTATGACTCAGTTTCCTGGTGTTCAGACCACGGCAAGAGGTCATATGTCGATTGCCTGAAACTGTCGATTGGACGAAAGTTGCGAACTGGCATCTACGAAATCAGGTGTTCCTTGTTCGACGACGTTGTCGTTGCCAAGTCTGCTCGTTTCCTTTGGGGGGGGGGGTTCAATATATCGGGAATGAAACGACCGCATACCAATGGATAGCAGGCCATGACACTGGGCCACGGTTCCTTGGCCATTTGACTGAAAACGGTCGGGTGATGGGGTTTCTCATGGAACGCATAACCGGTGCACGGCACGTCGGCCCTAAGGACATCGAGACCTGCCAGACGGTATTGCCTCGACGACATAACGTGGGAGTCCGACACGGAGATACCAATCGCTTTAATTTTCTGCTTCACGATTCAAAGGCCGCTCTGATCGATTTTGATACGACCCAGAGATGTGAGGATGGCAACTTGCTTTGGCAGGAATTTGACAACTTAACCGTATATGACGCCGTGAGTCGGGGAAGGCAACCTATGTCAGAAGTCGGATAAATAACCTTACCAAGGTAGAGAGAACACTTCTGTGGCAAAGAATATATATATATCACGCCAACATGTGGCCCTAAAAAATGCATATGTTGAATTTGCCTGCCCAAAATGGAAGAAATTGCGCATGCCATAGTTCATGTCAAGAATGAGGTAGAGGTGGATAAGAAAGAGCACCCGTATTTCTACGCAACTCAAGCATTGGAATCAGACCCTGCAAGGCGAGCAGCCTTTAAACCATAGTAGAATACAGCCTCTGGGGCTGATATGTAAAGGTATTCACGGCAGGTGGATGATTTGACAGAAAAAGTTCATTGGGGGAGGGTACACTTAATCGAGACTATGTCGCCACCAAATAGCTCCGGATCATCACAGGCCCAAACATCGTACCGAAAAATCTTCTATCAGTTTTCGATGACAATTAGCCTACTTGCATCTTCGTCGCAGGAATTCCCCAACTTACACAAGAGAAATCTTGAAGTTGGAAAGAACGAAAATGTATGAAGTGGCGAATTGTTTGTTGTCCCCCTGTTTATCAGGTTACTGTTAATTCGTCCTGTCCTATTACTGTTCTTATTCAATCCCGGTCCATATGATGAGCTGGAATTTACTAAGAAGTCCACAAGGTTCAGCTCGTGTAGCTAAGTGGTTACAGCGCCCCACTCGTATGCATTAAGATCATTTGATATGGGGAGGTCGTCGGTTCGAATCCGACCATGAGCAATCTTTTCTCCCCCAGAATTGATTTCTTGGTGGGTATTATTTTTATTTATGCGAAAATGCATGCCATGCTTACAAGGAGTGCACTGCCCATCCGGCATGCCGAGTAAATGGCTCACAACAAGCAATCAGATTATACAGAGACCGAGCAGGTCTGGTTGATAGAGACGTCTTGTATGCGTCGGGTGCCGGGGAGCCTGTCTTCATGTTTGTACGGCCAATCGGCAGCTCTTGCTACCACCATGTTAAATTTGGCTGTAACTATTGCCGTAACAAAGTTTTGATTTTGATTTGACCAGAATTCTGTCAAGGCTGTATTAAGCCATGGGGGAACGCGATGTTGAAATTTATTATCGGATCCTTGCAAATTTCGATCATCCGGCTCATCGACTTCGGAATCACTCTCATCGTCCCATGCTCCTTTAATCCAATCATCGTGGTAGATTTCTTCGGGAGGCACACCCTCCCCATTGACGAAAAGCCAGTGGAATATATCCCATGAAGCATTCTGGGAAGCCTTTTGATCAACATCAAAATCCATCTCCTTGAACGACGTTGAAGCCTCGACGCTAGGAAGAGCACAAAGACTTTTGGGCTGGGATGTGGAAAGATCTCTTGAGAACCCGTAGTCCTTAATAACTGCACCATCCTCGAGCTCCCAGTTCCAGTAATCATATTGATACTCATGTCGAGGGCATTCAAGGTGTGACATGACTCGAAGGGCGCTGTTTTTAGTTGGCGATTTCCCGCAGGGTGCCCAAGGTGCAAATGGTCTATGCCTGAAGTTCAGATCATCATTTTCAATAGTTGGGAGGTGAAGCAAGCGCCAGACATCTTGCCTCATAATGAAACTAGGGGTTTCAGAGGTATATGGACCAGAGCCTGAAATGTCCATGAAGCTTTGCGGACACCCAGTCCAGGCAAACCCGTTATGATCTAACGGGGGCATTCCCATTTTGACCATTTCAAGGATTGTTGGACCCAAGCCGCTGATTACTGCTCCAATTCACAGCGCACTGATACTTGGTCGGCGAATCGCGCACATCAAACCAAGAACTTCTTGATCATGCCCTGACTTAATCGGCAGGCCACCAAGCACCTCATTAAGAACCGGGTGCAACCATGGGCTAACCAGATTGCAAGGAACACCAGGCTCCCAAAATGAACCACAGAGAATCGACATCATGAGTTCCGGGTTGCAGCTTAAAGTCATATAATAAGGTAACTCTTCCATAAGCCTTAACCACATCGGTGGCATAGCTTCAACTGAATGGCTTGACTTTTTCCCGCACATGGGCTTTGGGAATGGTAGGCGAGCAGTCAGTGTATAATATCTGTGTAGCGGGATTGTAAGAGCTGTCGCTAGTGCAATAGAAAATTGACTGCCTAGCTGATGAGAAAGAGCAAACTCAGCGAGCACCTCAAATGCTTTTTTTGAGGATAAGGGCCCAGAATTAGAATCCGGCGAAAGCGTCTTATGTTTGATAAAAAAGGTCGTTTCGCACGTCCGGATTATTGACCATGGTGCGACAAAATCCGCCGGATCCCGGGTCACAAAGGCCTCCCAACCTTCGCCTGGGGCAAGTAGCGCCGACCACCATCGAGCGACATCTTCGTCCACTTCTCCAATGTCTAGAAGATGTGCACTTGGGCGATCCAGGCGAGGATCGCTGTTGCACTCCGCCTTGACTTTGGTGTATCGCATGAAAGCACCCTCCCCCCGTAGTTCTACAAGGCGTGCAGAAAGTATATAGCACCAGCCAAGAGTGAGGACCCCTAAATAATTTGCACCATGGCCTCCCTCCTCGATGGTCCCAGTCCACGACTGAAAAACCTCGCCATTTAGCTTGAATGGCACAGAGTCACCGGCGCCGAGTTGTAGCATAGCGAACCTTGACACTTCTCTTTCGAGTGCACTGCAATCCGCATTTGCTGACACCTTCCAAGTACAAGAGGTTTCTAGACAAAGGCTGAGCACTGGAGAGGCCCCAAAAGGACGATCTTGGAGTTTCTTGGGCCGTGCTTGGAATTTTGGAACTCTGCGAAGTGCTTGCCGCGGGTCGATGTCATCTGGAGCTAGCCCGTTGTCTCGTTGGGCGTAGGCCCATGATGCCAGCTTGAACCAGTATTTTCGACTCTCTTTTAAGGCTGCTTCAATTTCCTCTGTGGTGGGTTGGGCTGAATCTTTCCCAACAACCTGGTGGTAGTTAGCATACCCCTGGTTGCAACGATTGATAAACACCAACTGAGAAAAGCTGTGGAGGGCGCAAGGAATGGCAGTGCGTTCCCATTGTGGATGAAGTGTCTTCAAATTGAAACAGAGGACGCACTTGTCCCACAACAATACCGAGATATATTCAAAGACAAAGGAGAAACACGGGGCGCAAGAGGGACGCAAGGATCGATGTCTGTTGTTTCTTCTGCATCACTTCCCAAGGTCTCCGCACACCGCCTTGACCACTTACCTATTCTAGAGAACTACCTAAAATCCTCCTACAGCCTCATCTGCATGGGTCATACGAGATCCTCGATTTGAGAGGGATGTTGCTTTGATTCGCCAGCGTGTGGTCGTAGCTTAAGCTGCGACTACTAAGCTTAGTCAAACTCGGGTATTCTAGTCCCTAGGATGTGCTTAGATGGTTTACCAAATAGGCCCGGTGCCAAAAAGGACTCGGGCACCAAGTACCATGGGTGTCGTTTAGATTTAGAACTTTCCCTATGCAGGCCAGTGTTTTCTACTTCTGGAGCGGCCTGCCCATTAGTATAAGAACCCTGAATTTGCAGACCCCAAAGATTTGGTCCATCTCTTTATTTCTTAACCACTTCTTGATCTTTTGAATACTTGAAGACTGCTTCTTATCAAGATTTATAACTTTGAGGTCCTCCCTTACGTGGCTCAAAATGTTCAACTGGCTACTCGTCCCGCTCCTTGAGCGTATTGATGCCAGACTTGTGAAGTCGGACAACTTCAATTCTACTCAGATGTTTCGAATGACTGTCGAAAAATACTACCTCAAGCGTAACAACGGATTCCGGGACCCCGAAGACCTGGAAGATTGTCTTATAGACATCTTGATCTGTGATTTCTTCCTTCGATGTGCGCTCCAGCATGAGGAAGGGCTTCTTGCTCAGCGCGAGACGCTGTTAGCCAAAAAGAACCACGCCGATAAGAAAAAGGTCGCATCCGTCTCCAACGCCCTACACAGTGCTGCTAATAATTACTGGATATGGACGAACAAACTTTACTTCATGGAAGCAAGGTTGCCGGCTGGACCTATTAAGAGAGCGTATTATTCGTTGCGACAGGACCCGCTGTGGTATCTCCATCCGGACCTCATTGAGGACTGCGCAAGACGAGGCGGTTGCTGTGGCCGACCATGTGGATGCTGCCACAAACGACCACATAAAGAGACAAGAAGATTGGGCGTGGGACATTGCAGTTTAGACTGTGCCTGTTGCGAAAAGGCCCGAGGAACTGCGATTAAAACTCCGGGGGCTCGACGATCTGCACTCGATATCTGGTTCGAGCCCTTTCTTGAGGGGACTTTAAGAGACAACATCCTATGGCAAAGAATACGACAGGCCTTTTTCTTTGGTATCAAGATGGATGATGGCAACCCACCACCGAAACTCGCTGATGTTGGTCTATGATTTGAAACCTATTTCCTCTTCTCATCTCCCTGGCAAATAATAGCTTCGAGTATTATTTCCCAGAGATCACTTCCCCTGGGAGCAAACACCAAACGGACTGGATAGGAGCCCTCTTGCCCACTCGCAGGTATAAGAACCGTACAAATTGGAGGCACAGGGTAGGAATGTCCCTCGAGCGGCTTCGTAGTGTCAGCCTGCTCAGGGGAATTCAAGATCAGAGCGTCACTCGAAGTAGGGTCGTCAATATGCGTCGCAGAGGCGGCATTCGACGAAGCCGCCAGAACAGTCGACTGGCGGCGTCTAGTTTGAACGCCGGGGAGCCAAGACAAAACAGCATTCCATGCCCGGTCGAAGAATAACCTGGACGTCGCAGCGGCGGTCACAGGAACAGGAGTCGCATCGGCGTCCTGCTGTCGATTCTCAATCTCAGGGCCAGGCGTCGCAGTGGCGGCCTGGACAGGTAACAATGGATATGCCTCGGGGTCATACTCTCCGATGAGAGTTATTTCCCCCGGAACTTGGCGGCGGTTGTGAGCTAGAACACAGGTTTGTTAGTATCCATGACTGCGGACTCTTGACTGAGAGACAGGGGGTAGTGATGTCCCTAACTAAGGAAACAGCGGCCAGCTCAGATCACCAAGTTCAGGGTAAGATCACTGATTCCCCAAGTGGAAGGCGCTCTCTAGCTTCTAGAGTCGCAAGTAATTAGCCATACCAGGAGGATTCTCACTGCATTTCTGATGCTTATCCTAGAGTAAGGAGTATTCAAAGAATCTTTAGCTCTTCTTGAGTGAGCTCTTACTTTTCCCTCACTTTCCCCTCAGAAAGATTCTAGGAATCAGGTATCTCATATATATACCATATAGATAGGTAAAATATACTAATACTTCAGCAGCTATCTATCTGATCATAACTCCAATATACCCAGGGTGGTGTCCCCTGATCTACAATCCCTGTATAGTGATATAGCTCTCAAATTAATACCTAAATCCAGGCAAAAGGGCATTCAACCATATTTCCTTAAATATAAGTCTATTCATCAATGACTGTTGAAAGACCTTGAGATGGAATGAATTTGTCTCAAAAGCTCTTGGTATCGTTGTTGTTGACACACGAAAATTGTGGAAGGTTCATTCAGTTGTACTCATTATTGTCTTCCAAAATGGGCCTTAAAGCGCATTCTTTCCTGTTCACAGTAGTTTTTACTGAAGACTAGCATCGCCGAAGCCCAAGATGAGCTGGAGCTTATACTCGCCACATGCACACTCCTATTCCGCCAATTTACTAGAGGGCGTACGCTTAACTAATCAAAATATGCAGGAAAGGGTCCCACAGAGGATATCTAATAATGTTGGAATGAGTGTGTGGAGAATCACATTAATAGTTTATCCTGTTCCTGTATGTTATGATTAGTTAAGTGTACGCCCCCTAAATTGGCAGATTGGGCATAATAGCAACACAGATTTCTCATTGATTCCTATTGGACGGATCCCCTCCCTATCCCGACAACTTCACATGCCTTCCTTTATATCTTCTTGCCCCTCGCTTTGTTCAAGAATCCTCTTACAGTGCCTTGACTTCAACTTCAACTTCCCAGACGTATCGGCAGAATCTCAGGAAATTTATCAAAATGCTTCGACGCCCGCGCCAGACTCTACCTGACCCGATAATCATCGAATTAGGCCAGACACTTGCACCCCTGGCCAATTTTCCATGGGGACCGTTGGCAATGACCTACTTGGGCGTTCCTATCGTGATCAATGTAAGATGGCTCACCTGAAATGGACATATTGTTTATTGACTGAGCTTCAGACGGCAACAATCGTCGTAGATGACAAGGACTATCAATCAGCATGTCAAAAGCTCAAGGACTCTGGCTTTAGAGCGACGGTTCCTGACCGCAGGCCCGCTCCTGAGATATTCGCTGCGCTCCCGAATCCAGAAGAGGCTTTGCAACTAGTCAACAAAGAATACGAGCGCCTCGACCAATCAACCACATTATTCGAATATCCAGTTGGTCACTACCTGGGTCTAAAGGTCAATTTAGTGCCAAATTCCTTCGCACATCTCCCGATGCTCTATATTACCGGAGAATCGAAGCAAGACCCTTCTAATCAGCCGCCGAACTACAACGTCTATGACAATATATTCCATCCACTTGAAGCTGCGTTGGTGGAGAGCTTTGTCAAAGGTGCTATTGATGATGAGCATCATGGAGGTTTAGACTGGGGACAATCACTGACCACCTGGGTGGCAATGATGGCAGCATATCTCGAGGTCAATAATGACATTCTTGATGCCTGCTCAGATCAGCAAGCAGTTGAATGGTTTAGTCTGAAATTTGGTCGAAAACACGAGGAAGAATTTGGCCCCTGGGACAGACGAGTCTCAAAGCGAATTGGATCTGGGAAAGAAATGCCCGTAGATATGAGAGGCAAACCTTTGCCCGACTGAGCTCCCCAGAATTACTGAATTTTCTTTTCTGCAATAGACCAAAGCAAGAGGAGTTTATGCCATTTACATAATATGGATTCAATATCACCATAAACAGTATTTTCTAAACCACAATATATGCATATAAGTATGCCTGATATTAACTCTATTTGAAATATGAGTTCAACCCCCCAGTGTGTCCTCTGTTCATTTGGTGAAAAATTACCAATTGTCATGAGTTTGGTCTATTTGCTTATCATTTCAGAAAAGATTGAATCAGAGAATCCTCCTCTAGCATACTGTCTATATTTCTAGCCTATTACTTTGTAGTATATACTGAGAAGTAGCTGTTAAAAAAAGGATATTGACCACGTTTGATCAATTCACCTACCGCGAAAACTCCCTGGGACCTCTGTATAGCATAATGCATATATGAAAGTGTTCAAAGCCTGGAATTATTATAGGTATACCTGTGGACGTAAATATGTGACTATACTGGGGGTATGGACTATACAACAATTATCAAAATTAAGAGAAGTAATCTTTCCTTGAAGGCGTGAACGATCCCACTAGAATAGTATAACTACTCAACAGACCCTTGATATATTTTATGTGAGGATAAAAATATACAAGTATCATTTCTACGATAATGCCAGCTAGCTACTTAACCTCCTCAGAAGTGCATCCCCCAGGCCCAGATAAGCCGGGGCTTATAGTTACCCCGGGGCCAATCACCGCCCGCACGATCTTGCTGATGTCGCTCCCCGCAATGCAACCTCTTGCGTTGCAACACCGACTGCACTGGAAACTCCTTTTACACAGCCCATGCCTCTTGCTCTTCTCGCCAACTTGAAGGAGTCTGCATACGAGGCCATATGCTGAACCGTCTAAGAAAGACCCATCTAATCTGCAGTGCCTTCAATCACCCTTATCACTAGCGACGGCTCCCCGCAACTATGAAGGAACCGCAACTCCCTCCTCCAGATATACCAGCCCAGCTCACCAACGGCCCAGGCCGGAGACCATTACGCTTTCTCGTCATCGGTGCCGGGTCCCGGGGAAATGCCTACGCGCGCGCCGTCACAACCGCCACACCAGGCACCATCCACGCCGTCGCCGAGCCGCATGAGTTCAAACGCCGCGAATTCGGTCGCAACTATATCTGGGGCGCTACCGGCGCGCCCACCGAAGGCCAGGAATTCGCCGACTGGCGCGAGTGGGTGCAATGGGAGACGGAGCGACGACAGCGCGCTGGCGCAGGCAAACCGACACCCACCGGCACAGCGTCTGCGCCCAGCACCGCTCCAGCCGGGGTAGACGGCGTCTTCATCTGCACGCTGGACGAGACACACGTCGAGATCGTGCAAGCTCTCGCCCCGCTGCAACTACACATCCTATGCGAAAAGCCGCTCGCGCTCTCGCTGGCAGACTGTCTCACCGTCTACCGCACGCTGCAACCACCAGCCGGCGCAGACCAAACCCCCGAACCGCCCACGACGATCTTCTCCATCGGCCACGTCCTACGCTACAGCCCGCACAACACGCTGCTCCGCAAACTCCTGCTCGAAGACCGCGTCGTCGGCGACATTGTCTCGCTCGAGCACTGCGAGCCCGTGGGCTGGTGGCATTTCTCGCACAGCTACGTGCGCGGGAACTGGCGGCGCGCCACCGCCGCGGGCGACGGCTCGCTGCTCACCAAGTCCTGCCACGACATCGACTTCATCCTCTGGCTGCTGTGCTCGCCGCCGTCGCTGGAGACGGCGCGCGCCGCGGGCCACCGGCCGCACTTCCCGCACACGATCTCGTCCGCGGGGTCGCTGACGCAGTTCCGGCGCGCGCGCAAGCCGGCCGCCGCCCAGGACGCGACGAATTGCCTCTCGTGCCCCGCGGAGCGCGAGTGTCGCTACAGTGCGCTGAAGATCTATAACGAGCGCCACTTGGCGCGGGGCCACACAAAGTGGCCCGTTGATATTGTCTGCCCCGACATCGAGGATGTGTACCGGGGGCACGGGGCGCAGGCGGCGGAATCGCATCTGCTTTCGCGGCTGCGGGAGGACTACGATGTTAGTGTGGATTCGGATGCGACGATCGCCGCGCGTCCGTGGTACGGGCGCTGCGTCTTCGAGGCGGATAACTCGGTGTGTGATGACCAGGTGGTTACTTTCGCCTGGGACGATGAGGAGACGGATCCGAAGCGACTCGCGAAGACGGCTACGTTCCATATGATTGCGCCAACGGAGAAGCAGTGTGAGCGCCGCGGGCGTGTCTACGGGACGACCGGCGAGATCGAGTATGATAGTAACAGCATCTCCATCTATGATTTTAGCTCGGCGAAGACGTCTGTCATTGATGTGCCCCGTCCGCCGCCTGAGCGAGCAGAGTCCCACGGCGGTGGTGACTATGGCTTGGCCCGGCAGTTTGTGAGCGCGGTGGATGGCGTGGAGAATGGTGGCTTGGATGTTGAGACGTCGCAAGCGCGGTTTGTCGGGTGTACGCTGGAAGAGGCGGTGATGAGCCATGCTGTGGTCTTTGCGGCCGAAGAGGCGAGGCGTGAGGAACGGGTTGTCCGATGGAAAGAGTGGTGGCCACAGAAGCTGAGCGCTTCAGCTGCAGCCTGGAAGACATGATTCGCTCTATGACTGTTGTCCCTGTGTTTTCAGTGGGAATGCTTTATGGCCTGATGATTCTATGAGTAATGAACTGCAGTTCTACTTTCAGCGAGAGGACAGGCTCGTATATCTAATGAATTGAAACCTTTGTTTTGGGTCTAGACTATACCACTGCGGAACGAAGAACATAATATTACTAGAATAAAATATTCCTGGACCGTATACTTTGCTACTGCAGTCATCCATCGTGTCTTCTCGTATCAGAAACGTAAGCCGTGATCACCATCCAGCGGGTCACACTAGAATCAACGCGTCCCTTAGGTCTTGACATCAGGCTCCTCGCGGCCCACGTATTCCTTGAACTTGAGCAGCGACAGAGCGAGGGCGATGTTCTCGCTCAGGTATTCTTGAGCGCTGAGGCCGAACTTGGAGCTATCGCTCTCGTAGCGCTCAACATACAGACGGATAGTAGCGCCGCTGCTGCCAGTTCCAGACAGACGCACAACGATGCGGCTGCCGTCATCGAAAGTAGCAAATAAACCCTGGTTCTTGGAGACGCTGCCATCGAGGTCGGTGTAGGAGAAGTTGCCAGCGTCAGTGACCTTGCGGGAAGAGATGGTGGAGCCGACGAAGGTGTCGCGGTTGGCGACCAGGTCGGACAGAGTGCCGACGACCTTGTTGGCGCCCTCACTGTCGACGTTCTCGTAGTCGTAACGGGTGAAGAAGGTACGACCGTAGGTCTTCCAGAAATCGTTCTGGATCGAGGCGATGCTGGGGGTCTCGTTGGGCTTTTGCTTAGAGACACCGGCGATGATGTTCAGCCAGGCCACAATGGCCCACACGCCGTCCTTCTCGCGGATGTGGTTGCTACCCGTGCCAAAGCTCTCCTCACCACAGATGGAAATCTTCTTGTTGTCAAACAAGTTGCAGAAGAACTTCCAGCCGGTGGGGACCTCGTAGCTCTGCAGGCCCTGAGCCTGGGCGACACGGTCGACGGCCCCAGCGGTGGGCATGGAGCGAGCCAGGCCGTAGACGCCCTGCTTCTGGAACCAGGGAATGAGCTTGGCATGGTGCGCAATGATGGCCAAACTGTCACCGGGCGAGACGAAGGTGTTGGCACCGTAGATCATGTTGCGGTCACCGTCACCATCGCTAGCGGCACCGAAGTGCACACCGTTCTTGTTAACGGCTTCGACAAGCTCGTGCGCATACACGAGGTTGGGGTCGGGGTGACCACCACCAAAGTCCGGCTTGGGCTCGCAGTTCATGGTGCTGCTGGCGGGCAGACCGAGCTCCTTGACGAAGATGTCCACGCCGTAGGGACCAGTGACACCGTGCATACCGTCGAAGAGAACCTTGAAATCCTTGTGGGAGCTGAGGAACTCCTTGATCAGATCGAAATCAAAGATCTCCTTCATCATGGTCACATAGTCGGCGGTCGAGTGGACGACCTCGACCTCGATGGGACCGTAGGTCTTGGTGCCGATGCTGGAGGTGTCAACGTCGGGGATGTCGGCGTAGTTGTAGGAGGTAAGGGACTTGGAGGTTTCGTAAATCTTGTTGGTGACCGTCTCCGGGGCAGGGGCTCCGTTGCACAAGTTGTACTTGATACCGAAGTCGGCATCGGGGCCTAGTCAAATGTCCGTGAGCAGCTAGCAACCAAGAGGCAACAACAGGGCGTTCTACTCACCACCCGGGTTGTGGCTGGCAGTCAGCAGAATACCACCAGTGGCCTTGCGCACACGGATCAGATTGCTGGCCGCGGGGGTACTGAGAATGCCATTCTGGCCGACCAGCAGCTTCTTGACACCGTAGGCGGCGCTGATCTTGGCAATCTTGGAGATCACCTCCGGGTTGTAGAAGCGGCCGTCACCACCAATGACGAGGAAAGCATCCTTGGCACCCTCTGGGATGGAGAGGAGGATACTGGTGATGAAGGATTCGGAGTAGTTGGGCTGCTGGAAGACCTTGACCTTCTTGCGGAGACCAGAACTGGAGCATTGTCAACCATGAATTGGTAAAAAAAATGAGGGGAGGGGAGCAATTGGTACATACGTGCCCGGCTTCTGGTCTGTGAAGGGCTGGATGGAGACTGTCTGGATTGACATGATGAGCCTGGTGAGGATTGGAAAGAGAAGGAGGGAAAGTTCACCGACTCGGGGCAAGGAGGGGCTGGCGTCATGTGTTGATCATCCCACTTGGTGCCACCGACACTAGACTAGTCGGCTCTGCTTGCCACGTTTTGCAACTTGCCCAGTTGTCTTGATGAAGCTGCATATCCTGCTTGCAATTGGGTTCTAAGAGACACCTATCAGTTGGATTATCCGTAGTCGTCCCAACTGGCTTCTACATTCTCGTGCCGAACCCTTCTTTTTCCCATGGGGAGAAATCAACATACCGCGGGGCACAAAGCTCCGCAACATTTTCCGTCCAAGCTGGTATCATAAAATAGAACAATTCGCAAAGAAAGAGGGAAAAAAAAGAGAAAAAGGTTATGGCGACACTTGCTCCGACAAAGGCTCATCCGAATAGCTTCTCCTTGTAGAATCGCATCTCCGCTATGCTCTCGAGAATATCATCGCGAGCTAGATGCACCTCCCGCTTGGGCGGCACTTGCGCCAGCAGTTCATCGCTGCCCCAACGGCGTGCTGCCTCCTTGATTGTACTAACATCCAGAATGCGGTAATGCAAGTGCTCCAGGACCTGGGCGTACGGCCCACGCGCCAAGAAGGCCTTGTCGGCGTGGACGCTGTTGCCGGCCAGCAACGCCGTACGCGATGTGGGGACGTAACGCCGGATGTAGGCCAGCAGCGAGTCGGCAGCAGCGCGTGGACTGGTGGTCGAGGCGCGTACAGCGGCGGTGAGACCCGTGCGGCCGTGGGTATCGATGCACCAGGGCGACATGCTGTCTAGGGTGGAGTCCGGCTGGTGGACGACCGTCTCGAAGCCGTCGGGCTCCAGCAGGCGCAGCTGCGAATCGGTGATAAAGCAGCAGATCTGGAGGATGTGGTCGTGCTCCGGGTCGAGGCCGGTCATCTGCCTTACTGGTTAGTACTGGCCGTTGCACTTGCTTGGTTGCACAGTGAGAACGAACCTCACAGTCGATCCAGACCAAGGGATCGTGCGAGCGGGCGAGCGGCATGGTGGTTGTTAGAGACTGAGCTGTGCGTACCGGCAAGTTCTGCCTTTTCTGTCAATGTCTTATTTCAGGGTCCACCTCGGATGGGACAGTCTCAGAGGGAGAGAAGCGGCGAGAAACCCAGAAATCCAAGGGGTGGAAGAATCTCTGACCTGGTGGAGAAAGCAGCCGGGCTGGCCCCGAATATGAGTCCTGCTGGTCCAGCTGCAGAATATCGACAAAAGTGCTGGTCTGAGGGGCCGCAGGTGTTGAACAAGCATGACGGAGGAGAAGGGAAGATGCACCGTGGGAAATCCAGCTTGGCCGAGATGGCTGCCACAACCTCACCACGGCGCAAGTTGTACTCCATGCTGGTCTCTGGTTCTACCTACAAACTACTCGGGGCGCTTCCCTAGATCAAGAATTACATGTGCACACATGAAAGCCTAAAACCAGAAATGTGTCACTCAACACATCTCGGCTGCAATTTTATGGACAAGTCGCCCTCTGGCAACGCAGCTAATGTATCTTCCCTTCAGAATGCTTGCTGTAGTGTAGACTGTGGACGTGACGGCGTAAAGGTAGGAAAACGAAAGATGGGCAACCGAATCGGTCCGCCAAATCGACGACAAAGCAAATCCTGCCTGTGGTCCAGCTGTTTGGTCCCTTTACATAGGAGAGAGTGTCTATCGACTCCAAATCCCGTTTAGGGGCTCTAGCGGAAAACCTCATCGTTCCCGGATCACAATTCCTCGTCGTCCTGCGGGGCTGGAGCAGCTGACCCCTGGGGGTTGAGGTTATCACCAAACGAGCCTGTACTGGGTGGTTTGGTCTCGTCCGCGCCAGGTTCGAGCACTTCATTGATGCGACTAGATGACTCTGCAATCCGACGCCGCAGGGCATTCTCGTCTGCGGTAGAGACGCTCGCTCGCTGTTTCTTCAATGGACTGCCCAGGAATCCATCCACAGACTCCACGGGAGGTTGAGCCTGCGCCTGAGGCTGCTCAGAGGTGCCGGCGCTGGGTGTGGTCTTCGGCGGGGTGGTAGAGCGCTCAGGAGCCGGGGGTGTGGTCCCGGAAGCCGGTGTATCAGTGGAAGTTTCACCACTGCCGGCGAAAGGCTCAGCGGAGTGCTGGCGCTTGAGCTGTGGAAAGATTAGTAAATCTGGACGATGGAAAGAGAGAAGACCCCGCAAGCTGGAGCGGAACATACCCGAATCTTGCGAACACCCTCCGCCAGCTCTCCCTGGCGCTTTATATCATCAGGGGACAAGAACCGGTCATCGTCCTTGCCCTCGTCATCATCGGCTTTGCCGAGAATTGGATTGTCGGTCTCGTCGTCATCACTGTCCATGTCATCGTCGTCCTTCTTGCCTTTCCGTGAGCTTTCTTGGTCCCGGAAATTGAGAAACCCAACAGTCCCCCCTGGCTTCAAGGGACCGAGATTGGCAAAGTCTGCTTGCAGTGACTTTCGCTTCGTAGCTGGAGTGTCTTGCGCTTTGGGATCCTTCAAGATGCCCATCTTCTGCAATTGCCCTGCGTATTGGACATGTTGTCAGCTATACCAGATATCGGTTTGCGGCCATAATGAGCTACTTACGTTCACCACGATACATAAAGGTGAAGATGGCGTAAGGCTTGTCAGTCGGGTCAATGCCAGTGACCGTCTGTGTACTGATGGTTGTCGGATCCAAGGACTTGGGTTTCGCAAAGCTCGTGGTATGATCGATGTCGGCATCTCCCCCGCCGCTATTATCCTGACCACCCTCATCGTCATCGTGCGCATCGAATTGCGGCGAATACTCGCCCCGCTTGATTTCGCCGGAGGCCAAAACGCGGAACAAGGCCACCTTGATCTGTCCAGTAGTCTCGGGAATCGGGTCGTCGTCGTCAGAGTCGGAGGATAGGTCGTCGTCGGAGACGTTTTCAAGAGGCGCTTTTGCGTCGTTGCCGTAGCGCATGATATTCTTGGGTTTCGAGGGGTTGGCTTCCATTTCCATCGCACTCTGACCTTCCTCCGCCCGCTTCGCACGGCGTTTCTCAACTTTCTGCCGCCGCCGCTCGATTTTGGCAGCTGCATCCTTGCCTTCTAGATCTAACCCATTAAGCCAGCGCTCCAGACCGACCTCACGGAAGAGGAACTCGCGCTCAGCAATACCCCCTCCCTCGGATTCGGGCACGCTGACCCAACGCGAGTTTACCCAGGTCTCTTCTCCCCGCCGCAGTAATGTAGCCACTTCTTCTTTCTGTCTTCCGTCGAAATAGATATAGGCCGCCACCGTCTCGTTGGGCGAGTTGGTCAATGCCTGGTAGGGCGCGACCGCGCCGGAGTACTGACCGCGCTCATTGGTTCCACCGGGTAGCCCTCCCACCACCTTCGGCTTGGGAGAGGGGGCCTCGGGGGTAGGTTTCGGGGCGGAGTAAGGGACGTCCTGGCCGGAGTTCAGGAGGGTGATGGAGATGGCGAAAGTTGATTGCTCCGGCTTTCCCTTGGTGGAATCGAGGACTTTGGGCGGGGGCACGGGGATGAAGCAAGCTATCCGCGATGCGCGCGACTGGCGCTGGATGGAGTATTCGGAGATTGGGCCATCCGGGGTGTGGATGCTCACGGCAAGACCTTTGAAGCAGGGCATGGCGTTTAAAGGTGAGAGGTGAGGGGAGGAGGTTCGCTTGGCGCTAATACGGATGTCCGAGGGCAATATAAACGGGGAAGAGCGATCGCCCCGCGCTAGAGAGGGAAAGTCGGACCCCCGGGCGACGACCGCAGGGAAAAGTTGAATCTGACACGGACGAGGGACCAAGTGAAGCTTCGTGAACTTTTTTTGTCCCGCGAGGGGTTGCGAGGGAGCTATAGGAGAGGCGGTCAGGATGGTGGAATTTTAATCTGGCTAGGTGCTCCTAGCAACCCACTGGGTCGGGACCCCACCGTTGCTGCTGATATACGGAGGCTGGTCGAGTGAAGCTTTTGTGGGGGGAGCAAGAGCGAAGGTGAGAACGCGAGGGGGCGAGAGCGGACGGCGCTTGGCTACCTCTCACAGTCGATGGCAACGTCCACAGTCAAGAGGCCGACAGGTCCACACGGACAGCCATGGAGAGCAGAGTAGAGTAGAGCAACAAAAGATGCCGGTCTTGGGCAAAGGAGGGGCGGAGGTGGACCAAAACATTCTGCCCGTTCAAACTCCACGTGATGCACCTTATTACTGGAGCGTGACTGCGCGAGCCCTATGACTTGAACTACTGCATCTGACTGCTTTGCTTCCTACATAGTGCTACGATTCGCATTTTGCTGTCCGCTGGTGACATTGTCTCCTGGACAACTCCAGTTGAGTATTCTCTTCGTCATCCTCCACCGTACCCACATCACCTGACCCCTTACCATGGATGAGCCGCAGTACCCCGGGCCCGCTCTACTAGTTAACTAATACAGTAATCCCCCGTTAAATTCGAATGATCCAGGCTGTCAAAAACATTCAATTTAATAGGGATTGAACTTAGGGGGTGAATTAGTACATATATTACATTTCTATATCGCGTGATCTATACGAGCTTTATCCTGATGTAGAGGTCCCAAGGAATTTATGCAGCAGGTATATCAGGCGAAAGTTAGGTACTCAATAAACTTTCTTAACAACTACTTCTAGTCATGTAGCTACTTACGCAGATATATATGTAAATATAATTGCGAATATCTTTAAGGAATCAATAATTAAAATAGGATGCTAAATAGAGTAGGAGGATTGATATTGTAATTGTTCGGGCTAGTTCTTCCTCAGAAAATCGTTCGGTCTACTGAGGTTTCGAATTAAGGGGGTACTACTAACGGGGGATCACTTTGCGCAGGATGTGACGGAAATGGCGGAAGTCTGCCCCTGAGTAAGGGCGACGACCCACAAGTCAATTCCCAAGATATCATAGCTCATTGCCCATTATGAGCGCAGAATAGCAAACGAAGACATGTGCCAACTGAGGTTCTGCCTCTCAAAGTCCACAAGCTGGGCCAATAGAACCGCATACCACAGCCCGAATATCCAAAAATCCATCACGCAAATCAAGTATCAAGACTTGATATCCGCAGACACCACGCTGTGCCTCCGCACTTCTTCCGCCACCTCGTCGCCGGCTGCTAAATGGTCGAGTTTGTACAGTGGCTCTAGTTCGACGTCCCTTCGCAAGATGTAGCGTTTGATCCACCAGGGCAACGCCTTGCAGACCTGGTAGTGCATGTGGACCCGAGTGGGAACTGCAAAGATATAGTCGAGCTCCTCCAAGGTCCGCTGTTTGGTCTCGGGAACCCAAAGGAAGATCATGACCAGCGCCGTCACGTTCAAGCCGCTGTCCTGATAGTTAGACACCATGCTAGGAACCCGTATTCAAGAAGATTAAGACTTACGCATAAAAGCAAAAGGCTCCAGTAGCAGTCATCGCCCATAACATGCGGGGAAACGTAATGGAAAGTACGGCCGCCCATCCTAAGCAAGTGGCCACGGCCCATGACATACCAACCTCTGAGGTAAGGCAATTAGTTTTGGTAGTCATGTCGAGTGTCTTCGGATACGTACCACGGTGAGACAGCGGAAAGACTTCGGCAGAATAGGTAAATGGCACGGGGCCTTCTCCCGGCGAGTAGAAAGCAGCGAACAAGAAGATGAAGAGCGCGATCGTGCCCAGATGAGCTCCTCCATTCCCGGGCACGTAAAAGCAGAATCCAGCCGCAAGCAAAGTCCAAGCCATTTGGGGAAATGTGAAAAGCAAAAGAGCGCGCCGTCCGTAGGTGTCAATCGTCCAGACTGCGGGGAAGGCGAACAGGAAATTTACCAGGCCAAATCCCCACGAGGCAAATAGCGCCTGAGTATCATCTGCGCCTGCATTCTTGAAGACAGTACTTGAGTAGAATGCAATAATGTTGACTGGAGGCCGATTAGGCAATGTGCTAAGGTGGTTTGGTAGGGTGTAATGTACTTACTTCCACACATCTGCTGAGCAATCATGACGGTGAACGAAGCGAGAGTAGCGCGGCGGACGCGAGGAATGGTAAATAGTTCAATAAAGCGGGTCACGTAGTTGCTTTGGCCAATGAGGCTCTGCTCGATCTGGATCTGAGAATGAATGTAGTAAAGGTCCCGGGCGGCTTGCAAAGGTGTGTTGCGAAGACGGCAAAGAGACCGGTATGCCTTGTTCATCTCACCTCTCCTGATATACCAGCGAGGAGACTCGGGGCAGAAATAGACACCGATCACAAGAGGCACAGCAGGAATAAAGGCAGATCCAAGCTGAAGACGCCAGGACAGTTTCCCTGTATCCTTGACCGCCAGGTTCGCACAGAAGCCCAGAAAGATGCCAAATGCCGTCCAAAGCTGCCAGCACATCACAAGGCCACCACGGATAATGGCGGGAGTATTCTCGGCACAGAAAATAGGGATAGTAGAGGCTTTCAAGCCCATCCCGAGACCAAGTAACAGACGGGTGATAAACAGTTGGGGCCAGTTCTGAGTGACGGCAGATCCAATAGGGGCGAGAACACAGAAAATAGCAGAGATAAAGATGGTACCACGGCGACCAAGGATACGGTTGCACGGATCCGACATCCAGCAGCCGATCACGGCACTAGCTATGTATGGGGCGGCATTGACAACGCCGACAAGCCACTGGTTCCTAACACTCGCATCTTCCGGGATACCAAAAGCAACCGGGAAGGACAAGTTAGCACCATTCGAGCCGGTCTGATCCCATCCTCTGTTGAAAGTCAGCAATAATCCCTTCATATTCCTACTCCTAAACGTACTGCACTGCTGCACCAATGGAACAGAGAATGATGGTAAAGTAGAGTGCCTTGGGCTGGCGCCACTTATGAAGAACCTCGTCTCGCAACGCTGTGAGTTCCGTCTCCGTGAGGTCTGGAACCGACTCAAACTCAGCAGGATCACGAGCGACAAGTGCGCCTTTCTTTAGTTCTGGCAGGATGTCGGTGACGTGATATTCTTGGGCAAATGCTTCCACATCGCGGAGCACCTGCGACTGATTCAGGTCGGCAAGCGGATTCTTGATCCTAGAGACATACTTGTTAGTACCTAGAATCAACGAAGGCAAGATCCTGTCGGAGGAATAAAAATTTGAGGCACATACTTGGCAGAAATATTGTTGTGCAGGTTCACCTGCTCAACATGACCCTTCTCTGCACTACTTTGGGCATCAAGATACCTAATTCCACGTTAATTTACCATTCTCCCAGTATTTCAAGAAGACCAACCCAGGCGGAGGTTCGATCTGTGTCACTGTTTCCTTGTCCATGCTGCCGAGGAATCCGATTTGATCAATGGTTCAAGTAGGGACAGGAGTCAATAGAGTCCGTTGAAGAGAGACAAGCACAGCGGCTACACGAGAGCAGCCCAGCCTCGAGATGGGAAGACAGAAATCAGCGGTGGCAACAAGGAAGATAAAAAAAAAGCTCCAAGGGGAGACCGCCGCCTTTTATGCCTTAATGCAGGTGGAAGCCTCGTCCCTTCTCAGACCAGCCCATTTGACAAGAATAGCAAAATCTCATTGGATCCTCATAAGACATCGGATGTCAAGATCCATTGCGGCTAGCCCTAGAGCAGCGCTAGTCTATTGGCCCAAGGACGGATGTCCTGAAACGGGGTACCCCATTCCGGGGTCAGAAGCGTGGGGAGCTGCTCATCCGCCCCATGGGGAGGATCCAAAGCGAAATAAAAGCCGCAACGCTTTCTTGTCTTGGTTCTGGACAGGCAGGCGGCGCCTTCTTGGCGCTAATCCTTTTCTCAAAAGGCAATGTGCTGCCCCAAGCTGTTCTTGTTGTCTAGTTCCCCGCCTCAGCCAGTCATACGTGAGCTCTTGGCCCTCGCGGAGGCCCTAAACGCCTCTCGCACCCCCAGAAGAAGGATCGAGAGGGGATTGACGGCTGGCTATACGAGCTATCCTGCGTGATACGGATCGAGAGGGCCGGGATCCCGGTCCAGGAAGTTCAGAGTGGGACCGTGTATGACCGATATCTGGGCGCTGTCAGTTGGAGACCCTCTCCGGTTGCTCGACGGTGCACTCGACTTTGATTCGTCTGCATGCTAGCACGATGCCTCCCTTGCTCGCCGATGCCCATGTGGTGGACCCGGAAATGGAAGGAGTGACCCGCGAAATCTCCTGTGATCGCCGCACTCGCCATGACGCTGAAATCTATGGGGTGGCGAGGATGGCATAGGAGGGTAAAACACCACAGTCTTCGCCCTCAATGCGGCCCGAGATGTCTTCTCGCTTGGTTTTATTTCCCGTGGCGGACGTTGTTTCGGGCCATACTGGTTCTTCATGATTCGCTGGAAGGAACCCCCCTTGGCCACTGGGTGGCTGACTTTCAGACCGAAACGCGATGACCACGCTGGATCGGGTTTAGATCCCTGTGAAGGTTCACGCTCGGCAAGACGATGGTGGCTTGAGTTCGACCGGTGAGCGAAAGGGTCTCCTTTCGACTGGGAAAGTCCAAACTTCCACACGGCCTGAGAGTTCACCAAGAGAGTTCCGAAGGTGATTTTTGACCCGCGGTTGGTCCATTCGCTCGCAGGAGAGAAGGGGTTTCTCCACGCGCGACGCATGTGGAGCGCGGGGGAGAATGGGGGAGAATGGGGGAGAATCTGGGGTTGGACGAAGTCCCAGCAACGAATTTGGCGAATTTTGGGTTTTGTCCGCGCCCAACGCTAATGCATTCCTTATTCGACTTCCTAACGCGTCACAGTTGCCTTTCTCCCCTCGGGCCAGCTTTCCCTCCCGAAACGGCCGAATCCAAGCCGCCCAGTCTGGCCCCTCCGCGAGAATTGGTACTGTCAGATCAGACCTTGAAGCCGACGCGGCTCGTCTCTGCGCCGGGGAATTCCTTGCCCCCTAGTCCTGTGCCCCGTCATCCTAGCGTGACGAGACGAGGACGGCATCAACTGGGCCCAATAGCCTCGTCCCAACTAACTCCACCTGGCGCCCGCATGTCTAAGCGCAGGGATGGGGACAGCCTTGCCCGGGCGCTGGGAGGTGACACGGACAGTGATCGCATCATTCATTTTCTCCGGCGAAAGATGCGGGGATGATCTCGGTGCGGCTTGAGCGAAGCCATTCACCTTGTCTAAGGTGACAACGCGATGGTTGAGGCTTTGAATCCTGTGGGGGATCAGCTGTCCATCTAGCCTGATGCGGCCAACGATCTGGGGTTCAGGATGGCTGAATCCCTTCTTAGCCCAGTGCAAGTCATGATAGCGGATGATGCGAATATCTGGCCGGAAACCGACTCCAGTTGGCGGGCAGGGTTGAGCAGCATCTCGAGTCTGTCACCCCTCGGGGCTCCAGCCCGAGCCTCATTCAGTAAACCCCAGGTGAAGAGGCTCACTTCCCTGTCAATGATTTCTGTGATATGGAAAGGACAAGGATAGTACATTAACTTGCGGCCAATCACGGCACGAGCTTCACACCTCGGCCAGATTTTAGCGCGGCTGATCAGACGCTGTGCATCGCATGGCTTGGCCAGTGCAACTGGAATTAAGAGCGATTAGACGGCCCTCGTCAAGGCAGGATAGAGTAACGTCGGGCAAGATGGGTCGAGAAGCCTCCTAAGGTCTCGACCATCCACAGGGCTCCAGGTGTAACTATAGAGACGTAATCTACAAGTGAGCGCCGCATCTGCTTATCCTATCCATTCATGGCCCAAACACAATAACCATTATGAAATCTAGCTGTTTGTATATTGGGGACAGACATGACCTGATTGACCATAGCCAGTGCACCGTCTAGGGGTCTTGGCTGCCGGAGTGGGTGATATAGAAGAATGTACATAGAGGACAGGCAGGAAATTCTCAGTTGGCATCTATCACAGGGAGGCAAAGAAACACAATACATCCTTTCTACCATAATCAAATCAAGTCTGTAGAACGGGAGACGAATTTCGAAAAGATCAGGTTACCAACTAGATCTCGCCGGGTCGATAGCTCCGCCAGGTCTGGAAGCCAAGCTGCTCATAATATCCCTCCAAAGCGACCCAATCGATAAAGACACCTTCAACTCCGCGACGCTTCATATCCTCGATTGCATGGCAAAGAAGCGCCAGTCCAATACCAGACTTTCGGTACTCGCGATCAACGCCCACAGCACCGATCAGACCCGTCTTGGGGCCGCAAATCTGAGGAAATGCCCATACATAGTTCAACTGAGGCGAGATGGGACCCAACATCAATGTCCATCCAACCTGCTGTCCTTCTGCATTGAAGGCAGCCATTACACTCGACGGATATTTGCTTGGGTGGAGCACGACATATGCTTGCACCCAGCTCTGGACGGACATTAGCTGACAAAACCCGCCGGGGAAGGGCTTCTGGGCTCTTACCGGATTGTGGGAGAAGTTCTTCCTCTGTCCAATCAAACAGGCTTCATAGTCCTCGGGCTGTAAGGGAGCGAAGCGGAATCCCCGTTCCCGTGCACGAGTGACATACTTCTCCGGCGATTGGAAATTCCGAACATCCTGGTAAAGGTCAGTCGATCTCGCATCCGGAGGGCTGAGACGGAAGCCGCGGTGGATGAAGAACTCTTGGACTGTCTCGGGGAGATCACGAGGTACTCCAGGCCAGAATCGAGGGAATGAACTGCCAAGCTTCAAACGATTTATGCCGTATTTAGTTCTAAAGTAGGAGCGAGTCTCCGTGAGGAGCGAGGTACCGATCCCTTGATTCTGGTACTTTGGAGACACAGCTACCACTGCAATAAAGACAGTCTCTGGTTCTCCTTCGGATTCGGAATAGGCAAGACAGAACCCAACAAGCTCTGACCCAACACGAGCAACAAAGTGGTGCCCATAAGGGCGAACAATCAGGATATGTAAGCTCTTTGCTGGGAGATCATAGGTTGGCAAAGCCGCTGACCAGATAGATACCATTTCATCAAGATCTTTCGCTGCATCGAATTCCGTGATAGTTGCGGCGCACTTTGGCGAAGCGCTCGGTCCAACTGGAAGAGAGCCTCGGGACTCTGCAATTCCAAAAATGATATTGGCGGCCACTGAAAAAGCTTCCACTGTGGGTTCATACGTGGTAATGTACGTTTGGATATCCGAGGTCTCCAGAAAATCATAGGGGTTGCTCGCAGCAATAGCCACCAGCGACCGAACGTGCCGAGGAAGTTCATGACCAAGCGATTCCTGGTACGGCGATTCCCTTGCGTTTAGGGAGGCAAAAATGACAACATCCGCGGATTTGAGATCCTCCCATTGCTCAGACAATAAACCAGTTTCACCATACTTGATTTCTGTAACAGAGGGGTTGTGAAGCCGAAGGACGTCGAGGAATGGAGAGGAATCATATGACCCCTGTCGGCCCATGCCTTCTCCATCTACCGCACCTCCAATGGGCGTCTTGTCCCCCGGGAAAAGAAAAATGACTTTGGAGGTGCTCGACACTGGAAGTGCCCCGGAGCTGTCTCGCACCAGAGTGACGGAGCGCTCGTATGCATCTTTGGAAACGGCCGAAGCCTTTTCGTTGAGGGCATCGAGTTCAGAAAGACTATTTTGGCGCAAAGCGAGATCCCAGTTCAAGAAATGTTCCTTCACATGAGCGACGCGACGACATGCGTCTTCCAGTCGAGAAGAGCTAATCGCACCAGATTGAACAGCCTCGCAGACCTTTTTGATGGATCCGACTTGCACATCAAAGGTATGGCACAGCATGATGCTATCGCTTCCGGCCTGCAATGCCAGAACTGAGCCTTGTTTCGAGCCATACGTCGAGCGAACTCCATCCATCTCCAAACAATCGGTGATGATCATTCCATCGTAAGCCATATCTTCGCGCAAGATTCCAAGGGCCTTGGGGGACAATGTAGCGGGAAGTTTGTCATCGATACTTGGTAGTGAAATGTGAGCTGTCATGACCGTCTCAATACCTTCAGCCACAGCCCGTCGGAACGGAATGAGTTCACAACGCTCAAGCTGATCTCTTGTTTTGGGGATTACTGGCAGCCCATAGTGCGAATCCACAGCGGTATCGCCATGACCGGGGAAGTGCTTCACACTGGGAACGATCTTCTGCTCTCGTAGGCCTCGCGCAGTTGCACTTGTAAAGCGGCCCACAAAGTCCGGATTGTCACCGGGACTGCGCACTCCAATTACAGGATTCCGCGGCTGGGAGTTTATATCGCAAACGGGCGCATAATTCATGTTGATGCCGAAGAAACCCAATGTCTCGCCAGTGACTTTTCCTGCCTGGTAGGCAAGCTCCGGGTCGTGTGTTGCCCCCAATGCCATCGCTCCAGGGAGCTGGGCAGCAATTGGGGGAGACACGCGGGTGACCAAGCCATTTTCCTGATCGATCCCAATCAAGAGAGGTCGCTGATGTCCGGCTAACCGAGCCTCGTTTTGCAGGGCCCAGGTCAACGCCTTTCCCGATGTTCGTGTCAGTGGCAGTGTCGGCAAGTGGGAAAGAAAAGAGGGCCAGTTACTTGGAGTTGTTCTGCACTTTGAAAGTTGCGCGAGAAAAGAACAATGCCGCCAACATGATAGTCGTGGATCAAAGTCTTGATCTCTGGGCTCGGAATGCAGCCGTGGAAGCCAACCGCAAACAGCTGTAGTCGTCAGTGGAGTGTTGATCCGGGCTTGTCAATCATGGCCTACCTGGCCCACTTGCTTCTGGAGGTCGGTTGAGATCATCATCGCGCCGCAGACTTGAGTCGATGCGATGGCAGTTGGTTGGCGCGGGGAATCCCAGGTTGATAAGTGGGCTTGGCCCCATTGGAGCTGCTGCCTTGGGGTCCACTCGTCTTCAATGCAACGTCTCATCGCCATTCGTTGCTACTCTTTCGCGAGCAGAACGGCGTGAGTTCATTCTGGGCGACAGATAAGAAGTGCTGGAAGAATGCAAGTCCCAGGACTGCGAAGGCGGGCGGGGTAGAGCAGCCCAGCGCCAAATAAGGCATGAGACTGCCAACACGCCCGGCATTCTACACTTCACAGCTCCCCGCGAGCTGATTTGGCCCCCGGGGTTAGAGATTCAGACCATGCAGGACTTACCACGCCAGGAGCTTAACAACAGGGAGCACTCATCAAAAAATGATGCGGCCGTGGAAGTGGCAGCCACGTCGGCTCTGCCTCGGCACACCTTAGCGGAGTATGAGCAGCTATTCGGAGTCGATGAAGATGCCTACGAGCAGCCTACAACCACCAGAAAAGAGCTCTGGTCCTATTATCTTTACTACAATGGTGGGAGTTGATATATCACTTGAGGAATTCCCCTTCTGGCGCACAATACTGACATGAACCATCGATCCGCAGGCGACAATGGTGTTGGCCCAGGATCTTACAGTCAAGCCCTGTATGAGCAACCTGGCAGGTCAGACTAGAGATGCTTGGGAACCTTCATTGACCTTGAACAGGTTCCAGTGGGCCCTGAACGGCGCAGGGTATCAGCCCGGCACCGATCCTCCCCAAGCCTGTACTGATTCGTCGTCTTGCGTGGTCCCTTGGGCTGGGGGAACACGATCTACGTCCTCGGTTGTTTTAATCGCGAACGGACTCTGCTTTGCCTTCATGACAGTGATTTTTGTGTGGCTTGGCAGTGCCGCAGATTATGGATCGTTCGGTCGATGGCTGCTCCTCATTCTAACGGTCGTGTGCTGGGCGCTGCAGTACGCCATGCTAGCCATTCGACATCCCAGCCAATGGCCTGCGGCAATGGGAATGTACGTTGTTGCGTATATTGCCTACGGGGCAACTCTGGTCTTCTATGGTGCTGTATTCCCTCGACTTGCACGATACACGCCCCATGTTCGCAAGGCACGGGACGAGCTGAGAGAAGGGAAGATTGACCAGCAAGAGTACGACGCCATCGAGTCTTTGGAAAGAAATCACATCAGGTGATATATGACACAAGCCATATTTACCCAATGACTATGAGCTAATGAACACGATAGCAATATCTCAACTGCACACAGTAACATCGGATATTTCCTCACTCTAGCACTCAACCTGAGCGTCCTGCTCCCGATGCAAAACGACAACTACTCCAATAACCTCGCACTTTGCCTGACTAACTCCTGTAAGACATGCCTGGAATCTCGGAGATTTCATTTCTGACAGCTACACAGACTGGGTGGTCCTCGGCATATGGTGGTTTCTGTTTCAACAGAAGAGACCTGGACCTAAGGTCCCCAGAGGCTCCAACTATGCCACCATTGGCTTCAAGCAAATTTGGCTTGCTATGCGAGAAGTTCGGTCCTTGCCACAGACATTCTTATATTTCCTGGCGTATTTTATGCTTGCTGATGGGCTGAATACAACTGGTAAGTGGCTTGTAAATCCAAGAGGGGTCCTTACTGACAGCCCACAGGAACCCTCGTCAGCATCATCCAGAATGACTATGTCTCATTCTCCTTTCTGCAAATAACCTACCTTGGTATCACACAGGCTGTTTGTTCAATAACCTCTACTTTCGGGTTCTGGTACATCCAGCGTTACTTCAAGTTCAAGACGAAGACCATGTTCCTAGTCACCAACTTCTTTAGCGTCTTCATTCCATTCTGGGGCATGCTGGGACTATGGACGACTCGAATTGGCTATCACAACCGTGTATGTTTCCGTGGGGAATTCCGCCTTGGGAATCTGTATTCTAACAGCCCTTAGTGGGAGTTTTACTTCTACAACGTCGTATTCGGGCTTTTCCAAGCACCATACTATGCGGTAAGACCATTCTATGCTCCTTGGAATATTGCTAATCGTTTTCTGCTACAGTACGCTCAAACCATGATTAGCGAGCTCATGCCCCGCGGGTACGACAACATGTTGTTCGCGCTCTTCGGGATCACCAACCGTGCCGTAAGTGGCCTATCCTATCTTAGAACCGAATCATTACTGACCAGGATTCGGACAAAGTCTTCTATCATTGGTCCAAATGTCATTCAGGCTATCATAAATGATACTCGCAACAACTGGATGGGGTTTCCCTTCTTATTCGCTGTGTGCTTCGCCGCAATGCTTGCGATCGGATTCGTGGACATCGAGAAAGGTCGAGAGGACTGCAGAAAATTTACTGAGCAGCGGAGAGCGGACCGAGTGGTCGCAGAAAGTGGCCTCACTCCTGGAGCAATCGCGAATGGAAAGATTCCTGGGACAAGCGAAGCTGTTCCTACATCAGAGGATATTGGCTCTTGAGGAATAGAGAAAGCATGGCTACATTTTCTGCAAAGATTGAAGAGCAAGCTCATTCAGTTCAGCAATGACATTATCAACTTAGACTATATTATGTAGATGGCTGTTGGTTCGCCGAAACACACGTAACCACAGTTGATGTTTTCGGCTCCTGATTAATGCGATGCCCGCCCTGAGGATGCACAGTAAGGCCATTTATCTGCAAGCTGTCTTCCTGGACGCAGAGAAGCAGGCAACCCCAGACAGCTCCCAAATCGAGAAAGGGAAACTGAGGTCCGGAAACTATTAATTCCTCAACGATATTTACAGATCTATTTGCCTACCCATGTAGGTACACAAGTATCTACCTAAGTAGCTACACGACTAGAAGTAGCTGTGCGAAAGGGTATTAAACATTTCTGCCTGATATATCTACTACAAACCTTCCTTGGCACCTCTATAGCAGGACAGAGCCTAGTATAAATCGAGTAATTCCTATTTCCTGGATAATTTAAAGTCAACAGGGGATCACTGTACACCTCGCTACTGTCCAGGCGAAAGTGATTCCCACAGAAGCTGGAGAAGAACTAGCTCGATCTAGTATGGGGGCTGAACGCGATAAGCAGCACTCGGGCGTTTTCCTTTCTTTTTTTTACGGCTATCTCTCCGTTATCGCGATGCGGCCGACACGGATTCTTTTCCGCTCTGCTGGACATCGCTCAGCTGTGGCAACGAGGTTCCCCACGGCATTCTGCCCGAATCATTGGGCGCGATGTCTCGAGGACGCCGTTTGGCTGCCCGGGCGCTTTTCCTGCGTTTTTTTTCCCCTGCCCTGCGACTTGCACTGTGAATGCGACCCCCTCCGCCGATCCTCGGCCAAAGACACCCAACGCCGAAGGGTCTAGCGGTGGCACTTTTTCTCTCTTCTGACTCACAATTCTGTTGGGTGATGTACTCAATGGCAGCTAGCCTCTCCCCCGAGCTTTTGATTTGATTCCAATTGCAAAGTCGGCTGTGTTTCAACATAGGAGATCGGAACCTTCGAAGTATGAGTCCGGAAAGTCGCCGTTGAAGAACCAAGAGGGCTTTTTGCTTTGAAGATTTCAGTTAACAGGAAAATATACAACATTCTCTGCTGGACTCCGGGGACCATATCGACCATCCACTCTATAGAGCACAGAATTTCAGGACGTGTTCGCCATGGCCCCGTCACATTCATCCTCGAGCATCGAGGAGGCCGAAACTCCGATAGAAGAAAGAGAGATCAGAGTCAGCAAGTCACAGCAAGGACCCGAGGCGTCAAACGAACTACATCTTGTTCAAAGCCACCTCTCCCATCATGACATGCCGGTGACCAACGAGTTCCGGGAGGTCGATGCCGAGCAATACCTGCGTTTCTCGCCCAGTCGCAAAATGGTCATCGTCTTCGTATTATCATTCTGCTCCTTCCTGGCCCCAATCTCTTCAACTTCGATTCTGTCCGGTATTCCCGAAGTGGCAAGCACCTACAACACCACCGGTAGTATCATCAACGCCAGTAATGCACTCTACCTAGCGTTCATGGGGATTTCGGCTCCATTCTGGGGACCATTCAGTCAAGTGTGGGGACGACGTCCGGTAAGTAGTCGCCCTAGCGCATATGGATTCCGGATTCCTGGGCCAAGGAGCTAATCGCCGCGTAATAGATCTTCCTCATAAGCGCCTCCCTCTTCTTTGCGTTTAGCATTGGCACCGCGCTGGCTCCCAACCTGCCCGCGTATTACATCTTCCGTGTTCTTACGGCCTTCCAAGGCACATCCTTTTTGGTGGTAGGCAGTTCAGCCATTGGCGATATCTACGAGCCACGAGCGCGCGCAACAGCGCTGGGCTGGTTCCTCTCCGGCACGCTGATCGGGCCTGCCTTCGGCCCCTTTATCGGTGTACGTCTTCCCTGCTCTCACCCGATCCTGCTACAAGCCAGCTAAAGAAATGCCGTGCAGGGCGTGATTGTGACATTTTGTTCCTGGCGAGTGGTTTTCTGGCTTCAGACCGCACTAGGCGGCTGCGGCACACTACTCGTGTTCTTCTTCTTCCCAGAAACATACCCAAACCTCGACAAGTCGGACGTCTCCGAGAGGACCCCGATGCAAAAGGCCCAGTTCCTCTG
Organism: Penicillium hispanicum; assembly: GCF_028827665.1. Taxonomy (NCBI): domain Eukaryota; kingdom Fungi; phylum Ascomycota; class Eurotiomycetes; order Eurotiales; family Aspergillaceae; genus Penicillium; species Penicillium hispanicum. The sequence goes on from NW_026623193.1 coordinate 2,783,130, forward strand.
GCATCGCGTGTCGCCACTCCGGGTCGGCGTTCTTCTATTTTCCTACCCAAACCTCTTCTTTGCTGGCCTAGCGGCCGGTGCCCTCGTTTGGAACCAGTATTCCCTGCTCACGCCGATCCGGTATGTGCTGAACCCACGATTCCATCTGACCAGCCCCATCCAATCCGGTCTCTTCTACATCGCCCCGGGCTGTGGGTATCTCGTGGGTACGTTCATGGGTGGCCGGTGGGCAGACCACGTCGTCAAGAAATGGATCCGCAAGCGCGGCGGCAGACGCGTGCCAGAGGACCGGCTCAAGTCGTGCCTGGTGTTTCTTGGGATTGTCATCCCGGGCTGTATTCTCGTGTATGGCTGGACAGTCGAGAAAGCCGTTGGCGGCATCCCGGTGCCTGTGCTGGCGATGTTCCTCCAGGGAGTAGCCCAACTGTTCTGCTTTCCCAGTCTGAACACCTACTGCCTGGACGTGATGCAATCCAAGGGCCGCAGTGCCGAGGTTGTCGCGGGCAACTACATGTTCCGGTACGTGTTTGCGGCTCTGGGCTCTGGGGTTGTGCTGCCAGCCGTGGAAGCTATTGGCGTTGGGTGGTTTAGTACCATCAGCGCGTTGTTCCTGATTGCCTCGGGGCTTTGTGTGTGGGCCACGACCATCTTTGGTGATAAGTGGCGTACTCAGGTCGATGACAGAAACCAGCGTAAGGCAACTAAGAAGCTGGAAGCTGTTTCTGTCCAACGAGAGAGTGAGAAGGCTGGGGAGGTATGAGTCTCGTCCATGGTATCTATGAGATATAATACCACATCGACGCGACTCTGACCTCCGCAGGATGATGAACAAACTGCAAAATTAGACATAGAGTATTTAATTCCCCTTTTCTCCCTGTTCAGATTGGCATCTACAAATATATTTTCAAGTTGTTAATACCACGGCTGAAACTGAATGGTTCTCAATAGCTACTACTTACCAGAGAAATGATGCCTATAGACTAGTCCTGAGATAGAGTGATATGACCTTCGAAAGGTTCTAGGATAAATCGAGTTTCGAAGGAGGGATTTGGCCAGTCTTGGTGCCCTTAACTATGGTAACATAATTAGATCCAGTCGCAGGAAATTGCTCGATTGAATTCGGTTTCGATATTAAGAAGGTCCAAATTAACGGGGAATCACTGTATCGTCGCCCTCAAGAGACAAAACTAAGGAAAAAAGGGCAACGGGCATGTGGCGGATGCATCCACACACTAGGCACATGTCACTCGTGTAGACTAGGCATCGGCGACTGCGCTAGGGCTCTCGCTCTCTCCCTCTCTCGGCCCCTAAGAGCCCTGGGTGAAACCTGCAGTGGCTGCGGCGTCAACGATGAAACAGTGTGGCTGCTTCGCGACCAAAACGACCCAAGATCGGCCCTTGGCACCATGACGTTATCGCCATCCTCCTGACCGCCAACCACTTCAACCTCCGTCTCCCCCGCTCGATCTCGGGCAATTCCACATCTTATCTGTGCAGGGTGTTTCAGATTATCTACCGGTTTGTCGTCCCGCATTCGAAAAAAAAAATGTCGTCCAAAAAGGAGCCCCAGAGCGCTGTGCCCGCCAACAGCAAGGGTTCGTGGTCAAGTTTCCTTAAGGTGGGTTACGTGTGCCACATGTGAATGCCATCAATCCTCCATTACGTCGCGCTGACCGGAATCCAGTCGATCGCCTCCTTCAATGGCGATCTCTCCTCCTTGACCGCTCCTCCATTTATTCTGTCTTCGACCTCTCTCACCGAATACTCTGCTTACTGGGCCGAGCACCCCGCCGTCTTCGTCGCCCCCGCGAAGGAGTCGGACCCCGCGAAGCGCGCCTTGTTGGTGCTGAAATGGTTCCTGACCACACTGCACCAGCAGTACTGCAGCCGCAGTGAGAAGCTGGGCAGCGAGAAGAAACCGCTGAACCCCTTCCTCGGCGAGCTATTCATCGGAAAGTGGCTCCCAGACACTGATCCGGAAGTGGGCGAAACGAAGCTGGTCAGCGAGCAGGTTAGGTAAATTTTCCCCCAATCACCCCTGACCATCGTTTGTCGGATGGATTTCTGATCTCGGATGTGCAGCCACCACCCCCCGGCCACGGCCTACGCGATTCGAAACGAGAAACACGGAGTTGAGGTGAGTGGAGCACGATGCCCCGCCGGAGCACGGCACATATGATCATGCCCTAACTCAATCAATCTTGCGATCGTAGTTGCAAGGATACAATGCCCAGAAGGCTTCCTTCTCCAGCACTATCCAAGTGAAGCAGATTGGACACGCCCTCTACACCCTTACTCTGCCCAGTGGCGAGAAGGAGCGATACTTCATCACGCTCCCGAACCTGCACATCGAATCCCTCATCTACGGCACTCCATTCGTCGAGCTGGAGAAGACGACCAAGATCGCCAGCAGCAGTGGATACGTCGGCAAGGTCGACTTTTCGGGCAAGGGATGGCTAAGCGGTAAGAAGAACACCTTCGCGGCGAGTCTGTACAAGGCCAGCGAGGGTGAGAAGAACCCGCTGTACACCATCGACGGGCAATGGTCCAAGACCTTCGACGTGAAGAATGCCCGCACCAAGCAGGTGATCGACAGCTGGGTGGTGGCAGACAACAAGACTACTCCACTGACCCTGGCCCCTGTCGAGGAGCAAGATCTGTACGAGAGCCGTCGCGCGTGGAAGGATGTTGCCGCCAACATCCAGACCGGGGATATGGACGCGGTCTCCGGCTACAAGTCACGCATCGAAAATGCCCAGCGCGAGTTGCGCCGCGCCGAGAAGTCCGAGGGCCGCGAGTGGGAGCGCCGCTTCTTCAACCGCGTCAGCGAGAAAGATGACGACGCGGAAATCCAGCGTCTGGCTCGCTCGCTCGATCTCACTACCGACCTTGACGGCGACAAGACCGGCGGTATCTGGCGCTTCGATGCCGAGCGTGCTGCCGGTGCGCAACCGCCTTACCACAAGACCGGTGGTGAGGGCCTCGGTCTTACCGAGTAAAATTGAGATGCTCGTTTGAGTCTCTCCGCTCAACTGAGGGCTTTTCCTTTTTGTTTTCGCTTTTCTGGACCCAGGGCTTCATGGACTACCCCTCTGGTCATCGGAGTCCCCCCCCCTAACCGAGTTGTCCGCACACATAGAGTTGGCCTTTTGCTTTCCTTTCCTGTTGGGGCGTGTCATGCTGCGTTTCGATTGTATATAGTTTCGGCCAGAGGCGACGCCGCTTATATACTTGAGTCGAGCTGCTTCACGGCTGCATTTAATCAGATGATAGTGAATCCTACGATTTTTTTTTATGGTGATGTCCCTATCGCCATGGTTGTTGGTGTCATCGATCAATGTTAATGGACCACTATTTGCTCTCGCCATTGAAAAATACCATGGCCTACGCCCATCTAGCAAGGGAACTTGTGCTGCTACAAGCACTCCTTCAGACTCGGCAGCTGACAGCTTGATGTTAAGCCAAGCTTTTCAGACCCCACACTGAGCTCTTAGCTGAGGGATCGATGCCGATGGCCTCATATATGGGATCATACAAGCAGCTGGAGTGGAGTGACATAGATATACAGACTTCCCAAGCGGGGAGCTTCGAAGCATCGGAATCTCCGGTTTGTATAGGTGCGTACATAACTCATCACACTTTTTTTTTGGAGGCCCAGTAACATGAGCAGAGTCCATCACGATCTACCTCTACCATACCCAGCAACCATCACTGATATTGCACAACGGCGGAGGACAGAAAATGAAACGGAGACACAGAAAGAAAACCCGTCTCCACAAATGACACACCGGACCCGAATTGACACCGTGAGTTAGGTTTGAGAGGGAAACAAAGAGAAAAAAGAGGACAGAAAGAACCATGGGAGAATTGGAGGATTTAATACAGACCGCATCGACGGGGAGCAGTAGTAGCAAAGGAAAAGGCAACACGGTTAAATGAAATGAAGAGGAAAAGACAAACGCGAACACAGTCCCCCCAAAGGAAAACCCAGCCAAGCTCCCGGAAGAGAGTAGAGATTACACAGATGTTGAGGAAAGAAAGATGAAGAGAAATTTTGGGTTTTTCTTTTGTCTTTCCGCTCGACAAGACATGATCACCCGTCCTGGTGATGTGGAAGACAAAACAAAACCCCTTTCAAATCACCTGCAAATGCAACGCCATATGTGTGAGGCGGGGAAAAGGAAATGGAATATAGCTCTTCCCCAATTTAATGGCCGTAGTTGTTACCCCAGCCACCACGACCGGTGTTTCCGTAGTAGTTACCGAAGCCCGCACCGTAGTTTGCATAACCAGTCTGCGATGTCGCGCCTTGATGACCACTCAGACCGCCAAGACCACCATACTGAGGGTTGAGGTGGCCGTAGGCACCAAAGCCCTGCTGACCCTGCTGGCCCTGCAGCGGGGGGAGGCCAGACTGAGCCTGGGGCTGACCGGGGACGCTGTTGGTGGCAGAGCCAGGGCGGTTAGCCTGGGCGAGAGACGGGCTAGGGCCACCGGCCTTCGGGGCCTCAAAGCCCTTCGTCTCCTCAGCGGTCACGGGAGGTTGCTGGCTGACGGGCTGGTTTTGACCGAATCCAGCCTGAGACCGACCAAATACGTCTGTCATGCCAGAGCCGAAGGCATTGGTGCCCGTGGCGGATTGCTGGCTGTCAGACGGCTGCGCCGAGCCAGTGCGGCCATAGACAGAGTCGCGACCAGGCACAGCCTGGTTGAAGCTGGCGGCATTGGCAGGGGACGAGGAGTGTTCGTAGGAGAAACCATGAGGGTGGCCGTACATGCCACCCTTGCCGCCGTAGGGGCCATACTGGTTACCATAGCCATACTGCGTGCTGTGAGGCATGCCATAGTGCTGCTGCTCATCGTATCGGCGAGCATCGTCGTACATCGGACGATTTCGGCCGTACTGGTGCTGGTTCATCTGGTTCATGTACGAAGCATATTGGGGGTTGGCGTAGTAAGGATAGCCGTAGCCGTACGCGGTCTGGTTGGGCATGTGCTGGGCAGCTGGAGTCTGGGTGGCAGCGGGCAGAGTCGGGTTAGGCGTATTGTGGCCACTGTTGGTTGCATCAACGGGACCGTAGCGGCTAGGAGCCTGCGTGGCCGGGATTTGAGGCTGAGTCTCTGGTGCTGAGACACCGAATCCTGGGGCAGCTCGAGGTGCGGTGGCATCCTGCGACTGGCCGTAGCTGCCATAGTAGTTGTAGGGGAAGCGCTGCTGGTCAGCGGCGTAGAAAGGTGAGTACTCACTGCCAGTGGTGACAGTGGGCTGAACAGGGGCCTGGTTGGCAAATGGTTCCTGAATTTGCGGCTGGGTAACTTGGGGGTTGAAGGGGTCGTAGGGCTTCTGAGCTTCAGCGTAACGAGTGAAATCGAAGGAAGAATCCGCTGCGGAGGCCTGGGGGACTGGGGGAAGACCGGGAGCGGGACGCGAAGCGCCGACAGTCTCAGCGGGACCCTGAGTAGAGGGAGGAAGCGAGGCCCGAGGGGCGACGGGGGAGTGCTGAGGAGGTTGAGCGCGAGTCTCGGCCTCCTCTCGGTTCTCATCAATGTCCACTGCGTCACCATTCAGTCCCATGCTTCCGAACTGGACGGCGGCACGGTCGACCGCGTGATTGCCGGGCATAACCACAGCCTGCTGCTGCTCCATAACACGACGCTGGAAGCCAGGGGCACGGTTGCCCTGCTTAAAGGCACTCGAAGGGAGCCCGGACGGCGGGGCACGAGAGGGAGTGGCATTGGCAACCAGCGCGGGGTCAAGGGCACTGCCAACTGTGCTGGCCGCGGTTGCGGTCGGTGCAGGAGCGGACACGTCGGGGATTTGTTCGAGATTGGTTTCAGTCAAGTCATCCTTGGGCGTTTTGACACTTGTCGTCGGGATGGCAGGGACAACAGGCTCAGTGGGCTTCGCAACGGGTGTCTTCTGAGAGGCAGCGGGCACGGGTACAGGTTCGGGAGCCTTCTTTTGCTCTGCTGCGGGCTCAGCAGGCTTTTCAGGCGCAGGAGCAGGAGCTGCAGCCGGGGCTTTCTTCTGGGGAGGAGGTGCGGGTTTGGCAAAGAGGCTCGCCCATCCCTTCTTCGTGCCCTCGGGAATCACACTGGTCTTCGGCTCGGCCGACTCCGAGGCCGCTGCGACTGCGGGCTCATTGTCTGCTCCCCCTTCCGCCTTTGTCGTAACAGGTTCAGATGTAGCAGGCACCGAGGGCTCTGCAGCGCTGTCTGCCGTACGAGTTCCGTTCGTTTGAGCGCCCGCCCGACCGCCACGACCGCCACGACCCCGGTCACCGCGGGCACGTCCGCGGCCCTCAAATCCACCGCGACCGCGACCTCCACGGACAGAAGCTACAGTTGGTTCATTCGGGGTGCTCTGGACTTCTTTGGTCTTGGGCCGAGTTCGGTCTGTGGTCTTCTTCTTGACCTCTCCCCACTGTGACACGTTGCCTAGAAAGAAGAAAAATCAGTCAACAACAGCCGCCAAAGGAGGTAGCATGGAATTATGCATGCGCCAGAAACCCGGGGGATCGACCTTCAGTAATGCGCTCAATTGCTTCCTCGAGTTCACCGTTCGAGTCTTCCAGTGCGAAAACAAGGTCTTCGTCCTTCCAGTCGGAGAACAACTCGCGGAGAGTGGGCAGAGTGTTCGAGTACTTCTTCTTCATCTGTCCAATTTCGCCCTCGTCAAACGAGGGGAGGTCTGAGCTGTCGGCATTTGCAGATCTGCTGCTTCCACCTCGGCCACCTCTAGAGCTGTGACCACCTCGGCCACCCCGGGCGGATACTCTGCCTCGCGCAGATTGGCGACTCTGAACTTCGGACATGATGTTATTCGGATGTGTGAGATGAAAGAAGCGGAATTGGGAAGGAGGTCACGATGGTGTCGCAAGGGTTTCGTGAAGGGAGGAAGGATCTGAATGGGAGAAACAAGTCGGATGCACCCTCGCAAAAGAGGATCAGCACCAGGACCACAGGCACAGGGGCCAACTATGAATCCAGAGCGGGCAAGGGGGGTAAAATAGAAAGAATCGTCGGGGGAGGATTGAAGGGGGGTGATGTGAATGGGAAGGCAAAAGCTCAGAGTTCTGATGTGTTGCTCCCGGTCACAGCTGGTCTTGGCGCCGCCCGGCTTTTTAGCGAGTGGCGCTTATTGCTTATTGGGCGACTTTGCCTGTCTTGTCGGAATGGCCTCACCTCACACGACGTGACAGCTCTGCCTTTCTTAGAAGCTCCCGGAAAGTGTGACTCTTTTGCCTAGTGCCCCTGTGTCTACTCTCGTCTTGGAGTTGCCTAGAGCTGCTTTCATTACGCCCGCCGTGTCTGCTCGTCATTCACTTGGCTTCCTACGCCTCACCGCCCACCCCTCGCGGCGATCTTGCAAGTCGCATCGGAGTCGTTCCATTGGGACTCACCGACATCCATCATGAAGGGCACCTCCATCTTCCAGTTCAAGTCGTGGCCCAAGATCCACCAGCCACTGCCTCGTACACCTCGAGAGTCTCAGCAACTGCTTAATGCCCTCACCTCTTCGTTCCGCCGTCAGTTGGACCGCGCATATCCGGCCTCCCACACCCATACCCCCAACCTCAACCCCAATCCTGATGGTGATCGACAACCCTTGAATGCCGATTCGTCAGTACATGCGACTGATCAACACCTCCACAACATTCTGGATAACCCTCTCTTTCGAATTGTACCCCCGAAAGCAACACCCCATGGCAGTCTGCGAAGCGCTGAGGCGCAGAAGCGTCTGGCCGAGGAGCCCATGCTGCTTTTCGACGAATTAGTAGCCTCTGGGTCCCTTACACCGTCTGCCATAATCAACTGCTTGAAGTCACAACTCTTCCATGCTGCATCTGTCGGGGAGAATGGGATGACGGAAGCGATGAAGGCTTCTCAAGCCGCCTCACGTGTCGTCGATTGGTTCTGGGCCTCCGATGGTGCTACCAGGAAGACCTTCTTCCAGTCCAATCTGCGCGCCTGGGCCCCTACGCTGACAAAATTCATGGTTTCGGAGAACCTTCATGACACCGTCATGCATTGGCTGAAGATGCTGATCAACCGGGACCTTGGGACAGCCAATGGTCGTATACCCGATGGACTCGCCCAGAGTGTCTTCAGATACCTTCTTCTTGATTTCATGGATGCGGAAATCCAATTTGGTGGTGGTCTTGGCTCGGCCCTGAATTATTACCTACGCGCATCTCACATGGTTTTTAGCTCTTCCCACGAACAGAGCAATGGGGCCCGAAAAATGTTGCTTCCGGCCGGAGCTCATCTCAACCATGCGTCCATGGACCCAAAAATGTCCACGGGCCAGGTGTGGACTCATATCTACGATGAGTACAAGGAAGTTATTTCCACTTTAACTTCGACCCGAAGCTTGCTGTTTGTTTCCGTGGCGCTATACCATCCCAGTCATCCAGACCCGCGCCCCTTCGTTCATCTCACAGAATCTCTCTCGCAGCCCAAAGTGGCGTCCTGGAAAAACAATGCCAAGCGGGATGCCTTCTTTAACATTGGGTGTGATGCTCTCCGCATCTTAATTAATCAGAAGAGAATTGGCGAGGCCACGAGGCTAGGCCAGCAGATACAAGAGCTTCTCCCAGACCAAACCATCCAACAAAATCCCGCAGCCCCTAACAAGCAGGCTCTGTCCAAGGAAGACTATACGCTCGATCGGCTTGGCTTGAATATGACCTAACAGGGCAATCATACAGCTTCTTCGATATACGATATACCCGTTTACCACAACAGTGCATCACTTGTGATAATGAATCGCCGGAGTTCTTTGGTGATGGGGCGTACGGAGTATCTCGACCAGCGTCTCACCATTGATACCTCTTTCCCAAGTAATCCGCCTCCTGCTTGGGGTACGATCGTGCCACTGACATGGTGCCATGCTCCTGCGAGAGGTGCCTGTCTCTGAGTGACGATCAATACCTGCATCTCTCGGAGCACTGCCATGCGATGACGATGACCCTCCCAGCGTACTCCGCACTCGGACTCCACTCAGCTGCGCCATCCGGCTAATCACTTCGTCCTGGCACTGCTTGCACGGCGCGTCGAAGAGCTCTGGGGAGTCTGAGTTGGGAAAGAGAAAGGCCATAACTGGAACAATTTATAGATATGACTCTGGATGTTTCTGGACCATTCTGTGTTTTGTGTGACTGCTTGTCGCAGCACGGAGATGACCAGGGGGCGAATCAGCCCAGTCGCAATGCGATGAAACGGGATTAGCGTCTCCCGCTGCTCTTAGCAAACGTCACCGCGCAACCTCATCTCACAACCAGCCTGCAATCGACTTCATCTCTGCTCTCTTTCTTCTCTAGTAAATCTTCTCTTTGGTGTAATTGCAGTCGCCTTCCTCTAGCGATCCTCTTTCAACCATCACAACGACGTCGATTTGAAGCTCCGGCGCAACATCTGACATCATCGATCCACTATGGCCAGTGACGGCATCCCCGCGCAGGACGCTTCCCCGGCTGCAGGTAAGCTATCGTTGGCCGTGAGACGGCCCCTTAGGATGAATTGATTTCTCTTGTTGCTTCAGCAAGCTCTTTTCCCGGACGATGATGCAGGGACTTGGAGTTCTTATTGCGTGTTCAATCCCAGTATATGCTGACTAATCGATACAGTCTCAGCGCCGGTGACCGCGGGCGCCGCCGCACCGTCGCAGCCAGGTCACCCCATTTTTAACACGACTCAGACAGACAGCGAGACTCTGGGTGCTGAGAAGCCGGAAAATGGCGTGAAAGCCGACGGCCCCGAGAGCCCGCAGCAGTCGGAAGAGACCAAGGCTCCCACAGCGCCATCTACAGACAGCGCAGTTGCGACGTCGGAACCACACGTTCCTGCTGGAACGCAAAAGCACGAGGAGGTCCAAGAGCCGAAGGCCAACGCCGAGCCGAAGACTGGCGAGAAGCGCGATCTGGACTCGACTGCCATCCCTCCTACCGGCGCAGCCTCCGCTCCGGCTCCGGCTTCGGGCTCGGAGGACAAGGACCAGGACAAGCCTGCGCCCGAGAACCCCGACCAGCCCGACGCCAAAAAGCAGAAGACAGAACAGGAGCCAGCTACGAGCGTGAATGGGTCTGCAGCGGCTGCCAACGGCGAACCGAAGAAAGCTGGTCGTCCCAAGAAAGAAAAGGTAAAGGATGCTGCGAAGAAGGCCATCCCAACTGATGGCATTGGTAGCCGGACCCGAAGCCGAACTCAGGGTGCTTGATCATTGTGATTACCAAACCGGATGTCTATTTCATCCAGTCGAGCTCTCTCCGGGCACTCGGCATCCTATATCAACACGAGACTGAAGGCTAAAAAGTTCTCATGACAATCTGATGATTACCTGAATAACTTGTTAAAAGCAAATGGAGACATCTTACAAACACTTACATTAATCACCTCCAGTGATGGTGATTGACTACCGTACATCGTAAACTGTCCTGGAGCCATATCGGGAAGGGCCGCCGATAATCGGCGCTGGGGAGCGCCCTTGCTTATGCGGTACTACTGTAATGTGATTCCCGGGTGTAATCTAATCTACCATAGCTCAGATATTATCTACGTGGTGCCATTCTACGTTATTTCCTTCTACTAGACTGTGAGTGGTGGAAGTAGAGCAAGAACATCCGGGACGCCGGCATATCATTTTGGATTATCAGGCCACTGCGGGAGACAAAGCCAAACGTGACAGCGTGCAGGGAGGCATAAGAATAATAGCGACGTATTTCATCGGCTTCTGAGTAGAGCCAGGGTATCAAGATAAGATCAGAAGGAAAAAACAGGGGCAGAGGAAAGAGTAAGAATAATCAAAGCCCCATTTGTGTCCATATCGTTCGTGCAAATGACAGCACCCTCGCCACGCTTCATGAAATGCAAGTGTAAAGCCACACCCGAAAGGGAATGTTGGAAATGATAGCCGCACTTAGTCCACTTTGGCTTGCGTGAGACTCTTGGGTGCCTTGAGGTTGTTGGTCAGGCGGATGTTGCTCAGCCGGCCCTTCGAGGGGTGGCGCTTGAGCTTGCGGCGGGCAACCATCACTGGGACAGACGAGTTGGAAAGCAGATAATTGGAAAAGGAGCCGAGAAGCACACTGCGTGACTCGTTAGTCCTAGTAAACGGTGGTTTTCTTCACGAGTATGGACTCACCCCTTGAAAGCGCTCTGGCCTCGCGCACCCACAATCACCAGAGTAGGTTCAAGCTCATCAATCTACAGGTCTCATTAGCCAACATATCTGGGCGATGATGTCAAGTGGAACACTCACAGCCTCAGTAACTAGAGTCCTGGGGTTCTTGCAATGGATTACCTCCACGGCAATGCGCACTTGCAAGAGGGTCTTCCGCAGAAGCTTCACGCACGTGTCGGAAATGGTTTCAACGGCCTTGACTCGTTCCGCTTCTGCCATTGAGGAAGCCCGCGCATCCACAGAGCTCGATTTGCTGGAGCTTCCAGGGCCCAGTCGGCCCAAAATGGTCCGGCCAGGGTTCTGAGTAGCCTCCTTCGTCTGGCTACCGACGACTGCCGTAGCGTCTCGCATAACCTTAGCCCCCTCACCAACCTGGACAGACGAGGTGTTTGTATCCTCGTGTACGGCATAGATGGCGAACATTGTGTCGCCGTCCCGGAGAATGGCTCCGATGGTCCACTCCAAGGCATACACGGACTCCTCGCTGAGATCAATTGCAATCAGGTACTTGCGCTGGCGACGACGGCCGTTGTCGGCTTCCTCCTGGAGGCTGGCGAAATCTCCACGGATCACCGTTCTGATGGAGCGATTGGGAACAAGGTTGTCGATGGCAGACATGGAAATGCCGAGCTGTTGAGCGCGATGAATGTCATCCCGTTCGGCTTCATCCTCCGAACCATAAGGGGTGCCAGCCGCAGACTGTGTACGCGGGGTGGGGATGTCATAGCTGGTTTGGGGGTGGATGACGGCCTTCATCGCAGACTTGCGCGGTTTCTTCTCGCTGCTGGCCTTGCTGTCAGGTTTCTCTGTTTCAAAAATCAGTATCAGGTTATTCGTGTCGAACGATGAGCCAAAGCAGTAACGTACTCTCGTCAGCAGTCTTGTCGTGCTTGGATTTGCTAAAGTCGCTGGGGGTGATGGAGCTGATGTCCGAGCTCTTATTCTTGCGGCCCCGCGCGTGTACCACCGTTACGCCCGGAATATGCTCCTCTTCGCTGAGAGAATCATCGCCGTCATCGTCGCTGCTTTCGATCATGTTCTGGTCACGGTCAAACACGTCTTTAGCCAGGCGCTCGCCAGAGTCCTCCTGGGCGGCTGGCTTCACGTAGTCCGGAAGACCGCCAGCGCGCTTGACCAACGCCTCGTCAGATTTATTGCGAGTGTCCTCCATGGTGAGCTGATTCACTCTTTCCGTGCTGGTAGAGGTGGATTTGGATCCTGAATGGAGCTGGCTGCCGGGGGAGATGGAACGGGTGAAGCGCGAGGAGGAAGAGGGAGACCTGGAGTCAAGAGATGAGCCACGTCGACTGGACCCACGACTAGAATCCCTTCCACGAGTGAAACTCTTGGGGAACAACCGCGACTCCAACCCCGACATCATTGCAGCCATAGCGCTCCGACCCTGAGCCTTGGACTTTTTGGAGCTCCCTTGCTCTGCAGCATTCGATCCAAGGTCCGATTTCGAATCTTCCTCCAGTCCCAGTCCCTGTCCAGTTGAAGCACGGCGGTCGGTCTCCTGGGTGAATTGATCCGATGATCTACGCGACAGATCTTCCTCGCCGGCCTTGGGTCTCTCCGGGGAGCTCGGTGCAGACGCCATAGCCGAGGAGCTGATGCGCAATGGCGAAGATGCAAAAGGCTGAACGGGGCTTCGAGTACCACGTCGCCGCGAAGTCGAGACACTCCGACCAAGACCAGTGCCCGCACTCCTTGCAGACTGCGGGGTGCCGAGTAGGTTCTGTACGGCACGGGTCAAGCCCGATAATTTCTGGTCCTTGGCAGCTGGGCGCGATGCTTGCGATGGAGTACGACGTCCCGATGCCTTTGTGTCTTCCTCGGGCAGTGGCTCGGAAGACTTGGGAGAGATGCGACCTGAGTGGTACGACATCGCGTGCGATTCCGCCTCCGGCGGGCTTGACCGGCTGTGGGGAACTCGGGGAACCGCTCGGCCAACGAGAATGCTGTGCGCTGCCGGATGGTGGAGTGATCGCCCGCCTTATGACGATGAGGCACTCAGCCTCTGAAGGGATGCACCTGAGTATCTGCTTCAGATCAGCAAAAAGGAGGGCTTCCAGAACGGATACAACCCCCGATGGCTGGCGCTGTGCCTAATCACCGAATTTCGGGGCACTCTCGACGCCGCTGTGGTTGTTGATGAAGCGGTCGGTTCGGAAATGCCTGTCGAGGGTTGATGAACTGCGATTGAGAGGGCAGCGATCTCGGAAAGTGATGTTGTGGTGATGCAGTGAAGGCTACGAGAGCAGGTGCTCGCTCAGGGTGAAGCTTCCCTATGACCGACGAGGGGCGCTGCGTGGCTGCTTTCTCTCGCTTTGAAACAAGACTCGGCACAGCGGCAGCATGCCGGGAACAATCCAAGGTCTACGAGTTGTTTGACAGGTTCGGCGTCTGTTCCAAACATGGATTTCCTTACGGAAGCGCTATGGATGGTTTCTCGTTAGACCGGACAGGTGTGCCGTCTGGCCCGATGTATACAGCTTGGGCAACACAAGGCCATCGGAACGATTGGCAAATGAACAGAGTCCCAGAGACATGAATATTGAACTAAACATTGCTTCGCCGGAAGCTTCAGGCCCAGAGATATCAGCCCTAAGGAAAAGAAACAGGATTGAGAACCAGCCCAGGTGCAATTGCAAACACAACGCCTAGCTCCAGAGACCAAACAGAAGCGCTTCACGAAAAACATGCGAATTGTAGAGGGTTGAAACTCAAGTGGGAAGAAATAATACTCTGCGCTATGCAACTATGCCTTGGCCTTCTTTGACTTGGGCTTTCCACCTTTAGACTGCTTTCGGGCACCGACGGCTGTGAATGCCTCCTCCGGAGGCTCGTCGGCAGCACTGCGCTTCTTGCCATTCGGCTGTCCATACTTCTCCTCCAGGTGGGCCAGGAAGCCCTGGCCACGCTGCTGATGGCGTTTGGTGATCAAGGCTAGGAGATCATCTTCACCGGCCGGGCCCTTAGACGCTTTTGAGGCGGCTGAGGCCTTTTTCTTCTTGTTCTCCACCTCCTTGGCCAATTTCTCGGCCTCCCTAGCTTCCTTCTGAGCACGCTTCTTCCGTTGCTGTCGCTTCTTGTCAGACTCTTTAGAGTATTGTGGGTAGTTCTGCACTTCGCCGTCCCTGATGGCTTGGTCGATGATGGCCCGGAACCGTTCGTCGTCGTCGAGCACATTTGAGAGCATGACGGAATCGTAGATACCATCCATATCTCCTTCGTGGGTCTCATATGCCCCCAGTAAATCTTTCTTCTCCTCATCTGACCCCTGATATTTCTTCTGGAAGTCAGAGATGGCGCGGGTATCCAGCATGGCAGACAGCTGCTCCCGATAGAAGTCCATCCAGTCAAAGTCCTCATCTTCTCCGAGCACTTCTTCCGTGTTGCCAGTCCGATCGTACAGTTTCCGGCGACGTTCGTCCGATAACACAGCGTAAGCAAGAGCAATCTGTTGAAACTTCTTGTGGGCTTCCTCCCGCGCATCCTCGCCGACCTTGTCTGTTTCCGCTTGTCAGTCTTCTCCAAAGTGAGGCGACACCATCGATCAGCGACCAGACACATACCGGGATGATGCTTCAAAGCGCTCTTTTTATATGCACTTTTGATGGCGTCGGGAGTGGCATTTGCGTCCACCCCCAGAATCTCGTAAAGGTCCTCCTCGACGGAGGGCGGTTGTTCGACATTGTCGGGCTTTGCGCCTTTCGCCATTTCGCAAATCGGATGGCTATCTTAAAATGACGGGAAATTCCACTGGATTTGCAACGAAAATGTTCAAAGACTCGGGGTGCAAGACAACGGGCTGCAATGCAGGCGCGGGTCGAATTGACGCGAATTTGACGCGCCGCGGCCATTCCGTCATTGCTCTGCCGCAGCTCCCCGCCTTGGACCTTCGAGCTTCATCCTCGCATTTTACTACTCTGTTCCCGGTCCATTGGCATTGAATGCCCTATTTCTATTCGTCCGCGAACGCCATAGATCGGCTTGAGTCCCAACTTACTTGGTTATCTTCAACCCCCCGGGGTCCCTTCGACGCTGCAAACAAATCCACATATCGACAAACCCCACTATGACGAACACCTCCCCTCATATCACCTACATGCAAAGATGCATCTCCCTCGCTGAACAGTCACCACCTCGCCCGACCAACTTCCGTGTCGGCGCAATCCTGCTCTCCCGCAAAGATGACGACCCCGCCTTCTCCGACGACCGGATCCTCTCGACAGGATACACCATGGAGCTTGCAGGCAACACCCACGCCGAGCAATGCTGCTTTGCCAACTTCGCTGGCGTCCACAAAGTCCCCGAGGACCAAGTTGCCTCGGTGCTCCCCGTCGAACGGGGCCGGAAACTCATCATGTACGTCACGATGGAGCCGTGCGGGAAGCGGCTATCGGGGAATGCGCCGTGCGTGCAGCGCATTGTGCAGACGCGAGAAGGGGGTCAGGAGGGGATCCATAAGGTCTTCTTTGGCGTCAAGGAGCCGGGTACTTTCGTCGGGGAGTCGGAAGGGTGTAAGATGTTGACGGCGGCGGGGATTCAGTGGGAGCATGTGGCTGGGTTGGAAAGGGAGATTCTGTCTGTCGCGACAGCGGGACATGAGAATTCGGAGGAGGAAGTGAGAAGTGCGCTGGGCGAAAAAGAGACGAATGTGGATGATATTAGTGCAGAGGAGAGACAGAGGCAGGAGCAGATGCCGCGGAATCCGAAGAAGAGGATGATGGAGGGAGAGACATTGCTATATTAGAGGACAATTCAAGGAAAAGACTAACATTGCTATGAATGAATGATCTGATAATCTCAATCGGTCAAGGCTGATATACGATTAGTCAAATAGATATCTCTTATGCCAAAAAGAAAACCTCTATCCCAAGAAAAGTCTACAGCCTCATTCTTGTTACAGGGGGTTTCTGTCCACCATATAGATCTTCTACAAGCAATCTATAAATGGTTATTATAGTTATTGTAGGTGAATAGTTAATTAGCTATCCAGAATATTATATACTTTGCATTATAAGACATAAATTGCCGAGGCTTTAGGCTCTCAGTAAGCAGGGTATATATCAGACAAGGAGTCCAATGGGCAGCCCCGATCGAATCTAAGTGGATACTATATGCGCAGGCACCTTCTACTCTACACATTTTCCCCAATAGAAGCACACTCAAGGATCTTACAGCTCTTCACGGGCGGCTAATCAAATATCTTTTTCTTTCACCCAAGTTGCACATCTACTGCTTTTCAATAAATGACCCCAACTAGCACTCGCAGCTTATGTCACGGTTCATTATCCATGTGAAAAAGGAGAGATGCGAGATGGAGATGCCACAATCCCACGTGACCCGAGTCTGCCTGTGGATTTCAGCAACGTCGACTTCGGCCTCTCACGCTCTCATTCCTCCCTTGGATTGATCGACCATTTCTCAACGAAAAGATGATCCCATGGCGACAGTCGACGATGCGGACCCAGTCTTCTACCCCGCGTTCTGCTTCAAGGCATCGCCTACGCACTCCGCCTGGGTGAAGATGGCGGCGGCTGATGTCCATCGGCTCCAGAGATTAAAAGGCTTCGAAGGTATGGTTCTTGAGCAGTATCATTTCTCTCTATTGTGTTTTGTTGCGGGGTGTAGAATCACTGTACCATCTGCCTCTAGTGGGCTCTGCGCCTGTTTATCAAGATCCCTGTCGAGCGGGTAATGGCGTTCATCCTCGCCTAAATGCCGGGAAGCCCTTTGAACTTCGGAAGCGTCATGTATTCCCACGTCCGCCGAGGGAGTGAGGGAGGAAATCTATTGATTTTCTCGGCTTGGTGATTCCTTGATACTACCCTGTCACATCCGCTCTCGCTCTCTCAAACCAAACGTGGCACTTCACGTAAAGATTGCCATGCATAGAGTATGACAACTGACATCTCCACAGGCCAAAGGATATTCTTCTACAAGAACCACCCAATCCGCTTCGTCAGCGTGGTCGGCTTAATCGTGGCCCGAACCGAGGTCCCTCGCCGAACCATTCTCACGCTAGACGACAGCAGCGGCATGACGCTAGACATCACCGTTCTGCAGTCCAAGCCCAATGACAAAACGCCCACAGCAACGGCACAAGCCCAGACATCAGCGTCTCATGTGCAGCCCCAGGCTCCCCGTCCATCCAACACAGTGCGGACAGGCCTTGACACTGCAGAAGATACACCAGACCTCCTCCAACCTGGGCAGCCGGTGCACCTCTCTGCAACCAACGAGAGCATCATCGACATCGCGCAGCTTGTGCCAGGAACGATGGTGAAAGTAAAAGGGACGCTCTCCCGGTTCCGGGATACGATGCAGCTCAACCTCGAGCGGTTCGCGCTGGTGCGGGATACGAACGCCGAGATGCAGTTCGTGGACGAGCGGCTCCAGTTTCTGGTCCGGGTTCTTGCCGTGCCGTGGGTGCTGCTCGGCGAAGAAGTGGAGCAGTTGCGGCGCGATGCGGAGCAGGGCGATTTGAAGGCCGTTGAGGAGCGGAGGCGGGCGGAGAGGAAGATGAAGAGGCGCGCTGAGCGGGAGGAGAGGGATGCGAGGCATATCCAGCGGCGGTATGAGAGGGAGGAGCGGCGGCGGGAGAAGGAAGCTGCCGTTTGTATGGAGGATGGGGCGAGGGTGATGGCTGATATTCGGCGGAAGAGGGTGGCGTCGGCGGATTGATTGAATAGGTTGAGATTGGGTTGCACCTTGACGATGCAGATTTTCAAGGACACTTCTGCACTGCACAGCATCGATACTCTATCGTGACCAATGTATCATCTAGTAGGACCAGGACGCTAAGGCTTTCGCATGCAATACTATGTAACCTAACCAAAATACATGTGCCAAAAACAGTGTTAGATATGAGATATCATGAGTCGTAATAAACCCCAGAAACAGGGGACATCTCCATGTCCCAGAGAACGCCAAGGTTAGAATAGCCAAAATCTCCAAAAAAAAGAAAAAGAAGAAGAAAAAAAAAAAAAAACCCCTCGCGATTAACCAACACAAACCAGACCAATATACGGAATAGGTGCCCCTCACTTATAGTACTTGTATTCATGGACAGGCCCACCACCGTGTCCACCCAGCATACCTCGGTAGTAGTCCTCGTCCACGCCAGTGCGGCTGCCACGATGTCCGTGGTGATCTCGATATCGTCGACTCTCATCGATGTCAGTTGGAAGGATCGACGTTGGGGATTCCATGTAGAGATCCCCGGCAGAGACACCACCGTATCTGGGCACATGGTCCCGGCCTAGTAGATCACTCTCGGAGTGTCGATAGTCACCGGAACGGTTCATACCGCGGGAGGAACTGCGAGACCCCTTTGAAAATCGACGATCAGGGGCCGGTCCTCCAGAACGACCGTAGAGCGAGTCTCGATCATACTTGTCCGCAGTTCGAGGGCCGGGTTTGGGGATCGAAGTTGAGATATCTGGCGGTCGGGCTGTTGAGAAGGAATCGGTGTGGCTACGGACATTGCCTGGTTCGTCGTACACTTTCCCTCCCCCGGGGTTGGCGCTGTAGGGTTTTCTCTCACGCTCGATGGGGGCTGGGGGGATGGGTTCATCTTCGTCGTCGATCACGGCTGATGAAGAGGACGCAGAGGCCGGGGGCCGGCCTCGTTCGTATGATCGAGAACGCTCTGCAGATGAGCCACCCGAAGTGGCTTGTGTCTTCGGGCGACTAGCCTGAGAACGCTCCTCGTCGGTGATGTGTGGGAGGTCCACCCCACAGTGCTTCATTATGTACTCCTCGGTTTCCTCACGCAAAGATATGTCGGCGAACTCGGGAAACAGCCGGCGCGGAATCTCCTTGGGGAACCGCTCTTTCCTGTCGTCCGGGTTGCTGATTGGCATGTTGAGCACAGCCTTTTGCAGGCGCTCGTACTCGCGCTCCGGGTTAGCTAGAATCATCAGCGTTTCCCATCTTTCAAATCCCTTGGGTGTCAGAGCTGGAATGTCGGGGCGTTCTCTGAGGTCATCCGTTTGCACGAGGTGGTGCTGCGCTTTGACTTCGCGAAAGAGCCTTGAAATCGAGGAGGTGCGGTCGTCGAATATGTCTGCATGTGCGCGGTCAAAATCTGGATGATGTCGATAATGGCAATTCAATCACTCACCTTGCCATGGATAAGGATCCGAAGGTATGTGAGTGTCGGAGTAGAATTTCTGTAGCTTCTCAGGAACAATGACGATGGTGTTTCCCGGCGAATAATCCTCAATCTGTTCCAGGGTCAGTCCTGCCTATACCCAACTCAAAGTATGGGACCAGCCACGCACCAGATGAAGCGCGATTCCACGCAGGAACTGACCAAGCCGCTTGGTTGGCTTGCCATCTTCAAACAGCTTCCCCCAAATCTTCTCCAGCGTAGTCATTTCCATCACCGTTGCATCGCGCGATGGAGGCTTAGGCCGACCTTCTGTCTTCTGACTTCCTTGACTCGAGATCGAATCCTTTCTCACTGAAAAGGAATCCGACGAAGGCTTGGGGTTCGCTCGAGTATCGCTTGAATAGCTGGAGGGGACGGAGTATGGCTGCGAAGACTCAAAACTATTGTACATCGGGTTCGGCGAGGGCATCGAGCCGCTCCTGTGGGCCGTTGGAGGCGACTCGGAGTGCGGACGCGGCGGCGCTAGGTCCGGCGTTGACCATGGAGGCTGCTGTGACTGTGGCCGAGATGGTGGAGGGCCGGGTTGTTGGAGACCATCAAGTCCCGTCGCTTTGAGCTGCTGGATCACGGTCGCAGTGATCTGGGACACGACATCGGGTGACAGATAGGCGGATGAGTCCACATTGTTCATGGCCGAGCTCACAGCGTCGTTGAGATTCCCCGAGTTCTGCGGACGGGGCGGTTCCGGGTATGGCTGCTCCAGATTCGGGGCTGACGATGTCGCGGGGGGCATTTGAGGAGGCATTTGAGGCTGGGGCATGATGTATTCGGGCTCGTAGCGCGAAGGGTATGGCGGACTCGGCGCATAGCCGTGAGGATCGTTGGGATCCGGGTTCATGTTCATACTCATGGGGGATGTGTTGACGTTGCCCGGGTAGTACGGGTTGGGTGATGGGTGATGATACCCATCGTAAGCCATCGGTGGGAGTTGAACACACGTCTCTCGAGAGCTCACCGAGAGGGTCAAAGACGCGATCGGAACCCGGCACACAGCTCACGCCCAAAACCAAAACCAAAGCTCGGGGACAGCAGAAACAGAGATGGCAAAGAGACTCGTGGAGGGGCGCTGTGGGGAAATGGAAAGTGGCGATCTGAAACTGGCGTCACCGACTCAGCCCAGTGCAACAACGGCCGCATCCTGTACTTCAGGGTCTGCGACCGACACGCCTTGCGCGCGACGTCACCCTCACCACGATGTGTGGTGCTTGTTTAATCTGTTCAAGTGCCACACCCAGAACTGGCACATCCTATCGTGAGCTTTGTTGGCTCTCAGCCGGCGCACGATCGACGCATCGCAACGGCCTTTTCCATGCGACGCCTGCGTCTACAATCCCCTTTGCACCTATCGGGGTCGACCAGCGATACCCAATCCCCCAGATGAGATGCATTAATCGTCGAGTCCACGACAGCGGGCACTGTCGATCCGCTAGACACAGGGACTGTCGCTGATTTGCATGCCGCAGTGATCTCGAGGATGCAGAACATGGCATCATCTGACACGCAATGACCGAAACTACAGTATCTTCATCTGAGATTAACCCTGAGCACCGCATATTGTATGCTACGGCTGTTGCTCTTTGACAGGAAGTCCCCTGTGCCAATGGCACGGTTGTCTGGAACGCGTGGGGAGACGGAACCACCGATGTCATAGCCGTGGATGCGTCTAACCTTGGAACCGGACTATGCTCGTTCTCGCATTGATAGTATGCATTTCAACAAGACGAATTTCGAGCCCCAGAAGACGGCATACAATATGGGAAATAATTCATTGCTTTTTTGATCTCCCGCTTCCTCGTCCTTGGTTACCTAGGTGGTTTATATATATCCATGGCATTCATGTGTGACGGCAACCAGGCAGATAAATTTGAACGAGAGAAGACACTGAAGTGCACCAAATCAAGCACCCTCCAAAACTGGAAGAGCAGGGAAATGTAGAGACAGAGATAGCGATCATACATGTCGTCCTGAGGACGCGTGACATTTCTGTTTCCACTTCTAGGAGCTCTGCGAAAGCCTCCAGTTAGAAACCCCAGCAACTCGAGCAGTGTCGCTTATCTTCATCATGATCCTCTGCTCTCCTTCTGTACGTTTTGCTTTAGAGCAGGAACGGGTCATGGATTGCTCTAGCGGTTACAATCCTCATCTCGGAAGCAGCGTAAATGCGCGATGTGTAGTTCAGAGTCGTAGTCTCAACGTGCTAGCTAGAACGTCGACTCCTAGCGCAAAATATTGATTTCTTTGAATAGGTCATCTTTAGTATATCGAGGATTATGGTCTTCTTGTTCGTGCCCGCAACTCTTGCATTTGGTGTGACTTTTCTGGTGTGTATTCTTTCGGTTGTTCCTGAAGTAATGACGAACGTCATCTAGCCAGATTCTCTGATAGGAGGGGCGGATGAACTAGCATTCCAGTAAGGGAGATTGAAGGCAACGAGGACTTTCGCTATTTATAATATTATAGGTGATGGTCATTAAGCAGAGAGAGAGAGAGAGAGAGAGAGAGAAGAGCTGTGGTATACTAAAGAAGGGCATACGAACGAGGATGACCAGAAGCTTCCATTTCCTTCAGTTCAGACTATCAAAACTCCCAGAAGTGCTCGTTTTAGAATGCAGAAACAGTAGCCAGGCTACACACCATGACTAAAGTCCTGAGGTCGTCTCCCTTGTTTCCTTGGTTCTTCTTTTGTCTACAGTGCAATGCTGTTGATTCGCTCTGATTGTGGATGCCTTATCTGCCAGGCAGCCCAGCACTCTCACATTGTTGGAATGAGAGTGTTGAGACTCGCATTAACAGTTTATCCTTTTCTTGTATGTTATGATTAGTTAAGCGTACCCCCCCCTTAATTGGCAGATTGGGCGTAATAGCAACTCAGACTTCTCCTGGATTCCAATTGGTCGGGTCCCCTCCTATCCTGACACGCATACTTCAGTCCGCTTCCCCCCCTCGTAGATCTTCGTTTCTTCTTCACATCTACCTCGGCACTGGGCTCCTCGTCAACGTTAACTATGACTAAGCATGCGGCCCTCAGCAACCTTGGAAGGCCCCCAAGCCATGCTGGCCCCCTTCGCCAAGACCTCATTTGGCCCCTGATCCCGTCAGTGACTTTGCATTGGATCTACAATTTGGGGCACCTGTGGCTGCTACGGCTCGAAGGCCACTTGCCCGTGTTGTTGCCCCATATACCTGGCTTTCTTGCCTCATTGTCTAGCGTTCAGCATGGATCTCCATCTCATCTTTTGCATGCTTAGCACTTGTGTGCACCATCTCCATCTCAATCGAGCGCGATGTGGGAATCGCCGAAACGGGCTCATTTGCCGAGCAGATGGCGATCAGGCTCCGCAATATGGAACTAAAGTGTTCCTCATTGCCTCCACCTCCACCCATTCACAGCAAGTTCCGTGTGAAAAGGAGATCCAGTCTCTCTTAACTCCTTCTCGGGACTGGTGGGCGAATGCGCCCTCTCCACCAATTAGAGACTCTACGCGGCACACCCCAAATGGCCTGGGAATTCGTTTATGAAACTGACTGTCCAAACTGAATGGGGGCCAAAACAGGCAGGGGTTGACAAGAGACTGTCCTCTGCCATAGCTCTACTTTCGCGTATATTCTTCAAACTGTCATTGTGCCAACTATCGATATAGATGGTCACGATGAAGCATGAAGCTCTAGCGTGGTCTCGACCGCCCGCAGCGATCTTTCAAATTCGTCGAAAGCAACTGTTCTACGTCCTGTCCGCGGTGGTCATCAGCGCCTTCCTTTTCTTTCACGTTGCTCTCTCGCCTCGCCGCGCACAGGCTGTCTTAAAGAATGCAGGCCCATACAAGGGCCCGGTTGCCGTGGCCACATTTCTAGGCGGGCATACTGAAGGACACGAGGACGACCGGGACGACGAAGATACCTATTTCGTGGGTGCTCGGCTACTTGCCTACCAATTAATCCATGCACCGCGAACACGACTGGAAGGCTCGGTGCCATTCTTGGTCGTCGTCGGCCCGAATGTCCGCGAGAGCAAGCGCCAGAGGCTGCGCGACGATGGAGCCATTGTAGTTCCGGTCGACTCGGTGGAACATAATCTCACTATCCAGGTCCACCGATGGGACGACACATTCACCAAACTGCGCTTGTTCGATTCGGACGTTGTCCCCTACGAGAGAGTTCTTCTCGTCGATACGGATATTGTCCTCACACGACCCATCGATGCCATCTTCCGCGACCCAAATGCCTATCCGATGATGACGCTCAAGAAGCCCGATCCCAGAGACTCCACGAGTGGTGCCGCTCCCACAAACCCTCTCGGCGACGCAGATGACTCCGACGACTCCGACGACTCCGACGGCTCCCTCGCAGAACAGAGGAAAATGCCCGATAACTTCATGATCGCCGCTACCCCCGAAACAATGATCCGCCATCACGAATACCCTTTCCGCGACCCTGACCATTCCATCAAGATCTTCAATAGCGGCTTCCTCATGTATCAGCCATCCCGCGAGATCTTCAAGTACTACATCAGCCTCCTCGATGTTGCAGACAGGTGGTACGAAGGAGGCCCCGACCAAAACCTGCTGAACTATGCACACCGGTACACCGGCCCCATGCCCTGGCGCAGACTGGACACTACCTGGCATATCAACTGGCCCCATGACGAAGACCTCGCGGGCGGCATGGCTACGCTGCATGTGAAATGGTGGAGTAACGAGCAGGTCACCGAGAAAGTCAAGGACTTTGCAGCTGCGCGGCGCTGGGAAATGGAAGGCTACTGGAGTGCAAAAGAGATGAAAGTGACCACAACCACAGCGTGATTATTGGAATGGTCACACGGAGATTTTGCATGTGCATGCGCCGATCTATTCAAGCCCTCTAGTGAGACTACCTCCAGGCGGGCCAGAGTGTGCTTTCTGGGTTTCGAATTGGTTGGTGTTCGCGCGAAGCGTGTATATTGTAAGGCGTTTTTCTGGGGTGTACTCATGCCATATCTGGCCATTTGTTGATAGAGCGGGTGTTGCATAGTCATTGCATTTTGAATATTGATTCTTCATCATGCATCAGTCTGGCAGGTACTTATACTAACTACGAATTTTGGCCGTGAGATCACTGAAAGAAAGAATGGGAATGAGGGAGTATATCAAATCCTGCAAATACATTACCAGGATATCCAGACAATGCTGACCTCGGTTTCTTGATGATAAGCTGGCTGCCCCCTCTCATCTTGATAGTGATAAGACTAGAAATAACTATCTGAAGAGTCCAGCAGTGGTGCTCCCCGTAGGCCGACTCAAGCTGTAGGGCTTACAGTCGAAACTCAATATATATTCAGGCTTCATCCATGCTGACCGCACCTTTCTATGAATGATTTCCATGGCAATGCAGGTCTCCTACCTTAGCACCAGGATGTTGCTTGCTCTGGACTTCTGATAGCCAAACTTCGAAGATTGAGAAGGTTTCCTGTACCTCTTAGTATTGTGTTCTGGTCCTAGGTCCAACACTACGTGGAATTATCTTCCCAGATACACAAGTAATCTCTATGATTGTCAAACTGCTTTCTTCGACGCCAGTCTCATAACCACAAGAGATCTTTTCATTGAACTTAGAGAATATCAGGGCGCTGGCTCTGCAGACATGCGCATCCCGATGAGAGTCTAGTGAATAGAAAACATCTCTTCATAATGCCCTTCAACCAACTTGATAACGAAACCACAAATGATCGCAAACGAACCGTGTTATTCCCATCCCAGAAAAACCTCATAAACCCCTGCATAAACCCGACGAAACCGAGCAACTCCTCCCATAAAAAACCAGATGAGCGAAAATTTTCCTGTTGTTGGGACCTGCTCCCCGACAGGAACGTGGACGCATCACAGGTACTCCCAAGCTTCCATCACAGGCTCACGCCTCGCGCCACCGTCGGGGTTCTCCAGGGCAGAATCCTCCAGAGAGGCAATAAGCGACCGTTTCTCCCTAGAGAGACGGCTGGGCTAAATCGATATCAGCATGGATATACCTGAGCATTAGAGATACTGCCACTGACCCGGACCCTCACAAAGTCGCCTTGCTTCCTGGGGCGGGGAGTCTTGGTCAGCTCGTCGAGTTTTTCGACGCTCCGAGTATTGGGAAACATAATAGCAGCTGCATCCGTGGCCTAGACCAGATTCCAAAATCAGCAACTGGCGATGCCACGAACCGCAAGAACCCCACCTGGCCCAGTCGAGGCATATCGTCATCGCCCATAATATGTCTCCGGTCATCGGCGTACTCCTCCTGCTGGAAGTAGTCCTGGCAGCGGCGGCAGATCTGCTCGTGGACAGACCAGGATTAGTTATTCTTCAATGATAGTCTCACAGCGTGGTCCGCCAGGAAATACGCACAGGCATGGCCAGATTGCGCTGGTTGCGCGAGAACAGGTCGATGGCCTTCCAGTGCTTGCAGATGCGGCACCTGCGCTCGACGCTCTGGCCGCTCGAGCAGGAGAAGCATTTGGCGACTTGCTGGCGCGCGAGGATAGAGAAGCCTTGGGCGTGGACGGCCTTGCGTAGTTCATGTAGTTGGCCCTTCGAGTAGAACGCCGCCGGGTACAGCTCTCGGCAGATGCAGCACGAGATCCTGGATTGTCAGTTCTGCGAGTCCCTCTTTGTCGGATTCTGCGTGGTACTTACTCCTCTGGGAGGGTGATCCTGTTGATGCTGGGATGGGTTAGGAGGGGCTGTTGAGTGGGATGGGATGAGCATGGCTTACTCCTGTCGGAGGTCGGCGGCGTAGCCGCCAGCACTGCCGGGAGGGTTCTTGGTCTTGACCATGATGAAACAGCAAGTGTCGTTTTCCAGAAGCAGATGGTTGGAGGGTGACTGTAGAGGCGGAGTGTCTCGAGTCGTGGGACTGACGAGTGCTGGAAGGAGGGACCGGGTTAAGAGGCCAAGAGAAGAAATGCTTCGGAAATGAGAGAAGTGAAATGCCTGATCTTGTATGTCAAAGTAAATGAAGAACTAGCAGGAGGGCTTGAGAAATTCAATGGACGTAAACCCGGGAAGTATTTGTCGTTGTTTCCTTGCTGGACAGTCACCCTGTTGCCCAATTCGCTTCGTCGACGACGACAACCTTTTATCAGAGAAAAGATATCTTCTTTGTCCAAGCTAATGTGGTGCAATCTTACGAATCTCCCATCACCGGGGTGCGTATTATCGGAGTTTTGATCAGGCTTCGATATCTATTCGGCACCTCCAACTTCCATGCATGAAGCCTGGTTCCTTGGTATCCATGGATATTAAATAGAATAAGGAGGGTGATATCCAGATACAGTGGAACATTATTGTTCGTCGTGGCGTTGTGATGTGAGTTCAGGATCTATATAGCCGGTCCTACAGCAAGCTGTTCCAACATTTATATTCACCTGTCAAGAACCGTGAACTTCCATAGCCTGGATTTATGCCCATGGATAACTTGGAAGCCATCACATCTCCTCCTAAGTAGACCAAATGTGTTTGATATTACGAATAAAGGCTTATGAAAAGCCGTTGCGTGAAAACTAGAATGAAACAAAGAAGGTGAATATGTAGCAGACATGCAAGTTCTATATGGCTTCTGTCTAGATCGATTAAGACACATTCTAGCTACCTAGATGTCAGTTTTTTATGTGGCCTTGTGTTCCCAGATAGGCGAAAGGATCGTCTAGGAAATAATGGAAGCAGTGGCGAGAAACTTCCTTTTGCGATGAGCTACCGAGCAAGATCTGTTTCAAATCTCCCAGCCCGACTCAACAATAATATTACCCAGCACAAGCCAAAGAGACCTTGAGACCGATCTGCAGTTGTCACGCCAGGGGATGCCAGCCCGATATTCCAAGCAAAGAATGCCGCAAAGAGAGAGCTCATCACGTCTCCAAGACAACACCGCATCCACCCCGAACCTAACAATATAGACAGGAGTAATTCATTGGCCAGGCGCGGTCCAGAAATGCAGGCGGGACCGCGGAATTTCGAGAACGTCCAAATGCCGGTAGACAGGGGCTGTGTCGACGCCGCTGTGTGGTCGAAAATAAACCAGGCTGAGGCCGCGTGCTCTAAATAGATTAAACGTAGAAGCCACAGTTCTTCTTTGGACCCCCTCAATATACACACGGGTCGTAGATAGCTAGTTGCAGGGGCCTCGTTGACAAGCTCCATCGAACCACGGTTATGACCTTCCAGAAACGCAAAAGCGTCGAATGGCAGCGCGCGTTACTATAGTGACAGTGGAGAAGGCAGGACCCAATACGCAATAATATTATATATTATTGGGAAACGAACTATCTATGGCAGTAATATGCACTAAGCAGTTAGCCTTTGGAACGGCCCGTGTACCTGCCTAACGTGCCTGCACGAGATACAAGCATTGACGCTGGACCACGCGGGAACGGGAACGCGGGATCCGGCGATCGATTGACCCAGGAAAGGGGGATGTGCATAGACGTGTGTAATGGGAGATCCCCGACAGTCTTGATGCTCCCAGCGTTCAGAGTAAAGGGGCACTAGTAGTTGTTCAGGTGCAGCGTTCGGGGTCTGATGTGGGTCTAGGGGATAGGAGTTGTGAGTCTCGTCTATAGAGTCTCTGGGACATAGGGATCCGAGGGGCAGAGAGACTCGCCAATTGATCAATGAACCTCATAAGTGGCGGGAGGCAGAGACCATTCGGAGAATTTGAGCGGCGAAACTCACTCTGTGCGCGAGCCGCTGGGGGAAAGGGGCAAAAGCAAAACGGGTAACGGCTCAGTCCTGGAAAAGGACGCTGCACTGGAAGTCCTGTTAGCAGTCTCGCCGCCTGCCTCGTCCCACGCCGGGAACGTGGACACGGAGTGGCTTTCTCTCGGGAAGTGAACGTCCCAAGTCGTCGTTGAGGTTAATGATCCCATTGGCAAAGCGTGGTCGCATGGCTCGCAGGCTTCTCGAAGGGCGAAGGAAGGCGACGGCGCCTCCCGGCACTTTGGCAACGGTGCAATAGCTCCCATCCTGGGTGGCAAGATCGTCCCTGTGCAACGCTAAGCTGTGGCCGCGACCATCTTGAGTAGGAGGAACGGGCCTGGGCGAGGTCCACACGGCGGAGCATCCGTTGTCCCCCGAAGAGACGGCGTGGTGAGAAAGTCCACTTCGTCTGTTGTTGAGCAATGAGCGCGCCTGGAGCGGCGGGCTTCAGAATTGCGCTGTGAATCAAAACCCACCCAGTAGTTTCCAGCTAGACGGAACCAACTTCCACATGCTCCACCGATGGTCCTGTTGGCGCGGACTCGGTTCGGTAACTGAATCGCACTTCCTGCCTCCATTGGGACATAGGGACGTAGTTGGTACACGCGAAGTACCGGCTCCACTGGGTTCACGCCCGCTTTCACTGGGTGCGAGAAGGTACTCGCGCGGTATTGTGTACGCGGTGTGTATATACACCTATACACCACGCGGTGTGGTGTGGTGAGTTTTCCACTCCCCGAGGCTGTGATGATGCCCAAGGTCTTCCCACGTAGCGCAACACTAAGGGGCGGTGGGCGATGGGATTCTTGCTCTCACCAAGGGGCCCACTGGTAATTAATGGATGCTCCCCGTATGCCGTCGGTACGGCCCTCGAGGCCCCCATCGGAGGAGTGGGAACTGCACACTGCAGACGATCAGGAAAGGGGGCGGATGTGTGTGAGAAGTCAGGTCGGACGCTGGGCGCCGGATGCAATGATGGCTGCGAATGAGAAAGGCCGCTGCAGCTGACTCCTGGCAGTTGGTCTATCGCCTCGGCTGGACAGAGTGCAGAGTCGCCCGCAAGAGGCGGGAAAAGAATGAGCGGCGACACGGGGATGGCGGGTTCGCGGGCCAAACGGTCGCCCCAGGGTTCGTCCAGTCTGACAGGTGCGATTCATCCTTCT
Source organism: Penicillium hispanicum (assembly GCF_028827665.1). Classification (NCBI taxonomy): domain Eukaryota; kingdom Fungi; phylum Ascomycota; class Eurotiomycetes; order Eurotiales; family Aspergillaceae; genus Penicillium; species Penicillium hispanicum. The sequence continues at coordinate 2,812,368 of NW_026623193.1, forward strand.
GCAGATAATATGAAATCATGGGTTCTCACTGCGTTACGCTCGTATTTCTGGTATGGACCAGAGCGCGATCGTCCCAAGTCTGCGTCCTCGGGTACCTGGCGCTTTGTCTAGAGCAGAGTTTGCGGGTCAAGATGGACACGGTGATCAACGCGGTGGAATCAACGTGTCAGCCGTCATGAAGATCACTAGATATGGTTGAATGGTCCTTGGCCTCTCGTCCTCTGTGTAGGACTGGTACTATAATAATTATCATAATAATAAATGGAGTATAGTCACCCATCTCGGAATCTCCCCCGGCGCATAGTTCAGGCGCTACAACATACTATACTACGAATTCTTACTCATGTAGGTTCACGAGACAAAGAAACCCCTCATGCCAGACGCCCCAAAAAGGAGCCCATCTTGGATCCTGGGGCGCCATCTGGTCCCAATCGGCGCTGCTTCCGTGTGCGACAGCCTTCTCGATCAGGCGGAATGGGGCGATGAACACCGTCAATTCCAAATGCAAGCACTCACAAATATCCATGGATTCCTACATAGATCCAACATACTTGAACCACGCCGCACTCTTGGGGCGGGGTCGCGATGCTATATCGGCTTAAGCTTACCATCTCCAGCGGCAATGCGAACGCCTCCGTCCACCCGAACCTAACCTGCCCGTACGCTGAACAGGAATGGCCCCATTCCGAGCGAAAGGCGCAAGAAGCAAATCAGGAATACCCACGATGACTAGGTTCGGACCAGTCGGAACGGCGCCTGGGAGAAAAGAAACGAACCGAACAGAAACATGGGAAGATCCAGTGGCGAGAGGCGGAGGATGCCCGGTCAACGAGCGGATATCAACAATTCCCAGTGAAACAGGGGCATGCCATTTGACGAGCACGAGTGTGATTCCTTGCGACGCCGAGTCCGACGTGGGACATGACATCGCAGGCATTTGTAGGAAGGATTCTCCTTGCCGAGTCGCGAGGTGACCTGTCCGACGGTGCACTACGTGGGTAGGCAGAGGGTTGGACGTCATGGAGGGCACGACGCGGTTGATTCGCGTAGTTGGATGCATCGGGCGTGGTGAGTATTGAAGGTGTATATCTGTATGTGTATGTATTATGACTTCGACTGTCGTAGAGAAGACCCTGATAAATTACGGGGGGGGGGGGGCAACGCGGCCCAACCCCCTCATTCGACTCGGTGGTCGACTGCGTGGGCGTCTGCGACAGGCTGCCCTGGGTTGGGGTGTATGCCCAACGCTATACCCGAGGTAATCATCGTTTAGGCGCCGTGCAGTCACCTGCACGGTGCACTCTGAACTATCGAGTCCTATGGATCATCGACGATGATCGCGTCGTGGCCCTCGAGTAAGGATCAAGAGGACAGGCTGACATGGAAAGGCCAACGCAGACTGAAACTGAGAAGAAGAAGAAAAAAGCAAAGGCGACGAGTCGACTCATGTGGGAAAACCATGTATGGATACGGTATGGGAACCATACACCCGTCTCGATTGGATGGAGAATAATAACGATCCCAAAGGGGAAAAAAGGCAATAATAATCAGAATGGCAAATCCTTACCAGGAACGCGGACCCACCGGGGCCCTATTCCTCGACGATGATTGGCTGTGCGGGAACACCCCGTTATTTTGGTTTGCGAGCAGTCCAGACCTTCGTGGGATTTCGGATTCTTCAGCCTGTACAGCCGTGTTACAGACCTATAGATTGGTATCGTGGATTACCGCCGTAGCCGGTGCGCCATCCGCCATCCGCCATACTCCGTCCTTTTACACCGTCATGGTGTTGGGCGCGAGAATCATCTCTCGGTGCCGTCCTCCTTTCTCTCCCTGTCCTCTTACCACCTGCTCAGCATCATTTCCAACCTTCTCATTCTATCTCATCGCGGGCTCTGTGGCATGGGTGCGGATTGATCTGCGCCCGTTCTAACGTGGGTTAATTTACCGTCTCCACGGCCCCGTTCCAGGAGCTTCAAGCTGTCAGCGCGTCAGGGGCTTAGGGGCTTTCCTCTCCTCGGCCTCCGATCATCTCCCACAACGGGTCCTCTCCTATTCTGGCGTGGGAATTTCTTTTTATTGCATCGCGCCCGTTCGTTGCGTCCACTCAAACCCTACTACCCCCCCTCCTCTCTCTCCGTCTGCATCTTTCCCCCCTCTTTCCAACTACACCGTCACTCCTTACTGTTCTAAATGGGAGAGAAACTGCCTCCTTGCTCATTATAATCTGCACCTCCGGATGATGAGCATTGGTCCCAATTGACTGCCCGCTCCTCAAACTGCCGTGGGATCTTATATCGAAAACCACCCCCTCTAATGTGAGCCAGCCCTGGGGAATGCTACTGGCCCGCTCAACCAGGCCCGAGACTGATGACTCCTTCCAGAACATACCAAGAACCTTCGTCCCATCTGCTGGCAGATCTGAAGGGAACCTCAACAAGATGACGGTCACATACGATTCCCCCTCCCGGTCAACCCAAACGTCAATGGCCACCCTGGAGGACCGGTTCCAGGTGATGAAGGAAGTGGGCGATGGAAGCTTCGGTAGCGTTGCCGTCGCACGAGTACGAACGGCCGGATCTCACATCGCGCGGCGTGGAACGATGGTATGGATCCGACGTGATGACGTGGTGGGCTGGGAACTGTACTGACGTCTGATGGGCAGGTCGCAATTAAAACCATGAAGAAGACCTTCGACTCATTGGCACCATGTCTAGAACTGCGCGAGGTCATCTTCCTGCGCACGCTGCCCGTGCACCCGCACTTGGTGCCCGCTCTCGACATCTTCCTGGACCCCCTGTCTCGTAAACTCCACATCTGCATGGAGTACATGGACGGCAACCTGTACCAACTGATGAAGGCCCGTGACCACAAGTACTTCGAAGGCAAGCATGTCAAGAGTATCTTGTACCAGATTCTGTCCGGACTGGATCACATCCACGCCCATCACTTCTTCCACCGCGATATCAAGCCCGAAAACATTCTCGTCTCGACCTCCGCCCCCAATGACTCTGCCTTTAGCCGCTACTCTAACCTCGTCACGCCTCCCTCCACTCCTCCGACGTACACTGTGAAGATCGCCGACTTTGGTCTCGCTCGCGAGACCCACTCCAAACAACCCTACACCACCTATGTCTCGACCCGCTGGTATCGGGCACCCGAAGTACTCCTGCGTGCCGGAGAGTACTCGGCTCCCGTGGATATGTGGGCCGTGGGTGCCATGGCCGTCGAGATCGCAACCCTGAAGCCCTTGTTCCCCGGAGGCAACGAGGTGGATCAGGTTTGGCGTGTCTGCGAGATTATGGGTAGCCCTGGAAACTGGTACAGCAAGTCTGGCGCCAAGATTGGCGGTGGTGAATGGCGTGAGGGATCTCGCCTGGCGCACAAGCTGGGCTTCACGTTCCCCAAGATGGCGCCGCATTCGATGGATACCGTTCTCCAGCAGCCGCTGTGGCCGGCCGCGCTCGCCGAGTTCGTGACCTGGTGTCTCATGTGGGACCCCAAGAACCGACCAACCTCGACCCAGGCCTTGAATCATGAGTATTTTGCCGACGCCGTGGATCCCCTGCGCCCCAAGTCGTCTACCTCGTCGAGGTTGCTCGGCCGGAAACAGTCGGACAGGAGCTTCAAGTCTCCTACTCTCTCTCCCAACGATTCCCCTACTTTGTCCTCCAAGCCTTCGTGGTTCCGCCGTTCTCTGATTGGACGCTCCGATAGCCCGGTTCCTACCGTTGATGGTGACAGCCCTGCGAGACCCCCTGCAGTCTCGTATAACACGGTCCCCGAAATCCAGCCAGCCAAGCCCCGCCCAGCGAACAACAAGCGAGCCACCTGGACCAACGGTGCCCCAATGCCTATTCTCCCCTCCATCCGGCCCGTGTCTCCTCTGTCCAACTCCGTTACGGCGCAAGCCAATGTTACCATGGCGCACAGCGATAAATTGAAGCCCTCTGACGCCGATGCGGGCAAGGCCAGCAAGAAGATTGGCCGTCAGTTGTCAGTGAACTCCAACGGGAACCACTATGCAGACGTCCATCGTCAGGAGGCCGAGCGCATGCTCAATGGCTCTGGCAACACAACCCCGACCACCAAGGAGAGCTTCTTCTCGCACCTGCGCAAACGCGCCCGCAGACTTTCTGGACGCAACCAGCCCAATCCAGCCTCGGAGGACATCGAAGCCAACGCGGGTTGCATCCCGTGGTCGAACCGGTCTTCTATGGCTCTGGATGGAGCTAGTGTTGGAGATGCGAAGCCACACTCTGATCTGAGCGAGCTCGACAAGGCTCTGCAGAGTGTAAAGTATTCTTTGGACTCGTCCGCCCTGGGCAACGTTCCTGTGCAGCTGAACTCGGGGGCTGACACCGTAACCAAGCGGCAGTCGATGCCGCAGGCTGCGGCCCCGGGGCCCATCTCTAGCAGGACTCGACGTGCATTGCAGATGACAAGCCACCCTGTTCACCGCTACGAGACTCCAGAGGAAGAGGATGAACTCTTGGATGAAGTACTGCACTCTGCCAGCAAGGCAGCCAAGCGTCTAGCGCAGACTCAGTCCTTGGCTGGTCAGTCCCCTAGCTTGAACCATCGCCAGACGGGTGCCCTGCCGAGTCCATATCCCACCCCGTCACCCACAGCGAAGTGTGACGGCTACTTTGATAACCCTCACTCCACACCGGCCAAGAACACCTCGCCCAAGGTGGACAATGCCAATTCCAATCGTCAATGGCCCACACCTCCTTATGAGGAGTCTGAGTGGAACCAAAAGACGTCCACTCACCACTTTTCTTCCGGATCCAACTACATCTAAGCGAGTGCCATCTTTTCGACCATCTTGAACACCCATCCAACAATATTCCCCATTTCCTTTTCCCGCTGAGAAGCAAAATTCTGTCGAAAATGCGCATAAACGGACACAAAACGATTCGGGCGTATGGTTTCAGGTCTCTTTTTCTCTCAAGGTCTGGTCGTTCTGGTTTTGATTTCTATGCCCGGGCATGGTTTATCATCTCTTCTCTTCTTTTTCTCTTGCGGAGGCATTTTCCTTTTCCTTTTCTCATACCCCCATAGGCCATCTTGATAGATGGATCCGGCCTCGCATCCTGCTTTCTCTCATATCCCTGGAGTCCTTTCACTTGTCTTTGTTACCGAGGGCGTTTGCACAGATCTACTCATTTGATTTCGTCATTGATACCACCACGCGCAAGCCGCATTATATACCGTTCCCTATCATCGCATCTCCCCTACCTGATTCATCTTCGATGAACATGGCGCATCCTTTTCTTTTGTTGATATACTTGTTCCCACCCTTGTACATTGTTCTGGCCACTGCCATCCTGTCTATCGCTTTTACCTCACCTTCCCCCATCTTTCTTATTTACTCCTGTTATCTGCCTCTCCCCTGGACTACCACCAGCCTGCCTATTCACTCTTTCGTGTATTATCCTTTGACCCTCTTGACCTGGACTGGCTGGTTTCAGTCTGATATTCGATTGTAATATAGCACCTTGTGGCAATATGCCAATACATACATACACACATACATACTTCATATAAATAATACCACTTCAGATCATCTCATCCCCACAAAACTGAAACAGTATCCAGACGGCCCGAGGTTTGTACATACTTGGGCGCTCGTGTTGGTGGAGGAGCGGATATCTCGGAGCGATAATGATCCGACGCCCTTCAAGATTTCCCGATTAAGCATGTTCGATTCTCATTGACTTTTTCGCTCCGCAATTGATACACCACCCACCTGAAATTCACAAGATTGTCTGGCCTTATTGCTCCAGCTGGATTCAAGCTACTATTTGTACTAGGGGCAGTGTCCCCGAACCTCAGCGCAGTAGACCTGCGACTGCCAAACCTATCGATATCAACTCTTCGGCCTCGCCGTCGCAGACCCGAACAGCTTTGTATCTACTGCCGTTTCACATTTCCTTTTCACAAAACCGCTTCATACACCACATTTCACCATGTCAAACCAACGGCAGGCTTCATCAGCCTCCCAAACCCCGCACCTCTCCCCCGCCGAACTCTCCTACCTCTACACCTCGCTCGCGCTCCCTCAGAGCCCAATCCGCCCGGACGGCCGCTCGCCCACCCAGTTCCGGCCGCTAACGGCCGAATCCAACATCCTGCCCGGCACCAACGGCAGCGCACGCATCGGCTTCGCAGATGGCACCCAGGCCATTGTCGGCGTGAAAGCAGAGGTAGAGAGATCTGTGCCCTCTTCAGACACGCTCAACACTCAGAATGACTTTGGCCCGAGCGACGACCGCGAAGGGCAGGAGGACTCCTCGGCTGTCTCGGGCCATGGGTCGTGGGTGCAAATGTCCATCGAGATCCCGGGTTTCCGGGACGACGATGCGTTGCCGGTTTTTCTCTCGGAGATGATGCGGGAGTCGCTTGTTGGCTCTGTTGCCGGCAGGCGAGGTGATGGGGCTGGTGAGCAGGCCGATATGGCGGGTGGGCTCAAGGGTCGGCTGGTGATCAATAAACGGTGGCATTGGCGGTTGTATATTGATGTAAGTGCCAAATTCCGGAGGGGTCGATCTATTTCCCTGGACGCGCACGGAATACGGAAAAGAAGCAGAGGCAGGAAAATGAAGTGCATTGCTAACTCGCTATGCTGTACAGGTTCTCCTCCTCTCCCAACCCTTGTCGTACCCGCTTCCGCTCCTCTCTCTCACTACCCACCTTGCCCTCTTGTCCACCAAGCTCCCCAAGCTCAAGTCCCAAGGCGAAGAAGATCCTTTCTTCGACGACGACTGGGCCGTCGCCGAGTACCTCTACCCGCGCACTGTTGCGACTGCTACTTCGGGGTCGAAGCAGAGCCAGCCTGCCCCGTTACAGCAAGTTCGTCCCCCGGTCACCCTGCTCGTCATCTCGGTAGGCGAGAACGTCATCTTCGACCCGAACCGCGAGGAGATTGCTGTCGCCGATGCCGTCCTGGCAATCTCCGTCACGCGCAACAGCGAGGGTGGCGGAATGAAGCTGCTCTCTGTCCGCACGATTGACCCGCCCTCCCGCCTGACCCAGCCCGGGGTGCCGAATTCCGAGAATGTGAATATGCTCGGTGCTCCGACAGCCGTGGAGAACCCCGCGGTCCTGAATCCTTCGACCGGCGAGGAGGAAGTCGCGGGTGTGTGGCGGCCGCGGCGAGGTGGCGTGAAGCGCAGCGTGATTGCGGGCATGATCAAGGCCGTGCTGAAGAAGGGCGGCGTTGGGGAGGAGGTGCTTGAGGGCTTGGAGGGCGTTGAGGTGGGCTAGATGGCGCGTGGAGCTGTGGTTGTGTATTCGAGATTCCCAAGCATTTATACCATTTTCCTGTGCAGCTCTGACCAAAGAATTTGAGAGGCGATTTATGGATCACGAAACGGGCTGTTTCATCAGTATACACTGGAGGCCAATGAGGATTCCTCCACACGAATGATCTATCATACAGAAGAACTCATGCATCTCGCACCCCCATCGTCGTAGGAGAGTACTCAATCAATAAATGCATCGCAGGATGCCAAGCCATTGGAAGTCAACCAACCAACCCCCAATTCCCAACACCCACGCAGCAATAACCCGCCTCACCAGATCCCAAGCCACTTCTTCACGGGCTTCTTCTTCCCCTCCCAGTCCACATACTCCTGCCCCTGTCCCTCTGCAGCAACAGGCGCAACAGGCGACTGATCATCCCCGACCTCCCGGCCCGCGTCATTCCCCGCCGGCTCCTCCAGCCCATGCGCCACGCGGTACTGCCTCCGCTTCTCGGCATCTTCGATGCGGCGGTGCCTCTGCTCGCGCACGCGCATCGAGTTGTGCTGCACGTCCATGCGGTAGACCTGCAGAGCCTGCGAGATGGTGTCGATGGGGTGCGAGAAGAGCGCGGACCAGGGCGGGAGGAGGTGCGCGAAGGGCGAGGTGGCCTTGAAGTTTGTGGTGAAGGTGAAGGTGGCCAGCGTGGTGAGGGTGCCCTGGGCAGAGGTTAGTCTTGTGCGTGGAGTAGTCAAAAAAAGAAAAGAAAAAAAAAAGGCCATCACTCACCATCGCAATCCAGATGTGGATCCACCGGCTCGTCAGGAACTTGAACATCACCGTGCCCTCTGGCGGGAACATATTAGGGTACTGCTTCTTGTTCTGCGCTTCGCGCTGCTCGGGCGTGAGCCCCGGCCCGTAGTTGATCGGCTGGCCGGAGGGCGAGGTGCGCGCCGGGTTGACGATGCGCTGCGGGTGCGACGGGGGCCGGAATTTGTCTGGCTGGCTGAGGATGCGCGCGTTGTCACTCTGTTTGGCTTTGGCGGGTTGGCTGGTCGCGGAGAAGCAGCGCGGCCCGGCTTCGGCGCGCGTGTTGATGCTGGTGCGGCGGTGTTGTTGCAGGGTGCGGAGGGCGCGGGCGCTGGGAAGGCCTCGCGGGAGGAGGAAGGGGGGAATTGGTGTGGGTGGCATGGCGGGTTGGAGGATTACCACTACGGGCGCGAGAGTGGTGTTGGTATGGGTGTTCTCCTCAATTGGAGATTGCGGCTGGACGGAGTCGATTGGACGTCCTCGGGATTTTCCATCACGTGATATGCAGTGTCGCGGGAGATTCAACACGCAGTCAGCCTGAGCGGGAATTGCTGCGCTGCCATTAGACAGCTGCTGACTGTGCTTAGGACGGTGTAAACCTGAGAGCTTCTCGGTTTATACCCTCGTTTGCTGTTCTTTTGTCGACTCGTCTCGGGTCTTATCTTGGCGTATTCTACATATCCTTTCTAGAGATCAATAAATCCTGCTCGTGTGTTGCGGTCGACTGATACCAGATGAAGTACACTGTGGCATTATTTGATGTCTGCCAGTCTAATTCTAGATGCACCACTCAGTCAACGGGCAACTGGCACTGCCTCAGGCCACACAAACGGTGTATCCCGGCGGAGATGCAACGGGCGAATGAAATCAAATGTATTTCACAGCCCCGGTGGAGCGCGGCGGGCTCTCCAGTTTTCAAGGGGGCAAGGGGAGTGTGCCATTGTGTATGTTTAACAAGGGGCCACAGACATATAGATGAAGAGGAGACCGGACCCCATTCTTCGCATAATTAGGTCTTGCTGCGCAGGCCCTCCGAATCAGAAAGCAGGATAAGTCGGCTCCGGCTCCGGGATGATGAGGAATGAGATCATGGGGAGCCCACCCCGGGACCAGGCGGTCTCCCACGACTCACGACTGTGGTTGTTGCAGCGCAAGCCCCATCGACAGGCGGCTAATTGGCAATTCCATAGAACGATTGAAGCATTCAACAGGTGAATCATTGAACACAATTCATGATGAGAGGCCTCACCGAGGGCGAACCCGGTTGCGCCCGTCGATGCAAATCAGCGCGACGCTGATTGGCGGACGGGCGGATCACGGGAGCCGACCGGAGCAGGTACAAATAACTGGCAAAATCTTGCTCTCCGTTTCTTCCACCCATCTCCCTTTGTACAGCCCCCTTTTGTCAATCTCTATATTCACTTCGCATCATGGGCAAGGACGCTTCTTTCGCTCCCGGTAAGCTTTCTCTTTGTTTCCTCTAGCTACCTCGCGCTCGATCTCGGTCTCGCCCGGTTTGGGGGGTTTAAGGGTGTGAGGGTCTGGTTCATGGCCATTGCGCTCTGAGGGTGCGCAGCAAATCAATGGATGGGGAAGAGAGAGTTGAGATTCAGCCATGCTCAATTAGCAAATGCTACTCTGTAACCAATGCCAGCGCGACTATTGTGCGGCCTTGGACTTCAGTTGCGACGGTCCGGGTTCATCTCTCACTCTCATCTCTCACCACCCATCCTCACCCTCAAACCTGCCACTCCTCCAATTGCATTGCACACCCAACCAAACCGTACAACCTGCTTTGCTTCCGACGCTCTGCGCCTCTCTCATCATGACGACCTTCGACGTGTTCTGCACCCTCCAGGTGATAGACATGCGTGAGGCTGAGCTTGAGGCCGCGAAAGCTGCAAAGGCAAAGGCCGAGGCCGAGGCTGCGGAGGCTGCTGCGATCAAGCCGAACGCCAACGAGGTGGCTAACAAACTGCTCCATCCAGGTGACTCTGCCAAGGGCGCCAAGCTTTTCCAGGTACGTCGCGACGGCGAATGCGAAGCAGATCCCAGTCGATGGATGGGAAACTGACGAAGAATCCTCTAGACTCGCTGCGCTCAGTGCCACACTGTCGAGAGCGGTGGTGGCCACAAGGTTGGCCCCAACCTGCACGGTCTGTTCGGCCGTAAGACTGGCCAGTCCGAGGGCTACGCCTACACCGACGCCAACAAGCAGGCCGGTGTCACCTGGGACGAGAACACTCTGGTGAGTCATGGCTTGAATCGCGAATCGTTGCTTCGCATGCTAATCCAAACCCTCTCTACAGTTCAAGTACCTCGAGAACCCCAAGAAGTTCATCCCTGGCACCAAGATGGCCTTCGGTGGCCTGAAGAAGGGCAAGGAACGCAACGACCTGATCACGTACGCTCCCCCAAGTTCCCGCAATACCACCGACCCATTCATGACTAACATCTCTGTCCTGCAGCTACCTCAAGGAATCGACCGCATAAATGATCTAACGTCTTTTCTATTCCCCCTCCCCACGGCATTTCGATTTCGTTCTCACACCCCCGACTCTGGGTTTCATAGACGTCTGGGATTGGTTTGGCGCCGTGGGCTGATTTCCGGGCATCCGAGGGACCGGGCATGTACTATTATCTGAGATTCACCATGGTTGACCCGCAATAGATCTGAATCTTTCTCTTCTCTCCACATTTGTTTTCTTTGTTTGCTGTAGTGGCTGCAGTTGCGCTGCAGGTACCGATCACCCAGCTCGGTCTCGGTAAGGCTGTCGATCGTACCCGGGGGAGGAACCGTGCAGGGGGGGGATGAATGGAACCTGTCGAGAATCCTGTTGGACCGATCGAGTGCTCATGCTGCTGTATGGATCGATCACATATCGACGTGTTTCAGAGAGGGCGGCGCCATCATTGGGCGGCAACGTCAGGCAGCGAGGCACTCGTACCGCGCAGGTTCCTCCCACAGCCTGCGCTCACCCACTCGTGACTCGCCCGGTACTTCTGCACATGACTCGGGCTGATTGGCCCAGCCTCCTCTCGCTGCTGCAGGAGTTCCTCCCGCATTGCTCGACGAGGCGTCTCTGATCTCTCTTCCTGGAAAGAATCGCTTTGTGCCGTCGTGTTCAAATATCCATGGTGCCCGTCGCCGCTCGTTCCTGTCCCGAGTATATTGAAGAAAACAAACAGCCGCAATCCCGCAAATACAACACCACTTTTCCCCCCAACTTTTTCGTCGTATCGCATCCTGTCGCATCGCACTCGTTGCCGCGCGCGGGGTACGATTGTCGCTCATTCTTCTCTGGCTCCTGTCCTCTTAACAATTCTCCGTATCGTGTAGCGCATGAGACATTGTCCCGGCGCTTCCACTAACCGCCCTCATTCCAGCCTCTAAACCCTCACAAACCGCGATCGCAAGTTCGAGCGTTGCGCTGCGTCGCTTCGACTCTCCCCTCGATCTGCAGCGCCCGCCTTGGGAGACGCCGTCCACAATGTTGGATGAGCTAGACAACGTCTTCGACGACCATCCGTCGCTGGATGCGTCGCTCGAGGACTTTGAGAACAACAGCAATGCACACCGCTCCCCACTCTTTGGGATGCCCTCGCAACACTCGGGCTTTCGGTCCGAAGAATCAGACGGTGAGATTGACGACCCGGCCCGGGTCGAGCGGTGGTCGCCGCCAGGTCTGCGCCAGCATGATTATGTCCAGGGCAGTGGCTGGTATCGCCATCAGCCCTATCCGCGCAAGGGCAACCTGAATGCCGAGCGCTTGGAGTTAAAGCCCACCGTTGGACTCAGCCTGTCGCCCTCGGTCTCGCGCGAACCAAGCCCGCAGTATGAGGATGCGCTCGAGGACCCCACCAAGGGCAAATCAAACGAAGACGCCGAGACGGGCGACGTCACCATCGCAGCCAATGTACCTCTGCCCGGGGATGCAGGCACCCCACAGACCGGCCAACCTTCAGGCGCCAGGCACACTAGTCCCGAAGATGACGGGTTGGGCTTTGGAGCGGAGAATCTGAGTAACTGTAGGCATCGTCTGCTCTGCGTGTGACGTCTCCTTCTATATGCAGTCGCAGAAACACTAACGTTGTTCTTGCCCATGGCTTTGAAGATATTCGTTTTGCGGTGCGTGCAGAAGTCCAGCATCGTGAGCCTATTGCTGCGATGCTTGGCTATCTGCGCAGCAAATTCGACCGGGTCACTAGTTCCAAGTCCAACACCACCTTGTCCATCGTGGTTCTTTTGGTCTCTATTGCCTTTATGCGCGCACTCTTTCTGCCCGGTCTGCCGCAATCTATCCCTGACTTGGTGAAGCTGTCCGGATTTGCGCGCTCCTTTGAACCACTGATCTACTACTCAGAGAACGGAGTCCAGCAGATTGGCACCCTGCAGGAGACGGGTGTCGCAGTGTGGGATCTAAGCGAGTCTGTGCGTGGAACGAACATGACCAGTGCACCGATCATTGTGCGCCAGCTAGATGAACTGTCCGACTCGCTCAAGTCGCTCTCGCTGGAGCTGACACGGTTCTTCGCCAACGTTGACTCGGACATCGACTCGATCTTGATTGTCATGGACTGGGCCAAACGCGAGCTGGAAACACTATCTGCTCAACCACCTAGTTCCTTACCCACCATCGTCTTCGACAATATGCACAACATGCTATCTCGCCTAGGCGCTCTCGAGCGCACCGCAGAGGTCTCTGATGGCGGCGTCGCTGCCACCTCGACTACTACCACCCCCCTTGGGCACGTCGTCATGGCCATGTTCGGACCAACATCCGCCCAACGCACCCGCGCCACTCTCACGCGGACATTTACCGAGTTCCTCTCGGTGCTGGAAGAATCCATCAACAGCGAATTAACCCACTCCACCGCACTCTTTGCCCTCTTCGAGTCCATCGACCGCCAATTCCTCAATCTGCAACGCACTGTGGTCCGCGAATCGGACGCCCAAGAGCGCGCCGAAGGCGAAATGCTCAGCTCGCTCTGGACACGCGTGCTCGGCCCGGATGCTGCAGCCGTTCGCAAGTATGACAAGAACAAGCGGCTCCTAGCCAACGTGCGCAGCCGCACCGTCGCCAACAAGCACCTCCTCGTCGACCATCGCGGCCGCCTCCTGACCCTCAAGGTGAACCTGGAGACCCTGCGCCGAAAACTGGTCAGCCCGCTCGTGCGCCGCAACGATTCGGTCAGCTTCCTGGGCCTGGAAGGCAGCGCCTCGGGTGCTGGCAACTCTGGCGCCGCGGGTCGTATGCTTGGCCCCGTAGAGGCTGTTATCGACGGCCAGATCCGCGGGCTGGAAGGGACATACGATTACCTCCGGTCGGTGCGGGAGCGCCAAAAGGCCAAGCTCATGGAGATGGTCTACGGCGCGGGTCGGAAACCCTCGACTTCGATGCTGGGTGGAATAGAGGGGCAGGGTGAGGCAATTGAAGGGGTATAGCGGCTTGATTTCCTTGAAGAATTCATCTCCTCGTCTCATCCTGCTGTTCGTTTCGCTTAGCATTGGTTCCGGTGTCATTTCACATTCTTCGTGGCGTTTACTTGGATCGAATGGGATGAATGGGATTCAATTACCGGACTGGCTGGCTTGCTCTGCGGTGTCGCGCATTTGGGTATAGTCATCCTGTGGACTCTATTCGGCTGGCGTTTCCCCGGTCTTGTCTTCTGCTGGTCTGTGGCTTCGGCGCATCCATCCTGGCGAATGGGGGGCGAGAGGACTTGTGCAAAGCAACGGGATAGGTGCACGGTGGTACATATTTGATTTATTGTTTTCTCTTTGGATAGGACCCTCGGATTAGGAACTCGAGGGATGTATTCCACTCATATATCCAAGTCTTGTAAATGGAGTGACATTTAAGCCTATACTATTCAAGCACTCCACAAATCATAAAAACATGTACCTACCATTTCCTCTCATGATTTGATCTGATTGTACAAGCCCATGACAAAGACCCTGCAATTATTGGTGATAATGTTATAGGACTTCTTGTTCATTTGCTCGGCAAGGGCTCTTCCCTTCTGCTTAATCTCAGCATCTGTGACCTCCTTCCCGATAGTGCCAAGGTATTCATATACAGAATCTGGTTCGAGATACCACGTTTTGGCGGAGTTAACACGTTCGAGGAAAGTGATATATTGTCCTCGTGGAGCTGTAATATCATAGCAATACGCATTCCATTTGATAGTGACCTTTTGGTCGACTGCGATAAGGCTGCAGTCCTCGGCGAATCTTTCATCGGGCTCGTCGTATACGAACTGAATGTGGCCTGCAACCAGGAGATAATGATCCGGGATCGTGATCCCGGCCACTTTTGTTGTAAGCTCTAGCAATTGAGTGGACTGTTAGTTCCTGAACGGGTCTTTCTCTGGCCGCGTGGGGAGAACCCTATACATACTCAACTTCATGGCGTGGCCGTCACCGTCATTCCATCCTGTGATTCTTTTGGCGTTCTCTTGGAGTTTGATGAACCTGGGGTCTCGAACGTATCTAGTTGTCGTCGGGACGCCGTTTCGTTTGACTTTCGTGGCGGGCTCATCGGTGGTTTCTGAAGGAGCATAGGTTGGATCTCCGTTGAGCGCTACTGTGATGACCGGAATTGGCTCGAGGAGCTCGAAAGAGGCGGGCTGGTATATTCCCGGTGCGTCGATTCCTAGCAGAGCCCATCCACCTTGAGTGCCATTGACCTCCTTCCTGTCGGGGCAGAACTGGAGTAGCCGTTGTTATTAGCTTCATGCTCGCGTCGCAGGAATTGATACAGGTTGGCTTCGTTCTTACCCAGCACTCGGGACCACCGACAATGGGCACCGGTGTCGCTTGTCCATTTGGCCCAGTTGTCGAGGTGTGCGTATTCCCAAAGACATTGGGGACGAAGGAGGGCGTGACGGAGACAGTCACCGGCTCGGCAGACGCAGGCGCGACAGGCGAGGCGGATGCAAGCGATGCCAAAGCCCCGAGCACCAGGCCAGAGACCATAGACAAGCCACTCTGGGCCGAAAGAGATATAGGCTGCATGGTTCAGGGTCTAGCACAGCAGGCGAAAACCGTAGGTAGGGATAATCGAGGTGGATATTTAGTCAACGAGTATGAGACAGGAAGCCGGGGCATTTATAACTGAGTGGTCCAGACATGGGACACCAAAACCTGGGTCCATTTCAACAATGGGTCGTTAAGACATGGATCACGTCGCAGGTCTAAAATTTTAGAGCCTTAACCCGATATCCTAAACAGAGCTATGTATGACCGTCAACGACGAGGCTGCAACTCGGTGCCCGTTTCCTAATCGGGCCAGTCCAGTGCATCCTAGCCCACTCCAACTTGCACATCTATGTGTCGCGCGATCAAGCTAAACCATTTAATTTATTTTGTGGGCATACATAGGACGTGCGGCTTATGCGCAGTCAGTAGTCTGGCGTGAAATGGGTGAACGCAATAGACTACGAAGCCCGATTCGATGGATCTCGAACAAGCTAACGGGCGCGAGTCTGTTCTCAATCGAGAACCTCTCGCGTTCACGGCTCTAAGAACCCTGTGTTGGCTATTCCGAGAAAATGCAAAAAGAATGCCTAATATCTCCGACCAGAAAACGAGACTCTCCTCGTCAGGAATGCTACTCTGTTACCGTGGTTATACCTCTATCACAGCTTCGACCTGTACAGAATTTACGCTCAAAGTCAAAACCGGTTCCGTCAGATGCGTCTAACATCAAAGGTAGCGGGGTCATTGATCATTCCTCGGACGAAGACTTCACGAGTAATTCAATCTGATCAAAACCATTAGACGTTGAGGACTCCTTAAGAGGAGAAACAAGGTCCTCTATGCTATTCCCACAACGCGTCCCTTGTTCATCGACTAGGCAGGACATTATTGCTAGGCAATGATCACTATTAAGACACAAGGATGAAATCCCACTTGCTCCACTCTGGTGCCCGACAATATCCCCCTTCCCCGCAACGAAGAGACTGCTCCCCTTGTTGATATGTCTCCATCTGGGGACCTCGGGATATTGAGCTAGATGATATAATCACTCAAGCTCAAGCTCAAGCCAAGCCCCTCGCAAGATCCCACTGAACCAATATTTGGGTCACGGCAACCTAGTACTTTCAATAATCCGTTCATTGAACAGTCACTCGCTGTTGTGTAGTTGTAGCTGTAAAGGGGAGAAGGGGGGTGCGTGGTAAATACAGTGGATTATCTATTTTGCGATGTTTAGTTTATATTGTATAATCCTGCTCATAAATTCGACGACCGACCACTATTCAATGGTCAATGGCCCAGCTGCACCGCGATACCCACGGACGATGTCGACCAATGCATAAGCACAGAGC
This sequence comes from Penicillium hispanicum, assembly GCF_028827665.1. NCBI lineage: Eukaryota > Fungi > Ascomycota > Eurotiomycetes > Eurotiales > Aspergillaceae > Penicillium > Penicillium hispanicum. The sequence continues at coordinate 2,828,754 of NW_026623193.1, forward strand.
GGGAAATGCAGGATGTAAAGTGCAATATCACAACCTCACATTACATCTTCCACTAACCTTGTTATAGACCCCCCCGGCCATCTCGCACAAATCACTCAATCCCGCTGAACAACGTGGCAGATGTCATACATTACGGATCAACAGCCGCTATATCTCGAGTCCGCCCAGGAGTCCTTCTGAAATTACCCTATGAACCAAATACAGAGGGTCCCCATGTTGGGAAGGTCAAGGAGAGCGTGGCTCATGCATTTTCTGTTGAGAAGCCTATCCTCGAGATGTTAGGGTCTCATCCTCGTATCGTGCAGTAAGTGGCTTTTGTTTTGGACGAATATTTGACTCGCGGATCGCCATTTGGCATGTACCCTAATGCGCGGCCTATAGATACCTAGGAAGGAAGCATCAAGGTATCTTTCTTGGGGAAGCAAGCCATGGGAGCCTGCAGGCTTATCTTGATAACAATAATTCGGCAATGCCGCTGTGTCTACGCAAGAAATGGTGTAAGCAAGCGTGTGAGGCCACTGACTACATACATAGCCGCGGAGTGATACATGCCGATATGCGGCCTGAGAACTTCCTTATCCATGAATCGACCGCTGGGAGTCTCGATTTACTGCTCTGTGACTTTGGCGGGGCAAAATGCGAGAAGCTGCGTCTCGACGGAAATCACCTCCCCGATGGCCCATTCTACGACCCAATTCAAGGAACCGAACGATCTCCTGCACTGGATATATTCAGCCTAGGCTCTATATTTTAAACGATAATGACAGGTTTATGGCCATACAGGTCGTCGAGTGGGCCTTTCAGTTCAGTGGAGGAAATGCTCGAATATACTACCAAGGTGAACGAACTCTTCCTCCAAGGGCAGTATCCTAGTGTGGCTGGCTTGGTTGGAGGAAACGTGATTATGGGCTGCTGGTTAAAGAAATACAAGACTGTGGGAGAAGTCCTTATAGCCGGCATCAACTAGCCAGCATCGAGCAACATCCACCGGCTTCTCTAGATCAGCACTAACCAACATTAACCGGCAATAACTAGGATTTTTAGATAGATTAAATCACTTAGTCATTTAAAATTGTGGCTTAAGCGCTTCGCTTCGCATACGTTCTGCGGTGCATCCCCTCAAAGATACTGTACATTTCACGCCCACGATATGGTCCAAAGTTATTCACTAGCTACGGCTCAGTGGGCAGATGTCGCTGAATGTGGTGCACAGAGAATTACGTATACTTGCATCACACGTTAATCATGCTAATGTCTGTCCCTCCCATCGATCTACAACATGACTCTCCCCTAGCGCTCCCTTGAGCACAATCACAAGATCGTCGACAGCTGACAGAAATTTCAAATATGAACTCACGGCTACGCAGTAGCGGCGATAGTTGTCGTTCCGTACTAGTGCCGTACTCAGCTCTGTGAACTGGCCCTTCGTTTCGTAGTATCGACCCAGGAATGGAGTAGGCAGATGACCTGGCAGAGGATCCCCGGCTTTAAGTGCCTGCTGGATTACCGCCAGAACGGTTGTGACAGCCGCAATGTTCTGTTCGTCCAGAATGCCGACTGTACGAACTAGGTGCTCCTGTAGGTCGAGAGGAAGGGTGCCGGAAAGGCTCAAAAGGTTCGCCAAGGCGTGGTTCATATCCTGGCAAAGGCCGTGCGTCAACCTGAGGGCTTGCCGGCTGAATAAATCCATATTGATCTCGAACTTTAGTACGCGGATTGGTTCCTGCAGGGAGAGGAGGCGCTCTGCAACTTCGAGGGATAACTGGTCCATGGCACAATTGCCAGAAATAGGGCTGTCTCGGTTCCAACGCGACAGCAGCAGCGTGTAGTTGTCTGAAAGCGTGCCGATTGTGTTTGATAGAGACTTGCGGACATGCTGGCTGGCCGTAGGCGGACGGGGAAAGATCTGTACAATAAAAGCGGCAACTAGTCCTAGCAGCACCGTTACTACTCTCTTGTAGAAGGCCTCGTAACCGTATCCAGGAAGGCCATATGCCTGTAGGTGCGTGGCGTCATAGCTGAAACCCAGAACCAGCACGAAGGTGATACCGGTCATAACCGTTGTCCCCGTTAGCGAGTGGGGAAGAAAGAGCCGGCACCACACCAGCCCAAGCGTTATGACGGCGGTGATAGTCGCAAGACCGTATGGATTTCCAGGGCCATGACCCGAGCCAATATACCAAGCCGCCATGCCCAACAGGCCTCCGACCACGGTGCCGGCGACACGTCCCAGGAGCGAGAAGAGGAAATCTGCCATGTAGACGAGCACCCCTATTTGAGCAGTGATGACCCCCCAGAGCCCCTTTTCACGATAGAAAAAACCCGCCGTGGATGGCAAGGATGCTGGAATAGCTGTGGCGATGGTGACTGCAACCATTCGTAGAGCATAGACGCCAGCCGGATTCGTTAGCCAACGGAAAGCGTGCCGGATGGCCCTGATGGGAAATCCCGATTTCCCAGATGTTCTGCAGCCACGATTGATACGCAATGACCGATAAATGGCTGCGGCATCTTGTTTCCCTGTTTGGGAGTCCTCATCGGCCCCCAAAAATGGCATAGACAGTGGGACTCCTCGAAACCCATTCGATAGCCACGACAGAGCATAGCGTGGTCCAGTGGGTAACCAGAGGTGTTCTCGCGTGCGGCATTTTGACAACTGAAGGACATGAGCGAGAAGTCGTTCTGCAGCTGTCACACATTCAAGAATGCGTTCCTCGATCACCATTCCCAATATCAGGCTGCGAAGTGAATGTGGGCCGAGGTGTTCGGTAGCCTTCAGGTGCCCATCTTCATCAAAGAGATCCGCATGGCATTCAATCAATTGGTTGGTCGTCTCGGTTGCTGACGTGCTTCTGGCGGAACGCAATCGATCAAGAATTTGTTCTCCCTGGGTCAATATCCGGTCAAACTGTTCTGGCGAAGTCCAAGGGAACCATCGATGAGAGTTGACATATTGAAAACTCTCTGCAATGATGCCAAGGGCCTCTGAGTACACTTGGAGCACTTCGGCCGTGCATCTGTTCAGTGACTCTGCTGTGTGCGAACGAAGCACGCCCACATCTGGCGCCTTCCATGCAAGCATCACATTTGCGGTTTCCTGGAATTGACGATGCCCAATCCCACATGGCCTCTGCTCAGCGCTACCCTCACTCTGCACCTGGCCCGATGCAACATTGTCGACCTTGTGCTCAAATTCCACTCGAGCAATATGGAAATCAAGCAGTGCCAACTGAGCAGTCATTAGCTGCCGCATAGGCCCATTTAAACTGTGTACGTCCTCCGCACTCCAACGACCGCGGGAGAGATCCAATGGTAGGAATGCCAGCATGGACTGCATCGTCTTAAAGACAGCGATGGTCTTCGCTCTCGTAGACTGCAACTGGGAAAGTTCCACAGGGACCCCAGCCAGTCGGGCTCGCGTAAATCGTAAGGATTTTCGTCCCATGGAGACAATGTCATCCATTTTTTCCAGTACGGCGTGGGACGTGGACTGGGGGAATAATAGTATACAGGAGACGATGCCCAGACCAATCCCTATTGCGCCAGGCAAAACAAGAACCTTGCCAAGCTCTGCTGTGAATGAAGGCAATGTCGGGCCGTAGAGAAGGAAAAGGTCCATTACTATATTGCCGAAGACCTCACCAGGAGCAAACTTGGGGTTGGCAACTCGTATCCGGGCCATCGTATATACGAAGACGCAACTCATCACGTAGAATATAACGGTGACTCGGGCATCCAGCATAAACCCCTCACGAACGAGCTTTTCCGCTATCCAGGACACACTTTTGTCGGAATGATGAGATTGTACAATGGCCTGTTGCTCTAATCTTTGGACCAGAGCCTGAGTCTGCGAATCCGGTCGTGCCGCCCGGGCTGCTTTCATTGTGAGAAGCCCCCAAACCCATGCCGAACACATGCCAACCAGCAAGGAAAAGGCCCCCAACAGATAGAGGGAAAGTACGCCGGCGGGGGGCATGAGATAGAGCACCAACGGACCAAAAAAAGTGGCGATACCGACGCTGTCGAATGACGGTCTAATGAACATCAAAAGCGACGACACCCAGATAGCAACCCAGCAACGAAAAACCGGCTTGAGGTCGCGCATATTGAAATGGTCTAGCCATGCCGAGAGCGTGAGTTGGCGACGCGGCAGGGACGATGTTTGAGAATGAAGATTATCGTCCTCGATGGTTTCAGACTCGTCTTGAGGCATTTTGCGATCAACGTATATAGCAAAACACCTATCAGATCTCAACAGGTGTCGAATGAGTTGGGTGACAGGTTGAGAGCCATGGCTCAGAGCTTTGGGAATATATATGTTTGTAGTTATTCCAGTCGCGGACCGTCCCGAGGTCCTCGGCCCGGCTTGGCGTCATCCAACCGGGATGCCGAGGTTGAGCGGTCTTTGATAGATTGACTGCAGAGAGCCAGAGCAGCACTAAGCCCGAACAGGGAGTCACTGTGGGCGCCATACCGGAAGATGCGCAAGACGGGAGTGGGAGCCATTTGTGGCCCTCTACTTGCAGTCTGGTAGAATACTATATATATTGATGGTAGGATGCCCGAAGATTTGGGCACCCACCCCCTCCCCACGGCGCGGTGTAGATAGCTCTCCATTATGTGGGGTCAAACAGGGGACATGGATATTGGTTAATCCATCCCATTCTCAAAGCAATCTATGTCTCCTGTAAGGTAAGTATAAGGTTGAAAGTGTTCCAGCCGGAAGAATAGTTGACTTGATACCGAGTGAATATATATATTATGTAGACTGATTCATCTATGACATACTTTAATCAACTAGATTATACTTATTTGCATTGGCTGATCCATTCAAATTCTCCTATTCTGTCAGTTACTATAGATCGATCAGGTGACCAGTTGAATATATGTCGGAATGAGTGTGTGGAGACTCGCATTAATATTTTATCCAATTCCAAGCCCCTAAATGGGCAGATTGGGCGGAATAGCAACAGAGACTTCCCCTTGATTCCAATTGGCCGGGTCGCTCCATACCCTAATAGAATAGCTAGTATAGGCTAGTTGTTACTTATTTAATACCCTATAGACTAGTCCTAATATAGCAAATCATGCGACCCCGAAAGGTTCTAATAGGTCTTAAATTTGGACGCCAAAGAGGCTCGAGGGATTTTGCCAGTCTTGTCGTCCTCAACTATACTAGATACATATCATATAGTTAGATCCGCCCTGGCGTAGGAAATCGTTTTATTTAAGGTTTCGGTATAGGGGTGTATAACTTAACGGGTTCACTGTAGACCCCTGATCTGGCCCCAGGTACACGAATTTGCGCAGTAATATGTGGATAGCTATGGTGCGAACACGCTTACCATGTATGGAAGGCTACAGTCTTGGAAATTCCGGGTTGCTCCGAAAATTTATCAGCCTTCGGTTGAGCAAGAAGAATATCAATGCCGGTGATTAAAACGGCTTTCTCCTTGGAGCTCACTTCTATATGAAGCTATACTATATCGCAAGCCCCTATAACCCCCCTCGTTTCTACTGCCCTCTCCTTACTCCGTTTGGGTATATGGGGCTCATTCTTCCAGGGGCCACCCACAGGATTTCCTAGTCATTCCTCCAAGGCTGAGACGCCGAATGAAATTTATTCTCCTATAAATTGCAGATGGCCACTCTGGTGTTATGAACCTGATGATCGCGTATTTGCCCACCCCCGATTCCCAAGACTCCCCCTGAGAAGAAATCTCTCTCGCTCAGGATAGGGTTAACTGAAGCCCGCAGTTCGCTCTCGGTTCAAAGCCTCTGTTCGTCGTCTCGATGAGCTAGTCGTCCAGCAAGATGAGAGACTTTGCGAAGGCATTATCGATCACTCTCCTTGCTCTAGGCAATAGTGCCCACGCCTGGTACCTGGATCAATCATGCGTCAAGCCGAAACGGAGCTATTCCTCTTGTGACAACCCGGAATATCTGCCAGATATGTCAGCACTTGTGACAGCTACCGTGACAAGCGCATTTGAACTGGCAGGGATTGGGAGGGACACTCTGAATACCCTCAAGAATGGTAAAGGAAGTCAGGCTCAAATCGACCTTCTAGACTTTATGTTTGGATTTGCGGTCAAAGACAACAAGGCTGAGCACACGGGCTACCTTGACACCGTGACTTCGGTGTTCGAGCAGGTTCTGGACTTCAAAAAAAACAAGGACGGGTCTCCATCCGCACAAACCGGATCCTATCCAGTCGGCGAGGTCGTCGTGTTCTGTGATTATACTCGTTATAGAGAGAACGTCGACTGTTCCGGATACGACAGCCCGGGTAACGCCTGTGACACTGTTTTGCAGATGGAAGTGGCAATGAGCGACCTGTACCATAACTGTAAAAACCCATCATTCACTGATGACGATGCTTATGTGCGGCCACTCCCCTGTCCTTTTTGATGAGATATATTTCACCCTGGGCTTATCTTTACCACTTAACAGGGATACACCATCAACACATTCGGCTATATGAGTTCGAGCGTCCAATTATGCCAATGGCACCTCGAGTCATATTACTACTACCAATTCAGATTCTGGGTTAGCACGCCAATTCAAGATATACCTAATTTGGGATCTTGCCTGATTGCTTTTTCTTTTCCAGAGAGACACAGCCAGAGGCGGCATACTGACAGGAGCCGGGGATATATCGGACCCAAAGAAAACTCCTGGAATGGATATCGCGACCGTTTACGATACCCAGGTCCTGCACGAGCTCACACACGCTATTCTACGAGACTTCACTCGTGATGTCGCTGACATACACTCATACGGTAACTTATCATGATCTAACCATCCTGAGGTAACAAACGCTGATATACGCTTTTAGGCTGGATCAACTGCGAGAAAATCTCCTCAAATTCGAAAGATCTGAGCGCCCTCAAGGATCATTCAATGGCATCCTACAACAATGCAGAGAACTATGCCAAATTTGCTCTAGGTATGACTTGACTACGCTCGTTGTTTATCTACACGAGTACTGATCTCCATGATCGTAATAGGTTCCGCTCTGATTTCACCACCAAGCGACCTCGAAATTATCCCGCAACGTGTTAATAGAGATGGAAGTGTCGTTGTGATGCAAACTAATACGCAATCAAAGCGAGGGCATCTTGTAGACGAGGATCCAGGCTCTGTTTTGGAAAGTACCAACGCAACATCAATGATGGTAAGTGAGAGGGAACACACGGCACTTTGGATCCCAGATGTTGACACAACAACAATCAGATGGCACGGAAGAAAAGAAGAGCAGCATCTCATAGTACCTATTATGACGGGCCGTATACTATGATCGGCGATTATAGTACTGATGGTAACTCGGAAGATTGGTTCGAAGAGCAACAATCTCTTCTGTCTCGTCTCGCTACGATGACGTCTACCGAACAGCCGATCCACACAAGCAGGCCTACAGCTTCATAGGATTGCATGGAGACACTTGGACAAAGAAAAGCTTAGTGGCAATTTTCCTGTGCCTGAATCCTGAACGTCTGTCTTACTTCTAGCGAGGCTTTCCCCTGCACTGTACTCAAAAATAGAGAATATTCAAGACAATCAGATTGATTGTTCTATTAATTTTCATCCATCGGACAACAATTCCGCTTTTCCTCATTGATTTTTTAACTATCTGATGGCGACGGGGATCTCGATCCCAGATGAGATATAAGGCGCCGAAGAAGCAGAAGAAAAGAGGAAAATTAACGCGAGAACTTGACAAAACAGAGTGCACTGGGAAGAAGAAAAAAGAGCTAAGGAACACAGCTATCTACATCACACGAGGTGGCTGCCTATCATCCCAGACATCCGCCATCACTATCTCAAGGGATTAGTAGCATAAAATCATGTAGGGCTGCTGCAAAGGTCTCTCAGAATGTTAAATACCAACGCCAAGCTTCTTCATTTCGTTCTTACACCATTCCCAGAGCTGATCTCCAAATGCATCATCACTGCATTGGGGATGAGGAAGTTTTGATCCAATTTTCCTATAAATTCTGTTAGCCAAGTACGGGAATTCGTAAGTGCATCCCCATAGTTGAAATAGACACCTACGCCAGAGGCACCATATAAGATCCATTTTCCTTCCCAGTAAGAGAAGGTGCAGTGCCAGCATAGAGCTGGGTCAATGCCCCATAAGAAACAGGCTTAAAAACGATTCTCTGTATTTTGCAATCAGGTTAGCAAATCATCCCATTCTCTTCGTCATTGACGGCCTGCAAGGTCCATCCTGCAATCAACGCACATTCAAAACCCACAACACGGGACCCGGGATCCTCAGCTCGCGAATAAGATTACTCTGCACGGGACCAGGATGTGGTGCGAAGCTTAGGATATGGGGATGCCGCTTTGCGAACTGGCGAGTGAGTAGCACCACGCCGATCTTGGAGTGTCCGTAGCATTGAAACGGGGACATTCCTGCGCCGATTGTTGGATCATGTAATGGGATACCTGCCCGAGAGGCCTGTCCTGCTCCACTGGACGCGGTGTTGATGATTCTGACTGTCCCTGGCGGAGACGAGGATGCGGTTGATTCGAGCGTTGGCAGGAGGGCTTGGGTGAAAACGAAGAGGGCAAGGGTGTTCACCGCGAAGATCTTGAGTTTGGGGTGTCGTTAGCCTTGGGATAATTGAGAGGAGACACGGTGCAGTACATATTCGTATCCGTCGGATGAGACTTTGCCTTTTGGTGTGCCCATCACACCAGCTGTGTTGTATAAGATGTGCAAGTCCTTCTCCTGGCTGTTTTCCGGTTAGTATCATGTGTCTGCCAGGGCTCCCATGGAACGATACGCAGTGAATCTGTCAGCACCTCTCTTTGCTCTGGCAAGACTGGAAAGATCCAGCTCAAGAAAGCAAATGTTGGCGGTGGGAATCCCCGGATTCATTCTGTGGATTTCGGAGAGCGCGGCTTCGTATTTCTCACGGGTCCGACAGGCGAGGTAGACGTGGGCATTCCTGCGAGCGAGCACCTTGGCCGTTTGAAGACCTATGCCAGAGTTACCACCTAAGGGATGCAGTCCGTTCAGCAGATTGCTAGGCGTTCAACCAAGAGGTAGGATTCACCGGTGACAATCGCAATCTTCCCGGACAAGTCGGGAATGTCTGACTCGGAGAATGCCATGGTAAATGGTCTTCTGTCACTGCGGTAGAGTGGCATGAAGGAGATGGCCTTTAAATATTCTACTGAGCTCTGCTTCCAACGCAGATTAAGTCCATGAGCGAGTATCTAAAACCCGCAACACTGCATCTGATTGACAATCCAGCCAATCAAAGCGAGGATCGGAGTTAAGCAGTGGGCAAATCCGCACACCTGCATTAGTGTCTCCCCCCGTTGAACCAATCAGATGAAAAGCCAGTGGGTGGAAGCCGATGCAGCAGGGTTTCCGTGAGATGGGATTTGTATACTTGAATGATTGGACTCGATGGATGCGAGGAAATCACCTTACTCTTCGACGTGGTTGATCGGTCTCTACCTTGATGCGCGGCACTCGGCATTTGGGTCAAATTCGGTCTTGAGTTTGTGGCTTCACGCCCAGCTTTGACATGGAGCATTTGGACATCACTGTGGGAAGTGGAGGCACCTTGAGAATTTAAATGCACGTTGAACCTCTCATTTGAATTGATATTTTGCAGGAGAGCAGACTCAGTCCGATTTGCCATTCCGTTGCCTCTGCAACGTGCCATCAATTCAAGCCGCGGGCCATTGAGGCGATGTCTTCGCCGGGGTTGCTGTAGTCCACGAACCCAAACTTCGCATACAACGGTGCACCGTCCTTACTGGCATCGACGTACGCCGTCATGCCATTAGCGTCGGCCAAGTCGCAGCCCCATTTGACGAGCATTGAGCCCGCGCCGCGTCGCTGGTAGTCCGGGTGTGTTGCCACCGTGTCCAGATCTTCATGGTCAGTCCGTATGGCTCGGTGTCGGGGATCCCAGCGGAACACGTACAATAATGCTTTTGGTCACCCATGACCCGTTTTCGGTTCGCCTCTTCTTTCAGGAAGAATTCGTCGCAAAGCCCGCCGGGCATCTCCTCGTGCCAGGGCGGATAGCGACGGCCGCGCTCCTCGGGCATGGAGAGATCCCATTTCGCATAGGCTGCGATCCGCGGTCGGCCCTGATCGTCTTTGGCTTGAGTGTCCACAACCTTAATGTATCGCTGGAAGGGCTTGTTGAGCAGGTCGTGACGATTGGCGTCCTCCAGCCACTGGCGCACCGCAGGGGTGTTGGGAAAGACGCGGCGGAGGATGGGGTCCGAGAATGCCGCGAACCAGAGCTCTGTGAGCGCGGCATTGTCCTCGATGGTGAGTGGTTCGAGTCGGAGGTTGCTCGATGAGGCCATGGTCGAGAATCCTGGTCGGGGAGGATTGCAAGTTGAATCGTCTTGGGTAAGTATTCCGCGTCTTGCGGGGGAGCCTAATTTAAGCAGGGCGTACTGGAGCGCTTATCGCGCGCAGACCCCACGTCGCGCAGGATTACGTGGTACTGCTCGAGGCATAAATATACATCATCTCGGCGAAGGCATAGCCGCATAGCCTTGGGTGTGCTGGTGCTGGTAGGAAAGCAATTCGATTGATCATAGACGTCAACCTGGCGTGTTTCGAGGAAGAGAAAGTCACTTTCAGCAATATGGATGCCATTTCCTTCTTCATTTACGATCTGAGGAAGGAAGCGAGGATCTGCACACGCCTGATGCTGGTCAGAGGAGCCGAGTGGTCTCGAGACGGAAGCGAGCAGAGGAACGGTTGATGGCGCTGGGGAGAGGAGAAAGGAGGAAGAAGGAAGACGGAAGAAGGAAGCGAAGAACTGCGCAGCACAAAAAGAGGGCTGCCTAAGGCATGGAACTGCCACCTCTCTTCCACGGTCCTGCACTAACTATTGATATATGACTTGTTTTGTAATTTTTCGACTGTTCCTCTCCCATAACACGTGGTCGTATATCACTCAAATACCATTGCGGCGTCTTCGTGGGGGTCTTCTGTGGACACGTCCAGTCATTGGGAAGAGGAGATAGAATTCTAAAGGCTACATAACCCTCTTCACTGTGGATTGCGTAGGAACATGGATTGACAAGCGTTAAACAATCATGCCTGCTGCTATATGACGCTGGAATGATTTTTGCCATTCATTTTGCATTTCCGTCCTCTCACACCTGCGACTTGCGTCACCGGGTTCGCTGTCTATAATAAGGTTCGACTGTGGTCCGACGATCATATCCATCCATGTCTAGTTAAATGAGGACCATCCTGGATGATCAGTCTAGAATCATCGTGTTGCCGGTATAGGTCTCACATGGCCATTGACAAGGATAAAAGGTTTGATGGCAATATCTTATACTGTTCTGTTCAAAGTACTCCATCAAGCCCAGGGATCTTCGGAAACATGAACCTCATCCGTGAGAGAAGCCATGGCTACAACCTCTGGCCTCAGGGGTACAACACCGAGTGTGGAGACAGTTGGACGCACGAAGCGCTCGGGGGCGCAAATTAACTTGGAAATCAGATAATGTAATAATCTGCGCGTATACGTACCAAATCCCGATAGTGGAGATGTGTAGGGCACTTAACTAGTGTACTATGCAAGACTTTGCCGATTAGGGTAAACATAGGGGCCGGTGGCGCTCCAGCCCACCAGAATGGAATCTCGGACAAGATGTCTGATCTACCATTCCGGGAGCTTTCTGGAATGATACCTTCATGTTCCTGCATCTCCTTACGCACACCATTGCTACGTAGGGGCCGGGACAAGACATTTTTGAGTCCACTAAGCGCGCCCCTCTACCCATCTGCAAATCAGCACTCCAAGCCAAGCAGGCTCACTGCACGAGGCCCGGATAACGCCATATTAGGTTCAAAGTAGAAACCAAGGTGTGCGCCTCCATCGGCTTCTCCAAAAAGTAGACCCATTCACGGCCCGAGAATTCGCACTGGTGTCGGGTGCGGCATGGCAGTGGTGGTACCACCAACGCATCCCACTCCACAGTATAGCCCCGGAGAGGTGGAGGTGGTAGGCCATTATCAAAGGATTGATGGCCCCCGTAAGAAGACTGAGGGGAATGATGATATGGGAGGTGAGACGAAGTTCCCACTTGACATCAACGGTGTATAGAGCTCCCGAGCTCGGCGGTATTTCACTATATCGAGTCGCCATAAAAAGATGCCGTCCTGGGATCGATTCTCTCTTCACCACCTCACATTATTGACTGGCCCACATAACCGGCCTCTTTCCATTGGCCATCCTTTGATTCCTTCATGATTGTTTCTCGAGCTTAGATTGAATTGTGAACCACCGTTGAGCGCCTACCATGCAGATCAAGCCGCTCTACGGGCTCTTGTCCATCTTGATGTGCCTCTGCATGATCAATGCCATGCCTGCCAGCCATGCCGAGTCCTCTGCCCTAGCCATCCGCCCGTCCGGAGACCTTGACCTCGTGCAGAACGTCCATGACCACAATGGTCTTTCGCTTCGAGGCACGGGGTTGGCCATGTTCTATAGCGCCCCGACCTTAGCCCTTGGCACCGCCGCTATGGCGATTTGCTACCGTTGGCCCGGAGAATCCTTCTGCATTGCGGCTATCGTGCTCACGCTCACCAACACGTTCCATGACCTATACCACAAGTTTTGGGACATGAAAACCGAGCGGCTCTCGCGCGCCATCGAGGTGGAGCAGTTGCAGGAGAACCTGAAGGCAACGAAGCTGGCCAATCAAAAGGCGGAACTGGAACTGAAAGACTATGCGGAATTGCGGACGTACGAAATCAACGAGGCCAGATTCAATGAATTCAAGAGAACCATTGCGCGGCTCAGGATCGACTTCCAGAACAACTGGGAAGCCCGGCTTGAAACGGTGGAGATGTTCGCGGAGCAGTATAGCACCACGATGGCAGAAGACGCGGCCGCGGCGCGGAAATTGTTCGAACAGGTTGGCAAACTCGGTGACAAGATCACCGAAGTGTCGGCGAAGGATAAGGGAAGGGGGACGTTCAGCCAGTGGACCAAAAGTGAAGAGGGCGTCACGACCGTGGAGGAGTGGAAGAAAGCGCAGAATGGGGCCATCGAGAAGATCGAGGCACTCGAGAAGGACCAGGGAGAGCTGGTGAAAAAGCTGAAGGAGTTGGAACAGAGAGCCGAGCGATTGAAGGACTGGGAAATTTCGACGATGGTGGGCGCGTTTCCCCAGGAGAACACCGACACCGAAAATGACCCCAATCCTGCGCAAAATGCCCGGCGTCGAAAGCGATCTGGCCGGTTGGCCCCCGATATCACCCAGGATTGTGGGAGTCCCCTCTGTTCACGATGGTGGGATCTGCAATCCATGGCATCCGTGGGCCGGAAACGAGATTTGGAGAAGTACGATCTCATCTACGATACCTACTCGAGCCGGCTAGATGAGAGGTTCGCCGATGAGGGAATTGCGTTGCGCCGACGTGACGACAGCGACGACGAGGAGCTGTTCTCGTGCGATGAGGAGGGAGTGTTGATCGAGGGCGATGAATACTACAAGCCGCTCTACTATCGCTTGGTGGCGACCATGGGCACCGACTATGCCAGTCTGGATGACCTGTTCTTCACACTATCGCAAGATAGGGGCACCTTCAATACGACGATCAAGAACGATCTGGCCTCTGTGGTCTCTTCGGGCGAATGGACCTGTGTTGATTCCGACACGGACAACGGTGGTGAACCGGCTGTCAAAGCGGCGGTGATTGTCACTTGGGATGTCACGAATCTACGACGGGATGCCAGAGACCTTATACAACAATGCGAGGGCATACTGGCGAAGAAATACGCGAACATGCCGTCGACCAGCACTTCGAACAGTACCGAAGTCTTTTCCAAACGGATGGGGAAACACTGATTCCCTGATGTTAACTTAGATGATATATGACTACTTTGTGTTTATTCCTAGAAGCTCTTCCATTGACTTGTCTATGCCTATATCCCGCCCGTTTACAAAGATCCTAATGCGAATATACGAATATACCGGGGGCCATCACCTCATGAAGACGCCATCACTTCACGAAGACGCCAGGATCCTCCCAAGAGGCCAAGCGATACGCTTCTCCCAATCACAAACTAAATCGTAGCTATTGCCGTTTCTGAATTCGGGCCGCCCCTAATCGCCCCTACTTGCCCCCATTCTATCCTTGGAAGGCAAATAAAGTGACGTAAAAGGAGAAGGCAGCGCACCCAGTTCGAATGGGGGAACATCTAGCGGAACAGAATTTAGATTTATTCAGGTGCGTCTGAGCGCGTCTCTTGCCATCGAGCCCAAAGACCACTATATCGATCCCTGAAGGGGATCGACAGCCCAGCGCCGATACGAGTAGCCCGCATAGTACACATAATAATACTCATACCTCAAGCTTTATTCCCACCCAGACACCCGATGATGTGGAGGATGATTCTATGACCGAATGCAACCTAGTCATCCCATCTCTGCCGTGGAGTGCTGGCCCTCGCCTCCGGCATCGGATCTGCCCTGACAGCACCGAAAGAGGAATCATCCAGGTTGAATTGGTACCTAAAATATTACGTGCGAGCGCGGGTCTATTGTTGTTACGTACATATTTCCTGGCCGTTGGCCAGAAGCCGTTTCTCCATGGAAATCGGCTTTGTTGTGTAGCATTTGGCTCCCTATGGAGCTCTGCTCGGCGGAAGCATAATAGAGTGCACTACTAGTATATTCACCATCCACGAAGGATCAGTGCCCTGTGAAGACTGGAGCGTAAGTGGTCTAGGATTGCTAGTCCCATCAGATAAAATCACTCATGGCGAAGTCCCACGAGTCAGCTACTGGAGAGAGCTATACTACCATGCGATCCCAGAGCGAGCAACATATTCCGCCCCCGTGTATTCCGAAGCTTCCATATCGACCCGAAAGTCATGAATTGAATGCCAAATACTGGGTTTGAACATCGGGAATAGCTAGGGCCGATCCCCTCACGGATATTATAGCGCCTGGTGTCCTCTCGGTCGGTCTCGGCATGATAGAGGCGCCGGCAGCGCTGGCTCAGGGATCCAGGGTGGAAATATGCGCTAAGAAGGCTAAAAGAAGGTGTACCTCGATGATCTGTTCGATAGCTAAGATACCCTACTTGTCTGATTCGAGACTTCCATATCCTCAGGGTAGGCCCGTCTTATGTCTTGTTCAAACCCTTAAAGGAGCTTACCGTTGAATACGACGAGCTGCTCTTCTTTGAACTAATGTTCCGTGTCTTCTAAAGATCACTGGATACAGCCCTGCTAAGGTAGTATTCTGTGAAAACGAGATCTGACCTCAGATGGCATTTCTTGGCCGGGATTGATTCGGACCTGGGAACAGGCTTGTTGACTTCATCAGAGTGGAGTAAGTGAGATTGTTTCGGAAAGTAATACGCCGTCATGAAAATCCTGGGGCGACAAATCCCTCGGCGTGCATGCGACAGCCAGGGTGAGGCATTAACGTCAAACGGCACCGAATTGACTGCTCATTGGGAGCTTTTGGCTAATAACAGTGGGGAAATGACAAGCTTCGTGATGGATCCGAGTAGATGGCTGGATTCGGCAATGATTACGACGGATCGAACAAGCCTTTCCATCCGTCACACATGCGAACAGGGGAACCGCGTGGCTAGATCATGATCTGGACCAGGATGAAACATGGTGCATCTAACCTTTCCTTTCGGCGGACGTCATCCTCAGCTGGGCTGAAATTGTTCGGCTGGAGGCCCCGGTCCCACGTTTCGGCTCAGTCCACAGGTGTTGGTCAACCACTTCAGACATGGATACGCGAGTGCTGTTTTGAGGTCCTGGTTGGTGAGAACGGGTCCTATCTGGGCCCAGGTTGGGGCGACACAGTTCGCATGTTCAAAGTTTTCCGCTTCTGGGTTGTACAGACAGCATACCACTCTCGATGGCACTGAGATACCGTGTGAACCGAGCCTCAGCATCATCCATCTGGCACACGCCAGACATCGTCTAAGAATCAGTACAGCGTCGGAGGAAATATGATTCGCAAGTCGAGTTGGTTCCTTTTTCATGGAAACACTGCCATGCGGCGGATGTGGCCAACAGCACGAAAGGGCCTCGGGTTGTCCGACACGCCGTGAACGATGCCCGTTGAGTCTCGCTGCCGATGAAACCCAATACCAAGTTGGCGGGCCTGTTATAGCCTCTCGTGCCGGGGCCCTTGGGCTGGCAAACCCTGGTGGCGAAGGAGCGCAAGACATGTGCATCTCAAGCATTCCCAGCCCGGGCATCAGCGAACAATGCATCCCTCCAGACCGAAGAGGCCTCCAAAGCAACACGATGCCTCGAGTTGCTTATGAAGGCGAGACCTCTCCCCGGATTTTGGCAAACTTCTCTTATGCGGTGGCTCCGTGTACTCTTCAAGCGCCATGATTCTAAATCCCATCTTTGTGCTGGGTGGTTTCGTCCTGCAGGCGTGGGCGGTTCCCACTGCCTTGCAGGGGAATGCGCCAGCCAATTCACCGTCCATGTCGATCCCAGCAGTTGCTTCCTCATCGACCGCAGAGGCAAAAGTCCAGCTGGAGAACTTGGCTAAAATCGCCCTGGATGTGGCTCGTCAGAACATTGCCAGCCCGGACACACGCCAGAAGCATGGCGCATGCACATCGAAGAACGTCCAGGTCCGTCGTGATTGGAGAGCATTCTCTTCCAGCGAGAAGAAATCGTTCATCCACGCCGTGCTCTGTTTGCAACGGAAGCCAGCGCGGACCCCTTCAGAGCTGGCCTCTGGTGCGAAGACGCGATATGATGATTTCGTGGCGACGCATATCAACCAAACCGGACAGGTCCACTACTCGGTACACTCCCTGCATCCCATGAGCATCTTTCCTCGCTCTTAATTCTGTCTGACGCGACCATAGGGAACTTTCCTCTCGTGGCACCGTTACTTGATCTTTCACTTCGACCAAGCCTTGCGCAATGAGTGTGGCTATACGGGAGATTATCCGTAAGTTCGAATCTGCACTCGTCGTCATTCTCTTCCCCTCCTCTAAGCAACCTCTCCAGTTACTGGGACTGGGGAGCCGACACCGACGCTATGGAGAAGTCCCCCATCTTCGACGGCAGCGACACTTCCATGTCCGGCAACGGCGTCTACATCGCCAACCAGCCAGACTGTCAGCTGCCGCTGATAGGCTTCGCCACCATCCCCCTGGTCACCGGCAGCGGCGGCGGCTGCGTAACCAGCGGCCCCTTCAAGAACTATACGCTCAACCTCGGTCCGGCCGACCTCATCCTGCCCGGCGGCAACAAGTCGTCCGCCGCCAATCCCCTCGACTACAACCCGCGCTGTCTCAAGCGGGATCTCACCACGGCGCTGTTGCGGCAGTTCGCCAATTACACCGCCATAGTGCAGACCATCCTCCAGAACGATGACATCTTCGACTTCGAGATCGGCGTGCAGGGCGTGCCCGGGAGCGGGTCGATCGGCGTCCACGGCGCCGGCCATTACTCCATGGGCGGCGATCCGAGTCGTGATGGGTACGTGAGTCCGGGGGACCCGGCGTTTTGGCAGCATCATGGGATGATCGATCGTGTGTGGTGGATCTGGCAGCACTTGAATCTGCCCCGGCGCCAGGGCGTGGTGGCAGGAACGGGGACGTTTCTGAACCATCCACCCTCGGCGGAGGTGACGCTAGACACAGTCATCAATCTTGGTTATGCGAATGGCGAGCCAATCGCCCTGAGGGATGTCATGAGTACGACTGCCGGTCCTTTCTGTTATGTGTACGTTTGAGTAGGAGTCTGGGGTTTCGGAATTGGGGACAAATAGGAGCTGGGGTAGCACAGAGGGGGGCCGACAGGGCTGACCAGGTCACAGAATGTACATGTGATCTCGAGGTTCCCTGACGAGGGCTGTATGAGTTTGATGATCCCCTAGTCTAGTTGATTGAGCGGCTTCGATATTCGAGATATTTGAACCTGTTTCTTCGATGTTATCGGCGGACTGCTAAGCGGTAGGCTGGAAACCAGAGATATCATTTTGCCTTGCTGCAACTCCACCTCCCGTTAATCGAAGAGCACCACAGCGCTGTCCTTCACAATCGTCGGCCCCAGAACTGCCGCGAGTTCAGCAATAATTCCCTTCAAGGATTGCGGATTATCCATTGGCATGTCTTCCCAGCCAACAAGATCCTAAATGAGATCAGCACGTCGTGTTCAAGTTTTGCTTGGCCATCGTAGTGAGATCGTACACTCATCTGAACAAATGTCCCATGGTACAGCAAGTGCCAATCATCCAAGTTTAGTGCTTTCACCTCGTCTAGCGTCAGGACACCCGGCATGTGGAGGTTGAAGAGGGAAAGATCCTCTTCGTTCACATCGGGGTCAAGTGGGAGGTCCGACGCGGAGCCTCCCGACGACGCGGAAGATCGGTCTCGCGAAAGGGAAACGTATGGAGTCTGGTCCAGTCTTTGAGACAGTTCACCGTCTAACGGGTCCCAGGTGTAGGATTCAGGGTCTACCTCATCGCAGTGAGTTAGTAGGATGCTTTAACACGATAGGATCGAGCTATATCAGCTGAAGGTAATGAACTCTTCGCTTTCTTACCGAGAATGTATTGCGGTCGAAAGGCACCCTTGTAGCGCATTTTCTGACAATTGTGAATATAGTACCCTAATATATCGTTGTTAGACATGCACTGCGACAGCCAGGTGGCCATGACTCACCCATGTAGTAGTATGGATACTCATTCTCAAGCGAGAAGGCAATCTCGCGCATGGCGCTCAGCTTACCAAACTCCCATTGTTCGTATGCAGGGTCATAGCTGTCGACTTGTCAGCCAAGTTGACGTCAAGACGCTCGTGAATACCTACAAGACGTAGACTGAGCTTACTCCGCTTGGAACGAGATCCAGCACCGCGACGGCGATCAGCTTCCCATCCAAGCGATAGCATTGGTGCCATGACCCGAGTTTCTTCTCGGAGGCATTCGCCTGGGTGGTGGTGGCCGGAGACCGTTTGATGCCGGAGCATAGGAAGCGTTGAAAGTCCTTGGTTTTCCAACGAGAGACATCTTCCCGATGAACAGTGGTTTGATACTTGAGAAACAGATCAAACTTGGCCTGGGAGACAGAGTCACCCTCGATATTGACTTCGAAGCGATGCGCCGGTTCGATGGGTCGTTTGGTCGACGGGTCGATCGGCCGCTTGAGGGTGCCGTACTCGGACTCATGAACCGCCGACAGCAAGTCAAAGTTGCATTTCCGGTACCTCGCTTCCCTGTTGGTCTGATGAGCATGGTGGATGCTCATTACAAAGCAGCCAATTCACGTACTCTCGCGATTTTGGGCACAACCGAGCTGCCTTACGCATGTACTCGGGGCCGAGGATGAACTTGTTCCAGCGATTAATCGCCTTGCGCTGATCCCGCCGAGGGTGAAACGCAGAGGCCTCCAACCGCAAGGTATAATGGGGGCAGCAGGATCGTTGCAGATTCTGCTTATAGTACAGGGTACCCGATCTGGATCCACATGAGTCACTACGTATGTGCGTGGGTAGGACAACCAGCAAAAGCGGAGGGCAACATTGCATACCGTCTCCAGCCCCGATCGATCAGCTCCCCGTAGTGCTCGGGCCGCACGGCCACGGAGCTGGTGTAGTATGATGCGCCTGGGTATGACGCGTCAGTCCACCCCAAAATGAGGGAGCCGGGGAGATGGGAAGCGGAAGATACTCACTACCATCCTCCGATTTGCAGTAACCGCAGGAATTGCGTTGGTAACCTGGTCTGTGTTAGTGTTGGTGAAGGTTGACGTGGTAGGAGGGGGCATCAACTGCAGCGAAGACCATCCTGTAGGAAAGAAAGTCCCCCGCCAAATCCCCAACATCTAGCCATGAGGACCAGTGGAAGCGCCACGGGGCAATAGAGCTCTATCTCAGTGGCCCGCTGCAGGGCAAGTGGGACGTACCTAGTGGCCGGAAGAGCGACAGCTGTCGCGCGCGTTCGGCGTCAACGGGCTCCATGGTGCACTACCGATGACCCCGGCGGAAATAAGAAAATCTCCAAGATGTGATGCAGGCAATCAAAGCCAAGTGGGCTGTGGCGAAAAAAGCAGACAGGGGGTACAGCAATGGAATGAGTTGTTATTGCACGAGAGGAGAGGGTGAAAGGAGAATGGAGGACGTTGGGACGAGTGGCGGGGAGTTGGTATTACGCCCTTTTTGTATCCAGCCAGGGCCGAGGGATGCCCTGAGGGCTCTACAGGGGGTTCAGCTACAGTGAAAAAAAAATTGTAACATCTTCCAGGAATGATATTGCTACTTAGAAGCCATCGTGCCTCGATGAGCAGATGACAGCTTCAATCCCCGTGCCCGATTACTAGATCGGCAGAGCGTATCGAATGGCTCCGAGTTTCCAGCGCTCGGTACCAACGCGGAGTTTAGGGTCTAGTCCACCCGAATCTATTCTAGGACTCCGAACTGCGCCGGAGCTAGATTGGGAGAGAGGATTCGGGACCAGCAAGACGAGTCCATCTTGTGCCTGGTTGATTGCTGTGAAGAATCAGAAGAAGAAAAGAAGGAAAAGAAGAAAAAAAACACCATTTGAGCCCCATGGATCACATGACTCCTATATAGATGGGACTGCGTGTTGGAATGACAAGTATACAGGATGCAGGAATGGAGGGAAATGTGAGGACAAAGAAACAGAAGACAAGACCAGAAGAACAATGATCATCATGTATCTCCCGACTGCATCACTGCCAATGGCATCTAGAATGATCATTACAAGGGAAATGGGTCCAGCTGTACCTTTTTTTTCGCTTTTCGCGTGCGCACCGGCGCCGCCGGTTCTGCTGCCCCTCCACTCTCCCCTTCATCCTCCCTTCATCTTCCTCCCATCTTCTCCCTCCAACTGATCTTTCTTCCTGATGACCATGCCTTTTACCACTCCTCCTCACTCTAGGCTCCCGTCCATCACGGGAATGAATGGGAAGACCTAAGCTTCACTTTTCTTTGGATCTTCTACCTCCCCCGCATTATTGCTTCGCCCTGGGGAAAAAAAAATTCCCTGCTTCCGACCGCCCTTGACCGTTGCCCGTCAACCCCCCCGTTGAAGCTTCCCTTCCCCGACCTTCGCAGGCTCGCTGGGAGCTTCACGCCCGGCCCAATCTTCACCTTCCACTGGGTCGAAGTCCTCTCTTTCCCAAATCTTTGAACCCCCACTGGTCTTCTTACGCTCTTTTTATTTCCCCCAACTCTCTTCGAGGTGTGACGAAGACCAGAGGAACAACCCGCGTCTTACTCCTACTCAGGTCAGGGAGATCGTCTCGGTCGCAATGGCCCAGAACCGGTCGATGGAGTCCCGCGTTGGGCGCAAAAACCAACGTAAGTCCTGCGACACGTGGGGTGCCCGGAGCCCTCGCTCGCATCCTTTTTCTTGCCTTGTGAACACTACTGACAGGCCAATGCGATAGGCTATGGTGCCAAAGGCGAGCGTCTGGTTGCCGGCGTCGTCCCCCTCTCCGCCGACAAGACCAAAGTCCTCATGATCCAATCCGCTGGTCGCGGAGGCTGGGTTCTGCCCAAGGGAGGATGGGAAACCGACGAACCCACTGCCCAGCAGGCCGCCTGCCGTGAGGCCTGGGAAGAAGCCGGCGTGATCTGCCTCGTGCACCGAGATCTGGGACAGATCCCCGACATGCGCCCGTCCGCCCTCCTTTCGGCACACGCGCCCAAGGCCTCCTATCAATTCTTCGAGGTGACGGTCGAACGGGAAGAAACCGAATGGCCAGAAATGCACAAGCGAAAACGACAGTGGGTCAGCTATGCCCAGGCGGCAGCAGCACTGGCCGGTCGGCCCGAACTGCTGGAAGCCCTCAACCGCAGCTCGGTGACGCGGTAGCGATCATGATCACCGCTGGTACATACCTTTTTGTTTCTGATACACGGATTCGTACATTCTCTTTCGAAACTCGGGTGGCTTGTTGCACTACCCCGATGATGACTCGACACGACCCAGAAAAAAAAAGACCGGTGGCTTTTGTTGCTCTGACTGAGCTTTTTCCGTCTTATCCCCATCTTCATATCGTGTTTTGTCTTTTCTTATTCGCATCGCATATGCTGCCTCCGCGGTCGGGCTGCCGCTCTACCCTTCCGCTTCTGTTTGCAGGCGCATCTCGTCCCGGTCGTTGCTTTCTTGTTGCTGCCACATCCTGATAGACGTGCTGCCCCAGAGCCCAGGGACTGGGGTTCTGGAGTAGTTGGAAGGCTCCTACTGTTCCACTGTGGTCAGACCGGGTCTTATCTCAGCTATCTGCTTTATTCTGATTTCGATAGTCGAATACGAAAGGGGGCGTATTTGACTGAAGAAGAACTGGGGATTCCATCTAGCCAGTTATTGCTAGCACCCGCAACTGAATCCAAACCACGCCCTGGCTCCCCAACATTGTCCTGAACTCATCTTCTGTAGAACAACCTAATTTTTTCAAGCAATTAAGGCCTTTGTAGATAGGAATAGAAGAGACCCGGGAAACGGATGACGCACGATGCTCAGATTCACTGTGTAGCGCGGTGCCCGATTAGGAAAAGCGCCAAGCGTTGCTCCGAGAGCAAATCCGCGATCTTCGCCGTGGACACCTCCAACCCGCACTCCCCTCGACACGTCTCTCCAGCATCCTCACCTGCTCCTTGCAGCGTTAATTCCACCTCGAGCGCTCCCATATTTACATGAACTCCACATAGCTAACCAGCTTCGGATCAACGGGTGGCGGCGACCAGCGCTGCCGCATCGACCGCACCATGGATTACGAGATGGATCTGGAGCCCTCCGGGCCTCAAGTCACTGTCCGCGAAGTACGCCCAGCCCCAATCTGGCTGTTTTTCGGAGGACGAACTGACCGTACCTGCAGGCGGAGCCCTACCGCGTCGACTTCAGACTGAGCTCAGTGGACCTCGCCTTTGCCAACTCCCTCCGCCGCACAATCTTGGCCGAAGTCCCGACTGTCGCGCTCGACCTGATCGAAATCGAGAATAACACCTCTGTTCTCCCGGATGAAATGCTTGCCCACCGTCTAGGCATGATCCCTCTCAATGCAAAGAACTGCGATCAGGACCTGGCATACACGCGCGACTGCGACTGCGAGGACCACTGTGTGCGCTGCAGCGTGACGCTGTCGCTGCACGCGCGCTGTGGCAGTGGAATTATGCCTGTCTATGCGCGCGATTTGATCGTTCAGGGCGAGCGCATGAACGACACCATTGGTGACCCGGTCATCACCGACCCAGAGGCGAAGGGCCCGTTGATCTGCAAGCTGCGGAAAGGGCAAGAGATTAAGCTGACCTGCTTGGCGAAGAAGGGCACGGCCAAGGAACACGCGAAGTGGGCGCCCACTGCTGCTGTGGGCTTCGAGTATGACCCGCACAACAACCTGCGGCACGTGGACTATTGGTATGAGCAGGACCCGGCCAAGGAATGGTATGTATTCGTCGCACATCTGCAGCGCGGCTTCGGCTGTGAATGGCCGCGCTCTGAGCTAACAATGCAGGCCTATCTCGGATAATGCGGCGTGGGAGCCGATCGCCAACCCTGATCAGCCGTTCGACTACGACGCTGAACCGAACACTTTCTACCTGGACGTCGAGAGCATCGGAAACCTTGAACCAGACATGATCATCCAACAGGGTATTCTCACCCTGCAACGCAAGCTGGCCGACACCATTGCCGTGCTCTCAGGTGAGGGCGAGGGCGGCCACGCCGGTGGCCCAGAAGATGCTGAGATGCTGGGTGCCGGTGACCCAGACGCATATGAGCCACCGGAGGGCATTGATGGAAACTTGACTTCATACGGAGCTGGCGCGGCCAGTGCATGGGGAGCCAGCGCCCAGACTCCCTACGGCGCCACGCCGTATGGGCAGAATGCGTATGGATTTTAAACATGGGCGAGTGGTGCCGTGGGGCAAACAAAACAGGCTCGAGCATGCGGGTTGGAGTTTCTCTTAGCTTGTTCTTTACTTGGCGGTCTTGGTGGCGCAATCTGGAGTTCTCATCTTAAGTGTGATATTACCCCCCTGCTGATGGTCAATCTGGTTTCGAGACCGCCCTGTCCATACTCATACTACATGGGAAAAAACCGATTTCTATCCTGATTGCATGGTGGAATTAGATTCTCCAATTGGTTTTATAGGTGTATCGTCTAAACGGGGCTAGGCATCCCTGTTAATATCCCATTCAACCGAAAAAGAGGATATTGCATCAAAACGGACGGACATTCCTAAATTAATCACAAAGATCAGAACACCCATCAAGGCACCTACCTTCAAAAATCAGATCCAATGCGTCTACCCGCACTCTGGTCAACCAATTCCAGAACGCCAGCCTCCAGCATATCATTCATCAACTCAACATGCCTCCTCGCAGCCTCGACGAAGTACTTCATCTCCGGATATGCAAAGTATCCCCGAACCTCCATCCAAAAGACCCGCCCAGATCCCGGGCCGTCAGGAGTAGAGTCCGCGATCAAGAAATCTCCCGCCTCAGCAGCGACACGCAGCGTCGCGATGAAATCACGCGGCATAGCCAGGCCACCCGTCTGCTCCAAGTGGAATCCCATCCACACCTTCTTCTCCTGCACTCGAGTCCAGTGCGGCTCGTGCTGACCTACCATGAAGAAGCCGTAGTCCGCGCGCGCACGAGCGCGGGACTGGAAGAAGTTCTTCCACGGCGCGTATAGTCTGTCGAGTGCCGGGTGGGTGTGCAGAGGGAGGAGGACGGAGGACTCTGCGGCGGGAACGGCGCGCGTTGTGAGAACTGGGAGGAAGCAGGTCTGGCTGCGTTCTTCGGGGCTGAAGGTTGCGCGGCGGGGCTCGGAGTCGAGGTAGACTATTGAGTTGTTAGCCTCGAGTCTTGCGACGAGGGTGGTCACCTTGGTTGAGATTGACTCGTCGCGGTCCAGGTCTACCGCGTGCACGTATCGCATGAGGGAGGCCAGATTGGTATAGATGGATGCTGACGCCGGCGATGGGTGCGCTTCGCGGACGGCGAGCATGGCGGTGGGAACTCGTTCGCCGGCTGTTGTGGGAGATGGAAGCTCCTGTGATGTAGTCAGTGGGGGAGAAGACGAGGTTGATGGGTCAGTTATACTGGACGCTCTCGATGAATCGCTGTCGACGAGCGTGGAGCTCTGCGAGGGCGACCATGCGCCGTAGACGGAGGATTCTCCGCGAGGCAAGGGCCAGTTTTCCTCGTCGACGATGGAAAAGTCGGGGCTTGCGGATGAGGGAGTCTGCTGTGGCGCTTCGTCGGGCTCCGGTTCTTCTGGAATGGTGAATAGCGACATGTTAGTCGAGTAGTACATCATTTGCTCTGCGGCAAGGTCTTCAAGCTCACTGTTCAGGATGGTGGACGAGGATGGTGGCAACCTGCTTTGGACCGGGGTGTCAGCGACGCAATCTGGTAGGGACATTTCTCTTCTAGGCATTTTCTTTCACTGTTTAACGGGTTGGTTTTTGAAAGTAAATTGGCTCGGAGGATTGAAGATGTCTGAATAGCTTACCTAGGCAGGCTTGTCTGGATATTCTACAACTCACATCGAGGAGAGGCGGTCTTTTATACTGGAGAAGAGGCTCCTCAGGGTAGTTGAGACGCACTACTGGGATATTAGATCAGATGAATGGGATTCTTTGGCAGGCTGTCAGAATGCAACTGTTCTAGAATAACAATAGGGCTTGTTTCGCCGAGATACAGGTCTACGTATCAAAGAAACCCTTGTTGCTACATGCTAAACTGGTCCATTGCTTTCTTCTCGTTTCAGGGCAAGAAAGAAGACAATGGACAAGGGTCGACCAGATGGGCAACTTCATTGGTAGATCATGAACCTGGTCTTCGATAATGGACTAGTCGATTCCTTTCAGATGTATCTACCCATCGGTCTATAATTATACCACCGACAAAGCTACCTCCGTCGTCAGCCTTCTTGTCTGTTTCAAGGGAGCGAGGGTATTGGCTAGCATGTTCAATCTGCCTGAGGAACAATGAATGCATTCAGTCCACTGTCTCTCTCGCTTACCTACAATTATAAGGTCATTCCCATTGCCCCCTCTCTGACTTGTAAAGAATATCTACATGCCCACCAATCTCATCTGCTTAACTCTAACCGATTGCCTCTGTCAACTTCACTGCAACGGCGTGTCGGGGTCTCTTATTTCCCAATCACTGCGTTTTCATTCACAACCAGACTGCTACTCCCACAGTGAACCCAGTTGACAACATTTGTCGTCCCTTAACCGACTCCGGGTTTAGCACTATAAAACTGCAGCTATGGGCAGGTTCAGAGGAAGTTACCGCGGAAACTATACCGGGAACCCTCGCGGAGGAAACCAGGGACCCTATTCACGGAATCACCCAGGAAACAACCAGAGGCAAAACTGGGGAAATTCCCAGGCATCTTATCATGACGACAACAGAGGGAACCATGGGGGCTATCGAGGGAACCATCGTGGACAACGCGGCGGATTCCACCGTGGAAACCCTGCAGACAACCACAATGACAACTACCAGGGGAATTACAACAGGGCTCCCCGCGAGCTCCGTAATGGAAATTTCCACAGTGAGAACCACAGAAACAATAACCCCGGCCACCACTACAATGCTAGCCCTATGGATATGAGCGTGGTAACATCGCCGAGGAGACCCCGAAACCACGGACACACTCATAGGCCAAATTACTGTCCGCCGGTGTTCCGACTCGATGGAGATGGCGATATGATCATGGACGATCCCGGTGCGAACGAGTTGGACCTGAAGACGCCGGTAAGGCCTATGCAGACGGGACCATCTACTCATGAGCTTTTTCTCCCGGTCAAAGGCCGACTGGTCATTGAGATGGAGCAGTTTGTGAATACAGACACGAATGGCGAGGAACACTCCGAGAGTCATCGACGGCGGTTTGAATTTGCATGGGTGCCGGGCTGTGCGTGTCAAGAGTGTGTGCAGGAATGGGGTAAGGCGAGTCGGGCTCTGTCTATGTTCAATCCCGGTGCTGCAGCCTGATCTGGGTGTGGTGTCCATGGTGAAAGGGTGTCTTCGCAGAGAATCCGTCCATATATAAATTCTTCCCAATGGCATAGATCTACGAATGTCGACTATCAAAAGATTTGGAGGTGAGATAGAGGTAGTGCTATGCAACTAGTAGTATTGTATGATACCTTAGTACCTAGGTGTATATAGTATTTTCCAAGCCAGCTTTTCCCAAGCACAAAGTCAAAGTCTCAATCCCAAAGCCAAACCGATGCAAAGATGATCTCACCGATACCCAACGCCAGATGCTAGCATGCCACAACCGTGGATGATTTATGAACACCAACCCCATCGCTAAAGAATGCACAAGAACAATTCATTCACTCCATCAGCTCCACCGGCGGCCGAGCGGTCTTCGGGGGCATCTTCTTTGCCGACATCTCAATGGGGCTCATGTCCGCATCCATGTCCACATCCTCGTCCACCACCAGGCTCATGTCCTCAACCATGACAGCTGGCAAGTTGGGACTGTGACCATGATCCTCAGGATTGTAAATGATGGTGCTGCTGCGGCTGCGCTGCTGCGAGCCTGCCAGTGGCCAGCTCCCGGTTCGCCTGTCCGAGGAGATCGAAACCGGGGTAGCGGGATCAACAGCAAACGACTCGGGCTGGTCCGTCTTCAGCTTGGCCAACGCATTGGCCAGGTCACTGGCGTGGACTTCCTTGTTGGGCGGGTCCTCGTTGCGCATCACCCATCCATGCGGCGGGCTGGGAGGCGGGGAGATGAAGAAGAGCTTGTCGAGCTGCGGAGCCTCGAGGAGTTGCTTCGGGCGGTGGGTCTCGTTCTCGCCCAGGATGGGTGTGGGCTCCCCAAAGTAAATCCGGGGCCGCACATCCTGGTTCAACAGGGGCTTGCCTTCGAGCATTTTGCGGATGGTGATGGCATCCTCGTCGGAGTGGAAGGAGCAGATGATACGGCGCAGCGAAGGAAGCGGTGAGAAGGAGTTCAGGGGCGCCACCGCAGTGATTTTGTTGCGGATCTCATCCAGCGAGGATGGCTGGAAAAGAACGAGCTTATGGAGGTCGGTGATTAGGAGTGTGTTGGAGGGAGGTGATGGTTGAGAAAGCGGGGGAATGTTGGACACATCGATTGAGAGAGAGGGCCGCGAGGACGATCGTGATGACAGGCTGGCTTGGAAAGAGGGAGATGAAGCCAGCGAATGCGGCGGTGAGGATACTGATTGGGCCATGTCGACGTTGGGTTGTATGTGAGGGAGATGTTGTGAGGAGAAGCGATCAGGGAGAGAAGATCGAAAGCGATAAAGCGGCGATAAAGAATCAAGGGGTTCGCCACTGGATCGGGAAGGTTTCTAGACTTCTCGACTTTTCGACTTCTCGACTTTTGGTCTGGCCAACTGTTGGTTGTCAATTCAGGATGGATTGTGGTCACCGAGAACAGGCGCTATTTATCCTCGTCTGCGACTCTCGACTTCATTGTTTGGGTTTTGTGAGGCGCAGCGGATATCGTCAACGCCGCATCCGCCCAGTAACTAACTAACGTGCACAGCCCACTCCCACTGGCTTACCCACTCCCCACGCCTTCATACCCAAGCCCCTTCACGGTTTTACCGTTCTCGGCAGATTCGGCGTTCCTGCGCCTTCGCGTCTTGTTCAGATTCTGTGCTCTTAGATTGGCCTGCGCCACACCTCGTCCTCCACGCCTGGAGTGCAGCATTACGACGACACGCAGGGACCCAACAGCCCGTCGCCTCCACCCACGGCGTGGCAATCCCAATCCATCCGCTCCGCCCCGGGCATCGTCAGCGGGATTCTCATTATGATTCTGCCTATACATGGACACTGGCGCTTGGTTTCTCTCCGTCAGGGCAGTGCTGTTCCCAGCCCGCCTCTACGGGGTTACCATTGCGACGAGAGCTGTGGAACCAGTGACTACTACTCAATGTAGAAATATCTGTCTCTCCGTTTAACCAAGGACTTCCAGGCTGCTTCATTATAGATATATTTCCATTTTCCTCTATTTATATACAGGCCAGGAATAGCTTCGGGTCTCAATGCCACATAGCAGCCAGTGCCTGGATGCGATTCGACACTGCCTTCTGCGTCGGCGCACAAAACGGCACAAAGACGTCGAAGCAGTGAGGCAATCCCTCATACATATGGAACTCCAACTCGATATCGGCCGCCGCAATGCGGGAGGCGTACTGGAGCGTTGTATCCCGGTAGATATCCAGGTTTCCAATCTCGATATATGTCGCTGGCAATCCCTCCACGCTCGCCGCCCGCGCAGGCGCAGCATATTGTGAGACCCGGTCAGTACCGAAATCCGCCCCCAGGTAAGCAGACCAGCAGGTAATATTAGCCTCGGGTGACCACATCTCGACATCTTTCAAAGCCGAGAAGGGCCTGGTGTCGCGGTCGTCCAGCATGGGGTAGACCAGGAGCTGCTTCGCCACCGGCGGGGACAGACCGCGGTCGCGAGCCATCAATGCCATGCTGGCCGCTAAGTTTGCGCCTGCGCTCTCTCCGAAGACCCCGATACGGGAGGGGTCGATAGAGAATTTGGCTGCGTGTTCGTAGAGCCAGGTCAGACTGGCGTAGCTGTCTTCGAAGGGGATCGGATAGGGATGCTCCGGGGCAAGTCGATACTCCACGGAGAATATCTGCACCCCGGTCTCCTTCACGAGATGTGACAGAGACTTCACAAACATCGTCACATTGCCAAAGACCATCCCACCACCGTGAGCGTGCACAACAGCCGGGGTGGGTTTCTCGACATCCAGCTTCCAGAAACGATGAACAGGAATGGACTGCCCATCAGAGGTGATTTGATGTACTTCATGGCCGACGCCAGGCACTTCCGGTAGCGCTGCAAAACACAATGCCATGCCAGGGTCCAACGCTTTTCGAATCAAAAGGGGATCGGACATGTCAGGTTTTCCATTGGCGGCCGCGGCAGCCCGCAAGGGTGCTATGCCTTGGTGGAAATCAGGATCGTACTGAAGAGGCATTGCAAGCGAATGTGATGAATTTTGTGAAGAGCTGGGAGTACTTGCATTCCTAGGGGGGGGTCAGGTCAGACAAGGTGTGCATCTTTATACCTTCGTCAGTGGAGTCATTTCTCAATCTCGGAGTGACGATCCTTCATTCTTCTGGGCGGCTCCTTCTGCAGGCAGCAGAGGCCCGCTTAACCATTTCCGAAGGCCCAGAGACCCTATCAATTGACTCATCATTGTCGAGCCAATAATTGACTTGCCCACCACGACTCTAATGGGAATCGGTACGGAGACACCTGTTGCTCAACCCCGCTTCTGTCCCACGGCTGGAATAATATTTGATATCCATCTCGCCAAGGCCCGCGCATGTATGTTTCTCGGCATCATAAGGCTTTCATGACGACATGGTCATCAGTCAATGACCGATCGTTGGCAATGATTTCCGATGGTGTGGCATTGTTTCTGATCTGCATCCTCCACATATCACACTCAGCATGGCCGACGCTTCATAGACTCTATGTACATATAGTTATTACTTGCTATGGCAATGATCCCCTAGACTAGGCCCAATATAGTAATTTGTACGACCCTCGAAAGGCTCTATATAGGATCAGAGCTCAAGCAACTCACAGTAAATGCAAAGTGTCTGGATTCTTTTCTTCGTGGTGCGCTATACCTGATGATCTGTGGTATAAGAGATATGAGATCGGTACAGCTACAAGTTGACCAAATGGATGAACATCGATGGAAGCGAATTATATCAACAGCAAATGGTTCAGCATCTTCACGGCCTCTATGTCGTTGGTGCCACAAGTGGTCTCATCTCCGGTGCTGTTTCCAGACGGGAGGGTGTGCGGGGGGTGCGTGGAGGAGATGGCTTTTCTTGACAGAAGGTGTGCTGACAATTTTGTACTGATCTCTATGTCCATTTTCGGCGATTACCCAGAGACATCAAAACATCTCAACAAGTAGGAGCGAACCGTGGCAAGGTGTCAAAGTAGCAGCGGTGGATCTGCGCACATACTTTCTTATCATCTTTTATATGATGCAAAAGAGACCTACGAGCCTTTCATATTTTCCCCGACCATTTGGCATGCCATGGGGTACACTGGTGCCCAGCAACAACGGATGACAGTTCCGATTTGTGCTGTAAGTTGGTCTCCAAACATGAAGCCCTCTACAAGGTTAATGTCCTGTCTTAGGTTGGAATTGTTTTTCTATTGATGTTTTCCGAGGCATCAGATAGAATCAAAGATCGGCAGTGGCGTGTTGCCTTTGGGCTCTGCGTTACCTTGATCAGCTCTATTATTTGTATCACTGTTGACTCGAAGCACGCCGCCCACCATGCAATGGTCTGGATCTATTCTTTGTCCGAAGCTATACCCGGGAGTAGTTCGGACGTCAGTACAAGGAATTGCCTGTACAGCCGTAGAGCTTTCCGTATTGATCAACAGGCCAATACCCTTCTCGGAAATATTTTAAAGCAAGTCACTATAAAAGATTTGCTTAGTGAGAGGCAGGAAGTTGAAAAATTGAAGAGCTTTATGAGGAAGTGAGCACCTACTTCGGGCCAGCGGTTTTCCCGTGCTAAGGCGGTCAGGTGATGTCCAAGCAAATTTGCCCGACGATCAACTTTCGCAGTCAACTTACAGCCTGTCCGAACCCTCCGTTTTTCTTCTTCTTTCCCGACACCGAATTTTCATATTACCTCCTCATAATGTTCCAGCGAACCATCTTCAGACAAGCGCAGGCCGCCCGGTCGGTTTTGGCTGCTTCTTCCTCCACATCTACTGCGCCGCTGGCTCTCCGCCGGGCATCACAGTTGCAAACACGCCTGCCCGCAGCTTACCGGCCGTTCGCTCGTCAACCCACTTCCCGCTTCTATTCCACCGAGAACCAGGGAGAGCAAAAGGAAGCTTCGCAGGAGGCCGAGGCTGCTGAGAATGCCGAGGATCCCGTCCGCCAGGAGCTGGAGGAAAAGAAGAAGGAAATCATTGATCTGAAGGTATCTCTCTTGTCTGTCGGTTTCGTTCGCCAGCAGACGTGCTAAACTGGATCTAGGACAAATACCTCCGCTCCGTCGCCGAGTTCCGCAACCTTCAAGAGCGCACCAAGCGCGACAAGGACGATGCTCGGAACTTCGCCATCCAGCGCTTTGCCAAGGATCTCCTGGAGAGCATTGACAACTTCGACCGCGCACTGCTGGCCGTGCCCAAGGATAAGCTCGAAGCTGTCGAGAGCGAGACCAACAAGGATCTGCTTGACCTCGTCGCTGGCCTCAAGATGACCGAGAACATCCTCATGAACACCCTCCAGAAGCACGGTCTGGAGCGCTTCGACCCCAGTGAGAAGGTCGAGGGCAAGGCCCAGAAGTTCGACCCCAACCTCCACGAGGCCACTTTTATGACCCAGTCTCCAGAATTGGAGGACGGCGATGTCATGTACACCCAGAGTAAGGGTTTCCGACTGAACGGCCGTGTCATTCGGGTAAGTTGTATTGTCAATTTGGATCCGCGGAGGTATCGTCTAACGCTTTTCTTTCTGCAGGCTGCCAAGGTCGGTGTCGTCAAGAACGCTTAAATCCGCTCTCAACAATAATGCTCCGCCTTTCCTCCTTCTCGTTTTCTTCTCTCTGTACCATATATCATACTTCATGATCACGATGGGGATTTGCACTGGGATGCTGCTGGCTGATGGACCCGGAAAAAATACTCTTCCTTAGTATCTGCTTGTCTCTTGGATCTGTATGATACACCCTTGTTGCATGTGACCGGAGGCGTCTGGGTTGTCTCGTGTTGGGGTGTCTTTTCACATTTGGTGGTGCAATCTGTCTCCTGATAACTCTCTCCTCACTCTTGTATAATACACACAAACCATCAAGGCACTATCACCGCCTCTTACTATCTTCAAGCAGCTTCTGGCTCCTGAAAATCATCAGTCATCAAGAAGAGAAATGGTGTCATAGCGTGGGACACGATGTGTAGGCTAGGTCTTACTATAGAAGGGGCAAGGTGAGATGATCTCTCATATTGTACAAGCTTTTATGAATATGTGGCAGTAATTATAATACAGACTCGTCTCCAATCACCGCAACTCGACCCCCAGATTACCGACTAGTTGCGATCGAACTTTGTCGTGCATCTCATTGGCCTCCTCGTTTGTCAAAGTCCGCTCCAGACTGCGGTAATTGATGCGGTAGCACATGCTCTTACGCCCAGTCTTCGGGTGTGTAAACTCGTCAATGAGGGAAACGTCCTCGACGAGATCGCCACCAATGCCCCGGACAATTTCCATGACATCGTTTTCGTGAAACGGTACACCACCGCCAGCAGCACTGCTTCCGCCGGTGATAGCAGCTGGGGGAAGCCAAAAGGCAACGTCCTTGTAGCAAGCGGGATGCTTGGAGAAGGGCTCGAAGCGGGTGATGTGGCCGGCACGGAATTGAGACAGGAAACGCTCGTCGCGAGACCAGAAAAGGCGGATGTCCGGGATGTTGAAGAGAAGCATGGCGATCCGCTCAATGCCCAGTCCGAAAGCCCACCCAACACGATTCGGCACGTCCGAGTTGATCAGCAGATCTTGCTTGATCACGCCGCATCCGAGGATCTCCAGCCAATCGCCCTGCCAGAAGACTTCAAGCTCCCATGAGGGGCTGGTAAAGGGGAAATACGCCTCTACCCAACGCACCTTCAAAGGCTCGGGTTCGGTGTCACTCCCCGTGCTTGCAGCGGCGGCCTTGCTGGCTTCTGTGAAAATACGGATGACCATATGTTCCAATGAGCGCTTGAGGTGCGCTGCAATAGCTTCGACCTCTTCCTCGCTGTGATGTTCGGCCTGCAGAGGGTTGCGCTGAGCGTGAATTGTCGGGTTGGGGTCCTCCACCACGACATCGTGGCGTGGGATGAGATCCAAATCCCCCTTTATCTTAGCAGCGGTATCTGCCGAGTGAGACAAAGGGTCATTGTCAGGTCGCTTCCATAGCATAGCCCCTTCCATCTGGTGAAAAATTGGATAATGGCTCCGGTCAATGGCATCGCGGCGATAGACATCCGCGATCACGGTGTATCCAACCTCCGCTGGGCGGGTCTGCTCGTTGCGGTTGATCTGCTGGAAGTACGCCTGCTGGTGCGCACTTGTGTGGGTGCGCAGGACAGTCTTGTCGTTGATGTAGTAGGTATCCGTGCGGCTGCGACCCGGATGATCCGGGGGGAAGCCAAGAACGTCGAAATTCTGCGTGGTCGTAACGACGGGATTCTTTTCAGAGTAATTTCCAAATACTGGGGCGGGGAATTGGCTTTCAATAAGCTTGCGGGTGATTGCGAGTGGGTGGTTCTCGTCGAGGTAGAGACGCCGGCCAACATGTGACAAAATCGTGTCGGGCGTATTGGTCCACTGATCAGTAGGATAGACATCACCCTCAATTGTAAGTCTCGGGCGGGATTGGCCCGTTGGTTGGTCGGCGTGAGCTTTCTGGTCGGCCGTCCGGCGAGCTGCAGTCGAGCTCCAGTCTCGAGTGACAGCTGGGATCGCCTCTCGGAGCGGGTAGGCACGGGGGAGAGGAATTCTGGGACGAGGAGTGATCATGGACCACCGGCTGCTGCTGGCACGCAGGGCGCGCCCCGTAGCAAACAGGCGCATTGCTGATCGTTGTGGGCTTGCTCGCCTCAAGTTGACCGCGCGGCGATGCGGAAACTCCCAGCATGGCCCGGGTCGGGGAAATAAGTCCCCGAAGTACATCGTACAGTGTAGCCCCAACGCATCCCAAAGCTGCTTTTTATCCCTGGATCTTTCTTGCTCCGTTCATATATGTGTATATAATAACAGACAGTTCGCTGAAAATGGCAGTTATACGTCTTTTCGGGTTCTAAGCTGCGACTGAAGGTCGACAGTATACCAGATTATAGCTAATCCACGCCAGATAATATATCCCCGGCTCTTCAAAGAATACCTACATTGGTAATGTACCTATTTAGATAGGTATTTGGACGTGACAGGTGAAAAAGGAACAATATTTTCAAATATACATCTTCTCACCGAGCTGAATTGCGATCTAACCCCTTCTGTCCCACCGTCATTGCAATTGCATGGAAGAGAACTCTTGATCCCCCTCCGCTCCCTCGGCAATCCGACCTTGCGTTCGCGCAATATCCGCAATTCCACCGAAGGCACCCACATGTCACTTAATCGCCAGGCAATTAACAGGCAATGAAAGTGACTATCTGGTCAATCTGCTCACTGAGCGTGGTCCCCCGGCGCCTCTTCTAGATACCAAGCCAGACAGGCAGTCCATGATCGACGGACTCGGGGATTGTACAGTCCCTTACAGGCTGTATGTCCACCCGGCGAAGCGGCGAATCGAAAACCGAGGCCGTGATTGGCCTCCATCGGCAGCCCCTATCAGGGCAGAAGATATGATTGGCTGTGATGCGGCCGAGCGGCGCTTCGGCGGCCTGATTTGTCTCCGTCGGTATTTGGGAGCCAAAATTACGTCAAAAGCCATGGGAAAAGGCCGAGTCATGAAAAAAAAAAGAAAGGGCCTAGCCGGCCCGCAGCCGAAACCCTTTCAAACATCTCCCCTCCCCCTCCCCCTCCCCCTCTTCGGTTCTATCCAGAGCATCTTGTTTCTACCCCCAAGGAACAAGATGGCAGACAGCGGCAAGTTGTTGAAGGCCCCGGCCGCTCAATCGCGGGTGGCGCCTGTGCCGACGCCCGCGCAGTCCAAGCCGAAGCAGGTGCATTACCCGTTTTGGTTTGGGGGTTCAGCGTCCTGCTTTGCGGCTGGAGTGACGCATCCGTTAGATCTGGGTAAGTGTCTCTTGAGATGATCTATATGCCCTCGGAGTGGTGTGCTGACTCTGGTGCAGTCAAGGTATTTTTCAGCTCCCAGCGCTCGATCCGAGATCCTTTGGTCATTCTTGGGCTCGGTTGCTGATCGTGGAGATCTTGTCGCATTCTAGGTCCGGTTACAAACGCGCGCACCCGATGCGCCGAAGACGATGCTGGGCACCTTTGGACATATCGTGAGACATAATGGAGTGTTGGGGTTATATAGTGGTGTATGTGCAGCGCCTAGGTCGACCCCGAATGGCTACCCTGATCACTTGCCATCCGAACGTTTTGGAGCTGACTAGATCGCCATTGGGCTTGAATCACAGCTCTCTGCTGCCATTCTGCGCCAGATGACCTATTCCACAACGAGATTCGGTATCTACGAAGAAATGAAATCCCAGTTCGCCACGCCCTCTGCGAACTCTTCCTCCTCGTCGCCAGGCCTCCTCACCCTTCTCGGCATGGCTTGCACTTCTGGCTTCATCGGCGGCATTGCTGGCAATCCGGCCGACGTTCTAAACGTGCGCATGCAGTCCGATGCAGCTTTGCCTCCTGAGCAGCGACGCAATTACCGTCATGCTTTCCACGGTCTGGTGCAGATGACCAAGACAGAGGGATTTAGCTCGCTCTTCCGTGGCGTATGGCCGAACTCAACCCGTGCAATTCTCATGACTGCCTCGCAGTTGGCCTCCTATGATACCTTCAAGCGCATGTGCATTGAGAAGGCTGGTATGAAGGACAACCTTGGCACCCATTTTACAGCCTCCTTCATGGCCGGCTTTGTGGCTACTACCGTCTGCAGTCCCGTCGATGTCATCAAGACTCGTATTATGTCGGCATCCCCCGCTGAGAGTCGCGGCCACAGCATAGTCGGCTTGCTACGTGATATCTGCCGCAAGGAAGGCCTTGCCTGGACTTTCCGGGGCTGGGTACCCAGCTTTATCCGATTGGGTCCTCATACTATTGCGACATTCCTCTTCCTTGAGGAGCATAAGAAGCTGTACCGCAAGCTGAAGGGCATCTAAGCTAAGGAAGCCAGATGCTTGCGCGTCTTCTCTCTGTTTCCATTCCGTCGCCTCTCACATTTCGTCCCGATCTATACCTCTGTATGATCGAAATTCTCCGTATATATCACTTTGGTTTCACCTCTCTTATGATTTCGAGCGAGACAATTGTGGCACACAAGCAATTTTTTGCTCGCATATATCTTGCATTCATATTGGGATGTTTCATTTTCAGTTGGGTAGTGGCTGATTATATAGCCATCTCGCCCGTCATGGAAACTGCTTTTTTTTTTATTCCTGTCTACAGCGGATGGCACTTTTTGCGTTGGGGGCTGAACTCATATAGACATAGATACACTGAATCGCATCCAGACTATTTCTCCGCGAGGAAAAACTTTGCGATCATTCCCTACAATTGGCCCAGCTTGTCTTGAAATAAATAAGCCATACAAATCATGTTTATAGGTGCCGTAATAGATTCCACGCCAGAGACATGGATCTCGGATTACCCTCGAGGGGACAGCATTCTCACTACTACGCTGGACGGACATGAATTGATCGAACATCTCTCTTTGCAGAACAGCGAGACTATAGACACTCCTTCTCTGAGATTCGGGACGACTACATCGAGGAAGAAAGGAAATGTATCCCCGCATGACCAGGTAGAGTACATTGGAAGTTGTCAATACACAAAATTTGATAGAGCTCAATTCACCAACACAAAGCGGCCATTGGTGATTTACCGGTCAAGGTGAGCGGGGAAGTTACCAGCCTCTGTTGGAAATCCATAATTAGTAGATGTTCAAAGAGAAAAAAAAAAGCCTCCAGGGGTTGTTGGTTTCGTACCGCGCTGACCGTCCCATCGGTCGGTCCAAGCCTTGGGGCAAAGGGCGCGGAAGGCGTGGTAAAACTGCAAGAGATATTAGAGACTGTCGCAGGCGCATTGGTTGATGGAACGAGCGAATGTACCTGGCGGCAGGGGCGGAAGTCCTCGCCCTTGGCGGTGACACACTTGTAGTAGTCAACGTAGTTCTGCCAGCAGTGCTTGGTCCTGCGGGGTAGGCGAAGTTAGATATGCAACGAGTTGTGTGGAACGAAGGACGGCGTACTGGTTCATCTGAGGGAAACGAGCATCGTAGCCTGTGATCGCGTCGGAAAATGTCAATCTTATGATCTCCCAGTCGATCGGGAGACGCCTGTCTTGGGCTATCACGACACTCGAACATAGCGCAGAAAATCAAAGGCACACGTACCGGCTGCAGCAATATTAGCAATTGACTCCCATTTGGAACGATTGAACCCCGTTTTCGCGAGGGGGGTCGGGTGTGGACTTACCAGTCACGAACTTGAAGGGCTTGGTCTCGACGGGCTCGTCGGGGTCAACTTCCGGAATGGCACCCATTTTGGCGATGTGTAACTCCGAATGAAGAACACAGGAAAAGAGCAATGGAGACTGGTGGGGGGAGTGGAGGAGGAGAGGGAGGGAGGGCAAAGACAGGACGTTGGGTGATCGAAGCTGTGAAGTGCCGGGTATGACCGCGGGCGGTCAACCGAGAGCCACTGAGCGTTTCGCTTTTTCCCAAATCACCCGAGCCACTCAGAGGCGTTCTTGGAAAGCTACCCGTCGAACCTCGTCCTCATCATCCCACTCCTCTACACCCGCCTCGCTTCTCTGTAAAGGCCCCTCCACTATCCACCATGTATCCCACTCGTGTCCTGCGGATGCAGCCTTCGCGGGCGTTCTACAGCCCGGCCCCTGTAAGTCCCTCTGGGGTGATCATACGACCGGGTTCGGTTATGCTAACTCCCGTCTACAGAAGGAGGCTCACAGCGGTATGACTGCCCCTTGAGATACCACAGCCTTGAAAAAGCATCGATCCAGCTGGGTTGATGCCCGAATTGTGTATAGAGCCATTGGCTAACTTTGACCCAGCCCACACCATCTCCCAGCGCCTGCGCCAGATCAAGAAGGTCCCCCCGGAGTTGATCCCTCTCGGTACGTGCTTTACCACGGAATTTACCGCTTGGCTAGGGAAGAATGATTGCTAATGATTCTCTGACATCTAGGTATTGTTCTTGGGTATGTTCCTGACTGACTTGACTTGCCCGTCCAATCCCGCGAAGCACCTGCTCGAGTTTTCTCTCTTTCACTCCCCTTCGCCCGGATTCAAGCGCTTGGCTATTTCCTTCTTGCGCTGACTCCATACTCACAGTGTTGCGGTTGGCGCCGCCATCTACTCGAGCACCCGGAAGCTCTTGACCGACAAGACCCTGCGTCTCTACCGCAACAGCCCTGAGAGCCGCGAGCACTAAATGTACCATCATGTTTCTTTGAGCTCCGAGAATGCGAACCCAATTTTGTTTGAATTCGTGTCCCTTGTATTGTTTGAGACAAGTTGAAGCCCAGGAGAATCAGCGGATGAGAAGTCAAAACGTGCTCGGAACCGGAGCGTGTGTACATATCCCAGCTCCGCGGTGGTGAAATTGATAGTGTATTCCGGCAATAGTATTGTCGTTCGAGTTCTTTCATCATTATTATTTTCGTGGCTGTCGTTATAGCGTGCTTCATTCAGGTTTCGGCCCGGCAACGTCGAGCTGTTCTAACCCTTGCATCGGGTCTTGCGGGCGGTCGCTCGCCGCCTGGGCTTCCTCGGCTGCTTGCCGGTCCTCCTCGCTCACGGCATATTTGGCAAGGTAACCCTCCTGTAGAAAAAGAAAAGGTGGTTAGAATGCGACACGAAATTTCCAACTGGAATGTCCACATACCTGTTCCCAGATTGCGGTCTTGCTGCCCAGACCCTCATTGGCGTCCTTCTGCGGCTTCGCTGCCGCTACTTTAATGGTGCGACCGTAGAGCTCACTGCCATCCATGTTGTCGATGGCTTCCTTGGCATCTTGTGGCAGGTCGAATTCCACATATCCAAATCCGCGGTGGACATCTGTGGAGTTGGGGGCGTCTGGCTTCGGCAGCGAAATGTCGACTACCTCACCAAAGGGCACAAAGGCCTCAGCAAGTGTCTGGGCTGACACGGCCTGGTCGAGGCCACCCACATAGACGGTGCTCTTGAGTCGAGTACTGTCGCTCATGGTGTCTATGGCACGTCGCAAGGATTCCAGTTCTTCTCTTGGGGCGGCCGTGATCAACCGAGGTAGACAGCCGAGACAAACTTTTATGTCAACGGATAGTGCAGTAGCCCATAAATTCGCTGGGCGTGGGTTGTGACTGGTATTGCCGCCTTTGCTCAGTGATCGGATGCGAAAGAGAACTGATATCACGTGCGACAAGCCTCGGGGGTGTTTTGGCGAGGGCCCGATTGGGCCTAGCGCGGGTTCCCCGGTCCCTCCAAGTCCAGGAGGCCACTTGGTTTACTGAGCATCGCGCCCCCCGTTGACAATTCCGTACAGGGGTGGGATCTGTCTGTTTGCTTCCATTGGATGACTTCTTATCCTCGATCCCTTGGCCTCGATTTATAATACCACCACTTTTTCCCTGCCCTCATCATGGTCCGTCTGAGGGAAATCCCAAGGACGGCCACCTTTGCCTGGTCTCCTGGGGCGGCATCACCATTGATTGCCACAGGAACGCGAGCTGGTGCCGTCGACATCGATTTCTCCAACAAGACATGCCTCGAGCTTTGGGATCTGAGTCTGGATCGCCAGGACGCCAGCGAGGAGCTACAACCGGTAGCGAAGATCGACACCGACTCTGGGTAG
The DNA here is from genome assembly GCF_028827665.1 of Penicillium hispanicum. Taxonomy (NCBI): domain Eukaryota; kingdom Fungi; phylum Ascomycota; class Eurotiomycetes; order Eurotiales; family Aspergillaceae; genus Penicillium; species Penicillium hispanicum. Next base: position 2,869,281 of record NW_026623193.1, read on the forward strand.
GATACCGATTCCGAAGCTTGATGAAGATTCGGTCTGCTGACATGTTAACGTGGTCAGTTTTAATGATTTGGCATGGTCCGACTTCGACGATACCAAGCGTGGCGTGATTGCTGGTGGTCTGGAGAATGGTTCATTGGATCTGTGGAGCGCTGATAAGCTGCTTGCTGGATCTAGGTGGGTTTAACTTCGCCTACAATTAGATGGGCATTGTGACTGATTGAATATCAGTGATGCATTGATGTCGAGAACATCGAAGCACTCCGGTGCCATTAAGGCCCTTCAATTTAACCCTAAACATTCCAACCTTCTGGCCACTGGTGGTGCAAAGGGCGAGCTTTTCATCTCAGACCTCAACAATCTTGAGAATCCATTTCGGTTGGGCACCGCTGCGGCTCGTACAGATGATATTGAATGCTTGGACTGGAACAAGAAAGTGGCGCACATCCTGGTCACCGGTAGCAGTGCTGGGTTTGTCACTGTCTGGGATGTGAAGACGAGGAAGGAGAGCCTCACTCTTAACAACATGGGCCGCAAAGCTGTCAGCGCAGTTGCTTGGGATCCAGAGAAGGTAAGCCACCATATTACGACATGACCCGGCTTTTCTAACTTCATTATTCTATAGCCTACTAAGCTGGTCACTGCCACTCCCTTGGAGTCAGACCCAATGATCTATGTCTGGGACTTGCGGAACTCGCATGCCCCTGAGCGGGTTCGTGAATCACCTTTGTGTCCCAACGTGTTTGGAAACTCGCATGTCTGACTCGCATATCTAGACACTTAGAGGCCACGAATCCGGTGTTCTTTCGCTTTCGTGGTGTAATGAAGATCCAGACCTTCTCATCTCCTCCGGCAAGGACAACCGCAACATTTGCTGGAACCCCCAGACTGGTCAACCCTACGGCGAATTCCCGGTTGTCACCAACTGGACCTTCCAAACCCGCTGGAACCCGCACAACCCGAATTTCTTCGCTACTGCGTCCTTCGATGGAAGAATCTCGATCCAGACCCTTCAGAACACCAAGACGGAAACCTCTCAGGCCATTGCTGACCAAAACCAGGCCCTTGACGGCGAAGACTTCTTTGCTAAGGCTCAGACACAACCACAAGTTTCCAAGTTCTCCCTCCCGAAGCCGCCCAAGTGGTTGGAGCGGCCTTGTGGTGCATCCTTTGGTTTTGGCGGACGGGTCGTTTCTATTGGCCTAGCTGAGAAGGGATCTCGCGCTTCGAAAATCAAGATCACCCCTTTTGAGGTCGATGAAAGTGTCGGCAATGCCACCGAAAGCTTTGAAACTGCATTGAACAAGGGTGACCTGCGGGGTCTCTGTGAGACTAGGGCGGCGGCTTCTTCAAGCGATGAAGAAAAAGCCGATTGGAAAGTCATCCAAACCTTGCTCTCCGAAAACCCTCGAAAGGGATTGGTGGAATACCTGGGCTTCCAGGACCAGGCTGATGAGACCGCCGATAGCTTGGCGAAGCTTGGCTTGGATAAGAAGGACGATGAGGAGACTAACGGCGTGAGCGAGAAACCTAAGGAAGGGGCCAAGAAGCACAAACGCCTCCAATCCCTGTTCGACACCACGTCCGATAGTGATAACTTCTTGTCTGACCTGGCCGCCTCCAAAGGTGCCCGTACCAATAACCCCTTCCAGATATTCAATGGTTCGGAAAGCGAGGCAGAGCAAAAGATCACTCGGGCCTTGCTCCTTGGCGAATTCGAGAAGGCACTTGATGTGGCCCTTCAAGAGGATCGTATGTCTGATGCCTTCATGATCGCTATCTGCGGTGGCCAGAAGTGCATCGAAAAGGCCCAGGAGTACTACTTCTCTAAGCAAGTTGGTGGTCCCAACTATATGCGCCTGCTCGCTTCTATCGTCGGAAAGAACCTATGGGATGTGGTGCATAACGCCGATCTTTCCAACTGGAAGGAAGTCATGGCTGCTCTGTGTACATTCGCTGACGAAAAGGAATTCCCCGATCTTTGCGATGCTCTTGGTGACCGCCTTGAAGAACAAGTCCGAACGACAGAAGACAAAGCTGCCCGCAAGGACGCCTCTTTCTGCTTCTTGGCAGGCTCGAAGCTTGAGAAGGTGGTGGCCATCTGGGTTGAGGAGTTGCGTGAAAACGAGCAAAGAGGAATTGAGTCGGATGCGGACAACTCTACCTTCTCAATCCACGTTCGTGCTCTGCAGGGCCTAATCGAGAAGGTGACCATCTTCCGCCAGGTTACTAAGTTCGAGGACACGGAGCGGACCAAAGATTCGGACTGGCGCCTCGGCACTCTGTATGAGAAGTACATCGAGTACGCAGACGTCGTCGCCACTCATGGACGCCTGCAGGTTGCTCAAAAGTACCTCGATCTTGTGCCTGACAAGCACCCCGAGGCGGAGGTGGCTCGCAACCGCATCAAGCTCGCCATGAGACAGGCCCCACAGAAGGCGCACACTGCTGCCACGGCACGGACTGGTTTCAAGCCTCTCCCGCGACAGCCCAGCCCTTACCAACCACACCAATCTTTCACGCCAGCTGCTCCTGTGACTGGTGTGCAAAGCCCATACGCTCCTCTCAACGCCGCCGCCGCAGCTCCGCAGCCACCGGTAAACCCGTATGCCCCGACTGCGTCGCCTTCCCAGCCTGCCAACCCGTACGCTTCGATCCCTAGTGGCGGCTACACGCCGGCCGGGTACCAGCCCACTCAGGGCATGAGGCCAAATGCCTACGCCCCATCAACCCCTTTTGCTGCGCAACCTGCGACCACCGGCGTTCCCCCTCCTCCGCGTGCGACCAACCAGTCGCCCGCTAGCAATGTCACCACCTACACCACGGCCACTGGTCTCCCTGCGTGGAATGATCTGCCTGAGGGCTTCTCCAAGCCCCCAATGTCGCGCCGAGGTACCCCTGCTGCTGCTCCAGCCACAATCAGCACTCCATTCCCCAACCAGTCACCCCCTCTCGCTCAAGGTCCTCCGCCTCAAGGTCTTCCACCTGCTGGCACTCAACGAGCTCCATCTGTCCCTCCTCCTCCCAAGGGCGGAGCTCCCCCTCCGCGAGTGACTTCACCCTTGACGTCGAGTATTCACCCAGGACCTTCGCCGCCGCCACCTGTCAACCCGTACGCCTCTCTTCCCCAGTCTCCACCTACTGTGTCGACTATGGCTCCGCCGGCATCGATTCCGCGAGGGCCGTCTCCTTACAATGCCCCGCCTAGCATGCCCCCGCCCACCAACCGGTATGCACCAAGCCCAGCTGTTCAGGCTCAAAGCCCGCAATTGCAGACCCGTGGACCGGTGCCTCCTCCGCAGGCCAGTGCCTCGCCATACGCCCCACTAGCGGCAGCACAGCCTCCGCCGGTCAACCCGTATGCCCCTAGCCCGGCAGCTACTACTGTCCAGCCGCCTCCTATGGCTGTTCCACCGCCCCCAATGGCCCAAGGTCAGGTCCCGCCCCCGCCTCAGGGTTCCCGGCCCGGCACTGCTCAATCTCAAAGGGCAGCTCCCCCCTCAACCCCGAAGTACCGTAAGTCACAGCAACCATCAAACAGTAAATCAACAGCTAATGTGTCTTAGCACCTGGTGACCGTTCTCACATCTCTCCCAATGCCATGCCTATCTTTGAGATTCTCTCGGCGGACATGCAGCGTGTCAAGGCTCGGGCCCCGTCAACTTTCAAGGCCCAGGTTGATGATGCTGAACGGCGCTTGAACATTCTATTCGATCATTTGAACAATGACGATTTGCTCAAGCCCAACACCGTGGAGGATATGGTGAACCTGGCTGGTGCTATCCAAGCTCGTGATTATGAGACCGCCCGCGCCATCCACGTTGACATCATGGCCAACAGGACCGACGAGTGTGGTAACTGGATGGTGAGTTTTACCGTTTGCAGCCTGTTGATGTGTCGATACTAATACATCTCATCGCAGGTTGGTGTGAAGCGTCTGATCAACATGAGCAAGGCTACTCCCTGAACGTTTTGCTGAACTTGAGATTTCATGTTTTGAAGCGGTCCTAACATGTATGTCTGAGGGTCGGTGAAATATGGATTCGTATCTTGATATAAAGCGTGTGCTTTGATGTTTCTTATTTTCTCTTGTCCATTTACAATTAATGCCTGCGCATTCCCTTTATTGCTCTATCCCCTGGGGGTAGAGTCTGATAAATTACTTCCTGTGTTATGAGAAAAGAAAAATCCCCAATTTTGTAATGACCAGGAAATTAGGGCATGTATGTTGTTCTCAAGGATTTAGATTGTCAGATAGACATATGTGGCATGAAATGATACGAGTGGAAGCGTTCTACATATTCAAATCGACGAGATGGTATATGGAGTCTGGGTGTTAACTCGTAGCTAATATATACACAAATCCATCGACACGCTGCTGTTCATAAAAAGAGAAAGGCAAATCACCTCCCGGCAGCAGGCAGCCCTCCAAGTCTACCGGCCCGACTGGCAGGAAAGTTCCTTGCACTCAATAGTGCCCCCTTCACGCCACGAATCTCCGCCTTGAAGCCTGCGATAGCTTCGTCTTCTGACTTGCGCACGCCCGTCGAGCGACCATCCAGTCCGCTGCCCGTATGCCCACCGTATAGGCTATATGCAGGTCCAACAGCAGTATAGCTCGGCGTAGAGTAGATCATCCCATCAAGATAATGATGTAAATCGGTGAGACGGGCACGCATTGAGTCTTCAAGGTTGCTAGAGTCTCTTTCAAAGTCGGTCACCTCTTTCAGCTGCGATTGAATGGACTCGATGCGGTTGACATGGTTTGATACCGCGATGCTCGGATCATCCACAGTACTTTCGAGGGCTTCTCTCGTAGCAGAAGAAGATGGAGGCCGAGAGACCGGAGCAGTCTGGGTTCCGATATCGCGGTGGAAGAGCTCTGTCGGATCCGATGTGATTGAGTCGTCGTCGAACTCCTCGGCGCCTTCCTCGGTATTGGCCTTATCAGCGGTAAGATGCGTGGGGACCACGGATACATTCTGCTCAAGCTTTTCGTTCAGCTTTTGCAGATTCTCTTTCGCTGTAGCGGCTAGCTCGTGACGTGCCGTGGTGAGGTTCGCGAGCATGGGCTTGACCAAGTATTCGCTTGCACCGTAAATACCGGCGCCAAGGCCCGCGGCACCGTAAATAGTATATAAGGTACCGCGCATAGTGACCAGAGGAGGAGGCTTTGAGGCCTGAAGGAGGAATTCGGGGTAGGTGATGATCGGAGGCACATCGCGTGACGTGGTAGAGGGAGTGGAGGGGGTAACGGGCGGGCGAGCTTGCGCCATAGCGGTCGTTGTTGATGATTCAGTCGCAGTTGAAGGAGATGTGGCTTCGTGATGGCTGGAGGACGAAGGCGTCGGAGTTGTTTCTTCGCCCTTGTCCTCGGTTGTGCCTGAGCTGTTGCTAGTCGCCTCCGGGTTTCGGGAAAGGCCGAGGAGCTGCTGTATCTCCTCTTGGTTCAAACCCTTTGATTCGAGGAATGATACCTTCCGATCTGTTGGGGAATCGCGGATTGACTCGTCTTCTAGGAAACGAGACGCCTGGTCGAGAAGTTCTTGCCGTGAGGTGGGTGCGGGCGCGGGCGCATCATCGGAGCTCGGCGATGGCGACAGAGAGGACGACTGGTCGGCAGGCGCAGTGGTTGCTTGTTGTTGCCATGAGGGAATCGCTGATGATTTTGATGTAGGTCCTGGCATGCTGCGTCTAACCCGTCGAGCCAAAGGACCGGGCTGATGCTGAAGGTGGGAGAGAGTTTGAGGGAACTTCCCCGGACTTGGGGGGAATCGGGACCATGTGAGCCGACCTCGGCTGTTGCACCGACTCGGCGGGCCCCGATCTGCTACGGCCAAATGCAATGAGACAGGGCTTTTTTTTTGCCTTGCAATGAGAGAGCTGGCATTACAGTTTCAACGGCCAGGTTTCATTTCTGGTTCTAAATCTTCACCTTTTTTTATATGGAAAATAAAAAATCTATCTTCCAATGGCGCTTCAATTGAGCCCAAGACCGGATTATCGAGCACGAGACACATGCTAAAGCCTTCTAGTTACTATTTGATACCAAACCAAGGCGTGGGCATTAATATGTAGGCTTCTAGATGTTGATGATAACCTGAAATATACCCTCCCAGCCTATGATAATTATATTGGCCATGCAGATACCGAATTCCCTTCAGCGGAGTATAAAGTGGTTTGGCCCGACCGCCCGGCAGAATGGCGCGTGGTTGCTTTATTCGTTCATTCGTTCATTCGTTCATCCAGCGTCAGCGACTAGACGTTTAGAGATTGGAAGCTTTGGCTAAAATTACCTGTGAGTCCCCGGCCCTATGCCGTGCCCTCTGTGATTCTCCATGGCCATGAAAATGGACCCTATCCTTCCTCAATTCCCCGGAGCCCCGAGGAACACGCCAGGAGCACACTTCGAGATCCCTACCGGGTTGCGCTTTGTTCGCACCGGTTGCAAATCTCCAGCGTGGCGTCCAAGACATGCTAGACCTGTGCCTTCCCGGTTTGCAGAGCTTGCGCTCGTCCGGAGATGATTGGGCGCCTACTGCCATTTGAAACCTTCACTTCACTACTCCCCTCGCACCTCCGCGGATGCTCCTTAGGAAGTCTGTACTGCCACACACTTTACATGTTGACTTCCCCCCACATCCTTCCCCTCCTCCAAAGTGTTACTGCACTGCTCTATCCCCCAGTCCCCTCAATCTGAACACCCTCATCACCATGGCATCGCGTCGCTCTCGTCGATCGCGAGGATCTCAGGATGAGCCCTACGAACCAGAGGCTGACTTGAGCTCCAGACCCACGAGACAAACTCGCGCTACTGCTGCTCCGGCATCAGTCACTGTCTCACGATCGTCATTGGACTCGCCCGAAGAGCCGCGCAGATCACTCCGACTGACTCTGAAAATGCCCGCGGGCAAATTGCGAGAAGCTACCGGCGGCCGCTCTGGACGGCGCTCGGTCAATGTGTTTCAGGAGAATCCTATCGTCTCTGGTCCACGAACCAGCCGGAACAAAAGAAAGATAGTGGAGGTCCCAACTACAGATGACGAGGACATCGAAGACCAAGAAGAGGACGAGGTCGAAGATGAAGATGCCCCCGGCGAAGATGACGAAGATGCAGATGCAGACGGTGATGTGGATATGGATGACATTCCGCCCCAGCCACCGGTAAGGCGAGCTGCTAAAGCAGCTGCGCCGGCTCGTGGAAAAGAAGCCAAGAGCGTGGAAGCCAAGGAAATGGAATTGGAAGAGGAAGAGGAGGACGAAGAGGAGGAAAATGTCTCAGACACCGATTCCGATGCTGAGGGAGAGCTTGACGACCAGGATGAGAGCGCTGTTCCAGATATCAATGTTGACGACCTGGATGAGGAAGACGAGGAAGACGACATGGACGAGGATATGGACAGCGATGCTCTTGCTATGGACAGTGGCAAGATGACCAAACGCCAACGAGGAAATCTAGGCAACGATTTCCTGCAACTTCCAATGGGTAAGTACGCCAATTTGCAAGCTGTTCTAGACACTGCCAAGAGCCCAACTGATCATTGGGCAGAACCCCAAGTGAAAAAACACCTGACCGCCGAGGAGCGTGCCATGCGCCGGGCTGAGATGGCTAGGCGGAGAAAGAACCTGAGCGAGAAGCGAAATGAGGAAGAAAAGGTACGCGAATGAAGAACAGACTGAACAAAGTCAGTGACTAAACCTGGGCAGATGGATACAATCAACCGGCTGCTCAGAAGGCAACCTCCAAAGCGACGTGGTCGCGCTGCGGCCACCGAGGGCGCCGAATCAACCCCTGCCGATCAAGAGCCTGCAGAGCTTGAGAAAGCAGATCCTACGATGGTCCGCTGGGTCAGTAGTGCGAACGGTTGCAAGGTTAGCGTGCCAGAAGAATGGCTCGGCACGCCCGCAGGCCGGACATTTGGAGCCCCCATCGCGAATGGAAGTGGGAAATTGGTGGAGGAGATTTGATAATGCATTGCGTCAAGATCGGAACGAGGCGTATTCGGAATCGTCTTTTGAGTTACTGGGTACAGGCTGGATCATATCTGTCGCTGAGGACCGGTCAAATTCGGCTATCCTTTTTACGAAGACATGGCGTTCATTTCTTGTTTATCTAGGCCAACGAGCTACAAGTCGGGCATTTAAGCATGCTGTAATATTCACCATGAGCCTCTAGGTCCATCTTTTGATAACTCAAGACAGTAAGCCACTGCGATTTTGGGCAAATTGAGCTCCAAGCTCATCAATCGCTGACGATTAACACTGCCCGTGACGTGTAAACCTCATCCACGACGCAAGCGAAGGGAGTATGACCAAGAGGTCTGCGCCAGCGCAGCATTCGCCGGGACGAGGCCGAAATTGTTCAAGATGAAAGGCGAGCTTTCAAGGCTCTTGCTCTAAGCCATGTTTAACAAGTGCCATGCTTGGGTTACGGAGTCGTGTTTTATCCCAAATCGAACGTCCATCATACCGTCATTTGCTCCTTTCGGTCTCGGGTTTCGCGGACGGTGCGGAAGTTGTTGAGGGTTCGTTGGCGGACGTATCTGCGGACTTCTGAGGAGTCGTCTGGCTAGGTATAGAGGGAGGCTGGCGACCATGTGCTCTCTCAATGGCAAGGTCCTGAAATGCCGGTTGGAAGGTATAGTAGCCTGCGGAGAAATTTGACGTTAAAACCAAGCGCCGGGCCGATTGCGGTGAGAGGAAAGCAAAGAATACCTGTGAAAACGCCAACACCGATTGCCAGGACGGCAGGTAGAAGATTGCGACTCATGCTTGAAAATGGACACCAGTGTACAATGGAACAATGGGAGCTAGTGCAGTATTGCGGATGTCGGCAGACGTGGAGGTTGGAGATGTTGCGGGTCCGCCCGTTATCGTCGCCTGATTAGCAGCCGGCGCGTCGAGTTGTTCGCTTATCGACCCGACGCGTCTTTCTACACCTGAAAAACCGACTTCGTTGGCCACCGTGTTGGTTGCTAGGTTGTATCATCCTCCACAGCCGTGCTCTCCTTCTTTCACGACTCAATGACACCCTAGAGATATGGGCCATCCCCGCCGAGGATGCAAATGGAACCATGGCGGAAACGAGGGTTTGTCCCAGACTCGGATGAGGACGACGATGTCGACACGCCAAACTCGGCGAAAACGGACGTCAACAACACGAATGAGACTGACGATTATGTCGATCTCGAATATATCCCCATCCCGGCGTCGATATTGAACTCGGAGCCGAATGACTCTGCGGAGGAGAAACACGAACAAGTGGAAGAAGTGACCGATCCAAAGACCTCCGGCGCTCAAGATGTCCTTCGTGGCTCAGTCGAGCTTATCTCGAGTCCTGTTGCGGAGGAGGTGCGCTCAATTAAGAGGACCACGCAGCCGAAACACACTGCGAATGCAGCCGAGTCTCAGTCACCAAGTACTTCCTTTGACGAGGAGACACCCTGGCCTCGACGTGGCCTTAAAACATACGGGAAGCGATCTTCAGCAACAAAAAAGACTAAAACTGACGCAAATGACTTTCATGATACCCCCACGAAGCAAGATGATAGAATTTGGGAAATCCCCAGTTCACCCGCGGTGCAGGATAGGCCTGCGCGGAGAACACGACCCCGAGAATCTATCACCAGATCCTCAAAATCTCTCCAAACCTCGTCACCATCAGTTAAAAGATGCACAAAAGCCTCATCACCAGAGCAACTCAACAATTTAAGATCATCACGAAGCTCTTCCCCTGATGAGTTGGATGTTGTCACGCAATTCCCTCCTAAATCACCACAGCGTCACGCCGATGAGGGCCAAGTCAAAGCTTCAGCGCAGCAAGAGACCTCGGATGATTCCCCATTGTCATCCCCTCCGTTATCGCTCCAATCGCCTCCTCATAGCCCGGCAGAGGTGGCTAACACGGCTACGATAGCACCCCAAACGAATGCTCTTAGCCAGTTTCTGCCTAATACTGAGATTCCTGAAGAATTCATGGAAGAACTTTCTCGACCAGTACGAAGATCTTTTCGGGAGCGTAATGCAATTCAGCTACATCCCTATGCACTCGAAATGGCGAAATATCAAAAGCAAATGAGAGACGGAGGTGTGAGACCAATTCGAATGGCCATGGAAACGCAGAAGCAAGACACCTCCGGAGCTACGGACGAAAGCCAGGAGCAGGATGCCTTCAACCCTGATACACTTCGATCAAGTCCCCCTGCTGAAGAGTTCCTACCTCCAGTCAGGCACGCACGACAAAGGGACGGAGAGGCTGCTCTTCAGGAAAATCGGCAACTCAATCCGCGGTCTCCCATCCGGCGAACCCTCTCACACAAGCGTCGCAAGAGGTCATACTCCGGCACTTGGAAAGACGGTCACCGTGACTCAGACCCTCGCTCGAGGCCCGAAGTGGTGATTCGTCTTGGTACGCACCCGTATAATGGCGGAGGTGCCTCTGTGAATGATATCCCGTCCAGTCCGCCACATTCAAGGAGTGCATCGTCGGCCACGCCGACCCCACGCGTATCAGAAGGCTTCCGATTCCCTCCGGGATTCACACCACCGCCAACAACGGCTACTGGCGAAAACTCCAAAACAGCAAGCCCACGTGTTAATGATCCTAATGTAGAAGAATCATCGAGCTCGGATGCTGGCTCTGAGGATGAAGCAGGATCTGTTTCATCCCAGTCGTCGTCTGGAAGACTACAAGACACTGCTAAAGAGCGAGAGATTCAGAGAATGCAGCGACAGACTCGAGGCGTTCTCCCAGCATCATGGGTCCGGCTGAATGAGCAGCAGCAACTGGAGCAACAAAAAGTAGCTCAGATCAAACGCAATGCTGCCTCCAACCGAACGGATGGGAAAGGGGTCGCCAAGAGGATAGTCCGAAAAGCTGGGCAGTTAAGAGGATCGACTCCAACCCAGCAGCGCCCTCTGGTTGATCTTGGAGACTCTGACGAAAGCGACGAAGTCGATGAAAATACCAATCTTCAGAACGTTGAGCGCGATGCAGCTGATGACAGACTGGCTCAAATTGTCGGATTTGATAATCCGTTCGACCAGGATGGAGATATCATGGAAGACAATCGGATTGACTACATGCTTCCAACCATTCCTCGCGGTCGATCAGGCCTCCACAGCCAGCGTGAAAGTTTGAAACGACCAAAACTGAAAGAAAGCACAGCTTCCAAGGAACGGCATGCAAAGAAGGCCCGATTGAAAAGGCAGACCAGAATAACTGATGCTTCTTACGGGGCTCGTCGGACGAAACAATCTTCAGTCCGATCAAGGACAATACCGCGATTGAGTATCTTGGATGCGCCTGATGTGAACTCTCGGCCTCACAAAGAGCAGCCGCAATTTCTCAGAATTGCTACAAGGCTCGCTCGCTCACGTCGGGATGCAGGAAGACAAAGCCCTACACGAAAGTTCTTGCAATTAGGCTCGAAGGACGATACAACGGATGCAAACCAGTCATTGCGAGATTGGCGAAGGGGAGCCATACGTCAAACCAAAATCGCTCAACCCCAATCGAAACCTCGAACCAGTCAGTCACTTGCGAACCTCACTCATCGAACTAGTTCGACTGCCCAGGAGTCTCGAGTCCCAAGCCGATCTCCTGTCCATGAACCAAACGTGAATCCTGATGATCAGTCCATCGAAGAACTTATCACAATTCGAAGTGATGTGATACCTCGTGCACCTACTGTGCCCGCAAATTATAATGCCGAAGCTGCTCGGTCCACTCAAGCAGAGAAACGAGGGAACCAATGGATAGTCCGCAGAAACGTTGCGATCTCATCCTTGCAGCGGAACAATACTCGTCCTGCTGCGACTAGCTTAGCGGGCCCCGGTGAAAATCAGTTGGCATCACAAGCCGCCTTCCGGCGATCACTGAATCTTCTCAACCGAGATTTTCGACAAAAGCACAACTATCGGGGCTCCAAACCCAGTCTGACATTGGATCGATACATTGCCGAAAATGTTTCCTCGAACGACCCGGCTGACGTCTCCTCAACAACGTCTTCCACATTCCAACCAGGTTTTGCAGTTGACAATGCTTCTGCTCCTCATCCCCAACAAATTGGTCGTCGCATGAAGAAGAACAAGCCTAAGCGCATTAATATTGAGTCGGATGACTTCGTCCAAGATAGCGAACAAGCGGTATTGGTTTCCGATGACCCAGATGCCGTGTCGACCACCGACTCAGTGGCCATTCGTCCCACGTCTTTCATCGTTGGTGGGCTTTTCAACTGGCAGCGTTCGTACTCATTGGATCTGGGAGTCACGCCTTTCCCTGAGGGTACCTTTTTCCATGAATCGACATTCATTGGCAGCGGCGAATTTTCACGCTCGTTAAATGTTCTGAAGCGAGATCTGGATCATGATGCTGGGTCATTCTCAATCCCCATCAAAGATCGGACTGCGCGATGGGGTGCATGGAATGAAGCGGTGTCCTCGGAGATGGGGTCTGTATTCGAAATGATGACCGATGGCGTCGAAAGCAGTGTTATCTCCTCTTCTGAGTTGAATTCTGCGTCAAAATTGGCTTCGGCATGGTCGACATACCGGTCTGTCATCCGCTACGTTACGGAGACCCTCACATTCATCGATCCGGTCGATCGGACAAGCTTCGTGAATAGAGCAATAGGGCTGGCGTTCAAGCTGAGGGACTCGATGGCCAATTTTATCACTGGCAAGCAATACAACAAACATGGTCTTGTGAAGCTTGCATCCTACAACTTGGTCTTCGCAAATCAGATCCGTCAGATTGCCTCCCATACGCTCGTCGACTGTATTATTGCCGAGGATTGTTTGAATCTTATTAAGATTTCAGCAAAAGATACTGTTGAACTGATTTTGGGCGAGGCTGGAACGACTGAGCTTCGGCGCCTGTTTGAAGACAACAAGAAATATGAACGACGAGAGATGGGTCTTCGTGAAGACTTTCCATCAGCAGAATCTTACATCGTCGCGAAGCAACTGCTGCACAGCTCGGAAGTTTTCAAAGGCGTTCTTAAGGATTCCCAGCTCGAGGTTTGTATTGAAAGAATAATCCGCAATCAGATGGATGTGAGAAATTTGGAACGAGTATGGTCTAGCATGTCTACGCTGCTACCGTTGAATGAGGTCGATTATTACGGCATCGCACGCCGGGAATCCCGCTTCAAATCCGTGGATGACAATTGGGCGCTCGTTCAAAGGCTTCTGTCTCCTGCATTAGACAATTACGACACCAATTCTGCCACTCAGCCAATCTCCTATAATGCTTACTGCCGAGCACTCTTTCAGCGCTGTCACCGCCTGATAAATGTGTGGGGCTGGAGAGATTGCAAGCCTGTCCTCGACGCTCTTTATGACTTTTTTGCTCACAAGACTCTCTACAATTTGAAGCTTGAAGAAAGCCGCGGGTCGCCTTCATTCCTTGATGAACTTGATAAGAATCCTTCCTTGGATGTCCGACCTGGAGAGCCTTGCTTTCACACTTTGCTCAAGATCATCGCCAGTGGCTTGCGATTTTTGGCATTGCGTTATGACAAGAAAAAGCTTCGAAACTTCGCCTGGCGCTTGCTGCCTAACCATGGCCGTGTCTATCCGAAGGAGAATCCGTTGCGGCATGAAGATCTAGATGCTTTACGAAACCATCACGACCTTCTCTGTACCTTGTACTGGGTCGTTCCTCATGGATTTAGGCCGCGGTTGGAGACTATCCGAAATCTAGTCAACCCAGCCACCTCGCATCGCGAAACGTGTAGCATCAACATTCGCTCCTGGATAAGGCTTGTTCGATTCAAACTATCGACTGACGAGGATGTAGCGGAACTGGAGCCGTTTGCTAATTGGCACAGCTACTTCCTGACTGAACTTCGGCAGCAACACTCGATTGCTCGGAAGGAGATCGAGAATCAAGGCAAGGCTGATGCGTGGGCTTCTCAGCAACTCATTGAGAGCACAATCACCCAGAATCAAAGGCAGATCGAGTCTTTGTTGAGTATGGCTCTTGGTGGATTGCAAACTGCCGTTGAGCTAGCGCCATCGCTAGAACATGCCCATCAATTGATTTCGAAGACTCCTTTTGAGCATATATTTGGGCTGTTCAATCCGAAGCTCGCACGCATCAATGTCGTTGTCGCGGAGGCTCTGCAAGTAATAGTGGCATACACTCGGAAAGATCCAACTGCTTCGACTCTTGCTGCAAATGATGCCGTTTCTGCGGCGGCTCCGTCCACCGAGGATGATAGCCAGGAGTTTGAAGGCTTTGACGACTGGAACGAACTTGATGCCATGCTGGTACAACAGGATCCACTCAGTGAAGGAATTGAGCATGTTCAAAAAGTTCTCCATCCAATTGTTTCTCGCTTCGTTTCCAATTGTTTCGGTGAGGACCACTGCCCCGAGGATGCGATTTTGATGAACATTGTGGATTGCTGGACGTCTATCGCTCAGATCCTGGCTCGTCATGGACTCCGGCGCTGGGACAATTACCTGAGTCCTTTTGGAGATGAATCCTGGACTAGGCTCCGCGAAACACTACAGACGAGAAAGTTTGCACCCCAATTCCTAGCTTTGTGTGTTGAAAAGGACAAGCAAGTCCTCTTTGATTGTCGTATCCAAGCCATGAGTATGTGGATGTCGTCTTTGGTGGAGCGAGCTTCGATGTTGAAATTTCAGCATCGCCTGACGATGGCACTCTTAAATGGAAGTTCCAGGGATCCTCTGCTCCAGAACCTGCCTTTTACCAAGGACAAGAATGACCGATACAAGATTACGCTGGAAGAGCTAAACCAACGACGACTATCTCTCATATCAAGTCTATTGTCGAACATGCGCGAACATGTTCTACAGATGGAGATATCCGGCAGCCGGAACTTGTCTGTCACAAAGCAAGAGTACTCTGAATTGCTTCAACGACTGATGAATTCCATGAAAGACAACTATCGTGAACTCGGTAATGGGGCCGTGGAGGCAGCCCAAGGAGCTTATGTCGATTTTGTGCACCGGGTCATCAGATTTCTTCAAGAACTCACCAGTGATATCAGACCGGTAGACCCCTTCTTTACAGACCCGGCTCTGTTCCCTCTACCGTCTACGGATCCGCGTTACATAGTCGCCAAGTTGAAGCGCTACGAGCCGAAGCTTTCCTCAAACAAAGAGATGCAGACTCTCATGATGTTCATCCAAAGCATCGTCGAAAGAGCAATTGTTGAACGCCAGCAGAGCCCTCTCGTTGACCAGCTCCATACAGCTATGAAAGATACCTTTGAAGCTGGGCGAGCTGACAGGCCTACCCTTCGAGCTGCTCTTCTACAATGCGTGTTCCCCGCTTACCTTGAACTCGCATTTAGCACGCCTGCTGCCTGGATTCTGAGCCGACCTGTAATCCAGAGCATTACGCTAGCGTTCAAGGATCTATTGCTCAAACTTGACACCACCAACCGGGCTTGTGTTTCCTCTTTGTTGAGAATCTTCAACGCGGTGTTCTATTCGTCGCACCGTGCCCTGCGTTCCCTTTCAAATCGGCCCGTGCGGCTCCAAGATCCCACTGTTCTTGTCTTCTTGGTGGACTTCATCAACATGATATCTTCCTCCCTTGTTGTGGTAGACTACATCGACCGTGTCACCGAGTCTGCGGACGAACCTATTTCCCTCATCCAGTGGTTTCGAGACTTCGCGGTTGCTGTGGCTTCGAATCTATCCGCCCCAGACGCGGATACGGTGTCCAACGCGAGCATTGCGGCAATTTCACCCCCAGAGCAATCTCCGGATAACTCTGAAAGTGGCACTCCCCAACACTTTGCAACGGCTCGGCGTCTCGCTTTCGAAGATCACCAATCGTACCTTCGGAACTGGTCTTTCCATGACGGCAAATACTACTACACCCGTTCCGGTCACGATGCCAAAGAAGTCACTCTCGAGCCCCAGGTCAGCTCAATCATCGAGAATGGGGCTAGGGCCAAGAAGGCCTTCCAAGATGCTACCGCGCAGCTGACTGGTAGTATCCAGAACTTGCAATGGTTTTCGGCGTGAGATGAAAGGAATGAGGCGTCGGTCTACTCTGATACTTATATACTTTTCGTGTTTCTTCTCTGCGCTTGGTGATGTTATGTCATGTTCCATCTGAATTTTTTGTATTTGTTTAGCATTGGCGTCTGGTGATGGAGCATATGGCATTGGCAGGGGGGTAGAGAACGCGATAATGGGCGGGCTGCATTATACTTCGACATGTATACTACACAAGACACAAAAGAAATATCATCAAATCGTCAAGACCTGCTTGTTTTCTCCTGCTTGCCGCTCGGGTCACCCTGCTTTATATGCAAGGTGACCATTCACGGATTATGACACCGTCGAGGAATGATAACGTGACAGTCATGAAAATACTAAGACAAAACCACACCTGCGCGCCGGAATCGACCTTAGATAACAAGAAACAGGGTAAGCCCCACCCAGAGGGAACGCCAGATGTCATTTGGGTAGAAGAACAAGGTGCATGTTTCGCGAATTAGGCCGGCTGGCGAAGTACAATGCAGATGCCAGATGATTTGAATGACCACGTAGACACATGCCAGTACAATGTAGCTGTCCTTACATGGTCGAGCCGGTATTCCCAGATGTAGCGCCGCTGCCAGGCACAGCATCGTGACTACTGGAACCGCGTCGGTGAAACGGGTTGTGAAACACTTTGCGCATGGCACTCGTGATGCTATTCTTGCGCCTGGGCGCTTCGCCACTAGCGCGGTCTGTGTCTTTCTTTGGGACGGTAGCGTTGTCCTCGAGAACAATCGACGAAACAGCCGGCTTAGGTGGCCACTGTCCATCTGCTTTCCAGCCTTGAACCATTGCCTTGGTCAAATCGGCTAGATTGACGGGTATAGTTGGGGTCATGCCTTGCACGACAACTTTGGTATAAATTGAGGGATAGATGGAAGGTACGATGGTTGCCCGGACAGGATTCGTAGCGTCAATGAAAGGCGGAGCGACGGGAACAAGCGGCTCGTCAAGCTCTTGCTCATCATCGCTATCCTCGATGGCGGAAAATGGTTTTATGTCAGTAGACTCTGACCCCGAGGCCTGCGCATCGGGTTCAGTGATGCTGGTTTCAATCGAGCCCTTAGGCTTGGCCTCCTCATCTGGGTCTGGGGCTGTAGACTGCTCTTCTTCCTGATCTTGCCGGCGCTGAAGCTCCTCGCTTTTCTCTCCTCCAGCAATGGACAGCGATGTGTCAGTCTTGGCGGCGAGACCGGCCCCATCAGCCCCCTCATCGCGACTTTGGGGATCCTTGTGCGGGGAAGCTCCCGATGTAGCACCGTGGTTATCTGCAGAACCTCCATCGTCCGTATGGTTGTGTCCCGTCGTCTCTCGAAGTGAGTCCGCGATAACCTGCTTCTTCTCTTTTGCTCGAATTTGTCGCCTTGTCCGCGCGCCCGACCACGCATCGCGCCTGGCCATCCACATTCGCAACCCCTCGTTCCAAGCCATCTCCTCCTCCATGTGCCTACGGCGTTTGCGCCGCAGCTCAACCCCGGGGTCCCCAGACGCCTTCAATGCAGAAGGTAATTCCAGGTCGAGCTCGTGGTCTGATGATTGTGGCTCGAGCTCCGAGCCCGAGCTATCAAATTCTCGGCAACGCCATTCAGAAACTTCGCGGTTTTGACAGAGTATGCCGACCGAGGAACTGGATGAGGTAGGTCGGACGGTTTCGGGATCAGTGGAAGGGTTGAATTCCCAATCGTTGCGGACGACTTCGCGGACGAAGAGTTTGGCTTCGCGAATAGCCGAGTCGCGATCGTTGGAAGTCATGGTGGTGTGATAGCGGGGCGGTGTTCCTTTTTTTTTTTTTTTTTTCTTTCTGGTCAAGTTTCCAGACAGACTCCAGTCGGATGGGTGTGGCCGCAGTGGGATCTGACAATGAAAGGATATTTCCCCGGAGCTGAAAGCCACGCACAAGAATCCTCCACCGTCTTCCGCTCGCGGGGTTGGTGAGGAAAAGAGCTGTTGAGTGGCGGGTGGAGACGGAGGCGATGTCATCGGGGGCACGTGCCCTCGGACCCTTCGAGCCCTGACGATTTCACGATGGATAAGCGCAGGTGGAGGAGGTTAAGAGGATGGAATGATGAAGATGGGGTGCTGTTTGTAGATTCATTGGGCTATACATGGGTATCATGTGTGGGTTGATCTTTTCGGCAGGTGTCGTGTCACTCGGTCCAAATATAGATCTACGATGCGTATGCAACTCTGGAGTTTGGGCATAGCGATCTAACAACACATTATGCAGCTGTTCTGGGGCTACCTGGCGTCAGTTCATGGAAATTCCATTCAAAGATACCTACTAGCTATCTACGTATTCACCAAGACTTGCACCGTTGGTCTCGTCATTTTCGACTATGGATTAGATCAACAAATTGTCGACTAAGGGTCATTCAAAAAGTTCAACTTCTAATCATTGCTCGCCATTGATGATGCGTGAGAGCAACCTATCGACTCTTGGATGGGTGCTGATTCGAAGTCTATCAACGCTGTGAGAGAGTGATGTTGCGTCCCTGCATTGGCATACCAGGGTGATCCCTACTTCAAAAAGCCAGCTAGAATGACTGTCACAGAAACATAACGCCGGGGAACATTCATTGTAACGATCGTTTTTGAAAATGAGTTTGATTTGAGGCATACAATAGAAATGCCGTTTGATGCGATCAGATGCCCTACACAAGTGATTAAATGACTCCCAAGGTGTGCATATTTACTCTTCAGCTGTTGGTACATGTCTATCGTATCAAGGTAGTAGTACAAAAGGATCGTATCCTTCATTTCCGAACTCAAGGCATCACGTTCGGACACGCGCGGTGTCAACCGCCGACTCGCCGTTGACGGCGGGTATGAAGCCCCATCCAGGGCTCTTCTCGCGTCGACCCTTTCGATCACCGTATTGCTCATCGAACTTTCGGATAGCCGACAGCGACGACATATCCTCACTAATTGAAGCGCTAATCTCTTCCATTCCCCGTTCAAAATGAGCATTGGTAAGCGTGCGCCGGGCCGGGTAATTATATGGCTCGTCGCCCTTGTGCTGTGATGCTGCATCGATCTCTTGCCGCACGCATGCGAGAGCAGCAGCCACCGACAGATTCTTCAAATCAGAGCCTGAATATAGCGGAGTGCGGCGAGCCAGTTCTGCAAGATCGACGGAAGAATCCACGATTTCTTCTTTCAAATGGATCTTCAGAATCTCCAGGCGGTCTTTTTCAGTTGGTAGATCAACGAGGAGCCTTCGAGGAAGGCGGCGCAGAACCGCGTCATCCAGGTCGAAAGGTCGGTTTGTGGCGACCATGATGAAAGCTGACATATCACTCATGCCATCCCACTCCCGCAGGAACTGGTTGATCAGCTCACGGTGTGAGCTGCGGTTGCTAGCCCCCGTGCGGGAACAGAAGATGGCGTCGGCCTCATCAATAAACACGACACATGGACTCAGTTTCTTGGCCAGGGTAAAGATTGCTTTCACATTCTTTTCACCCTCGCCCACGTACATGTCGTATATCTCGGAGCCACTCACTTCAAGGACAGTGGCACCACTCTCGCGGGCCACAGCCTTGGCAAGAAGCGTTTTGCCAGTGCCTGGAGGCCCATATAGCAGAAGGCCCGGGATTTTATCGGTTGCCAGAACACCGTAGGTGAAAGCCTCCGGACGAACGAGAGACAAGGATGTCAGAGTCTTCAGGGCATCAATCGTCTCCGGCGGGACGTGGACATCGGCGAAGGTAGTGCGAATGCTTTGAACATCCACCACGCCATTGAGCAACTTTTTCTCGTGTTGGTTGCAGGTCTTGCGCAGCGAGCTCAGCAACTGCTCCCGCCCTTGGCCGTTGTCCCTCTGAATAGTCTCTGATGACTTGGATGACTTTTGCTGCAGCCAATCGCTGGTGACTCGATCACCCTTATCCATGAGCTCGATGCCACGTCGGATGTGTTCGAAGCCGAAAGTTTCGCCCTGCTCCATACTACCAAGTGCCAGGGTTGCAACCCAATGGACCTGGTTGTAGGACCAGAATCTGTCCGCAATACCGGATTGGTTGATGGTCAGTGAGCCTAGCGGCCAAGAGCGATCGCGGAAAATCGCACCTTCCAGACCAGAAGGCGCCTCGTTGAGCCTGTACCTCAGCATGGTCTGGAGATGACGGATGTTGATATCCATCGTCCGCTTCTTTTGATCTTTCAAGAACGTCTTTTCCACCTCCTTCGATTCCATGGCGGGTGTGAGGACCAGCGTTTTTGAGAAGTGGTCATCTAACACATTTTGTAGTATCCGTGATCCACCATCTTGAGAAAAGGCATGACGAAGCTCTTGAGACGTGCTCCCAATGAGCACAATTCTGGAACCCTCTCGTCTCCGATCCTGGATGACTTTCTGCAACAGCCCAATCACTCTGGCACCCTCTCTAGTACCTTGGATTTCGCGATAATCCTGTATATGCACGACGGTGTCGCGGGAAAGCACTGTGTTGGTATTGGCATCGACTTCTGAGAACCCCTCCGGCTGATTGGGAACATCTGGTTTCGCTGATTGACCGACCGAAGAGAGAACCTCGTCTAAAAGACGAATCCAACGTTGTTCTGTGTTGCGACTAAAGCCTCGCGGGGAGCTAGGATCCTGATCTGCCTGGCCATTGATCGACGCCACAAGCGATTTTAGCCCAAGCCAGTTGGGCAAAGCCACATCTCCTGAGTCCCTGTTGGCCTCAATCGTGATGAACCGAGGGGTGCTGACTTCTGCACGGACCCCATGGGCCGCAGCAGCGATATCCGCCATATCCTCGTCACCATCCGCGTCGTTCTCGTCCGCCTCTGGCCAAGTAGCCATGATGTTGGGACGATGGACCTCGTACCCGAGTGAGCGGATGGGTGAAGTGGCGCCGGACTCGGCGAGGTCTTGCTCACTGAGCAGCTGAGCAAGGTCCTGGGCGTTCAGGGTGATCAGATCGGTGTTTAAATCATGAGCAACTCGCTGCACCACGGCGTCCAAAAATGGAATACCATTACTGCCCGGATATTGCAGAACCAGGTGTGACTTTCTTGCTGATGGTTCTTTTGCGTACTGGGCAGGGGGCAATTGCAGACCGGCCCTGATGGAGGCCCTCAATTCATCCCATAGTTCCTCTGCCACTGCATAACGGTTATCTGGTTCAGTCGGCACTCCCGAGGCAGAGTAATTGCCATATCCATGTCCACCGAGGGTAGGATCCACAGCAGCAGCTGGATCATCCTTCGACTTGGCAATTTCGACCTGATGTTGTTGAGGCTCGGCCTGGCCTGCTGAGCCGCGGGATATAGTGTTCCGGTCGGCGAACCAGCTAGGGAGAATCGCCGTTGGTAAAGTCTTTTGTTGTTCCGTTGACTTATTTCTCATGGCCCTTCGCAATGCCGATCCATACGGCCTTGATACCGGCTTTCCCGTTTGTTCAACCGTGGAAGTCGGTGACGAGCCGCTGTCTTGAGCAACAGAATCATCAGTTGGGGCGATTTGACGATTGTCAATGACATCGCTGGGCGAACCCTCGGGTGGATCATGCGATGGCGATGACAGACATTGTCGCGACAGGTGGAAGCGGCGCGAGAACCTCGATGCAGGAAAGCGACGTCGAGCGACGAAATGACGGGGACTTGCCACGCTCAGGCGGACCTGCTGCATTGACGGATACATCCAGGGCATTCAATGCCACCGGAATGGAAGGAATGAAGGCGCGATATCGCGGAGAGCAGATTGCAGCTTCGAGGGAGAGAGACGTGCAGACGCAGTCCTGACAAACCTCCGCGGGAGAATATCAGATCACGTGTGGTCTGTCAGGTCTGCGGCGAATTGCTGCGATCTCACGCCCATGAAATGTGTATTCTTGCTACTTATGGAACATGGAACCAGGCAAGGAAAAATCAGAGGATTAGGCCTGTGCTGATAGGGAGTGAGTTGCTTTATCACTGACAATGATCGATACAAAATAGGAAATGTTGCAGAGATGGACTCGTATTGCAAGTTGGCGTGCCATCGGCTCTAGTTTTCCCTATTTCAAAACAATTCCCACTAATCCATCCACCGCCAGACACCAGTCTCTACATAGGACTGTTGATTGAGAGATTCTCGTTGTCCAGGGGCTCGGCTAAGCCTGATCTTCAGCTAGGATCGTAATCAAGTTCGTGGATCCAATGGCGGTCTCTACAGAAAAACAAGTCGATCGAAGGAGCAATGTATATACTAATAATATGCATCTGGGATTTATTTTCAGCTGGAAATTTATCTAGGAAACTAAGCGCTGGCCCAGTATGGACTGTTGGTTCACCTAACACGAAAAGATCAGCTCATGTCATGCCATCGCAGCGTTAAGGTGTATCGTGGAGGAAAATTGGTTCTCAGACAAAATATACTGGCAAGTAGCAGACCAACCGGGAAAGGGAGGTCCGGATTATCTCGTCATGGTCGATTTGGAAGGTAAAGAAGAGAAAGATGGATTGTCATCCTTGAACCAGGAAGAGTGAAAAAGGAAAAATTGTACTTGGACTCACCTTGGGGTTTGCAGAGTCACGATGGAGACTGGTTAGTGGTGAGATCAGAGCATCGTAAGACATCATCACGAGGCTCATTTCATCCAGTATCGCCTGTTCATGCCATGATGAATGGCGTCGAAGTACCGAAGTCTTTCGGATCTAGCACGAAGAGCGAAGAACAGGAAGAATCGCAGAAGCAAAGAAGAAAAAAAAAACGCTGAAATACGGTGCACCACGTGACCATCCCCATTGGGCCTAGCGCGCTGTGGCATCGCCGGCGAAAAAAACCACGCAGAAAATGGCGTCAAAGAGGAAGGACAATTCCACAGGGACGTCGCCAACGAATATCCATCTCTCTGCGACCTTGAGCGAGACACGTCTATTCGCCCTCTTCCTGCGTGGTGCGCATTTCGCGTGGTCTGCTCGGTTACATCCTCCACTCTCGGAGCCGGATCCTCCGTCCCCAGTTCCCTCCTCGCTCCCAACCGGGCGATCACCCTCACTCTTATTGACCTTATGGGCGACCGTCCTTGTCCTCCTTTTGCATTTGACATCTGAGGACTTGGGCTTGGTGAGTTGGGATTTCCATCCTCCTCTTTGCCCCCCGAACAACACCTGCGCCCAGCCCCTCCACGCCTCCCTATTACCCTGCCCCGTCCCTTTTCCCGCCCCCGAACACTCACCTCACCTCTTATCATTCCTCCCCACCAACTGACACCCGCCGTCAGGAGAACGAGGCCTGCATTGAGGCGAGTGGGTGAGGTTTACTACTGCTCGATCAATCGATGCTTCGGTCCCTCTACTCCTCTGCTGCATCGATAGTCGCCTGGGCCTCCGCTCCGATCCGCCAAAGCGGCCTGGTGTCTACCCATCTCAGGCGCGCCAGTTCCATCCACTCCTGCCCTCTCCGTCGCCTCCCCGTCGCCGTCGCGGTTGATTGCCCGAGTGCTCTCCAGTCCGTGGTGACTTCGGTCTGTTAGCAATGATGATGGCGCAACCGTTTCCTGCCCACCAAGGCATACCGCAGCATGGTATGCCGCCGGCGCACCATCCCATGGCGGCTCAACATCCAAATGCCGGACATCCGGGACCGGGAATGGTGCAGCAAATGCATCCTGGAGTGTCTGCCCCTGGAGGCCCCCAAGTGAGCCAGGCTGGCCCGATGATGGCGGGCATGCCCCCGGGCGCTACCACCGGGCCCGGGGGGACCCATGCCGAATGCCCATGCTCTATCCCATCTGAATCCCGCGCAGGCGCACTTATTCCAGCAACAGGCATTCCCACAGAACTGTAAGTCTGATAGTCGTTAGTCTCGGCTTCTGTCAGCCTTATTACCTCCATGGAACGCGCATGCGATCGATTATGGGTCCCTGAATTTCATGCCGTACCGATGGGTATCCCGGTTAAAGCTTGTCTGACAACGGGAAAATGCTAACCTTTCCATTCGAATCCAGTCGCGAACAACCCGCAGTTGATGCAACAGCACCAACACCAGCAATTTCTTCGGCAGCGCATGATGATCCAACAGCAGCAGCAGCAACAACAGCAGCAACAGCAACAGCAACAGCATGGCGGTATTCCTGTCTCATTACCTAATGGGGGTGCGGGATTGAGTGCTGCTCATCTTGCTGCCATGCAGGCAAACCCGGGGTTGCGACCAGTCAACCTGCAAATGCACCTCCAGCAACAGATACCCCACGGCCAACCAAACATCCAACAACAACAGCAGCTTTTCGCCATTCAGCAAGCGCAACAGGCACATCAGGCCCAGCAGGCCCAGCAGGCACAGGCAAATAATGGCCAGCCCGGACAGCATACCCCACAGCGTGCTTCGGCACAACCCCCGAGCATGCACGAGGCGCAGAGTGCGACTCCCCAGTCCCAGCATGGCCCACCGCAGAGTGGCACTCCTCAACCGAACCAACCCTCTCAGCCACCCTCTTCTCAACCCCCACAATCACAGTCCGGGTCGCAGGCGCAGGCCACCCCGAATCCCCAACCCCAGCAGTTGCCTCAGTCTCAGCCCGGACAATTAGGTCAGCAGCCCCAGCAGCAGGGCCAGCAAGGTGCACAGGGCCAGCAGGGCCAGCAATCAGCGCCGCCCGGTCAGCAAACAATGGCGGCCCAGCAGGAGGCTTTGAAAGCGCAGCAGCAGCAGCAGCAGCAGCAGCAGCTGATGATGCAGAGGATGAACCGGCAGGGTCAATCTGTTCTGAGTCTTCATACCTATGCTGAATTCTTGAGCGGGTTCCAGGTACGCAATGCTTTGACGTGATTTTACCTAGTATTAGCATGCTAATACATTTTTAGAGCCGCGGCGAAGCAGCGGACCTCGCCTACTGGCAGTCCTTTGTGGCTCGATTTTTTTCACCCGTGGGCGTGCTACGTCAAGGAGTCTGGAATGCCCAAGTTGGATCGAAACAATTTGAGATTTCGACTCCAGCATTGGCACGGTATTACCTAACGCAGTATACCAGTGGAATCCGCCACATTCAAATGGTCATGGAAGGAGCCCGTGAGCACGAATCGCCAAATGGTGGACACATCGTTGAAAGTGGACGAACTTCATTTATCTATTGGTTTACCAATGACTGCCAGGTATGGTCTCTGCTTTTTTTTGGTTCATCTTGTTCTAAGCCGCAGCTGACAACGTCATTTCTAGCTCTTTGCCAATGGTCAT
Source organism: Penicillium hispanicum (assembly GCF_028827665.1). Taxonomy (NCBI): domain Eukaryota; kingdom Fungi; phylum Ascomycota; class Eurotiomycetes; order Eurotiales; family Aspergillaceae; genus Penicillium; species Penicillium hispanicum. The sequence continues at coordinate 2,894,473 of NW_026623193.1, forward strand.
TTACGGGCGCACTTGGATATGCAGAACAAGATTGAGATGCTCGATATCAATGTCACCAGCCACAACGAGTTTATTCCACGGAGCCTGCTTCAGTCTCTCGAGGCATCTGAGCAGAAGCAAAGTCCCAAGACCACCAAGAACGCAGCCAAGCGGGCGCAGAAGCAACCTCCGTCAATATCGCTACCAGAATCCATGGTGACTTCCAACGGTGTCCCAACACCAGTCATGGGCTTCTTAGAAGTAGCCGAGACAATCTCGCAGATGCAGATGCTGTTCCAACATTCGTTATCGAATCCAGCGTTGTCTCCTCCAGAGGCTCTTCGCAATCTCGTCAACCAAATGCAAGCGCAGAATCCTAACCCCGGATTCGCAACCCCAATGAACCCGGCAATGCAAGGCATGCCTAATGCACGTGGTCCGAATATGAATGGCCCCTCGCAGTTTGCGTCCCCGGCTATGGCTCATCTTGGTCTGCCGGTAGCACAGGGCTCGCCTCATCTCACCGGGTCAGCTCATGCTAGCCCGGCTCAGAGCCAGCTTGCCGGACCCCCTGGAATGCAGGGCGCCGTGCAACCGTCTCCGGTGGGTGTGAGCAATAGCCCCAACATCGGTGGCAACAAACGTCGCCGAGCAAGCACCGTCAAGCAGGAGTCTGAGGAGGGCGGTCTTGAAGTCAATGGTACCTCCGCACCGGGTCCAGCCAAGGTCAAAGCTAGCCCTCGCGTCCCCAAACGACAGAAGGGTGCGGCTTCTTGATTGGTTTCTCCTCATCAATGTTCATTTGCCTATTATTATACCATCTTTATCGTTCCAAGAGGCGGGGAATCGGCGCACGACTGGATACCTGGGCGGAGAATTCATCTCCATCGTTGAGTTTTGTCTATTTTCTTTTCACTTAATCTTCTGATATGAAACCAGAAGATTGTCTCTTTACGGCTTTCGGTACTCTGACGATAAAATCTGCTGCCGATGAGGTTTAATCTTTGCCTGTCTCGCTCCTTCTCCGGCGCTTTGATTGACGTTCATCAGCAGAAGATGACGCCCATCCTCATCGGTCTCAATATCACCTCCGACTAATGTACTTTATCTCCCTTTCAGCGTTTCTTTGGTTGGCTCGGGGTCATTGCCTGAATGTTTGCATGTTGCTTTTATTTCTGTTCTTCTTATTCTTTTCATGTCTTCGTTCTGTTAGGTCTTTGGAAGTCTTACCATGACCGGGGGTTTTATGATTTGGATTGTGGTTTCCTTTCCTTTTGGGCATTCGCCTCTCGCTTGTTCCTGTTGGCGGCCTGGATGAACTGGCCGAGTTCTTGATATCCGTGTTGGCGATTGCAGGCGTCGGGTTTCCTGTGATTTCCTGAAATTATGTCTGCGTGCATTGGGGGTTCCATTAAGCCATTCTGGTTCTTGGGCTTCGAGATTCTGGATGACCCCTTCCCCCTCGGGGCCCATTGTTTTTGCCGCTATTTTGACGAATACATATATCACCAGTGCTCAGTGAACCGTTATCAGTAACATAGCACCCAGATTGATAGTGTAAGCTCTATATTGGCTGCATAGAATGTCTATAGATTGCGTTCGCCAATGCGGCGAGCTCCGGCACCCGCATTGATAATGGGAATCTCGGCATTTTGGATCGTATCAGTTCCCCACATCCCTTACTTGAGTCTGCCCCTCCTCGCTGTCTCCAGCCAAACCAAACCTTCTCTGAACTTCATCCCCGCATAGAGACATACTCGGCCTCATGGCTCACTCTCACGCTCACGATGGCGGCGTCAGCCACTCGCACGACGATCCGTTTAATGGCCATGGACACTCCCACGAGATCCTCGACGGTCCGGGCTCGTACACTAACCGTGAGATGCCACTGATCGAAGGCCGTGACTGGAAGGATCGCGCTTTTACCATTGGTATTGGAGGGTATGTTTGTGCTTATGACCCCGGCCTCAATCTCGAGGTTGCCTGTCATACAACCACCGCTCGCCCGAACTATATACTCACGCGAACACATGCAGACCTGTCGGGTCCGGCAAGACTGCCCTGATGCGAGCTCTATGCCTGGCTCTGCGTGACCAGTACAACATCGCCGCTGTGACAAACGATATTTTCACCAGGTACGACCAATTCGCTAGCTTCTGACTAGGACCCAGCCCTCTACATGGAACGCCCGATGGCATCTCTAACAACGTGCCTTCGCACCGACACAGAGAAGACGCCGAATTTCTGACCCGCCACAAAGCCCTCGCTCCCTCGCGCATTCGTGCCATCGAAACGGGCGGCTGCCCGCACGCCGCTGTCCGTGAGGATATCAGCGCCAACCTCCTCGCCCTACAGAACCTGCAGCGCCAATTCCAAACCGACTTGCTGCTGATCGAGTCCGGCGGTGACAACCTTGCTGCGAACTACTCCCGGGAGCTGGCTGATTTCATCATCTATGTGATTGACGTTGCAGGCGGCGACAAGGTGCCGCGGAAGGGCGGACCGGGCATTACGGGCTCCGATCTGCTGGTCGTGAACAAGATCGATCTGGCTGAGGCTGTTGGTGCGGACTTGAAAGTGATGGAGCGGGACGCTGCTAAGATGCGCGAGGGTGGCCCGACTGTCTTTGCTGTGGTGAAGGATGGAAAGGGTCTGGATCATATCGTCAATTTGATCGTGAGTGCTTGGAAGGGCAGTGGTGCTTATGAGCTTAGTTTGCAGCGGTGGAAGGAGGGTGCGCCGAAGGGCTCGGGAAGTGTCGATGAATAAAAAAAAAGAGCAGTATATACGGCGCATGTCACGTCGAACGACATTATTTTGGACAGCACGAAGGATATTGATGGTACAAGGAATTGCTTTTGTTGTTCCGACCCAAGAAATTCTATACAAACATGATGGATATGATCATTTGCCTCCCAACGCCTGAAATGCAGCAGTCACCGAGTCTTCCAATATCTCACAAAACGTTGCGACTGGGTATCTGAGTGTTGCCGGGAAATTCTAAGAGAGTATGCTCCATCCGACAACTGATGAGAGGAGGTAAAAAGCACGATTAAGAGTCCTTCTTGGCAAATCGAGAAAGAGCAGGTCCCAGATCGTCGCGTTCCTTCCGAAGCTTGTCTTTTCGTCGGTCTGCGTGCTCCTTGCGTAAAGCTTCGGCCTTGAGCCGCTTCTCGTCGATGACATTGCCGCGACCCTTCTTGCGAAGATACTTGCGCAGGGCACTGTTGCGGCCGCGACCCCGGTTCTTGATCTTCTCCATATGGTCTGTGGGCTTGCGGTCGAGGTCCTTCTCCTCCTGGACCTTCTGATTGTTGATAGTGTCGAGCCTGCCGATGATGCTGGGGTCGAGCGAAATCATATCTGGCTGCAGCTTGTTGAGCAGCGAGTGCACCTCGGCCTCCTGGCGCTGCTTGGTGTTCTCGTACGGGTTGGCCTCCAGCGAGTCGAAGTTCGGCTCACCGGCACCTGGAACGATAAGGCTTGCGAAGCCTTGGTCGTGCGTCACACCGAGAATATCTTCATATGGACACCAGCGCAAATTCTCGATGCGCTGTCCATCACCACCCCAGGCCATGTAGGGGCTGTTCACCTTGCCTTGGTCAGCCTGAGCTGCGTCGAAGAGACCTCGCCATACGCTGACTTGAGTGCCCCAGCCAACGGCAGTCAGGCCGCGGTCACTGATTGCCACGGAGGATCCGGGCTGATAGCAAGAGTATGAGTGGACCTCTCTTAACATTCGGATATCCCAGATATTCATCTTCTGGTCCTGGCCTGTCGAGACCATGTACCGCCCCTGGCGGTCAATTGCCAGGGAGCGGACAGGTCCCCGATGCACGAGTGCCTTCACGAGAGCGGTTTGAGAGTTGGGCGACCATAATGTAACAGTTCCATTTTGGTGTCCAACGTGAAGGATAGCATTGTGCGGGTTTTGAGCGAGAGCCGTTGGGCGACCTAGCCGGGTAGGCAATTCAGCCACGGTCTGGCCAGTAGAAGTATCGGTATATTTGAGAAAGCCGCTGATTTGCTAGGAGGGAAGACGTGTTAGCGCCCGCGGCGACAGAATATAATATCTGGGAAACTCACAGCGCTAGCAAGAAGAAAATGATAGGGCAGGAACTCGAGGAATAGAGGCTCCAAGTGCTTGCTCAGACAATGAAGCTCGACTCCATTTTGGTCATAAATATAGACGTATTTTTTCTGTGCAACGGCGAAATACTGGTTGTTGTGCAGCCAGCGCGCATCTCGCACCGTCTCATTCAACTGCAGCTCACAACCCAGCTTGCCGTCGCGCCAGTCCATCGTCGCAACATGACCCTTGCGGCCTGCCAGCAAAAGATGACGGCCATTCCGAGTATAGTCTGCGCGATAGGGGCCGAGCTCGTTCAGTCGCAGCTCGAAGCCTTTCTTCGCCGTCTCCAGTCCAACGCTTTCCTTGATCTCATCTTGTCGAACCTTGTATGTCCGCTCTAGCTCGCCCTCGGGCTCGAGGAAGCCAGCTTCATGTTCGAGAAGAATTTCTGCATCCTTGGCCTGGAGTACTGCCTGCTTGTGCTTTTCCTCCTGTGCCTTGAGAGTGCCGCGGAGCTTCTTGCTTCGGATGTTCTTCGTCGAATTTGCTTTGCCGCGTCCGTAGGTTTTTTGAGCTTCAGCCAGTCGCTTCTTCGCTTCACGATCTTCAGTCGTAGCGACGGCGTTAATTGAGGCTGAATCGGCCATTGCTGCGGTGTTCTGGTCGCTATTTCACCTGCAGAAAAGAAATCCAGCAGCCGCGGAGGGAAAGTAAAGATCAGAAAAATTTCGCCAAGCCTTCCGCTCACCGCTCGCTAATCTCTCCACTATCGAATTTTAGTTTTCTTATCGCTATATTTTTTTCCCTCTTGACTTGGCGGGCTGACACTCTTTTTTATTCTTTTGATCGGCGTCGGACTTTTTGACAAGCGATAGCTTCTTTTCCAAACTGGACTCCCTCCCGTTTCGCTTCAAAGGGTCCAGTGCCAACATGGCGCCCACCCAGACGGTGCATCACCACCGTTCCACCACCAAGGTTTCCCACAAGCCTTACAAGAGCAAGCATGCCTCCAAAACTGCTCTGAAAGATAAGGCGAAAGGTAAACTGGCAACGAGATACCCTAGAATGTGACTGGGGTTCACTGACAATCTCCTAGGCAAAGTCGAGACGGAGCGGGGCACTCGCAAAACCCCCCACCAACAGCTCAAGTCGAAACTCGATCGTCGCAACCAAGCTCGCCAGAGACAGCAATTGAAGCACCAGGAGAAGGCCCAAGCAACAAGTATCTTTTCAGGTCAGAATGGAGCTCCGCGCCATGTCGCCGTTGTGCCGCTATCCGTCGATATCGATGTCACTGCCACTATCCGCGCACTAAACGAGAGCGTCGATGTCTCCAGCGAGGTTTCCCCCGATCAAGCGACTCGTGTTCGTATTGATCGTTTCCGGCAGAGTGTGCTCTATATTCCGACGAAATATGATCTGATGAATGCTTTGGATGTGTGTCGTATGGCTGATTTTGTGGTTCTGGTGTTGTCAGCCGAGACGGAGGTGGCGGATGAGGGCGAGCTACTGCTGCGATCAATTGAGAGCCAGGGTATATCAACCATCGTGACTGTTGTTCAGGGCCTCGACAAGGTCAACCCGGCCAAGAAGCGCCCGCAGGTTGCTTCGTCCCTGAAGTCTTTCATCAACCACTTCTTCCCAACCGTCGAGAAGGTCATGTCCCTGGACTCGCGACAAGAATGCTCCAACGCTATCCGATCTCTCTGCACTGCGACCCCTAAGGGTATCCGATGGCGCGATGAGCGCAGCTGGATGTTGATCGAGAATGTTCAGTGGCCAGCTATCAGTTCGGAGGTGGTCGACGACGTGGTCGTTACCGGTGTCGTTCGTGGGAAAGGTCTCAAGGCAGACCGCATTGCTCATATTCCAGGGTGGGGTGATTTCCAGGTCGACTCCATCACAGCTGCACCCTTGCCTACTGCGAAGAACAAGCGCGAAGATGCGATGAATGTCGATAGCAATGAGGCAACTCAAGTCTTGGATGGCCCCAGTGCAGACCAGGATGACATGGCTACCGTGGCACCCGAAGAAATCGAGATGGTGGACGATGATATGGTGTCAATGGCCGACACAGAACGGAAAGGTGTTTTACTTGATGATCACCACTACTTCTCGGATGACGACTCGCACATCCCTCCCAAACCTAAGCGACTGCCGAAGGGTACCTCAGAATACCAGTCAGCCTGGTATCTAGATGACGTCTCGGATTCAGGATCAGACTTGGTTGACGAGGATGATGACGAGGATATGGAGATGGATACTGGTGGAGCACCGGAAGATGGCGTGTTCCCGGACCACCAAGATGCTGTGACCGAAGGTGGCCCCTCTGAGTACCCCCAGTCGGAAATGTTCCTTGATCCATCCCCAGAAGACGAAGCACAAGAGTTGGCGGAATATCGGGCCAGCCGTAGAAATGAGGCCAAGGAAGATTTAGAATTCCCTGACGAGATTGAGCTGCACCCCAACGTGCTTGCTAGAGAGCGTCTGGCCCGGTTCAGAGGTCTGAAGAATTTCAAGATCAGCCCATGGGAGACTTCTGAGGATCGTCCCTTTGAACCGGAAGACTGGCGACGGTTGTTGCAAATCGGTGATTACAAAGGATCCAAGAACAGAATCCTTCGCGAAGCTTTGGTTGGTGGTGTGAACCCAGGCACTCGCGTGGACATCCATCTCCGTGCCGTCCCAGCATCACTCCGCAATAAGGCTCAGCCTCTCTCACTCTTCTCGCTCCTCCGTCATGAGCACAAGAACACTGTCGTCAATGTCAACATGACCCTCAACTCCAGTGTCGAGCAGCCTCTCAAGTCCAAGGAGGAGCTCATTGTCCAGTGTGGTGCCCGCCGAATGGTCGTCAAGCCTGTCTTCTCTGCCGGTGATAACACCCCCAACAACGTTCACAAGTTTGATCGTTTCCTGCATCCTGGACGCAGCGCCATTGCCACATGGATTGGACCCATGACATGGGGTGCTGTGCCGGTGCTGGTCTTCAAGAACAAGCAAGCAGAGGAAGACCCTGAGATTCTTGACTCTGCAGATGCCGACAAGGAGCTGCTGGCCTTGGATCGTCTGGAGCTGATTGGTACCGGCACTGTTGTTGCGCCTGACCCAGCCCGTGTGATTGCCAAGCGCGCCATCCTTACTGGTCATCCATACAAGATCCACAAGAAGGTTGTCACAGTCCGGTACATGTTCTTCAACTCCGAAGATGTCAACTGGTTCAAGGCACTTCAGCTTTGGACTCGCCGTGGCCGCAGCGGATACGTCAAGGAGAGTCTTGGTACTCACGGTTACTTCAAGGCTACCTTTGATGCCAAGATCAACCCACAGGATTCTGTGGGTATTAGTCTATACAAGCGTGTCTTCCCTCGCAAGGCTAGGGCCTTGGAAGAAGTTGTTGCCTAAACAAGCAGCCCTGATGGACATTTTATGTACGAGATGGGTGATATGATATTTGGACACATGAGTTGTTGAGAGCCAATCCGATCGCCTCCGAGGCCCAGGAATCGGCATCATGACAAACCCACAAAAGTAGATAGACCCGAGGCATTTTCTAATGAGTTAACGATTTTTCTTTCATCCGGAATACCACCTATAAACAATAAACCTGCTCATCTAAAATGTTCATTTCAAAGTGCACTGACTCTGTCTCTACTGGGATGCTCAGCGCGGAAGCCATTTCCACTTGATAACATCACATATCATATGCCTGTGTTCATTTCCCAGCCAGGATAATACCAAGGGGAGTGGACGGGCAAGAAACAAGAAACAAAAGCAAGTCCTCCAAGTATTGAGATGTTCCTTGCACAGCACAGGCGGGGAATCAAGTGAGAAAGAAAGGTAATCAACGACTAGGAAAAGTCTTCCTCCGCCTCCTCGATGCTGTTCTTAATACGCAGGAGCAGGGTAGTCTTCCACTTATCCAGCTTGCTGAGTTGGTCAAACTGAAACAGCTTATCGGCAAACTGTTCCTGGTCGTTGGCCTCGATAGCCTGGAGAAGATCCACAAGGAGCTGATGTTCCCGTGTGGACATGAAAGTGGGATCGATTTCGCGGTATGTTTCGAGAGCCCGGTTGGTCTCGACGAGATCCTACACCATTGTTGCGGTGAGTATTTTCGTTTGCATCCAGGGAATCTTGGGCTCGGCATAGTCATCACATACCTTCGTGGCAAGGTGGCAAATTCCTGACTTCAGGAAGTAGTCCTTCACAGACCACTTCATCAGATTGTTGTTGATGGACTGCCGGGCAATGCGCTCGTAGTTGTTGATGGCTTTGTAATAGTCCGATTCCAAGGCGGCGAGGTCTGCCACCTTCAGGTAGTGCTTGTTCGCGAGACTGAAAGACCAATGGTCAGTTTGGGCATCTCCCAGACGGTGCAAAGAGGACCACGTACGCCTCGGCATTATCGCCCTCAAACCAGTCCGCAGCCTTCTCGTACGCCTCCAGGGCCTTCTTCATATCACCCAACTCCACCTCATATACTTCAGCAAGGTACTGCTGCTGCGTCGCCGCACGGCGCAGGTTCCCACGTAGTACATAGTGTTGAATAGCACTGGACAGCACACGGGCCGCATCCTCTGGGTCAGACTTGCGGTAGACCTTGAATGCTTCCTGGAGAGTATTCGCGGCATCATCGGGTTCATTGAGATTCTGCGCCTGGATCGAGGCTGCCTTCTCGAAAGCCTGACCAGCTTCCTTGTCTATTCACACAAGATGCAACACTATTAGCGACCAGAACCGGTAGACTGGTAGGTCCGCAGACCGTGGCAACGTGGGGTAGCCGCACTCATTTTCTGTACCCGAAAGGCATTTGCAGCCTGCGTATAGAGATCGGCAGCATTTTCGTATTTCTCAGAACGTCCTCCGAACCAGCTGAAGCCACCCGAGGCGCCGGAGAGGGCTTTGTCGGCCTGGATGCTCGCCGCGGGCGAGATGTGGTCAGCTACCTGGGTCTTTCGTCATTGCCTACCCGAGGCAGACGGACACAAGACTGAGGGGAAGACGGGACGGGCTCACTTTTTGGAGAAGCACACGAGGATCTTGAGTCATGGCGAGTGAAGTGTCAGTGTAAGAGATTCCTGCAGCGGGCAATCCACGGATTCCTGATACGGGGAGGTGGCCAGATGGGGTGTCTGGGTTATCGCGATGGGAGAGCATCGATCGGCGGAGGCGGTGTCGCCCCTGCGGGCCGCAGCTTTGCTTCCTCCACGCCCGACGAACCTCACCAGGCGTGGAAACCGAGGCGCTTGAGATTGTGATTTGGTCGCAAATCTTCAAACTTCCAATACCGTCCTGGCCAGCCTATTTCGATAGCGATCTGATCATGGCCTACTCCCGCGCGAGCTCCCGACTCGCGCAGTCTCTGACTTGCCACACTGGTCCCCGTCGATATTACTCCTCCAAGCCTCAGAGATCCGACATTGAATCCCTCCTCGCCACACCAAGCTGGTCCGTCCGGTCCTTACTCCCTGATGAATCTACAAACTCTTCTTCGCCGTCAGTCACACCGAAACAACTCCGCCATCTGCTTCGCCTGTCGGCTCTCCCGCAACCCGCAAATCCCGAAGAGGAACAATCCATGCTACAAACGCTCGAGTCTCAGATCCATTTCGTGAGGAAAATCCAACAGGTGGATACAACAGGTGTCGAGCCGCTTCGCAGTATTCGCGATGAGAGCGCTGCCGCCGTGAAAGAGACGACTATTGGGCTTGAGCAGCTCAAAGATGCTTTGGCCCAGGAACATGTCAGCGGACGAAGAAAAAGGATCCAGCGGATACAGAGCGAGAAGAATACTCACCCTGACGGGCCTGCTTGGGATGGGAATGCACTCGGCTCCGCGTCCAAGACGAAGGGCAAGTATTTCGTCGTGGAGACGGGCAGCACCTCGGACCCGTCTTGAACGAGTTTACAGGGACTCTGTGCCCTCGAATCATTTTTGCATGTAACATACTAGATTATATACCCACAGCAGCAGCTATTGTCCTGCATCGAACTCGCTGATTACCTGGCGTCTTGAACGGATGTGACTTATCCATCTTGAAACGATTATATTAATACAGACATAGAACAAATGATCTTTGACGACTATATGCACATGTTGCAGCCCAATTGACAATGGATTCCGGCCACAAGCGCTTGAATGACGATTCCAAGGGCCGCATCATAACTTGCCAAACACCATCCGCCCCTGCCATTGCCGCAAACGCTTCCCATACATTTGCAAGAAGGCCATGAACAGCAGCGACGCAATGGTAATACCTGCCTGGCTGCCAAACGCCTTCGCAGGCCCAATCCGATCCACCCAGTCAATTTGGATGTACGTGGCCATGAAGCCAGCCCAGTTACGACTAGCGGTCACCCATGCGCCGACCTCGCCTGATCCCTCGGGATAACAGTCCAGCAGGTAAGCGTTGATGGCAGTGGTGACGATCATGACACCGATGCACTGCGTCGCCGCAAACACCGCGATCACCATATAATGCCAATGCCGCTCAAAGGCAAATCCCAGGATGATCAAGCTGATGCAGCAGAGCACGGTGGCCGGATAGGTGATGATCAAGCGAGCTTCGGGGTCGAGTCGGCCAGCGTGCCACTTGGCATAGTAGCGGCCAACGGCGTCGTGGAGGAAATGGCCAGCGAACCACCCGACGAGCACGCCGACGATGCCGAAGAAGTAGAAATAGCCTTGCGAGGTGCAGGTTAGCGATCTTGTCATATGCAGCCAGATGCATACGGGATTGCGGCAGAACTTACCAATGCCTCGAGTGGAGAATCCATAGATGTTGCTCAGCCAGATACCGATGGTTGTGTTGACGCCGATGACCCAGGCAAAGTTCAAGAAATAATAGATCATGATCGCCAAGACGGGGATTTTAGTGATAGCCACGACCGGGCGTGCCATGCATTGGAAGAAGCTCTTCTCGGACCAGGCTTGGGCCTGACGGGCGCCGACAAGACGAGAGGCATAGGAGCCGCGAGACGTATTCGACGCCTTTCTGTCGAATAACGTCTCATCCAAGAAGAGAATGAGGAGGAGACCGATACCCGCAAGGATGGTGCACACCCAGAAGGCCCATCGCCAGCTCACCTTGGACACGATGAACGAGGTGATCAACGGGCCCAGATAGGGGCTGAGAATGATGGAGAACTCGACATAGTTGATGACCTGGGGATGCCGGTGAAAGAAGAACAAGTCTTTGATCCACATCAGGGCGCCGCCTTGGCCCACGCTGCAGAAAAAGCCGTTGATGATGCGTGCGGCGAGATAGGAGGGAAAGCTGGTGGCTGCTGCCGACCAGGCACACGTCCCCAGCATGACGCATTGGAACACCAGGGCGACTGGCCAGCGACCGAAGTAACTGGACAGTGGAACCACGAAGAGGCCGCAGGCGCCAATCGTGAACAGGTTACCGACCACAGCCCTTTGGACTGTCGCTTGGGGTAATTGCCATTGCCTGTGGGCCAGGTCAGTAAGATCGACGACGTTGGAGATTCCCGCTGAACTTACATAGCCTGAGGGATCACGGTGATGATGGCCGTCCCGCCGGTATAGTCTGCCAGCAGGGCGATATATGCGATGATCGCCACGAGCCATTGTTTCTTGGTCTGGTTCCAATTCAACGGGTCATCGGGGGTATCTAATGGCTGGGGAATGAGGACGAAGCGACCGTCGGGACTGGTCTTCAACCTCGCAGCATTGTCTGCATAATGACTAGGGTCAACCACGTAGCCTTCAAGAGCTTCAGTCTCCTCGTCGACCTCGGCTGCGCCCAGATATGCGGGCGGCTTTTCGTCGGCCAAAGTCGCCTCGGAAGCCATTCTGGGAACACCGAAAATGCGAGCACGAGGTCAGTCAGATGGAAAGGTGCAAATGCAGAAGAAAGGGGAAAAAGAAAAGACAAGGATTCGCCGACGTTCATTCCACCAGGGTCGTCCATGCAGGGAGGAAGCAGGCTCGAACGTCGATTGGCTGCTGGCAGTAAAGCTTGAGTCGGACTGCCGTCGGGACTTTCCACTTGATATCCTTGGATTACTGCGTTGGAATCCCACTTGACATGCACAAGATGGTGGGCACACCCCGTCACTGATCCTTTTGCTTCATGAACATGTTACATCGAGTCTGGAGGAAGCTAGAGATGGTGTCCGCTGATGGACCTCGGATCGCGCGACGACAGGCTCGCAGAGGGATTTCAGGAGGTATGGGGCGTGCGTGGGAGTGCATTAGGGCCAGGTAGAGTTCATCCTGCAGGCGAACCAGTTCGCTGGAGATATCCAGCTGCGATGATCGACCGGGGCCGAAGAGCCGGTGGAGACGATCCATTTGGGCCGATCTGAATCGTAAACAACGCGATGAGTGCAATGGCGATACTTCGACAGTCCAAAGGCTGCGTGAGTGTGCCCTGGAAAAGTTAATCGATGGACGACGAGGCTTCTCTGTACTTATACATCGGCTGCTGGAATGGCACACCAAGGACTTGAATCTACTTTTCACAGCTCTGGATTGCCCGAGAGCCATGGCTGACCCCCCAGATGTTGCCTATGGAGGCCGAGGTCCTCTTGTCTTGGGGATCACTTGGGCAGAAATGGGCCTTGCGCTCGTCTTGATCATTCTGCGAGCCAAAACGGCCTCCGTGTGTCCAACTCACCACTTGTCCTCGGGCGTATTTGGCCTACGGTGGGATTTTATATGGGTGCTGGTTGCTTTTGTAAGTCATTGACGCTTCCAAGGTTCTTTTTTTGACCTCTGCAGTGTAGACTGACCCTGATAGTCGGTTGCTCTTGCAGCCCAAAGCTTCATGACCGTGAGCGCGCGTTATGGACTCGGCAACCATCAAGACCTCTTGTCGTACGAGAACATTGTCAAAACCAACCTGTGGAGCTGGATTGGCCAAGTGATCGCCGTCTTTGATTTGGTCCTTGCACGCATTGCAGTGATCGCTTTCCTACTTTCCATCCAGAGTGGAACAGTGACCAAGACACGATATCTTCTCTACTTTGTGGGGAGCATCCAAGCAGTTATAAATGTCATTGAGATTGGCTTGATCTTCAAGCAATGCACCCCGACCTCCAAACTGTGGGATACCAATCTCCCAGGGACATGTAATATGGTGGTCGTCTGCTCGCAGGTTGGATTTGCTCAAGGCAGTAGGTGGAACCAAGGCGTTTCCCTTCCACGAATCCCGCTAACCCTTCCAACAGGCATTGGAGCAGCCTCGGACTTCTTCTTGGCGGCCTATCCAGTGTATATTATCGGAAGGCTTCAGACAATGAAACTTTCCACCAAGGTTGGGCTCTGCCTCATCATGGGAGGTGGATTGATGTATGTCCCGCTCCTTCATCGATCGGGAGATGCGATGGATTCTAACTCCTCTATAGAGCAGGGATAGCCGGGATCAACAAGACGATCGCGATCGCCTCCATCACCCATGAGGAAGACCTGACCTATGCAATCTATCGGCTCAATACCTGGGTCCTGACGGAGATGTGGTTCATTATCATCTTCGGCTCCATCCCCGTCCTTCGCCCCTTTTTCGTCCGGTTCACCCAGGACATCAAGAGTGCGACAGGCTATTCGTCGCGCAGTCGCAGTAATACGGGCTATCTCAGTGACAGCCGAAAGCAACGAGAGTCTTGGATGCAGCTCAGCGATCGTCCATCGGGCCCATGGAATCACGGTTCAGCCTCCACCCAAGTTTCTCGAGATTCGGAGTATGACCAACGTGCAGGTGCTACGACGATCGGTGGGAAACAGATCATGGTGACGAGGAACACGACCGTGGTGTCAGAAAGGTTTGACCTCGAAGAGAATGAGGCTTAGGGTGGCCCGATGAAGTAGCTAGGTACTGTATATGTATATCTACGTAAATGTTGGGGCTATGGAGGAATATGCGTCCGGGCACGTCGGGATATGTACGATTGAGAGGTATAACAAAATGATTCAAAGCACAATGGAAAGAGCCCAATAGTACCTAGGATCGACGACCATTCCCTCCAAACCTTGTGGTTTGGGGCCCAAGGAGCCTTGGATGCATGAATTGGTAGGATCGAGTCATTCGAACCGGACCCCACGCGTGAATTACAGCGCATAAGCGCCCTTTGCGTACGACCAGTTATCGACTTCGAAAAGACATCGTGATCCACACATTTTAGTTTGAGATCCTCGCTGATACATAATCATTATTTAGTATTCCCTTCCACTGATCCATTCCGGGATTGCTCTCGGGCGTACATCGAACAGCCTCTGTCGTACGGGAGAGGCGTGTTCGCGCCCGCCATGTCAAATGGCGACGTATAGCCCCGAATCGGCCGTGAGACTCCAACAACGAGGGTAAAGACAGCAGACCAGCCAAGCGCGCGGTGTGTGATGACTGCATGTCCGGGCCAATCCTCCTGGCAGACCGTAGCTGCCCTGTCCCCATCCATGTATCCATCCATGGGGGATCGACGAACCTCCAGGGCCCCAATGACCCACTGCAAGCAACGTGAATCGCCAAATACGTTGAAGATCCTCTTGGCCATTGCGCAGGGCAATGCGGCAAAGTCGGCGACTGCTCTGCATAAGGACACCTGGGCGCCCTTAAGAGAGTGCCAGCCCTGCAGTTGATCACTTGTAATGCCAGAATTCTTTCGCGCGGGAAGCGGTTGTGTCCGAAGTCTCCCTCTCCCTCTCCCACTTCCGCATCTCGCTTTCGCCCGTGAAGGTCGGCTGAATCAACTTGACCCGTCACTCTATCAGCGTCATGTCGGTGTCAGAGGCACTAGCCAAGGTTCAAACGCTCGCTGCTGACGAGGCAGCGGGCAACAAAAACGCCCATGCAGACCTTCTCAAAGCAATTCGCCACTTGCAGCTGGCGGCCGAGACGCCTCTGGAAACAACGTCCCGACTGAACTTCCAGGTGAGCTCTCGTGGAGCTGGAAATGTGTTGCGACCGCGAGGAAACTCAGACGCTTCCACATCACCCAGATCATGCAAAATATCTCCATTCGGGTCGCCGTTGAGAACCGGTTTCTGCATGTCATTGCTGCCAGAGACGGGTCATCTATCTCGGCCGATGAGATCGCCCGGGAGACGTCGTCCGATCTTCTTCTGACCAGTGAGTGAAGTATGAGAAGGGAGATCGGTCGGTCATGTCATGAATTGACTTGTGGCTCTTAGTCCGAGTGATGCGTGTGTTGACGGCGATTGGGCTCTGCGCCGAGGTCGGCAATCAGCTGTATGCAGCGAACGAGAACACCAAGTTCAAGATCCTGCCAGGATCAATTGCGGCCGAAAAACATCAGTACGTGTGCCCCCAGAATGTGCAAAGCCAGACAAGGGGAGGTCTAACGGGGGTGTAGTTTCGACTTGGACTTCGGAATGGTACAACACCACAGTATCCGATCCGTCGCCTGAGGATCGCAGCTAACGGACCACAGGGAGGGAAACTAGTTGAGTACATGCGTGGCCCCGGTATCCAACAGTTCGCCGATGAACCCAATGCGGTCACACTGTTCAAGTATGCCCACGGGACGGATGTGATCTTCGGCTTGCTGGAGAAGAATGCAGAGCAGAAGCAGGCCTTTGATGACTACATGGCCGCACGGCGCATCGACGATATGCCCCAGTGGTTTGAGATTTACCCAGCCGCAGAAAAGTTGGGACCGCTACGCGAGCAAGCTGGCGCTGCGTTGATGGTGGATGTCGGTGGCGGCCCTGGACAGGAGATATCGCGGTTCAAGGAACGCCACCCTGATATCCCAGGGCGCTTTGTCCTACAGGACCTTCCAATCACTCTCACTCGCATAGAGAAGTTGCCCGACGGGATCGAAGCCATGGACTATGACTTCTTTACTCCCCAACCAGTCAAAGGTACGTTCTACATGCCCCCCCTTTCCCTCTCTCTCTCTCTCTCCCTCCAAAGGAAGAACGCCTCCCCAAAGCAGGAACGCAATTAGATTAACCGAATCCTTCAGGTGCCCGCTTTTACTTCCTCCGCGATGTGCTTCACAACTGGTCGGACGCTAAGAGTGCCCGGATCCTATCTCGGATTGTTGAAGCGATGGATCCGGAGTATTCGATACTCGTGATCGATGACTATGTGCTTCCCGACATCGACTCCGATCTGCGAGCGGCCGAAATGGACATCTTGATGTGGCTGCACATGGCTGGGCTGGAACGCACCGTCTCCCAGTGGAAGCGCCTTTTCGACACGGTTGGCCTGGAGCTGGTTCAGATCTGGAGTTCACCCAGGGGCAAGGAATCGGTGCTAGAGACGCAAGTCCGCCGCCAGCCATCGACGACTTTTCTAGCTTCGTGCTAGAACGGGAGTAGAACACGTTGCGTACACTCGTGGTTGATGTTGCCCGGTGATTATGGTTATCTCGAGCAACGCGGGCCAATCATCTCGGCCAGACCGAAGATCACGCGATATGCGCCTCTCAGGCCCCTGTCAACTTCGATGCAGAGATAAGACGGGGCGCAATGTCACCCAATCAATTCTGGCCGATATTGCTTTGTCCAGTACCAATCCTGCTTCGTTTATCGCGATATCAACTTTCGCCCCCCCTATGCTGTCTTGGCTTGGTTGCGATGCGATAACGTAGAACATGCAACATCAAGTGCAACATAAAACAGGACCTCCCCCCCGACCATCGTCTCTTGTAGCATCCGCATTGAAAGGTGTTTCTGTCGATCATTACTCCATTTACTCCCGTCCATCTCGTCGCTCCCGCTGGCATTCACCATGTCGGCTTCATCCTTCGAGAAGGCTGACAGTCTCGCCAAAGGCGGCGTCAACAACGACACCGAGGTCCCATCCTCCGGCGAGGTCTACGATGTGACCGACCATGGCGCGGATTCTCAGCTTCACCGGAACCTGAGTTCCCGCCATATCAGTATGATCAGTCTGGCTTCATCCATTGGTATGGGTCTGTGGCTGGGATCCGGAGAGTCGTTGCACAACGCTGGCCCGGCTGGTATTTGGCTCGGTTACCTGCTTGCTGGCTCCATCATTTGGAGTGTCAGTCAGAGTATCGGAGAAATGGCGGTCATGTATCCCCTTCCTAGTGCTGTGAGTGTGCCGACCGGTCTCTTTGCCACACTGGACCCTCTTTACTGACACAAGCCGCATTAGTTTGTGCAATGGTCCAACATGTTCGTCGACAAGTCTGCCGGTTTTGCACTGGGATGGGCCTATTGGCTTTCCTTCTGGGTCACCATCGCCAACGAACTACAAGGTGCTGTCACGGTCATCGGCTTCTGGACCAGTGCGGTCCCCACCGCGGCCCTGATCACGATCTTCTGGGTCGTCATCATTGCGGTCAACGTCGGAGCAGTCAAATGGTTCGCCGAAATTGAGGTTGTTGCTGCCGCCATCAAGTTTGGGTTCATCTTCATCGTGATCATCGCCGGTATTGTCCTCTCGGCCGGTGGTGGCCCCAAGGGAGGCTACCCACCCCGGGCCGGCGGCACCATGGGTTTCCAGTACTGGAACGAGACCCCCTTCATCAACGGCTTCAAGGGATTCCTCTCGGTCATGCCAACCTGTATCTTCGCCCTTTCTGGATCTGAGAATGCTGGCCTGGTCGCCGCTGAGACCCGCAACCCTCGCCGATCGGTGCCCAAGGCCGTCTCCTCCATCTGGGTGCGGTTGAGTCTGTTCTACATTCTGGGCAGTCTAATCGTTACCATCAATGTCAACCCTATGGACAAAGACCTGTTCGGTGGCTCTGGAACCAATGCCAGTCCCTTCGTCATCATGTTCCGCAACGACGGCGTGGTCCCGCTGGCCCACATCATGAACGCGGTTATTCTCGTCTCCGTGCTCTCCACCGGTGGTATCTCCGGATACGCCGGATCCCGTATCATCGTCGGTCTCTCGCAGATCGGCATGGCTCCGAAGGTTAGTATTCCCCCCTGGACAGTCCCGTACTGCGCTAACTGAGAAACCAAATCTGTAGCGCATGCAAAACACTGACAGCTGGGGTCGTCCCTGGTGGGGTCTTGTGCCTACTCTCATCATTGGTGGAGGCCTGTCCTACCTGAACGTGAGCAACAGTGGTGCAACTGTCTTCAGCTGGTTCTCCAACTTGACTTCTCTCTTCACGCTCTTCGGATGGGGTATGATTTGTCTGTCCCACATCCGTATGCGTGCTGCTTGGAAAGCGCAGGGTCGTAGCGTCAGCGAGCTTCCATGGAAGACCTGGACCTTCCCCTACGCGGCCTACTGGGGCCTGTTCTGGTGCTGCCTGCTGCTCATCGTGGAGTTCTACCTCGCCGTGTGGCCGCTTGGTGACAAGTCCTCTGCGAAGAACTTCTTCGCCAACTACCTTTCCGTGGTGGCCATCCTTGTCCTGTACATTGGCGCGAAGATCTTCTACCGCGGCCGACGCTGGAACGATCTCAAGACGATCGACCTCGACACTTCCCGCCGTTACTACACCCCCGAAGATGAGGAGGGTGGTGAGAAGAGCTTCATCAAGAAGTGGATCAAGTTCCCGACCAAGAACTGATCAACGCTCGCATACGTCTTCATGGAGATATTATGGCTTGAAATGTTTTTCTCGGGGACTTAGTTCGCCGACTCTGCAATGATTCTCTGAACCGCATCACGAATCCACCATTGATTATCATGTCTATAGATCTATAATCAAAACATGACTATTGTCCATGTATTCTAGTCCAATAACAACGAGCTCCACATGTCTTGAGTCTGTAAGCTTTCCTAGGCATGTTTCCATGGATACAGGCCTGTCAATTTCCCCGCGTGGAGCCGGGTACAAGTATTATTCATTCACAACCATACCTAGGTATCCATGGATGGTTGTCTTGTTCGGTACGGGGGCTTAAACGTGACTATGTCGCGTCAATAATTCACATCTAGAATGCAGTAGATGGCCGGTTTGCACTGTATACGTCAGGACGATGCTGTATAACAGATAAAAGGCTACATGACCGATGAATCTGTAACATAGGCGATGAGGGCATTTGAAAGATATAAACTCTATAAAGGTATCTTCTAGATAATTGTGAAGTAGACTTCTCGATTCCAAGCTTAAATCCATGGAAATTGAGCTAATGGTAGTCCAGCGCTTTAGGCAGCCTTCTCTTAGCTTAGCTCACACCTCTCTTTCTCTCTGAAGAGGTCAAGATCGGCATGCTGTGCTTCACTACTGCAGGGGCCCGAGTTGGAGGCTTCTCAGATTTGGGCTCCAGCGGACTATCCACTAGTCCACTAGACAAAAGGTTATCAGGTGAAACACGAGAAAGGGAAGAAGCTAACCGATCATTCATCTTTCACACAGATAAAGGGTCTGTAAACGAGGGAGCCGTTAGCAAAGAAAAAGAGAGACCGAGGATTGACAGAGAATATAAATAGGTAAATTTCCCTTGAGGGAAGCCACCACGTCCGAGCAAGACGAGGGGCAAACTGCGCCCAAGGCGTCCACAGTGAGTGCAAATCTCCCCATCCTTATGGCTTCTGCGCTCTGTCCTGATGAAGACGCAGACGATCGCGATGCGAGTCTCGTCGCCACAGGGCTATCTCTCTAGCAGGGTTGAATCGACCGAGACAGAAGCCCTCGTCGGCGTCACCTGTCGCGGTCCCTGCATCATCGCAACCAGTGCGGACATTTCCCGCATCTCCATTCTCCACACCGAGCACATCGTCTGTTCCGCCCCTTCGGCCTCCCGCGCCATCGATCTCGACTACAGACCAACTCCAGCCCCCACGCTATAGCGCCAGGACCTTGCCTCGCCATCTCAGCGCATGCCGAGCAGTGGCAGTGCTCGGCTTAGCAGCACTCTCACACCACCGTCCGCCATGAAACCTCCAGCGGCATCACGGAAGATCGTTCTCGAGCCGGGATACTCGCCTCTCGATTGGGCGTCACTCACGTCGAAGCCGAATGCCCAGCTCTGCGGCGCTGGTCTCCCGCCGGGCTTGCTGCGTGTGACACCGTCTATGCTCAAGGCGCAGAACGGGCGCAAGAGCCGCGATGCTTGGACATCGTACCAGGGCAAGGTATACAATATTTCACCTTATATCCCCTACCACCCCGGCGGCAAGAGCGAGCTCCTCCGCGGTGCGGCCAAGGACTTGGATTGACACCGGCGACGGCCAATTCCACCTTCCCCGTCCCGTGAATGGCTTGGCATAGGAGTAGAAGTGGCGAGTTGGCTGGGTACATATAATGATGAGCGTCGAAGTTGGAATAATGAGGTGATAAGCGCATCCTTCGACCCAATTAATAACTAGCTACTACGGAAGCCACTAATGCTGTATATGTACGATACTGATTCACGTAAATATCAAAACACACCCCCCAGGAGCACCTACTATAATCGTGTAAATTATTGCGGAGCCAAGCGGAGCAGAAACTGAGTCAGAATAGTTGGCCCTCTATTGGCCAGTTGGAAGGCGGAAGATTCAGCATTCTGCACGGTAACAAGTAGGCCTTTTGATTGGTCAGCTCGCTACAGCCCTTTAGGTAGCCTTTACACAACTAGTCAGTATCAGGGTCTACATATAACTGGATTTGGATAACCGAGTCATTCCAAACCGTGCATCAAACTCTTCGCTGCTCCACGCATATTCTGCCGTGCATCCCGCAAGGCTAGGGGTCTGCAGTTAGCCCTGGTATTTATCTATACCAGGCTATGCCTGTGATAGAAGAGGGAGCGACGTCTGTTTCGACCTAGACGGGGCGTCTATTCTTAGGCGGCCCCCTAGAAAAACGAAAAGATCATCAATTTTCTACCTTACGGGCTAACAGTTTACAGTTACATGTAACAGTAGTCTCGAAGATGTCCTGGGGCCGTCTCCTTGCTGCCAAGGAACCCACTCCGAGGTCCATACTGGCTTAGTAGATCAGAAGCTCGTTTCATTTCGGGGCTGGTTTGTTGGAGCAGAAGTGTACAGTATTTCATTTAACGACGGTCAATACCGATCAGATTTTTACTGCTGGGGGCCTATTGCTTTAGATGATTATTACAGAGTACAATGAACCCCAATATAGTTAAATAGTACAGTGACCCATTGACTTCCATTACCACTCCCCTGCCAATTTCCGTTGACCCCCACGAATCGAAACCATGTCAATATCCTTGTTCCATCTCCTCCTCTTCGTCTCTGTTATCTTCCCGGCGATTGCTAGACCAGGTCTGCATCGACGGGCTGCCATTTTCCATGGCGACTCCTGCGGATCCCATCGCGAGCGAGCTGAGAAGGCCTTCAACGGATTCCCCGATCTCGCCCAATTGGCCAACACGCTGGTTTACAACTACCGAGCCTATCGTCAGGGTGTCATCGAAGAAATGGACTCTGTTTACATTGAGGGTGTTGAAGGCGGCCTGAAGGCGCTTCTCGGAATCACCGACTTTTCCGACAACAACAACGATTTAGATGGCTATCTTGGCCATTTACAATGTATCTCGATCCCATTATCCGATCAACCTTTTGACTCCAGTCGCTAATTCTGGTATAGATATCTACACGCAGATGGCGGCATTCAAGGACTCCACCGACCCCGACTCAAATATTCCCCTGTTCTGTGGGATAGATTCATGGTTGCTCGACAACCACAACGGACAGACGTATACCGACCAAGCCGGCGCACTGAAAGATGGAGAGCAAGGCGGATGGGACTCGGTCCACGACAAATGGTATAAGCAAACGACCCTTTGCCCGAGCGGCCGGGCTGCCGTGACGGCCCATTTCGACGGTGAAAGCCCGACGGACATCGTGACCCTATGTCCGACTCTGATCGACAACCTCGACACCATCACGACCATCCAAGAGCCAACGGATATCGTGAACAACCCGGTCGCGGGCAGGCTGTATTCGTTGTGGAATATGATGAGGTCTTATACCGGGGCAACATTCCACGAGTATACTCATACCAAGTGGTGCGACAATAGTAAGTGCCTGCACGTTCTTTGGAAAAGCCTGGACTGACACGGTTTAGTGATGGATGTCCTTTACGACCCAAGCAAGGCAGACGCCGGCGACCAGTCTATGGCGGGTCAGGACCTTCTCACGTACGAGGAAGGGGGGAAGCCCACCCTGACTTGGGATGAGCTCAAGATTCTGGGTCGCCAAAATACCCTCTGGGCATTGAACAATGCCGAAACCCTAAGTGGGTTAGCTATGGGTTAGTTCGTCTCATCCCTGGAAGTCGGTTACACATGTCTCATCAGATACAGGTCTCCTTTTTGTCACCTGGACTTGGCCGATCAATTGGGACTCTGGCCACACGATTGGAACAACATGCTAAGGTACGACGAAGGGTGCTGTGTGCCGCATGCAATGAGACTAATTCTTTTGTGGAGATGATATGCCTCTATGAGGTTGAGATCTTCCCGATAGTCGGCCCCGGGGGCTAATAATACGAGAGCGATACGAAAGCCAATTTATGCCTAGCCTAGCAGGGAATGTAGTCCTTAGATGAGATATCCCCGTATCCCGAGGTCTGAACAAAGCCAGGGAAGATCACTGCATGTCATTAAAAAACACCTATGCTCGAACCAAACCAAGAAAACAGGTCAACTCATCAACCACACTTATTAATATCCAGGTAGGTGGCATCCAGCCTGTTTCTGCCCCGGGCGCCAAGGCCTCCAGCCCCCTTCGCCCCGCTCTCCTGTCGACTTCCACTTCATTTCTTCATATCCCACTGCGCAGGTATTGATTGTAAATCTGATACGAAACTGATATTCTGCGCCAATGTTCAAAAACATCAAAGAGAAACATGCACAGTTATTCGACTCTAAGCAACCCAATGCATTACCTTCGGATAGTGACCGCGGCCAAGATCTGACGTCAATCCTGGACCGGTCGCAGCGAGGCGACCTCACCGTGTTGGTTGCGGAGATCGCGCAATCGATGCGTGTGAGAATCCTGGAGATCTTTGAGAATCCCGAGGAGCCAACAAGAGACTATCCATCTCCTAATCGGACAGCGTCACAACCATGCCACGATGAAGACATGCCGCCGCTGCCTCCGCGGCCTCAGGGCGAATCAGGCTCGGGCGATGCCAGAAGGCCGACAGGCCAGGCGTCTAGTCCTAGGAGCGAAGCGGAAACAGCCCGAGGCAAGGCCAACGCTCTCACGCACTTTGATGACTGGAGAGACTCTGTTTTACTCCGCATCGGCGAGGTTGTCAACAAGGACGATGACAGCCAAGAGCAGCGGCAAGGCAAAAGCTCGGCACCAGAGGCGAAATCAGATGATCTTCCATTAGATGAGGATCAACAAAGGATAGAGAAGTTGTGCGAAATCTACCATCCAGTGGAATCATCACTGGCCCAGCTTCCCAAGTCGACCAAGCTGCTCATCTTACATTCGCTTCTGTTACTCCTGCTCAGCTTAGAGCATTACAGCGCATACTCGCGAGTGCTCATGCTTCACGTTGCATCTAGCTTGGGCATAGATATCAAAGTCCTCGACGAGGATGAGGTCAAGGTCGCACGCGGGCTGTTAGATACCGCCTTGGCTCTCGCATCAGATCCGGAAACTAAACAGCAGGTCAAGAAAAGCGACGGTAGCCGGAAATGGAAGGTTGGGATTGCATCGGTGGCCGGTGCCGCTCTGATCGGCCTTACCGGTGGCCTCGCGGCCCCGTTGGTCGCGGCGGGCCTCGGGACGCTCATGGGTGGGCTGGGACTGGGTGCCACTGCGGCGGCAACCTACCTCGGTGCGCTGGCCGGTAGCAGTGTCGTCGTTGGTGGTCTCTTCGGGGCTTACGGCGGCCGCATGACAGGCCGCATGATGGACAGGTATGCCAAGGAAGTGGACGATTTCGCATTCATTCCCGTTCGAGGATCGCAGAAGCGATCAGAGAAAGAGAGCGAGGCTGCTCGGCAGGACCATCGACTGCGTGTAACTATTGGCGTCACCGGATGGGTCAAGGAAGAGTCGAACTTTGTGGTTCCCTGGCGAGTCATCGGTGCCGACTCAGAAGTTTT
This sequence comes from Penicillium hispanicum, assembly GCF_028827665.1. Lineage (NCBI taxonomy): Eukaryota > Fungi > Ascomycota > Eurotiomycetes > Eurotiales > Aspergillaceae > Penicillium > Penicillium hispanicum. The sequence goes on from NW_026623193.1 coordinate 2,918,469, forward strand.
TGCCCTGCGCTGGGAGATGGAGCCTTTGATGAACCTGGGCAATGCGATCTCTGCGCTCGTCACCAGCGCAGCATGGTCGGTTGCTGGACGGGAGGTTTTATCCCGTACCTTCTTCGCTGCGATCATGAGTGCCGTGATGCTGCCCTTGGGCCTCATGAAAGTTGCCCGCGTCGTTGACAATCCCTTCAGCGTCGCCAAAGCCCGAGCCGACAAAGCAGGCGAAGTCCTCGCGGATGCGCTGATTAGCCGAGTCCAGGGCGAGCGACCCGTCACTCTGATTGGATATTCCCTGGGCTCTCGTCTGATCTTCTCCTGCCTGCAAAGCTTGGCTCGGAGAGGCGCTTACGGGCTGGTGGAATCGGTCATCCTGATGGGCTCGCCGACCCCGTCGAATGCCGAGCACTGGGCTCGTATCCGCAGCGTCATCAGTGGCCGGGTTGTCAACGTATTCTCGGAAAACGATTCTGTGCTCGCCTTTCTGTACCGGACAAGCAGCCTCCAACTCGGTGTCGCCGGCTTGCAAAAGGTTGAAGGCGTTCCCGATGTAGAGAATATCGATGTGAGCGAGATGATCAGCGGCCATCTTCGGTATCAGTTCTTGCTCGGCAAGATTATCTCTCATATCGGCCTCCAGGACATCGATACCCGAGAAGTGGAGCGTGAAGAGGCAGCGCTGGCAGCTGAAGACAAGAAACAGGAAGAAGAACGAGTTCGTAATGAGCGAAAAGCAGGTGTGAAAGATCGCAACTCGTCAAATGCACAGGAAACTCTGAACAGCGAAAATGGCTTTGGAGAAGAAGGTCGAATGCAGAAGCAGGTTGACTTGCAGACCGAGGAGAATATGACGCATCACCGCATTCAATTACTGGAATTAGATGATGGTGACCATTCTTCGACTCGGGAGGATCGACCAGTAAAACATCCTGCTGTCTAAGGGAAGGCTGACCGATTCCTACCACCTCAGGCCGCGATCTAGGCATGTGAAACTGATCTTATACTCAATAATTGAGAGAGGTCCTCGGGGAGATATAAAGGTGTTGTCCTTCAAACATGATATCCAACTTCAATTACATTTTGCTGGGATTCTCGTCATTACTATAAATCTTGCCAAACGAAGAGCAGACTGAACCGTACATATCGTGGAATAAACACAATGCCAGCCAAGTAGGCATAGTAGCTCCACATATCAGAGTCTGTAAGATCACATCTGGTAGTCCATCGCCCCCGCTCGCGCAGCGCGCAGCATATAGAAGGTTGATTTGATATCCCGGAAAAGGTCCAACGGATTCACAAGCGCAAGCCAAGCCATTACTCCCAGAGGACCACCCTGGTATCGTTTCTTCTCGAGTCTTCCATCCTCTGCAGACTCGACGGAGAGGTATTGCTGGGAACTGGTGGAACGCAAAGGTACAGCCGACAGTCGGTACATGCGGGTGTTGTAAGCAAAGTGGAAGAGGAATGCGAATGGCACCAGTTGAATGCAAATGACCATATTAGGCAAGCCGATATTGACATCGGCGTAGTTCAGAGTCGATGAGGTCTTCAGGGCACCAGCCGACTGGAGGATAGTGAAGATAATCTATTGTTTGGTTAGATCTTCTACTCATCTACTTGTTTCGGGTGAAATAGACTGACCTTTTCTAGAAACACCAGACCGACAATCAGTTTGAAGGCTAGGAGTTTCATCAGTGGCTTGTATTCTGTCATATAAGACTTGAGGTTTTTATAAAATCCGAGGATGGCCATGACTGCCACCCCAGTGGAGATGATTTGGATGATGTTGAGCTGCAGGAATCCATGAGTGTCAAGTTCTCTATGACACCAACAGTCGCACTTACCCATAAATGAGCAAAATGTCGGTTCTGGCTCTCCAGGCAGTAAATGCCAGCGGCTTGAGTGATACACTGGGCGATGGCGACAATAAAATTGACGACCGGGTACTGCAATACACAGAACCAAGTTCTCTGGGTGATATCCAATTAGCTTCCAGAGTGCACTTGATCCACATCAATTGCACTCACCTGTAGCCAGGTAAGACCATCCGTTGTCTGCCCATTCCTACTGGGGATCTGAAGGGACTGGAAGAAATGGACTCGGTGCCTGTCATTTGGAGCGAGGAAGTCGCAAAGCAACATCAGAAACCAGTACAGAGCAATGCCTTGGAACACTTCTATCCAGCCCTCCAAATATACGTCGGCATCGGGGAAGCAGATGGAGAGAAAAGAGAAGATCGAATAGAGCGGAAGAAGGGTACAAATTCGCATGATCCTAGGTCTCTGTCAGCCTCTCATGCTTACTTCCGGTCTTTTGCTCCAACTGGACAATCGATTGACGTACTTAAGCTGCTCATTGGGGTTGCTAAAACGCGTCGCGTGCATCGTCATCAGAATGAACATCATCAGGCAAGTGAGGGCTGCGCAGCTGCCGGAGAGTATCATATTGAAGTGATAGAAGGTATAGTCCCCCACAACCGTTTCGGTTGAATCTGAGAGGAGTGTCAAGAGAATTTTCGTGCTTTGCGCATCTTCGAAGACTTACCTTCGACCAGATGTGCGGGCATTGGACAAGTAGTGTTGGCACTACTCCCGCTGTCGTGCAATAGACCCATGATTGTAGAGATGGCAGATTGGACCGGAAGGAATTGTCGAGAAGGAATTGGAGCTTGTCCAAAAAAATCGCAGAATATGTCCACAGGACAATTGTCGTTGAGGAAGACTTGGGATGGAATGGAAAGCTGTCAGATGAAGGTCGATCCAGTCGACTTTATAGCGCTCATCCAATTCTCCCTGTGCGCAGCCACCACCACATTAGTTGATTTCGGAGCTCCTCCATCCCATTCGTATTGACGATCTTCAGCCTTCTGCGAGCTTGATAACGGCGCGACCCTCACCTATCAGCCCTGCCACCGCTTCCTTCAGAACACTTCGACACGCTAGGCAAAATGGAGCAGCAGATGCGTTGGCTGGCGACGCCGTGATTGGATGCTCAGCTGAATTGCTTGGGGTCCTGCGCTAGGCAGTTTGGAGAAGAGATCGCGACCGGCCAATGGCGACGTGCCATACGCATGTGCGATTAACAGAGACTCAGCCGCGATTGCTCGTCATCGCGCGAGCTGAAGTGCGTCTCTTGAATTTATTTCGTTCTTCACCTCTCTGCTCTGACAACCATCCTCTTGAATCGCGCCATTGACCCTCGTTGATACAGTGTCGAAGATGGCGAACTACCGGGGCCCCAGCAAAGGCTGCGAGCGGTGCCGACGGCTGAAAGTGAAGGTGACTCCCCTTTCAGAGCTCAATTCTGGATCGCGCGAGCCAGGTATGCTGATGCGCAAAAAGTGCGATACGCAGAAGCCGTCCTGTGAGCGATGCCAGAAGGCAGATCACAGCTGCCTCTACCAGAACGAGTTCGATCGCATGCACAGAGACCAGAATAGCCAGGCCAAATCGTCTGCAGTGACCAAGTGGCGCCAGCGGGCCGAATTCCAAGTCGCAAAGATTCCGTGTGTGAAACCAGATATTTCGCTGTATGATCTAGCGTGGCATCGCTTCTGTTACGACTTTGTGAATCCGTTACGGCGAGTCATGCAGCGACTTCCCTCCATGATGCTCGAGAGCCCGCCGGATTCATGCCTGAACATGGCAGTCGCTGCGGTAGCCTATACCAACTTCTACAGCCGGTGTAAATCCCTGAAGGCCAAAGAAGCAAGCGGAGTTTGCTATGGGAAAACGCTGCAAAAGTTGGCTGTCGCGATGGCAGATCCCATGGAGTTGCAGCGGGATGAGGCTCTCCTGGTTATCTTCCTGCTGGGCCTGTACGAGGTATGTGGATGGGCTTTCTCATCTCACTTGGATCCTAGCTAAGACTCCGTTCTGCAGATTCTCTCTTCTTCCACGCGCGATGGCTCGTGGATGGCGCACATGAAAGGTACACAGTCCGTCATTGCGCATAGAGACTGCAACAACCTCAAGGATGGCGATAATCACATCGCCCTCTTATGTATACATCTGGTGCAACACCTCTATCCCTAAGATTCGAAACTCCAGCAACTTCCTGGGCACCAGTAACTAACATTTGTTTGAAATCATGCAGCTTGTCTATTACCTATCTGAACGTAGGACACCGCCCGTCCACCTCGATCGCTGGATTGAACAAATATCGTTTGAATTTAAACTCAAAAAGCAACTCGCCAGGTTGATGTCAAAGGCCGCAACGACTTGCCAAGAGATGAGAGGGCGGTGCAGCCTCGCCGAAGTGACCGATTCCATCGAGCTCGCGGCAACCGATCTCGAGCTCCTACAGTCAGCATTGACTGTGGACGCACAGCTGCGACACTGGACCGAAGAGCTGCCAGCGGCATGGACATTTAAGGAGCACCGCCCCATCGACTCCAAGAATCGCCCAGCCTGGTCGAGAGCATTATTAGATTCATTCGGTGCGCCCGAGTATATGTACATTTACTCGAGCCCGCTGGCAGCTTGCGATATGAACATATGTCGGGCGACTCGTGTGCGGCTTCACCTCATGATCCTCGAGTTCTTATCAAAATGTTCTCCGCGATCCATTAATGTCCAGATATTACGAGCTCGGAGCCTCGACTGGGCGTTGAAGCTCACCGATGAAATCGCCGAGACCATACCGTACTTGCTAAATTTCTCGCCTGATGGACTTTCAGATCCTACGACGCCAGATGGGCTGCCCGGGATGAAAGCCTACATGGTTCTCTGGCCCACATTCACAGGTTTCGCCTGTTTTCAGCATGCTGAGATGGAGACTTACCAGTATAAAAGGGCCTGGTTCAAGACCATACTGTACTTCTTGCGAGATGTGGTAGGTATAGCAAAGGCGACGCTCTTCTTGGAACAGGAACTATCGAAGAACGCGCAGGGTCGATGTCGGGATGGACTATGTGAGCCGGTCTTTCTAGTGTAGTTTCCTTCGATTAAAGGTATAAATGTTACTAAATGTGAATTTATTAGACTGATTTATTCCACCTGTCAGATTTGAGCTTTGGTCGAAGCAGGGATGGAGTGTTCAATGGGTATCTACCTAGGTTCACTCCCAGTTAATCACCCGGAAATCCGTATCAGCCAAAGTCCCTCATCAATATTGCCCACTAAAAAAGAGAAAAGGAAAGGAAAGGAAAGGAAAGGAAAGGAAAGAGAGACATTTAAAATTGATCTACAATCCTGCGTTGGCGGAGAAATCAGTCCAAACATACTGCAAAAGCGGTGGTGGATCGCCAGCACCCGACGTCATCTCTACCACATCTGCCACCCCCAAAAGAACAATCAACACACATCCATCAAGTATGACCTCGTCGCTCCCAGCAAGCATGAAAGCCTGGCTTTACTCCAGCACGAGCGGCGGCCTCGAGAAAAACATGCACTTGGACGCGTCTGCGCGCGCACCACCCGCACCCCGCGGCGACGAGCTCCTCATCCAAGTCCTAACGGCCTCCCTCAACCCGGCGGACTACAAGGTCCCCGAGATGGGCCTCGCGGCCCGGCTGCTCATCGGCATGCCCGCGGCGCCGGGGATGGACTTCTGCGGACGCGTCGTGGCGACCGGGCCCGGCGCAACGCACTTCCCCGCCGGCCAGCTGGTCTACGGGTGCCACAGCCGCCCGGTGAAGTTCGGCTCGCTGGGCGAGTACCTCAGCATTTCGGCGCGATTTGTCGCGGCGCTGCCGGCGGGCGTGGAGGTGGACGCGGCGGCGGGGATCGGGATCGCGGGCCAATCGGCCTACCAGGCGCTGGACGGGTATGTGAAGGCCGGGGACAAGGTGTTTATTAACGGCGGGTCTGGGGGGTGTGGCCTGTTCGCGATCCAGATTGCGAAGGCGATGGGGTGCCATGTTACTGTGACGTGCTCGACGAGGAATGTCGAGCTGGTGCGTGCCGTGGGCGCGGATGAGGTGGTGGATTATACCGCCGAGGAGGATCTGGTGGCGACGCTGTGTGGGCGCGGGGTGGTGTTTGATCATATCTTGGATCATATCGGGACACCGTCGGCGATGTACTTCCAGTCGCATCATTTCTTGCGCGAGGGAGGTGTGTTTGTGCAGGTCGGCGCGTCGTCCATCGGGACTTTTGCGGGTAGGCTTGGGTGGCCGTCGCTGCTGGGTGGTGGGCGCAGGAAGTATGTGATTTTCTTCTTTGCGAATACTGGAGAGCATCTGGTCAAGCTGGGAGAGATGATGCGTCAGGGTGCTCTAAAAACGCAGCTGGATAGCGAGTATGAGTTTGAGGATGCGGACAAGGCGTTTGAGAAGCTTCGCTCGGGACGTGCCAGGGGGAAGATCGTGGTCCACGTTGCGCAGCCATGAGACTGTTCTTTGATTACTAGGGCTGATGTACAATATGGGCTGGTGGAGTTGCTTCTTGCCTTACTCTTCTGCTTTACAAACTGCAATACAGCGCAATTTGAACTAATGACAATTCGAATATACATTCATTTCCGTCTCAAGAACGTCAAGGCACCAAGGGCCAAAGCATCTACGCCCGTTCGCAGAGTGGGCTGGATGGCTGGCGCAAAGAAGGGGGAATGGTTGCTCGGCAGTTCATCAACTGTCCCCTTTCTGACAGCATCGTCCCAGGTCTTCTCGTCAATTCCACCAAAAGTCCACATGGCATACGGCGATCCAGCAGCGGTAGCAAGCAGGGAAAAGTCCTCGCTGGCGCTGGATGGTTCCGCCTCCACGAAGTCATCTTGGAAATAGGCTTGGAAATTCTCGAGAAGAGCACCGACGGTCTTCTCATCGTTCACGGTGGCCGGTGTCGAGTACGTGAGAGTAATCTTCGGCTTCTTGACCGCACCCCCAGCCTCGCACTCAGCCTCGATGATACGATGAATCGCGGCACAGACGCGCTTCCGGACTTCCGGCGCAAAGGTGCGTACACTGATTTGCAGATCCAGATGATCCGGGATCACGTTGGGCGTGTGTCCAGCATTGATACTGCCACATGAAACCACCGCCGTTTCTCCCGGCACCACCTCCCGGGAGACAATCGTCTGGAGCCGCATCACAATTGCGGCTCCAATGACAATCGGATCGATCGTGGTCTGTGGCGCCGATCCGTGGCCCCCGCGCCCAAAGACGCGCACATCAAAGGCATCGGCGGCAGTCAGGAGGCGTCCCGGGCGCAGATTGACCGTTCCAGCGCGCATGCGCATGACGTGCTGCGCCAGCACCAAGTCCGGCTTGGGGATCTTGTCGTACAGGCCGTCGTCAAGCATGGCCTGTGCGCCATCCAGATGCTCCTCCGAGGGCTGGAAGACGCAGATCAGCGTGCCACTCCAGTGCTGGCGCGCGGCATGGAGCAGCATCGAGGCTGCCATGAGTGTTGCCACATGGGAGTCGTGGCCACAGGCGTGCATCACGGGCTGGCTCACGCCGCTGGGATCTTTGACCTGGAGCGTGCTCGCGTACGGCAGGCCTGTCTTCTCTTCCAATGGCAGTGCGTCCATATCCGCTCGAAGCATGATCATTGGTCCATCCCCATTGCGAAGAACCCCTGCTACGCCGTGCCCGCCGATGTTGGTATGTACCTCGTAGCCTAGTGTATGCAAGTGCTCGGTAGCTGTCCGCGCGGTCTGTTCTTCTTGGCCGGATAGTTCGGGCTGGTTGTGTAGATGGCGATAGATAGCCTCGAATGGCCTGAGGTCTGGCCGGTACCGATCCAGCAGCCCGTGCAAACTGTTATCGTCGCTGCGAGAATCCTCTGTGTCGATTAGCGCCGGGATGAAACAAAATCGCAGTGGTGTAGATATGTATCGCTCTATACCTTGTAGCTGCATATTGAGGTGAAGTGGTAGTCTGGGTCTTGAAAAGAAATCATACCCATCCACCTCAAACCGACTGTTATGAGGCAGACCAAGTTTCAGGGTCACGACTCGGGGGTTTGGAACCAACGACGTATGTCGGCAATTGACTTCATAAGCGCCGGAGGTTGTTCATAAACGACTCGCGGCCAATCGCTCGCTGCGATCCCCACCAATTAATTGTTGGTCGCGCGCGGGAACCGATTCAATGGACGAACTCATGCAACTGAGAAGCGATCTTTCCTGCCAATTTCATTTGGCCGGGCCGATCCCAGGCATTCAACATGCCTCCCCGGTCGGGTCTTGGAGTCATGACGCACATCTGCACCGAATTCCAATGCAGCGCTAGCCCGACATAGTCCCCTCGTTGAGAACATATCCCGAGTCCATACACCACCGGCCTCCTTTCACAGTACCCGATGCCTCAGAAAGCTCGGAGGATGCTAGGACGCAGTTCTACCAAAGGCAACATCATTCTGCAGCAGTGATGCCTTGCAGCTGAATGGCCAAACTCTACGTCGATGCGGGATAGCATGTTCTGCCTTGCGCTTGGGGCCAGCCACCGTGCCCGGAGGGTTTGTCCACACAGTCGCTGATTCGCCCGATTGTCATTGCTTTTTTCTCCGATGCACCTGTATGTATAGTAGATGGCTCTGATGTAGATGCTGACTGGTTCAGGCTCAGTCTTCGAGTGCGGCGCCCGGGTCAACCCCACTAGTGGATCTCCGGTCGAATTGAACCACTCATCTGCGCCGAAGCATGCAAAAAAATTTCAACGCGAACGACAAAAACACGCAGGTTATTTTTTTCATATGAACAAAAAGCCGAACGCGGGGGTCGAACCCGCAGCCTTGAGATTAAGAGTCTCACGCTCTACCGATTGAGCTAGCCCGGCTGGACTTGTTGGAGGTCGTTGCGCGAATATGCACCATGTCGGCCTGGAGGCTATACCCAGGATACAGGTAGGTGGACCGAGTCCGGGATAAGCCGAGTCCTGCTGGTGTTCGAGCACGGACGAAGGTGTAATGACCGGAATGGCAGACCATTGGAGAAGGCGATGGAAACAGGTTCTAATCGGGGAACACAGGGTGCGGCATTCATGCTTGGAGTTGGCGACGGGGTCCTGTATCGCGATATCCACACGAGAAGACCGATTGGCAGATGTCTACAAGGCAGACATGGTAGATGCAAAGGAAACGAGAGAATGGCGCGCGCATCGAGATGCTGGTGAAACCATCACGAACGGTGGCCGTTTGATCAAATCGGTCTGTTGACCCCTGGCCGGGGAGGGGCGAAGAAGACCCGGTTGGTCAAGGGCACGAACGGAGAGATACGGTGGCTGGTGTAACGAATCACGGTAGACACTCCTCAACGTCTGTGGCTGGGGCTGAGCAATGGCCGACAAGGAACGAGAAGGATTCGTCTATAGACCCTTGCCCGGGTTGTGGCTTGCGGCTGAAGAGCCAGGAGGGATGGTAGTGTGGGGTCCAAAACGAACCCCTAGCCCCCGATGGCTAGGGCCTATTCTTAGGAAAAGAAAGCGAAGACGAAACACCGATCGGTATCACCAAATTAAGAATCAAAGAGCGACCGATTCGCAGTCACTAGTCCTTTGAGGGGGTCGCGGTCGAGAGCATTCCATGGGTGTCTCGGTAGACGCTGGTATCAGGGCAGCGGCTGTGGGAGCAAATGAGCGGGGAGAGCGCGCGATGCAAGACGCTTGGATCAAACGATGGAGAGGAAAGCAATGGCTGTCGATGAACGTTCACGGGAGCCTATTTTCGGTTGGGATCCAGGGGCCGCCAGATCGCGATGAATGACGCCAACCTTGTTGCTCCAGGAGGTATCAGAGGGTCAAAGAGCCAAAGAGGCTCAGGAGGAACGAACGGGGAACACAAGACCCCTCGATGCGGCGCAGGAACACGAGAGGCTCAAGCCACAGTAGGGGGACCTCTGGCCATGATGACATGGGTGGAGGAGCAAGGCTGCATGGGCCGTGACGATGAAGGTGGAGGTGGAGGTTGGAGGTGGAAGAGACGATCAGGATCGAATTGTTCGCGTTCAAGCACACAAACTCGACAGCAGAACAATGAATGACCGTAGTGTTCTCGCCAATGAGAGTGTCGGCACTCGTCCAGCCGGCGGTGTCAACTGAGCCACACTGTTAGCCTGAGTACAAAGATAGTACAACGGCTGTGATGGGTGGAGTGCGGGAGAACCGTGGAGCCGCTAAGTAACCCCCGAGTACCGCCAAGCAGATCACCTCTGCGCATCATTCACACCCGTCATTCCAGGCTGCAGTGTGCCTTGCCAATCCGGTATACTATATATCCCCCTCTCCCCCCTCCTCCATCAGTTCCTGCTTTCCACTTCCCACACTTTCTACCTCTCAAGTATAAACATCCCCATCTCTCGGCGATCTACTGGCTCCATCTGTATACTTCACCTACTGCTCTATACATACGGTGATCACCCGCCGTCTCTCGCGTGACCCCCGGAAAATCAGTCACGGTGTCGCCTTTTCGCTCGACCACCTACTTCATCAACCCTCAGTCTCTCTCCACTACAGAGAGACCTCCTCGCCCAAGCATCACGCGGCGCCTCTTTGGTCTGCGCCGCTCCCACACGATGCCTGCTCCTATTGAGATTGTCGAGCCCGTCGCCGTCGTGCGGGACCTGCGCGACGATGAGAAGCTCGTCTGCGATGACTTTGAGCGCCACACCAGTCACTGTACTCAATGCGCCCTCTCCCTCGAGAGGTTCAACAACAACCTCTGCGAGCGAGGCTATCTGCTCGCCGTCGACGTCACCAAATATCTATACAGCGAAAGCGGAAAGCACTTTTCCGTTGTGGACAAAGAGAGTGGCAAGCTGAGAAGGGTAAAGCTGCTCCGAGACTCCTCCTTCGTTCGGACCCTGCTGGACTCAATTGAAGCTGGCATGCGCCTGCGCCGAGGCCGCGCTCCTGCTGTCCGCCCTCCGAGCAGAGAACACGAAAGCACCTACGAGATCCGCTCCCGTCGGCCTGTCGTGGAGCAAGTCCGACCCCGGTCTCGCACACCAGAGGCCACCTCCCCTCCCGACGAGATCATTGAGCGCTCCCCCTCCGGCACCAAGCGCCATGTGATCGTCTACCAGTCTCCTCGTGGCTCTCCCAACCGCAACAGCCCTAGCCGTGGCTCGCTGTATACCACTGACCACATGGACCGGGTCGAGCGCCGAACTTCGCGCGTCTATCGGCGCTCCGACTACTACAAGTGAGCACATCAGCTACCAGTCCATGATTACGCTCCGTCGTCTACAATTTACATACACTCCCGGTCGCTTCTACGAGCTTCACTTCAATCCACACCACGGGCACTGACTGCCCAGACTGGTGCTGGTGACCGCGAGACGGTCTTTTACCCATCTGCGTGTGGAAACCCACACTGGGCACACCCACTTTCCGACCAGAAACTGAACTCGTGGTCCAGGGCCTGCCTGGATGCGCCCGCAGAAGGACACTTGTTCAGAGAGTCTGACAGTCGGACCCCCAGATCGGAAACGATCTGGCTTCATTTTGCCATGACCCGGCAATTTTTGCTTCAAGCTACACTGTATACTTCAGTTCTGAGGCTTGGCTGGGCCATTATTGGCGCGTGCGCCTCCACTGGCTGCGGGTGGTGACGGGTAGCCAATGGGAGGCGCACAAAGTCGCCGCATCGCTCATGCATGAGTATGATCCTGCTGTGTGGATCTATTTCTATTGGCCATTGATACTGTGACTCACTCGTTTGTGGAGAAGCTGTTGCTTCTAGGTGTTCGTTTTTGGTCTCCGATGTGATTATGATTTTCTTTTGTTTCGTTGATGTGCAATATGATCGCTACGGTAGCAATTTTTACGATAGCCCTAAATTGGAGGGGAAAAAAAAAACACCCGTGGGTGATAGATGAAGTGCGCTTTTTCCCTTCGTAAATCTGGGATGCCTACCCGCTTTTCCTTGGGAAAGGTCTGAAAGGATGATCATCTGGTCCACAGTGATCTTGAAGCTTCCGGTCCTATCGAGATCTACGAGAGAAATCCCGGCCTCGTCGCCTTGACGTGAGTCAGGGTGGGGTGGTGTGGCTGATGCGCGGGGCAAGGCTGATTCCGCCATTTCGAGGCTTCCGCGAAGAGCGCGACAATCACCATGTCGACAAACCAGATTGCAGAAAGGCTTCTGGTGGGAGGAAGTTGGTGCTTTCTAAACAAGTCAAAATGCTCGAAGAAGCGCCCACTCGGGATTAAATCCCACCCGGGCGCTCCACGAAGGAGCTACCTATCTAGTTAGCTAGTGAGCCAAGCGCTAAATACGAAACTTGCTAACATCGCCTGAAACCTCATACCAGTGACTCTCTTTAACTAGCTCTATGGCCCAACCACCGCTTAACGCAAAATTCGACTAGGAGTCAAGAGGCTTTAACGAACCTGCGTTATTAAGAATAGCTTACCCATCTTACCGCGCGCGTAAACCCGTCACTTGATTTCACATATGCAAGTGCTGAGAAATTCTTCGAAGTTGTGCCCGAATTGTGAGAAACGGGTATTTGAATGCGGCTCAACGAGCATCAGCTATTGATCAAATGACGGATGTATGCTTGGAAGCGGCAGATGAGTGATGCAATTCGGCTACAGTAAGCAACTGCCTGCTCGACTTATGTCTGTGAGTGATGCCATTAAAGAAAAATACAACGGATATTTCAGTAAACCCGAGGAATCAGTCCGTATCTATGAATTGAATAGCGCTTAGTTGACGAGGTTAGAGAGCAGCAGATGAAGATCTAGAATTTCACCGATGTGGGCAAGAAGCAGCTAATCTCCGGGTTCGACTCTCGTAGTTTCTTGATGCAGCCTCCTTTTGCCGTCCTGGTCGATGCAAATACACACATTATGCGCTTCGAATGGAACTGACCAACTTCATCCGAATCGAGTTTCTGTCCCAGATCGCTCATTCAGATGCATTGACGCCATAGAATCCCCAAGTGATCTGCCACCAGGAAAAGGGCTCCCCATTCCAACTAGCTGGCTGATGTTGTAGCGAACGAACAGTTCCACTGGTGCCGTGTCGTCGTCCAGGAAACTCCACAGTTGCGAATATTGTATGACGAAATTATCTCCATCCAAAGACGCTTGGATGATTCTCCCATGCTTTTGACCGGTATAAGAGAGAATCAATACCTATACAGAGACATCTATCAGTAAGACGGAGGCTGGAATACAATATCACCTTGCTTACCGGGTGGACAGGATGGCTCGAAAAGGGCCGATGGGAGGTTCGAATGAGCATGACGTTCACGATAGCTCTTATTTCATGGAGAGTAAGGTTCTGGTCGGCGTAATTTGCGGGAACGTGTGCGACGGTTGACAGAATCGCATGTGGCATAGGAGAGATTTCGTCGTTGTCCTCAAGGAAGCATTTTATTTCCCAGTGGGGCCCTGCAAGACCGATCTCATACGTCGGGGGGTCGCCTCTTTTTACTTTGGTCCTACCTGGTGTTCAGCACTGGAACAATTGACAATTCGAAGTATCTTCACGCTTGACTTACCGCTGCAGATCGAGGGTTCCAAATTCGTAGAGAGACCCTCCTATCGGTCGTCCCCTTCGACGGGCTTTCATCTGTCGCTCGATATGGTCTTGTATCTCTCTGGCACGGATGGACCACTCATCGAGTCGACAAGACACGTCCACATCACTCTCGTAACGCCTCATTGCAACTTTAAAAGGGTTTTCCAGATCCGGATGCTCCTCAACGATCCTTTTGAAAATCGAATCCAGGTTCGGGCGATAGTTGAGCTCCGGCATATACTGCGAAGGGTTAAGCGCATATTTCTGCAGGATCCTTTCTGGGTGCGGCCGGAAAAAGCAAGGGTGGAACTGCAGGATGCCGTTCTCTGTGATGCCCACTTGAAAGGCGTGGATTCCGAGGCCTTGAAGATCGTCGGGGGAGAGAAACCATGATTCGCAGTTTTGGACTCGTTGATACAGGTGCTTAAGATCGCTGTGCCGCTTGAGAAAGGCTTGCCTATCCATCTTTATCGAAAAGCGAGAGGCCAGGGAAGTGGGGAAAGAAGAAGTGTCAGATGAGGAAAAAATAAGCACGGTTGGTTATTTATGGAAGAGAGATGATCTGAGTGGGATGCGGAGTGCGCAGTCGAGATTGATTAGCAGCCAACTAACTAGTTGACTAGTTAGTTAGTTAAGATGTAGTACTAAGGGTGACGTGGGCACCCAGCTCAGTAGGCGTAGGAGTGGGCCCGCCAACGGCAAACCACTTTTTCCGCAATTCAGCCCTGCTTTATCATCTCTATCCCCGTCGAACTTTGTTGATCTCTTCCGTGAAACCGAGGCCGAAGCTCACAATTACCTGGGCCAGATGAAGCATATTAGTTCGGCTCCTAGTATTCCACGGCCCATACTCTTGCATGGTGAGAAACGGCGCGGGCCGGATTCTACTCGAAGGATTGAGCTTCCCTTGCAGGTAGTCAAGGTATTCCTGGGGGGAGCTGGCAAGCGTCAAAAAGATCTCATGGCTATCTTGTGAGATTATGAGGCGTCTAGAAGAGCTTGTTAATACAGAACCTTCTTAACAGCATGGCCTTATCTAGCTTACCTTTGCACCTTCCCTATCGATTCAACATATAAATATTTGAAGTCAATTAAATGAACCACGGAACAGCCTTTTCGGAATGGAGAAATAGCGAGTCCAAGGAACTCAACCAACTTGAGTGACCGCCGCGTCTGTCACAGTCGGCAGCTAGGTCTTGCTGCTTCCAGAACGACTGAATGAGCCCTCGTAGGACGAAGACATTGCCAATCTTGCGGGCCTCATCCATGCGGTCCAGCATACGGAGGATGGCCAACCTTTGATCATCCGAGTCTGCCTCCGAGGCGATGACGAACAAGGGCCACGGACTAGTGCAGATGGGGAGGCGGCCAAGTATCTGGAATGCATGTGTCAAGTAAATTTCTCTCTCGCGGCACCGGTCTAAATAATCCGCATAAATGCGCTGGTGATATAACAGGGCTGCTATCCGGTAGAGCTCAGCGGTCAAGAGGGCTTTCGAGCGCTCTTCGGCACGGACATTCGGAGACAGCGGAGTGTCGATGGGATCGACGCATTGCGTGAGGGAGACGAGTCCTCTTTCCAAGATAAGAGCTTTGGTGATTTCAGGAGGACTCGTCATAATTTCACATCGCGTTTGATTCAGACGGTGAATTGCTTCTAGGACTTCGAGAGAACACCCCAGAGACCCGATGACCTGGCCCCGATGGTTAGATAAGGCCTGCCCAGCAGTAAAGAACCGAGAACTCACGGTGGTTTTATCGAAACTGTCGTCTGCCAGAAGATCAATGGACGATGGTTTGTGTTGGATGAGGTGTAGAGGCTGGCTGAAGGCGCCGAGGACTTCGTGGTAGATGAGCCATGTATACAGAAATTGATACCGTAGCTTTCCCCCAGACACCGTCGACAGATGGTGGAACATGGCTCTTGCTCCGTCGAGATGAGAATACCAATTCCCCTCTGTTTCGTCGAAGACCTGGAGTTCATCATCAGATCAGCAAGTTAGGTTTCTTTTTTTCGATTAACAACGCAAAGATGACAGGGAGGTGCTCAGTTACACTGTAGACACAAAGCATCATCGAGGCAGCAAGTTGGGTGTTTACAATCGCTGCGCCACCGCAGGTTTCTGATGACAGGGACGACAAGAGACAGCGTACGGCCTTGGCCTTAAACTGCAAGGCGGCTGTCACTCCATCTTTGTGAAAGGCGGAGACCGCCAGGATGGCGTTACGTAGCGCTCGCGACGCAGAACTGGAAGACGCGAGGGCCATCGGTATGAGTTCGGAGCGAAACCCGTTGGTCGTGTCGATGGTCGATATCATGCGTGAGATTCGACTTTCATCTTGGATGCAGGTGTATAAGCAGGTAGGCAATTGACTAACAACACGATCTCGCAATGCTTACAGTATTGTAGGAGAGTTGGTTCGTTCCCAAACAGCTGGGGATAGATAGAGAGACCCGCAGAAGGACGCGGAGAGAGGGTGTCTCGATGTATAATGGCATGCATCTTGGGCCCGCAGGGTCCACGCAGGTCATCAAAGGTCGTGTTGAGAAAGTGCGATCCGTGGAAGATTACAAAGGATGGGGGGCAGTGGGCATCACTGGAAGTGGTCGGACCAGACCGGGGCCGAGCTGAAGGTTGAAAGGGCAGCTGGCGTCTTCTTCCATCAGGCTGGTCGGGCCATATAAGACGCAGCCCGTAGCCGAGACAATCTCTCCCGCTACGTTGGCAGTTGTCGCAGGATGGAAGCCCTTTGTCGCAACCGATCTCGCGCCCTGTTGATTCACGCGGGCCTGAATCAGCAACCTGACTGTGTCTATGAGCAATTCCCTTATCAGAGGGGAACAACTCATGAGGCAACCTCACTCTTGCATGTCCAACAACCTTGCTTTTCCTTCCCGGCCGGGGTTGCCTCGACACGGCGCTTGGCAGCTGTCTTCATGGCTGAATGTACTTGAGTTGGGACGTAGTACAAGGGAAGAGGAGCGAGTGTATCGGCGCAGCGAAGGCGTAGAAGACATGGAAAGCAAGAGGGAGTCACGTGGGCATATTCCCCCAGAGAGACCTAACTAGGCCTAATGCTATCTATGTACACTACTGGTCCCAACTAGTTAGTTAGTGTTCCAGTTGTGATCTGATCGTTTAGCCTAGCCGTTATCAGTATGCAATGCTACTTGATAGGCTCTCGGGAGTACCTGCCTAGGTAAGTAGTCGTGACCTATTTGTCAGCTAGGATTTCAGCCAATAGCGTCAGTATCCATGGATGCTCAAGTAGAGGTGCAATTCAGGCACTATTAATCACTATAACGCCCGCAATGTTTTGTATTGGGCCTTGTAGTCTTATATCCAAAACATAGGAACACTACGAGCCAGCTACTGCTTCTCAAGGCATGTTCTTGGCAAGCTGAACTCATGATATTGGACTGCCTTGTGCCATTTCCGGACGAGCAAGTTTCCTATTACTTCCACAATTAAAGAGAGCTTATGACTCCCTGAACACCGTATTACCACACAATTCCCCTGCCTTTGCCAGTCGAACCCTCTTGATCGTCTCCCTTCTCCTGAAAATAGGACACCGAGGTATCCGATAGGTGCTGTGTATCGGCCACAGACCCACTCACAGGATGAGTCGCACGAATAGCCTCGAATTTCTGGAGAGGTCGTCTGGTTATTTCCCTGCAGTACTTGCCACGGAGACTCGCTAAAGGGACATCCTGACTAACTGGTCCTTCGAAATGACGGCCAAACAGCATCCAAAAGGAACTCATGACGATGAGAAAGATCCCGATGACGGCGGCCACGTAGTCTAGTGCTAGTCAGAAAAACAGAAGCTTGTTGCAGATTCCATGCATATCAACCAACTTACTCATGTATGAGCTCGACACAGGAAGCGACGTGGGAAAGCAGAAGAACTAGAACAAATATCGAGCACATGTTAGTCCATAGATCGCTCTGTCGCAAGTCTTTGACATACCACAGATGTCACAACAACAAACAGCGCCGCAATCCAGTTCACCACGGCTCCTATCCGTCGCCCCATCTTGAAGGACCCCTGGCTGGAGATTTGGTGTTCGGCCAAGACACCGCGGCCCCGTATGAGCAGCAAAATGACGGGAGTAGCATACGACACATTGAGGAAGATGGTGCAGCTTGCCGAATACGCGCTGAAAGCCACCGTGGGGCCGATGTACAGTAGACCGAAGGCGGCATTGAAGATGAAGCACAGGACAATCGTCCGGACAGGGACGTGGAGGGTCGGCGAGATGTGCGAGAAAAACTTGGGCCCGACAATGCCACCGTCCCGGGCCATGGAGTATGTCAGCCTCGATGCGCTGGTAATGCAGCCGTTGACCCCACTGATGAAGCACATGGCCAGCATAAGCGTTAGCACTGTGGCTGCGGCGCGAGATCCCGTCGCCTGGTAGATGAGCTCGCAGATAGGCATCTTTGTCGGAGTAGAGAGGACTGTGACCGGGTCGGTGAGGCAGAAGAGGATGACAATGAGAAAGGCCGTGCCGGTGACGCCGCCCACAGCGACGGCGTAGAGGATGGCCCGGGGTGCGTCTTTGGATGGCGTTGGCATTTCCTCCGTCATATGCAGGCAGGCATCAAAGCCGATGAGTGACAGAGCGGATTGCAGAAGCCCGAGGATCCAAGCGATGCCGTTGGGCCAACCAGTCTCATTTTGGAATCCGGCGAAGACAAAGTCGGCGTCCGTTTTGGAAGAGGTTGTGAGGAGGACGATGCTGATAACAACCACTGCCAGGATCGACCAATATACTAAGCGTGGTTAATTTTGTGACATGTGAGTGGGAAAGGTCGAGTGTAATGACACCCCTCGCTTACAAGCCGCATCATTCCACCGACCAAGGATCTTGTTACCCCAGATGTTCGATCCGGTGGTGAAGGTGAGAATGGCAAGAAAGATAAGATACGTCTTCCAACTTTCAATGACGTATCTCTCGTTCGAAGCCATCACGGCAGCCGCGGAGATGAATTGCGCTGTTTGAAAAGACCAAGTCAAAAACCGCTGGACGCAACAAGAGGAGCCGAGGGCATTCAGTCTCGCTCAGACTCACCGGCGAAAAAGCCTTCGGTGGTTACCAGAGTAAGCCAGCCAGCGATGTTCGTCCAACCAACCCAAAAGCTCTATCGGTTTGGACCTCTTTGCATCAGCAATCCAGATCGCCCGTGGACGTTGACCCGACGGGGGAGAGTTGATTTCTTTACCACTGGTTTCCGCCACTTCTCCGTGCAGAGACTGTAAACAAAATGATATTGGCCGCCCGCCGTTGGCCAAATGGCGGCGAGCTCACCAAGACTGGCAGCCAGAGCGAAGTTGCAGGCTACGCAGAATATAAAGCCATAAAGGAACGAGATGGAACCACCCGACGGAAGAACAAGACCGAGGGACCCGGCGAGGGCAATCCATGTGCTATTTGCCCCATATTAACGATGTGGACAACATCACCCTTTGCTTCGCAGGACGGGAAGCCTTACTTGAGAATGGCAAAGGTCATGGCGACCATCGTCAACCGCGACAGTCGAGGTTGCAGATGTCCCTCAGCCTGAGATGGCGGGGGCATTGAGGGGCCTGCCGTCATAATCGAGAGTGTTCCTAGAAGATCGGAGGAGGATGAGCTGAATATCAATTGGGGAGAAAGAGAACGGGTTCGCCCTGGTGGAAGGTCGGGGGCGATTTATATTGACCGGTGCTCACCTCGGTTTTATCATGATATCGGAATGAAGTCTACCAGGTGGAGGAATCATCTAGTATGGATTCTCGGCGAGATAGGAGAAGATTCCTCCTACTCCCCAGTCGTAGCGTGAAGGCCACGCAAAAGGTCGAACATCAACTCCGTCTTGTATGAACTTCCCACAGCGCTGGCTCCACTTGGACCCACCACTCCAGAAGAAGGGAAATAGTTTGCGATCTTCAACCGCGGGACGTGAAGGCCGTCCATGGGAAACACTTTGCGATCAACAGCAATGCTTCCTCGCTTCCCAGGAAAGAGAATGCGATCGCTATCGCGGCGGAGTGGAGGAGCGAGTACCGATGATAAGACTGGCTGGCGGTATATAGCTCGGTCAACAGCGCGGTTGGAAACATCCAAGTCCGCACACGTTCCCCGTACCACTGTCCATTTTCACCAAGAATATCACTTTCCATCTCTTCGCTGCCCGATATGGCCCCGTCCCAAGTTCGCGTAGGGGCCGTACAAGCAGAGCCGGTCTGGCTCGACCTGAACGGCAGTGTGGACAAAACCATCGGTCTCATTGAGAAAGCAGCATCGGACGGAGTCCAGGTTCTTGGATTCCCTGAAGTGTGGATTCCGGGTTACCCGTGGTGAGAGCAGAAACCGCTTGGACAATGCCATGGTCCTCGATTGAAACTAACTGTCACTTTGTGGACGATCCAGGAGCATGTGGACCTCCGCCGTCATCAACAACACACACGTCATCCATGAGTACATGGCCAACTCGATGCGGCGGGACTCGAAGCAAATGCAGCGCATTCAAGCCGCGGTGAAGAAAGCCGGCATGTTTGTCGTCCTCGGATACAGTGAGCGCGAGGGGGCCAGCTTGTACATGGCCCAATCGTTCATCTCGCCTGGCGGAGAGATCGTGCACCACCGTCGCAAGATCAAGCCAACCCATATCGAACGCACAATCTGGGGCGACGGCCAAGCCGACTCGCTCCAATGTGTGGTTGACTCGCCGTTTGGCAAGGTCGGCGGCCTGAACTGCTGGGAACATCTCCAGCCGCTGCTGCGATATTATGAGTATTCGCAGGGAGTGCAGATCCATGTGGCCAGCTGGCCCGCGGAATTTGAAATGCCAGACCCAGCCAAGATCAGCTGGTTGTACCATGAAACTGGAGAGGCGAGCTATCGAGCGAGCCAGTTCATGGCCATCGAAGGCCAATGCTTCGTGCTCGTAGCATCTCAGATTCTCACGGAGGAGAACGTCGCGAAAAACAATTTGACGGGGAATCCCGTCACCAAGACTCCCGGAGGTGGCTTCTCCATGATTTTTGGTCCTGACGGAAGGCCCTTGTGTGAACCGATCGAAACCGGGGCTGAAGCGATCCTGATGGCAGATGTGGACCTCGGAGATATCGACTATCCCAAAGCCTTTATCGATGTGGTGGGTCACTACGCTCGGCCAGATCTGTTGAGTTTGTTGGTGAACCCAAGCGTGGACACGCATGTAACGATGATGCACAAGTCGTGATAGTTTCCTCTGGCGCACGCTGGGGATTCAAAATTCGAATTCTCTTACTCCAGAGTTAAGATAGACAAAGCCGCCATGCAAATGTTCAAGTAATGCCAGGGCACGAGCAATCGAATGATTTACCAGAAAGGGCTCCAATGCCGACCACAATGCCAAACGTCGTAAGCTCGACGAAAGACAGATAAGAGCAGGGTAGAAGAAAAAGGGAGAACAAAAGAGTAGTGGGATAGAAGGATTGATAAGAAATAAACTAGGATACTATTATATGGCGAAAATAAGTAATCTAGGGGCGTTCTAGAAGCTGCATATCTTGATAGCGTGTACATCGATTAATGCTAACCAAAAGCTAAGTATTTTAGACCTACAGGTATATATCAACTACCCCACGCAATATTCAACATTTTCCGTTAGGGCCTTATCTCAATGCAATGAAAGATACCTCGATCCATCTATGACAATCCAGTCAGCTTGGAGTGAAGGTTTGCAACAGTTCAATAACATGAAGTGAGTTAAGGCCAATGCATATCGATCGCGATGGAAGAAGGTATTTCTCCAAGAACGCGCTTTCAAGGGCTAGCACACTTGCCACTGCTGCACACCAAATCATCTGAGCAATCACTATCGGAAGAGCATGAAGCACCTAGCAGAGATGGACAGTCAGATTTGAATAGTGACCTATATCATGGCGATTTCTTGCTTACCGGCACAGTGTCCAGACCACGAGCAGGATTCACCGGACGAGCCCGAAGCACAGGCTTCATTCTGGCAGACGAGCGCATCCGAACAGTCATTGTCGGAAGAGCATGAGGCACCTAGGGCGTTGTTCAGCAAAACAAATCAAGTATGGAGGGAGCCAAAGGGTACTAACCAGCGCAGTGACCTGACCAAGAACAGGAGCCCGCGGAAGGACTCGATGTAGGGCTGGAGGTACTTGTAGAGGAGCTAGAGCCCGAGACAGTTGCTGTCTTGGTAGTCCATGTGCTAGTCGGGACACTAGAAGAGCTACCGGTGGATCCACCTGAGGCAAGGTTCAAGTTCTTTGCCAGCGAAGCCATCAACTGGTCGCCCATGGATCGTAGCGTGCTGAAGTTTGTGATGTAGTTGTCGTTGAGGGCACTGCTCGGCAGAACGGCATCGTCGCCTGTAAACAGGATGTCTTTTTGGAAGTCAGCACATACATGCACGAGCACACCTTGATGTCTACTCACAAGTCACATCGACACTACCATGTCCGGCATTGCCATTTAAATTGTCACTGGGGAAGCAGGTCCGGGCCATGAGCCAGGAGGCCTCGCCGATAACTTCGGGATCATCGCCATCCGAGTCACCGTAAATACCGTAGAACATCTTCCCGTCACTAAATGATTGTGAGTATCCCTAGCGATCCATGCAGAGA
Organism: Penicillium hispanicum; assembly: GCF_028827665.1. Classification (NCBI taxonomy): domain Eukaryota; kingdom Fungi; phylum Ascomycota; class Eurotiomycetes; order Eurotiales; family Aspergillaceae; genus Penicillium; species Penicillium hispanicum. Next base: position 2,940,503 of record NW_026623193.1, read on the forward strand.
AGATACACCGTACCAGATCACCGCTCCAATGTTATTCCCAGGGAGAACTTTCTCGTAAGTAGTTCCGAACTTGTCAGGAATGACAATCCACGGAACCTCGTATGCTGCCAGGGCACCAAAGTTGGTCTGCGCCTGTCCATCTTGATTCCCCTGCGTCGGATAGTCAGAATCGAGTAGACTGGGCAGCTTTCTCGATGCAGGGTTTCCTGTACTTCACACTTGTAATCAATGCCGTCGCAATCAACGTCCATGTCAGCGATCCAAACAAAAGCCGCACCCTATTCATTCCCAATGTCAGTATCTCCCGAGTAGGTGTATCAAAGGCCCAACGTACCTCGTCAAACTTTGACCAGTCGCTGTGAATAGTCACCTTTGCTGCACCGTCGTCATTATTGACAGGGTAGGTGGCATCGTTGGCGGCCGTGCTGGCCTTCGCAGCTGCACTTTGCAGGGCAGCGACAGGCAGCGACGTGGCAGCCGCGAAGTAGCTGGATGGCGGACCGGCAGATGGACTGTTGTATTTGGAACCATCGACACTCTGAGCCAGGACCGGGCTCAGCACCAATAGGGTTGCTGCTAGAGCGACGAGTCTGGGTGTCATGATTGGACTTATCAGTGGAGGCGACAATGAGATGTCAATTGATCCAAATGAGAACAATTGTTGTTGGGGTAGGTGTGCCCATATATATTAGTTTCTTGCAAGGAGTTTCATCGATTGCAGGGAATCCAATCCACTGCGTCAGCCATAAGCCGTGCTGAGTGCTGCAAATCCCGGTAGTGTGTTTTCCAACTCGTATAGCACATATGGCTATTTGGTTCCTGGCCCCTGCAGGCGGTGCGGAGATCAGCTAACTAAGAGTAGAAACTCCTCGACGATCGGCGACTTCTTCAGTTCATTCCTGGTGCATTCGGATGTTGCTCGTGATAAGCTGATGGTCGTGGGGCCAATTCCGACGGGTCTATAAAGTGCCATGTCTAAGGGGCCAAATCAGATTCGAGGCGTGAGATGGAGGAAGGCCCGTCAAACAGTACACTGGAATTGCAAATATCCCCCCAACTGCTAAGATGAGCACCCGAGAGTGCGTATCGACTCAGTTATCCGCAGTTCACTGCATCGAGATGGACTACAACGCAGTGGTTGCAGTCGCATACCAGCAGGACGAAGAAGGTCATCAAGACCCTGTTTCAGCCCCCCGAGTCTGCTTCTACCCCTGCGTCTCTCTGGCGTCGTCATTGGTCAATCCTGACTCTATCCTTGGGCTAGGGAAGCCGAAGTAACCCCGTGAGGCATCGAGGCATTTCCCACCGGCCACCGGATCGCCTTTGCGAGTCGGATGCAGTGACCCAGAATGGATAGGATTCAGATAAGCAATTTTTAAGTCCACAATAGGACGTCAAGGGGCCAAAAAGATAGACCCTCAATATATCGAGAACGCTGGCTCAGTCCATCTCCCGGAGTGTGGATGCACGTCCGAGTCTGCAGAGACAAACAGCCCCTCAGGACAGTCGATGTTGACCTGGGTATCAAAGACGGAGGAATCTCACGCCAATGTCCAACGAATGGAGAAGAATAATAATGATCACCCGCGGTGCTTCAGTTGACCCCGGAGGCAATGACTCAGCATATCACGTGCAACGGGACGGTTTTGCCCGGCGCCGCGCTTGAATTTCCATCCCATCGAACAGCGACCCAGTGTCCCCGGGACGTCGAGCAAAATGGCCAAGAAAGGTGAGTGGCAGTCGGTCGATCTCATCAATTCTCGGGCAACATGGGCGAATCACAATCTGTCCGTGCCGCGATCTGAAGAGACCAGATTCATGGCTTCCGATCACTCTCGCATGACCGGTCACGATGGCTAACACAGGCTCTCCCTGCAGCGAAGTCTCGCACGATCGCGGTCCGGCTGATCTCCATGGCCATGACCGGCTACTACCGCACACTGATCCGGCCGCGTGCACACCGTCCCCTCAGCATGCTCAAGTACGACCCCGTCGTGAAGAAGAAGGTGCTGTTCCTCGAGGCGACCAAGGGAGGAAAGGCGAAATAAACCACTCGCGACCTCGCATCCCGAATCATCGTGTGTCGGTTGCGCCTGCATCGATTCTATTGTCTTTGAATACCCCTTGGTCTCATCCTGCCTCGGTCTCAAATGGCCACGGCTGCGATTTGCGATTCGGGGGTTGAGCATGCATTCTTTCTCCCATCTCTCAACCATTACGACTCGATACCACACTCCACTTTCGGACAGTTCCTGATCAGTCAGGGTCGGAACCATTGACGAGACGGTTGGCGGTGGTACGATGATGGTGATGGCGGAACATTTGGGGTGTGTAACCTTTTGTGTACATTATATCCCGAGGATTGTTGATAGGAGAGCGATGGAGAGTCATGCTCTCTGTCGACTGCTCCATCAATACTCTTCTTTGATGGAGCATTGTGTCCGGCGTTCAAGAGCTTATGAAGCTTTGGGTACTGCACTGAAAATAAAAAATTCAATTTCACTCCATACCAGCCATTCGTGCTTGCGAAACCAGTCGCGGAACACTATACTAGACGCATACTATGTTAGAATAAAATACAGACGAATTAAAAGGCGGAAACGTCAGATGGCAAAAGGCTGCTGAACAAGTCCTGTCAGATTCCTAAATGCGTCAAGTCGGATGATGCAGATCAGTAATATCTGGAGCTTGTATCTTGGCCCCTGTATTATTGGTTGAAGTCGCAAATACTTGTTAATGACTGCTTGGACGTGGACGGTTGCTTCGATAAAGTAGTGAGTTGCGTGTGCTCCTCAAGCAGGATGCGGAAGTATTCAGCTTTCCTGATTGAAGCGAGCATTGTATCGCTCCCCTGCTATGATAGTCAGATGGTAACCCTGCAATCAGTCTCGAATAGCCAATATACCTCGAGAACGGCGTCTTCCACGGGCTCGATTGCTGGGTCGATTTACCGCTTGTCTTCCACTGCTTGCAGACACGAGCCCCTTCGGGCTAGGCCGTCTTTCCCCGGCTGCGACGTGGACAGGGGCAGTAGATTGCTCTTCTTGAATCTGAGTTGCCGAGCTGTGGACACGACTATAGGTCCATTTGTGAACATGCTTTGACAATTTGCTCGGGGCCTCGCCTATATCTCTTTGTGGTTGTGTGGAGGCTGGCTGGCTGGTGGTTGTTGCTTCTTCCTCGTTGCTTAGACCCTCTGGTTCAAAGTTGACCCCTTTGCGCTTACCCTTAGCCTGAATCTGGTCTCCCTGAGGGCTTCCAGTGGGGACAGTTGCTGTCTTGTTGGTAGGGCTACCCTCTGGTTGGTCGTCTTTTGCAACGTATTGAAGGTTTTCTTGGAGATCATTGCTCTTCTCCTTGTCAAGCGACATCAAACTGAAAGGATCATCCGACATGAAAAGCATTGCAAAATCGCCCGGATCGTTATAGGGCGATACTGGTCGGTCTGGTGACAATCGGCCCTCAATGGTTGCGAAAGGCACGATGTTACTCGTTAATGGTTCTTGGACAGACTGTAATTCACCTGAGGGTATCGGCCTTTGCTCGAGAGCTTGTATTTTTTCTTGAGCCTGTTGCAGTTGTTCCCGGATCCTGGCATTCTCAGCACGAGAGGTAGTTTCCGCTTTCTGGTATCGTTCTACTTCGGCAGTTTTAGCTTGTAATTGAGATGTGGATGCTGAGCAAGACTGGCTGAGTTGTTCGATCTGTTTCTGCGCATTATCCATCTGCTGGAATTAGAATGGCCTTGGCTCAGAAAGAACCTAGGGGCGGTAGGTGTCACGTACAAGAGACTTCTGGGTAGTTTTATGCTCATTCATCAGTCGATTGGCTTCGTCCTTGAGGACGTCAGCAAGAATCATATGCATTGACTGTTGAGAACTTACTAGAGATTGGTGAACACCTTCGAGTTGAGCCACAAGCTCTGCGACCGAGGTTTGAAAATGATCCCTTTCCTGGACAGCACTTCCGAGTTCATTTTCTAAATCATCTAGCTCAACCTGGTACTGGGCATTGATCCGATTCACCAAGGACGTGCGCTCTTCGTCTAGTTCTCCTCTGACTCTCTGTTCTGTAGACTCCACTTCTCTTTGCAGACCTTGTAGCTTTGATTCTAGTTGAAGATTCAGATCTGCTGCCGTCCGTATCTGGGCGGTTGCATCTACCAGAGACTGTTTTAGACCTTGATTCGTGGTCTCGTTTTCCGATAATCGCTCTGTGAGGGACTTGATTTCATAAGATGCCTCCTGTAGCCGAAGCTGCAGCTGGGAATTCTCCGTAAATTTGATGACGATTTCTTTCTCAAGAGCCGAGGGTCCCTCGGGAATCTGAGCTTTGGCAAGTCGCTTGCCAAAGTCTCCAAGGTCTTGCACAAGGTTGTTCTCTGTGAGTATCAAGGATCCGACGGAATTGTCAATGTTGGATAACGTTGGCTCGATGAGCTCTAATCTTTCCTTTAACCTGTCACAAGATGTCTGGTGACTACAAAGCTGCTTGAGAAGCAGTGACTCAGAGCCGACATGACCTTTTATTGCCTCCAAGCCCTCTTGGACTCCCTGGCGTACGTCAAAATTGGCCTTTGTGCTCTCCTCGAGACTCGCCGTGAACTGGGCTGACAGGCAATTGATCCTATAACTTCTGGTCAGAACATGCGCTCATAACAGTTTTTTTGCAAATGTTAAGTGCTCACTGAGAAATCGCATTTTGTGCCTTTTCTGTGAACTGCTGAATGTCTATGCTCCGAGCAGCGCATGTTTCGTTTAAACTCTGAATCGAAGAGCAGCACCCCTGAAGAGCCGACCCGGTTTCCGATACGATTGCTTCTCTGGAGCTGATAGAGGTCTTTTCAATGGAATCAAATCCAGATGTAACCGTTTGAATCAATTTAGATTGTTCTGCTCTCATCAAACCCAGCTGCCTCGTTTGGTTTCGAGCAGAGGCCTTGATGTAAAACTCCAAAGTTGCAGTTCTCTTCTTTTCATCGGAAAGTTTGTTCCGGATGCTCTTTCCTTTATCTTCCGAATTCTCCAAGGCCTGCTCCAGAAGGGCAATCTTGTGATCACCATCGGAGATCTTGGTGCGTTGCTCATCCATTGTTCTTTCAGCCCGCGATATGTGGGCCTTGATGCTGTCGATATCTTGCATTAGACCATTCTTTTCATTGTCCAGCGATTCGGTGACACTCTTGAGCTTCTGGTTTTCACCTCGAAGAGACTCGTAATCGTGACCTAATTCGTCAACGACGTGCTTGAATTTGCGGACGTTTGCTTTCCAAGTCTCGATTTGGGACTGGTATGCTTTCACCTCTGCAGCACTTTTGTGCATCCGTGTTTCGTATATCTCAAGCTGATGTTGTAGGCTCTGATTTTGATCTTTCAACGCAACGTTCTGTGCTTCCATCCGAAGCTGGGTTTCAGCTGCAGCAGCTTCGCTCTCTTCGCGTTGCCTGATCTTTCCAATCAGGAGTTCAAATAACTTGTCTTCTGTTAGCTGCTGAGTGCCATTCATGTTTTTCCCAGCGGATATCTGCCGCTTGAGGGGCACTGCCTTCTGTCCTTCCCGTCGACGTTTTGGGATTCGACCATCGCCCTTCGAGCGTGTAGGTGCCACGAGAGGAGGGCCAGGGATAGATTCACTCCTCTGATTCTGGATCTGAATTGATTGAGATGAGCTGGGGCGAGAGGCAATGGGCTTCATGGTTTTAGCTTATATCCTCTCACGGAGATGGTTTTGGACATACCCCAGTGTCAACTCTGGGTGTCGATTCTCCAATCGAAGTGGTACCATTCCTCTGTTGGGGTGCTTCGATCGCTCGATGTTGTCCCAAACTTGCCTCATACTTAGGATTGGTGTGTGGAACCTCAATGATCTCAAGTTCCTGGCCGCAACCAGCCTCTGGCGAGTTGAAGCGACCATGTGATGATAGGTCTGAAGCGCGCTCACTGAAAATACCGTCATTGCGATATTGAACCTCGGCGTCAACACGAGGATCAAGGGAGCTGCGCAGCTCAGAAAGACGGGGATTAGCAAAGCAATTATCACGAAGTTGAACCAGGGGGAATACCGGTCTTGTATCCCATGCACTTGATCGCCCACTCCCGCAGGCTTAGTCTGGGCGTCTGATGTTCTCAGATCTCCAGCAGCGATGGACCTGATCAGTGAGTGCGCCGGCATGGATCGTAACGCGAAACCCTTTCGATGAGTGGCGGGCTTGGCGAAAGAGAAACCGGTCATATCAATACCCGAACTCCCAAGACGCTGCAGCAAGGGTCTGTCTGGGTGCTCTGATGGCGAGGGGTCCGCTTGCTCTGATGGAACTATGCGAGCCGAGACATCGTCAATTGCCATTGGGTCATGTCCTTCCTCCATACTGGACAGGGTTGAGTCCGCAGTGGTCATCATCAGATCTTGCGAGGTGAGGCGAGACTGGATGGCAATCCAGGAAGGTGCGGCCACCCCGTGACTCCCCGGCATCCCACCTACTTTAGATGCCCTTCGGTTACATGTCTATGTGTCTTGTTACTAGCTTCCAAGATTTCTGAGCACGAGGCCAGAGAGACTTAGAGCTCAGCTCAATGGAAACACTCTGTTTGGCTAGCTTAGCGTAGCACAAATACAAATATCGGGAGGCTCTCACCACGGCTTTCTAGATTTACTATGACCAGCTATATGGACTAGCGGGGGGATCTAGCACCGCACTGCGCTATACTCCGGAAAAAGGGACAGACTAGCGACAAATCAACGACAGGGCAGTCGGGGCCATGATTTACGGGCATTACCCGGCTGAGGCAATGTCAATCCTACTATGACTGATGACCCCGGAATCTTTGATGGTAGTCAGTAGGTAGTCAGTATCTTTCGGCCCTGGGGAACAGAACATGTCTCGGCTTGCGACAGATGAGCAAGACACCTTCCTGGATGTTTGACTCTTCATTACACAGTCAGAATGCGCTTTAAATACCAATGAGCTATGCTCGGAATCAATATCGTCTGTGCTTCCAAGGTATTCCTTTGATTACAAAAGTGGAAGCACGTCAATGGGGTTTCTCATGGTACAAGAACCATCGGCAACAGTGGGAGATCTATCAAGATACACGGAGCTAATTGCGAACGAAGATAAGCGCCAGTGGCGGCTGAGAGGCAACAATTACCCAAGACACTGACCCTCTTTGATGGCGACCCATGAAATATGGACACTGGAACAGTGCCGAACCTCGGCGTAAGCCCTGCGGGCGCATATACATATACATCGGGCACACCGAAAGAAAAGATTTCTCCGAGGCCTCCTCTTCCAATCATCGCTTGCGCCTATCTGAGCCCCTCAAGCCAACTCCAACGCCACGGCTCAGGGGTTCTCCAAGGGGCCACACTTGAAACCGCCTGTTTCAGCGTAGGCCACATCTTCTTTGTCACCGTGCAGCTGAAACACCCACCGTACCAGGATGTGCAGCCGATTGCAGCCCATGGTGGGCCTAATGTACATTCATGTACAGAAGGATGGTCCTGCTTCACACGCATCTGCCAATGATGGTGTGTTTGGAGTCGATGAAAAATGATGATTTAACAGCAAATGATCCCTTTGGGACACCGTGGCCGAGTCAGGAACTTCCCCCGAATATAGTAATACATGGTGAGTCGTGGCACAAGGCTTACCTCGGTGCATAATCCTTGCCCTAGTGGATTGGTCCTCTCCGATGGTCGGCCGATCGAAAGTTCTACAGGTGTTCCACGGCCGTTCCGGTGCGACCGATCTCTTCCTTTCTTTTTCCTCCTTCTCCGATGCGTTGGGGGCGGTCAATAACGTGGCGGCCAACGTGGCGGCCACGAGAGACGAAGCACCGCGTGGCAAAGCCCGGTCAGATGCGACAGCATATGCAGTGATTGGCCTCTAGTTGGTTCCATCTGACTTTTGATGGGCCTAATCGTTCGGCCAGTGTGAGCGAGCAACGACAAGTGCCCACCCTCCTCCCCACATATATGTGACTGATAACTAAATCGACATATCCACTGGGAGAAGGGCAAAGAGTGACAGGGTGGATGAATATTTGACAGGTCTGGTCGTACAGAGTTTCGGAAGCAGTGTGTTCTGCAGCAGACGGTCCCCGCCCCGGTCGATGAATTAATGCATGTATTCCAGCATGTTTCGAGCCGATGATTAGTGAGAGTGGATATCCGACCTCTTCATCCCTTTTCCTGTTCCGACTGGCTTCGATCCTCCGCTCGTTTGCGCGGGCCTCTTTTTTTTTTTTTTTTTTCTTTTTTTCGCCTCCCGGTGGGCCCCCATGGTTCGCGGTCGCAATATGTAGCAAGGTTGGATTTATTACTATGTACTCAATCGGTGCAAATATAGTTGATGTAGTTATATACGATAGAGGATTTTGTGAGATCTGCAACCTGTGTGATATTGTTCGGGGCACCAGCGTTACTATATGCCAATACCTCTGCAGCAGGAGTGCATAGTTCGTCCGCCGCCCCGCCGTTATCAACGTTGCATGGCGCACCAGGGGAGAACAACCTAAACTCAAAGCGTAGGCCGTCGTTGTAGATCAGCGCGAGACTCCCCATCTTGCGCCCGCGGCCGCCTGATTGGCCCCTCGCCAGTACTGCCGGCATCCTGACCGCTCGCCCTCCCCTTTCTTTCGGAGCTGCAGGACGCAAGACATGCTCTAGAATCTCTGGAAGTGTTCTGGTCCTCTCCCTTGCTCCGCCTGACAACCGTCCTTGCAACCCTTTGCGCCCTCTGCGCTGGCCACTGTCTTTCCCGTTAGGCCAAAACGGCACCCGCGCTTCGGGCCCGTCCAAAGTTAGCTCCCCGGCCCTGGTCACCTTTTTTTCTCTGGAATATACATTCCCTGCTTTGTTGCACGCCTCAATTCTTGTCCTCGTCACCCTCTCCTGGTCTCCCTCGGTCAACCTCGCCTTCGCCGATCCCACTGATCTCGACGTTTGCGCATAGTCCGGTTGTGACGCTCACCCCGTATTCGCCGACTATCGACCCCATTGACCCCACGCTCTCTGCGATCCTGCCTTCGGGATCAATTTTCTCTCATGGACCGCGTGTTCTGAGATCAAATCTTCCATCATACACGTCTTCCCCGCCCGTTGGATTTTCAACTGGCGCTTCCGACGCGATCCACTCCGCGAGGTCCTCTCCTGACAAGTGTGATGTTGCTGGGAAGTCCCGGGTCCTGTTAAAACTACTTCCGTCCTTGTTCAAAGATGGGAAATTCCCAGGGCAAACCAGTGTCTTGCAATGATGCAGGTGCGTTGGAATCCAAGTCCAAGGGGATGACGCGTGGAGGGGCAACGTCCCGTGGCCGCATCGAGACCCGAGATACTAATGATCGTTCCCTAGTCAACCTCAACCACTTTCGTCTCCTGCGCGTGGTCGGCAAAGGTGCCTTTGGCAAAGTCCGCATCGTTGAGCGGAAGGACACCGGTCTGACATTCGCGCTGAAGTACATCCGAAAAGAAGAGGGTGCGTCCGGTGTCGATTCTCCCGCCATGTCCCACCTGCAAGGGTGCTAACCATACTTGCAGTTGTTCGTTCCGAGAGTGTGCGAAATATTATTCGCGAGCGGAGAATGCTCGAGCATTTGAACCACCCATTTCTGTGCAACTTGCGGTACAGTTTCCAGGACATGGAGTACATGTACGTTCCGACATTTCTTTCCGCGACTCGGTCTAATTCACTGACCGCGACCCAGTTACATTGTTGTTGATCTGATGAATGGCGGTGATCTTCGGTTCCACATCTCTCGCAAGTGTTTCACGGAGGAAGCAGTGCGATTCTGGGTCGCAGAGCTTGGCTGTGCCTTGAAATATATCCATTCCCAAGGCATTATCCACCGAGATCTAAAGCCAGACAACGTGTTGCTGGACTCTGAGGGTCATGTTCACCTGGCAGATTTCGTACGTACTCCAGGCTTGGCGATGCGGTGCAGCAACTGACCTGCTTCTAGAACGTGGCATCGGATTTCCGACCGGGCAAGCCATTGACTAGCAAGTCTGGCACACTAGCCTATTTGGCGCCAGAGGTGTATGATGGCAACGGATACTACTGCGAAGTGGATTGGTGGTCGCTCGGTGTCACCTTCTATGAGTGCATTTACAACAAGGTACGTGGTGACAGATTGGCTGGTGTCGACGCTCCGAATCTAACTCCAATCCCAGCGTCCCTTTGAAGGTCGCAGCCAGGATACCTTGAGCGAGAACATCAAGAAAGCTCAGCCAAAGTACTACGTCACCAACCCCGCGGTATCAGTCCCCTGTCTGCGGGCCTTGGGAGCATTGATGGAGAGAGACAGAAGCCGCCGAATTGGCGCCGTCAGTTTCGAGAGCTTCACCTCGCATATGTTCTTCAACGACATCGACTTCGACGCGCTCGAACGAAAAGAGATTCCGCCCGTTTTCCGCCCGTCCAGCGATAAGACAAACTTCGACGCAACGTACGACTTGGAAGAACTGCTTCTGGAGGAAGCGCCGCTGGAGGCTCGGGCCCGTCGTCAGAAGCCGCGGGCGGAACTTCGAGATGATGCCACGGCCAAGGAAATCCGAGAGGACGAGCTACATCGCTTGATTGAGACCATGTTCGAGCCCTTCGACTACACCCTTGCCAGCTTCCAAGGAAATGCCGCGGAAGCTATTGCCGCAGCGACGTGAGTAGACTCCCTCATAGAATCGTCATGAAACCCGTGTGTTGACAGAGCCGTTCCCAGAAATCCTGAGGACTGCCTTCCAGTACCCAACGCAGCAAATGCCTCTCACGTCCGTCAACCTTCTCAACCCTCCCAACCCTCTCAACTCTCTCAACTCTCCCAACCCGAACCGGCCATTCGCAACCCATCGTCTCCGCAAAATGAAACCTCGGCCCACGCGCTGTCCCAGACTGATGCCATGACGCCAGTCAGCGAGAATCTCGACCCGAACGATGCTGCGTCTGTCGCGCAACCACCTTCCCCCTCGACCCGCGCATCGCCTTCTCCCCCACCTGGCGCGCCTCCTTCTTTCCATCGCCCTCTCCCTCCTCTCCCCCGACCGCGCGGGGCCACACGGAAGATGAGTAAAGGCGGTGGTGTGCAAATGGTTCTGGAAGAGGCTGGCAGCTGGAGTGAGCTCGCCGACCATAGCTCCACACTTCCTGCGGAGGGACTAGAGGGTGCTGGAAGCAAGGGCAAGGGCTCGAACAGCGGCATGCTCTCATTCCTTAGTCGGAAGAAGGGGCGTGATCGCAGCCCCAAGCCTACTGAGCCGGGTGTTCTTGGCAAAGAAGGAGCCCGACAAATCATTAGCTGAAGCTCATATCTTCATTGATGCTAACCGCTTCGTGGGGGGCCTTTGCAATGCTCTTACTTGCTTACGGCCCTTGTACACTACCTGCGATATGCGTCGAAGCATCGTTTTCACCCAAGTCCACTCGATGCTCGATTCTACGGTGGACAACGAAATTCACTTCTTGTAGTCGACTGGTTGACGCCTTGGGGGGTTTCCACTCTTCGTCTATCACCTCTTGACTCTATCCGAATACCACTGGTTTGCATTGTCCACCAAACTATCAAAGCCATCCGACGAAGGAGGCCGTGCCCGGGTCATGTCTATGGATATTTACCACGCATTGACCCTGCATCAACCATTACAGAAAGGGCAATTCCATGCTATATTCCCCAGGCTCAGCGACAATTCATTTTCTTCCATTTCTATTCTCTGTTTCCTTCAATTTGTACAGATGGGTGCATTTCTGAACTGACCGTGGCAGGGTATCTCGACAGGCATCTGACTTGGCCGTTGCGTTTATTATTGACCGTTTTATCACATTTTTCTCTCGGGCTCTGGAGTTTTTCATACCCTGTTTTATTGATGAACGTGACAGTCTCTTCGTTCTGTTTTATTTGATTAGAAAGGAGTGGAGCTCGCTGCATTTGTTGGGTGGATTATCATCGCACAGGGTACAGTCAATGCCAACCCTCCGCCATGTACCTAGATTGAAGAGAAATACATTAATTCTCAGCCAATATCTGCTGTCTATGCCTGTGATCAACAGAGCGCTATGGATATTATGAGGCCATGGTCGCAGTCTGCAGGATCCCCCCGCTCCATCGTGTTGTGTTGCTCCGCAACACCACCATCGCAGACTCCACCACAATCCCAGGTAAGAAGTTAAAGACAAGACGAGATCCATCCAAACCAACAATCCCACATGCCCAATTATTTGTACATCGTGACTGCGATCCAGCGCAATATCAGACGTCGACCCGCGCCCGTCCACGCCAATTACGTCGACAACGCACTAACGCGCATGGGGGAAAAGCAAAACAACCCAAACGCCCAAACACCAGACGACCATCCTTGTCACCCGCAGCTCCGACTTTCTCACTCGCTCGACTGATTCCTCCCACCAAGAAGCAAGTCCAGCCATGCCAGCCGAATTGTGCTAATCACAATTCGAATTTCAATCCCGACGAGCTGATTCACACCGCAACATACCTTCCCCCCTCGACACGTTCCTCTTCGCGGGGGAGCTCTCGCACGCACGCGCTCAGCATTCCACGCCAACGCACTCTGAGCCGCCCGAACGAGCAAGATCGGCCCGCCGCTGCACACTAGCCGCATACCACGGATCAGCGCTGATCATACACAAAAAAGACTCGCCGAGGACGAAAGGACAGTTTCCATGCCCGGCGATTCGCGCAGCCGGGACCGCTACGGCGGGCAATCCCGCGATCGGGAGCGCCGGCGTGAACGCGAACGCGAACGCGATAGGGCGAAGGATCGCGAGTACATCCGCGGCCGGTACGACGAGGACGACGAAGGCGCCGTGTCAAGTTGGGGGCATGCGCGCGGCGCAAAGTACCGCTTCCGCGGGGAGAGTGGGTATGAGTCCTACGATCAGGCGGAGGAGCTGGAGGAGAGCGATGCGGCTTACGAGGAGCGGCGGCGGAGAGAGCGGAGGGAACGGCGGCGGCAGCGTGAAGAGGAACGGGCCTTTGCGGAGGCTGTGGAGGGCCGACGCCGAGATCGGGACAGGTCTAAGGCGAAGGAGTCGCCTGCTACCTCGCCTCTCAAGAGGCGGGACCGGGAGCGAGACCGGGAAGGATATCGGCGGCCTCGGGGGGTGGATGATGACGAGGGCAGTCCGGTGAAGGATGTTAGGGACCGACGGCATCGGAGGAGGGGTGAGGAGGGGGAGAGGGACAGGTCTCGCGATGCCGAGGCGGATGTGCGTCGACAAAGACGCAGAGAACGACAGCGGGAGAAGGAGCGTGAGCGGGAGAGGAGCAAAGAGGTCGCGGCGGTGGCTGCTGTCGCGAGGAAGCATCAGAGTACTGAGTCGACGAGCAGTGCGTCCCATCTGCTCAGTGCGGATCCATTGGCTCGATTGACTTCTGAGCCCGACGACGAGGAGCATCGGGAACACGCCGGAGACTACCAACGGGAGCGTTCAAGAGATTATCCTCGAGAACGCTCGAGAGACTACGACGAAGAGCGTCGAGAGCGTCGACAACGAAAGAAAGCTGCATTGGCAGGAGTAGCAGCTGGGGCACTAAGCGCTGAAGTCGCTGAGGGAAGACCAAGGCACAAGTCTGGTGCCAGAGTCGTTTCCGGTGCCTACTTGGAAGAGGGTCGAAGTCCCGATATGAAGGTCCGGCGTCGTGGAGGCGGCGGTCCAGCAATGGAAGACGAATGGAAGCAAGAGGAAAGCTGGGATGGCAGTGTCGAAGATGGCGAGGGACGGCCATTTTGGAAGTTTTGGGCAAACTGGTCGAAGAAGAAACGAATCATTCTTGGAGCCCTGGCAGGAGTGCTGTTATTGCTCGCCATTGTCATCCCAGTCGCAGTGATTGAATCCAAGAAAAAGAGCACCGGCTCCAAATCCAACTCTTCCTCATCCTCCGGCTCGTCTGGCGGGCTCACGGCTAACCTCAACAGCATAACTCGTGATAGTATTCCGGTATGTCCCGTTGGTTCTTGCGCTAACCCTTCAAGTGGCGCTGACTCTTCCCCGACAGTCTTATGCGCAGGGGACTGTCCTCGATCCATTCACCTGGTATGAAACTGAAGGCTTTAACCTAACCTTCACCAACGAGACCGTGGGAGGTCTCTACCTCATGGGCCTCAACTCGTCATGGGACGACTCTGCCAGACCAAACGATAAGGTTCCTCCACTGAACGAGGCCTTCCCTTACGGATCACAACCAATCCGTGGGGTGAATCTGGGTGGGTGGCTCTCAATCGAGCCATACATCGTACCCTCCTTGTTCGACGTTTACTCATCAGAGGATGGTGTCATTGACGAATGGACTTTGAGTCAAAAGCTAGGATCTTCTGCGTCGACAACGATAGAAAAGCATTATGCAACATTCATCAACGAGTCGGACTTTGCCGACATCGCAAACGCAGGCCTGGACCATGTCCGCATTCCATACTCCTACTGGTCGGTAAAAACATACGACGGGGACCCCTACGTCCCCAAAATATCATGGCGCTACCTCCTGCGTGCAATCGAATACTGCCGCAAATATGGGCTTCGCGTTAAACTCGACATGCACGGAGTACCTGGCAGTCAGAATGGATGGGAGCACAGTGGCCACGAGGGGTTGATTGGCTGGTTGAATGGAACAGATGGCGAGCTGAACTGGAACAGATCCCTCGAGATTCACGACCAACTCTCGACATTCTTCGCGCAAGACCGTTATAAGAACGTTGTCGCGATCTATGGCGTGGTCAATGAACCTTTGATGATTTCGCTGCCTACTGAAAAGGTGTTGAATTGGACCGAGGAAGCAGCAAAGCTGATCCGCAAAAACGGCGTCAACGCAACCATAGCTTTCCATGATGGGTTCCTCAATCTCGACAAGTGGGACAAAATGTTCAAGAATCACCCGGACAACATGTATCTGGACACCCACCAGTATACCACTTTCAACACCGGCGAGATCGTGCTGAACCACACGGCGAAGATTGAAATCATCTGCAACAGCTGGTATTCCATGATTCAGTCCGTCAACAGTACGAGCTCTGGGTATGTGTCATCCTCATCATATCCTTCGTCCAAGTTCTGACATTCTCACTAGATGGGGCCCTACGATTTGCGGCGAATGGTCACAAGCCGACACCGACTGTGCAAAATACTTGAATAACGTCGGTCGCGGCACTCGCTGGGAAGGTACTTACGACACGAGCTCGTCTAAATCATACTGTCCCACGGCCGACTCAGGGCCAAAGTGCAGTTGCACCATGGCCAACGCCGACGTATCTACTTACTCAAACGCGTACAAGAAGTGGTTACAAACCTACGCGGAGGCACAGATGTCTGCCTTCGAGACCGCAATGGGATGGTTCTACTGGACCTGGCGTACTGAGTCTGCGGCGCAGTGGAGTTATCGCACGGCCTGGAAGAATGGGTTCATGCCGAGCAAGGCGTATTCGCCATCTTTCAAGTGCGGCGATACAGTCCCGGACTTTTCTGCATTGGGCTTGCCGGAGTATTACTGATGTTTACTATATATGCCTCATATCTCTCGCGTTCCATCTCCATTTGGTTTATGGCTTGTTTTGCATTGACTACCCAGCGTTCCATTGGGCGCGTTTTTGATATCATGAATGAATTTGCACACAATATTGGATGGGAGACCCTTCAATTCCGATCTAGTCAGAGCCTTCGCAGCGTGCAAACCAACCACCAATTTCCCACATTCCCGGTTTGTAGAGACAATTATTCCTCATTTGAGTCGATATGACGCCCCCGAGAAGTGCATGGACTCTTTGAAAATCAATAGGTTTCATGATCCAGCCATCGAACCCGCCGTCGACGTAAGTTTGAAGATCCTTTTCAATCAATGACGCTGAGACTGCAAACACTGGTATATGTTTACGATGCGAACCATGCCAAGTGGGCGGCTCGCTTTCTGATGCTTGCAGCTCGTGCTCGCGAATCATCTTTGTGGCACTTAAGCCATCGACGATCGGCATCTATTTAGGATTGTTAGCTCCAGTCCATAAACAGAAAACGTACGGGTGTACCTGAAGATCCATGAGTACCGCATCGAAAGATGAATCCTCTCGGTATGCGGCGGCACATTCTTTCCCATTTCCCGTCATCCGGACTGAGTACCCAAGCTTTTCGAGACGCTTTTTAACGATGGAGCTGTTTATGGGGTCATCCTCGGCTACAAGGACGTGGAGTTTGCTTCCATTGTCTGCTTCCTCGGGCTCGGGTTTTGTTGGTGTCTTTGGTGAGGATACGGGAGAGTGACATTTGGCGACAGTCGCTTCGGCTGCTGATATATTGTTCCCTGGTGTCGTGGAAGGTGGTATGGTAATTTTTCGAGACTCTCCTGTCTTCAAAGCGACATCGACATTCACGGAAGAAGTGTCTTGGGACTCTGAGGTGAATTTAGGCAAATTGTCATCGCCGCAGTGACAGGGTATGCCATCTTTAATTTCGGCTTTTGTTTCAAATTGCTTGCCCTGACCTTGATTGGAATCCAGGGGGTCGGATCCTTCCGCATCTTGTAGTAGGTAGTGCTGTGAAGGTGCATAGGCAGCTGTACGAGTATCGTCTTCCTCGTTTGGCAACGGGAATTTGAGTCGTATCTTGAAACAACTCCCCTTGCCTTCCTCTGACTTGAGACTAAGCTGACCATTCATGTTGCGAACAATCCGAGCAACCAAAGCGAGGCCAAGCCCCAGCACACTTTCTGTCTCCAATGTGGTGGCGTCCGAACTTTTGCCGTAGAATTTAGGGTTCTGCATGTACCCCTTGTTGGAGACCTGTTCGAGTTCGCAGAACAATGTCTCCATAGTCTGTTGTGACATACCGAGGCCAGTGTCGTGGATTGCCACTTCTACAGCAATGTGACCGGGTTCCCATAGATCCGACAGAATACAAGACTGGATCGTGACAGCGCCGGATGAGGTGTGCTGGATAGCATTGCTGATCAGATTGGTGATAACCTGTCGCACGCGCCGCTGGTCCCCGAGAACACACGGCAGGTCTGAATGTTGGACAACCTGGAGATCGACATGTTTTTGTCGCGCCTCCTCCCAGAAGATGTCAGTGGCCTCGCAAAGGGTTTCCGAGAGACTGAAGACTTCGTCTTTGATCAGGTTCTGCCCATTCTCTGCGTTCGTAAGGTCCAACAGATCGTTGATGATGTAGACAAGAGACTTGGAAGCTGAGTGTGACCTCGAAAGGTTCTCGCGCGTCTCTTGATTGAGGGTCCCGTCTAGAGCAATTTCAAGGTAATTGATGATGGCATTCAAAGGTGTGCGAAACTCGTGTGCAGAGTTGGCCAGAAGAAGTCTCATCAGCTGGTTGTTCTGCATGGCAACCTCTTTCTCCTGCCAGATATCTGTGAATGTTCGATATAGCAGTGACAAGATTGATGCTTTCCCGAATTCCGCAGCAGACCACTCGGTCCGGCGATTCAGGCCACTCGGAGAATTCTGCTGATCTGGTACATTTCCAAAACAATCAGGTACTAGATCGATGCCAGGTGGCCCCCGGAAGAAAATGATGAAATCATGACCATCGGCAGATAAGGGTATATAGAGTAACCCAGAAAGGTGGCGGAAGCCGGGGGAGTAATCCAGATCCTCGAAATCGGCGAGGATGTCTGTTGACCATAAAACAGTGTCCAAGGCCTTCGCCCGCAGATATTCAAGTAGGACGAGCACTTCCTGCGAGTCAGTTGGTTTACCTAGAATTTTGGTCTCGCCTAGAATGAATGCGGCGGCGTACTCTGCGCCAAAGAGAGCGAGAAGATCGCCACTTGGAGTTTTGCTGCCTCGCCTTATGGGAGTCTCCTCTGCGGAGGTATCCTGTGCTTGCAATTGGAACGGCAAAGTATAAGAAAGACGCTCAATGTTGCTAGATATGGCCTCGCTCATAAACCAGGAGACTCTTTGGACCAGCGGGTGGAGTCTCAAAGTTTTATCATACGACTGACAAGAGACCAGGCCCCAGAGCTTTCCAAAAACGTAAATGCCAATTGACAAACAAGCATAAATGGGCGACCTTGCGGATGTACTCAAAGGCGATGACGTTGCCGGTAAGTAGCAATGGGACAAATCTAATGACAGCCTGTTGATTGAAGCCCGGTACACCAACTTGGCGACATCTTCTCCGCCGCGATAGGAGAAGGAAACGGTGTTTCGCAGATATTGTTTCTTCATGTGGCCGGGAAATGCTGATTCTTCGAAGTGGAAGCCTTCGTAAGAATCCGGCGCCAGCGACGGGTCCGTGTCATCGGCAATCACGACACCGTTCCGATCACTATCGAAGTGATACATAGTCGCTCGATGGAATCGGGTCAGCTGCTGTAATATTGATATTGCGTGGTGCACTAAGGCTTCCAACGTCTGCGCGCTGGAAAGTTTTCGAAGAATGCGAGGCAGTGCGTTTAATAGCTCTAAGCCCACGGCCTCGTTTTGCTGCCCCAGAGAGCTCGACTGATAGAATGGAACCGCTCGTGTACCAGTCTCCTTTTCTGAGGATCTGGAGAATGACTCGGTTTTCGAGTGCTCTTCGATGGTATGACCGCTGCCTGCATCTGGACTGTCCGCCGAATCGGCCGGTTCCAGCTCACAGATGATATAGTCTTTATACATTTTGCTGGTATGCATGGTGCACCAGAAAGATTTCGTCTTCCCTTCTGATGTCAATAAAAGCAGAGAAAAAACCTCCGGACCAACCAGTTCAACTTCGTACTCATCATCCACGACAAATTCTGCATGTGATAGAAACGCGTTCTTTGCTGTGTCAGGCAGGATTTTGCAGATAGATTGCAATTCAAAAAGCTCATCAGGGGTATGACCCAGAAGTTCTGGTGAGTTGCTGCTTGCCACTTGAACAATCAAATTCCCGCCAGACTCGCAGACAACGAGCAATGCTCCAGAGGACTGGATTTCGATGTCCCTTTCATTGTCGCGAGAAAACTGTACCCCTTCCGTCGGACTGCCGGTGGAAAGCACTGCTCCGCCCTCTTCTATCATTTGCTGTAGCTGCTCGGAAATACTGAGTAGCTCCCAAGATTCGTTTAGTGAAGACAGCGGGTGATCACTGGAGGCAACGGGATGTTTGAGAGTCGGTACTCCTGAAAGGGATGGCGATACGCTGACAGTTTTCTGATTTCGCTGATGCATGCGCGAAAGGTGATCTGGTCTTCTCGTTAAAGTCGACTGTCGCTCATTGACGTTTGGCATCTGCGATCTCGCTGAATTGGCTGTTTTGGTCTCGTCTAACAGTCGCACGGTATCTGAAAATGGGGAGATAGGACTCTCTAATTTGTCCAGCGAGGGTGTCTGAAGAGCCGATGATGAGGTCGAGTCGAAGGACATCACCGAGCGCACGGGGAATACCCTTTCCGTCGTGTCATTGCTGAGCTGGGGTAGCTTCAGCTTTGGGGAGGCCAGCTCCGTGACTGTGGAAAGATCATTCTTTGCATCGGAAATAATGCACATGGTCGTCTTCGGAATGGACAACGTTTGTGCGAGGGGTTTCCGGTCATCAGTGGGCTTCTCTTCGTCTTCGTGGCCATTGCAAATGACTTTCCAGTCGGCGTAGTCGCTAAGCTCAGAAGGAGAATTCATTTCCATGCAAAAGGGACTTGCCTCAACGCCGGAGGTATGACTATAGATAGTACATCCTGGTCAGGTCAAGCTGTCAGTCATTCCGTTGATGAGATTGTCAGTTGGGAAGAGATGCCTCGTTCACGCCATTCAGAAAGCAAGAGGAAGCTCACCGTGGAAGCCCTGGTTGGTCGGACACCACATCTAGAGCCCAAGCTCGTAGATGGCCAGCCAAAAATCATTAGAGAGGAGAGAAACACAAGGTGCGTGGCGCGGGGGTGAAAAAGAAGAAAACCCGAAGGACTGGAGATAAGGGTGGAAGCCACCCTTTCCCCGGAGTACGACCTGTCGCCTCCGGCTACCAAACACTCTCGGTTCCTCATTTCTTCTCCGGCCACGTTGACCTATCCCTGAAATTTCCCGTCAACGGGGTGAAGTGTCCACAGCACATGTGTTTCCGGTTCCCTCGTCCGGTTCGCCAGGGACTACCACCAGAAATGCCCTCACATGCCCTCACTATCCGCGAGCCAACGGCCAAGTGCCATGGATTTGTCTCAGAGGGAAAGGGAAGATGCAGAGCCAGCCGTCCTAGCCTCAGACTATCACACTCCTGGGGCGAGAGTGTGGGGAGCATCTGCGCCTGCAGAAGATTGGCCTGGCTCTAGATTCTCTCGACGGGATCCACCGTGGTCTTTTGCTGGTCCAGACAACGATCATATAGTGTCGACCCGTGGTTCTCGAGCGGAAAGTCTGGGTGTCAATTTCGCGCCGGTGAAGTTTCTAATGCTTGGCTTCTTGTGCCTGAGCATAGGGATTGACCATTTCCAAGCTGGTTCATTCATCGCTTCGATCATGATAGAGCTCGGTGGGTAAATGAAGATCGTAGACGCGATGCCAAATGGCAAGCAAAAGAGTTGCACTTGTATGTGCAGCACGGCAACATCGGTAGATCAGGCAATCCCAGGCCAATTCGCGCGTTCCTCTGTCGGAGCAGCATTCCGGCCTGTCGTTCAGATCGCCATCGACTGAAGGTTGCCGCCTCGCATCTCACTCGCGGGCATGTTCTCCGGGCTCACGAACCACATTTGTTGAACCGTGTCCGATCTGACTCTCATCCTCGGGTCATTGCCTCCTGCAATCGCCATCGAACAAGATACGGTCTTTGGAGGATGATTCATGCTGGCTACAGGGTCAAAACCGAGTATGTATGTTCCCAAGTAGATTGGACTCAGAAGAATAATCAAGAACTCGTGTCTCGTAAACGCCCACGGCAAATAACCATCAACAAAAACCATCCCTTCCGACATGACCAATATCCTCTAGACGCGACCCATCTTCCGTGCCTCAGGAAATGCAACCAAACACCTAAGTAACCTCCCAATGCTCACCCCATGGGGGATCAACCCATAATCATATCGCACCATTTACCATCTTCGACCATAGACTGAGTCTTCGGGCGTTGATCGATTTGACGGGTTCCGGCGATCCCGTTGACGAAAGTCAGATCGTCCCGAGGACTGAGACGACGGAGCAGAATGAGCGTCTTCGGCTGAGCTCAGGAGTCGAGTTGGCTGTTTGAAGTCAAGAGTACCCTGCTTGTCCTGGAATCGAGACTCGGCATCGCGGCCGAACAGTGCCATCATGTCACGCATGGTCAGCTTGCCAGCGGCAGTCTTTCCCTCAATCGTCATGTTGGCTAGTTCTCGTTTACGATCCTGGAGATCGACAATACGCTCCTCTACAGTGCCCTTGATAATGAGCTTGTAGATCTTGACGTCGATGGTCTGGTTGAGACGGTGGACACGATCGATGGCCTGCTCTTCCACAAACTGGATTGCGAAGGAGTCAGAATCTTGGAAACGGGAATTGGGAGATTTAGGCAACTTACAGGGTTCCAGAATGGTTCAAGAATCACGACACGACTGGCAGCAGTCAAATTAAGACCCAGCGCGCCAGCACGCAGACTGCAAAGCAGGACTCGAGTGCCACTGTTGTTTCTGAGCTTGTTGAGACTGGCCTCTCGGTGATCATTTCTCATTCCGCCATCGTACCGCGCAAAGCCGATATTGGCTCGGTTCAAGAATGGCTCAATCTTGTCAAGCATTGAAGTGAAGACAGAAAACACAATAAACTTGTAGTCTGCCGACTCTTTGTGGAGGATCTTCATCAGATGGCGGATCTTAGTCGAAGGAAGCTCTCCATTTTCGCCACTGACGGGGTTGTCGTAGATATCCTCCTCTGAGTCGGAAACCTCTTCGGAGTCACTCAAAACGATGTGCCGGCTTTTCTTCCCGGAGGGTGAGTCGATCTCAGCCTCATCACTGTCGGAGTCATCAGACCCAAGCCACTCGCCACCACCCTCGGCATCCTCATCATCTGATCCACCGGCCTTGCCAAGGCTAGGCATAGTGCGTTGATCTTCAGGAACGAGCCACTCAGCCTCGTCTTCATCTTCATCATCACTGTCCAGAATAACTCGTCGATTCTTGCGAGAGCGAGGGGGGTGGGCGTCGGGGCTGGGAGCTGCGGTTGCTTTATGGTGTTTCTGAGCCTTCTTCGACTTGTGCTTCTTTGTATTCTCCTTGATCATGAAATTCGTGTTCAAGTCGGCCTCACACTCGTTACAACGGCTAGCACCACTTTTAGCCTCCGCCTGGCTGAGGTCCGTTTGGCACACGTCGCATTTCTTCGTCACAACGCTCAATGCCCCAAAAAGATCGGCCACATTATCGAGGTCGTCTTGCTTCGTCTCTGTCGACTGGCTCCCGGAATTGCCGTTCTGCAAAAGGACATCCTTATCCACAGCCAGGTCACTCTTGACCAATTCGGGATGGTTGCAAGATTGACGAAGACGCAAGAGTAGAACCAAAGCACCGGCGTAGTCCAACTTGGAGCCACCCATCATCTGCTCGAGACGGTTTTCGGTCCGCTGCTCCAGACGCTTGTAGAAGTTCATTTCCCCCTCCATAAACTCAGCATCCACCTTGATGACCTCACGTTTGGTGATCTGGAAACCATTGGATGACTTCTTGGACCCCCCGTCAGGCCCGGGACGGGAATTGATGTTGTCGTTTAGCTTCAGTACATCCTTCGTACGACGCTTCATGAAAGCCTTCAAGTAGACCTGTAGCCGTTGAATCGCCAAACCACCTCGTCCATTGGCCAGTGGTCTGCTGATCTGATCGCGCCATGCAGCCAAATCATCGAATGGTTTGATTCGGAGGAATTTGATCAAACTCTGCAGCTCGTCGAGATTGTTTTGTAATGGAGTTCCTGTCAAACACCAGCGATACTGAGCATCCAGCGTACAGGCAGCTTGTGTGGCCTTGGCATTTCGATTTTTGATGGTGTGCGCCTCGTCCAGGATGATACGGTACCAGTAGACTGCGAATATGCCTGACTTCTTGGCCTTATCTGAGGTCGCTGTCCCGGATTCTGAAGTCAAGGTGCCATAAGTAGTGATCACCACATCATAGTCATCCAGTGACTTGGCGGTTTTTGCGCGGTTGGCCCCGTGGTACAGGCAGACACGAAGTTTGTGCGTCTTCTCGATTTTGTCAAGAATTTCAGACTCCCATTGCTTGATGAGGGCAAGCGGCGCAACAACCAGTGTGCTCTTGCTGAGACGATTAGGCGGCGGCGCATCTGCATTTTCTTCTGCTTTTGAGGTGTCGGTTTTCTCGCTGTGTTCGTTTTCGGACTTGCGATTGCGGAGAATTAGAGATATGGCTTGCACGGTCTTGCCCAGGCCCATGTCATCGGCAAGAATTCCACCCTTGGGCAGGATCCCCTTTGTGATGCGGCGACCGGTCTCTTTGTCGCACATCCACCGGACACCGTCAACCTGATGCGGCAGAAGCGTAACTTTGAGTCCTTCGATAGTTCCGTCGTCGTCGTCTGCTTCATCTTCAACCTCTTCCTCTTCCTCTTCCACTTCTTCTTCGTCTGCTTCGGCCTCGGCATCATCTTGGTCTGTACCTTCGTCCGTCTCATTGTCCTTATCTGCCGTATTTTCGAGTGGTCCAGCTTTGTTCATGCTGGGTTCTTCGGATGGCTCTCTTTCGGCTGAATTCTTGTCATTGACAGTGACACCTTCGAGTTGGGCCGCTAGATCATCCAGATCATCGCTTTCAGTCTTCTTTTCTGTTCTAGCGTCCTCGGGCTTATCAGAATTCTGAGACTGCTTCTTCTTGTTCTTGCTCTTGCTCTTGCTCTTCTTCTTGCCTTTGGGTTTCACATTCGACTTCTGTTCTTCATCCTCTTCATCTTCAAATGCGCCCTCGAGTAAAGCCTTGATATTCTCATTCGCCTTGGCCGAGTCAACGTATCCGTGCACGTCCATGGAACCAAAACTCGCCGCTTGGGTGTTGCGTTGAGGAGATGAACGACTTTCGTCTTTTGTGAAATCAATGAAAGCCTGGAGATTCTTCGATGCGTTCGAGGGTGCTGATGGTTTTGCAGTAAACAGCTGGCGAGGAGCTCGGGGAGTGGACCAGGTCACATTCTCCGGGCGTTTTATTGGAGTCGCGCCCGGGGGAAGTGCAGATCGGTGTTCATTGTATGCGGACGGCCTCACGGGCTTGAAGGGGTCGAAAGGTTGACGGCTCGCTGATGGCGCAACTGTCGGAGCACTTGGTCCCGCCGGAGGTCGGTAGCTTTGCGGAGCTCCATGCTGGCGAGAAGGGTGCGGGTACTGGGGTCGATGGCTCTGCGGGGCTCCCTGTTGATGGCCAGGTTGCAAATGCTGCGGCCGGTTGGCAGCGCGGTGATGCTCCGGTCGAGCCTGGTTGGGCTTGGGGATATTGAAGAGGTGGTTGGATCTGTACTGAGGCGGGCCAATTGGGGAGGGTTTGCCAAATTCT
Organism: Penicillium hispanicum; assembly: GCF_028827665.1. Lineage (NCBI taxonomy): Eukaryota > Fungi > Ascomycota > Eurotiomycetes > Eurotiales > Aspergillaceae > Penicillium > Penicillium hispanicum. Next base: position 2,964,931 of record NW_026623193.1, read on the forward strand.
GGTTGTTGAGAAATCGAGGGTCGAGGCTGTTCATTTAGACGCCCCGGAGTGAGGGGCTCTTTCGGAGCATTGCTCTCCCTGGCCATGGTTGCTGCTTGGGATGTTGGTCAAATCTTTCAGGCGAAGCACTGTGATTCCGAAGGGTGGCAGTCCCTCGTGGCCACAATGAATAGAATTAGTTGAAAAGGTGTGAGTGGTTCTCTCTTTTCTGGGATTTCGATCACGTCGTGTGGGAAAAAGTGGCTAATGACGGCGTCAAGATGTTAGCTTTGCATGAAATCAATGACTTTCGATCTCTTCGCAGGTGGCAGAGTTCGCAGTCTCGGTCGTTATGGTCACTTGGGGCAAGAAAATAAACGGCACAGGGGCATTCAATAACTTCAGCTCACCTCAGATCAACACATCCCGATCGAAAGTGCTGAGAGCGGGGGAAGTTGAGGAAGAAACACGGATCGCCGTTATCGATATCGATTTGTTTTGGCGGCGGCGGGCGGATTCCCCAGCAACGCCGGCGCCTCAGGCTACACTTCACTTATTTACCGACTCTTGACGCGTTCTGTAGCCGACGGCTTCGCTAGGTACGCGACGCATGTTTTTACTCATAGGATCTCCGTTCCATATTTACCGTGTATTTGATTTATTTAGGAAGTCATTTGCCTAGTAAACCGGAACCAGATATTGACCATTCCGCCTACATACTGAATAATTGAAATATGTATCTGTTACGACTCAGTGCCCGGGCGCACTTAGCCAACAGGCCAAAAGACCAAATATGCTAGAACTCTATGTTCTAGCATGCCCAGGACCGATATAAGTAGCGCGCATCGTTAGGCTTAGGTGAACCACGCCTAAGTCCTAACAGTATCCAGCCGTCAGCCTGGGAACATCCATGGATGTCTCGCGTGAGCAAGAACGACAACAAAAAAAGAAGAAACAGAAGTCATCGCAATATCCCGTCAAGCTTCAGGAAATGAGGTGTTCCATAACACAATTTAATTTACCCGAGGGAAGAACCGTCTCAATATCAAATCTCCCCAATGACACTCTTCAAGATCTCCGGGACAATAACACCAGCATCACCCTGGAAAAACCAGTCCCCTGCTTCCAGCCCACTTTGACGGTTTCGATGTGGAATATCACTCGGATCCATGTTGATCACTGCGACTCGAGCACCACGATCACGAGCCGTGTCGACATATCCCGCAGCAGGGTACACGCTGGAGCTCGTACCAATCACCAGGATGAGATCAACGGGCGCAGCCTCAATCCACTTGTCAACCGCCTTAATGGTATCTGATGGAAGGGGCTCACCGAACCAGACCACGCCGGGCCGCAGCAGACCATTGCATTTGGGACAGTGGGGTAGATCATCAGGAGTAAGCTGCGGGATCGGGTTGCTCGCATCCGAGATATCAACTTCGTTCCCCTTCTCGAGCCTCTGCGCTGTATAGCTCTGTCCTAATGCTTGCTGTAACGATCTGGATGCCGCCTCACCAGTCTTGTTTGTCGCGGAGGGGGATGGGTCGAACACTTTCTGTGGGATGTCTAGGGCAGGTACGATAGGATCGGTAAAGTCATTCTTTCGGATATAGTCGCAATAGAAAGACGTGCATTTGATGTCAAAAAGATTGCCATGAAGCAAATACAACTGCCCAATTGGGTGCATTGCTCGCTGAGATAGACCTAAACATGACGATCTTAGCATGCCGTACTCCCCGCAGCGAAAACAATAGTTGGGTCAAATAGTAAAGACACCGGATATATACCGTCGACGTTCTGAGATAACGTGATGAAGTCCTTGTTATTCCGCGAGAGCTCTGCTAAAGCGTAATGTGCTCTGTTTGGCTCTGCCTGGAGAGCCATGTGGCGGCGATAACTGTAGAACTGCCAGACTAGCCCCGGATTATTATCAAAAGCCTCTGGAGTTGCCAGAGAAGTAGCATCATATGAGCGCCAGAGCCCTCCAGTGCCTCGGAAAGTGGGCAGGCCTGAGGATGCGGAGATGCCGGCTCCCAGAAGGGCAAGGATACGCCGGCAACCCTTCAAGTACTCAGAAAACGACTGAAGGTCCGCAGGAGGGATCCCCGCAAGGGTGGTCTGCTTGAATGCTGAAGCCATGGTGCCCAAGGGAATGGAGTTATCGATGAAAGATGAGGCACCGGCGCCTTTACTTCCAAGCTAAAGTTCTTGCTGGAGGGACGTGGGGCTGTGGGGGTAGAGAGCGCCGATCAACGAGCCGCGCCTTGGCAGCCTTGCGCAGTGGCCTGACTCTTTGCTCCTGATGTATTTCTCACGACTCACGGCTGTCAATATCATCCCTTCATCGTGATTCCATCCAAGCCTATGTTCCACACCCTAGCCACCGAGAGAAAGAAGTATCCCCCCCCCCCCCCCCAACATCAATCGCGGAGCTAGACCAACCCGCGCTGTACAAGCCCGACGTTGGAGTGATGTACGCGCGAGATTTCCCCAAACCTCTACCTGAAGAGAGGCCTCGATCTCTCACTCCATCCCCCAGCAATGGAATAACTGGGACGAAGCCTCAAACTAGCGGCTGGTTCAAGCTTCCTACATTCCAGTCAAAACATATCATCCAAAGCACGTCTGCGCAGCAACAGTCCCCACTGTTTCGACTACCTCTAGAGCTGCGGCTCCTGATATGGGTGCTTTTTCTCTGCGAACGTCAGATCCACATAGTCCGAGTCAACCGGCATGGCTCAAAGAGCCGGCGAGGACGACTAGTAGGCATCAAGTGTGGACAGGAGCTGGCGTCGGGAAGGGACAGTACCGGGTCCTTTTGTTGCCATCGATGCTGGGGAATGTGCCCGACTAGAAGTGAAGGATGTGTCAAGGGAATTCCTGTTGAACCGCGCTGGTATCGAGGTCAGAGGCCATTCTCTGATGCCGAAGAAGTCAATTTTGTGGCTTTGCTCCGGACGTGTCGCTTAATGTGAGTATCAGTCGGATTAACCCCGTGAGCACCTTACTCGCCATGGCTCTCTGCTGACCGCTGCTTAGATACTTAGAAGCGGTCAATCTGATTTATGAAAGAAATACGTTTTCCTTTGATCATGTTGATAGTATACTTGGCCTATCAAGGACTATCTTGCCGAAACGCCTGAATTTGATACGCTCCGTGCGATTTAGGTGGCACTTCCCTAGCAAGCTCTATCAGAAGAGGAGGGATCATGCACCCGGCGATCCTGCCAGCCATGACGCATGGGCTTCAGCCTGTCGGGTTCTTGCTGGCCCGTCGAATCTAGAGGAACTGATTATCCATCTTCATCCGCGGAGGATCATCATGGCCGATGAAACGATGGAGTTACTTACTCCATTGCTTTGTATTGAGCGACCCAAGAACTTCGTAGTATATCGGCGTGCCTTCTAATATATCAATCCGAGAGGAGACGTGCCCATCTTCCCCAACCAGGCTTATAAGCTTATTGCAGGCAACGAAGGGGATTGTGACGAATGGGGTCTTCAATGTCCATGAGCTAGACAGAACAGAATGTTTTTCATTTATACACGTAGGATTCCACCTCAATCAGACATGGAAAGAAGAATAAGAGTGAACTCGAAGTGCCCTATAGATATAACATATGCACTACCTCTATATGGAGGATCTCTTCTGTCGGGTCGCGTCTTTCCTACCTAAGCTTCCGCGGCCTTGGGCGCTCAGGTCAGGTCCATTGAGTGAATGTCAGTCCAGGCACAGACTCAGTGAGTGAGACTCGATAAAATAAGTGTGTCTGTTCCAAAGTGCACTGGACCTGTTTGGATCCAATACATACAAAAGACACTATATAAGGGATAGGAGGACTGGTGAGGTCCGAAGCACTGAGGCCCGACCCCGCCAGTCCTCGGCGTACGTAAGCCATGTGCCAATCTCCAGCTCTTCAGGGATGGCTTGGAATCTTCAAGGTTGACATCTCCCGACAGAAACAGACATCCTAATGACCTTCCGGGATAACAAGACCCCCATCCCCTGCTTCTTCCGACGGCCCTTTTCCCAAGCATAAAGAACATCCTTGTATCTCACTGGATTTCCTGCGAGCCGATTGAACAAGAGGCAGATATGCAGATTGGAATGTGCCCTGACGATTTGGCCTGGGAACAAGCCGAGGAAACGTCTGACAAATGGCTTGCGCAATTCCTCGAACTTGACGTCTTGAGACCGATCGCAGACTTTATCCTCAGTCACAACAGAGGCGTTGCTACCGAGTTTGCCATACTCAGAAAGGGCTCTTATAACATCTCCTTGCGGTTAAAGTACCGAAATGGTGCTACCGTGATCCGGTTGTCACAGCCTGGTGCTGTTCTTATTCCTGAGGAGAAAGTCGTGAATGAGGTTGCTATGATGCGATTTCTCACGGACCAGACATCGATACCTATTCCTTTCGTTCTTTGCTCAGGCACAAAAAAGCAAAGTCCCCTCGAACTCAGCCCATTTATAATCATGGATTATATCGAACATGAATCAAAAATGTACGATGCTCTCAATATACCCGGCTGTCCGAAAGAGGAACGTGGTATTTTGGATCCGGATATCGACGAAGACAGGCTTGAATTATTATATGGACAGCTAGCGGGAGTTCTGCTTCAGCTCTATATACCCTCCTTGCCTCTCATAGGATCTCTCACCCAGATCGATGACTTTACTTGGGAAGTAGCCCGCCGGCCTTTGTCAATGAACATGAATGAACTTGTTCGACTAGGAGGTTTGCCACGGTCAAAACTACCTAGTCTATCTACCACGTTCAACACCTCCTCGTCATATATTGAAGCACTCGCGGAACTCAATATCGAGCATTTGGTCCATCAAAGAAACGACTCCGTTGAGTCTGCGGATGACTGTCGGCGAAAATTCGTGGCTCGGCAGCTTTTCCGTAAGCTCGCCAGGGACAAAAGACTCACCAACCCATTACTCGAGAAGGGGCCTTTTAAAATCTGGTGTGATGATTTACGGCCGGCCAATGTGCTACTCAATGAGAATATGCAAATTGCTGGCGTGGTAGATTGGGAGTTCACATACGCAGCCCCTGCTGAATTCTCCCATGCGCCGCCTTGGTGGCTGCTCATTGAAAAGCCTGAGCTCTGGCCAAAGGGTATCGAGGACTGGACAAGAGTATTTGATTATCGTCTGAAGACGTTCCTCAAGGCGCTGAGGGTTTCTGAAGATACTGCAATTCAACATGGTCGATTGGGAGAAGACCAGCGACTCTCCAAACCTATGCATGAGAGCTGGGAGAGTGGGGATTTTTGGATAATGTATGCAGCGTTGCACAGCTTTGCCTTTGATGGAATCTACTGGCACAAGATCGACCCACGATTTTTTGGACCTGCCGAGAGCCCCGAACAAGCGTGGAAAGAGAGACTCGAGCTGTTGGAGGAGAAGGAGAAGGACGAGATGGAAACACTGGTGGCTCGAAAAATGAAAGAGATGGATACCAGGATTCTGGCGTGGGACCCGGATGAGTATACCATGGCTTTCCATCAGCAATTGAAGAGCCGGGAGGGACAGGCAAATCAATGAGATCAATCTGAAGAGTGGCAGAGGGAATCCGATTTGTAGGTAGCTATATGTATAGCAAGGCATACTTTGGGGCCGAGTCGATAGAAACCCGCGGTGATTGGCCCACACCGCCCGCAACCTCGCGATCAACCAAGAGCGCCAGTTATCAATCACGGTTGCGCTCGGTGATTTTGACCACCATTCCAGCATGGCGACGTGCAGAACGCTCGTCCGACAATGCGCTCTGCAGATGCGCACTTCACCTCGCCTTGTCATTCATCCGTCTCCGCAATGCCTTGTTCGCAACCGAATCTCTCTTCGGAGGTCGTACGCTAGCTCCGTCGCCGCCGCGGAGTTCAAGTTCGGCCAGCCGCTGCACGAAACACATCCTCACCTCCTCAGCCCAGGCGAGCGTATGTGGAAAAGACAATATGTGTGTTGGACAACGGATTTAGTTATACTGACGTCTTATGACTAGTTACCCCCGGAATCACTGCGCTAGAATATGCCCACCGTCGATCGCGACTTGCCAACAAGCTTCCCAAGGGTGCCGTCGCCGTGCTAGCCGCTTCCGAGGTCAAATATCGTGCTCCAGGGATCTTCAACGAGTACCGTCAAGACTCGAATTTCTTTTATTTGACAGGTACGTCACCGTGTTGCAGAAATGCCGTGGATCTTGACTGATTCTTTCTTTTCTTGAACGAACAGGATTCAACGAACCGAATGCGTTGGCTGTCATTGCGAACGATGGCTCTGGTGATAACCACGTCTTTCATCTTTATGTCCGCGAGAAGGATCCCAGAGCCGAACTCTGGGATGGGGCCCGGTCTGGCACTCAAGCTGCCTTGGACGTCTTCAACGCGGATGAAGTATGTGAAACTTGCTCCGAGATAAACGAAACACAACCTGACTGATTGACTCTCAGACTGGCAACATCGAACGCATCGGAGATATTCTACCCAGTATCATTACCGGAGCCTCGGAGATTTATTCAGATATCCCCGCTTTTGACGGAGGGAGATCATCGCTGCATCGATATCTCTATGGACCGACCGTTGCGTCAGAGAAGCTGAAGAAGCTTGTTGATTACCGCCAGGTTAAACCGTTGAAGCCATTGCTCAATGAGATGCGAGCTTTTAAGAGCGAGAACGAGGTAGTACATTTGCGTCGGCTGGGACAGGCCTCCGGCAGAGCCTTTACCGAGTCGATGCGGAAGACCTTTAGCATGGAAAAAGATCTCTGCTCCTTTCTGGAGTATCAGTTCAAAATGAACGGTGCCGATACCAGCGCTTTTGTGCCTGTTGTAGCAGGTGGCCAGGTAAGCCATGAGTCTTGTTCTTTGGACATGATAGAAACTGACCAGAACAGAATGCCTTGAGCATTCATTATACTCGGAACGATGATGCTCTGAAGTGAGTGTAAACCTTTGAGAGTTACCGGGTGCCTAGACTTATGATCCTGAACAGAGACGGTGACCTAGTCCTTGTGGATGGCGGGGGTGTAAGTCTTTCTGCGTCTTGAAAGGGCTCGGTTCAAAGCTGACTGAGTTCCAGGAGCTTGGAGGTTATATATCCGATATCACTAGGACTTGGCCAGTCAACGGCAAATTCTCAGGGCCTCAACGAGACCTATACAGCGCCGTCCTCAATGTGCACCGGACTTGTCTCTCTCTCTGCCGCGAGAGCTCAAAGCTCTCCCTGGACAAATTGCACGGGATCGCTGAGAACAGTTTGAAGGATCAACTCAAACAGCTAGGCTTTGACCTCTCTGGAAGTGTACGAATTGTAGCTGAATCTGGCTGTGTCGCGTGTTATAGCTAACTCCAATCAGGCTATGAATGTCCTTTTCCCCCATCATCTTGGCCACTACATCGGCCTTGACGTTCATGACTGCCCTGGATACTCGAGAGGACATGAGCTGAAGGCAGGCCAATGTATCACTATTGAACCGTGCGCATCTTATACCCCACCCTCTCGTCCCACCATAAGCTGATCGAGTTTAGTGGTATCTACGTTCCCGATGATGATCGCTGGCCGGCACACTTCCGTGGTATTGGAATTCGCATCGAAGACAGTGTATGCGTAGGAGATGAACATCCGATCGTCTTGACCCCCGAGGCTGTCAAGGAGGTAAGTTGAATGCGAGGTGTTATTGCCGTATGCGTGATGCTGATTGCTTTATCTAGGTTGAGGATATCGAGGCTTTGCGTAATTGAACAGCCCTGCAGATGTATACTAAATGTCAAATACCCTCACAATTCTATGTACAATACACTTGATTTTATATCAAAATCTTTGCACCGTTGTGGATAGCGTGTTTTCATGGGGTCTGGGACTTGTTTAGTGGCCGATTCATGGTGGCTGGCCTGGACATCGTAACTCCCTTTGCATATCTCGAGAGAAATTTTACCCCCAGAATCGAATTCTCTGAATTTAAAGTGAGCAATTTCAATCAAGAAGGAGAAAAGGACGCCCATCTGGCACGTCGCGCCCATCGGAGGAATGTACTGTTGATGTTCATGCTTCGCGCGACGCCGTTGGTTGTCCGGCGCACGCTCAAAACAAACGGAGCAGGGCTCCACCACACGACTTTGCCTTCGCCCTTCAACCTCTCCTTTCCCTACCCCCTCTTCTATCTCTCTCTTCCCCTTCCCCAGGAGAGTGTCGACCGTTTCGATATCTGAAGAGTACCTCGATTGTCTTTTGTGTTATCATGTTCACGCTATAACCTCACTCGAGCTCTCCAAGACGTGTAGCACGTCGCGTGCTCGACCTCCAATACCCCTCCACTGTTGTTCTTCTCCCATACACCTAAGCTCTCGACGCGTTCAGCCCTGACAGACAGCTCCCACATGGCCGCTGTATTCATCCCACCGTCACCCCAGACCTCCCTGAACATGTCGACTCGTCGCCCTCTTGCCAACGTGCCGAATGCAACCAATTCCCCCCACAGGGCCGGGCTCGTGCCGGCCAAACGAGTTCGGTCCAACCAGATGGAGATTCCTTATGGCCAGCCACCGCCAAAGAAGCAGGTGATGGATATGGTGGAGCAGGATTCTCGATCCCCGACGCGAAGCAAGTCAAATCTTTACCACGGCACCGAGTCGAAACTCTTTGCACGACGGTCCAACAATACCAACCCCAGCGCGTTTGAGAAGAAGCTGTTTGCTGCCCGAGAAAAAGAACGCCAGCCACAGTTGAAGACGGTCAAGGGCGAGAAGCCGTCGACAGATACTTTGGATACTATTCGCCAATGGCAACGGCATTACCGCAAGGCGTTCCCGCAATTCGTGTTCTACTTCGATAGCATACCAGAGGATGTTCGCCGAAAATTCTCTCGCCAAGTCGTGGCTCTTGGAGCTGTAAGTGTGATCGAGGCCTCCATGTGTTTTGTTTTCGCGTTGGGTATTGTGACTTGCAACGCGCTCGGAGGCATCGTAACTTTCAATATCATTTGAAGCTTGCTAACCAAATGAAATTCAGCGGGAGGAAAAGTTCTTTTCTCGTCTAGTGACCCACGTTGTGACATCGCGATCTATTCCGCCCGAGACTGCTGCGACGAGTCCGACCGAACCGGAGGCCGCAGATGGTGCCAATGGTGACGCTCATATGCAAACAGTCAACCCTTCGCTGCTGGAGAAGAACACGGATACTCATCCGCACACATCGCTGAAAAATGACACCCGGCGTGAGCAAGGGAACATGGATGTCCTGCAACGAGCCCGACAAATGGGAATGAAGATATGGGCGTTGGAGAAGCTGCAGCGTATGATAACCACAATCAATGACAACGACATCGGTGGCCAGAATGATGCCGCTTCGCGAAGCAAGACGGCGGGTGGAAGCGTCGCACAGGGCAAGGGTGACAACGATCTCTCGCGTGTTCTTCGACAAGAACTGTTGAATGGACCTTCGGATCGGGACCCATTGTCATCAATGGAAATGATCTTATTCAAGGGTCCCTTCATCTACATCCACGATATGAACGAGAAGACAAAACCGGTTATGGTGCGGGAGTATTCTCGGGTTGCCCGGCGCCAGGATGGCACTTGGCCACAGTTCAGAAGTGCACCCTTGGGCAAATGTCCTTTCATCGACGAGCCACCTAGCAGGAAGGAGTATGACCGTCACCGAATGCGTCAAGTCCAGAAGGAAAAGAAGGCTTCTGTGCAGAAGGTCGATGAATCTCGCACCAAACCATCCACAGCAGCTTCTACTGAACGGTCTGTTGGCACCAAGGTCGTCGCAGAACTCTCCAAGGCCAAGCGGTTGGAGGAACAGCAGCCTCCCATGCAGCCGGATATGCCAGCCAAGCTAATGCTTGAAGAAAGTCAAGAAAGAAAAAGCTCAGAGAGCTTCATCCCGCCACATTTCCCCCGTACTGGTCCTTTTTACACCGGTCGTGAGCCTGCGGCATCTGGCGTGCAACCGTCCAATGTCACGTCCGCCATCCGCTCTCAGATGATATCCTCTACTGCCGCCGCACCGGGCGCAAAAGCAGGCCTGAGTAAGGAAATGCATGGGCTGAAAAGAAAGGTTCTTGAGAAGGGAACTGGCAGCATTGCCCCTGGAACAATGGCTGCTCCACAGCGCCCCAGCAATGGGCCTACTGCGCATCCAAACAACCACTCCAGATCAGCCGCCCCTGAGAGACATGGTCATGCACATGAAGAGGACGGAAACCAATCGGAAGGAGCAGGCACAAAGCGTCGTCGAGATGATCGTCGGGATCCCCAGCCGAAGAAGGCTGAGCGTCGGAGAGATCCGAAGCCTGGCTACTGTGAGAACTGCAGGGATAAGTTCGACGATTTCGAAGAGGTTTGTTCCTCTTCTCACCTTCGATGTTGATATTCAATCGTACTAATTGACATCTCTTAGCACACACTGACTCGAAAACACCGCCGATTTGCCCAAAACTCGTCTAACTGGGCTGAACTCGACGCCTTGCTATTCGAAATTCAACGACCACTCAAGGAAGAATATGAGTTTGACGAGTGATCTGTGTTGACGTTACTCGACGTTGCCGATAACCGAGATTCACTTTGGAATTCGTACCTTGTCTCATGTCGACCTTTTTGCATTCTACTGCCTGTCGGAACTCTTTCTCCTTTTCGTCCTAACGGCGTGCTTTCGGACCATGTTTCGCTTCATTTTCCCTTTCTCAATAATCATGCCATTGGAATTTCGATACACATTGGCTCAAATACCCATACCCTCGGCATCGACACATCGGCATAATGTGGAGTTCCTCTTTTCATCTCGCATCAGCATTACGTGCAACCGACGGCTTCCTGTCTGATATTTGCAGCATGATTTTGACCTCTTGGTTGGGGTTGTCCGCTCGTTCCCGTTCCGCCTTGTTCTCTTCGCTCCATTTCTCTCTTGTATTTCTATTCACCTTTGCATCAGCATACAGGCATTTCATAAGGACCTCATTCTTCTTTCCGACGGCCCAGTGCTCGAACTTTTCCTACTCGCTCCTTGATGAACCTATCCATCAAAGATGAGATGTTGTGACATGTGGTATGCCAATGGTACCCCATGTTTTTGGGGGCTCGGTGGAGTAGGACATGGTGGCGGAGAGCCTCGCATTGCATTGCATTGCATCATGTTACATGGTCTCATCTGTCAATGTAGCTTACGGGCCTAATTGTTCGTTCATCTACATTTCCTTTTCATCTGGTCTCTTCATTTCGTGGCGGATTTGTCTTTAAGTGGGCAGCCAAGCCCGGCGGAGGTGGCAGTCTCTTGAGTTTTTGTTCGTACAGCTCGATCAAATCGATTATGGATTGCCTTGAACTTGCATTGGACTTCTGTCTCACAGTATATGGCCATCTAGGAACGATTCATCCTTGACCGTACTCGGCCGATCTCTCATTGCATGGGCAGCGATAGAACTGCCACAGACCGCTGCTTACTGTGGTCAACAATATTCTTCCGAGCGTCCCAGCCACTCGGCGTCGCAAATGCAACCACGATTCCGATGAGCATCTTGCCCTCAGGCGCCGTGAAATTTTGCCATGATCTCTCGCTTCGATTGTCTTCACCCCAGTACACCTCTCGGCCGCGGTTGGTGATCAACTTGAGAGCTTTGGCCGTGCCCTCCTGCGCAATAGCCACTGTCGAGATCATTTCCCCGCCTGCGCCGTCTATATCCAAGTGGACGCAATGAGCAGCCTGCCAGTCAGATCCGTCTTTCTCGGACTTGATACCGATTCCCCGGCCTGGCAACGCCGAATCGGGACTATACTCAGCTCGTACACCGCAGAGACTGTGGATGGACCGCACATGGCGTTTGCCATTCCCATCCCATCCAGCTGATTTGCCGCCCTCCACCACGTAGCCCGTCAGTCGGCGCAGGGAGCGGGCCTCGGCGGCATCTTGTGCCCAAACCAGCGGGTCGTATGCGACTAAATCTTCGGGTACATAGGACGAATTGGTGCTCTTCGGCAGCCGGATGTGTAGATCGGGCAATTCCCAGATTGGAACTCTTGCCGTGAACAGGTCACTGCAGTCATTCGTCCAGGGGATAGACTCGGCTATTGATGGACGCGGGACATCATCGGCCATTCCCTCGGGCATATACATGTAGTTGTCGGCGGGAGGCCGGGGCGTCTGGAGAAGACCCAGGCGAAGAATTCGGTCGACTGGTCGCGTCGGCGGGGGCGGCTGGCCTTTGATCGCGTCTCCTGTGTAGATATCCACTGTGCCGACGTTTCCCATTATTCCCACAACGGTCATGCCGTCTGTTGCGAGTAGCGGCCGCTTGACATTCCGAGGATCGACGTTGCCGAAGCTGGTCTTGCTACCTGAGCGTAGAAGGACCGTGATACCTGCCACGCAGGTGTTGAGCCTTGCGGTCATCCACCATCCAACGGGGAATTGAATATCTGTGTATACCAGTTCTGGGTAGTGAAGAATGAAACCATGAATCCAGTCTCCGCTGTCGAGCTGCATAGACGACGTTGTTACTCCGTCGTGACGGTCATCTAAGCCAAAGAGCCTGGGCCCTGGGGTACTGCCACCGTCCATCACAACCGCCAGCCCGACAAGACTTCCCTCAGCGTTCCAGTGCATCTTCAAAGTACAGCCACTTTCTCTTGCCGGGACTTCTGTCCATGACTGCACCCAGAATGTCCGCTCGGTGCGAACCTTTGCTGGCTCGGGGAAACTGACCACAGGCATGTCCACGCAGACGGCGTGCTCGCGGATTTGGGCCTCATCTCCTTCACTTAAGAGCGGAACTTGTCGCTGTTGCTCAGCGAGATATGGATCCGCGAGCTGGGAACACACGTCCCAGATGCGACGGCGGTTGGCCACGCCCATAAAGGGTCCGGTGATGCCACAGCGGGGAGTGGTGATACGGTTCGCCCAGGCAAAGAAGTGCCACGGCGACCTGCTGTGAACTCCCACGGCGCGATTAGTGTCGTCACTATCGTCGGGGATCATTAAGGTTGGCAACAAGGCATGTAATTCGAAAAACCACGGCATACTCTCCTTGAATTTTTGCAACCAGAAGGAAATATTTTGACTGAGAGCTCGGTAGACGTGAGGCGAAGCCTTGAGTAGATCAAGGAGAGAAGAAGGCTGGAGCGTAGAGACGACGTGCAACAGCATTTCAAAGGGAAGCCGGGCAAATGGATCATGCTGCTGGCTTTGCTGGGCGATGGGAGGGATAGTTTCCCTCGTAGATAAGGGCCGGTGGATTATTTGATGCCACGCATCAAGAATCATGCCATCAACGAGTTTGTTATGTTGGAGAGGATCTGCCACGAAGAATTCTTCGCCTGGTCGAGCCTCCCAGAACTGTTCGCCAGGAGGGACGGGATCTCCATATGAAATGCTTAGGCAGGATGAATAATCCTCGGCGTGTTCACTCATGACGTTGTAGAGCAGGTCTTTGTCGAGATCCAGAGCCTCGAAGCTCTGCTCCCAGCCATCACCAGAACGACTGGCTTTGATACTGGAGCCGCCCTTGTAGGCCACCTGTTGGAAAAACAGATTAAAACAGTGAGGATGAAACGGGTATGCGAAGTCGGTTCGTTCAGTGGACCAATAGGCAGAGATGAAATCCGTCACACCATCCTGGGCATTTGGGTCGTTGCCAGGGTCGACCTCAATCCCTCCGTAGTCGCCAGCGGTGCCGATACCTGAGAGATATCCTTTGACGAGACCAGGAGCATTAAGATTCATACCCAAACACTGGAGGTCATGAGTCCATGCTGCATCCGCTTCGCTGATGATTTCTGGGTCGTAACTGTAGTCCTCCTCGTAGCTCAATAACGACTCTGCGTCGTCTTCGTTCTCGTCTCCGTTGTCGTCGCTATGCTCGTCAATAAAATTTTGATCTTGGTCTTGATCGGTGGTCGCAATCAAATTGCCACCAGGAATGGGGTCACCAGTGGCTGGTCGTTCTGCATTCTCGCGCGCTCGTTGTCGTCTGTAGAAGCGGGCTGTGCGCGGTTTCCGGGAGATTGAATGCTGCCCATAGAAAGTCGAGCCACAGAGGGCACAGTAAAAATCCCAGGAGCCCATTTCACTTTTCGAACCCTCTGTAGAGAAGAGATGTGGGCGAAGGTTGCGATCGGAGGTGCGGAGGAAGTGATTTAAGATAGATGGATTGTTGACTTAGTGTATTTTACAGGATCTCAGGCAACAGCACGGCCCGTCCTAGTTGGCCCCATGTCTGCCTTGAGAGAATTGATGATCATCTGTCTTTTATTAATAACTCCTAACTTACCTGTTTGGTTATATTCTGTTGGATTATTGTTGACATTTTGCGGAGCCTCATTGCTGAATAGCATCTATACGCGTCCCCCGTGGCGAACGCTTTGGTTTCGCATTCACAGGGCTCTGCTACTGCCAAATACCTAGTACATTGTCTTGATGCGAGAATTGGATTCGCAACTCTTTCGAATATCGCGTTAGCTTGCAAATACCGGTCAAATCCTGACATGAATAGCAGTCTGACGAAGTTTGATCGTAATTATTATACTATTTAAGATTTGCACTTCTTGTGCGCACAAGGACACCAAACTTAATTCAATCGGGGCACGGCATAGTATCTATTTCTCGAGACCTGGCACAGTACATGGGGTATACTGAATGGCACAAGCATAGCAAGAATGATCTATATGAAAGCTTCCGAGCATTCCAAAGAGATGATCAAGGGCACAGATTCGAAATTATCTAATCTTTGTATAGATAATATCAGGGCTTCTGGCCAATCGAGTTCGGCACCCCTGTAACCCGACTTCTGTGCTGAACAAAGAGCTGCAAAGTTTTTTGATGGATCAGGATACAACCCGCCATTTGCGCCCAATCTGCCAATTTAGGGACCATGCAATGAACCATTTAAACCATCCACGGAATGGGTAAACTAATGCGAGGTCCACATCTCTCCCAACAATTCCTCCAACCTCGCGCTGCTTGCTCTATATCGACGGCCCCGCACTAACCTAAAGAAGCAAGTGCCTCGGCTCCACAATAAGAAGGCGGTCAAGCCAATACTGTACATCGAGAGTGACGAGCTGCGATCTAAGCTGTAGCAACAATAGTCAAGGTAAAAATCATCGAGCAGTAGAGGCGCCTAAGGAAAAAGCAAATTTGTCCTGCACGAAGTTCTGCAGCGAGAGATGCGGGGAGATGCAAGGGGGCCGAATGGAATCACTCGAATCCCTCTGCACCGCAAGCAACCGAGCTCCGAGCTTCCGTGTTGACCTCACTTTTTTTTCTCCGGCGATGCTCCCGTCTACGCCGCATAACCAAGCACGTACGCCCGGACAAATGGAGACTTGAAGTGTTATAACAGATGCTGCTGCCGTTCCATCTTGATCGATCTGGCAGGTTTTCTTTCTTTGTTTACCGCACGTGTCGAGTTGTTTCGGGTTGAGATTCAGTGAGGTCATTGCCGCGACATTGTGAACGCCGCCGGATTTACCACCACCACAACATACGACCAACACGAACCGTATAGTGATACTTGGTGGAGGCTTTGCAGTGTACAAAGGTGTCCAATACCGGCGATTGATTGGTGTATATCGCACCGTCCTGCTGTGCCACCCGGTGGTCCTCTTTCGAATAGTCGCCATGGCTGCACCCCAATCCACTATGCGCTCTCTACCGCGCGCGCTCTCGACGATGCCATGCAATATCCAGCGGCGCGCTCTCTGTTGCCATCCCCAGATACCCCGTTTCAGCTCCCGTCCGTCGGCTCTTGCCATCGCTCCACGCTCGCTGCTTCCTCTCTCTCAGAACCGATCCAGCTCCTACTCCTCACCAACTCCAGCCCCCAATGCGCGCAAGAAGGTTACCCTCCAAACACTGCGAAGCATGTATAAGAAGGGGGAACCGATAGCCATGCTCACTGCCCACGACTTTCCCAGTGCACACGCAGCCGATGCCGCTGGCATCGACGTCGTATTAGTCGGAGACAGTCTAGGAATGGTGGCAATGGGGCTGGAGAACACAACAGAGGTCGTCATGGAGGAGATGTTGCTGCATTGCCGGAGTGTAGCGCGCGGCACGCAGAGTGCCTTCATCGTATGTTGTCGGCCCCACCATAAAAGCCCTTGCAAATGTTGACAAACGTGTAGGTAGGAGATCTGCCTATGGGGTCGTATGAGGTAGGCCCGGAGCAAGCCTTGGCATCATCGATCCGCCTTGTGAAAGAAGGCCGTGTGCATGGGGTGAAGATCGAAGGTGGCGAGGAATTGGGTCCGACCATAAAACGTATCACCCAGGCGGGCATCCCAGTGGTGGGCCATGTAGGCCTTACGCCCCAACGACAGAATGCACTCGGTGGCTTCCGCGTGCAAGGGAAGACCTCGACGAGCGCGTCAAAGCTGCTACGCGATGCCATGGTCATGCAAGAGGCCGGGGTGTTCATGTTTGTTCTTGAAGCGATGCCGCCCGAGGTCGCAACCCTCATCACACAGAAGCTCACGGTCCCGACAATCGGCATCGGCGCCGGCAATGGCTGCTCGGGCCAGGTCCTCGTCCAGGTAGACATGACTGGCAACTTCCAGCCTGGCCGGTTCGTGCCCAAATTCGTCAAGAAGTATGCTGATGTCTGGGGCGAAGCCACGCGGGGTATCGCTCAGTACCGCGACGAAGTTAAGAGCCGTGCGTTCCCTTCCCCAGAGTACACTTACCCCATCTCAAAGGAGGAGCTTGAAAAGTTCGAAAGGACGGTCGACGAAATCAATCACAAATAAGGATGTGTATAGTGATTTTTGGACCATCAACTACATGTGATTTGTATCGATCATCAGCTGTACATATTGTCATCATTAGTTCGTTCTGGGTGGCGAGCAGCCATGGGCGCTTGCTCAGCCGAATGCTGGCGTCATTGAATAAGCGACAATCAATTGATCATCTGTCTTGAAACACTGTCAAATCGATCAGCGATGATTGAAGGCATCTTGTGAGCAACGTAGAAAGACAAACCCGCCACAGTCCCCCAACGCCCTCGTCCAGGCCGGGCGCGAAGACGCTATTCACATAACAGAAAACCGAGTCCGTGTCTTTGCAATTCAGCTTCTTGCGAAGGAATTTCACGACAGTCTCGAACTTTTGCGACGCGCTAACCTTGAATACTCTGTTCTTCAGGATTGGGGCGGATGGCAGCGGCTGGAATCGAACGGTGACTGGGACAGGGTCAGTCACTGGTGATCAGATGCAATAGAGAATGAATTCGATGGTGACTATAGATTAACAGGCTAGGGGATAGTGAATAGTTATAATATTTGCAGGTCCTTACCTTTGCCAGCATCGATGGCTTCCACGTCGGCCAGAGCCTGGTGAGCGTCGCGCGGCAACCCGGTCAGCATCACGGAGGCAGTCATATTCATCGGCAAATCGGCACCATGATCGTCATCAGGAATCGGAGCGTCGCTTGAGTTGGGAGATGCGGATTCCGATTGTCGTGTGTGGCGGCCTGAACTGGGACGATGACTGAGGTAGCTAGACGCGGGCGGGTTGGTGGGGGAGTTGCGCGCAGAGCGCTCCAAAGGCGATGATGGATTCATCGTGAACAGCTATTCGCATCGATCTGGAAGGGCCTCCGTAGCTCTAAGATCGATCTAGATCTGTCTGTGGGGATCAGATATGGTTGGGAAAGTCGGGAGAAGGAGGAGAGAAGTCCGACCATGGGCGTTTGCCCGACTCTCAATCCACCCGTGCGGCCGCCTGCAGCTTAATCTTTGCTACATATATCGCAGCCCATTCCATTTCAGAGATTATCCAAGGTATATACAGGATATCGAATAGATGGACAATAAGTGCACGGAGGAAATGGATTACACTAGTCGTTTCTCCCAAGTGGCCTTCTCAGTCGATGATTGCCATCGGTGATCGGAGTTGGAGATACTACATGCCACCGCGCACATTGTAGCAAATAAACCAATGCCCATGGCGACACCTGATACCACAGCTGAGTAGTCGACCTCAAAGAAGCCACTGATTAAGAGTGGAGGCCCTAACGCCCACCAGGCATCGCCCAGGGCCCGCTGCGCCCTGTCCCCAGAAGGCTGGTGCCAGGCGCGGATGAACAGGAACACCCCGAGAACGGGGAAGCCGACTAGAGCCCAGCGATTCAGAGTGCCGGCAGTAGAGGCCCGCCATTGTGCGATACAGTCTTCCCGGGCGGATTGGTAGAGAAAGGGGCCCGTAGCATCTCCGAAGACACGCCTGAAGCTCTCGTCCGTGTAGTCGAGAGTGGCCTGACGAAAGTCGACTCCGCGGCCCAACTGCCAGAGATCGGCAATCTGTTGGGCAAGGTTGGTGGTGGTGTCGTGTTTGAGAGTCAGAATCCGAACCAGATAGTCCCGAATCTGACTGGGACCCGCATTGGGAGGAGGAAACGAAGCCATGAGAGGCGCGGAAGGCAAATGGTCGAGTCGAGCATATTTGGCGTCTCTCCATCCATGGATCCGCGGCCTCGACGCTGAGTCATCCAGCCATTATCAGGTCAACTGCTCCCCTCTTCTCTTCTTTCCTCCACCTAACGTCGCTGGCGATTTGTCGTTTCATTCCTATCCGCTTTGCATCTGGCGTGACGCCTGTGGCTGCATCTATTTGGTCTCTCCGTCGGGTTCCAACGCCCTTCCCTTTCAGCCACCAGTCCCCCATTCATTTACTTCCCCGCTCCGATTTGGGGGGTAAATCGCTCGCCCGGTGACCTCATTCACGCCTTTGCACCCACCAGCTCCGCACCCAGCAGCGGCAACTTTCTGTCCTATAGATATCACAACTCAAGTCCCAAGCTTTCATATCCGCCAGCATGAGCAGCCCGAAACGCAGAATCGAGACTGATGTGAGTATCTTCCTACGCCTTGTAGATAAGCCACTGAGGTCCCCGCAGAAGCTAACGCGGAACTTTCGTTGGCATGTATAGGTCATGAAGTATGTCCTACAATGCATATTTCACCCCTGAAAGCTTTCACTGACTAATGGTTTATTAGGATGTATGCCCGCCGTTCCCCTCTCGCAATTTGCCCACTGCCTCCGACTGCCAATCGCTTGGCCTTGGTCTAAATACTTTGGTTTTTGGGATATAATATCTGACTATAGGCTCTAGGCTCATGAGTGATTATGAGGTGACTCTGGTCAATGACAACAGTACGGCTTTCCCGGTACACTGAACTTTTATGCCTTGTGTGCTAACTGACATCTAGTGTACGTGCCGATTGTTCCCGGACAAACCAGGAAGTATGTCTAATACATTGCCAGGCAAGAATTCTACGTCCGCTTCAAGGGGCCCGAAGAAAGTATGTATTTACGTGCCCATAGCGGGACACCATTGCGTCATACTAATCTTTGGTAGCACCATTTACCGGCGGACACTGGAAGATCCACGTTGAGCTGCCTGATCAGTACCCATACAAGAGTCCCAGTATCGGGTTTGTCAACCGGATTTTCCATCCGAACATCGACGAACTGTGAGTATTCAAGTTCTGGGTACACAGTGGCCTGGTCAACCGCGACAGCACTGACTTCAATGGTGCAGTTCGGGCTCCGTCTGCCTCGATGTGATCAATCAAACATGGTCACCCATGTACGACATGCTCAACATCTTCGAGGTTTTCCTCCCCCAGCTTCTCCGGTACCCCAATCCCTCCGATCCCCTAAACGGCGAGGCTGCAGCGTTGATGATGCGGGAACCTAAGGCCTACGAGGCAAAAGTGAAGGGTGTGTTGTCCTTTAATTGGAATTCTGGAGATGAGCTATTGACCATTGTGGACAGAGTATGTTGCCAAGTACGCCAGCAAGGAAGCTGTGGATGAAGCGGGCGAAGACACCGAGTCCGAAGACGAACTCAGCTCAGCGGGCAGCTATGAGTCGGGTGGCGAAGAACCTGCTGGAACAATGGACGACGTCTAAACCACTGGCAACTGACTATCCCAGAACTCCGTATGGCCCTGATTCGGACATGCGTGAACATATTGCATTCTCGGCTCATTTTTTTCTTCTTGTTTTGGTTTGAACTCTTTAAGTGAGGGTCAGCGGGCGTTTAGTTCATCACGGTGCTTCTTCGCCATCATCGTTATTCCTTTTCCAATTGTTCACTGCCTTCTATTCAGTGCAACTGGGCATATGCTATGGTTGTGGATGGAGTCAAGGATGGGACACGCTGATACGCAATTTCTGATGGCCTAGTGGAGTGGTGCTGATTTTCCTTGGGCTTTTCTAAGATATCTCAATCGAAATATTTATTTTCAATCCTCCTAGAGGGATTATCCTCCAAGTGTCACCTCTCTTCTGGCGTTGACCGAAGCTTAACAATCAGGCTTAAGGTTCTTCCAAAGTAGAACGATACACAGTGAATTTTTGAGTTGACATTGTAACGAATATCGAACTGGATCTTGAAAGGCACTGAGGAATAGCCTGACAACCTAGAAAAACCTGCCGCATTGAATACAAGCTCTTTACCAGTATGCCAGATCTGAATATTAGAAAGAAAACAAAACACAAGTCGGGAAAAGAGAAACGAGAGAAATTCAATCATGAGATAACCTGCACCATGAGTATTAACAGGGTTCAATGGGTGTCAAAAGTGAGTGGCTGCTATGTATGTGCGGAAACAGTCGACCTGCGATCCATGCAAAACAGAAAAAAAGAGTGTGCCAAGAACGAAAAAAATACAAAGGGCACTTGGGGAAATTCCAAAGTCTTTGTAGCGGCGTTTCCATCTCGATCATGCCCATGGCCCGTCCCCGCGCTCCTTCATGTAATCATCGCCATCGTGGAGGAGCGTAATTGGTGAGTGAAAGCTGGATTTAATGCCTCAGTTGACCTTCAGAACACCGAAGACATCGCGAGTTGAGTCTCCATCCTCCTTCATGTTCGGACGAGAGCGCTTCTTGTTGGGGTTTACGACGACCTCGCCCCAGCGTTTGGGCACTATTCCACCTGATGTTGGGCGACTAGTCTGCGACGCTTGATCGGAGACAACAGTAATTTGTGGCTGTCCATCCTCTATCGTAGGAGATGTAGAAGTGGACACATGGCCGTGGAGAGTGGCCTGGGGCTGGAGATGTGGTTGTGGTTGGAGGGACCAGATATCGATGACAGAGCTAATGGGACATGCGACCATATTAGCAATTATGAAGGCATCATATCGCACACCAAGACTTGTAAGTACTTACTCCGATGTCCGTTGGCAGATAGCATCCAGCGCTTCTCGCTCGCGCCTCACGTATTCCGGATCCGGCTGATTGGCCTGTTGGGCCTGGTTGAGCGCCCCATAGCCGTACCCAGCTTGATAAGGGTCATCGTCGAGCAGCCGTGAGGATTCAGGCTTGAGAGCTGTTAGCATCCTGCGTTCTCCGGTAGGCGGCACAGGCCTCGCGCATGAAGCCGAGGTATTTAGGTATGGAACATCATCTGGGCATAACGAGCGCAAAAGCGCGCAACGGCACTCACCTCAGGCGAATCCTGGCGGTTCCCGCCAAGGCAGGAGGCACAGATACCCATTTATACCGCCGATGATGGAGAGAAAAAATTGGAGGGGCACGATGCGATGAGCACGAGGCATTAATCGACCCCCAATTGTCGATGCAAAGGTGGAACCCGTCCCCTCGCTAGGGGTGGGTTGATGGAGAGCGCGAGAAATGACGTGTGGAGTAAGGAGCGTGGAATATGCAGGAAACAACAGCCGAAGGGAAAATAGCGCAGCGATCAAGGAAAAATAGGAAGCGTAAAAGATTGCAGTGGTGTGGCAGCGGGCGTCGTCTGAGGCTGGGAGATTGGGAGTCCGTGCAGATGACATCGATAGGAGTGCGTGGCCGCAGCGTGGCATTACGGAAGCGCATTTTTCTCGTTGCTGCTGGCACAACTTGACGCTTGTGACAACTCTCGCTCCCAATATGTTCGACCTTCCTAGCGCCAAGCGGTTGGTCCCATACTATATGCCTCCTATAGTATACCCGCTGACTGTATCTTTTAGCATCCGCCGCCATGAGGTCCTATCTCCTTCCTCGTCCCGCGAGCCGTCACCGGTCGATGAATCCGACCTCCAAGATGCCCATGCACGACTAGGCAAATTGCTCGATCTCGAGGGGCTGATTGCAGCCGATACGACACCTGATACCAAGAACTCATTACCGCCAGCAGAATATGGAGAAAATGAGGATGAAGAGCAGGAATTCGAGTTCCGATTATTCAGTGCCCCGGCCAAACCCAATGATACCGCGGCCCCCGACCAAACAGTTCAAAAGAAGACATCAGACGGCGAGAATGAGGGAACTGGAGGAACGCAGAAGCTTCGTATTAGATTGCGGTCCCCAACGCCCGCCTCGGGTGATCCCTCAGAAGGCCGATTCGTGAAAGCGTTCCGCGGTTGGCAGTATTATTTCTCGACTCCGTCATTGCTCGGCCTGAAGGAGGGTCAGGCTGAAGATGAGCGTCAATTGGAGAGGAGACGTCAATTCGAAGATACGGCCGTCACCGGACAACATATGATGACATGCGCGAAGTCACAGCCATGGGTAACATCCGCTTCCCTCTGGTTAATTGGCATTGTACTAACCCTGTGATTTAGCCTGGCTGCCATCTTCCCTGGCGGGTCATTCATTTAAAGCGTCATCAGACCAAGCTTCCTCCTAAATCGAAAGATGTCCCGGTGTACGTGGTCGAGGGCGCACTTCCGGCGAAGTCACCGAAGACTCGCAAGAAGCCTGGCAAGAAGCGACGAGTCCAATTGCGCAAAAAGGTCGCCGCGGCTGAAGCAGCTAAGGAGACAGAAGCTGAGAAGCGTAATCGCAAGAATCGTGAACGCAAGATCAAGCGTCGCCAAAAGGCGCGCGAGGAGAAAGCTGCGGCTGCAGCTGCAGGAGGTGGCAATGTGGATGTTTCTATGGCAGATGCCGATGGGTTATCCTCCGAAGGGGAGGATTAGCGTAGTCAGCCTCTACGTAATGAGAATGAAATCAATATGATACCCTCAAGCATGCATTGTGCATACCGATATGATTAAAAATGATATGTCGACAGAAAAGGAGGCACGGCGCCAGGCTTTAGCATGGCTGGGTATCGCAAATGTGATATGAAGTTTGATAAATCACCCAGAAAAAGAAAGAAGCTTGAAAACACTTCACGCATCAGCGGGCAGCAGCGAGGATATGATGAATGACAAGCCCCAACATGAGGCTACGCAAAGAGAATGAATGGGGATTGAAAGCTGCGCACACGGGAAACTCGCTGCTTTATTTGCCGAGAGGCACTGTAAGATCGTTAGCATACTGGCTCACTGCTGGAATGATAAATATGGATACGTCACCTACCAGGCTTGCTCGTGGACTCAGTGGGCTCTGCGACGCTGGATGCCTGGACGAAGGCTGCGGTTTCTGTGATAACAGCCGGACCTTCATTGGCCTCAGCGGGAACCTCCGCCATCACATCGGCAGACGGTACCACCTCGGTCGGCTGGGCCACAGCAGGGACAACCTCTAAGAATGAATGACGAGTTAGGCTTGAATCTCTTGTCACGTAGTGAGGTTGTAGAGATGTTATATAGAGACGATATCTTACCAGCAGAATTATCATCAATCCTCTCGCGAAAGGTAGGGTAGTTAAGAACAGCAAGTCGGGCAGCCAGTCTAGAACGATTGACCTTTACCTTCTTCTTGCTCTTCTTCTTGGGTTTCAGGTAAAAACGCTCTAGGCTCCTACCAGCCCTCTCCAGGAGATTGAGGTCTTCGTGAGGTTAGCAAATTATCTTAAAGTATCACGATAAGAGAGAGGGTCCTGAATTAGGGTAGAAATACCAGACATCTTCGTATGAAACACGATGGATTTGAGGGATTGTATGTGCGTTCTCAATGGCGGAAGCTTGGGAATGGGAGAATGGAGGTGAGGTGAAAGCAGACAGTGGCTGTTGAGTGCCACACCTAGCCCAGCACATGGTTGCCTTCACTTCTTTTTCGCTTGTCTAATTGACTGAACAATTGTCTCCTTCAAGTCTCTTTTGCTCGAGCGTTGATTTAAATATAAGGCCCAGGCATCTACTGCCCTTTCATTATTGGTCTTTCATGCAGATCTGTCTCCACTCGGCGGGCCATGTATAGCACTGCTTGGCCCCAACAGCCGAGTATTGTCACTCGCAAGAATACTATCGTCAAACTCCTTGGTGGAAAATTGGAAGAGGTAAAATAAAAACTGTGTATCTAAATTTTCTGGGGAGTGAAGGCTGTAGACGATTTTAAATGGGTATAATATGCGGGTAATGACAAAATGGCAAGCCGCAGGCAAAGTATATCTAGACTAGAAATATTGAAAAATGAATGCGCCCCCCAAGTGCCCTATATATGACAGTTAGTAGCTTTTCTGCTCACATTCTCAGGAGCCAGATGCAGCACTCACCAAGAATCAAGAAAAACAGACTGATGGCGATTTTCGGGCTGTAGTGCCCAAGCAAAGCGAGGAAAAGGATAAATAATGACCAGGACTGAATACCCCCAAAGCGCAAGCCTGGCATCTGACTGGCCTTAACCGTTGCTTCATCAATGACTGTCTGCAAATTGGCGGCTGCCGTAGTGACCTTTTTAAGCAAGGCTTGTGAGAGCTGGGCATGGAACTGGATTTCCATCTGCATACGAGACTGTGCGGCCAGCGCTTCTGCTTGGAGATTCTGCGCCCTTTGCAACTCACTGGCTTTGGATTCCGATTGTTCTATAGATACTTGCATGGCCTGCAGTCGCTATTCGAGTCAGCAGAAGATGTTGACGGAGGCTCTGGGAGTATTCTTACATCTTCCATGTTGTTTTCCCGCTCAAGGATCAGGGTGAGCCGACCCAGTAGCCATTCCTGCCATTGTGAGGATCATTGACGATGATTGATGATTGATGTAAGCGTACCAATGATGCATCAAATGTGGCAACCCCATTTGTGACCCTGACCAGATCTCTATCTACCAAAGACTCGAGCGAAGAGTGCAAGTCTGATGCCAGATCTCTGTAGGCAATGTTGTTTTGCTCGTGTGCCCGAAAGGCTTCGAGGGCCCTAGAGATCGTTTCTTCATGGGCAGCCTTCAGACTTTCTTGAAGAATGCTGACTTGATGCGAAGCATTTCGAATATTCTGGATTAGAATCAGTCGTGTCAAGGGGGCAAAAGTAAGTTGTATACTCACATTCTGAATACCCGAGGCCTCGGTCTGAATATGATCTCGTGTTATACTCATGGTATCCATTACCCTTTTGAGGCCGATTTCAACCTCATGAAGGAATCGGGTAAATGTGGATTTCAAAAGAGATTCTGTGTCTCTCAAATCCACGACAATCTTTTCCTGCAGGGCCTGAACGGCTTGCAAAAACGTTTCCTTCCGGGAAGCTTCCAGTGCGGCCTCTTGAAGAGCAAATTGGAGCCCCTTCTTGAGCTTAAAGCTGCTCTCCACAATGGATCGATGAAGGTTCAGCAGTTCCTCTTTCTCCGTCTCAACCTGCGCGGCCTGACATATCACCACTGCGTTCTGGCGACTGTTGCTATACGAGGTCCACGATTGCGGCCGTGATTCCAAGGATCTAAGACACTGCTCCACCAGCTCTCTCGGAAACATATCCGGCCCTGTATCAGAGACCTTGGGCTTCGTAAATCGAAAAAGATTCTTTGACGGCGGAGGGGGTGAGACTGTTAGCCGAAGACACGGTGGTGGGACTGCTGCCCCCGCGTCGTCGAGCTCACAGATTGCCAGTCGAACTGCGTAAACGGATCGAATCTGTTCTAGAGCCTCGTGCGAATTGGGATCAACTGGCGCCTTTCCCCCGAGGGTCTGACATGAAGCAACCAGCCTTGTCGCTGCAACCCGGTGGCACGATGGAGACGACTTCATCGAATCCAGCAGCTGAACTGCTTGATCGAAGATCAAGTCATATCGGCGGACCTGAGGGTCTTGGTTGAGGACTGAACTATCTTTAATATGAAATTTAGATTAGCTTTTCCCGCTGTTCTGCCTCTCTCAATTCGCGTCCACTGACCGTTTTCAACTGCCTGTACGAGATTGGCGGCGACAAGACCATGCGTGAGAGTGAGAACCGGAGAGAGAATCAGCAGTGGCCACAAAGGAAGCCACCTCATGTTGGCTGTACCACTCCGAGATTTTCGAGTTGAAGGGAATGGCAACGCGTAAATCAGTTTCCTGCTTCCTTGATGAGATCAGAAAGAGCGCAAGGCTGAGTGTAAGAGAAGTCACTCGGCGACCGCAGAAGACCAAATAGCAGAGTAATCCGAAGGCTTGAGTGCTGCAAGAAGCAAAATGTCAAGGTGTCGCCGTGAGTCCCAACTCACGAGCCTCCTTGACTTGAGTCGCGACTCGATCTCGAGCTCGACAACTATCGAGTCTCCTTCTTTCATGGATTTTGGATACTGCTCAAAGCCTAGTCGAAGCCACCACAGATTTACGTATCAACCAAACTACTTTTCGATAGAGATGACCAAGGTCACAACGGCGTATCAATTTTAGGAGCACATCGCGCTGACACAAGAAGAGAAACAGAAACTCGCCGATCGCGAGCCAAATCCCATTGGTCTGATATAAATCCCTAGAGATCGAGGTAGGCGCGCCGCTGATGACTGCGCCAGGAACCCCCAATCTGCAATATTGCAACGACCCAGGCCTTCGAAGACT
This sequence comes from Penicillium hispanicum, assembly GCF_028827665.1. NCBI lineage: Eukaryota > Fungi > Ascomycota > Eurotiomycetes > Eurotiales > Aspergillaceae > Penicillium > Penicillium hispanicum. Next base: position 2,991,564 of record NW_026623193.1, read on the forward strand.
TTTATATTGCCCAGCATCAAGTGACGTGGAAATTCTACTGCTAGGCTGATCCAGAAACACATCACCCGAGTTTCCTTTCAAGCTTGCGCGCTCGTTTCAACGGTCTATGGCGGATATGTAAGAGTTGGAGATGTGTCCGGGTGGAAACCCTCACAATCACAGCCTACATTTGACCTCACAGCATCTTGGGATGAGGAAAAACGCCCGGATGGCAAAAGCATCGAGATCCTCGGTGGAGCAGAGTCGTCTGTTGTCATTGAAGCTCCAGAAAGCAAGCTGCCACGAAGAGTCCAGGGCACAGCACCATTCAATGACCGAGAAATGAGGTCACACCTTATCTACTTCATTGGTCAAGAATAGGTTGCAGAACAGAAGTGATCAGCCGTCTTCTTATAGAGCTGAATAAAATTGCGGGCCTTGCTACCGAGTCTCTTGTAAAGAACAATTGCAATTGACCCATTGACACATTATGTCTCCTATATATATTAAGCTAATGCCTCCGATACCTCACAATGAATGACTCCATAGACGTCGCATGATAGATAAGACCGATTTGTATCATCATTTCCAAGAAGAGCTATAGATGGCTAGAGATATTGGGACTAAGAGGCATTCATAGAATCTTCCGGCAGCCATTCACTACGAACTAATTATTACATACTTCATTCATGTCATCCTTAGTTTTATATTGGTCAATTACCAAGATTTCATAAGACATCCAACGACGAAACTGCAGAAAATAGCCGTCTGGAAGCCATGATTGATGCCTCATGTCCAAGGCATAAATATCATGTATCACATGACCACTACCCCGATTGGGCCGCATTTCACTCCGACAAAATCATCGAATCCGCCGCGGAGTCGCAGTCAACACGCCATCGCCATGTCTTGTCTACCCCAGCGCTGCGCCCGGCAGCTCCTCCGAGACTCCTCACAGCGGAGCTCATTACCCCTGTTCTTGACTCCCGCGTTCACAACCCCTCGCGCGCAATGCTTCTCGACAACCTCCCCGGCGCAATCCCGAGTCGGAGCTGCTCCCATCTCCGTCCCCCCCGAGGTGTCATTGAACCTTGTCGACCTTCCTAAGGCACTATTTCGGACACGAGGAAAGGATATCCCAAAGGTTGCGGCGCACATCAAGGGGCCGAAAGGTGTGTGTTCTTGATTGAGGGTGTGAGAACCACGGCTAACATTTGGCAACGGCTCCTAGGCGAGATGACCTTGAACATCCCCTCATTTGTGACCATCAGCAAAGATGATGCCAACAACAAGGCTACTCTCGCAGTCACAAACTCTGAAATCCCTCACCAGCGTGCTATGTGGGGTATGCTTCCTGCCGGCCCGTGTTGATTGTCCGTATTCGACGAAAAGCTAACCGGTTGATTTTTCCTAGGGACCGTTCGTGCGCTCCTACAGAACCATGTCACCGGAGTCTCTGAAGGCCACATTTGCGTTCTGAGTCTGGTCGGTGTCGGTTACAGGGCAACCATCGAGTCCAGCGCGACCACCGTCTACCCAGAGTACCCCGGCCAACAATTCGTCTCCCTGAAGGTCGGATTCTCGCATCCAATCGAAATTGGTATTCCTGCGGGAATTCAAGCGAGCACACCTCAACCTACCCGTATTCTTTTGGAGGGTGTGGACAAGAGACTGGTCACCAAGTTTGCGGCAGAGATTCGGGAATGGAGACGGCCGGAGCCTTACAAGGGCAAGGGTATCTTCGTCAACGGAGAAACGATCAAGCTCAAGGCGAAGAAGATCAAATAAACAGCGGGCGCGCATGTGTGGTTTGGCTTTTGGAACACTGCATTTTGGTTCCCTGTATTCTTATACTCTTATCTCCATCTGTCGTCATATATGTACTTTTTCTTTCTCCTCATCAATTCCTTCAAATGGTATCACAAGTGTACTTTGGACGCATCGAGCGTGATCATAGCCAGGGCCGAAGAGAAATGACAGCAATTTTTGGGTGAAAATTCAATAGCAAGTTCGTTCCACATTACAGTTTCAGCACCACCTTGACCGCATCAATGACCTGGTCCTGGATGGCCTTGGGAGCGGCGACGACGCCCTTGTTGGCAGCTAAGGTCCTGCCCTTGCTGAAATCCAACCGGGAGCCGTAGATGTCAGTCACCTGGCCACCAGCCTCGCGCACGATGAGGTCGCCGGCAGCGTGGTCCCAGATCTTCTCCTGATAGTCCTTCTTGACGGGTAGACGGAGGTAGATGTCACCGGCGCCACGGGCGATCGAGCAGTATTTGGCCTGCGAGTCCAGTCGGACGCTTGGGGCGGTGATGCCGAGACGCTCCGCGACGGCAGCGTTGTCACCCTGGGCAGAGTGGGCAGCCTCCACACCTTCACAGAAAACAGCCTGGGCGATGTTCGGGACGGGGCGCATGGAGATGGACTTGCTCTGGGCAAGGGTGCCGTTGGACAGAGGGCGGCTGGTGGCACCCTCGCCCTGGACGGCCGAGAAGAGGACTCCGTTGGCAGAGGTGTCACTCTGCTGAGCACCGGTGCTGGCATCGATGGGGGCGGCATCATCGACGGGAAGGTTGGGAGTACCAATGGCGCCAACCTTGACATCGCCGTCGACGATCAAGCCTAGGCAGACCGCGTACTGGCCGCCACGAAGGAAGCCCTTGGTGCCGTCGATGGGATCCAGAGCCCAGATGCGGCCCTTGGCACCACCGGCACTCTTGCCCTCGTCGATGATGTCCAGCATGCTCTCCTCGCTGGCCAGCTGGCCACCTAGCAGACTGTTGCTCTCCGCATCCTCCAGCTGGATGTCCTTCACCAAGCGCCAGATCTCGGCGCTGAGGGCCTTGTCCTCACGGAGGGAGCTCGCCTCCTCTTCTGCCACGATCTCATCATTGGGGAAATTCTTGCGGATGGCCTGGATGATGAGGGCCTGGGCGCCGAAGTCGCCAATGGTGACGGGGGACTTGTCGTCCTTGGAGACGGTGCCCTTGGCCTTCTCGAAGAAAACCTTCTGTGTGAGCAGGGTTGCGCGCTGGACGGCGAGCTCGGCGATGTAGCGTTCTTGCTGGTAGGACATGATGGCGGCGTGGGAGGTGAAGGAGGGGAAGAGGGAGCGGGAGCGGGACTTGAAGGCGACGCTGAGCGCCAGGACGAGGGTGGAGCAGACAACGAAGCGGGACAGGACGCGCGCCACAGTCGAGGGAGTTTGGTCCAGCCGAGTGGGCGGAGGCATCGAACGAGCACCAATTGAAGGCAGATGCCAATTGGCACGGAGCAAGAGCTGATCCTGCGGCGGACTCGTATAGACTTCGTTTAAAGTCACTCTCGAGATGCCCCGCCCTAGTCCCAATGGAGAACGCAGACGGCGTCCTCGATGCGTGAAGACTTGCGCGTTGCAACTTGCGGCGGGTTTTCTGTTATCCACTGGATTCTCCTCCACCCGGCGCTGATCTCCCCTTTGTGCATTCCGACTGGGAACTTGGCCCACCGCGACCCCCCTTTCACCCTTCTCTCTTCTCCATTCTCCCCATCTGCGCCTGAGTTGATCGGCCTCCCGACTGAGTGCCAAGATTCCCTGCCTCCGACGTCACCGTCACCACGCGACGCTATCACTGCATTGTCCAAACTGCTAGACGCGGGGTAGTACGTGAAAGACGCTCGCCTAGTGGCCTCATTGTGTGCAAACAGTGCTTTTGACATCGACCTCTCTTTTGTGCCATCTGCAACTCCGACTAGTGCGGGGCTGTAATCGGACGAGTCGATACCTTGTCACAGGGCCAGTGAAAGACTGACCGAGGTGGTTGCACTTGCTTTGTTTTTGCTACGACCTCCTTTCATACACCTGCAGTGTATCGCTCTTGCAGCTCTATCAGAGCTTCGCCCATCATGTTCCAGTCGTCTGTAAGTCGGACAACCATAGTGGGTGCGACAAGATGCCTTGTGTTAGCAGTACTGACCCTAGCTTCTACCAATGCAGAAGCCCTACTCGGCCGTGACCGTCCAGATCGAAGTTCTGACGAGTGAGCAATATGAAGTGGAGGATTCAAGCGGTATTGTCGACCTGGTGGAAGTAATCCGAATCCAAGCCAGCGGCCCAACGGAAGCAAGTCGGGCTCTGCGCAAGAAGCTGTAAGCAGGAAGTTCCTACACAATCCTGGCTGGAGTGGACTGATCTATATGTAGGAAGTATGGAAACCTTCATCGACAGCTCCGCGCCCTCACCATCCTCGACTTCCTCATCCAAAATGCCGGCGATCGGTTTCTGCGTGAGTTTGCCGACGAGCCTCTGCTGGAGCGTCTGCGCATCGCCGGCACTGATCCCGTCTCGGATCCACTGGTTAAGCAGAAGTGCAAGCAGATTTTCGGCCAATGGGCTGCGACATACAAGGATACGCCGGGCATGGCTAGGATCACCGCGCTCTATAAGCAACTCCCCAAGCGCAAGCAGCCTGCGTCCCAAGCCAAAGCCAAGGTGCTCCGTGAAGGCGCAAATCAGAATAATGAACCGCCGATGGGACACATGGTCTCTATAGCGACAGGGAGTGGGCCATCGACTCCGCTCAGCCACCCGAAGCCCAAGTCAAGCAAACCAAAGAAGGAAAAGAAGGAGAAGAAGGTCTCGATCAGCAACAAGCCGTTCAACCTGGAGCGGGAGCGACCGGAAATCCTACAGACACTGGCTGCTTCGTCGGTCGCTAGTACTAACCTGCTGAATGCGCTGAAGCTTGTCAACCGTGAGACCAGTCGTGTCAGCGAGGACGCCGAGTGCATCAACCGATTCGACAAATGCAAGAAGCTCCGGCACCAGATCCTGCGGTACATCCAATATATTGAAAGCGAGGAATTTCTGGGTGGATTGATCCATGCCAATGAAGAACTAGTGACGGCTCTGATGGCATTCGAGGTGCTAGACAAGAGTGTAGACTACGACAGTGACAGTGATGACGAAGCCCTGTCAGGAAACTGGAGATCAAAGGCTGAGCTGGAGGAAGAAATGAGCCAAGGACTCAACGGGTTGAGCGTCAACCCGCCCAAGCCGCCACGCCCAAGTCGACCCACCAGCCTTCCAGCCGCGTCTTCATCACAGCAACCTCGGCAAATAATCGAAAGTGACAGCGAATCAGAGCCGGAAGAGGATGACGACGAGGACAATCCATTTGGAGATCGCAATGCAATCAAGACGTCTGCGGCTGAGAAATCTGCTTATACCTGGTATGTGAATCTTGTGTCCAATTCAGTTGCTCCCATCTCTAACACCTACTAGGAAAGAAGTGTGATTTTTATGAGCTATGCTTTCTCGGGCGGTGGTATCCAGAGTCTGTTCTGGTTTTCTGGGTTCCTAGTCTTTGAATTGGATTCAATGACGAAGCGTGTTATATCATAGTGGCTCAGTCATGAAGGCGACGGTTGGATATGATACCTATTGTTAGCGCGTGTGGGGATTGCATTTTACCACAAGGAGAACCAATCCATAGCTTATGTCCATAGATCCAACGTTTATACCCCACGTTAGACGTCGCGATACATATACCCCTGACGGCAGCGTAAAAGCCACGAGCTCTGATGGAATAGAACTGCAGGGTTTCAGCATTAGCCGTTCATCCAGTTCAATATAGCGAACTATTGGCTTCACAATGTCATCCATCGCCTCTACATTCATGGTGCCCGAAGGAAGTCTGACCAGGAAGCTACCCGAACTAGATATTTCTGACATCGAGACCGCGAGTATGTACACATGAACTCATATCATCAAAACTGGGGGTTCCCTTCCCACTCTTTCGGGTGTGCTGGTACATTAGTGACAATCTCCTCGTCGTGAGGGAACCCAGAGTCGTAGTAGCCTTCTTCGGGAGCGAGAGACTCGAACGAATATCCTTTCTCCTTCACAAAGCGCATGTTCTCGGTTGGCCAGAACGTGCAGATCACGTAGTAAGAGATGAAAGATGCCGTGAAGGCCACCAGCCAGCCAAGATCCATGATGTGAGCAGCGGCCGCAGAGACAGAGGCTCCGAGCTCGCCGCAGAAGCCTGGGAAAGGCAAGGCAATACCGATTAAGTATGCTATCGCCGCTTGCAGGTTCCATCCGCTATGATAGTAGTAGTTTTGATTTGATTTGGTGGGATCGAACAACGACGCCGTGATCACGTTTCCTTTGTTAAGGAGGAAATCTGGAGGGATTAGTGGTTGAAGTCATGGTGGACGGAGCACGGAAACTTACAGTCGCAGACCATAATCGCAACAACGCTTGCCTAAATGATTCGGTCAGATTGGATATAGCAGGAAGCTATTGAGAGCACGAACCATAAACAGGCCATATCCACTCAGGAAAGTTTCAAACTTGGTGGCAGATGCGAGAATCTCCCATGGGCAGGCGGCCCAAGCCAGGAAATGAACGATAAACTGACCACGGCGGATGTTGAGATACGCTGGGAACAACATGGCTGCGTCAGACCCGAAAGACATCATGTTCGCAGCAATGTTCGTGCCCAGGATCTGAACTAGCCATGCAAATGCACACAGGAAAATGGCGAATCGGGTCTTTGCAGACCAGAACTGATCGAGAATCAAGTTCATCATGTCCCATTGGTTCCTGGTACGTGTGAGCACTGATCGCAATACCGGGGGCAATATTTTTGCTAATGTGGAAGATGGGGTAATTACCAGACGTCAGCACCGTACTTTGCATTGACGGCACTTGTAGCGAGGATCCCAAGACTAGCAGAGAGTGTCACCGTGAGGGGATTCACAATCTAGATGATATTAGCAAGGGATCTCGCTGGAACGGTTCAACACGGAGGAAAGCATGCTCACAAGCTGAGTCCAGATGGGCGCGCCGCGATTTTGCGCCCAGCGGGCATAGTCGGGCTGATTGGTGATCAGGGTTGCAGTGTTTCTAGATTTCCAGTTAGAAATGAGAAACGGCAGGGCGTGGAGTCGACGTACCCTAAGCCACTGTTGATACCCGCGAGAATAAGCCAGGCCGTCGCGCTAGAGGACCGCGAGCTCACGCTATAGAGACCACCTAGTTTGCCCTTGGTATCGATCATGGCCCAAATAAATAGACCGATGATAGAGGGCAGCGAAACAATAGTCTTGAACCAGAAGAACTTGCGCAGCTGGTACGGTCGGAAGTAGCAAAACGGCAAGTGAATCAGCCAGGCGAGGAAGAACGACAACATCAAAGATGTAGTAATTCCAGCACCTGCCGGGATGCGGTTCGGGATATCAGTGTAGTTGTGCCCGAATATGGCGCGCAAAATATTGTTCACATACTCGGCAGCAGAGTACACTAGACAGGCTCACGGTCAAATTTTCCTTCGAGGTTTCAAGCGGTAGACGATCACTGCTAGCTGTTCTGACTTACTTTGAACCGCGTACCAAATGACCGCCAGCACTGCTCTGGCGCCAACGAAGTAAAAACTTCCCCACATCCCAAACACGCTGCGAGCTACGCAGGGATAGCCAATGTGGTAAACACTGGCCGATCGCGAGTTAAAGGCCATGGCGATCGATGAGATGAATTGGGAAACGAAAATAACCACAATGGCTTGCCACCAGTTAAGGCCTATTCCGATCATCGTCTGCCAAACTCATTAGCCAACATCAAATCAACCGCGTGGGATACTGACCGATCCCAGGGTCCAGTTCGTAAAGGAGATGGACCAGTAAAAAGTGACATAGTTCCACCAGCGCCATGCTATTCAGTCAGTCCATCTGCGAAAAGCGAGGATTTGAGTTTTGACATACTTCGCTTTTCCGGGGGAGTTGGCAACAAGTCTGATGGAGATAATCAGCGGCAGTTACAAAGTCAGATGAAATTTTTTTGCTAAGCTACCTTCATTGATCCACTGGCTATGCTCGAACTCCCCATCAACCTCCTCGAGCCTGACGCCCTTCCGGATCTTTTCAATGAATCGAGCCATTTCTGGGTATTGAAAAACCACGACGCAGGAAGAGGAAGTGGGTGGGAAGCCCGGCAGTTATTTTAAAAGATACCGATGTAGTAGTGAAGGAGGGCCGAGCCCATAGGTACAAAGTGGAAATTTCCAATATTGCCACTAAGACGCACTAGGGCTCGGGCGTGCCGGGCTTATCTCTCCATAGGATTTAGTTAATGGAGAAAGCGGCAGCTGATACTGCGGTGGAGTGGAAGCTTGATACCACGCAATAGGGAATGCTCCGTGCTGATAGGTCCATCTAATTGGGCGATAAGATACGGTCGCGGCGAGACCAGCCATCGGCGGAGACTGCGGCCATAATTTTTATGCAATCCTAGAAGCCAAGAGGATTTCGATGGGGCGGGTTCATTCACGCACGGAGTAACCCAAGCGTGCGGGATCCTGTTCGTTCCAACCACCCTAGCTGCTTATCGACGCGACGTTACCCTGCGCCAAGTTGATTCGCTCACAGAATTCGCCAGCCTCGTGGGAAATGCGGGGAAGCGTGGTATCTCATAGCTGCAGTGTCCCATTTGTGCCAGATGGAGTCGGATTGGGGTGGGTTGATCTGGCTGTGGATGGTGATTTGCTGGTCTTTCGTCCACTCCCAGATAGGGATCTCCCGCGCTGAGTCGCGTGCTTCAATTTTGACTGCCATGGTCCCACCTCTGCTGAGATACTAATCGTCCCATCGAGCAGATACTGTTTTCGTGGTCGTGAAGAAAGGCCAATATGTTTTTCCTGGAACATGACGGTCTTGTAGCGTTGTCAGGAGCTGGCCACAATCTATGGATAGGAATCACTCACCTCCCATAAAAGAACCTTTGTTGCTGGTACGCACGGCCGTACCATATGGAGCTGACACTGTCAATGTCAAGTTGCTCGAGATGCGAGGTGATGTAAGCCATACCAATTAGGGGAATATTGATCCCGATCTGTCCCACGTTGACTCGGCGCTGGAAGGTTTTGGCATGTTTGCCACTGTTGGTGAAAATGGAACAACCGTTGCCGTCTGTCATGATCAGTGTCCCAACTTCAATGTCGGCCGTGAATCAGCAATGTCTCACATTTGTTCTGGTTGATTAAACCGATCGCGTCATCGAGTGTGTCGACACTCATGCAAATAAGCACTGGGGCAAATATCTCCGTCTGATAGCATTCCATGTATGTTTCTACCCCTGACAGAATGGTCGGACCGAGAAAATTTCCATTGGGATAGCCAGGGACGACAATGTCGCGTCCATCGCACAGAAGTGCGGCACCTTCTTCAGTGGCGCGGTCGATAATACCGATGGCCTTCATTTTGGCCATCTTGTCGATCAATGGGCCGATCTTAGTATCGCGATCGCCACTATAGCCCACGACCATAGACGAAGCGATCTCGACTAGCTTCGGTATCCATTGCTGTGTATTTCCAACAAATACCGCAACATGTAGGGACATGCATCGCTGTCCCGCAGCGCCAAAAGCACTGCCTGCGATGGCGAACAGAGTCGGCATCATGTCGGCATCGTCCAAAATGACCCCATGGTTCTTGCCGCTGCATTCTGCTTGGACCCGTTTTCCTACCTTTCGTGACAGATCATGAACTTGTTTCGCAGCGGACTCGGATCCCACAAAGCTGACTGCCTGGACGAGTGGCTGGAGGATAAGCATCTGCGATATCGAGTGACCTCCATGGACGATGTTGAAGACCCCGGGCGGGAATTCAGTCCTGGCCACGGCATCTGCCAGCAGACATGTCACAGAGGGAGCCTTCTCGGATGGCTTGGAAACAACGGTGTTGCCAGTGATCAGCGCATACGGAATGGACCATAGAGGGGTCATAAAGGGGAAGCTGAAAGGGGTTATCGATACACAGACGCCCTGTCACATTTTTAGATTAGCTCATTGAAAAAGAGATGGGCCCCGTCCAAGAACTACCTACGACTGGCTCGTAGAATGTCTGTAAGATCGTTGGGTCATTCCCAAGAAACATTCCTGCAATTTCGGGACCTATTGAACACGCAGCGTGTATGCAGTCTAAGCCCCGCGATACTTCTGATTCTGCTTCGCGATGTGTCTTGCCTACTTCACGGCAAAGACCTGATATCTGCGTCTGTTACTAATGACTCCAGGCGGTATTCCAGGCAACCCATTATTCTGATCTTACTAGTAGGGAGGACATATCCTTCAGGACGTCTATAAGTTTCAGAAGGTATTCTCGTCGTGAATGGAAGCCTAGGTTCTCCCACGCCTCCTGGGCGAGGTGTGCTGAGTTTACCGCATTTTGAACCTCCTGATGAGTGCAGCACGGCACTCTAGAAATGAGCTCTTGCGTGGCCTACCAAATATTCTGTCAGAATATCTTATATTTGCATTCTGCTCACGCCAAAGTACCTTACCGGATCGAACACGCTGGTCCATTCCTGTGACTTGGACATGACACTTTGATTATTGATGAACAATAGAGCCACTGTGGGACCTGGGTCAGTGGTGGGCAGTCTGCCATTGTTGGGGCGTTCGGGAGACTCTAAGGGCGCGTTCGGCGTTGCATCGAGCCTAGCCAGGCTTGTGTTGTCATGCTTCGCTCAGAGTTGGTCAGTTTAGTCTAAATAAGACATATCTCGATGTGAGATTTCCACATATGGACTGGGACAAAGACAATGCAGAGAATCGTTGGGGAATGAAGACGAATATTTACCCTTGGCGGTGATCGGTAGTCGGGGAATGGGTTGAAGCGAACACGACTTGGCCGGGCCACGGCTTTTGGCATTGTTTAATGCTGTAACCAGCCTGAGGAATAAAATGGAGCAAAATCCCCGTGTCACAAAGAGAACAGCGCGAGGAAATCGTGGTCAGTTTCTGGAGGGTCACGACGTGCTCAGGAACCGGCGAGATATATTGAAGTCAAAACGGGATCGGCGAGACTCAGCCGTCCTCCACACTCGCGACACGTGATTTGGTCAACTATATACTTCTAGGTAAACAACTACGAATTCAGAATGCTAAACACTAGTAGATTGTGGTATGAAATGATAAATCGTTTCAAGTGCGTTTTCATTAAAGGTATGATGCAAATCAGTGAGCAACATCTTCCCAGTTTTGCCAACCACGCCCTTGTACTTGGGCCAACTCTTCGTCCGTATACTTCTTACCAACCGTGAAATATCCTGCATTGATCTTGGCATCGATTTCGACACGAGAATCCGAAGGGATCATGTCTAGAGCTCAAGTTAGCACACAAAGTACGATATGTGGCCAGCGGAGTTCTAGCTGACTTACGGTCTGGAATGGGGATTCGCTCCAGGATAGGAATCCCTTGCTCCACGATCGCATCGTGCTTCATGTTGGACATGGATAGCATGCGATCAATCTTTTTAATCCCCAGCCATTGAAGTATATCTGGCATCAGGGCTTGGAATCGCATCTGTTTCACATTAGTCGCTGGTGGTTCCAATAGAGTCATTTCACTTACATCTCTCACACCGGCAATGTTCTCCGTCCGGGTGAAGTACTTATCAGCAGTATCACCACCGCGCTTGCGAGCATTGTAAACGAGGTATTTCACAACTTCCCCGAGTGCTCTTCCTTCTTTGCGGAAGTAGATCACCACCCCTGACCCGCCATTCTGGGCTTCCTTGATAGCTTCCTCGATGCCAAATGCGAGATAAGGCCGACACGTGCAAATGTCAGATTGAAAAACGTCTGATCCATTGCATTCATCGTGAATGCGAAGGGCAAGCTTAACATCTGGGTTCGATACCTTCTCGGGTGAACCGAAGATATAGACAGTGAGGCCACCGATGGGAGGAAGGAACACTTTGATATCGGGCCGAGTAATCAACTCCGGGAAACTCCCACCACATTGCTCGAAGAGAGTGCGCCGAAGGGTGCCTTCATTAATCCCAAACCGCGCAGCCACGCCCGGCAGATACCAAACAGGCTCGACGGCTGCCTTGGTTACTCGGACGTCTCCCTCCTTGCTAACCACAATCTCCCCGTCGACCTGTAGGCGCCCCTCCTTGAGCGACTCGCTAATCTCCGCTAGTCGCATAGTGGCTTTTGTGACGGCAATCGTTGGCCTCACGTCCAGACCCGCGTCAAGATGCTTTTTAAAATGCCGAACAGTGTCGTGACCGAAAGGGTCCATAGAAACAATCTTGGTCTTGTCCCCCCAGGCTGGTTGCTGCGGGAAGTTGAAGATGGGCTGGGTGTTCTCGAAACTTGGCTTGAAATCTACCGGCAGATCACCAGCGGCGATTGCCAGTGCATTATAGAGTGCATAGCTTCCACCATGCGCACCGATGGCATTCCTCCTTGAGATGGTTGTGGGATTTCGCGAGACCAGAATCGGACCTCGCTCTTGGGGATCACTCGCACCCCATTTTAAAGGGACAGGATTGACGACACTCTGGCCGGGGTACGTCGTCAACTATTTTGAATCTGTCAGCAGTCATTGTCTGGCGGTAGCACCTGTTTCAAAAACCCACAATAATTCGGTCTCCAGAAGACATCGTCCTATCGGGGCGACTGACGTCTATATACGTAGTAGATTGACGGGAGGCAATCAGGGCGACTAGAGGGAAGGATAGATGCATCTTCTCTGTCAATGAACAGCCGGGACTTTATAACATTATAGGACTTTGGCAGATGAACTAATGAATCAGCTACTAACCAGTTACTCGATCAATGCGTCTTATTTACTCCGCTCGGATAGATTGTGATCGATAAGCGACGTTCTCGCGATAAGATGATAGCACACCAGGCATCGCTGATATCACAAGAACTTATCGTTTCTATCGCCGTATCCTCTTATCGTCTATCAATCGTGATATTCAGCCTTGATTGACTTATCAACGACAATCAACTCATAAACTCACAGTCCCAGGCCGTTATCTACCTTCGGTGGACAGCTGATAAACACAAGATTCTATACCGTCACCGATCTCACCCGCAGATAGGGCAGCGGAAGCAGATCAAGCATAGGCAAATGTGGAAAATACACAAATATGAAATCCCTCTTATACGCAAAAATAGTCGATAGTCATTTTATTCAGTTTGGCCCACCGGTAGTTCACTCCACCTCTTCTAATTTTCGATCTTATTCACATCACCGCGACACCCACTATGGATTACAATCCAGGAGACGTCAAATCCTCTGCCATCAATGGGCACAGCACTTGCGACAGTAAACAGATTGTTGTTTTGCCTCAAAAGAACCATCTACTGAGCTTAATGACGATACTCCGAGATGAAAGCACAGAGCCTGCCAGATTTGCGCAGATAACTGAGAACGTTGGGGATCAACTTATTAGTGCAGGTACGCAACGTGCCTATGCTAGATTTGAAGAAGGACTCTAATTATCGACCACTTCAGCCCTGGATCTCCTTCCAGCAGAGGTGACTCAGATTGTCAGCCCGACGGGGACCGGATATCATGGGATGCGAGAAACGACAGATGTATGTGGCGTGAGCATTCTCCGAGCTGGCGCAAGCCTGGAGAGTGCAATGCGACGCGGCTATACGTATGTCATGACTCTACTATGGGGGATCAACAGACTGATTTCGCATGCCCACTCAAGGGGTCCTCTCAGCTTTGGCCAAATTTTGATTCAGCGAGACGAGAAGACGGCCTTGCCAACGCTTTTCTATTCGAAGTTTCCACCAAATATTGCTTCCAAAAGTATGCGGACTCTTGTATTGTGTGAAATTATGTAGTCATGCTAACCATGTTTCGATTAGCTGTTTTGATACTCGAGCCAATGCTAGCCACTGGAGGCTCAGCATGTGCTGCCATTGATGTCATTAAAGCAAAGGGCGTTCCAGAGGAAAACATAATTTTTGTCAATATATTGGCTTCACAGAAGGGAGTGAGGACTCTTTTCGAACGCTTCCCAGGCATACGTCTGGTAACTGCAGCCGTGGACCAAGAACTCACGCCTAGCCGGTTAGTTTAACGGACCGCTCCACCGAATAGTATCAATAACAGGCTAATCCGAGCAGACATATCAACCCAGGACTTGGTGATTTTGGAGACCGATTTTACGGAACACTTGATTGAGTGTTCTATCTAGCTTTCATAGGACGGACGCATGGCGTTGCAGTTGGGATCATCTTTGACGAATCGACTGGAGCAAGGGTTCTTTCTCTTGTAGACGTATTATCAATCCGTGGATATCGAGGTTCTGTGTTTGTTGGACTCTCGCCTGGTGATAATCAAGAATCAGGCTATCTTTTGACCATGGCCTCATAGATTACGTTGATTTGTAATTTAACAAATATATTTGAGTCTCCCGGATTCTTGCGCTGAATAGCTAAATGTGAGAGTTGTAGATAGTGCCTACGGATCCATGGATTGGAGTCCTTACTCTGTAGTTGTTTGCCTTTCGTTATCCTCCGTTGTTGGCTATGTAGCCTTCAAGAGCCGAAGCGCAGGACTGGAAAAATAACATTTGATGCTCATAGTGACGTTTGGGTACAACCCTTGAAATCTGATCCCCGTCGCCCCTGGGAGGCGTTTCAATGACTAAAAAAGAGTCCCATCCCCTTGAATCAAAATTGGACTGGATTTGGTATCGGGGCGGAGCTTGGCTGCGAGCTCCCTACCCCCTTTCCAAGTACCAGCTTCCAGCATTTGTGCCATCGTCAGCGTCACTCCTTGTTGAGAGAACAAGGCCCCAACAAGCTCATGGATCTTGTCGAGAAGAGCCACAGTCAGTGCCCTCCATTCAACAATGACATCGCTCGTTGCGTCAAAACTGGGGAGTTCCTTCTGGGATGCCTCCAACCCTTCTGCCAGTGTATTCTCCTTCAGTTCGAGAACGCCCAGGTCAACGAAGAGACCGCCGTTCCGATACTCAGGCAGACCGGTTCCTTTTTCCATGTTCTCCCACTCAAGACCCAACACTCGGGTGAAAGGCACGGAGAGAGAGTATGCAAGCCATTGCGTCAATTTGTGAAATGGTTGGATGTGCAGTGTCTTGTTTGGACTTTCTTGTCCAGCACTCGTCTTGGCTAAAATGTCAAGAGGCCAGGCATCTCCAATTGGAACTCCCGATATTTGTGTGCGATTTTTCGGCCAGGCTGGAAGAAGAACTTCTTGTAAGACAGACCACAGAGCTTCAAAATTCAGGTTCTGCGCTTCTCCTTTTTGCTTCACCAAGTAGTCTAAACCCACGGATTAGGAAATGTCGAAACATGGATATAGCAAGGGGACTCACCGACGAGGTTTCCAGGTCTCCCGCTCTCACCAAATATATGAGGTAAATTTAAAAGAGACTTCCCAACGCTATTTAGCAGGCTAACTCGAGAAGCGTCTCCGACGATTTGGTTCTCGGGGACGATTTGAAAGTGCTCTTGAAATTTGCTGAGGTCAAGGGCGGCAAGGCCATGGCCTAGGCGGGGTCAGCTCTGGGCACCCCTAACAATGATTAACCAGGAACATTTTGCTTTCTCACCATCGACACAATCTGTATCGCCCTGTTTCAAGGTCGAAAGAGAGCCGGATTTGAACATGTACAAAGCAGCGACGGCGATTCCTTCGCTTCTCCCGTAAGAATTCTCCGTCTCGGGCTCGGCGAACTTCCAGACATCGCCCGCACCTGCATCCAGAAGAACTGAAACAAAGAACAGGTCTGTCAGGCGGCGGACAATCTCCAGGGGATCGCAGCCCTTCAGTTGCCAACCCTTGATAAGTTGGTCTACCCGAGGAATACCCCCGACCTCAAAGTGTTGCCATCGACCGTGAGGGGGGATCTTGTCGAAGTTTTCAGGACCGAAGTCACGCTACTGTTGTCTTAGTCACGTCCTAATGCTATGATATGATCGTCAAATAGCTGTTACCTTGATGATGCCTGCGACATACTCTGCCGCTTTTGGCATGTGTTCCGGGTGGTAAGAGAAGTGCGAGAGTTGATTGTTTTGCGCAGCGGTGAGAACCAGGTGTGCCCGTTCCCGCACAGCTTGCAGGCTTTTCAAATATTCAATATCAGCCATGATCGCCGAGTCGCAGCGTGGTAGTGTCTGCTCTCAGCGGGTCTCGAGGCCAGTGATGCAGTTCAAGCTCCTCGATTCTCGGGAGGAGAATGGCTTGGAGTCGGATCAAGGGCGTCTCTGCAGATCACGTGTGCACGGTTGCAGCGCACCTGCAGAGGCGCGAGTGTCTCTTTTTCTTAAGGATGCATTCATACGTCAGGGTGGAGGGAGAGGCGGAGAGCTCCGTGAGTCGATAGCGATAGAGAATCCCGATAAGATGACTGATAAGATGACTGATAAGCCCCTCGCTGATAGGGAGATGTCTATCACGGCTGATAATCAGGGCGATAAGCACCAGCGTGCAATCTTATCGTTATCAACCATGGGTCCTCAAGGGCATTCAAGAATACATATAACATTGTGATGATCGTTCACGCCCTCATATCTTCATCCAAAACACGTTTCCCTCTCCCATCCTACCGGAGAAGTTCATCTAGCGCCACCCAAAATGCCCGCAAATACCAACACGATCAACGACACGGAAGCATCGCACATCCTCTCCCAGCTCCGCGATCAGTCATTAAGTCCAGCAAAAGTTCGTCGGCTCGTTGGTCAATGGACCACCGTGCTATCAAAATATGTCATTACGAAGCCGGCTCCTGAGGAAAAAGTGGCGGTGATTGTTATCTTGCGTTCGGGACTTGCAATGGCAGATCCATTCCTAGGAGCCCTCCCAGAAGAGGCCGACACAGTGACCTATCACCTGGGGTTATTCCGAGAGAAGGTCTCTCTTCGGCCCGTCGAATATTATAATAAACTCCCGGCGAAGAATCCCAAGATTAAGCGGGCATACGTTCTCGATCCACTGGTAGCCACAGGCGGTACTGCAACGGCAGCGATCGATATTCTGAGGTAGGCACAGGGGATCTTCGATGACGGTTATGTGTACATGGGTTAACCTTTCTATCTAGGGATTGGGGCGTGGATCAGATTACATTCTTTTCCTTACTTGCCAGTGAGAAAGGCCTGGAGAAGGTCGCTAGCATTTGGCCAGAGGGTACTGAGGTGTTTGTTGGCGCAGTGGATGAGGGTCTCGATGAGAAGGGTTATGTACAACCTGGCTTGGGTGATATTGGAGATCGGCTCTTTGGGACGAGTCTGGAGTAAGAAGAAATCGACCAGAATGAAACGAGAGTGTCTAGAGCACAATTCCCATTCTAGTTATGTTTCATCCGTTTGGTGTAGACATCGACATTTCATAGATATCATGACCACTAGCAAGGAGCGACTCACACACGAAGACAGTAAGCATCAGCCGTTATCTGCCCGCAATGGAGAGAGGCCGAGCCAGTGCCAACAGGCTCCACCTCGGATCAACTAGCTGTGCGCCAGTGTGGAATTTGAACCAATCATATCTAGCTAACTTCAGTCTCACTTGCCTCTACGACTCATCCTCGTCTTGACTCACGGCGCTAGCGCCCAAGACGAAGAAGTGATCTCGAAGCTGCAGGGTTTTCTCCCCGCCCCAAAAGTGCCGATCCGTGCTCATCTCGGTTCCCCCCGGAGCAGCTACTTGTCTCCACCAAGATCTTTGTCGAGTCATTCAAATTCAGGGTCCTCCACATGAAGCTGTCCTTCAAGTGTCCGTTTCTGAGACAGATACACTCTCGGGTGCACAGGCATGTCGTGGCTGCGATCCCTGACGGCTCCCAACAGGGGCGATGGGCCTGATGGCTTTGTGGTCGTAGACCACTCCGGTAAGTCGCACATTTACACCTGAACTTGCAAATAACTGACAACAAATTTAGATTCAGAAGGCTCAATCAAGCACGAATCACCCGAGACGATCAATGAGATCAAGGAATGGCTCAAGCCGACCGACTCGGACTCGCCTGCAAGCGAGTACCGAAAGCACCTGAACTCCCGCGCCGTGGGAACCGGCGAATGGATTCTGAAGACAGCGCAGTATCGCGAGTGGTCTCAGTCCGACTCAGTGGGCAACCTCTGGATTCGAGGAATCCCCGGATGTGGCAAGTCGGTTGTTGCAGCCAGCATGATCAGTCGCCTCCAGCGACTCGCCGACGGGCCTGTGCTGTTCTTCTTTTTCCGAGAGATTATCCAGAGCAACCGGTCACCGCGCTCGCTCGTCCAGGGTTTCTGTCATAAACTGCTCGATCATTCTCCATCATTACAATCTGAATTGAAGCAGCACCGCTCGAATTTTCCTACGGTAGAATCCGTTCCATTTGAGACGCTTTGGGGTAGCTTATCAGCTGCCATGCGCTTGACGCACAAGGTCCACTGCGTCGTCGATGCCCTGGATGAAATGGAACCTGGACACGACCGCTTAATTGAGAATCTACTTGATCTGGGCCGCCAGAATCCCCAGTCGATCAAACTAGTCGTCACCAGTCGCCAGGTACCTTACCTGGAAAAGCATATGAGTGGAGCTTCTTTGGTTGATCTGCGTCTCGACCGGCGAAATGTTGCCCGTGATATTTCCATATTTATCTCACAGCGCCTGGAAGATTCCGCGCTGGACTTAACCCATGACAAGATCGAAGATATCAAGAGAGCAATTTGCGAGAGGGGGAAGGGACTTTTCCTGTACGCCAGACTCATGCTCAACCAGCTATTACTCCGACCTGACGAGATTGCTGAAAATGTTGACAATCTACCCGATGGCTTGGGCGACATGTACACCAATCTGCTACGCGACCATGCGACAACTTCAGCAACCTCTCCAGCTTTCCAGAGGCTTGTTCTCCAGTGGATCACTCATTCGGCACGACCAATGCGACTGCTCGAGCTGGCTTCAATGATAGAGGCATTACCCGACCGAGCAGGTCTTGATCCGGACCGCGACGTTAAAATGGCCATTCGAACTACATGTGGTCCCCTGCTTGAGGTCTGTGAAGATGGAGTCGTTCAGATTATTCATCATTCCCTTACTGAGTTCATTCTCAATCGCGACGTCGAGCATACTCAAATGGCTCAACAAAGCCGCGAGTTTGCCGCAGTGGACTCTCCTGCCGTCCATGGTATGATTGCACGAGCCTGTATCCGCTACCTCTCAAATGGCTGCCTTCAGCAGTGGGATATCATGGAACGAACCAAAAGGAACCGAACAACGCTGTTACTGGAACACTACTTCCTGAACTACGCAATTGAACAATGGCCGTTCCATTTAAACATGGCTGTCCACTCTGATACTGATCTCCTGGAGCTCGCTGGGCAGTTCTGTCGCGATGAAAACAAGAATTATGAAGCCTGGAAAAACCTATGGGCTGAGGATAAGAAGGAACTCTCTGGAGAAGATTGCTCGCCTCTCCATATCGCTGCATACTGTGGAATTACTCGGTTTGCTGCTTACCTACTTTCCATGGGCGCAGATCCAAACTCTAAGGATACCGATGATAGATCACCTCTGGTATACGCGGTTATGAAGGGTCATGATGGAATGGTCAGCTTGCTTCTACACCACAATGCGGATCATGATATAAGGATCAAAGGAGGACAGACCCTCATACATTATGCGTGTAAGCTGAATCATGTTCATGTGCTACATGCTCTTATTGAAGGTGGCGCGGATCCAATGGCCAAAGGTCACCAATGCCGTGGATGTGGTGGATCATACTACTGTGAAATGCTCGGCACAAATGCCTATTACCATTCATGCCACAAATATGGGACTCCGTTGGCCTGGGCATGCGAGGATGGACATGTCGAAGCGGTCCGCGAACTAATGAAATATGTTGATTCCTCGCATCTCTGCGATGGTAATCTTCACATAGCTGCGAGAGAAGGTCAGCCCGAAGTTGCCAAAGTCTTGCTTCAGAATGAGAATGTCCGGAATGCCATCAACGAGCGGGACTCTGAAGGAAACACAGCACTCTATCTCGCTTCTCGCCAGCGTTGCTCCTCGACCATTCAGGTTTTGCTTGACCACGGTGCGGATGTTCGTGTTCTGTCTATGAATCGAAACTATCCCCCGGAGCCGCCTAAAAATCAAGAAAGCGCCGTCGCGCCCGTCTCTTCCCCGAGCTACACGCCTCTTCATGCGTGGGCCATTGGCATCGCACGTGAGGAGCACGACATATTCAATTTTGGCAAGTCGAGGTGTGAGCAAGACGTGGAAGGCTCCCTAGAAGCCTTGCTGAAGGCTGGCTGCGATATCAACGCCCGGGATCACAGAGGGCGGACACCACTTTTCGGGTGGTCACAAATGGATTGGTTAGTCATGCAAAGCAAAGAATTTGTCGCTCTTTGCCTGGATAATGGAGCAGATGCGACCGTGGTTGACCATAACGGGGCATCTCTTCTGCATCCCAGCTCAGGGAGGATTTGGAAGGATGAGCTTAGGCTTTTCGTCGACGCTGGTGTTGATATCAACCTGCCACGAAAGACAGATGGCATGACAGCTCTGATGCTCACGGCATTGGAGCAAAACCACATTGATCCTACTCTATTCCACCAAAAAGGAGCGGATTTTAATCAAAGAGACTATCTAGACAACACGGCTCTTCATCACTACTTTCGGAGAGACCCAGCTGGCAAACACTGCTGGCTGGATGCTTGGCTGTCGCTCTCAAATATGCATTTACGAAACCATCTTGGCAGAACGCCTTTGCATGAGGCATTGTATCGACAAGGCGGGCGTGCGGATGACCGTGATCTCCAACGGCTGGTAGAAATGCTAGAGAAACTGCTCAAACATGGCGCGTCTCTCGAAAGCCGCGATGGGCTCGGCAGAACGGCTCTTCTCATTGCACTGGTCGATACCAGGGGCGGATCATTGAAACTTGTCAATGAACTCTTGAAGCTTGGGGCTGATGCTACAGCAGTTGACTTCAAGGGGAAATCTGGTAAGTTGATCCTTGACAGTATTGACTTTTGGTGCCTACTAACAACCATTAGCTCTACACTACGCGTTCAAGCCCTTCCGCAATTCACACGGGGATTCAGATGATGTTTCACTCCAGTTAGCTCAGCGCCTCATTGACTCTGGCGCCAGTATCGGAGCTATTGACTACGACGGAAACACCGTCCTTCACGATCTGATTAGCCACCGACCGATATGGAAATCTGATGACTGGAACAGTATCGAGAAACGAGCTATGATGATCATCGAACTCGGAGGGCCTGTTAAACAGACCCAGCATCGAGGAAGAAATGCTCTACATATTGCAGCAGCCTTGGATATCGATCCTGGGTACAGTGGTATGGGACCAATCATGACTCGACTTGAATTCCTCCTTCAAGAATCGATGGGATTTGATGTCAATGCCCCTGACCATAAAGGAATCACTGCTTTGCACCTGTCAGCAGCCGTTTCAGACACCAATACTATGATCTTGATCCAACATGGTGCCAATGTTCGTGCAAAAGATTGCCACGGTCGCACTCCGATGCATTATGCTGCCCAGGCGGGTCAAAGCAACGTTGTTGGTCTCTTGACGGAAAGCTATCTTCAACAGGCAATTCCAGTAGACGATTTAAGTACTAAAAGACGATCTCCCTTGCATGAAGCCTCTCGATCGGGCTGTTCGGAAGCAGTGAAGCTTCTCCTCGACACAGGCGCCGATCCATCCTTACAAGACGAGCGTGGCCGGACGGCTTTGCATGCTGCTGCGGAATTTGAACATGTCACACGAGCCAGGAGAAGCCAAGCCCGATACGACCATGGACTACCCTTCCTCGCTGATCCAAAACGACGCCGGAAACAAGGGCAAAGCAGTCCACTTTCGCAGATGAAACTTGAAATATCAGATGAAGATGATTGCAGATGGATTCGGCAGATTGTGAGGTCATTGATTAGCGCTGGTGCTGATCCGCAGCAGCTGGATTACAATGGCCATAGACCGTTCGACGTGGCTGTTTCGCTTGGCTGTCTACCCGTCGTGGACGAACTGAGATACGCGCTCAAGGGAACGAAGTTTCAGTCTTTGGACCCCCTCGCTGGATCGCTATTGGATTTAGGTGACGCTCCACTGCAAGCAATGGTTCGATCCGTTCAGGTGCCTGAGGATAGCGCTTGGCTTCTGAAACGAGTTTTTGGAACAGGCGATGATCGTCTGGCCGAGGAGGTCGTTCGGTCCAAGTCTCTGAGACTGGGAAAAGATAGCAATGAAGCTGCTCTCTCCTTGCTTGCGCGCTGGGGCTTGACATCCACGATGGAAAGACTGATCCCCTATGTGGAAGATTCATGCGCTCTGATCCCTGTCCTACTGGGGCATGCGGCTGAAAGGTCGTCGTGCAACCTCGAGATGGTCGAGTTCTTGGTAAAGAGGTTGGAAGATCAGCACAAACATCCTGTCACCACCAAGCCTGAAAATCAGCTGGGAGGTGGACGTGGAAGAGGAAGAGGTGCTCCCAGAGGTCGTGGTCGTGGTCGCGGTGGTCTCGAGCATCACGTCTCTAAAACTCCAGTGACAACGCACCCGCTTGCAGGGTCTCTCGTCATATTCTCGACTGGCAAGCACTGGTGGCACCCCAAAGCACTTTCCTTGCTCTTAGATGCAGGCGTCGACGCCACTAAGAGTTTCAAACACAGCAGGGGCACCACTAGTCCCCTCCAAGTTGCTTTGAAGCCGTATGGCGGAACTTCGGAGACAAGCTATCGCTGCAAGTGGAACGAACAGACGCTCAAGCTACTGCTACAGAATGGCGCTGATGTCAATCACACCGAGCCCGGGAATGATTGGACACCCCTTGTCACCGCCATCAGTGGTAATTGTGAAATTGAAATCATCAAATTACTCATCGACCATGGTGCTTCAGTATCTCTTGGATCTCCGCCACCAATAATGGTCGCAATCAATGAGAATGACATCAACGTCATTGAACTTCTTTTGCAAGCTGGTGTTGATCCGAATGGAACTGAGAGTGACTGCCCTTTGCTGGCAGCTTCAGGATGCCGTGACAATGATTCCAGGGCCATGTCACTTCTTCTCCAATATGGTGCAGATCCTCTCCGGTTACTAGAGGACGGAAAGTCCACTGTCCTTCATCAAATCTGTGATGGTGAACATTGGTACTCTCACAAATTTATACAGCCCATTTTGGCAGCTGGGGTAAATATCGACACTTTGGATGGAAACGGGCGAACTCCTCTGATTAGAGCCTCGAGTGCGCCGTATGGCAGGGAGGATGGAGCTGCGTTGGCGTTGATTCAGGCCGGGGCAAATGTTCATGCCACTGATCGTTTCGGGTCGACTGCCCTGCATTATGCTGCTGAAAATGGGAATCTCGAGGTTGTCGAAGCAATACTGAAGCAGCCCCTCTCATCTTTCACGCGGAATCACAAGGGAATGACGCCCTTGTGTGTCGCGTTGGATTCCTATGCATCTTGTTCTGGCTGTGGATCAAGGTTCTACCTCGTCATCCAGGCCCTTCTTGATGCAGGCGAAGATGCACTGCAGATTTTACCGGACGGTAGAACGGCACTTCATTGCATTGCCGCAGCTGTGATGGAGTCTAGCAACCCCAATCGAGAAGCCCAGATTAAAGAAGCGGGGAGGGCAGATATATTTAGTGAGTCGACGAAGCTGTACCAGCGATTCGTGGATGCCGGTTGCGATCGCGAGGCACCCGACAATGAAGGCAATACTCCCATCTTCAAATATGTTGCTGCGAAGTATCCCTGGGATGGCGAAGACCAGTGGGTGGCCCAGCGATGCCCCCCAAACCCAGAAGACTACACCAAGATATTCGCCAAGCACGATGTCCACAAAGTCAACAGGAACGGCGATACTCTTCTGCACACTGTCGCTCGCCGAGAGGCATGTGATTCTGGCCGTGATGATGGCGAGGAGATGTTCTCGGCGCTCGTCAAGCTAGGGCTCAGTCCGTGGAAAGAAAACAATCAGGGCCAGACGCCTTTGGATATTGCTGCAACGACTGGAAAGAAGGGCGTATTGGCTTTGTTTGCTCGGGAAGAATAATTAGTACCATCCCTCAGATGTTACTTAAAATCTTACATTCCGGCAAGGCTCTTTTGGTAAATAGTAGCATGACAACACTTGTTCTCCATGAGTCGGAACCAGGAGTTGAGTGTATCCTTCATAGTAGACATGTTAAGAATAATGGTTCAGAAAACACGTTTTTTGCTATCGCTACTAAATGTATGGGTATATATATAGCCATACAGGTTAATGTAGTAGTAGTAGTAGTTCATTTGCCCGATTTAGCCGCCTGATGTCCTAGCAGCTATGCGGGAGTGGTGCAGAACCAGCCTGCACCTCCTTTAGATAGCTATCCTGGAACGAATATAACCTATTTCCTCCTCTCTGGTTCTGTTGGTGGGTATAGACCATAACGCCATAGCTAAGCAGCTCGATCCCTGTTATAGTATCCTTTAGTAAAGAGCCTTATCCTACAGGGTGGTCCCGCCACCTATAAGGCCTAGTTTTGTGCCTCGCCTTGCTCTACAACATCGCCACTCCGTGATAGGCCCATACCCCCATCAGGGCCTACTCGCCGCCCAGGTCACGGGTTACTATAGGGTGCCTAGGTGGGGGTATTGCGAGGGTGATAGGAAACGAACCTATAACCTAATACAGGTTAATGTACCTCTCATGTATCTTGGTGCTTCCTGCGGTTGTGTCCCTGATACCCTCGTTTCAACAAAGCTAAACTTTTACTATACAAGTGGGCTTGTGGTTTAGGGGTATAATACTCGCTTCGCATAGACGTGATTGCGAGGGGTCCCGGGTTCGATTCCCGGCGAGTCCAACTTTTTGTCATTTTTTGTCGCACAGACAGACAGCCCCACCGACACTAATGGTAGGCTCTCTTGTTATACTTAGACTATTATTTTCGAGGATTCTCCGTAGCTATCTATCTAAAGTAATGAACGACTGTGGCTGATGAACTAACGTCCTCTTAACAGCCGCAGCAACCATAATTCATGTCGGGGCCAGGTTATTACAAGCATGCCCAGCACAAACGTCGCGCAATTGGCCGGGGTCTCCGCAGAACCTCCTACTGGTTGGATCGGCGAAAGTCGGATGATGCTGTTCGGGCCTGAGACCTAAGAGTGGCATGGAATAATGCATAGCATCGATCGCTGATAGGCTGTGTTTGCGTGCCAAGATGCGTCATTGGACGTGCGAACCCTAGATCATTTCACTTCGGAGCAAGCAACTCAATCCAGCATGATGATTGAGACCGGGATCCGAAGATGAATCTCTGTGCCCTGCTTACCCCTTGCCCTAGCAGATAAGAATACTAACATCTGTTATCCTGACTCGCTCCGCAGCGAAGAAAGCCCCCATTACCCGGTGATCGGGGATAGGGGCCGTCTTCGCTTAGGTCAATGGTAGGCCCCGATGCCCCTATATATATGTTGTTGCTTTGTATACCCAAATGTGGTATGTTTCACCGCAAATGGACCCGGCGGCCAGAATCAAAAACCTTCTGCAGGTGGAGATTTCTCGTTGTCATTAACGGTGCCCATTCCGACTATTCTTAGTTGGATGCACCTCCGAGCAAATTAGAACTACATAGCGCGAACCAAAATTTAATAACTCATAATTATAAGCACTATAGAGGATTACAGCATAAGAACGATTATTGCGGAGCGAAGCGGAGCATATTACATCTCTGGAAAAGTGCCAGATACGTCTAATTTTCAGGCCAAAAAGGTCCCCGCCCCTGATTGGCTGGATACAGGGCGGTGGATGTAGCAATTCTGCCTGTCACAGTCGGCCCTATTGATTGGCTATACAGCTCGGCGGTCAGCCCCCTACGACGCGTCTCACTGGCCTGCTGGCCCCCATAGCGGCCCACCCACCTTACCCGTTCTATCATAGCTACATGCCTACGCACCTTACCCTTTACAGAACTAAGATAAACAGAATAGCTAGCAGCACTAGCCAGCGAGCAGCACTAGCGAGTGAGCAGTGCCATCGAGCAGCACTGGCGAGCGTGCAGTACTGGCCAGTATGATACAGTATCTTCATAAATTTTGGTCATGTAATCATTCAAAACCGCGGATTAAGCGCTTCGCTCCGCATACATTCTACGGTGCATCCCCCCTACGGCTAGGGGTCCGGGGGCGCCGTTAGCCCCCTGGTATGGGGCGCAATGGGGCGGAATGGGGCAGGATGAGATTGTAGAGGGGCCCCGGGGGGGGGGGCGCGATCTGTATTTATTTATGTACGAAGATATCATATTACGATATTATGTACGTTTCACGTAGGAAGCAAAGTAAATATATAGAGCCCCAGTAAATAATTCCTCCTGGCCCCTGCAGAGAGTAGTGGCCCGCCAAGACTAGACTTAAGGTATATAGAACTGCTATACTCCGTAATAATCACATCTTCCCTGATCCCATCTTCCCTTTCTCCTTGTCGAAATTCATCCAAACTCGACGTGCCGAAATGCATTTGCAAACCTCGATCCTCGCTATGAGCCTGTTCGCTGGCTTAGGCTCTGCGGGTACTCTCGTTTCTATGATAAACCCCAAAAATCATACGGAGTGTGTTATTCAGTCTATCGGTAATCAGGGCTGCGGCAGTCATGATGACCCTGCTTACTCTGCTCCCTGGGGCTACTCGAAGAACGGAAAGACATGTGAACGTAAGTACATCTTCTTCTACACTGCTGAATGCGTTGATTCAATTAAGCCCTGAAACTAACGGAGTGCTATAATTTCTAGCTATCGAAGACGCCGACAAGTACGTCCTCGCTAGCGTCCCTATCTGCGGCGATCTGAGTTCAGATATAAGCAAATGGACTGCCTATATCTATATCATCCCGTCGTACCAGCCAGGCAAAGGCTATACAATGGTGGAGAGTCTGTCGTACCATGACATGAACAAAAAGGACCACAACGAGCCCATGTGGTGCGCACTGCCGTCGGCCGGGTTCGGTCTGGGTACATCGTGTACTTTGGCTTCCCCTACGCCTAGTGCTTCCGTCACTCCTTCTGCTCGCGCGGTCTGATTAGAGCAAAGATGTTCCATAGGTATGCCTTGCTTGGTGTCCCTTATTCTACTATGGTATCACTATATGATGAGAGGTGGAAAGAATCGATCAAATTTTGGGAATGTTCTTTGCCCATAGGGACCTGTAGGGTTTATCTAGTAGGTCGGATTTGCACGTAAATGTCTTTACACTCGCGCTTTATTATCTCCTAGTCACCAAAAGACTGCTCGATATGCTTCAAAGCAAAATCCATTCATGGGCCAACATGTCAGTAGAACTCGATGTCATCTCACCCAAACAATGCTGACTTTCGGCTATAAATCGTGAGCTTCGAAGTGCCTCCCATAGGCAAGAAGGCTGTCAAGAGAAGTCATTCCCAAATCCTGCAAGGCTCATAGTACCCGATGCATAATTCCACTATTCCTACCAGGGCTAGGCAGGTACTGTCAATACATATGTATGTACCCATCCATGGATCAATCAACCAATCAACTGATCGATATTTTATTAACACGACGCAGCCTAGTACCACAAGGTCTACGGACGCGGTCCACCGCCAGAATAGAGATCATCGGAGTCCTGCAAGAAGTCCTGCAAGAATGCCATCCGAGACACCGTGTAAAATTCCACGCAGAGTGAGCGAGTACATAGTAGACAAAGGAAGTAGCCGATGATTTGTTGAAACCGGAGATTATGAAGTCATTCACACTCGTCCATAGATCCTGTGATTCCTTTACACACGCACCGTTCCCATGTGGCATGGGCAAATCAAATGCTAGCTTTGGCATCAATTAATTGTGGTTCGGGCGTACATAGGCTGTCACTAGCGTCGGTCATACCTAGCGTCTTCATCATTCCTAGCCTGTCGTTCAGATGATATCCATTTAGGGTTTACGTTCTATCGGAACCAGCGCCTAGACGGCCGAGCCTTCCAGGAACCTGATAACGAACCTAGGCACCTTTGTAGTCACATTGTAACCAACTCCCCAGACATCCGTCTCTAATCTTCCTCCGCTTGCCCTTTTCCAGTCCCACAGCCTCCATGATGCGGGACATCACGGTCCATGCAGACGAGATCCCGACCACTGACGTCCACATAAGAACTGTCCTTGTCGCAGCCGAGCCGTTGATCATCTCCTCGCTCAACAAGCCAGCACCAGTCGTCTCCTTTACTCCAGTGTGCCACATCCAGCATCGGATTGCCATTGCCATCATCAGTACGTGTGCAGCGTGCCCAGATATGCTGGCCTTTCGACTTGCTGCAACCAGGAGAATTCCCATCGATCCCGTACCCATAGGCATTCGGCAGCTTCTTGGGGGTGTCATCCCGGAACTTGTTAGTGATCAAGTGACTGAAGGAGGGCGACCACTCGACGCGTGGCGAAAGCATGTCTAGATCCCAGAACTCGGCGAGGAATTTGAGGATAGACGTGTGGGTAAAGTCGCGGTCTTGTTCCTTCGGCTTGTTCTGGACCACGCCCTTTTCCACCCAGGGGGAAATCAGGAGCGCAGGGACGCGGACGCCCAGGCGATCAAAGTGGTAGGTGTATTGCTTCCCATCGGCCATCTCTGAGTATGGAATGGAGTCACCTTGGGGGACGTCGGTAGGCGGCGCAACGTGGTCAGCGAAGCCGCCGTGCTCGTCCCAGGTTAAGATAAAGAGGGTCTCTTTCCACTGAGGTGAATTTCGGAGGGTCTCATATATGCCCTTCATGAAGTTCTCACCCATATTGAGCGGTGACGTGGGGTGCTGGGACATATAGTTGCAGCACTCCGGGTTAAGATAACTGAACTGCGGCAGGTTTCCAGCCGCGGCGTCTATATAGAATTGGTCGAGAGGCTTCACGTTCGTCTCGATCTTGCCCGTGCTATGGGTCCAATTATAGAAACTAGCATCTGGTAGGAAGGGGTCATCGGACGTGGTGGCATTCTCATAGTTGATCCAGGTAATTTTTTTCTCCGATAGCTGCTGGAAAATGGATTTCTGGGGCAACTTCGACTCGTAGAAGTCCTTCTCGTTCCCGCCGAGGCCGTGCGAGGTGCCTGAGGTCAGGTAGGCGCGGTTGGCGTCTGTGGGACCAGCAATGGCAGCGAACCAGCGGTCGAACAGCACGTAGTTTTGGGCTAGGGCGTCGAGGATCGGGATCTTCTCGAGGGGTACGTAGTTGATCACCTCGGCGGCCTTTTCGAGGTCGTTCCCCACGCCCTTTTTCCAATAGAGCCGTTGTTCCGTAACGAAGCCGTCCATTGTGCACTTGGAATTGATGGTCGGATGGTACGTGCCAAAGACCTGCATATTGCCACCAGTGATGCTGTGATCGGGGTCCTGGGGGGAAACATTGCCCGCGATAGGTTTGGCACAGACCGTCGAGTCGTTGGAAAGATCCTTGACCACACTAGCTGGATTGCAGTATTTGTCTTTGTTGTTGACATGGTTATCGATGGCGGAGCTGTAGTTGAGACTCCCGGCGAGGTGGTCAAAAGACCGATTCTCTTGAACTAAAACGACGATGTTCTTGATATTGCGCAGGGGGTTGGCAGCGGCCCCAACGACAAGGGCGACCAGTGCCAGGGACGGAATCATGATGGACGATGGATGAACAGGTCATAGGGACTCAGCCGTCCGAAGCCCTGGCCTTTATAATTTGGTTCTGATATTTTGGCCCCCCGTGCATAGTAAGTCCGTCATTGAAGGAGCCGTGAGGCAATGGGAGTAAATGAAACCTCGGGTGCCTGCCTGTACTTAGTTTCTAGGCACTTACTTAGTTTCTAGGCACTGCTGATCGTCTGGCTGCTACAGCCTTCTTTCCCCCACCACCTCCCCACTTATAAGGAATCCAGGGTCCATGAGGGGGCCATTGATTCCTTCCCGTCCCTGAGGATCCGCGAGGCTGAGGAAAGAAGGGGTCCAAAATCTCCTGAGGCTATGGCACGGCGTGAGATGTGACTTGATCGATTTTCATTAATAATTTTGATAGCGACGGTAGATAGGTCTGTAGATGCTGAGAAAACAGAAGAAGAGAAGATCTACGTGATCACTCCAATCTCTCCTTTGTACTAGCGTACACTCTCACAATAGTACCTATGTATCTGCTACGGATTCGATTAAGCCTGTTAGGTCACCACTGTGCAGCACCGTAGGCGATAAGTCCTACGCGAACTTCCCCAAGAAGCGGACTGCTTCTAAGACCCGGCTTCGTCGGTGGGAATCGATGATCATGGTGAGTATACTGTTAACTGCGCCACGAACTTTCTTTATAGCCATATGGATGACTTTTTGGAAGGAATTTTAACTGTTCGTGCGGATATCAATTGCTATTTCTTGGAGCTTGGACGAACCTGGATTCCCTCCGTCTGCTAACCCCCCCCCCCCCCCCCCCAACAACAAAGAAGCTGTCTAGATTTCATGAGATGGATACAAAGATACCCTCAACATCACATCATTGACGACAATGCAGACACTGCGGTCTTCTGGCAATGCGTGGGTCTCCTCATGATAGAGAAACTCCGGATATACAACTAAACTATTATCAGGCGACTTCTCCATACTTTCTGGCGTTGCCCATTCAATGCTGTATCCTGGAGATGGCGATCTGGCGGCCATTGAGGACATGTCGTCAAGTTCCACCTGGACTGCGAGAGATTTGGATACAAAGAAAGGTGATCTCTGTCCAGGTTTGAAAATTCGGCGTTGGGAAAATCCCTCTTTTACAATATATTCAGCCACCGAGTCGCTTGATGTCGTGACTCTTGAATTCGGGCTCGTCTCAATCTCTAGGGATCTATCCCCAGACCGAGCCGACATGACGACATTAGGAGAGGCTTTGGTTTGGGCCTCATCTGGTGCATCAGGCTCTTTGTCTATCTCGGTTATACCTTGTATGGTGCTTTGTGTGGTTGCCGAAATAGAGAGCGTGAGCAGCGTACTCTCATTAGGATACGGGAGTTTCGTCCGCTTGCTATCGCCTAGTAATTGCCGTATATTACCCATCAATAGATCATTGAACTTGTGTTGCAAGGACTTGAACTGCAGAATCGGGGGCAATCGCCAGCCATGATATAACCTTCCATGGCTTCGGCACGTGTGCATTTTCCCGTGCAGGCCGATGAACTGATTGCATAGGAAACACGCGTCTTTGCTGGAACTAATGACCCTCGGATACAGCTCGGGTGCTCTAATGTCGCAGAAGGCAAGGAGTTGGATTTCGGCGTGAATCTTGGCTTCTGTCAAGATCTGACGCGTTGTCTTCAGAAACGAATCTGGCGAAATTTGCTTGTTCGTCTGGTATGCTTGAGATTCACTAGGTTTATGACCGTTGATAAAACCAATTCGAGACAAAAGGGTTTGCAGGCTCGGGGTGTATCCGGGATCGCGGGCTCTGTCGAATGCCGCCTGGGGAAGATTCACAGGCTCTATCTGCATATTTCGAGTCACCGGATACTTTTTGGCGACACGATAGAGAATCCGAGCCGCGTCGCGATATCTGGCAACTTTGCCGATGGTATCCACAAGACTCTTGCGCTGAGATGAATCCATGTGCGAAAGTAAGTTGACTAGCTCGTTGAATTTTTGTAATTGACCTAGCCGGTGGATTCCATCTACCAGGTCGCCTATGCGAGATGCAACCCAATCGTTGGACCAAATGTTGACCAACTTGATGGCTCTCTTGGAAGCTCCCATGAAGCCTTCGTAAGTAGCCATCAAGCCAAGGCTGCGAAGCTTTTCTCGTCCCAGACGTTGAAGACTTGCCCTGGCATCCTTCAGAGTCTCGTTGATCGGTTTCTTCTGCTCTTTGCGCCAACCGGGGGCCAGTCCTAATCTGCAAAGAATGCGAGAAGAGCACATGTTAATGATCGCACGAAACACCGCTTTTTCTATCTCGGGGCCTTGGTGTTTCCCTGGAGCTTGTTAGAAGAAGAGAAGGAAAAATATGGGTACAGGAATGAATCAACGGACCGTATTGTGCCTCCTTCAGTACCTTGAAGATTTCCTCGAGCTTTTCTTTCAGGTCGCGAAGAATGACATTCCCGTCACTCCATGTGCTCTTGTTGATGGCCAGGAGAACATTCAAATGAGAGCCAGAGGAAGCCTGCTCAATACAGATGGCGGGGATATGCGTGGGTTTATCGTTCGGTTTTGCCAGAAAAGACAGAATCTCGGCCAACTTTCGCTCCTTGGAGAAAGGTAAGATGTACCCTTCGTCGTGGTCGCTGGTTGAAGACACTGGATTTCGCAACGGTGGGTTCTGAACTTCGGCGAGAAAATAGCTGAGAGCGATATTCTCAGCGCATATCACAGCGGGGGACTGAGTGCTGGGTGACATTGCTGGACGGGGATGCAGGTACTTGGGCGCCGGAAGCAGCTCATCTTGGAGGGGATGGGCTCATAAATCAAGTCGCAAAGATCCTAGGCGCTTGCAGCTCATGCATGATAGCCAGGTGGGAGGCAATGACATATCATTGCCTATCAAACAATCCCAGTACAGATGCATCGGTGGGAGAGTGCGCTCTCAGTGGTTCCTGGATACTAACCCTGGCTGTTGGCGCCGCTGCGTTTGGCCCTAGTGATGCACCTATACGTGTCGCGAGTGTACTTTGGACGGCGAAGAGTCGGCCCCCTTTTTGCTTCTGGATCATCCAAACGTGGAAATCCATTCTGGTAGATTCTCACACAACCAGCTAGATTCTCACACAACCAGCTTTATCGAGGACCGCTAACCGGTGTAAGAAATTGGGGCGGGGGCGATGCGACACGCAATAAATGGCTGCCTTCGCAGTAGCCTCCGCTTCTCGTCGGATGCTGCCCCCAAGAGCGACCAGCAAACCCCGGAGCCACAGCTATAAAAGACCGTCAGCGCTTCGCATACTGAGGCTTCAAGTCATCACTCTTCTCTCTTACGATCGGACATCGACTCTACCCCCTTGCACAATGCCCGTCACCGAGATCGCCCAGTTCCGCTACAAAGCAGGAAATCCTTCAGCCACCGAGTCCATCCTTCTTCAACAGGCTCAGCAGGCCCAGTCCGAGTACTCCAACCATCCAGCTCATCTGCTGCGGCAGGTAGAGGACTCGAGCTATGGGTATATCCTGGGCGGGTGGGAGTCGGTTGCTGTGCACACAGAGGACTGGATCCGCTCGGAGACCAACCAGAAAGTGATGGCTGGGCTGCAGGATGGCATTGACGTGGAATGGATGTTCCATTTGGATATTGACGTGAGTCTTTCCACCAGTTGTGTCCCGATGCAACTCTTGAACTTCAGACTCACCGTGCATAGCCCTCGACCTCCAGCGCACCCTTCAAGGCGCCGGTGGTCAGCATCACGCGCTGCTTCGTCGAGCCGAGCAAAAAGGCAGGTTTTGAAAATTTTCTCAAGGCCGGGTTGCCTCAGCTTGCCGGGTACGAGGCCCTGGTTGCGTATGCTGGCGGGTGGCGCATCGACAAGGAAGGCGAGGACGAGGAGTACGTGCTCTTCGGCGGCTGGAGCAAGGTGGAAGACCACCTTGGCTTCGCCGGGTCGGAGGCGTCCTCGGAATTCAGCAAGATTAGAGATTTCGTCAAGGGCGCAGAGGCCAAGCATATGGTTGTGGAGAAATGGCAGTAGTGGGGTCGCCAACATTTAAAGGACGATGATTTAGATACAGCGAAAAAATGAGTATTTTCGGCGCCCAGATAGAGCCGACCGCGAAATGTATTTGACAGCATCCATGAAATATTCAAATGGGTATTTATGGGTCATAATCGTCCTCGTGAGTCGAAACAAAACAAGAATGACGGAGGGGGGCAAGCAGCAATATACAATGCAATTGTCGCCAGAAACCTGAACCTCGTGAGAACCAACTCCCACGCAAAAGAAATCCCCGAACCCCGATTCAATCCATTATGCAATTTAAAGCACCTTTGTCTTCATCCACTCTCGGGTGCCAACACCGAGATTGAGCCCATTGCGCTCCCACCAGCTCCGGACGCGGCCATCCGCCCCCGAGACGGCGTCCTCGAGTGCTTCTTCGATGTCGCATGTTTTGAACTCGACGCGCAAGCCACAGTCCTTCCACCATTGAAGGACGTGGTCATGCCCGTTCTTGGTCGGTCCCACGAGAACCTGATTGTCAAAGATCATCTTGGGTCCCTTCAATCGGTACCAGAAATCAAGGACATGGACATGCCCGTGCGTACTGGCTATGCGAGCGACATGCTCGGCATGGCTATACGGAATGCCTGATGCATCCCACCAAGCAAGAGAAGCCGTACGACCAGACTGCGCCGCCAGGAGAACCGATTTGCCCACTTTGAGAGGAAGGGGATGGTGACTGGGGGCATTTGCTGATGCGGACTTCCACCAATCCAGAACTGCAACTCGGCCCTCTGCGCTGGCTGACTCGAGGGCACGCTCGGAGTATCGAAGAGGAAGACCCGAGTGTAGCCACCAGTTGAGGACGTTAATCAAGCCGGCGCGAGAAGCACCGTCCATGGCATCAGCCATGTATTCTTTGTTGGGCAATGCAGGGGCATCGCGCCACCAGGTGAGAACGGTTGGGTTGCCGTAGATCGCAGATGCACGGTAGGGGATGTTGGTCAACCGAGAGGTCGTCCAGAGAAGGTCCAAGTGATTTTCAGTGAGATAAGAAAGGATATCGGTGCGGGAGAATTTTACAATGAGATGGCAGGCAAGATCTGACAGAGGTTTCCACCGAGGCAGCCCGTCGATCCGTTTCTTGATGGCGGCAAATGAGCCTCGGAGAATGGTGTATTCCAGCGAAGCTGGTGTGGACATTTTAAGCAAGTGGTTCTGCCACTCTTGAGGGACAGGGATATTGGTAGGGATGCCCACAGCTTTGGCAGTTTCCCAATCTCTCAGCTGGTCCTCAAATACGTTAAGCCAGAGCTCAAGGGGCAAGGACCGGGCCTTCAGTTCAGTGTTTGGCCAGTGTTTTTGCAAATAGCGGAGTGCTGACTCTGGGTCACTGCGAGAAGTCTTTGCTGAGGAAAGGATCGGGTTCGAAGGTGACTGGGCTGCATTTATGCCGCTTTTCATACCGGCCGCTTTGGCAAGAGACGTCTCCCATTGTGGCAAATCTAGACCCTCCTCTAGCGCCCGATGCATGTCGTGCAACCCGTTCCATGGAAGCAATGTCAGATCCTCAGGCCCGTTGGACTCCCAGAGCACGGGCTTCACAACCCGAACGCATGGCCAAAAACGATTGATCTCATCCAACTGTCGAGAGCTCAACGGATGGTCCCATTCTGACACAGTCATGCCGGGAATGAGGATCACGGGTTTGGTAGAAACCCAGCCGCGGAGGAGAGCCAGGGTCAACGTGTTCGTCAACCCGGACAACATCGAGCCCAGGGCTCCCGCATCGATCGGAGCGACCAAGAGCATATCAGCCCACTCGCAGAGCTCAGCTGTTTTGGCCTTGAGCCATTTCCGTGCCCCAGTCTTCTTATCGAATGTCTGACTGTCCACTGTGTCCATATAATGGGGGATTTTGTTCGTGCCTGCCAGCAGGGCCGAGGGTTCATCGGTAATCAGACGCAGCTCAATGTAAGGGTTGTGTACAAGCGAAGGAAGCACGGAGCCGGCGAAGGCGCTGTCCGTCGAGAGAAGGAGCCGCCGACGCCGCCGGCGCGAAGCTGCATTCCTCGCGGCCGGGTCGGGGCAGACCCGATAACCTTCTTCATTGCCGATCACCGTTTCCTCGCCGTCACCATCTGCCTCCATCGGAGATTTTGGCGCCACCTCGGTGCTATTGATGGTGCTATTACGAATGCTGTATTTGATCGGGTCGAACGGAAAACCAACTGCCATGCCAGGATGGGTGCCAGGTGGCAAAGAGGGTGCAGGAATGCCCAGTGAAGTATGGAATGATCGCCGGTGGAAGGTAAGACGGGGAATCAGTTCGACTTGTAGAAGAGGGCGAGAAGCAGTAGGGACGAGGAGAAAGTCGAGATCGCCCGAGAAAATGCGCGAGGAAGAAAAAGAGGTAGGAGGCAATTATCCTGTAACGCTTTAAGTGCTTATCCGACAGTAGTTTCGGGCTGGGGATCGGGCAATCGAAGCGGTAACTGGGCCCCAATGATAGCGAAACGAATCCACCGGGTCCAGGTGCGTCGTGTCACCGTCGCAAGTCGCTCTGATCCTATCTCTTGAGGCGCCCGAGCGGTGTAGCTGTCTGCGTTGGCTGGGTACTTTGGTTTGATCTGGAGGTGCGTCGCCACGTCCACTTCCGCAGCACATGACACTGCAGAGCTTCAAGGACGAGATCAGGAGATGCCGAAGGGGCCTGCAGCGAGAGCTGCCAATGAACGGAGACTCGGAGACACCAGCGTTAGTGACCAGACCCGGCTAGAGGCGGGCAGCCGTGCAGCGAGTTGCGATGATTGGAGTAGCTCCGCGGGCGGTCAAAGTGTCTCCGCGATGCGCCCAATCAGGTGCGACGCAATACTATGTCATGATGATCTAGCACTGAATACATCTGGCCTAGTACATCAGTATATCATCTAGTCAACCAAGGTTGGTTTCATCTAGCCTTCACCGAGTCATCCCTTCCCTGGAATGCTTTCTGAGAAAACTACCATTTTTCCAGGAGTGAGACGCTGAATATTTTGACGGTATAGCTCATTCTGTGTACGGTCTATGTATAGGCTCAGTTTTCTAGCGAGCACCATCAACACCACAAATGACAGGATATCTCTCACCCCCTATCGCACGGTCCATACTGCTCACCGTCGAGCCAGATTGTTATGCAATTTGTGCTCGCGCATAGCTAGGCTACTCAGCGCCGCCAGCACAGCCAATCCCAGCAGTGTCAGGAAAACCGCCCGCAGCGAGTTCATATAAGCATCAAGCACACCGGTGACCCAGTCCTCTGGCAACTTGAAAATCTCATCCAAGCTATCGCGGAGCCGCGAGATAATCTCCGCCGCGTGCTTGCGACCACCAAACCGCGCCCATAGCCCAACGTTCAGGGTGTTTTGGAACACCGTAGACGCAACCGTCACCCCAATCGTGCTACCGGTGCTGCGGAAGGCATATGAGATAGACGTGACCACTGCATGATGTTGGTGATCCACCGCCGAGATCAGCGCGACCAGTGTGACCGTCAATATGCTGCCGTATGAAACACCCTGCAAAAGGAAGTAGGGGAATGGCAGCCACCAAGGCGTGGACAGATCCAAAGTACAAATCAATGCGCATGAAGCGGCTTGCAGTGCCACAGCAATTGACCCGAGGAGCTTGTAGCGACCACTAGCTCGCATGATGAATCCACAGCCTAGGGACCCGAGCGAAGTCCCAATCGCCTGTGGGATCAGACGGACTCCAGCGGCAGTGGCCGACAGGCCTTGCACTTGAAAGTAGAGCGGGAGATAAAAGAGCAGACCAAAGACAGTCATTGTGGTGAACCAATTTGTCAGACATGCCGCTGCCACCGTGCGGTCTAGAAGTAGCTTCACGGGTACGATCGGCTCCAACGCGACACGAGTTTCCACGTAGATGAAGAGGCCCAGGAACACGACGGACAGAGGCAGCGACGTGAGAACCAGCGGGTGAGTCCATGGTACCTGGTTACCGCCAGTGTTGAGTCCCAGCAGCAGCGTAACCAGGGCTAGAACCAGAGTGATAGCGCCGAGAAAGTCCACGCGCTTGATCTTGGCCTC
Organism: Penicillium hispanicum; assembly: GCF_028827665.1. Lineage (NCBI taxonomy): Eukaryota > Fungi > Ascomycota > Eurotiomycetes > Eurotiales > Aspergillaceae > Penicillium > Penicillium hispanicum. Next base: position 3,029,026 of record NW_026623193.1, read on the forward strand.
GTCGGTCTCTTTGACGGGGATCTTGATCTTGACCGCGACCAAGATGCAGGAGATCAGCAGGAAGGGGATTTGGATCAGAAATGCCCAGCGCCATCCCAGTGTGTCATTGATCCAACCACCGAAGACGCCCCCAAGTCCGCTCCCAGCACCATAACAAATATTCCCAACCCCTTGCCAGATGCCTCGCTTCCGAAGAGGAACCAAGTCTGAGATGACGAAAGTCGAGATCACTAAGTATCCACCGCCGCCGATGCCAGCGACCACGCGGCCCAGGATGATGGCCCACTCCGTCTTCGCCAAGCCACAGATCAAGTTGCCCAGAGCGAAGAAGATATTCGAGCAAACCAACCCCCAGCGTCGCGAGTATATATCAGTTAATCGGCCACTGATAGGCTGGCATGCAGCATTGGAGATCAGATAGGAGGTAGCCAGCCATGAGAGCAGCGAGAGCGAGTTGAAGGAGGACGAAATGGGGGCTGACAGCGTCGCAACGATGGTCGTGTCTGCCAAATATGAGCCCGTCAGTATATACTGGGTCAATGGAAATGTCCAGTATGGATTCGCGTACCTAGAGCAGCCAAGAAGACACCCAGCCAAATGCTGCTCAGGATCAGGATCAGTTCCTTGGTGCTGGGCTCCTCTGCCAGTGGTTCCTGTCCCTCCGCCGGGCGAGCATCGACGGAGGGATTGTCGCGGAGCAAAGGAGTCTGTTCCGTCGCCGCAGCTCTGGCAGACTCATCGGAAGACATTGCACCTTGCACTGTGGTCGCCGTTTTTCCGCCGGTGAGGTCGACTCTTTTTCGAGTGACTTGCTCGGGGAGCAAATCGGAGGGAAAGTTGGCGATGGCGTGCGGAGAACTGCCGGGCCGACCGATGTGGATCATTGCAAGCTAGTAGTTAACTCAGTTGTAACGACATAATGTACATCTATGTAGTCCCCCTCGGAAAAAGAGAAAATGTCATTAATTCGGTGAACCAAGATAGTCAATCTACGATTCGCCCAAATTCCACATCTGGATACATATCTCACTACGCCCAGAGTCTGGAGAATTCAAATGTTGCGTCGAGACGCAGCAACAGGGCAACAGCCATCCACTTGTCCTGGTTCCATTCTTTGGCCTTGTATTTAGAGCCCGAGGTCGAAATCAGTGGTTAGTACGTTCAGAAGCTAGAGTGTTCAACACTCCACTTGGATGATACGTTCTTCGCAGATACTCCCAGACATAATCAACTAGGCATGTACCCAGGTAGGCACTATTTTTGCATAACAAGTGAACCGGGGCCATTAGGGGGCTATAGGGGTTGGGGCTTCGGGTTCTCCAGTATCTGGTCTTGTGCGAACTACCGATATATCTGGTCTGGGAGAACATTCAGTAGAGCGGAGCGGCCGAATTGAGGAGAAAGAATACTGATCGGGATACCATAGATATTATCTATTGTGGTCTCCTTACTGAGAAAAAATTCACTCCCCATAGAATTCGCCCTTGAAAAGTACTTTACTTTGTGATGCTAGGTGCGAGACGTCTTCGCATCGACTAAAGTTGAATGGTTCAAGCCGACCAGGAAAGACCAAAAATTCACTTGGACCCTTGTGCCCCCTTTCAACTCTTGACTAGATCCGTCAGACCGTCTATCGAGTCGTACAATCGACCGATGTGACTTGTGAAGGCGTCGAAGTCACATCTATGCTTGTCATAGCTTATCTCACCAAGGTAAGTCCTACTTTCCGAGCCCCACTTTGGGCACTGAATTTTGCGCATGGCTTGATGGAGCTGAGAAACGGCGAGTCCTGTGTACGGGCTTTTTGGAGCCTCTAGAATGTTGAGTGACAGCAGCCCCTTCATCCAGGCCCCAAGAAGGATTGACTGGCATGCAAGGGTACAACCAGCTTTCCCTTCTAAGAGCTGAGTCGTGACATCTTTGCCATAAGAGATGGCGTTCTGAATAGCGCGTTCCCGTCGAAGGTTCAGCTCATCTGCAATGCAAGAGTCAGTGACGTGCACCATTCCAGGGTTACTGATACTTAGAAGCTTTACTGTATGTTGTGAATCGTAGAGGCAAGCCCCAGGGGTTTATTTTGCCGGGAGCATAACGTATTGCTGTGCGAGTAGCCTGGGTGTAAATGTCGGGTTTGTTAAAGGTAAAGCTCACGAAAATCCAGGGAACCAGCGTCATCGTCCATTTAGCGGGCAGCTCGCGTCTGAGTTGAGTAATCCATGATTGCGAGAATACCTCTATCTCCTCATGGCATTCAAGATCGTCAACCAACACGGCGATGTCAGTCAGGAGACGGATATCAACTGCTCTTGGGACCTTCCGGTTCTTGCCATGAAGAGCATTTAGTACAATCTCAAGGCTTCGGGTATCAAAGCCTTCTATTACGACATGACGGCACCCATCTGCGTGGACTGTATTGGCCTCGAGCCATTCTCCAGAAAGCATCCTTTTGAAACGAGGACAAGCCAAAATAAGATGCTTTGAGGAAACCTTGAATTGAACCGCGCGAGCTGAGAAGCTTGTGAACATGCTGTTGGTATATGAGGACTGAGTGTCGGCGTCGAAGGAGCCTGGGGCCCGAGTATTGGTATTTGAGGGGCTTGGGACCTGAGAGTCAGTGCCGAAGAGGCTAGGGGGCTGGCTGTCAGTGTCGAAGAGGCGTGGCACCCGAAAATTTGTACCAAAGAGTCTTGGACGCTGGGCGTCAGTGCGAAAGAGGCTTTGGCCACGGGTATTGGAATTTGAGGAGCTTGGGACCTGAGTGTCAGTGCCGAAGAGGCTTGTGGGCGGGGCGTCAGTGCCAAAGAGGCTTGGGGCCTGAGTATTGGTATTCGAGTAGTTTCGGACCTGAGTGTCAGTACCGAAGAGGCTTGGACGCTGGGCGTCGGTGCCAAAGAGGCTTTGGCCACGGGTATTGGAATTTGAGGAGCTTGGAACATGAGTGTCAGTGCCGAAGAGGCTTGTGGGCGGGGCGTCAGTGCCAAAGAGGCTTGGGGCCCGAGTATTGGTATCCGAGGAGCTTGAGGCCTGGATGTCAGTGTCGAAGAGCCTTGGGACCCGGAAATTCGTACCGAAGAGGCTTGGACGCCGGGTGTCAGTGCCGAAGAGGCTTTGGCCACGGGTATTGGTGTTTGTGGATCTTGGAGCCTGGGTATCAGTGCCAAAGAGGCTCGGGACCTGGGGATTTGTACCGAAGAGGCTTGTGGGCGGGGTGTTAGTGTCGAAGAGGCGTGGGGCCTGGAAATTTGTACCAAAGAGGCTTGGAGACTGGTCGTTAGTGTTTGATAGGGTCGAGGGCTTGAAGGTGCTTTTATCCAGTGACGCGAAAGATCGATAAGACTCAAAGGAGCTCTTAGGCTTAGACAGAATGACCATTAGGTCGCCATCAGGGTCGATCTCAACCACGGAACCCATGATCAAGGGGAGATGGCACTGCGACCCAGTATGCCTGCTTGTTCAGGTCGAACACCAGTTGAGGTGAAGAGAGACGCAAGCGAATTTCAAGCTGTGAGAGGCAAAAGGCGGGTGGAAAGTAAGGTTGAACGTGTCGTGGAGGCGAGGAAGGTGAAAGGTGGAAGGTGGAAGAAGTGGATGATCTCCCAAAAAGTGGTTTGACAGCCAGCCTGAGGCAACCCACTAGTTTGGATTTATACCGTTGTGTCTTGGGGACCATCTATGCGTCTATCTTCTACAAATCTGCATTTCAAGCAGCACGAACGACTGATCTGTCCTATATGATCGTTGCCTGCTAAGAATATCTCTGAGAGCGATCCATGGGTCTAATCCACTTTGGATCCATGGAAGACTGTCACTCTGGTCTCTACCTTGGAATACGAAAGTAAGACGGTTCGCAATAATTCAGTACAACGTGCGTCTAATATATATAGGAAAAATCAATATCCATACTGCTTCTGCTCCCCTACGCGTCTTTCATCTCAGCATCATCATTTGCTCCGTCTCCATCGAATGGTGACCAACTGGGTGGGCCACTCGCTTCCCCTTTGGGCTCAACTGGCGCAGCAGGAGGTATCATTCCTCCACCAATTGGAGTTGTCTTCGCCGACCCCGAGCCGATATAAGACGTCGTGTGTTGCTCTGGGTCGCCGCCCTCCTCCACCGGCCGTTGAGTGCGCATGGGGCCCAACGGAGTCGTCGTATATACCGTTTCCCACGTCCCACTCGATTCACTACCTTCAATGGGCCCCGTCGCGGTCGACCTGTCGGTGAACAGATTCGGTCCCAAAAAGTGGCCGAAAATATACGCTTTCAAGGCATTCGGAGTGGGCGCAATCTCGGCCGGAGCGTTTGGCACTGCATCCTCTGGAAATGCCGGGAGCTCGCGTACAAGTCCTGCCTTGTTTCGGCTGATGTATAACATCCCGGTGTTGTTCGGCGAAGTTCCAACGAAAAATCGATGTCTCATCCATGGGCCACTGATTCGAAAGTTGTCCCCGACCCGAGACCCTGGCTTGATGGCGACTTGGATCGGGACCCAGTCGACCATATTATTCCCATCGTCATTCCGAATGGTGACCTCCAGCTTGTAGGATGCGAGTGTTAGAGCGCCGAACACACCTACCCCGGTGAAATACCCCATCAATCTTGCTGCCTGTTGGCTTTTATTCTCAAGCCTTGTGAGATCTTCTTCATACAGAACCATTATCGCAGATCCGGTATCGTCGATGAATTCCCATGTGATGCTCTCGTCTCCATGGCTTCCTCCACTGCCATCCCCATTGACAGCTCCATTGCCGGCACCGTTTTTGACACCGTTGCTGTAGTGGACAGCAGGATTTGGAACTCTCAATGTGAAATCAATCTACCAGTAAGGGATAACGGGTGAAATCAGCATTCGAGTTGACTGGAAGTACTTCGGGGTATATCACACCATATGCAAGAATTGTGCATCCATCGGCTCTACAGTAAGGGATTTCTTGTTTGCGGCAAAGACGGGAAACATAGGCATAGCCCCGGGTCCATTCAACTGGAGTGGAGGTGAGAGACTGCATTGGCCAATCTATGGTCTTTCAAGGTACACGTCAACTTACCCCTTCAACCCAGAAGCCCTTTTGGCCCTTCTGCCCATCGCTGTACTGGTCGAACTCCTTCCAGTCGAATTTCTTCGGTCCATCACAGATCTTCTTTCCCCGAGACCAATAGGTGACCAACCCAGGTGTCCAGGCCAACTTCTTCGCTCTATACGCGTCCATGATGGCCTCCACATTTGGCAGCTGCTCAAGTTTATCACCAGCCTTCTGTAAGTCTTTTTTGATGGCGTCGAGATGGTTCAAACGCACGACAACTTCCAAACTGAGCCCAGGATCTGCAGCCGTCATTCGATCCATTCGATCTTTGACTTCCTGGTATCTCGCCAGCTTGGTTTCCCACCACTGGGGCATGATTCCATCCTCGATTCGTTCCTTGCATCTCTCAATATTACCTTGGATGTCTCTGAAGATTTATGGTAAGCTCTTGACTAAAACCATGTTGGGTGGAGCCTCGGGGTAAGTAGCCGCTTACTCTTCGTCAAGATCATAGTCTTCAGAAATCCAGCCCGCGGGGACTTTACTATACTCCGTGATCGGGCCCTTTCCTTTAAGATCCCATCTTTCGTAAGGCTTGATGTTCTTCCGGTATTTCTGGCCTCGACTAGGGGGTTTCCCGTCTTTTTTCTTTGACGGGCGAGGCTCAGGCGATTTACTCGCTTTCCGCTTTTGACCACTCGCGCCGTCCATGTTATTGGTGTTTAAAGAACCTGACCCAGTCGGCGAGACGGAAAATAGCGAGTGAGAGAAGAAAAATGAAATGGTGACTAGAAGCTGGGTGGAGGAAGGAAATTTGAACTTGAGAAAAGACTCGATGCCGAGGGCTTATTGACGGGTATTTATGTTGCAGCGCGACGGCAAGAAAGAACAAACAAAGAAAGTCCATTTCTCAGCTTTCCGAACATCCGTCCTTTTTGCCGGAATAATAGAAAGGCTTCTGTTATCATCCACGTACCAAAAATAGCGCCGCCGGGGTGGCTGCCTCACATACAAGACATCCACCATCAGATTCCCAAAGTCACCTCCCAATTACAGGAACTTCAACCGCCTTTTTTTAAGATTGGTCTAAGTAGGAGAGCAGATGGAACACGCAATCTGGGAAAGTCTATAGGAAAGAAAAGAGCGCTAAAGGGATTTTTGGCTGGAGACAGAAAATTTTCGGAGTCAAGCAGAGAGCTCGGTGGCAGGATGGAGTACCTACAGTAAAAGGAGAAATAATAGATGATTCTGGAAGAGAAGTGGTTCTTGCCATTCATGCGCAGGCGATGGCACTTGCAATAGATCAGGAAGAGAGCCCAAGTAATCAATGCTCATGGACGACAATGTCGCAGGACCCTGTCGGATGCGAAGACAAGCTCATAGACGGAGGGGGGAAATAGAAGAAATACAGAGATCTAAGCTGGGGAGAGGACCACGGCCGAAACCGAAGAAACTAGCCGCACTGAAGAGAGAGAGAGAGAGAAAGCAAACCAAGCACTAGTCGATATAGAAGCGCTTTGAGAATACCATCATATCTACCAGATGGTTTTCCATTGGCCATTCAACCTACTCTCATAGGTTTGGAGACCTCGGGCTCTGGGCTGGGCCTAGAGCTTATGGCACCCGTGGACTCCTTACGTTGGGTTTGTCAAGATCTACTCTCTGCATTGGTATACTATACTCATTTTTCTAGGAAGATTCATCCAGATCCTGCAGCTAATGAGATGCCATTCGTAGACTTCGTGGGAACTCCAATATTTGGTCAGATGTTGGGTCAAGTGGGGCGTCTGGCGGGAGGCTTCAAAAAACGAAATAGCAGCCGAAGTTGGAACTAGAAGGTTCTAATGGGAATGTATTAACTATACAAACCGCTTTAAGCCCCTGTAACTCGGTCAAGTCAGCATCGCGAACTCATCCGCAGTGCGGGTGCACCAAATATAGCATTCCAAGCTTCCATGGGAAACTCCATCGAGCTCAGTGAGTCTCGGTGGATTTGTTTGCCCTCCATCATTTCTAGCCCATCACATCCTCCCTCTGCCATCTCTGCATCCCCGTTCTCACCAGAAATTACCCTCGAGGGGTTTGTCCTCCCTCCAGTCTCCCTGAATCTACGCGTCGAACATCACGCTGTTCATATCGGCTATCGCATTAGCTCACCATGATTGAATACGTGATGCTCCTGGTCCTCCATATCTTGGCCACCTTTCTTCTTGGGAAGTTCATCGATCACCACTACCAGCATGATACCACAGAGAGGAGGGAACATCGTCTATTGATCGACAATCAGCGCGCAGCGCTTGATCGGAAACACAAGCGGGCACTCGAATGGGGCCATGCTATCCAAGAAGAGCTACAGGCATCCATTCGCATCTACGATAAGCTCATCAGAGAACTTCATCTTTTGCAGACCACCAGGGCCTGGCAGGCGACTAAATCATACCAAGCCCAAGGATTGCCATACCGAGCACGGCGAATCACCCCGGCGAGGGTGGAAGTGGGACGTCTTGGATGGGAACTGGGGGAATTTCTGCGCGCAATTGCGGCTTTGGATCGGAAGGAAAGGGAACTACACCGCGCTGCGGTAGTCACAGAATAGGTTCGACGAATATCGCTTGCGGGAATGACATGTAGCGAGAGAAAGGAATGTGGCACTGGAGAATAAGAATTGGCGTGGTTCTGTCTCTTCTGTTTTGGTAAAGCCGACCTTGAAGCCACCCGTATCTTCTCAGCAAACAATCCATCCTACTCTCATCTCATTCCTCCCACAACCACTTCTCTCTTCCTTTCCAATCTCCCTCATTGCTCCCATTGCCACGATGGCTCTGGATGATTGTTTTGTCCTGCGCTTGGCTCAAGCACTTCTCTTCGTGCTCGGCGTTTCATGGATGATGACAGCCTACCTCATGCACTGGGTGTCAATCGGTCCTCTGGAGGGTGTCGCTGCCTTGGAAGTCCAGGTGGAAAGTGCTGAATTTCGAACGGAAGCATTAGCTCACCGTCTTCAATCTCTCCATCGACACTATGATGATTTCAACGCGCGCGCCCAAGCCCTGCAACAGCGGCAGGCGAGGACGCCTCTAGTCCATCACGAGCTGATGCAACAATATCGCTCATTGTTCGATGAAGGAGAAGCCATGCTCCTTGAAAGAAACATGATCATCCAGGAGATCAAGGAAATAGAGGCCCTGCTGGAGGGACTGAGGCCCCTGTAGCAGCCACTAATCCGGTATGGATACTCCAATCCGCACGCGTCGGCTTCTGTTTACTCACACACTCCCGGGAGCCTAGGCATCAGAGCACCTCGGGACTATTTGCAGATGGCAATGCCGATCTCAAAAGCCATGGAGGTGCAGGTTGCGGAGTGCATGCAGCATCCCGGATTACAACATCATTATAGGACATCCATGGATGATTACGATGGTGAGAACCCCCGCATATGTGGAGACCCCGGATTCCTTGTATCTCCTCTAGAATTTCCGCCTAGTTTTGCCTTACCTCGACTTTTCCTGATCATCGCTATCCCTGCCTCTTCTTGTCAATAGTGTTCGTTCGCCCGCACTTATGGTTTCCTCGTTTCGTCCCGCTCCTCGTCCAATTTGTTCTCGCGATATCGCCACCCCCCACCGGTGCCGGGTTATCTTCGGCTATTCCTTTCCTTCGCCTCGCGTCGTCTCTAGGGCCATGAACGGGAAAGGCTTGGATTGTACTTGCCGACCTGTGTCGTCCTATCTCCCGATCAACGCTGCCGCGCCGATGGGCTTAATCAAGTGCACTATAGTGGGTTCGAGCTATATAGCTTGCATTCGCAGTGGTTCTTGCTTCGTGTGCCCTTTTAACTGGATTCGGCCTAATTGCTCAATATGGCTCGACTTTTTCTCTTCCTCCTCGCCTTGGGCTCCGTGGCTGATGCTAGCCAGGATGTTTTCCAGACCAAGTGTGCACAGTTTGCCAATACAATCAATATCCCCAATGTCAAGGTCAATTTTGCTGAATACGTGCAAGGGGGCACAAATCTCTCCCTACCAGACAACCCAGCAAGCTGCGATGCGTCATATCAAGCCGTCTCGGCGGATCTCTGCCGAGTCGCAATGGCTGTGAACACCTCCGCCAGCAGTCAAATCACACTTGAGGCCTGGCTTCCCCGCAAATTCAAAGGCCGTTTCCTGAGCACTGGCAATGGGGGTCTTTCGGGGTGTAGGTCTCCAATTGAACGCTACGAGCGTGCCTTCTCGCTAACGTCCACAGGCATTCAATACTATGATCTTGCTTACACGGCTCAATTTGGGTTTGCTACTGTCGGAGCTAACAACGGTCACAACGGAACATCGGGCAAACCGTTTTATCACCATCCCGAAGTCCTGGAGGACTTTGCGTATCGTTCCATACATACTGGGGTTGTGATCGGCAAGGAACTCACCAAGTCATTCTATGACGAGGGTTTCAACAAGAGTTACTACATGGGATGCTCAACCGGGGGCCGACAGGGCTGGAAGTCAATCCAGAAATATCCTCATGACTTTGATGGGGTGGTGGCCGGTTCCCCTGCGATCAATTTTGTCAATCTGCTTTCCTGGAGTGCCCATTTTTACCCCATTACGGGGTCTCCTTCCTCTGGCACGTTCCTTACCACTGCTGAGTGGAAGGTGGTTCATGAAGAGATCCTTCGGCAGTGTGACAGTATCGACGGAGCGAAAGACGGCATTATCGAAGACCCCGACCTCTGCTTTCCCATACTCGAAACTCTGATCTGTGCACCTAATGCTTCGAATTCGTCAAGCTGTCTGACCAGCAGCCAGGTTCACACGGCTCAGCAGGTTCTGTCCCCTCTGTATGGCGTGAATGGCACTTTGCTCTACCCTCGCATGCAGCCGGGTTCCGAGACCTTGGCCGCGCCCATCATGTACAATGGCGAGCCCTTTTCCTACAGTCTGGACTGGTATCGCTACGTGGTCCACAACAACCCATCCTGGAGTGGCAAGAACTGGACGGTCCAAGATGCCGCTGTCGCGCTGGCCCAGAATCCATACAACATCCAGACTTGGGATGGCGACCTGTCTCCCTTCCAAAAGACCGGTGGGAAGGTTCTTCACTACCACGGCATGCAAGATCAGCTCATTAGCTCCGAAGACTCCAAGTGGTACTACTCGCATGTCGCGGAGACCATGAACCTTCCCCCATCCCAGCTCGATGAGTTCTACCGCTTCTTCACCATCAGCGGTATGGGTCATTGTCAGGGTGGCGATGGCGCCTATGGCATCGGTCAGGGTGTCAACACCTACGCAGGGAGTGATCCTGAAGACAATGTCCTCATGGCTATGGTCAGGTGGGTGGAGCAAGGTGTTCCACCGGAGACTGTTCGTGGAGCTAAGTTTGCCGATGGGGTTGGATCAACTGTTGAATACCGTCGCAAGCATTGCCGCTATCCCCGACGGAATGTGTTCAAGGGCCCTGGAAACTATACTGATGAGAATTCGTGGGAATGTGTCTGAATCGATGCGCTCGGCCCTCCATATAATCCATATCACTTGTCAATTTCATCTTTAGCTAGTAATCAGTGAGTGAATCTCACCGCAGACGGGTTCAATGTCCCTGTTGCAATTTCAGCAGTCCCTATGTCTTGTGTTGTGGAAAGCTACCAGCTCATTGGCCTCTAGAAAACGTCGGCCGACGGGTGGGTCTTTGCGCTGTCGGCGATATCGGTCCTTAATCCAGCGAGTTGATGGACGAGAACTTTCTATCCAGGCAGTATACACTGGCGCTCGACGTTGCACATTCGGCCGGACATGTCTTAATTCCGGACGAGGCCAAGCAGCCTTGTTGCACATCATACACCGCCCGTGTCTGGCATGCGGACACTGATAAATAGGGCACCGCTGCCCCTGCAAGAACCATCCATTAGATTTCGTCCGCAAATACCCATCCCTTCATCCGCGCTGCCTTGAACTGGTATCTCTTCCTATCTTTCTACCATGCCTGCCACTCGCAATGTGATAATCTTCGGCGCAACAGGCGCCGTGGGGTCCTCCGCCGCACTCAAAGCCCACCAGGAGGGCGCAAAGGTCTCTCTGGCCATGCGAGACCCCTCCAAACCTATCCCTATCCTCAGTGGCATCTCTGCCGAAAGAGTTCAAGCGGACTTGACCAACCCCGAGACCATCCGGGCTGCCGTCCAGCAGACAGGCGCCAAGTTCGCCTTCATCTACGCTGCGTTCGGCACGTCGGACCACATGCGCTCTTCTATCGAAGCACTCAAGGAGGCCGGCATCGAGTTCGTGGTTTTCTTGAGTAGCTACGCTATTGATAGTTCTCCGCATCGCGGCGATGCACGGGCTGTGCCGCCCTCGGATTTCATTCCGTGGGTGCATGCACAGATCGAGCTGGTGCTGGAAGACGTATTTGGAAAAGACGCTTTCGTCGCAGTGCGGCCGGCCTACTTCGCAAGCAACTTGCATATGATGAAGAATGATATTGTGAAGGAAGATGCAGTGGTCCGGCATGCCAATCCCGAGGCCGAGTTCGACTGGATCTCGCCCTACGATATCGGACAGGTCGCGGGTGCAGTCCTGGCACACAGTACCAATGGACACATTGTTGGGCTGGTTGGTCCGGAGAGAATGTCGGTTCGCGATGCTTTGGGCCATGTCGGTCGGGTGTTGGGGAAGGAGATCAAAGTCACCACTATCCCGAAGGAAGAGGCTGTGGATGGATTCAAACAGCATGGTATTCCTCCACCAGTCGCCGAGTGGCTTGTGAATGATGTGACCGAGACTCCCGGTGCCTTTTTCAGAGCCCCGACCTACCAGGAGGCTGCGGGTAATATCCAGAAGTATACCCAGAAGGACCCCGTCCGGTTTGAGCAATGGATCGCAGAGAACAAGCAAATGTTGGAGGCTTAGATCTTTGCATGAATCACAATGGGCGAAACCAGCTGGGACTAGAGAATTGCAGCCAAAATTGCCAAAAAGAAATTGCACCAGTCCCCAAGTTGTAGCAGGACATCCGAGCTGTATATCACATCGTTGAATTAGAAATACCTTGCCAGCAACACTGGCATTAAGGAGAAACAGCGTTTTGCCAACCTTCCGTTGAACTAGTGGATGCTTCACAGCTGGGCAGCTGCTCCTGCATAGCGTCATCATCGGCAGAAACACACCGCCCGGAGAAGTGAGATTCATCACAGCCAAGCGGTTGGACTTGCAGCTCGCTGCGATTGTCTCGTTCCACTCTTGGTCCAAGAAACTGTTCAGTATTGCTTGAAAGCCCATGATCCACTCACGCTAGCCCTGGCGCCCCCGGTTTAGCGTCCCTAGTCTCCGCACGGATCACCCTTCTTCGCCCCCAAGCGAAGCTACCCCTCGGAGTGTAGACGCGACTACCCCCGTGCGTCGAGCTTGGTACAAACCCCGATCTACCGGTTTCATTTTTTGCATCACCATCGCACGCCCTTACCATGGCTGACATTGACGAGTTCGCGCAAACCCGCGGCGCTGACGACTTGTTTGATGACGAGATTATCCCGGTTTCCGCGGAAGAGCAGCAGGCTCAAACGGAGGCAGTGATCGCAAAGCCCGAGCCCGAGCCTGAGCCTGAGTCAGTGCCAGCGCCAGTGGCTTCTCCCTCGAAAGAAGTGTCGCCAGTCGAGAATCAGCCCTCCCCACGCGGAGACACTGCCCCGCGAGGCCGTGGGGGAGAACGAGGTCGTGGCCGTGGACGAGGCCGGGGAAAAGGAGGCCGCGGTGGTCTGCAAGACTCGATCTTCGCTGATCCAAAGAGAGCCGAGAGTCCCCGAAGCAAGAGCAAGGGTCGTCCGAAAGCCCCAGAGCCTGAGGGCGATCAAGAAGCTGAGACCGCCATCCCCGAAGCCCCGCAAGATGGACCAAAGGAGCAGCCCGGCCTGGAGGAAGAGGACAAGGGGGAGGTCTTGATTGCCAATGGCGCGGAGCCGCAACGTGTACCTGCTGTGCGTGGAGACCGCAGTGCTACAGGTGGTGTCAGGAAGGTAAGAGCACTCCTAGGCTCAATGGCTGCACGTGGATGGATGTGGACTAATCCTTCCCAGCCCAAGCTCACCGAAGAAGAGCTCTCCAAGCGCATAGCCGCAGCGAAAGAGAACGCCGCCAAGAAAGCCGCCGCTCATGCGCGCGCCGAGGCTGACCAGGCCTCGTTCTTGGAGCGAGAGCAGATTGCAGCAAAGAAGCGACGCCAGGAACTAGCGAATCGACGAGTCATGGACAATGAACGGGAGCAGAATCGCCAGCGCAAGCTCAATGCCCAAACGGGCCGCGAGTGGGATTCCGAAAAACGCGAGGAAGACTATAACCTGCGCGGTGGCGGGAGCCAGTTCCGACGAGGCATGCACGGCGGCGTGTCTGGGTATGTACGACGGGACTTTGATAATGGACGTTCGAGCGATGCTGTCAGTGACCACGGTAGTCGAGGACGAGGGCGTGGAGGTCGTGGTGGCCGTGGCCGTGGATCGCGCGGAGAAAGGGCGTCTTCTCGAGACCTGTCAGAGACGACCGATGCAAAGACCACTGCACCTTCCGTGCATGATGAAGCCAGTTTTCCTTCCCTTCCGGCAACAAAGAAACCAGAGCCCGGACCTGCAGCGGCCCCAGTTACCACCGCAGCACCGCCTACAATGGAAAAGCTCGAGTCCACCATGTCGCCGGTCTCTGGCACTTGGGCGGATCAAGTCGAGGAGTAGACGCAGTGACAAGGGCGGCTCTGTGGCTTTCTGTTTCCTCGGAGTTTTTTCTCTCTTCCCTTTGCTTCGTGATGAATTTCTTTTGTTCTGGCACTGCTCACGACCTGAAAAGACTCTTTGATTACCCCCTATGTTTGCAATTTGATATCCCTCTGATGTGTTGATGACGACACGATGCCTGCCACTCACCCGGTTCATACATTCTGTGATGTCTGGTACATATGGCATGACACAAAAAGGCAGTTTTTCTGTAGCTCTCATCTCTGTTCCCGCCCAATCTCTTAGTTGCATGAACAGATTCCCTCGAGTGCCTTGGTAAGTTAGGATGTACAATATACAGCAAAGTCCGCTAGTCAATGCCTTTCCACGGAGCGAACTCAACCGAGACCAGCATCTCTAGTTGTCCGTGAAAATGATGATCGAACCCCTTCAATGTCTGTGAATAAATTGACTTTGGCCACACAGACACACACTGGCTACTTCCCGCGACAAGCAAGGCTGATGCACTTTGGCATTTCCCAAAAGATGACGCCAGCCGCCACCGCGTCGATTGCGCCCGTCGAATCTTCGCTGTACTTCTGATCCACTTTCCAGCGATCTCTTTCCCCTTGCCGTGCGCCAAGAGACAGGCGCAGTCGACTTCTGATGATTGATAACAATCTGCTCCATCCTGGGCAATCAAACCGGCGCTTCAGACTCGGATCCACTTCGACCACGCTTAAACACCCCTGAGTGACGCGGTTTCTCCATTTCTGACGACCCCTTTGCAGTCGCCTCTGCAGAACTTCGGACCAGCCGGACCAGACTTTAGCCGGTTGGCGTCACTACTTTAATCTGATCAGGGAAAGCAGGGCTCCGCTACAGCCCCTGGCGAGCACTCGCATTGGACCAATCTGCTCCTATGTGGCCCTGCACTCAACCAGTTCAGTCACCTCAGCACCTTAATCATCTTGAAGAACCCCGGTCCAGCGGCGTCAGAGACGCTATTTGCTTCGACTATTCTGTCTCGGGTACGACTGGCCAATATTCTATCTCAAACCCGGGGACTACAGCCTGGGCCGCGTCTCGTAATGGGATGACGACGACCCCAGTGGCCCAGTAGCTCTCGCAGGGCTCAGAGGCCCATTTCGATGGTAGTTTCATGGTCTGGTTCAGTCTATGTGGAAAGATCAGCGTTTTATCGAAGAATCACTTCGCCCAACCCGGAAGATGGCCGTTTCCCACAGTCTTTCCACTGGTGTTATAAATAATGCCTCGTGGTGGTCGTCCATCCATTTAACGAAGGTCCAAGCACTCTGCACCCACTCGTTCTCTCGTTTGTTCTCTTCTTTTCGCTCTTTTCGCTTCATTCAGCATGCGTCTTCAGACGGGCGCCTCTATTGCGGCTTTTGCCGCAGCGGCCAGTGCCAAATCCTTGACTCAGGTGTGCACAGTTGCCAACGTCAAGGCTGCTCTGCCTTCCAATGGCACCCTGCTCGGCATCAATCTGATCCCCTCGGCTTCCACCGCTGCTGCTGTCTACAATGCCAGCAGCAGTGCTGCGATGGGCGCCTCCACCACTAATAGCGAGACCTACAACTACTGCAATGTGACCGTGACCTACACTCACCCCGGCAAGGGCGACACTGTTGTCGTCAAGTTTGCTTTCCCCGAGCCGTCCGACTACAAGAAGCGCTTCTACGTCGCTGGTGGCGGTGGCTACTCTCTTTCTACCGATGCTACTGGTGGTCTCGAGTACGGTGCTGCTGGTGGTGCCACCTCCGCTGGTTATGATGCTTTGGACGGTACCAGCTACGACGACGTTGTCCTGTACGCCAACGGCTCGATTAACTGGGATGCCACCTACATGTTCGGCTACCAAGCCCTTGGTGAGATGACTTTACTTGGGAAGTATCTCTCCACCGGCTTCTACGGCCTGTCCTCTGACTCCAAGGTCTATACCTACTACGAGGGATGCTCCGACGGCGGTCGTGAGGGCATGAGCCAGATCCAGCGCTGGGGTGAGCAGTATGACGGTGTCATCACCGGCGCCCCTGCCTTCCGTTACGGCCAGCAGCAGGTCAACCACGTCTTCTCGTCTGAGGTGGAGAAGACCCTCGACTACTACCCTCCTCCTTGCGAGCTGGACAAGATCGTCAACGCCACCATCGCTGCCTGCGACCCTCTCGATGGCCGTACCGACGGTGTGATCTCTCGTACCGACCTGTGCAAGCTCCACTTCAACTTGACCTCTATTATTGGCCAAAAGTACTACTGCGCTGCGGAGACCAGTACTTCTCTCGGCTTTGGCTTCAGCAAGGTCAAGCGACAGGCTGCAGGCAGCTCCACCAGCTACCAGCCCGCCCAGTCCGGCACCGTCTCCGCCAAGGGCGTTGCCGTTGCGCAGGCGATCTACGACGGCCTCCATAACTCCAAGGGTGAGCGCGCCTACCTCTCGTGGCAGATTGGCTCCGAGCTCTCCGACGCCGAGACCCAGTATAACAACAACACGAAGAAGTGGGAGCTTGACATTCCTTCGACCGGCGGCGAGTTCGTGACCAAGTTCGTGCAGCTCCTGAACATCGATAACCTCTCCGACCTGGACAACGTCACCTACGATACCCTGGTCGACTGGATGAACACCGCCATGGTCCGCTACATGGACAGTCTGCAGACCACCCTGCCCGACCTGACCCCCTTCCAGCAGTCCGGCGGCAAACTGCTCCACTACCACGGCGAATCTGACCCTAGTATCCCCGCTGCCTCCTCGGTGCACTACTGGCAGGCCGTCCGCAAGATCATGTACCCGCACCTGTCCGACAAGCAGAGTCTGGCTAAGCTGTCCGACTGGTACCAGTTTTACCTGATCCCCGGCGCTGCCCACTGTGGCACCAACACCCTGCAACCGGGCCCCTACCCTGAGACAAACATGGAGACCATGATCAACTGGGTTGAGAACGGCGTGAAGCCTTCTCGTCTCAACGCCACTGTGTCCTCTGGCACGTACAAGGGCGAGACCCAGATGTTGTGCCAGTGGCCCACCCGCCCGCTCTGGAAGAGCAACACCACCTTTGACTGTGTGAACGACAAGGCCTCGATTGACAGCTGGACCTATGAGTTCAATGCGTTCAAGGTTCCTGTGTACTAAACGGGCTGTCAGTTGAGCCCTTGTATTGGCAGTGGAGGCGATCCCCCGGAGAGGGCATGGTTAGCTGTGCTCTGATTGATTCTGGATTGATACCGTTGAAGATCATGTACAATATCTTTTGAATTGCAGTGCATTGCGTTTCTGCATACTCTCTATCTTCACGATGTTGCGTAGAGACCCTGCATGTAAGCTGTTGGCCAGCAGAGTTATCTAACTATACATCAAGGCTCTGTCATAATGCAATCATAACTAGTTATTGTATGTTCAGTTATTGTATGTTCACCAAGATGTCCATCTCGGCCAAACGAGCAATGTTCGCAGATCCAGGCGAGCCTCATCTATAAGGTCGGTGCGGGCGGCGCAGCCACGTGCTAGCACATGTGCAGAAAGCAGTTAGATACATTCTTGATGCATTAAGCATATAGTAAGGTTGGATGTTAGGTTTGGAAAGCGACCAGGGATGCAGCATCATTGGGATGGTTCATGTGGGGAAATGGGTTCCGGGGTACACAGTAGCCGATGAACGTCAGCCATGGAACGAGTCTACGGCAGAAAAGTATACTGGTCAAGGGAACGGACTCTGGTTGATGCACTCATAGAATTGAAACTTCTCCACTACCAAAGAAACCATAAAGACAACGGACCATTCAGAATGAAAAGGGAAAATGTAAAAGTGAAGTAATATCGAACCGAGACACCAGAAAGAATTTTACATGAAAGGCAAAAGAAACTTCAAAATTTGGCAAAGACAAGCAAACTAGCCCACGGTGAGGGTGAAGCCTGTCTCGGCGTCACAGGCGTGCGTATCGACATCGTCGGAATGCTGGTAGGACTCGGCGCACCAAGCATCGCCGGCAGCGCAAGAGATACCGATACAGGAGTCGGAGTCGGTGTCGACAGAGAAACCCTTCTTGACAAAGACAGAGTCCTTGCTCAGGTTGATGGAGGACATGTCCCAGTAGACCTCGCTCCCGGTCCAGGTGTACTCGAACTGGAGGACGCTCAGGCCGGATGGGTCAGTGGCGACCTTGACGGAGATGCCGCCGCCGTCGGGGTTGATCTCCCACTTATGACTCCAAGGTTGGCTGCCGTGGTCGAGAGTTTGCATCTCGCCGCTCTCCTGGGAGACGGACCACAAGTAAATGGGCTGGCCAGCATTGTTCACGACTTCGACGCCGCCGGGGAGGTAGGCGGTGGCTGAGGGCGCGGCAGTCTCGTAGGCGGAAGTGGTGACGGCGGTGGCCGGGGTGGTGACAGTGATAGCACTGGCCGTCGGGGTGACGGTGGCAGCCGCGAGGTTCTCGCTGACGACAGTCGAAGTGCTGCCAGCCTCGGCGTATTGCCAGACGGTCACAGTCGAGGTCTCGACCTCGTAGGCCGGAGCGGCCACGGGCAAAGCAGTGACCGAGACGGCCAGGGTGGAGATCAGACCAAATGCCTTGAGGAACTGCATGGTGGGTATGATCGCGAGATCAGGATAATGAGAGTGAGGGTTATTGGATCTGGATGGGAATCCGTAGAGATCGAGAGATCGGCGTGGATCTGTGGTATTGCCTGGTCTACAGACAAGACAAAAGATCGACTGGAGTAATGATTGGAATATGAATGCAAGGCTCAGCCCTGATTCAAGATCAATGAGTGTGGGAGGGAAGGTGGGAGGGAAGGGAGGGGAGGGAGGATTGTAAAGACTGTAAATGATCCAAAGGAGGGTAGAGGGCGAAAAGCGAAGGATGGGAGGACGGTGGTCTTTATTGCCCCCAACGCCTCAGTGGAGTCCGCCTCGAACCCCCCTGGACCTCCTGAAACACACCACAAAAGAACGCACAACTCGCGGATTGGCTGAGCTCTGCACCAACCGTGCGGTCTGGATGCCCCCATCGGATGGATGGTCCGGCGCCATCCGAGCCATGAGGCCTGTGGTTGGCAGCAGAGGACGCGCGATGGGTCCTGGATGCGAGGTGTGTGAACGGTCCGGTTCGCTGGAGGAAGCCCCAAGTCAGGAACCGCGCTGAGAAAATTACAGATCACAGCTCCACCGACCCATCGCGGTCCCCATCAGTGCCCAATGACGGAGATCCGCTGGGGGGCGTTTGTCGACGGGATACGAGCACCATTGGCCCAGGCCCGCGTTTCAGGTGGAGGCGTAGGGCTTTGTGCTGTGCACCTATACTATCCGTCGACTCGCTGTCATCTCGCGCAGGGCAATGGTGCGAGTCAAGAGACTGGATGGAAATACCCTCCTCTTGTCTGGAGGAAGATGCACCGGGCTGGGGACCTCGAGCGGAAACTCGAGTCCATCGCAGCGCGTGCCAAGCGCGACTGGAAGCATCGCACGCTTTTTCTTGGAGGATCGTCGAAGGAATGCCCCAGTCGCAGGAGCTGTTACATCCTCTGTATCGACGCCAACAAATCATGGCATTGCGCGATGCCCCCAATGCCAGTCTCGTCGGCAAAATTCTTTCTTACACCCGAACTGTATTTCCAGCTCCCTTTTCTATACGGCGTGACAATCCATCCATGGATGGGTGGACCTGACTCATCAGGAACCAGCGCAGTTAGACTACTTTGAGTATGCATGTTTATAAGCGCTTCTTAAGTGCTTACCTACCTAGGTAGGTATAATAATCAAGCGAGCGGTAGGTTTGTAAAATAAGTAAAATAACACTCAGCGAAGGTCGACCAGTACAGTGATGTGCTTCATTTGGTTTAGTGTAACCAGATTGGGTTAGCTCCACGTGACTGTCGCCCGTTTTGGTAGGTCATCTGCCCCCCGTCACCGCCGAACCAGATGCAACCAGATGCAACCCGTGGTTCACAAATGTTCCCCCTGAAGCGCCAAGTTGAAACCTTCGAGAGCCGGATCCATACGAAGTCATGCATGCGACTACGGTCTTACTTATTTCTTCCACCCCCCGGCCACTTCGTTGCCGCCCCTGCAATATCCTTCCCCGATCGCGCTTGATCTCAAGCCCGAAGGATCTGTGTTCCGACCGAGATGAAGCATGGCCCGCTCCCTCGCTCTCATAACTAACGGACTAGTGAACTAGTTACGTCCCTTCTGTCTTGACACCAAACTCCTAGGAACTAATGGCTCGACCACCACTGCTCACATTGGTTTGATCTACGTCCTGCTTCAACCCGTTGTTCCGCCCCCTAGGCGACCTCACATTTTCAACGTGCACCACGCGGCCCCCAAGTTCCCTCGGCCCCCGGGTAGGCTCGGGGATGGATACTCAAGTCATATACATCGCGGCCCCCCAGCACATCCTCGCCGGTGAAGGAAGAGCACGGGCATTGGGGTTACTGGTATCATTGATCTTTGGGGGTGTTGGGGGCTTCGAATCCAACCAACTCATGGCCCCGGGGAGCCAACGTGGCGATGGGGCACCGCGCTTTCCAGATGCCACCTCGGCAATCTATCGAGAACGATTCCCACTGACTTCGTAGACACGAATCGTGTCTTCTTGCGGGCATGCAGACTGATTCTCGCGAAACAGAAAAACGGACCCACGGTTCGTCAGGAGCGATTCAATCACATCAGCAGCGTGGTCAATCTACATACACGAATCTAGATCTCACGCATGGCGTCAATGTCAATTCATATAGTTATATTAACTAACTCTTATTTTATATCACCAATGTATTTATTGCGATCGGCCATGATTCCAAACCCGCCTGGGCTAGTTAGCCTCCCCACTGACCCGATACCAGCGAAGCTAGCCCCGTAGATGCGTACATCAATGTTTACGTATGCATCCTTGACAATTTTGATACGAATTGCGACGGCTACGTATTATTCAGAGTTACCAATGGGGCCCCCACGTAATCAATCTTATCCATAGCTGGCCCATCGTTTTGAGTCTTCCGGTTCACTTCTCATCCCGTTACTGCCAACTGACTTCCCTAATAAGGCAATCCTTCCAAGGCTGCGCCAGGATCCTCCTTAGCATCCTCGCGATGGCTCCGGCTCAGATGTGGCTCGATCGACGCTCGACGTATAGAGGCCGCGACTCGAACGTGGCCCAAGAGGGCTTCGTTCGCAATCCACGTTGTGGACGGGACGCACGCCCCATCCTGGCCGATGACAAGAATGTCAAATGTCAAATGTCAAATGTCAAATGCCAACGAGCAGAGTGGATCACGACGCACTTCACGCTCAACGTGGCCCCGCGTGGCCCCTCCGAGACCAGCCCGAGCGAAGTCAGCATGGAGATCTGGTCGGATGCAAATTATTATCTCTTTGCGCGAACAGCTTCGCAATGCGTCTCGGTGCCCATGCCGGGGCTCCACCGCAGGATGCACCCAACTCTCTTGCGCCCAAGAGCCCGACAGGTTCTGTTTCGGCCTTGTCTCGGCCTGGCTGTCTAGACGCGATAGGCTTCACCTCTCACCGGGAAGTCTCAAGGTGGGCCGTGTTTGGTTGCGCAGTCGCGTCATGGCTCCCGTTAGTGCAGCGGCGCATTATTACCCTCGTCTGGCGCAGGATGCGTGAATATTTCTCGTTCTCCCAAAGTGGAGCCTTGACTCGCAATCAGTTTGGCTTTCGAAGATGGAAGAAACCTGTCTTCTCGACCAATATCCACTCGTGCCATCCAATTCTAACCACGGCGATGGACAACTGTCTGCGGCAACCTATACATCTGTGTATGGCGGTCTTTTGATCAGCTGGCTAGGATTCGATATGAACCTGAAATATAGTGCTTTCCTGTCTGGGCAACTGACGAGAACAGGATGTCATTGAATCAACATTGCAGACTGAATTCACAGCGGAGCAATTGATCGCAACGTGCACTGAAAAGGGTTCTATCCGCTGCGCTGTCCGAGATGCCACGAACTTGACGTCGAGGATGTCTTGTTCGATCGCTGGCTAGCTTTAGTGGCTCGCCCACTGGCCTGCGTGACCAACAGGCCTTGATTATTTCATAAACAAGTCGCTAAGACAAGCACCCACGATCTACAACGTCGGGCTAACCAATGCCTTTGATTCCCGGGGCCACTCCAGGAATAGTGTCAAGCGCAACTGCTTTTGCTTTCACTGATCAGTCCATCTTAGCACCACTCACACCATCGGGAACCATCGCTCCCAACATGAACGCCATAGATCGCAATCACCACTCCTGCGATCTGGAATATGCGACCATGCCTCCTCATCGGTAGAGCTCGGTAAATGAATGCCAGTGCAGCCGATAACGAGCAGCGCATTGGCGTGGCTAATGGATACCCCATGGGCAATGACGATCTACTGCGGAGAGTCGGGGCTGCTGGCTATCCTATGATCTTCCAACTACACTACGCCCTGTGCAGATCTAGCGATGGCGATTGCTAAATATTCAGGAGTTTGGGCTTGGGGTGGTTGAGAAGATGAAGACGACACTCGCTACGGCAGATCAAGAGAATGGCAAGCCCGGCCACAGCCCACGCCTGCAGCTATCTGAAGCGTGCCTCGCGATTGGAAAGTGACGTTTCCAGGCTGAAAATCAATGGCGGCTTAGAGGCGTGGCTGAGGTGGTGGCCCTGGTTTGCGTCTTTGTCAATTCCTGGTGAGTACATATACTAGATTGTAGTATATCTCTGTTCTCCTGTTGGCACTCTTTGTCTCTTCCCAACCCCATCCTTTCCAGGGAGTACCGACAGTCTATGGGTGCCTTTCGAGAGTACTCCCAGACAGACCTTCTGCTACGCCAATCCCCATCCGCGATCTCCTGGGTCAGCAGTATCCAAGCCACGTTAATCCCATGGTCTGTGTGATCTCAGGCCCCTAGTCGACTTGGGATATTTACATCCTAGATCTCATGTAGTAGGCATTCTCGTCGGTAGAGGGTTGACGTTCGGATATTTCATGTACCTGCGTATCTTGGTTCATGAGATCGCATGAATAGCCTCTTTTGAAAAGTTGAAATAGCAAAACTGCCAGTAATCAAGTTTCTATATTCTGTCTCTCGTGATCGGTCGTAAATCCCTAATCGTCTATGGTCATATTTTGGAACAGCTCAGATGTCCATCAAGGGCATCGCGGTCCATTCTAACGTCTCAGCCATTGGCTCTTCAGAGAGACATCGCTCGCAGCGACACACAAATCGGAATGATCTTCGCAGATGCTCGCGACGAGAGGTTAGGTCCGTGAACCTGGTGAGGTCGAAGTATGAGATACAGCATTCCTCCCCAGGAAGGATCTCGCGAGAGGCGGTAAAGACCATTCGGCCTTGCTCATCCGGTTTATGGATGATCTTGGTTTGATTAGTATACCTCGCTCAAAGAAAACAGAGACAACGAGAGAGAACAAGTCCACTCACATTGGGCAGGCATGAGTGATTCGCAATGGCTGCGGTGGGATAAACCGCCGCGGCGAATTGCTCGCCTCGGTCAATGGGGGGCGTTGGCACAACGCCTGTTTCTCGCGGGTAAAGGCCAAAGGAGTTTGCCTCTTCCTGGCAGATGATGTGAAGCACTCGGTCTGCGCTCATGTCATGAGGCAGGACCGGGCTGTTCTGAAGATACTTTTTCACGAGGGTCGTCCAGGACCGGACCTGCTCGTGGGACCAGGTATCAGAAGAGCCGCATAATGACTCGATTCCACTCCAGCCAAGTTTGTATTTCTGAGTATTCGAGGACGGAGGTAGGGTTGACGGGGTAGTACCACCCTCTCCTAGCGGACCTTTCGCTTGCATCTCGCTCTGTCGGGTGGCAAGCAGCCGGACAATCACCCACAGCATGCCGAAGTCATATTCACCCCATTTCGCCCGAATGGGGCCGGCAAAGCGCTTGAGCCATGTACATTCAAAGCCATGGCGCGCAGCGTCGGCCTCTCTGCAGGCACTGGTGCACCACACCACCTCCGGGATGCATTTTGCGCAAGGACATCGCGATTGGCGCGAGGCGCGGCGGTTACAGGCGGGACTGCTGCAAAGGAGGCTCTCGCTGGCAGCCGGATCGTCGACGACGGGAATAATTGCATACGGACGATCGACTAGCAGCCGTGCACCTTTCGGGATGAGGCCCGAGACGCGAAACTGGCGGCCCTTGGCCGGGTCGACGCTCTCAACCAAGTGCGGGTGGATCCAATCAGGGTGCGTGTGGGCGATCCCGTCTACAGTTGGCTGTGAAAGCTCAGCGGTGATGTGTACCACCGAGGCCATACTGGCGTGGGTGTAGATTGGTGGGATTGGCCGGGAAGAGACGTGGGTGTTGCTGTGCGGGCTACGGGCTCCGCAGTGAGGCCATCCAGCAAAAATCCAATCGCCGTGAAAATTCGTGCTTATCTGAGAACCGCCCTGTAGACGAGTTAGACAAGTTTGGTTGCGGTGGATTGGTGGGTCGCGGTATCGCCATTTCTGCACCGATGCCGGCCAATGCCGTTGCCATCCGGGACCCCGAGAGTGAGGTTATCGCGAGCGACACCGGGTGATTGGCGAAACCGCCTCAGCAGATGTGACGCGGCGCATGTCATTGGTGCGTTGGGATTTAACCTGTGACTCCGGTGTCTGGTCTTGCATGGCATGTGTGGGATAGTCTATATCCCACGGGGGCGCCTTGGTATAGGAATCGCATTCCGGTCTAAGTGTTTGGATCCCTGAACGAGTTGTTGAGGTGCCTATCGTGCAGATCAACACAGCAGCTGTCGGGGTCAGAAAAAGGAGAGAGATCCGACGGATCGATGTAGGAAGAGGGAATTGTTGTGCTGGAGAGAGAGAGAGAGAGAGAGAGATCCGGGGCCTGGCCTGAGGCACCACAACACTAGTTTCCTAGTTTCTTTGTCTTCTCGGTATAGATGTATACTCGCTAGAACAAATGATTTTCTAGTAGGATCATTTACTCCATGTAGTAAATTTATGGCTTAGAGTGGTAGTGCGTAAGCTTTAAATTCTTCACTGCGATCGGTGCCACTATAGATCTACGAGAATGGGAGATGGTATAAGACGAGCAATTGCAATCAACCGGTGAGATGATACGAGCTAATTGCTCGAGGAGCACAGGGTAGGAAAGACGGCAGCGACGGCTATTGAGGCTCGTCCATACTGTAGTCACTAGTTAGTAGTTAATAATAGCCGTGCGGAGGCAACAATCCCTGCGAATCCCCGACCAATCGCCATATCACCATCTCCACTTGGCCGTTCCCAAGATGGGGCCTTTAAATACATAGATGAAGATAATACCATTCAGGAATGGAGGTAGTATTCTGCTTATCGCCAGTGATGCACCTCCGAGAGATCGTCCATGTAGCTCCTGAGGCAGGTACCCTTATTGGCATCTATGCATTGCGCATCCCTTCTAGATTGCTTCGGTGCATTCAAGCTCAATGGACATGCCGCCTTGCAGTTTCGTGAACTGGATGAGCCCCGAGGTCGGATAATTATCGTCCTGGTGCATTTCATAGTTGACTCCAGATGCAGTCCATACAACAAGGACCCACCGAGCTCAACAACCACCCGACTATATACCAGGTCCTGAGCACGACTATCTCCACAGAATGTACGTGAGGTCGCATTCTTCACGGGAAGTTGTTACCTAACGAGATTGGCAACTCGATAGGAGGATGGTCACAATTCCCTTGTCTTCGACGGTGGAGTCTCGGCAGAAGCTTGAAAGGGACAAGCTTCACCGACCAACCGCCTCGTCCGGCGGACTCCGCGGATAATCTAGGCCACACTACCACGACGATCGACATCTCGCCATCTCCGGACTCCGATCAAAGTCCCCTCAATGCGTTGGTGGTGCTACGCCATGGTTGCCTGGTGCCCATTTCAACCATGCTGCGACTATTGTGGTATATACAATGTCGACACATCGCGTGCCAGGAACATCACTGCCATGGCTCCCCTCGGACAAACCCAAGTGCAGCGCTTAGGTTGATCGGCAAAAAACGAGACCTTCATCGCTGATAACGACCTCCGCACGGGATGCAACCTCCGCCCCGTGCTGTTGCTTCTTATCCTGCCATGCGGAGTTGCGTGGGTCTAGCGCTGCTATAGCGCCGCGAGCTGGAATCTTGTGCTCCGTGCAATCGCAGTGCTCTGGAGAAGCCGAGTGGGGACATTGGAATGCATTGGAATGCATCTGCCCATCAGCGTGGAATTTATGAAGCTAGAAGATAGCTACACAGAGCAGTCTGACTGGAGATAAATAGGTCTGCCGATCCCTGCCCTCTGCTTTCTTTTTTCTGCTCCCTTCTCAGGTTCAGGGTACTAGGAATTGACAGCGTCAGGGATTCATTGAATCATTCCATCATGCACTCCGTCGTATACACCACTGGGCTGCTCTGTGCCCTAGCTTCCCCAGCAATAGGTGTGGTCTGGGAGAGTCTAGCCGGAGGTGCTCCCACTACGTGGTCGCTGGTGAACAAGCCAGCGGCCAACTCGACCATGGCACTCTCCATTTCTCTGAATCGCCAGAACTTGGAGCAGCTCGAGTCTGCCCTGACCAAGGTGTCCACGCCTGGGGAGGCGGACTATGGAAAATGGCTGGAGAAGGAGGACATTGACTCACAATTCCCCGTCGTCGACGACACCGCCGTCGTCAGCTGGCTGAAGAACGCCGGCATTTCGAACTACGCCCGAGACGGTGCGCTGCTCAACTTTACCGGCAGTGTCAGCAAGATCAACAGAATGCTCAACACGAGCTTTGCCTACTACCAGAGCGGCGACTCGGTGAAGCTGCGTACGACCCAGTACTCCATCCCCAGTGATCTGACGGAGGATATTGATCTCATCTCGCCCACCGTCTTCTTTGGCAAGACCCGCAGTGTAGCCCCGGCACCCTCCAAGTCGCGCAAACTGCGGGCTCGCACGACCTCTGCGGGTGTCTCTCCCTCCTGCTCGACCTATATCACTCCTTCCTGCTTGAAGGAGATGTACAATATTGGCGACTATACCCCAGAGCCCTCCGCCGGTAGCCGTGTTGGTTTTGGCAGTTTCCTGAACCAGTCTGCCTCATACTCGGACTTGACGGACTATGAGGAGCTCTTTGATATCCCCAAGCAGAGCTTCACCGTCGAACTGATCAACGGTGGTGTGAACAGCCAGGATGGCGACGTGGATAATCTGGACGAGGCCAACCTGGATGTGCAATTGATTGTTGCTGTTTCTCACCCTCTGCCTGTCCACGAGTTCATCACCGGTGGTGTTGCGTATGCGGCTCTCTTCCTATTTACTTTTCTGGATATGTGCTTACTTCTCTCAGCCCTTTGCTTCCGGACGCCGACGAGCCTACTCAGGCTGACGATGAGAACGAGCCGTACCTGACCTACTACGAGTACCTACTCTCCAAGTCCAACTCGGAGCTGCCCCAAGTTATCTCCAACTCTTATGGTGATGATGAACAAGTGAGAACCCGGCGTATTTCCTCTTGGACATCCAACTAACCAAGAACCAGACCGTTCCAGAGAAGTACGCTAAGCACGTCTGCAATCTGATCGGATTGAACACGCTGCGTGGACTTACCATCCTTCACTCTTCTGGTGATGAAGGTAAGTAGACGATCATTTTGTTTACATGGCTGCGTCATCTAAAATGAGCCATAGGAGTCGGCTCAGCCTGCCAGGCTTCCGACGGCGTTACTCCCCAATTCAACCCCGTCTTCCCGGCCACCTGCCCCTTCGTCACAGCAGTTGGGGGCACCTCTGCCGTCAGCCCTGAAGTCGCGTGGAACGCCTCGTCCGGTGGCTTCTCCAATTACTTCCCTCGCGCCTGGTTCCAGGACTCCGCTGTCGAGACCTACCTCACCCACGTCACCGCCGACACGAAGAAGTACTACTCCCAGTACGCCGACTTCGAAGGCCGCGGATTCCCCGACGTGTCCTCCCACAGCTTGTACCCCGAGTATGTCCCACTCTCCTGACCTCCCCAGTATTCCACACCGATCTAACAGTCAACAGCCACGAGGTGATCTATGGCGGCAAGAAGTCCCGCTCTGGTGGTACTTCCGCGGCTGCGCCCACCGTCGCTGGCATCATCGGTCTATTGAACGATGCCCGTCTGCGCGCTGGCAAGCCTGTCCTCGGCTTCTTGAACCCGTTCCTGTACTCGAAGGGCTACAAGGCACTGAACGATATCACCGGCGGCGGCTCATACGGTTGCACTGGTATCGATCCCCAGAGCGGCGAGGCTGTCAATGGCAGCCTGGTCATCCCGGGTGCCCATTGGAATGCTACTAAAGGCTGGGATCCAGTGACTGGACTGGGTACGCCGAATTTCCAAGACTTGAAGGCGTTGGTGCTATCCCTGTAAATCTATCGGGGCTGTACCATACCGCCATATATCTGCCCGCGACGTGAGATGGTCAATGAGTCACCGTTGACTTGTATATAATTATGCATATCTCGATTAGATGAACTTTCCTTTCTGATCCAAAGGAGTGCTGCTCGCTGTATCTTTGGATCAATAGCCGTGGTCTGGGGGAGATTCATAATGACTTCATCCTGCGGGTACCCGAATTCGAGGATCATCTGCGAGGTCAATCTAATTGGTATACAGAGCAAAAGGAAAACCAAAATACAAACTCAAATCAGAAGCAAGGAATACTGGGAAAATGATGGTTTCCTCTCGGTTGTTACAGGTACTGGCCTTTTTGCCACTGACGTTCGGTTGAGCATGATATACTTCCAATTCGCCTCCCCACCTTCACACAGCTCCAAGCACATCTTCCAACCAACCTAGCAAAGACATTCACGATACCCAACACAATCTTAACATGCCCCAGTCTTCCTCGCACAATAATCTCACCACGTCCGTCGCTGGCGGCACCAGCGCCGAGCCAACACCAGCCAACAACGTCGGCGGCGGCGCGGGCTGGGGCGACGATAGATTCCTCCAGAAAGGTGGTACGGACGGACACCACGAACACGTCCAGGGACGAGGCCATGTGGACGTACGTATCGACTCGATCCATGCACACTCGAAAGGATTGTCACCAGCCACTGAACCGGGCTAACATACCCGCCTCTGTACGTCACAGGCTCGAAACCCGCGGGCCACGATGGGCTCGATGCTCGGTCTCCACGACCAGAAAGCCCGGGCCGAGAACAAGTACATGGAACGTGCGGATCTGGCGCAGGCAAACACGAAGCCCATGAGTGAACATGGCCAGCCGACTTGTGCGAGTGAGGACCATACCTTCATGTGCCATCGGGCGGGTGGTTCGCACACAATGCCGGGGTGGGGGACGGTGAAGAATATCTTTGGAAGGTGAGTTCAGGTCGGAATGCATCTGACTGGGCATATCAAACTGATCGGAGGTGTAGCATGTCGGGCCATTCGAGTTGAAATGGGAACTAACGAAGGTATGATGATTGGTGGATGACTACAAAAACGGGCAGGCACGATTCGGAAGAATTGGTCACTGGAGAAAAGGTCGCCAGGGTCAATGATTCTATGCACTGGGAATGATGGTAGATATAACATGGAGTCTATGGATGAAGATGCAGTGGTTTTTTAATGACAATGCTACTCGACTTTGGTCTCCTTCGTACCAAACCGATCTCGCAACAAGATTAGCTTGCCTAGGATGCGGCCCTTGAGAGTCTGAGCCCCCAATGCAGCCGCCTCCTCCACGGACACAACTCGCCGCACCAAGATATTAAAAACTGTGCCAAATGCAAGTGCGATTACAGTGCTTGTGAGGATGATCACGTTGTAGGGCATACTGAAATCGGGAGTCGGGAGTGGAAGAAGAAGACTGGTGGATCGGATGTAGACCGGGGTGTTATCGCCGTTCAAGATACGGATAACCGCAGGGGCGACGTTAAAGCCACGATTGGCATCTGGCGGATATTCGGTGTATCGCAAGATGGCTTTCTCGAAGTCGTACGTGAGGGTGACGGTCGAAGCTGCTGGGACGGATAGCGCCAATTCCAACTGGGTCCCACGTTCACGGTCAATGGCCGGTCGATAGAACGTCTCGGTGACGAGATCGGAGGCGGGAATTTCCCGTCGTACGCCATCGTGGCCGGTGATGGTGGCCTGCAAAGTGTGGATATATGGCCGCAAGAACCAAGGAAGTGACTCGAAATAGATAAAGTCAACGGCGGAGATGTTGGATGGGTTGCCGAAAATAATCCGCATGCCACCACGCTCTTGACCGTGGCCAACAATGGTTCGTTCTGCATGCAAGACAGGCTCCTCCAGTGGGACATGGGTGTTGACCGTTTGCTCGGGGATGACGAGATCAAAGGGCTGTGAAGGGTCCAAGTGGAAGCAACGCGTGAAGCCATCGTCTTGCTTGACTTCCGAAGCGCTTTCGGAAGTAAATACTCCCCGCTCATGGGGAACTCGAAGGCAGACCGACTGCTCGCTGGAGTCACCAGATCCCGCAAGAGGGCAAACGCCATTCAACGTTCGTCCAAACACTTCACTGAGACTCCAGGCCTTATCCGTGACCTTCTCCACGGGATAGCAGGTGTCTTCCGAGTTGTAAGGTTTGGACGTGTCACAGACAAGCTGTTCATTAGGCACGGCGCGTGGGATTGGGTTGGCTGTAGTATGTCAGCGGGCAATCCAGAGATGGGGAATAGAGATGGGGATGCGCACATCGAGGTCGTTTAGAGCGTTCAATATCCAAGACCATATCGACTGTCTGTTCAATCTGCACAATACAGTCCCCCGGGGTGGAACAAATTGGCTGCATGTCGACAGACATACTCTGCCATGCCGCATCAAATAGCTTGTGGCCATCAAAAAGACTCGATATGCCTGTCTTGCCCTTGCACGGGAGGAGTTTCAAGAATGGCGTCAGGTTCTCTGTGCAGACTACCTCTCCAGGCAGTGTTCCATGAAGGAGATGTAGACCATTAGCCATAGGGTGATCCCCCGTTGGCTCGAATGAAACAACTGGCCGTGTTGTTCGGGTAGAATCGACGAAATTCAACGAAGCGCAGAACAAACCCGAGAGTGATTGGGTGAGAGTAATCCACTTTGCGAATGCCCTGTAAGAATCAGCATGATGTGCGATATTCAATATTGACATGCGTCCTTTGACATACTCATCATCGTCCAGGGCGTCAATCCACGCCCAAAGTTCCACGCCGGTACCTCCTTCTTTACTACCACTCCATGGGCGAGGACCCCAAGTATCAGCATCCCATCGCCCTGTAGTGAATCGGAGATGAAGTTCCTTGGTATTTGCGTGCTGAAGAATTTGGCCCAATGCTCGTGGGAAGTATCGGAAATGTTGATTGTCGAATGATTGCTGGGAGGTATTACCGCGGAAACTGAACGAAGCTAGCAAAGAGGACTGGGGAAGGGGCTGGAGGAAAAGCTGTTCATGATAGTCCGGGGACGCTGAGACGGGCGAGTTCCATAGCGAAACAGCGAGCGCCAGCCATAGCGAAAGGAGTGAGAGGACCGTCATCACTTCATGCCGGAGCTCGGTCTGCGGTGCCCCTAGTCCATGCGATGATCGGGCTTGGGGTGGGAAGGATCTGATCGAGATCAGATATATGAACCGAGAGCAGGCTATATCACCGGCAGAAGCCCTGCAAGTCACCGAGGAGCCTGAACATTCGGCGCATGTGGATTGACGAAGTGTCGCATCCTCGACATGTCCATCTGGTCTGTTGATCGCCTCACCGCCTTCCTTAGCGCCTTTGCATTGAAAAACCTCTGGACTTCGCAGCTCCGCACCTATTGCGAACCAGTCTCTTTTGTGTTGCACACTCTCTCATATTGACGCATAGGCTTTCATCATGGCGGCCGAACAGCGCAAGTTGCTGGAGCAGCTCATGGGCGGTAAGTCTGAGTTTCCCCGGGGCATTGAAGGAGCCTCCATCTACTAATTCAAACCCATCCCATGCTCCGATCTGAGCTAATAACAACTCTGATTGCAGCGGATCAGCTCATTGGTACCGGCGCCCAGGGTCGCAATGCCCAGCTCTCAATCACAGACTCCAAAGTCTGCCGCTCCTACCTTGTTGGGACCTGCCCGCACGACCTCTTTACCAACACCAAGCAAGACCTCGGTCCTTGCCCCAAAGTCCATAGCGAAGGACTGAAGACAGAGTATGAGACGGCGTCCTCATCGGAAAAGGCGAAATGGGGCTTCGATTTTGACTACATGCGCGACATGCAAAAGTACATCGACGACTGTGACCGGAGGATTGATACCGCACAGCGGCGCCTGGAGAAGACTCCGGACGAGATCCGACAGACGAACGATCTTGTACCTTCCCCTGCGTTCCCAGGCTCTGTTATATTGCGGCTTGCTGACAACACATGCTAGCTCAAACAAATCTCCGATCTCACCAATACCATCAACTCCGGTCTCCTCGAGATCTCCGTTCTCGGCGAGACTGGCTCCGTCGCAATGGCACTGAACGAAATGCATAAAATCCGCACCGCGAAGCATCAGAAGGAGACATGCGAGCGTGATCTCAAGAACCTCCAGGACACGTCCGGCCCGTCCGGCCACCAAAAGCTGCAAGTTTGCGACGTCTGTGGTGCGTATCTGAGTCGGCTCGACAACGACCGACGATTGGCCGACCACTTCTTCGGGAAAATGCACATGGGATACTCCGATATGCGCAAGACTTGGAAAAAGCTCAGTGTTGAGCTAAAGGGTCGCGCCCCGCCGGTGCGTCACCACGAGGAAGAAGACCCATACACCTCCGGGGGCAGATCTGGTGGACGGGGCCCACGCTACGGTGGTGGCGGGGGTGGATACAGGCGACGAGGTGGCAGATGGTGATTTGCCATCATCTCTGTTCCTTTCTGTCCTTGCGATCGTGATTCCTAGTCTTGCATAGCGCTGGCGTTTTGTACGTTTGGTTCGTGGATGATGTCTGGTGGCGATGGGAGGTTCCTAGCCATGCGCTCAATATATCCCTGGTTTTTGTTCCATATCTCAAATGTCATACATTAAAAATAACATCGTATCCAGAGAGATTCAAATTTCTACAGAAGCTACTTGAGTCTTTGCAGCATTTCAATTTAGTACATCGAAATATTGCTGTCTTATTCATAGCTTGCAAGAGCTGAAAGAATAATGAAATTTTTTTTTATCAAGACCATGTTTCCATATAATTGGATACTGCATAGTTAACAGTATTTCATGAAATTGAAACAATAACATAGACAAGACACATCCATTTTGGTGGGCAGACCAACAGATAGGGACCGTCGGCCGGGGTATTCCACCCACATCGTAAAGTCTCACCCGGGGACTTGAGACCCAAACACCATACTGCACTAGCACAAGTCTTGAAACGAAGACCATCCCACATGATAAGAAAGAAAGATGATGACACAAAAAAAAGTACAGTACAAGAATAATCAGATGTCATCAGCGTAGAAAGAATTAGACATTTGCCTGAGGGACGTGGCCGTTCGCCTGGGTCTCAAACAGCGCGTGCATCAGTGTATCGTAGTTCGTTGCTGCTGCCGGCTGCCGGACCAGGATGTCGCGAACGACGTTCAACTGCGCCATGTCCACATTCGGTGCGGTTGTCAGAAGCTGCTGGATGGCAGGTGCATTTACCTGAGTACCTAGGACCTGTACCGCGGCAGGCATTCCGGTGATGGAGGCTTGCTGGAAGGGTTGGTCTTGCACAGCCTGTTGGCCATAAGCAACTTGGTTGGTGGAAGATCCAGGGAGGGAAGATTGAGGGGTCGGTGCAGCTTGAACAGCCGGTCCATGTCCGGGTGTCGTGAAATGCGGTTGCTGAGGGGTGGCTCCGGTGGCTGTCAGGGGAGTTGTAGAGGTAACCGGCTCCTGGCTGGCTTGATGGGATGAAGGTTGGACGGAAGGGGTGTTCGAATCGCCAGTCTTCACGACGAAGACAACTAAGAGCATGCGCTCGTTAAGGGGACCGTCTAGTAAATTGTTCTCCAGAAGCTCGATGAATTCTGGCCTCGTGGTCGTGCCGGCTTCAATGGGGACTATGTAGGTGTCCTTGACAGCAGGTAGAGGATGCTTTCCAATGACTCCATACCGCTTGCGGTCTTGGAAGTACTCGAATAACTTGTTGAAAGCTGTACGCTGTCCAGGAATATCGGGGGGGCTGATAGCAATCACAGAGACATCAGTCGAGGAGCTAAAGCGAAGACCACAAAGGTAGTTGCTAGCCAGCTGGATGTCGATGCGACCATCAATTAGCAGAGTCGACGGCGCAAGCTGACTCCATGGAATCCGTCCGCTCAGCTCGGCGCCACCGACATGTCTGGCAGAGGAGACGAACTCGGCAACAGGAACCATGGCAAGTTTGCCACGCCAAATGACTCCATCATCGCTGAAATCTTTTGGCGAGTAAGGAGGTGAATCGGGCTCATCATCGCGCAGGAGCTGATCGATCTCGGCATCCGCCTGGATCTTACCCGTAGGGACCGGTTCCCGGATGCTGGTGGCGACTTCGGGGAACACTTGGTCATGGTGAGCGCCATCAGGCGAGTGGCCCCGAGCATGCCCTTCCGTTTGGGACTTGACCGAGTGCTGCAGCTTTGGAGTGACAGGGCTCTGATTGCTAGGACTGCCGTCGGGTTCGTTGACATTTCGTCGAGGCGCGGCGGAAAAGACCGATTCGGTGGCGGCGTTGTGAGTATCGTCTTCGATAAACTCCTCGCCCTTGTGGGTTCGTCGAATTCGAGGTCCTTGTTCCTGAACGATGATATGTTGCCGTTCAGCTTCCCGCTTAATCTCGGCGTCCTTCTGCTGCAACTCCTCGCTGGCCATCTCCTCCGGCTTCATCTTGGAGAGAGAGTCGGGGGAGAGACTGCCTACAAGTAGCCGATCCCGTAGAGAAGGATTCTTCTTTACGTTGAACAGGATCGTTCGTAATTGCAACTTATATGGTTCCGTAGGCTCGCCTGTCCGTCCGCAGAAATTCTGATACATGGCATCCTCAATGGATAGGGCGAGCTGCCGTGCCCCATCCTCTGCAGACTGGCCAGCAGGTACCGAGAAAGTGCCCTTTTTCTGAGCCGCCGCCACTTGATCTACAAAGAGCTTGACTAGAGCCGTGGCCGCGCTCTTGCGAGCGGGGATCACAAGCTCTTCCACAGTAGCAACTGTGCGTGCGGCTGCAGCAGGAGATTCTGTCTTGGCCTTCAAAGGTGCTCCCGCTGTCGACTGGGGCGAAACCCGTTGTTGTTTCGTTTGCGGTCCCTGTAGAAAGAAGTTAGCAAGATGCTAAGTATGACAACAAAAGATGTGATGGATTACCATTTCCGTCTCCGCATGTTCCTCCAACTTGCGCTTGGTCGTACTCGACCGTCGAGAATCCCCAGAATGCCCATTCTTCTCAGGCTCAGCGGATGCGGACGTAGCTGGGGCAGGCGAAGGACCTGGGCCGGGAGTTGTAGAAGTTCCAGCACGAGCCGGAGTACCGGCCTCTGTTTTGCCCTCGCTTGGTCGGCCTCTTTTGCCACCCTTCTTACCCTTCTTGCGTTTGGATTTTTTCTCTTCGGCCTCCTGTCGTCGTTTTTCGGCAAGCTCTTCCCAGGGCTTCTCGCCCTGTGCAATCTTGTCCAGCAAGAGTTTGTGATTTTCGGGTCGACATTGTTCACAGTAATATTGGTCCGGTTCCTGGCCCTTAGCGAATGTGAGGCCCATGCAGTCATTGTGTTGCCATGCTGAACACTGATCACAGCAGATCATGTCCCGCTCCACGTCTTCCTCTTCTTCGTATTCGCCACAGATGCATCGGATGATTTCTTCTTGGTCGTCGCCCTCGCTGGGTCCGGGAGTGGGTTCGGCGGATGGCTTGTTAGATTTGTCTTTCAGGCCCTTGCCCTTGCCTTTCTTCGTCGGGGCGTCAGGCAACTCGAGGTTCTTGTGCTGGCCCTTGGTGGCTCGACCCGAGCGGCGTGGTTCATCTGCTTTCCCGGTTAGCATGCTGCGGACTGAGACTTGTTTCAGGCGGCCACTCTCCATCTGCGATTCACAGGTAGAGCGGAGGCCTTGGCCTGTCGAGATAAAGTACAAATGCTTACCAGCCATGATAGGAGTTGATGTTGCGTGCAGTTTTGAGGTAGATGTCTGGGAGGAAACTACAGCGCGAGGAAGATATAAAGCCAGGAGCCTCCGTTTGCTCCAACAGTGAATGACAGCCTCGAGTGAATGATGGCCACTCAGCGATCGCAAGTCTCTACAGGCTCAACGTGGCTAAAAGTAATACACAAGAGAAGACGCTGCACAACAGCGCTGGTGCCTGGTCCACGGTATTACTCGGGACAGCAAAAGCAGCCCCCCAAATTCTGCGCGAGCCAGCCCGCCCTAGTGTATGGCAGGGAACTGCGCGGGACGTGTTTTCGGTGTTTTGTCAGGGCGATCCCTTGCTGCGCGTCAGTCGCGACTCTGCGCTTGAGCTGGACCGCTTGAGAAACTCGACCGCAAGCACCCTGTAGAGAAAAGGGGCTTGTGAACAATCGCTGCAGGTCTGTGATCGAGGAAGCAGCTCTGATAAATGCACGAGGGCGATGACTCGTGGCGATGGAAGGTGGGAAGATGGAGAGAAGATCCCGAGGTCAGGAGAGGAGAGGAATAAGTGGCTTGCGTGCGTGGCTTAGGTCAGCAGTCATGTGATCCACCAGCCACGCCCTTCGATGCTTCAGTCCGATGAGCTTCTCCAGGTTCCCCACTTCCATAGCAAAATCCACTTTGGAAATCTACCTGAAGCTGGTTCGAATTCTAACTCGTCCTTCCCTGAACCACAAAGCAAGCCCAACCTGGAAACACCCACCAATCCTGTCTGTGACTCCTCTTGACATCATGGCGGACGTGCGATCGCTGCTTCGGAATGAACTAGCTTCGCGCAAGGGCACGTCGCCAAATACCACGGGCAACCGAATCAGCAAAAAGCGCAAGGTCGACAACGGTGATGGAGTGATGCGGAAAAAGATCCGGTCCACAGGCTTGGACGCAGTGCAGGCTGCATCGGACGCGCAAACTTCCCAGTCGCCCAGTACAGAAGACACAGTCGACGATGACTCTCTGGAGCATGTTGAGCAGGAGGGGGTTACCGGCCCTCAACCACTAGTGGAGGGAGATCAAGAAGTCAGAGTGCCCGCGGCAGAGCCATCCGATTCTACGGCACTAGCGACGGGCCCATCTGGAACAGTGGATGAAGATGAATGGGCTGCATTTGAACGTGAAGTGGCTGCACCAACTCGAATTCCCCAGGCGCCAGCCGCTGTCGCAGCCGAAGCCACGATAACTGCTGCGCCAGTGTCCACTGAGGAGCTGGCAGCGCAGCAGGAAAGAGAAAAAGCATCGACCGGCCGGACACGCGAAGCAGAACTGGAAGGTGAACGAGAGGATGCTGCGCGGCTTATGGAGGACGAATTTGACGAGATGGATCAGCTGGAAGAGCGGGTACGAAGGCTGAAGCACATGCGAGAGGAGCTACAACAGAAGCGCGCTGAGGACCAAGCATCTCGCGACCAGCCTATGGTATCCGATGAACAGGCGGCAGTGGAGAGCGACAGTGACGAGGACGAGGATGAGGATTGGGACGATTGGAGATTTAAATGATTATGCGGAATAAGAATGTTGGTCTCTATACCAAGGGAGTTGGGCTTCCTCTGATTTGCAGTGATACCCTCAGAAATTGAACGGCATTTATTTGAAAATAAAAGTATCTATTTTACGCGTCCGTTGAATGGAGAAAAGAGTCCAAATGCAACCTTGGAAGTACGGAATCATACTTGGTAGTATGAATCCTGGCTATCCTTATATTGGGTAGATCATTGGCTCGCCTTCTCTTGCTCTCCACCTGTCGGCGATTCATCGATATCCATGTAGGTCCGCAGGCCATCTCGGTTAACTTTCATGGCTTCTGCAATTTCAGCCTCGCCTTCTCGCAGGAGATGTTTACCACGGATCAGTTCACCGCGTTGTCTTCGCTTGTCGTCTTCCACCCGCTTCTCTCGTTCCAACAAAGCCTTTTCGCGCTTCTCGCGCTCCCGTTGTTTCCGGCCGTGTTCTTCCTGCTGCTCGGCAGTCATTTGCGCCTCCGGCGCTGGAGGTAATGTGGATATGTACGTCTCGATCAAGGGATCTCGCACCTTCCCAGGCAACGCAATGTACCGAATGTCGGTAATTATCAAAGTTGGAAGAGATTCCAGGTGGGATGAGCGATTTAGAGCATGCAATGGTACTGATTTGAGCAGAGCCGTCAGGTCTGACTTTCGCGAGCTTTCAGGAAGCTTGAGTCGCGAGATGTAGTCACGATAGAACTTCTCTCGATCCTTGTCCGATAGTTGTGAGGCCTTCATTTCTGGCTCCTTTCGATATTTGCGCTTGAACTCGGGCCAGTAGAGCTTAGGTGTTGCATATTCCTGAAGGAATGCCAGGTACTTGATTCGAGGGTCTTGCTTCTCCTGCTTCTCCTTCTGCTCCTGAACCGTCTTGATCCGGTCTTTGCTCCAGTTGGAGAAAATTTCGCGTCGGATCTTCATGTTCGTAGGTGCGGTATATCGTGAATCCTCAATGATGCGACCTTCCTCGATGATGTTTTCCCATGTTGTGAACGGATTAATGTTATAGTCATCGAGCAGGTCACGGAAGAGTGCTTCGGCATCAGCCTCAGTCAATGGCAGACCTTGCGCCTCTTCCCAGTCCTCATCTCCAGGTTCGCCGTATTCACCCGGGTCCAGACCATAGTCTTCGCCCATGGCCTCGAGCTGGTAAGCCATATCCTCCTCAGTAAATTCAACAGCCTGGTTCGGCGCGCCTTCGCTTTCGGTTCGCGCGCGCTTGGATGGCTGATCCTCTTCTTCCTCTCCCTCTGTGTCGGTAACTTCCACCTCCTCGTACTCATCACTGTCTTCCGCTGCTTCCCCTTCTGGGATCGCTGGGCGATCTTCGATTCTTGGGGCCTCCTCGTGAGTGTCGGGCGACACTGGCTTTTCGGGATAGGCTTCTTTACGGGATTCCTCTGGCTCCTCGCCGCGCTCTATCCTCTCTTTCTTCTCACGTTCTAGGCGATCGTATTCGGTGACGCCCTTTAACAACTCCTGTGGAATCTTCCAGAAACTCTCATTCGTCTCGGTGTTATGAACGAATCGTCTTCCAAGCTTCGTCTTCACAAGAACCCAAGGCGCGCAATTAGGTATGGCATGCTTTGATTTTGGCCTGTCTTGCGGCTCCCGGCGCCCGCGGTCGTGATATCCTCTTCCACCCCGAAAGCTGCCACGGCCACGGCTATGCTGGTTCTCGTGACCATGCTGCCCTGCCCCTGGGCCGTATCCCGGCGGTCCATATGGTGTAGATGAAAAGGGTGGGAGTGTTTCAGGAGAATAGAACGCAGGTGTCTGGGATGAGTCTGAAGCGGTCGGCACTTGTTGAGGGGCTTGCACTAGAGGTCTTGTATATGTCGATTGCTTTGTGGCTGAGTTATAATAGTACAAATGACCTGGAAGTTCACAATTAGAGAGATCTTTCAAGATGAGCGAGGTGCAAACGAACCAGTCGGCGCTCGGTGCTCCGACCAACCCGGGGGCAAAGGGGGTGGAGGGGTGTATGTCGACTTGAGCATCTCAGTGACAAGAAATCTGGCGAATATCACTGGAAGAAAAATTGTGCGCCGCTGCCAATGTCGGAACGAGAGCCGCGACGAAGCTTTGGTGTGGTGAGGTGGTCCGAGCTTGGCGGATGACAGAGGACGCGCCAGGGCGAGTTGCCTGGAACTTCCTGGAGCTCATCTTCAGTTCCGACCTCCCTCATCCCCTTCTTGCTTCCCCGATCTGCCAATTTCTATACGACGGCACTAGGTCTTTGCTGTGTCTTCTATTCTCATGCAACATGTCTCGGCGATATGATTCACGGGTTAGTTGAGCCCCGTTACTGTGTCGGTGCAGCTATCGCTAACCTATGACGCTGCCGGGTAGACTACCATTTTCTCCCCCGAAGGGCGCCTGTATCAGGTCGAATATGCTCTCGAGGCCATCTCTCACGCCGGTACAGCCCTTGGTATTCTAGCCAAGGATGGAATTGTCCTCGCTGCGGAGAGGAAGGTGACCAGCAAGCTGCTGGAGCAGGATACCTCCGCCGAGAAGCTTTACACGATCAACGAGTATGTCGAGGTCTCTCCGTTGGACCATTCTTGGTTCCATCTGGTTTGGGAACGATGTCGAGCTAACCTTAGGCAGTAACATGATTTGCGCAGTGGCTGGTATGAACGCCGATGCTAACATCCTGATCAACTACGCCCGTCAAAACGCCCAGCGCTACCTCCTCACCTACAATGAAGACATCCCTTGCGAACAGCTTGTGCGCCGACTGTGTGACTTGAAGCAAGGATATACCCAGCACGGCGGTCTCCGCCCGTTTGGTGTGTCGTTCATCTATGCTGGATGGGATCACCTCCGTCAGTTCCAGCTGTACCAGAGTAACCCGAGTGGGAATTACGGCGGGTGGAAGGCTACTAGCGTTGGTGCGAACAACGCCAGCGCACAGAGCCTGCTCAAGCAAGACTACAAGGAGGATTCCACGCTGCAGGAGGCCTGCGCCATGGCTGTCAAGGTCCTGAGCAAGACGATGGACTCCACAAAGCTGAGCAGCGAGAAGAGTGAGTCCTCCAGATTTGCGTGGCTCATCTTGATCACCTTGGAACCCTATGGTGCTGACCAGTCATTTCTCTCTTATAGTCGAGTTTGCAACAGTGGGCAAGACCAAGGATGGAAAGATCTACCACCACCTATGGAGTGCGGATGAGATTGATGCCCTCCTACAGGAGCAAGGGCTGGCTAAGGTCGACGACGAGCCTGAGGCCGGTGAGATAAAATAGATTAATACCTTCGCCTTGTGTTTGAGCTACTTGGAAATCAAGACCTGCACTTCTACATCTAAGTCTTCTCTTCAAGAGTTTTGGCTACGTATGAGCAGATGGATTTTGCTGACGGCTGCATCACCGTGCTGTTCATCTTGTGACGTGGCAATACACCCAGCGAATGAGTCTTCAGGTTGCTGATGATGCATTTGCTGTTGACGATGTCTGTTGCGTCAACAGACCAGTACACGTAGTCTGGCGTTCTGTGAATGGCTTGGGTCTCTGGG
This sequence comes from Penicillium hispanicum, assembly GCF_028827665.1. Classification (NCBI taxonomy): domain Eukaryota; kingdom Fungi; phylum Ascomycota; class Eurotiomycetes; order Eurotiales; family Aspergillaceae; genus Penicillium; species Penicillium hispanicum. The sequence goes on from NW_026623193.1 coordinate 3,069,857, forward strand.
GTACTGGACCTTGGAAGGTGAATCGCACACGGTACTTAAGCTCGGCGTCATGATATATATTCCCCGGGTCACCTCCCTATCCCCTGCAACCCAGCCACCGGAGTCCAGCAGAGCAATAGCGGGTGTCTTATCACTTGGCCAGCCCACAGCAGTCGAGTTTCGCCATTACGTGAAACATCCGAGGCAACCCCTCGCGAGATCTGAATTGCAGTTGTGCAAGTTGATCACAGCGACTTGATTATAGCGGTGAGGGTACATCTCCACCCATGATCTCCTTGTTGTTGCAGTCATGTCTCACCAGCACAAATCTAGGGAGGAGAAATTTCAGCCACATGTGTTGACACACTAGGTAAACCAGAACTTGACGAGCTTGATTCCATCTATTTTGCCCCGTATGGCCCTTCGCAAGAAGGCCCCAGGGGGCATCAGCGCCACGTTACATAAGCACCATACCATACACCACACGTGACATCGAGGAAGGAGGGGTTTCACTGTCCACGGGGATCCGCGTCCTTCATGTCGACACCATTGGAACGTTTCCGACGATTTTCTCAGATCGAATGGCTACCATTTCCTCTTCTCCAGGCCCCCTTGGGCTTTCTGCTCGGGCATCTGCAGCAGATGCCCCTCTTCGGTCCCTATGAGACTCGGGCCGTCTCAGCGAACCGCTGAGCCAGGAGGACAGGGCGCTTGTGACATGACTAGGCCCCATTGCTATACCAATCGGACGTTGGCAGCCTATAGAGACGGACGAATCCCGAAGGTCAGCCAATGAGCAATTCCACTATCAGATTCTTCAGGCATCTGGGGGTCATGCTGGTCATCACGCTGCAGAAACTCGATTCAGACTTGATGTCACAGGCTATGTACTCTCTGTGTGTGTGGTGAAACATGAAACGCCCCGAACAATCCAACAACCGATGAAATGAACCGAAAAAGCAAAAAACCAAACACGAGAATGACAGTCCAATCAATACACTCGCTGTTCGCTCAATGAAAACTGCCAATTTTGCCACTTCAAGCCCTGGTTCTATCTGAGGAGTGTATTCCGTCGGTCCTCGCGCTCCCGTTGCAAGACGCAAATTTCTTTGTCAAGGTCCATAATGAGCTTTCGGGACCGGTCCATGGAGGCTACCAAAGTGGCCCCCTCGCGCTTCCATCGCTCGAGTCGATCGACCTCGGCGCTTCGCCGCCGATATTTGGTCTCAATCTTCTCACAGAGGCGGCATTTGCTGCTCTCGTTCTCGGTTATGTTGACGAGTCGCATACCGCATGTTTCTCCAGTGCGGTATTCGTAATTGCATCGGTGAGCAAAGCTGGTCCAGCTCCAGTCTCCACACGAGAATCGCTTCTGGTTGTAAAAACACATGCCTGTCGGAAGCGTTAGTGCAACTCCATCCAAAGGTGGGATCAAACTCACTTGCTCTTGGGGCTCGGGGTTTGTTTCAGAATAGATAGGGGTACACGATTGGCTCTTGCCTAATTGTCCAAGCTCACTTGCCAGATTTGATAGGCTAACTGTTGACGTTTCTGGTTCAAGGTCTTCTTTTTTTTTTTCTCCTTGCGAGGCCCAGGAGGATCGAAAAGAAGCCTGAAGAAAGGACAAGAAAAAGAAAAGCTTCCAGGAGCAAGATCTATGGACCTGAGTTGCTGATTATCGGCTCTGACTTTGAAACCTGAAGGATGATTTCGAACTCTACGGTCTTTCAGAGGGATATGGTTGTCCTATTTATGTTTCGGTCAACATTTCCATGACACCGCCTGGTTCTCCAAGATCCGTGTCGTTCTCTTGCTGATCGACGCTGACCGGTGCGGGACGGCTTATCGTCCGTATCTCCCATTCATCAGATTTCACCTCATAACCTGGTTGAGCTTGAACCGGTTGGCTGTCAGCGGTTCCTCGGATAGTGGAGACTGTACGATGCCCAAGGTATCTCGAATGGAGCCACACCAAGGATGAACCGTTGCTTCATGGCTGCATGCACCTCTTCTCCGTGGCAACTTCCTGTCCCCATGATGATGTACGAAGACTGGAAAATCCCTCAATCCATGGCTGCGGCTCTCCATTTTCCGGTCTCGACTACTGCAACTATGCCATCGACAAATCTCATTTCCCCGCCTTCATGTGCATGGCGTTCGCATGGAGTCAGACTCCTGTGATGCTATTGCGTTCCGCATAGTCGATCCTGCATGATTGAGTTGCTCTTGGACTCTGCCAGCTGTCACCTTGATGCAGTTATCATACTCACCTATTCAGGGATAACCTTGTTTCCAAGCAAAAGAAACATGCTTGCCTTTTCCGACTGTGACAAAACTCTGCCCGCCCCCTGTGACTCCACCACAGTGGCATTTACTACCATCCCACCCTTTTTGCCTGATATTAGAGCGCTTGATTGGCCCAGTATACTGCTGTCTCATGAGCCGTCCACCCGAGGTCGTTTTTTGTCCACAGAATATCCCATTCGGAGTTGCCGAGTTGCCGTCTGTGTGATTGCATGCACATGCACATTGGAACAATCATTTCCTGGGTCCTAGACCCCTCGACGCCGCCATTACGTTTCCTACATTGGGCCATAACGGCAGAGTGGAGTGGACATGGTCCTCTCAAGACGTTGTTACGACCCAATCTAGTGTCTGCCTTCTCATCGTTTCTTGCCGAGCCTTGCTGTGCAAGGATATCAGAATTGAGACTTGGTTCTCGTTCCACGCCTGCCGCATCTTTCCGCTCTGACTTTCTCAGCCAATAGTCCCTCGCCCGGGTGGCAACAACTCGCGTCACTGAGGCTCTATTATTGGTACCCTCTACACTCAGGGACACGGGCCACGGAATTGGGTTTTTCGTTGTTCGACGCATTTACCACCCGGGCCCGGGACGGGGGACAGATCCATTGTCGTTCAGCTGATCTTTCACGCCTGCAGAGCTGGAATCCTGCATTTGCCCCCGCTCATGTGTATGGTTCATCGTCGGTCATTTGCTCCTTTGGGTGAAAAAGAAATAATGATAGGGCCTGGATGCCGTGCGGCACCCGTCGCAGAAACGAACCGTGACACCTTCCATCTGCCACTGGACCTCATGCACCTGCACCAAAGCTCGGAGTCTGACGTGGCGCCTTTCTTCTGGCCCAGTACGCTGATTTCTGGTAGCGAGGGCTGGCTAGAGACGCCGTGGGTCGAAGAGCGTAACGTCTATGGATCGTGCGGATGCTCCACACGATATTCAGGCTCCCATCCTTGTCATAAAGAAATGGTGCAGGAGCGTTGCTTTTCTCGGTTCAAGCTGGAAGTGGCTGCATTTGCCCTCTCTCCTCGATCCACTGAAGGGGGGTGGCTACCCCCTCAACACAACGCACGATCGTCGGCGGCGGTCGCTCTCATTACGTCTACCTGCCTGGGCCCAGGAAGATGATCCATGGTGGGCGTGTTGAGTTGGCAACCGGCATCCCTGAATGGCGGCCAGCAGCCTCAAAAGAACGCAATCTAAGGAAGGACTCATTCATTTGTCCGCGGCATACGGGTTGCATGAGTTGCATGAGTCCTGGAAACCCTCGAATCAGCTTTCCAAGCCCCCCGCCCATTTGCCTCTCTCCCCGTCTTACCGCCGGAAGAGCAGTGCCTTTACCATCCTTGAAGGCACAGCCGACCTGTGCTGGGCAAGGATCAGACTCGAAATCGAGGCAGAGAAGCGTGGATGTGATTCCTGCCCAACACGCAAGGTTGCTGGAGGGATTTACAGACCATTCCAGCCTGAGTCAGTGCCATCACAGGCTGATTTTGAGGGCATGGACTTTGGTCATCTGTGTTACAACGTTGAAATTGGATTCTCAGACCCGCATACACGCTCCCACTCTGCTGGGCTCGTTTGATCCCGTGATCTTAAAGTCAACGGAGGCTCCCGCGCTCTCCACGCGTACCTCTACCGGGCGACAAATGGTGGACGCCTCCGTGAGCTTTGGAGTTCGAAAACAAGAGGGCCACCGCCCCAAGATGGGGTTAACGCATCCAGATTGGCCGGCTGAGGCAGGAATTCTCACTTGCAGCCGAACGTGACGTCCAATGAGAGACTCTGTCGAGAATGCCGGTCATATGCAGCTAGTGCAGCTCGCAAGACATTTCCCCACCCATCATGTACGAACATGCTGGGTGCATATTATCGTCACTTACGCCGAGGACGCCCAAGCCCCGGTGATTAATTGGTCGATTGGGACTGCCTCGGCGCAGTCCATCGCATCTGCGTAGTACCAGGTGCCTTTCTCTCCACTATGCGGGCGTCCATCAGCGCGAATGCCGTCTGTGCACATGTGTGAATCTGGCAGAAACGTACCCTCATGTTGATCCATTTTCGGGATATTCTCATAGGATCATCATGGCACTTGCTTAATTGAGATTGATTTAGGCACCCGGGGATATATCCCAGCAAGCCGGCTCGGTGTCCTAATCACGATGCGAGGATCTACCCGAGTGGCCCTAGCTTCGTCGGATTGGACTTGCCATCAATGGCGCATCGAAGGTAGTTAGTATTCAGCATCGTTGCTCGATCCGTGGAAAAGCAATGATCCCTCCACAAAATCATTATGCTGCCCGTTGAGATTAGACCAAGATCAGACCCTGATTAGACGCTGTACTGGGCTTGTTGACGTGGCCAACTTCGCATGGTGGGTTACCCTAGTTATGTGACTTGAGGATGTTTCCCGACGTGAATTACTGCATGTAGGCTGATCGCAATGCTATTCCCATTGCGCATCGTCAATCTCCAACTCACTACTTCGCCCCCCAAGCTCATTACCAAATGCGGCTAGCGAGAATCATGACGTCAGCATGATTTCTCCCACGGCGAGCAGAACAGGGCATTGGACCGCGATGAAATGTCATTTTGCCAAGTCAAATTGGGACTCCAGGATCATTAGCCGTCTCTGAAATACTCTACCATCTTTTTCATCTACACATAGCTTCTTGCGCAAGCCAATCTACCGCCACAAAGACTATTTTCCCGGATATCAGGACATCGTGCCTTCTATACAATGTGGAAGAGCCTCATCTCCACCGGCCAACAGGCCAACAGAGCAGCTTTCAAGTCGTATCCCGCAGACAGAATCTCTGCCTCGCTTCTACCAGCAACTGCACGTCCTTTCACCGCAGCGCCCTATCGCCGGAAAGAAGCCACCCAACACAACGACGTCAATGACCGTGAATCATTGAATCCCGAACGGTCGGAGGTTACCAAGTCCGGGACTGACAACGAGGTTGCCCAACATCCCACTGCGTACGATCCACACAATACTGCCCCCGAAAGCGAGCTGGAAGCGACGCGGAAGGAGCAGCAGAGCGCGGGTAAAGAGGGCAATCCGCTGAATGTGAGCCCCGCCAACCAGGATGTCAGTGCATGGAGAGGCCCGCAGGAGGGTGGCGCTGCTCGAAATGCCGACCGAGAGGCGTCGAGTGCGAGAGGAATCCCGAAGAAGAACAGATCGATACATGTGAAGGAGGATGGGACGCATGTTTCGTATCGTTAAGCCATGTATGTTTCTACTGTCAATTGATGGCCTTCACACTCGGAGTCGAGTTTTCGAGAGTGGCTCTTGTATTAAACATGATCAGGATTCTTTATTGTCTTGTCTCCAGGGAATATTACTTGATAATAGGCCCAATTTATGTATATTCGAAGCCCTAGCGCCAAACCAGTATCAACTCCAGACTACCCTCCAATGCAATCACTATCCGGCATATATTTCTTTCATGTAGACAAAGAAAATCGTAGCGGATCTTCTCCCCGGATCCGTCTCCATCGATTACTGGACTCGATTAATTCCTCGCATCCCTCCATAACCCAGGCCCACTTCCGCAAGAAGCCCGGTGTGACCTCCCAGCTATCTGGACTATAGGGTTCTCCCCATATGATAAGCCCGTTCCGATCGGCAGTCAGCTCGTCATCGGTGCCAGACATAATCAGACGACGCTGAGCCATTGGCCCTGCGGAGGCCAGAGCGACTGGCTGTGAAAAAAACAGGACCGGGTCGAGGATGTTGCCGATGATATCGTTCGCAAACTCGGAGTGATCAAACGAAGATTCCCAGCGAATCATATTCTCCCGCATTTTAGGGAACGGTAGCATGTTGATCCATGCGGAATGGACTTGACTCCTCTGCGATTGGGTTGGGTCCAGACTGCCAGGAAGCCCCGGGGCGATGGGTAGCAACACTGAGGACGCAGGGAACGATACATCGAATGCCTCAGGCTCGCGACCGGGGGACCAGGCGACTGCGCGACGACCCAGTGCAATTTTGTTGGTGTAGAGGCCCCGGAAGACATTGAACTGGATTAGACTAAGGAGTTGGTTGAGAGATGGGGGAATGGCCAAGCGGTACGATCCCTTGCAGGTCGACTCCGACGCTAACACAAACGGGCTGTCCGACTCGAGTTCGGATACGAAGTCATTCGAGCTGCTGTGGCTCTCCGAGAAATGTTGATTATGGTGTGAGAAGTTGTCAGACTGCTTTGGTTTGGTGAGAGCGAGTGGAGCCTCATCCAGGTCTAACCGCCAGCGATGCACCTGGAACGGGTTGCGCGCCGTCTTTTCTTGACTTTTCGGTCCTTGTAGACGCATCCCTGCACATATTATTCAGTATGCGCGACCGAGAGGGAAGGCGACCGACTCGACTTACTGCGCGCCCTTTGATTCAGTCGGTTCTGGGCTCTCTTCCGCAGCCTTCTTTCGTCAGCCTCGGCGAGCGGGTCGGCACCTCTGTGCTGCGCCGCCATAGTGGAGCTGGAGTTGGTCATGAGCTCTTGAGTAGATGAGGTGAAAACTGTGTTGGAGGAAAGTCCATCACCCGCGCAAGAAAGTGGTCGCTGGGAGTCAGACCGAGTAGATTGCGGGATGGGCTAGTCCACATATGGTAAAAGGCGTCAGCCGGCGGAGTCAAGGAGTCGGCGCAGCCGAATGGGGGCGAATCGGTCTGTACACTTCTACACTTAGTACTTGGGATACTCGATGACACCAAGTTGAGCACCGCGGGTGGAGGTTACCAAATTTAGTAAAGAAGTCAGCCAGGTCGAACGTCCATTGAACCAGACGACGGCGAGGAAAAGGTATATAAAGACACTGGACATGCCGCTTTCTAGCATTCAGAACAAGACAGAATCTCAAGAACTTCACATTTCTCAAAGGCTTCATTATTTTCACTTTCGTCTTTCTATACAATATCCTATATTGACTACAACCATGTCTCGCTACGCTGCAGCTCATGCCAACCCTCAAGGCCTCGGTGATGCCCGACCTACCGCCATGCAGATTGTCAAAGACGAGGGCATGGAAGGCAAACTCGCTGGCAAGGTCATCGTCATCACTGGAGTCTCATCTGGCATCGGCATCGAGACAGTCCGGGCCCTCGAAGCCACCGGGGCGCGCTTTTTCCTGACAGCCCGGGACGTAACCAAGGCCAAGAATGCATTGGGAGATTTCTTCGACCCCAGCCGCATGGAGCTTGTCCAAATGGACCAGTCTTCTCTGGCAAGTGTACGCACCGCTGCCAATGCCATCCTCGCGAAGACGGACCAGATCACCATCCTCGTCAACAATGCCGGCGTCATGGCAATCCAGGAGCGCAAGCTTACGGAGCTCGGCCACGAGATGCAATTTTCAACCAACCACCTGTCCCATTTCTTGTTCTTCAACCTGCTCAAGCCCGCCCTGTTGGCTGGTTCCTCCGCGGATTTCGCGTCCCGAGTTGTGGTGGTGTCGGCCGCCGCTCACCGAGTCGGTGTCCTCAATGACGCAGACAACTACCACTATCAGAAGGGTGGATACAACCCTTGGGGAGCATATGCGCAGTCCAAGATTGCAAGCAACTATATGGCCAACGAGATTGAGCGTCGCTATGGATCTCGTGGACTGCATGCTAATAGTCTGCATCCCGGTCTCATTGCTACCGGACTGCTTCAACATTTGCCCTCGGAAGAGGTCGGAGGCATGATGCAGAACGAGATGATGTTGAAGTTGCAGAAGAGTCCTGAACAGGGTGCAGCGACCACTCTATGGGCTGCACTTTCCAAGGAGATGGAAGGAAAAGGTGGCCTCTACCTCGATAATTGTGCAGAAGCTGAGCGCGGCGAAGATGATGGCATTCCATTCTCTGGAAAGACTGCAAGCCACACATATAGCCCGGAAGCAGAGGCTCGGCTTTGGAAGGACTCGCTGGAGATGATAGGACTGACAGATGATGAGTGAGTCGTTTCATTGTGACTGGATTTGAGTGTGAATAGCTTGGGCAGGTGTGAGTCATGCATGTTGAATATAATCGCATTGCTTGAGTTCTAATACTCCACGTTTCCATCGCCGCTAGTAGCATGGCCGATATTTTGGCTGAAATCACAACAGTAATAAGTAGCGTAAACGTAGCATCGAACGCCCGAGATCCTGGATCGTAACATAATGTGAATCTGCGGGAAGCACCAGGTTGAAACCGTCAGTTATTCCTTGGCGAGGTCAATGATGCCTCGGCCTTCGATGGTCCAGACCGTCTCGCTGCCAGCAGGAACATCACCTGCGAGCGCCTTCAACCCAGCAGTGACCGCGGCTTTTGCGATGACATCAGCATCTTGTGACCATCCATCCTTCAGACCCGAGTGTAGTTTGCCAGCCCATCCCGCAATGAAGCGAATGGTTGCTTCCACAGGGCGACTCTCCTCGCGTGTGCCAGAAATCAAACCAGGGCGCAAAATGACCGTGCGCTCAAAGCCAATCGCTTTCACATCCTCCTCAATCTCGCCCTTCATGCGTGAGTAGGGAATTGAGGAGGTCTTGTTGGCGCCGCTGCTGGAGATCAGAACGTAGACCTTGGTACCGGCCTCGTGCGCGGCACGCGCCAGCTCAACGTTCAGACCATGCTCAATTTTATGCTGGTTTTCAAAGCCACCAGCTGCTGCCCTAGTGGTTCCGAATGAAGACAGGAAGATATCCGGTGTGGGAGTGAGAGCCGAGAGCTGTCCGGCCCAGGACTCGGTGTTGTCGGAGACAAAGGTGGTAAGTTTGGTCTGCGGGGCGGCCAGCGCTGCTTGTGGAGTTCGACGGGAGATTGTATCGACACGGCTGATACTCGGGTTCGATAAGAGGCTGGTGAGGATGTGGGATCCCTGCCATGGTGAAGAGATTGGAGCGTGAGCGGGAGGATTGTTGTTGATATGGAGATTCAGGGCATGTTTCAGATGGGAAAGGGAGAAAGAAAAGCTTACCACCATGCCTGTAGACCCAATCAATGCGACATTGGCCATGCTTGGTTTTAACTCAGGGAATGTAGCCCCGTTGCGCAGGTACAAAGTGAAGGTCTCTTCTGTCGTCATCCGCGCCCACGGTAGCCACACTAATCACCACGCTAAACCAAACAAGGATATACACCCGCCCGATCTATACGACTCCCTCGAGCGTATCGAAGCTCATCTGGATGCTAATAGCAAGAAAGGGGAAATTTAGCCGTATACAAATTTATGAGGTGTGGGGCTGCCCTGAGACTCTGCTCAGAGTTGGTGTTTATACAAATTGTCTGGATATAAAGATAAATATTCCCTACATCTCTTTCGAGGAATACCTAAAAAGGATGACTAGGATCAAAGAGGAATTATGGGAGCTACAAGTATGAATATTAAAGTACACCTAGGTGTTGGTCTAAGAATGGGATCTTGACTGGTCCAAATCACTTGGTCAGGAAGCGCTACAGAAGCTAACCTAGTGCCAGACCAACTAGCATTGCCCTTGAGTCTCATGGTGGATTCATCCGGACGCCGGCCTATCGAATCCAAATTGGGTGCTTGATATAGCTTGGATACCCACAAGATGGCCTTAAATATGCTTCCTGAAATTTCTATTGCAGTCGTACCAGAAGCTGGAATTCTTGGTCTAGAGTGAACTTAAATCTTGGAGTTCTGAGCGAGTTTCTTTTCCTGGGCTTGATATATCTTGACCAATTGACGCACAGATAAGTCGAGCAAAACATCTTCGGAACCCCCAGGAATTCGTGCGCCAGGAACATCACGGAGGATCGCTGGGTAAACAGACATGTCAGTCAAGCCTCATGCAATAGTAGCAGAAGATATGGGCCTACCTTCCACGAGTTCCCCCTGACCAGTCTGGGTAAAACCATTGCCACCAAACAAAAGCACCGCGACTTGAGCACACTCATTCAGGACCATTGCTGATTTGGCCTTTGCCAAAGCCGTCAAGCCTCCAAGTTGTCGATCACTTTCATCCTTGCTCATGTGACACAGCTGGTACAGGATTTGCTCAACCCAAGCCCACATAGTCTCAAGCTCAGCCCCGGCCTTTGCAAGCCGGTGTCGCACCACGGGCTGATCCATGAGGGTCTTCCCAAAGGCTTCACGTTTGAGGCAGTATGCAAAAGCCGCGGAGAGAGCCACACGCGCCTGGCGAGTGACTCCGACCGAAATGACTAGGCGCTCATGGTTGAAGTTGGTCATGATGATACGCATACCGTCACCTTCCTTGCCGACTAGGTTTGATGCTGGAACCTTGACATCGTCGAGTTCAATGTATGTAGTCCCACCAGTTCTTTGACCGGAGACCGTCAGGCGGCGCATGGAGACACCCGGGTGGTTCTTCAAAGGGACCACCAGGACTGAGAGACCAGTAGGTCCCGGTCCCCCGGTCCGCACGGCCATGGTCGCATAGTCAGACCAAATGCCGTTGGTGATCCTACCAATTGGTGAGTTGTGCATTTCAAACAAGACCGAAAGTTGTATCTCACCATTTCTTACTGCCATTTAGTATATAGTGCTGGCCATCAGAGCTTTTCGTTGCGGTGGTGGTGATGTTGGCAACGTCGCTTCCAGCCTCGGGCTCTGTGATAGCGATACAGGCGCGCTTCTTGCCAGTGAGGAGAGCAGGAAGAAACCGCTCTTGCAAGTCTTTGCTACCAAACTTGGCAATGGGCGGGATTCCAAAAGCGAAGCCGGCATTCAAAGAGCCTCCAGGACCACTCAGACCTGACCGGGCCAACTACCAATGGGACTCCTGTTCAACACCTCTAGTTCATCTGGACAATTTCCTTGGATCTGACTCACCTCATCAGCATAAATTCCTGTATATATATAGTCCCACTCTTCAACCCTGACACCCAGAATATCATTGATGCCCAGTCGTTTTAGCCAATCCACGGGGAGCGGCGCGGGCATATTGGGTAACAGCATGTTGTGTTTGCAGAAGGTCTGGAAGACATGTTCCGGAACAGTGCCAGCCTTCTCCCATTCCATCGCATGCTGGATGAGGTTTTCCCAGGCAAACTTGCGACATGCTTGTTGGAAGCGGCGGTGGGCGGGTGTAATGTACGGGGACGGAAGCCCACGCAAGTATGGGGGCTCGGAGAAAGGGACTGGATTCAGTGAGTTGGTTGCCATTCTGCGACGGTTTAAATGAGATATGTTATTCCAGTAAATGCTCTGCAATATTCATCCCATCTGAGGTCAATGTGTTGAGCTATGTACATGTGTAGCAGCTGTTGTCTCCGCATTGTCACTGACTGACCGAGGCTCGTTCTTCCGCACATGAGACATGCCTTAGTGCCTTGTTGCCTTGACACCAGCAGGTGAAGGCAGCCATGAAGAATGAGTCAGCAGCCCAGATCCGGATTTTTCTGCCCCAAACCACCGCCCTCAACCCGTTTATCGATAAGAAATTGCGTGATTGCGTGATTCCCGCTAGGCCGCATGGGGCAAGATGCCTGGGGATTTTTCTATACCAGCGGGTTTCCGATCACGGACTCCCCTCTTCCTCTCCACATTCCCCTTGTTTGTGGTGATCTTCTTGTCCATTCCTTTGTGATATCGATGCTGTGTGTCCGGTATCCAGACAAGAATTAAAAAAAATCACCATGGGCGCCAATCCTGCCCTTTCCGCCCTCTCGGGCCCGACATATGTCACGGCCCAGACCTTGATCCAGCAGGTGGCGTACCTGCTGAGTGACAAGATCTTTTCCTACTCCCCAGAAAGTTTCGACCTCGATGCTGCTCTGCGAGAATGGTCTTCGAGCCAGGAGACCAAAGCCAATGGCGAGTTTCCCGCTGTCAAAACCATGGAGACCCGCCAGGGCGCCGGCAACATGGCTCTGGGTTATCTATTCTCCCAGGACTTCGATCTGAAGAAGCGCCATGTTCCTCAGGGTATCGTGGCTTCTTCAGCCACCCTACCATTCATGCGCTCCGCTCTGGAGCAGCTTTCACTGCTGTACTCCATCGCAAGCCCGGTGGCGGCCCATGTCGCTGCTGTCGATTATGCCGGCGAGGAGGGACTGGTTTCTGATTATGCCTCTGCGCTCTCTCTAGCCGAGGATCTGGGACTGGGTTTGGTGGGCAGTGCATCTGCTCACGAGTCCCAGCACATGGCTTTGTTCACTACCCTGCTGGCTTCCGTGCTGCCCTCGATTCACATCTATGATGGTGTGCGTGTTGGCCGCGAGACCACCCGCGTCATCGACGTCCTCGACAAGGAGGGCCTGACTCGCACATATGAAACTGTCCGCAAAAATCTTGATGATTCTCGCAACCGCCACCTCGACGCACAGGGAAAGATGCTCGACCTCCTCAAGGCTCTTAATGGTGAGCTTGGCACCGACTATGGTGCTTTCGAGTACCACGGACACGCGGAGGCCACTTCCGTATTGGTTGCCTTTGGCACTGTTGAGGCTACTTTGGCCGCACAGGTAGCCCGATCTCTGGCGAAGGATGGTGTCCACATTGGTGTGGTTAACGTCCGTGTCTACCGCCCGTTTGTTGAGGAGGAGTTCCTGCGTGTGCTTCCCCAGTCTACTAAGACTGTCGGCATCTTGGGACAGGTTGCCAACGATCAGGCTGTCCAGGAGGAGGGTGTTCACTCTGCTCTCTATGAAGACGTCCTTGCTGCCCTGACCTTTGCCACGGATCGCGAGCACGCCCCTGCTTGTGTGGAGATCAAGTACCCTCGTTCCCAGCGTTGGGACTTGATCACAATCGCCGCTGCATTCCAGCGTGTTTTCGACAAGCCGATTCTCCCCGTCGACAGCGCCACCAATGAGACCGCGCCTCTGCAGCTGCTTGATCCTTCCACTGTCCAGGAGTACACTTTCTGGGATGTCGACAATTCCGTCTCTGAGGATGCTGCTCATACCCTGAGCCAGACGCTTTCAGCCGACTCAGCCAGCAATGTCACAACCAGCAAGACCCACGATAACCTGGTCCAGGGTGGTGCCATCCGTATCGATATCCGCAAGAGCGCCAAGATCGTCGATGCTCCTTACTCAGTCACGGCTGCTGATGTTTCGTACATTGGAAGCCTCGCGCTACTTAACAATGTCGACGTGTTGGCCTCCGTAAAGAACAATGCCAAGGTCATCGTCAATGCTTCAGGTGTCAAGGACGAGGATCTGGAGAAGAAGCTACCGGCCGCCTTCCGACAGGCCGTTGCCCAGCGTGGAATCTCCCTATTTGTAGTCGATTCCTCGGCAAACGAAGAGTCGTCCTCTGAGACGCTTATTCTTCAAGCGTCGTTCCTCCGAGTTGCTTTGCCGTCACAGGAAGGCCTAGCCACGAAGAAGCTGGCTTCCATCCTGGGCAACGCTGAAGCTCTGGAGAATGTGAGCAAAGACCTCGACAAGAACCTCCGTCAGATAGAGGTTCCTGAGTCCTGGAAGGAGCCCGAGGGAGGCAGTGAAGCACCCCAGCTTCTCAAGGACATCTCTGCCAACAGCTTTGTTCCGTTTGACAAGGATGAGGCCGAGCCCCCGACCCTTCTCAAGGACTGGGAGACGGCGGCCCGTGGATTGGCCTTCAAGGAAGCCTTTGGTACTAAGAATGCTCTTCGTCCTGATCTCGCGACCAAGACTTTCACAGTGCACGTCAAAGAGAACCGCCGTCTCACCCCAGTCACATACGACCGTAACATCTTCCACATCGAATTCGATCTTGGCGAGACTGGCCTCAAATATGACATTGGTGAGGCGCTCGGTGTCCACGCTGAGAATGACCCGAAGGACGTCATGGACTTCATTGAGTTCTACGGACTCAACCCCGATGCCATTGTGGAGTTCCCTAGCCGCGAGGACCCTGCCGTGCTGGAGAATCGCACTGTGTACCAGGCTCTGATCCAGAACGTTGACATCTTCGGTCGCCCACCCAAGCGCTTCTATGAGGCTCTGGCCGAATTTGCTACCGACGAGAAGGAGATGACTGACCTCCGCACTCTCGGTGGCCCCGACGGTGCTACTGAGTTCAAACGTCGTGCTGAGGTTGATACTGTCACCTTTGCCGATATCCTGCTTGAGTACCCCTCTGCTCACCCCGACTTCCACGAGATCATTCGCATTGTTGGCCCGCTGAAACGCCGCGAGTACTCCATTGCCTCGTGCCAGAAGGTGACTCCCAACACTGTCGCTCTGATGATTGTCGCAGTCAACTGGACTGCGCCCAACGGCCGCGACCGCTTCGGTCTGGCCACTCGGTACCTGAGTCGGCTGCAACCCGGCTCGCCGATCACCGTCAGCGTCAAATCGAGTGTGATGAAGCTGCCCCCCAAGTCTACCCAGCCTCTCATCATGGCCGGTCTTGGTACTGGTCTTGCTCCCTTCCGTGCCTTCGTGCAGCACCGTGCTCTCGAAAAGGCGCAGGGCAAGGAGATCGGTTCCGTTCTGTTGTATATGGGCTCCCGTCACCAGCGTGAGGAGTACTGCTACGGCGAGGAATGGGAGGCCTACCAAGAGGCAGGTGTCATCACTCTTCTCGGTGCCGCCTTTTCTCGTGACCAGCCGCAGAAGATCTACATTCAGGACCGTATGCGCCAGAGTCTGCCTGAGATCGTGAAGGCGTACATGCAGGAGGAGGGCGCTTTCTACCTCTGTGGTCCCACCTGGCCCGTGCCCGATGTCACCGCTGTCTTGGAAGAAGCTATCGCCGTCGACGCCAAGAACAATGGCAAAAAGGTCGACACCCGCAAGGAGATCGAGAAGCTCAAGGACGAGGAGCGTTATGTTCTGGAGGTTTACTAGATGCGTGTTCGCACGATATGAGCTGACGATTCGCAATTCCCTTTTGTCTATATCTCCCTCTCTTTAGATCGTTATGGTTGGGCCTAGCGCAAATTCCCTGTTTATAGACCACACAATGCATTCCCAGACTCATGGCATGAAGTTAGACTTGTGTTTGAATCAAGAACGAAATTAGTTCGATCTATTTAGTTCGTTATTTCTGCATTTTATATTCTGTATGGGTATCCGCTCTCCCGCTTCTATCCCGACGCCATCATTTCTAGTGTTTCATGACCGGGTCGTTTATACATGCATTGATCGTATCTTTTTTCCATGGCACTTTGCATACCAATCATGTGCGGCTCAAACGCCCAAGCTTAGTCTTGCCGTAAGCACCTCCTCTCTCCTTCCTCAGCTCCAAGGCCCTCCGGTACGGCGCTGCAGTAGGCGGTTGTACCGGATCCAAACTCACATAATCAGGAGGAAGAGCATAGGAAGCATCTGAATCCCAAGCTGAAAGATCGCCACAGGCGATGAATGAAGCAATCCAGCGATTCTCTACTGAGAACTTGTTGGCAAGCTTCTGCGCCGGTGGCTGCTCTGCTGGTGCAGCAGAGGTGTACAGGTGGCGGGCTTCAGTGGAGTGGTTGGGCGCAGGTGGGTTGCTGCTGTTGGTGGTTTCTGCCAGCGATAGTCGGGATAAACCGTTCTCATCGAGCTCGTCCTGAACCTCAACCGCCACGTTGCCATCTTCCGAGATTGGCTTCGGCGCCGCAGCACCGCCGAAGAAGGGGTTCTTCAAGGCTTCCATGCCGACAACACCCTCATTTTCGGCGGGAGGAATGAACCCTTCGCAGACCACAAATGCTTCCAGACTGCTAGCACGGCTACTCCTAGGCTTGGCGACGCTAACGCGCTCGAAAACCGTCCGCAGTTGCGCGTAGAGAAGATCAACGTCTCGGCCACGGAAAATCTTGGCGACAAATTTACCACCAGGACGCAGAACTCCCATGGCAAGATTCAATGCTGCATAAAGCAACTGAGACTGAATGTAGATATCCAGGTCATGTAAACCAGTAACATCCGGCGCTCCGTCAGAGATGACTAGATCGACAGGGTGAGGTTGACGCATTTCCGCAGGACTTTGCGAGGGCGAATCAGATGAAGCTGAGGAGGGATCGTAGGCTTCGGGGTCCAGCGCACGGAGAAGAAGAGGGATGGTGGAGGGGTGCGTGATATCGGCTTTGAGAGTCGTGATGCCTTCAAGTGGCGCCATTGGTTGCAAATCAATCGAGACAATCTTCACGTTCTTTCGAGGCTGCAGTTCTGAGTTTGGATCGCGCTGTCCAACTGTCTCGTCTTCGGCATCATTATTCGCAGTGCGTTCTGCGCCTTCCTGCAAGGCCTGCTTTTCCCGCCGCTTCTTGTCGATCCACGCCCTCCGCCCGAAGCTCTCGCCCTTGATCAAGACTCGACTGAGCACCTGGCTCCAGCTACCAGGTGCGGCGCAAAGGTCCACCACTCTCGTCACATTGTCCGGGTTCTCGTGTTCGAAGAGGTCGAATTGCTCATCGATCTGTATCAATTTGAATGCAGAGCGGGCGCGCCAGTTCTGCTCCTTCGCGAGACGGTAGTAGGCATCACGCTTATCCTTGGAGGATTTTCCCATCGCGGTTAGGAAGTCTGTTGGGGAATAAAGGGGAACCTTTGAGAATTTCGTCGCAGCGGCAATTCCAACGTGGGGAATGAAAAGCGCGATAAGATTTCCCAGGCGGACTGTTTCTGCCGCCTTTTTTTTCTCTGCGCATCTTCTCTCATCTCCATCTTCCAGACGAACTCGCCAACCTAACAATCCCGACCTGGTTTATGAGGAAAAATGGGCCAGAAGAGAGGACGCGACTCCAAAGCCCAGGCGCTGCAGTCGAAGAAGCGCAAGGCCGCCAAGGCCGAAGCAGATTCCGTCGATAATGCTTGGGACGGCATTGTCGGTATCGACGAACTCAACTGGCAGGAGGTTGCACTCCCTGATCGCATGGAAGATGTGGGTGGATTTTTTGGACTGGAAGAGATTGACGGCGTGGACATCGTTCGACCACAGGGCAATGGCCAGGTTCAATTTAAGGTACGTTGACGCTCCCCGGCATCTCAAGTAAACATGGCTCATTCATGCGCGGATTGGAAGCAGGCAAAATCCGGCAAGTCGAAGAATTCTATCTTGAAAGCCCCGTCGGAAAGCGAAGGCGAGAATGGCGAGGAGTGGTCGGGTTTCAGTGACGAGGACTCGAACAAAAAGCCAACTACCCCGAATGGCGCCGCGAAAAAGACGAAGGAAGATAAGAAGTCGAAGAATAAGAAGGGCGCCAGCGATTCCCAGAAGGACGCCAAACCCAAGGAGTCCAAACATAAGGAAAGCAAGCCTCCTCAGGATCCGAATCTCAAGGCTAGCCTTTCGTTTGCGGCTCTCGAAGACGCCGAGGAAGACGATAGCGTGGACGTATCAGCATGGGACCGGCTCGGTCTCTCACCTGAGATCCTCACGGCCCTTTCCAAGAAGAAGTTTGGTGAACCGACACCTGTTCAGAAGGCCTGTATTCCAGCAATTCTCGATGGGCGCGACGTCCTTGGAAAGGCAAAGACGGGTTCTGGCAAGACCCTTGCATTCGGTATTCCGATTCTCGAACATTACCTTGAAAAGAGAGGCAAGAAGGCGGATGACTCTGAGAAGAAGGATAAGTCCCCAATAGCGCTTATTATGTCCCCGACCAGAGAATTGGCACAACAATTGCAGGGACATATTGATGAACTGATTACGAATGCCCCGGACATCGATGCTCGGACAGTATTGCTGACTGGCGGTCTCAATTCCGAAGGGCAGAAAAGAAAACTTGGTCTCTCAGCCCAGAAGCCCAGGGCGATCCCCGACATTTTCATCGGTACACCGGGCCGAGTGTGGGAGTTTTTGAGAACAGAGTCGGGACTGATCCGGAAGATGAGGCAAATCAAATTCCTGGTCATTGACGAAGTAGATATGATGCTCAAGGACGGCCATTTCAAGGAGGTGGAGGACATCCTTGCTGCTTTGGATCGACCGGAGTACACAGATGTCCCCGACACAGATGAAGTAACGGAAGAAAAGGGGGAGCTCGAAACCCGCCAGACTCTTGTCTTTTCAGCCACATTCAATATTGAACTTCAGCAGAAGCTGGCAGGAAAGGGACGTCGGCCTGCAGGAGAAAAAATGGATCAAAAGCAATCCATGGAGTACCTTCGCAAGAAGCTCAATTTCCGGGACGAAAAGCCTAGGCTCATTGATGTGAATCCCAATCAGCAAATGGCCGAGGGAATCAAGGAAGGAATTGTCGAATGTCATGCCATGGAAAAGGTATAGATGGCCCAACGCCGAGTGATACCTCAAGGTGGACGCTGACGGATTAAAACAGGATCTTTATCTTTACTCGCTCCTCCTCTATTATCCCAAACACCGAACTCTTGTGTTCACCAACTCTATCTCTGCCGCCCGCCGCCTCACACAGTTACTGCAGAGCCTCCAGTTACCCGCGCTTGCTCTTCACTCATCCATGGCACAGAAGGCTCGTCTCCGTTCGCTAGAGAGATTCTCTTCGCCTTCCTCAGACCCCAGCTCTATTCTTGTTGCAACTGACGTTGCCGCCCGTGGTCTCGACATCAAGGGCATTGACTGTGTCATTCACTACCATGCCCCTCGAACAGCTGATACCTACGTGCACCGCTCTGGCCGCACCGCTCGTGCCGGTGCCGTGGGCAAGAGTGTGATCATTTGTTCTCCCGATGAAGTTGTCAGCGTGGCCCGCCTAGCTGCCAAGGTGCACGTCCAAAAGTCCAACGCCAATACACCCACAAAGAAGCTTCCTCTGGAGTCTCTTGACATCGATCGCACGGTTGTGTCTCGTTTGCGACCTCGCATAACTCTCGCCAAGCGCATTACCGACTCTACCATTGCCAAGCAGAAGGTGTCTGCGGAAGACAATTGGCTCCGTGCCGCAGCAGACGACCTCGGCGTGGAATATGACAGCGACGAGTTCAATGACGCGAAAGGGAAACAACGTGGTCGCGGCGGTGGCCGTGAGCAACGGGAAAAGCAGGCTAGTAGTATCACCAAGGGAGAAATGGCCGGGCTTCGTGCTGAGCTGAAGAATCTGCTTTCACAGCGGGTAAACACCGGTGTCCAAGAACGATACCTCACGGCTGGCCGGGTTGACATCGAAGCCTTGATCCGCGGAGAAGGGAATGAGGCATTTTTAGGGCACCTTCAACCGCTCACTTTTTAGATCTATTCTGACGGTTATGAAGTCCCGCGCGTCACAGTCTATAGTCGCCGCGCAATGTTAATACCTCCAGCAGTCCAAGTATGAGCCATATAAACAATGCTTAGACCCGAATATCTTATCCATGTGCTACTTCACCGAGGTAATGTGAGCTCTCAGGGGCTAGATTTGCTAGACAAGCAGGGTGCAGATAAGGACGACAGTCGCAGGTGGGCCAGGGGGCAGTTGACTGGCCCACTTCTATACAAGAGCAGGATACACATGCATGGCCCTGTGGATAGGGATCAAAAGCGAGACTGTTGTTGGTGTCCTTAGCACCTAGCACTTGAAGACTATTTCACGCGAGGGAATGGGGCCAATCTGCTATGGCGTCTTCTTTTTACCTAATTTAATACCCAATCATTTCAAGCTTTGATCCTTCGGGCAATTGCATATAAATCCTTCCGTACAAGCGGTGAAGCCTTTGATAAAACCATAGTCGAAGGCACTTTTCGCCCAAAAACTTTTAAAATTCAAATCCCGTGCATGGTCTGAATAATTTTCCTTGCCTGCATCAACTAGCATCAAAGATAGTATGATCTACCCGTCTAGCTGGTTAGTCAAAACAGTCAAAAGTGACTCAGAACACTGAGGGATTCGATTAATGCCCCTCGTTTACAAAGATAGGTACTGCATAAGCAGTCGAGCTCTAGGCTATGAAAATAGTTAGCTTTCTGCGTGGGTTCTTAGCTAGGTTCAAATGTAACGTTTCCGCGGGTTGACGTGCTAACCTTGGAAGCAACGGAATACCCAGTTCCAACGAGGCATTTCTGGCAACCTCCGCTGCTACAAGCTGCTTCCGCAGCGAGCTACGACAAAGGTACGAATACAGCTCATAGGTCAAGACATGTGCCCCAATTTCGGGTAGTGGACCCGGCTGCCATACTACTACCCGTGTTCTTATCACTCCGGGTCTTAGTCTCAGCCTTCTATCGATACTCATGTGATCAGATCAATTGATACCTTGTAGCTTTCAAGAGTGTATAGAAAGCCACACTCTCATCACTAGTATTGTGGGTTGTTTGGATTCCTTGAACTAATCAAAGAATGAGAAGAGCCGCTGTCTTGGCTCGACCGGCATGCCGAGATCTCGAACTCTGCGCGCCGTCGGGTGCGCGCCGAAAATCGGCTCTTTCGCCGCCCCACTGTTTTGTCCTGACAAAAATTGAACGCCTCGATAAGAGGAAGTGTCGTGCTAAGTCGCCGGATGAGACTGATCCTCAAACTTATAAATACCCCGCCTCCGTTGTGGTCTGTTGTATACCAACGCTTCAAACACTGTATACAGTTCCTCGGACTACTTGACACTTTTTTTTCCGGCAGACACTGAGAAGCTCGCGGATTTCCACTTAGCCGCAAGTCAATCCTGCGGTAGCTTGTCAACATTTCAAACGTACGAGCTCCGACCACTTCAGGTGTGCACTATCCTCACCGACCCTCGTCTTGCTCCAGGTTCTACGGCCTGAATCGTCTTCTATCTACCCATCAAGATGTCTGCCTTCGCTCAGACAGCCCGCGGGCTTCTTCGCCCATCAACTGTATCATTCACAGGATCTGTCCTGTCATCCTGGAGACAGATTGCGTGCCTACACCAGCAGGGCCCTTCACGCTCGGCTGTTGTTCACGAGCAAGCTCTCCCGCAAGACCAGTCACCAGCATCTTCCATTCCACACTCCCAGCAGCCAGGATTGGCTGATGAGCGTGCACCTCTCGATGGTCTGGTCTCTCAAATCCCGCTTGTCCAATCCCTCCGCCAGTCGCATCAGGTTTATAGAGAATCGCGGCCCCATCTCTCCATCCCACCTGCGTTGAGACAGCACCATTTCGTAGCTGGTGTTCTCGCAGGAACAGGCAAGCTTGCGATTTCACCCTATCTGTGGACAACTTCCCGGAAGACCGATCCCGAATCGACCAGCCAGGCCCGGGCTAGCAGCCTTGTTTCCATTTTTCACATCGGCCGTGATCTCTGCGGTCACCCTGGATTCGTGCATGGCGGTCTGCTCTCTGTAATGCTTGACGAGGCTTTTGCGCGATGTGTTTCGGCTGCATTACCGAGCGGACTGGGCATGACCGCCAACCTCAATATCGATTTCAGAAAGCCTGCTCTACCAGATCGAATGTATGTGTTGCGTGCTGAGACTGTGAAGATCGAGGGGAGGAAAGTCTGGGTTGAAGGACGATTGATATGTCTTCCCCAGCCAATCCCGGGACTCTCCGACGGGCCAACTGTTATCCCCAATGCAGATCTACTGCAGGAAGATAGCGAAGGTGCAGTTATGGTTGCAGAAGGCAAGGCATTGTTTGTGGAGCCCAAGTTCGCGAGCGTGAGTCCCGTATTACCATTCGATGCCCGAGGAGTATTTCATCCGCTAATTCCTTTCACCAGTCCATGGTCTCTGTTTACCATACCTGACCCTCTCATTGGTGGTCTCTAATCGACCTTTGGTCAAGTTGGCCTTCTCGGTCCTTTATTCGTTCCTTCATTATTATGCGAGAACTATTCCCAACGCACGGTTGTCACTGTCTAGCCGCGGCTTTTTGCGCTTTTCCTCCTTCTGACACTCTGAATACCATGATATATACCATTCAGCCCACACCACCTTTACTCTATATACATCTAATTTCATCATGATGAATTACTACCGGAAAGGATTTCGCATAACTTTATCAAAGAGTTTGTGTAGAGCATTGCATGGTTAGGTCACCTTCAGAGAATGGAAAACTGACAAAGAAACACCTCGTCTTTGTCTTCGCCCTTGGACAAAGTTCGCTAAGTGTATATATTTAGCCTCGAAATGGAGGCTCTCTCAATGCTTGATTCTTTGCTATGTTGTCCTTTGTCAATATCTTCTTTCTTCTTTGTGTTTGTCTAAAGCCCATTATGCTACAAGAAAACATAGTAAACACTTTATAGATAATGGAATGACAATGGTCTTTATACTTCGAAAGATTCTCGGGCTTCGTATAAAAGATTGGACATCAGTCGGCCCTCCAAGTGCGTCAGGCTTTTGCCGATCCTCCATCTATCCGTCACGACTTTGAAAACCATTCCCGGGATCTCGCTTTGCATATCCATGAATTCCAGCTACACCATCCTCCTTCTAGCGCTCATTCGAGTAAGTGGTCCATGAATGCTGTCATCGATGCAATGTGTAGACTTTATTACGAATTGATTACTCGAAAGCTTCATAGGCTTCTCAGGAACTCACCACGGCTTCGCACGGATGTTCCTTACATTTCAGTCCCAAGAAAGGCTCGCGAGATTTTCATCAACAATCTCGAGGCGATGAGCAGCCAGCTGGATCCTTCAAAGCCTGATCGACATCCAGATCTATGTTTAGAGCCAATTTGGGACGTCGTGGGGCCAATGCTGGAGTTTCCTCTTTCGAATGCAACATGGGGACATTTGTCCCGCATCATTCAGGCCAGGGACGAATTCAGGACCGCCAGCTCGTTGGATTTTGCCCGAGAGTTGTTCCAGCGATGGATTGAACTACTCGATGACCCCGGGTTCATCTACCCTGATTTCGAAGCCCTGCTATCCGTGATTGAAGAACCGACACCGGACAACGCCTTGGTTTTTGACGAGGTATATGAGTGCCAAAGACGATTTGTACTGACAGCCACCGCAGTCTTCAATTTGAAGCGACAATGTCTCGATCAAGAGTTGGCCAATGGCGACACTATCTGTGCGATCTGCCATGATGAAGTCCCCTTGGGCACCAAGGTCACCACCACAGCTCCTGTGTGTACTCACTGGTTTCACACTAGGTGTCTGCGGAAGTGGCTGCTACATCTGGAGGGAGATAGCACAACTAGAGATTGTCCAATTTGTAGGCGTGTTGTGGTCGACCCCAAGACCATTTCAGGCCCTCTTCCTGCGTTCTAGATAGCGTATTTACAGGCAACGTGTTGATTTTCCCATGTTATTTCACTCATTACCGTTTTGACTTCATTAGTAGCTCTGCCCCAAAGATGAAAACTATAACATTGTCCATCACGTTCTATCTGATAGCCGTGGTTTATGGCTGATCTAACATAACTGTTCTACGTGTGGGGGGGCAGCTTCACATGTATTGTGACGTAGATTTAATTCTTCTGCATTGGTCCATCTGCTCTACAGTAGATAATAGATGACATGATCACTGTGTATTGGACCGTCCGGACTGACTGGGGGATAAAACTATTCAAACAACTGGACCTTCTAGTCGAGATTAGCAACTACAGGAGTTCACCACTAATAGCACAGAATTTCGATAGGAAGGTGATCCATTGCTATCTAACATCAGTATCATAGAAGGAATCCCGCCTTGACGCCCATCAGCCCGTATGGCGTGAAGAAAAAAGAAATAAAGAAAGAATCAGCCCGGCCGAAAACGTGGAAAATAGAGGGATCGCGCAAATCAGCAAGTCACTCGTCATCGCATCATTAGAAACGCCCCGTCCCTGATCAAAGGGACAGGACAAAAAAATGTTGCCCCAGCACTGCCGGCGGCACCAGTCGTCGGTGGGCACAGAAGACTGAGAGAGTGGGAGGTGGGAGATGGGAGTAGAGGGTCTCCATCTAGGACAGGTGAAACGCCCCTTGTCCTTCCTTGATGGCGACTGACAGCCGCTCCTTGAGGAAGTTGAGGCTGCTGTAGTCAGGTAGCTTCAGGTAGTTCACGCAGGTCATGACACTGGGCAGGTAGTCATCTGGGGTGTACGGAGGCTCAGCCGGGCGGCACACGACCGTGAAAATAGGGGTAAGGCTTTTGAAACCTGCAGGAATCGATGTTAGCTTGGGACAGCCATGTCATGGGACGTGACGAAGGAAGTTCTTACCTCCAATGGGAAGTTTCGGGCTACCGGTGACAAACTGAAGGAAATCGCGGCGTTGCTGTCTGTCCATTTCGCTCATGGTCTGGAGCAGGTTGCGAACGCTCTTGCTATCCATATTGAATCCGTGGTCGGCCTTGATGGAGTCCATGAGAGTCTCGATTGACCAGTCTTCCTCGGCTTGTCCGAAAAGCATAGCAAGCTCATTGGGAGTGAAAGCCCGGAGAGCAGAGTAGGGGAACACTTGAGAGAATCCAGTTCGGAAGGCGTCGACTTGACGACGAACGCCGCTACCCAGAGTCATGTCAATAACACGATCAATATATTGATCAACGTTATGAATGGTCAAAGGGACTTCGGCGCCGCCCGGGATCAGGCTGATCTCCGGATAGCCAACCAATGTGAAATCTAAGCCGAGATCCTCAACTTGAAGGCCATCCAAGTTAATTCTCTCGATATCCTGTGCCTTCTGCTCTGTGGAGAGAGATTTGTCGTTCTCGACATCATTCCTAGCTCGGACAAAACGCTTCAGCAAGATCAGGGATTTGGCCAAGTCTTCATCCACGGCCTTGACGGTACCCAGTGATGGGGCCACGGATGAGAGGGTGTCAGCGATCCGGAAAAAGGCCGGGTTGAAAGAGATGTCGATAATCCTTGAATCAAGCATAGAGCGTGCAACGAATCTTCCGAGGACCTTGAAAATATTCAGCTGTTTTTTGCCTGTATCCGAAGACGCCTGTTCATCGCTCATCGGCGCCGGAAAGAGGCCGCGTTTTCCGAAAGCATAATCTGAAGACGAGATACCATCTGTTTCTCTCCAAATCTTAAGCTTTTTCTTGGAGAACTCCTTCGAGACAGAGGAGTAGAACTCCAGCGTGGGACCGAGGCCAGTTCCAACTTCTTCAAAGTATTCGACTTCAAGGACGCTGGGAGATGAACCGTAGAGTTCCATAACTTTCATGGCAGATTCCAGGATACGGGCCCGAGAAATTCGTACCTTCTGTCGCTGAAGTCGGCCGAGGAAAGGTCGGTCATCACGGCGCAGATCACGTCGACTGTCTTCATTGCTTTGGGAATTATGCCACCGCATCATCGCACGAGAGTAGCCGAACGCAGTTGACTGTAGGAACAGATGTCTGGTCTCAAATGGGAACAGGAAAGAGAACAGCCGAGCCAAGTCCTCGCTCCAGCTGGGAAGACAGCTGCTTGCGACAATGAGAGGCTCCTCCAGTTGTCGGTTCACCTTCGCAGTGAGCTTTGTGTTGATGAACTGGGCCAAGGGTTCTGGGGTGATTTTGACGAGATCACCAGTCTCGGTGACAATGTCGCCAATTGTTGCATTCATCTCGTGCAAGACACGAAGCAGGCGAAGGATAGATGCGGTCGTTGAGTCCTTGCTGAGAGAAGAAGGCATCTCAAGGCTGTCTCCTGGGGATACGATCTCTTGTCCGCTAGCGGCAAGAGTAGATGGCTCTGGTGGTGGTGGACCTGGGACACGTCGGAATGTGACGGTGTGGATGGCAGACCAGACATTTTTGGCCTTTGCCTCGTCTATATGTTCCCGGTTGTGATGAACAGCACGGTAGATGGTAGTGTCGCTTGAAATAGGTTTACCATCCACACAGAACTCAATGTGCCAGTCCTGTGGTGTTGACGCCATCGCAGCTGCATATGATGAGAATGGGCGTCCAGCGGTAGCCAAAGTATTGTTGCGAATTGCATTGGAGGTGGTGCTAGGAGCCGAAGACGATGGCTTGGATGTCGGAGTGGACTGGGAGGGCGTTCCAACCCGGGTACCATCCTCCTTTGTCGCGGTGACCTTGCCCGTGGATCCCACTTCCATATTGACCGCAGTGGGGTCATGGACATTATCATCTTCGAGTTCGTCTTCGAGATCATCAACGATGGCGTTGAGTTCCTCATCCTCCCCGTCGTCAACTTCGTCTTCCTCGTCCTCGCTCAATTGTCTCTCATCGGCACACTCTAAGGGCTCTTCGTCACGCCCATTGCCTTCTTGAATTTGCATACGACGGTGACGACGATTTCCGGCAGAAAGGCGATCGTGATCCTCGTCGGGCGATTCGTTTGCATTGCCACGCGTTTCTTCGGTTCGATCTGGTAGGTTTACACCAGATGGGGGTGTTCCGGAAGTGAGCTGGTCGCGCATACGAGCGGCCTGTGCAATTTGAGAGAGAATGGTGTCTCGAGCTCGAGACTGACGAGGACGGTCAGACATAGCGATCCGAGGCTGCAAGAAATCATCAAGGGCCTTGAACGTAGCAATGGCATGGATTGAAACCATGATATTTCTGTAAGAGCGAGGAATCTCGGACCCATCTTCTGCCACGAGTTTGAGACGGAGCTGCTTTGCAAGCATGTAGGTAGCATTGCTGCGGGTATTCTCCAGCGAGTTGTGACTAACAGTGAGAACTTCGAAATGCTCAGTCCTACTAAGCAAGTCTTGGAGCTTCTGTATCAAAACGCTGAAGGGAGTCGTAGCAGTGCTCTGGCTTTGAGCTTTCTCCGAGATTTTGGTGCCCATGAATGCCTGCAGGAAAGCTGATCGGGCGTTGCGAATGGATGGGGCTTTGAAGTCACCAAGAACGTCGAGTAGCACTTGTATAATACCCGAGTTGAGGAGCTCCGAGCTAGTAATACTCTCCAATGCATCCCCCCGAAAGTATGATGCTAGACTTTGGAAAAGAGTGAGGCCATTACTGTCACCACTTGTGGAGTAATAAGATCGGATCTTGGATGCCAAGGACTGCAGTTCCGTCAAGATCTTGAGCGACTCGATGCGCACAGCTTCGCCATGACGAGATTTATAGATTTTGAGGAACCCCTGGGCATCGTTGATGACCTGCTTATGGAGAGCGTCGTCCATTTTTGCCAGTGACAGCCGGCCGGAGGTGGAGGAGCTCTCCGAGTCCGAGACGTCGTCATTGTCGTCGTCGAGATCATCATCCTGATCATCCAAGTCATCGCCTTCGTCATCATCGACATCTTCATCTTTTTTGCTGTGGCCGCTGCTTGCTTCATTGGACTCCGCAATGACATTACGGGATGGTTCAGCAGAGTGCTTTTTATCGCCCGTCTCGCGACTGTCTTCGTGGGAGAGAGATGTCTCTGCTAATTTGGCTATTTCAGAAATCACGCCTTCGCGGTGAAACTGGTGCTGATATACGTGCTCGAGGCGTTGGAAGAGTAGTTCCGAACACCGGAGAGCCAGGGATACCAGGGACGAGTGATCCTTCTGTGATAGAATGGAAGCCAAGAAGGAGGCATACGGGACTGTTCGCAAAGCATCCTCAATCACACTCGGCTCCAAGATGTGGAGCATCTTCAACTGAGCAATTAAGACCTTTTGGCGGACATGAAGATTCACTGTGCTGGAATAGGCGTCGGTCAAGGTTGGGAATAGAATCGTCGCGAATCTCTTGAGCTCCGGTTTACAATTCTCCAGCAAGTCCCGTCTCTCTTCGGGGCCCTCCTTTGTCTTACCAGATTTGAGACCGTTTAACATCATGCTATCAAAGTAGCTGACCAGGGCGTCTTTCTGGGCCGCCTCGCGATGGGGAACACCCGGGAGCAATTCACAAATGACGTTGAGCGTCTCAAATATTTGCTCTCGAGGGTGGTGAATCAGCGCTTGCATGACCAGAACACTATCCATCTTCACAGCCGTACTGTCGACATCCTGGGGCGGAGAGATCCCAGTCAGGATCTGGTACAGGGTATCAACGACATCCATCCTGAGAAGCTCAATTGACAAGCGGGGGCTGGATTTGCAAGTGATTGCCAGCACCCGAAGAAATTGGGTATGAATGTGAGGGCCAATCAGGTTCGTCGTGCCGGGCAGTAGAAGCCGAAGAACCGCCTTAAGCATTTCGGCTTCAAGCAGCTCTTCCAGGTTTTGAGGCCGATGTTTGAAGCTTTCAACAATGCGCGATACGCAGAGGCATCCCTGCTCAACAACCTTGGGATCATTGCTAGATAGCACATTCAGCAAGGTTGGCATTACATCGCGCACCACCGGGAATGAGTCTGACGGAAGATTGCGGCAACAGTTGGCCGCGGTGGTTACGGCCGTGCGTTGGGTGCTGGTCGGGAAGAAGTCAAGGTATGTCAAGCATGCCGTCAGCCCTCCTTCTCGTACGATCGATGCAGGAAAGTCGACTGAGATCTTAGCTAGGGTCTATATTTCTTATGTTAATGTCTGCGCTCAAAAGGCCCGAAATGTCCAGCAGGAGGGGCCTTACACTGAGAGCCTGCTCGGCAAGATCGATGAACTGAATGTCCAAGAGCTTCTGGCATAGGATGGGAACAGCACCGCCGTAAACCACATTAGCTACCGAGCCCCGGAGAGCCTCCATCAAGTTCGCCAAGCAGCGACAGGCCAGCAGCATGATTTCGGGGTTCTCTTCACCAAAGTGGTTGGGCTGCATCAGAGCGACCAGTTCCTTGACGTATGGGTCGGGGGAGAATTGGCCTGACAGATTGTCTTCGTTCGAAACGAGCAAGAGATCCGACAGCTCCTGCAGAGCAATCAATTGCAGTGAAGGGTCATCCTTTGCCCTCAAATTACAAAGAATGTCTCGAAGCCGCGAGGACATGCCCGTCATCATACCACTCAATGCACGAAGCGTACTTTGCAGCCCCATAGGACCTCGGCCTCCGAAAAGGCTACTGTGGAACGGGTCCAAATCCTCGTCATCGAAAGCTGAAGGATTGGTGCCATCATTGCTGTCGCCCGTTACAGATTCCTCTCCGTCTTCCTTGTGCTCTGGCTCCTCTGCGTCCTCCTCCGCGTCTCGCATCATCACGTCAGGCTTGGTGGCACGCTTTTTCTGTCGTCGGGGAGGCGGGGATTGTGTCGCTGCGAGTCGATCTGGAAGAGAAAGGGTTGGTTAGGACAATTCATTGGCCAGCTAGCAATGGGTTGCGGGCATTCTGGGGTGGTCTTACCATTTCGGCTGGATCTCCGCCTTGTTGGTGGTGGAGAAGTTGCTGACTTCGAGTCCTCGGAGGGTCGAGAGGAAGGTCTGTAGTAGCATGGAGAAACTGAATTCAGCAGCCATCCGGCATCCTTGATTCCCGGAGAGAAACTCACCCCGGTTGTGACATGACTGGACGACTGCGGACGCCTCGTCGGGGAGCAGCGGCAGCAGGACCAGCGGAGGGCACGTTATGGGGTGCTGCAGTTCGCTGTCGCTTTGATCTTCGGGGAGGCGACGGGGCCTGGGGTTGGCTCGGGGTGTCCGAATGTCGATCCCGGCGGGCAGAGGCCTTGCGTTTCCGGGGAGCCGAACCAGCGGCGGGATTCGAAGGCGCACCGGACTCAGCGGATGGAGAAGGATCTGTGGCAGTTCTCGCAGTGGAGCGAGTGATTCTGGACGACATGAGAAACTGATTTTCTGGATCGACTGGGTGTGTGGGGGGGGGTGCGATGACAAGGACATGAGAAATGATTGGCAGAGGCGTCAGAGCGATAAGGAAACGGTGTAATGAAGGAAAGGTGACGCTTGGGGAGGATGGTAGCGTGGATGGAATTCCCCGCAATGCGGCAACGAGGCCGGCGGATGAGATAGGTATACAGAATGACAGCGAGGGCAGGTGAGGGCCATCCACCAGCTTCTCTCGCCGGTGGGAGCCTCGTCGGGGGTACTGGAAAGGCACGGACTGGGGCACCAGCGGACGAGCTGTGGCGTGTCACGAAGGAAACGGGAAACTACCTCGGAGCAGAAGAGGTGGCAGCAGCTCCTGCGGGGGCGACGGAATAATCCTCGAGAGGGTCCTGGCGGTTGGCGGAGGGTCTTGGCCTGGCCATAAGTTACCGGGTCCGGGGATGTCGATTAGGTAGACGTCAACACCGTTTCAACCCGCCATCCGCACACCTGAGGGCCGAGAGCGGGTGGATCGGGGATCAGGCGAGGATGAGGTTCGGGCGGCAAAGCTGGGAGGCGTCGAGGCTTATACGAACGGGCACGGCGGGCACGGGGAAACGAAGGGCAAAAAAATCAAGGCAGAATAGAAGATGCTGGGAGATGTTGGAAGTTGACGGGGGGGGGTGGATGGTGGTGATGGTGGTGGTGGGTGGGGGGGGAGAGAAGAGGAGGAATTGACGTGGTGGTTTGTGACGCCTTCGGAGAGCGCGAGGCAGCGGAAGTGCAACAGTCGTGATGATATAAGACACGCCCCTACCGACGAGGTACCCTGGGACTCCTGGGCAGACTCATCACTTTCCTCGTCCTAGGCCTGTGAGCACCATTGCATCCACAATACACCCTAACTGGTCCGTCACTCGCAGATTTCCATCTCGCCCGGTCGGAGTCTGCGGTTGGGCACGGATCCAAGCCTGAGGGTGGCGATATGGGAAGGGGGATACGAAATGGAGAGTATGTGAACTATAGAAGATGGTGCGACTGTAGTACTGTTGAAGTTCGATCTCCGTTACGCCGGAGCCGATATATATATATATATAATTACCTAGGGTAACTACCTATTTCACGGCGACTATCGTACCCAGTGATCATGGGAGGGCAGGTTGATCTCCAGAAGTATATATGGAAGATGTATATGGACTCCGTGTCGCGGTCATTCTCGACTGTTCTGTTCGTGGCTTAATCGCTCCCGCCAGTGCCGGACCAGAACGATATCTATATGTCTAGGTATGATAAAAGGCTCATACGCCCACGGAGGAGACCACCACGGCTGCGATGAGAAGGATCGCACGTCTTCGCCATCTCCGGGTGGAGGGGTCACCAACCGGAGCGACGCCGACGCACTCGATTGACTCACCGAGGCTCTTCGTCGTCTATTAATCATTCCCTTGTTCTGAGCTTCTCCTAATCATCGCCGGCGTGATCGCTTTGCCTTGCCTCATCCTCTGCTCTTCCACGGGCGCATTCTCTTCCGCCTCCCGTTTGCCTCCGTGCGGTTACAGCCTTTCCCAAGGGTGAATCTGAAGGTTCAAAACCTTTTCACCTTCTCCCCTCTCCCCACTTCCCCGTCTTCCATTGCCCCGAAATACACCCCTCATCTTTCCCATCCTGAAAACACTCTTCCTCCTCCTCCCCAGTCGCCCTTGTCTTCTACAGCGATGGCGACAGAAATGGTTGGAGGTCAGAGTGACGATGTGCACCAACCTCCCGCCCACATTCCTCCCGCTCCAATGGAGGATTACGTCTTCCCGGAACTGCGCCTGAAGCGCAAGATGAACGACCCGGAAAGAACGCCGCTACTCCTGGTCGCATGTGGATCCTTCTCCCCCATTACCTACCTGCATCTGCGCATGTTCGAGATGGCTGCCGATTACGTCAAATTCAGTACCGAGTTTGAACTGCTCGGCGGTTATCTGTCGCCCGTGTCGGATGCCTACCGCAAGGCCGGTCTCGCCAGCGCGGAACACCGGTAAGACTACGCCCCCCCGGGAGAAATCGTACGTTCCAGTCTGCTAATACGACCGTTGACTAGTGTGGCCATGTGTCAGTTGGCAGTCGATCAGACCTCAAATTGGTTGATGGTGGATACATGGGAGCCGATGCAGAAGGAATATCAACCGACTGCCGTCGTGCTGGACCACTTTGACCATGAGATCAACGTCGTGCGTGGGGGCGTGGATGCCGGCAATGGAATCAGGAAGCCCGTTCGCATCGCACTGTTGGCCGGCGCCGATCTGATTCACACCATGTCGACTCCGGGTGTCTGGAGTGAGAAGGATTTGGATCACATCTTGGGCAAATACGGCGTATGTCGGAATGCTTTCTTTCTTCTCGGGAGGTCTCTCATGTGTACTTGCTAATGCCTGTTCAGTCATTCATCGTGGAACGAAGTGGTACCGACATTGACGAGGCCCTGGCAAGCTTGCAGCCTTGGAAGGACAATATCCACGTCATCCAGCAGCTCATCCAGAACGACGTCAGCAGTACCAAGATTCGGCTGTTCCTGCGGCGCGAGATGAGTGTGCGCTACCTTATCCCGGTTCCTGTCATCCACTATATCGAGCAGCACCATCTCTACGAAGATGACGGGACTTCGAACGAAAAGGGCAAGGAAAGGCAAGACGCCAGCCGATCAGGATGATGTGACTCGGGTGAGTGGGTAAACGCCACGCCGCTGTCACGAAACAACACGACGACTCTACGATACCCCTTCCCGTCCTTGTCCAATTTGTGGGACTTTTGACTGCATCCCCAGGACCTGGTTCCTGAGAATGTACCGACTCTTCAGTTGGAGCGCACCATGGGTGTGCTCTCGGCCAAGGTGCTGTACGAGAACGAGACGAATTATGATTTCTGGCGTTTGGGAGTCCCCTCAATTGGGCTGGATGTCTGTTTGTTTTTCTTTGAAATTTGCTCTCTCTGATCGAGGTCAGGCATTGATGTCCAGAGTTACCACCGGCGCGATTCTCGTCTCTGTACGGACAAGCCCGGCGACCGGGAGCGGAGTGTAAATCGTGCTTCCTTTTAGCGCTTCTCGATAGACTAGCTGTACATACGAGGGCTGCATAGACCTCTTAGACTTGCAATCGCAGACGCACGGGAGTCACCACAGAAATAGTACCAAGGACATTGATAGTAATGCATCGCCAACCCCGGAGTCGGGTTGACTCGATGCGGCACAGATCAACCTGCCCCATTCATGCACCATCAGCGCATTCGATGACACCATCGTCGGGGCCTGCAGCGGCCAGGACAGAGGCCATGCAGTATGTATGGGTGTGCGTAGATGCTCCAGGATTCGTGAGCTCCATTAGAAATGCAAAGTGTCATCTCCGATGCAGCTAACTCCGAGCAAGACATCGGATTCCAAGGCAGCGCCGGAGCGATCGGCTGATCGTTGGCTGTTATCTTCCGTTATCGAACTGATTCGATCCGACTCCCCACATTTTCCCGGCCTATCCTCCCCCCCAGGCGTCTCCTGGGAGGGCTTTAAACCATTCCTCGCCGTCGCAATGGCGTACGAGTCCATTGATCCTTTCTTCTCACCGGCCGCGTCTGCCATGTCTGCCATGTCTGCCATGTCTCCCGCAGACCACACCCATCAGTCACCGGCGTGGCCGCTCACCCCTCCAGAAGGATTGGATCCCCCTACGGCCATGAAGGATGTCTCGGTAGTGACGGCCATCCATGTCATGTCCACCGAGCGCGCCGCGCTCGCGCATCTCGAGCACCTCTATCAGACCGATGCGCGAGCACAGCAAGATCTCACACGAGCGGTGGATCAAATTGCGCGCAGTGTGCGCGACGCCGGCAAGCTGGTGGTCTGCGGGGTGGGGAAGAGTGGGAAGATTGGACGCAAGATCGAGGCGACGATGAACAGTCTCGGGATATACAGCGCATTCCTGCACCCGACGGAAGCTTTGCATGGGGATCTGGGACTGGTCCGGCCGGTAAGCCACCTGCATCCGCTGCAGGGGCCAGCAGCAGAAGTGTCGAATGGCCTTACTGACTTGAGTTTCGCAGAATGATACGGTGCTGCTGATCTCCTTCTCCGGTCGGTCTCCAGAGCTACTTACACTTCTACCGCATATTCCCGTGTCCGTTCCCATCATCGCTTTAACCTCACATACACAACCGTCCGCATGTCCACTGTTATCTTTGCATGGCCCCTCAGGCATGGGCATTCTTCTTCCGGCTCCGATCCACGAAGATGAAGAAGCATCACTCGGTGTCAGCGCACCAACCTCCTCTACAACGGTAGCTCTATGCTTGGGAGATGCTCTAGCTATTGCCGTGGCGCGGAAGTTGCACACGGCCCAAGGGCGAGGCCCAGCAGATGTCTTCCGAAGTTATCACCCGGGAGGCGCCATTGGAGCGGCGACTGCAGCAGGTATAACACCTCTGACCACACCATCTAGCGGCATCTCGACGACCACCTTTGACTCTCCGTCTTCATCCATCTCTATGCAATGGGAGGAGCTTGCAAATACCCCGGCTATCCCGCCCTTTTCACTACAATCACCACCCGAACAGTGCCAGCTTCCTCTGGACATGCTTGTCCCGCTTGATCAAATTCCCACTGCTTCGACATCTCTGTCCTCCCCTCACCAAGTCCGATTGGTCGACATCCTCCTGACCGCCATCCAGCATCCCAATGCAAAATCATGGGTGTTCCTGTCTTCATCCGAGATAATCCCACCCCGGCGACTCCGCACTTTTCTCTCACGCCACGCCGATGTTGAAATGCGCGTCTCCGATGCAGTCACAAAAGACTCTGGCCGTCCCTTGGCCGTGGCCCGCGCCAATTGGTGCCTGGTACCCGACACAACTCCGCTCGCCCAATTGCGGCATGTCGTCTCCATGTCCCGATCTGGATCAGAGCCCATATCCGTCATTGCACTTGTGAAGGACACTGCCCAGCCAGCCAGTTGCATTGGGGTGATAGAAGCGGAGGATCTGTGGGGTGGTTGAGATCCCCAACACACACCCGTTTCGTCTTTTTCTCGTACATATCTCTTGGGCTGCACAGCACATTTGCATGGAAGTAAATGGCCGACGACGTCACGCCTGTTCTTTTCTTCTTTTACCTTGTATAGAATCTGCTTTCAGATGATTTGCATTGATAAGCGCCCGTTCAAGCGATGGGGCCCCGCATTCGCAGCTGCAAAATGAACCATTCATGATAATACAAATACGACGCAAAATGTTTATAATATACACCGCCCAGCTCTAGTCTATTTCAATGGGCACAAGGGTCTAGATCCCCTCATCAACTCCAATTCCCAAGCGCGAGAGAAGTCTAAGCCTTCGCAACCGGCTTGATGCCCTTGTGGATGGCCGCAATGCCCCCGGTCAGATTCTCATACCCGACGCCCGGAATCATAAACCCAGCCTTCTGGATCATTCCCCGAAACTCGTCTTGGCTGGGGAAGCGCTCAATGCTCTCGACGAGGTACTGATAGCTATGGCGGTCGCCCGCAACCAGCTGACCAATCAGCGGGATAGCGCTGAAATTCCAGCGCTTGTAGACGGCATCGAAGACGGGGTTATCGACCTTGCTGAACTCCATGCACGCGAACACACCGCCAGGCTTGAGCACGCGGAAGGCCTCGTTCAGCGCCGCCTGCTTGTCGGTGAAGTTGCGGATGCCAAACACCACGGTGTACAGGTCGACGGACTGGTCCGGGATATGCGGCATGTGCTCGGCGTTGGCCTCGACGAAGGACAGGCGGTTGGTGTTGTAGTAGGGGGTCTGAGTGGAGCGCTTGCGGCCCTCAGCCAGCATGTCGGCGTTGATGTCGCTGATAGTCACGCGGGTCTCGAGGTCGTGGTTGATGTTGGTGGCGTGGTCGAGCATGCGGAATGCGATGTCGCCGGTCCCGCCGGCGATGTCTAGGATGTTCCAGCCCTTCTGGCGGTCGTCGTTGATGCGCACGGAGAGCGGCGAGCCGGGGTTCAGCGAGCGCACAAAGTGATCTTTCCACAGCCGGTGGATGCCCAGGGACATCAGGTCGTTCATGGTGTCGTACGAGGAAGCCACGGAGCTGAAGACGGCGCCGACTGCGAGGGGGAAGATGGAATAGTTAGCTCGGCGCGCCCAATCCACCATGGATCCTGTCGGTGCTCTCGGGGAGCATCATACCTCGCGACTCCTTCTCCGACTCGGGCACATTGGTGAACCCGAAATGTGTCATGCGGTCATGGTCGGCTTTGGTCTGCTCCTGGGCGCGGCGGGTGCAGGAGAAGCAGCGGTACGGAGTAGCCGGCTGGAAGGCACGGCGCTTCGCACTGTAGTGCAGTGCCCGCCAGGCGGAGCGTGTCGAGATGGTGGACATTGGGAGCGATGGGGTTTGCAAGCAATTGAGAGCAGCGGTCAACTTTTCCGCGTCGCCAATTCCGAGCCGCCCTTTTTGGGCCATAGCCGCCCCCAACTCGACAGCCAATCAGCGCGCCGAGTTTGCGAGGCGCCCAGTCAAGTATGACTTCGACGAGAATGTTGAGACTTTTCCCAGTGGACTTCTCGCGGATTTGATATCTCTTTGCTTTTTTGAGCTAGCCATCACAAAAAGGCTCTCCTATCTCCGGAACTCACTCACCCCCGGCGGATTTTACGGCGCTATGAGCTGGAATTCCAGACCAGGCGTTTCTATCTCCGGGGGATTGGTTGGATAAGATGAAACTATATAAATCCAGTCATGCGTCCGGAATGATGTGTCTTCCGGAGTCTGCAATCATATCCAAAAGCCAGAAACATCCTCCTTCGTCAATACAAACCTCAATTCTTCCCAAGTCCTCCATCAAACATGACTTCTGGAAACCTGTCCCGCTGCTGCATGGTTGGCTCGCTGCACGACGGCGAAGCAAAGGGCGAGATTAAAGATATTGGCAACAGTTGGTCCATATCTCAAGCTTCCGCAACACTTGAAGTCAAAATACTAACCCTATCTGCTAGTTTCTACCTACTTCGCATACCCCGAGAACAAATCCACCGAGAATGCAATCCTCATTCTCACCGACGTGATCGGACACCGACTCATCAATGCCCAGCTGATTGCGGATCAATTCGCCGCGAAGGGCTACTTTGTCGTTATGCCGGATCTGTTCAACGGTGACACAGTGCCAATTAACCGCCCCGAGGGCTTCCAGATTATGGACTGGGTGAAGAACCACTTGCCCCTTCAGACCGAGCCCATCATCGACGCCGTCCTCAAGGAAATGCGCGAGAGCCTGGGCTGCAAGCGCGTCGGTGGTGTGGGATACTGCTTCGGCGGCAAGTATGTCTGCCGGTACCTGAAGCCCGGCAAGCTGGATGTTGGGTTCACCGCGCACCCGACCATGGTGGAGGCGGATGAATTGAAAGGAATCGAAGGCCCGCTCAGTATTGCTGCTGCCGGTGAGTGTGTGCGGTGCTTCGGAGAGGTTTTTAATCTTGCTAACGAGGTGTTCTAGTTCGGGACTTTGTCTTCACCACGGCTAAGCGTCACGAGAGTGAGGAGATTCTTGACAAGAAGGATGTCCCCTATCAGATCAATCTGTATGCGGATGTGGAACACGGCTTCTCGGTTCGCTGTGATATGTCTAAGCCTCGCCAGAGATTCGCGAAGGAGCAAGCCTTCAGCCAAGCTGTTGCTTGGTTCGATGAATACCTGAAGGAGTAAACAGACAGTCTTCTGGCCGAGAGTTATGGCTTGATGACTACCTAGGCATGTCTTGACATGTGCCAAGCCCTCTCAAAGATTCCATAGAATTGCATACCAGGATTCAATAGAAAGCGAGTCTTCTTCGACACCAACGAAATGCCATAGCAGACGTACTTTGCGTCGATAAAACATGTAAATGTGCAGCACCATGGATTACATACATCGCCTTTGTACTCTAATGAATTAATAAACACTATTCAAACGCTAAGGGCAGAAACCCCTCTGAATGAGAATTATCTAGTGGCCATGGCCAGTTCGTCAGCAGTTCTGGTGGTAATTGGAACTGTAGCATCTGGTCGCCCATGCCCGCAGTCGTTGCAGCAGCCGGGCCCGCGCCAGTCTGGGGATATGCTACTGGTGGTAAAATTGGTTCCGGTTTGATATCTACCGGCACAGCAGTACCATTGGGAGGAGGTGGAGGTACAGAGAGATTGATGAGCCGTGAAGTGCGCATGTAACCGTCGATGCGATCAACCTGCGATCTGAGACGTTCACTGGCTCCGGCGGAACGATGCAGGCCGCATTCGAGGCGATGCAAAAGGTCCGCCATTTCAAGGCTAGAGAACGATTTATCAGTCACGATTCACATATGCTGCTGGCGAGTGTTTTGGTAAGCTCACAGGAGAGTGCGCACTCGTTGGTACGATGCGTCTGACAAACTGCCTTCCATGACAGAGCCGAGAATATATCCAACTCCGCCGAGATGATGGAGCTAGAAGGACTATCAGTATTAGGCTTTAAGTCATATAGCAAGCAGAGTCATACCAATGGCGAGCTGATTGCTTTCAGATACTCCACTGGAACTTTAGAAAAGACGCTGAGTAGCTCACCCGCCACATCACATTTCCGATCCACGCCGATCTCTTCTGCCGACAGAAGAACCATCCGCAGCAGCTGTAACGTTGCTTGAATGTTGGCAGACTGAAACCCGAAAAGATCTCTGCCCACATCACCGGTAGTGGGTGGTGTCTCTCTGAATTGGGGCGGGAGAGCAGCGTACATGGAGAGGACCCGCTCCATGACAGTTGGCTCCGACATGGAAGCCGGACTGAACAGAGACCAGACCTCTTGGGTCCCATTGGCGGAGGAAAAGCGGCGCCGTGTGCCATCTACCACATGCTCGAGAATCCGGTATAGGTCGGTGGTGAAGTTCCATCCATGTAGCCATGACACAGGTTGTCGCGAGACAGCGGAAGTCTCACCATTGCTCAGACTACTTGGGTCCGGAGACACAGGAGGTATGCCGGAGCCACTTGGTGTGATGAACTCATCGTCCACTTCGCTAGGATACCGTACCATTGAATGGGCTTCGCGATATCGAATGACGCCTCCCCATACGATGGTTGAGTAGATGTCCAAAGTATAAATAGACCAGAACTGCAGGTTCTATTAGTCATAAGCCCTTGAACCAAGGCGCAGAAACATACCAATCTTCGCCTTTCCTCGGTCTCAATGGGGCTTATATCCTTCGGCCAGAGCTTCTCATCATGAAAACCCTCCAAGGTGGTGAGAGTATGATACATGCCGGCATATTTCTGCATATTCTTGATCTGCCCATTTTGAATGCTAGCAATGGCAAGAATCGCACATGCACGCATGTAGTTCATGCCTTTCGCATTCGAAAGATCCCGCGGGAGGGAATCCTTAGCTGCCGCATAGAAAGCGTCCGAGGGTGGCTCTAGCAATTCCTCTCGATGCCACCGATCGCTGTACAGCGCCCCATCTCGAGCACGGCTCGACACCAATGCACAGACTGCCATGGTCGAAGCGAAGAGACCTTGATTTCGAAGATGCTCCTGGTTATTGACTCTCTCAATAAATGATGGTTTGTGAAATAGAGGGAATCTAGCCACGCAGTCGATCAGTTAGTGAAGATACCTGCGACGAAGGAGGAGCAACCTACATTGGATAGACAATCTCGAAATACACTTGGATGAGGTTTCTGATCTGCTGATCACTGGCGATGGCAAATGCTTTCCAAGAATTGCGCAGTGCACCGTCGTCATCGTATCCTTCGACGGTTGACCAACCCTGATTGAAAGACGTCCACGGATCCCCGGTCCACGATGGTCGGGAAGCCGAGTCCGTGTGGAGAGAGCTTCTCGAGCCCGAAGAGCCCGAAGCCCTCTCAGGCGCTGGCGTGCGGCCCGTCGCGACAGGCTCGATGGTTGTCTTTGAGGTTGGAGAGTCCCGAGCATTCACTCTGGTGCCAGCTTTGACCCCCCGACGTTTCGCGGGGCGGTCGAAAGTGCAGGGCACGTCAAAGTCCGCGCAGTTCTGACATCGCCCTAGCGGATCCTCGCTTCGGCTGCATTTGATACTGCGTCTATTGCAGAAGTCGCCTGGGAAATTGCACAGTCAATTCCGGAG
This sequence comes from Penicillium hispanicum, assembly GCF_028827665.1. NCBI lineage: Eukaryota > Fungi > Ascomycota > Eurotiomycetes > Eurotiales > Aspergillaceae > Penicillium > Penicillium hispanicum. Next base: position 3,109,528 of record NW_026623193.1, read on the forward strand.
TCTCACATCTAGGAATGCGCCAAGAAAAGAGTGGAGAACACCGTAGAGCGTAGAACGCGGGGGAACATACAGGCCTTGGAGACGCGCTGCAGCTTTCGTGGTTTTTGCGACATTCATTCATGAACTCATTCCAATGCGCCTGAGAGCAGTCTTGGCGGCAAGTCACCTCGCCGCTGGAGAGATCCGGAGCCGGAGATTCGGAGAGGCGCGCGACACGAGAGTCCGGGGTGTGGATTGGCTGGGGTTGCGCGGGCGGCGGCAGGGCTGAAGTGAAGAATGGGAAAAAGGCTGCTGGCCCGTCAAATTTCAGCCAAGTAGAGTCCTCTTCATGCGTCACCCTTCCCTACTGAATCGCAGCACAAAGATATCCGAGGTCGTACGTCGAGTCATGGTTGCAGGTGGTGATCTCACCCGTGGACGCCGTGCAGTCGCTGACTCAGCCGTGTCATAGACTGCCAGGATGAGCAGCGAATCATCGATCGCGAGTTTACGACGGAGGAACGACAGGATCATTAGAGCCATGACGGTGGGAAACAGTTGATTGGTTGCATTATCAAGCAGATGTGATACCATCGAGTCCTCTCAGTTATATGGGTATATATGGACTATGGACACGAAATTAATTGCTCAAACAGAGATACTGTCCGGTATAGGCGTGCATAGTATCAGAAATGCGTTATATAAACCCAAGACGGTATGTAGGTGGGTCATGAAGGTGAAGAAAGCCGCATGGTGTTTAAGCAATTGAATCTCCAGGTCGCGTCTTGTCGGCGGTCAACTCGGTCTTGCCAGTATCGCATGATTCACTTTCCGTGATGCCGTGCTCGGCGAGGACGTCACCGTGGAGTTTGTAAGCATCCTCCATTTTCCAGTGGAACGGACTGGCAGTTGAAAACAGGGCCTCAATGGACTCGAGGGAGCGGTTACGGGTCTCCGGGTAGACTAAAAACCATGTTAGACAACGCGAGTTAACGCCAAAGTTGACAGGAGAACGGACAGAGATAGACGATGGGGATCCATATCATGTTGAGCCCCGCAAAAAGGAAATAAGTTCGGCTCTGAGTAGGTATTAACGACAAAAGCCATAGAAATCTTGCTGTTCGAACCTACCGTGAGACTAGCGAACATGATGGGATTGACAAGGGTGGTCATGCCAACACCAATGGCCCACCCTGTGATACCAAAGCCATTGCCCTGCGCTCGCAAGTCGCTAGGAAAAATCTCGGTGGGGATCAGAAAGGCAACAGTGCCCCAAGTGGCCGCATACCCAAGGTTGAACAGAAAGAGCATGGTCACCGCACCAGGGGCATACTGGGCCGCTTTGTCGGGGCGATGACGCGACCCTTCGTACACGGCTCCTGCCTAGAGAATTGTCAGCTACTGGCAAGTCTGCACAGAAAGAACGCGACCAACAATCAAGTTGACAGCGAACAGGACTGCGGCGCCACCCATCAAGCAGACTCGACGGCCCAAGCGATCAATGATCTGAGCGCTAATGATGGTACCGATGATGCCAATCGTGTTGATCCCTCCGGCAAGACCATTCTGCTTGATGGTGCTGTACCCAGCCTGGTGAAGAAGAGTTGGAGAATAAGCAGTGACCGCCTGGATTGGGTCGGATCAGTGACCGCCTGGATAACACGAATGTCGCAGCAGATCGCCACAATGATGCCTGCTTACTGTAATGCCTGTCCACGATGCCATAATTTGAAGCCAGATACATAACCATGCTCGTCGTCCTAAGTTCGTACCGGGCCGTCCGCCCTTTCCCAACAGAATCTTCACAAACTGGATGGGCGAGCTCGGCTTGCTGTCTCGGGCCGTAGTCACGATTTCCAAATATTCGTGCTCGATCTGTTCTAACGTGGCTCCGCCCTTGCGAATGCGGGTTAGCAGGTCGTGCGCTTCCTCTTTCCGGCCAACCGATGCTAGATAGCGGGGACTATCCGGCAGCATTCTGATGAACAGAGCCAGAATCAGCGCAGGAAAGCATTGAAAGGCGAGGAGGAACCGCCATCGCACGTCCGAGTAACCGTTATTCACGAAGGACAGTCCGAAGGAGATCCAATAGGCAACCGCAATTCCAAGGTCTAAGATGGGTTAGAAGCTTCCATCACCAACGCACAGAGGCAGAACATGTCGAATGGACTGCTCACAATTGGCAATAAACACATAGCCGAGGAAGCCGCCGCGATGATCTGCAGAGCTTGTTTCAGACACCAAAACAGGGGTGATACCGGTCAAAGCTACACGTCAACGCAAAGCAAAGCAAGATGTTAGAGTGAGTCTCACGAGCGCGCACTAGCAAGGACACGCACCACCAGTGCCAATTCCTGTCACAACCCGAGCACAGATCATGAAATTGGAGTTCTGACTCGCAGACTGGAGAGCGCCCCCGACAAGGGCGAACAGCGATCCAACCAACAGGCCATTGATCCGACCAACTCGATCTGCAAGCCACCCTCCGGCAAAGCAGCCGAAGATCGCGCCCAGATAATAGACACTGACAATGCCGCCCTGGTGTGTGGTGTTCGTGACGGTCCCATCGGGCTTGCCAATGCCCACCTCGGTCACGTAAGTGGGCGAGGCGTTAACGCCGCCCATGACACCCTGGTCATAGCCCTCGAAGAAGATTGCAATCAGCGAGAAGGTCTGAATGGCGATGTTTAACTGACGCGGGGACAGGCGCTTCCACAGCGTAGTGTACCCCATTGTTGTCTGTGATCGTGTCTCTTGCATGCACGCGTTCAGTGGCAGGTTGTGGATGCAGCGATGGATCTTATAAATAGGACCCGCCCCCGGATATTCGAGCGATGGGGCGATGTCTGGGGCAAGGCCGATCGCGATGGAGAAAACCGCGAAGGGTCAACGAGAGACTACAGGAGCTTAGGCGTGTAGCCATTTAGCCCTCGGCCGCCGACTGTCCGCACCCTCCCAAATAGACGTTTTGCCGACCCCTTCTAGCGCCCATTGGCTCCTTCGTGCTGGCCATCAAATCAGAGGAGACATATCAGAATGAAACTCAATGCGGGCATCGTACTGGTGCTCGGGGATCCACCGTCGGCTACGAATGGGTGACCTGATATCCTGATCGCTGCTGTTTTAAGACCCCCTTGGTCCAGCATTCTGCTCCTACAGATTTCTTCTACTTTCACTGCGCGAGCCTGGACGTGATCACCTCCGATTTGATTCATCATGGGCTCCTCCACTCCTGCAGACAACATCCCTAGCCAAGCGTTGGACATGACCGTCCTGGGTCTCAATAGCGGGACATCGATGGTATGTTGCCCTTTCCACGATGAATCTCGCCTATCGCCCTTCAAAAAACAGAACTTGACTAACTCCAACTGGTTGCAGGATGGTATTGACTGTGCTTTGTGTCGATTCCGCCAGGACACTCCAGAGTCGCCTATGCATTTTGAACTGTTAAAGGCAAGTGGTGCCCGAAAGTTAACCACCTACGCCCAACTAATCCATCCCCCAGTATGGCGAGATCCCGCTCGAGCCGGTGATCAAGAAGCGAGTCATGAACATGATTCTGCACAACCAGACCTCGCCATCTGAGCTGTCGGAGGTGAATGTCATCCTGGGTGAAACATTTGCCGTGGCAGTCCATCAGTTCTGTAAGGACTACCGGGTAGACATCGACTCCATCGACGCCCTCGGCTCACACGGTCAAACCATATGGCTGCTCTCCATGCCAGAGCCAGGCGAGACACGAAGTGCTTTGACGATGGCCGAGGGGTCATTCCTAGCTTCGCGAACCGGTATCACCTCCGTGACCGACTTTCGCGTCAGCGACCAAGCGGCAGGGCGCCAGGGAGCACCGTTGATTGCCTTCTTCGACGCCTTGGTACTGCACCACCCGACGAAGCTGCGTGCGTGTCAGAACATTGGTGGCATTGCCAATGTGTGTTTCATCCCACCAGACACCCACGGGGGTGTAGACGAATGCTATGACTTTGATACTGGCCCGGGCAACGTCTTCATCGATGCCGTGGTGCGCTACTATACTAACGGCGAGCGCGAGTATGACAAAGACGGCGAGATGGGCGCTCGAGGCCAAGTAGACCAAGAGCTCGTAGATGACTTTTTGCGCCACCCCTACTTTACCTTGGAGCCACCAAAAACCACAGGGCGGGAGGTCTTCCGTGACACACTCGCCCACGATCTGATTCAGAAGGCAGAGGCCAGGGGCCTCAAGCCAGTGGACGTCGTGGCCACCATCACTCGTGTCACCGCACAAGCCATTGTGGATCACTACCGTCGCTATGCCCCCAAAGACCTCGAGATCGCAGAAATCTTCATGTGTGGTGGAGGAGCCTACAACCCGAACATTGCTGCTTTTATCCAGCAGAACTATCCCAGCACTCGCATTCTGATGCTGGATGATGCCGGTATTCCTGGCGGGGCGAAGGAAGCCATCACCTTCGCCTGGCAAGGCATGGAGGCCATTGTCGGTCGCTCTATTCCCGTTCCTACTCGCGTTGAGACGCGCCAGGAATATGTCCTAGGGAAGGTTTCTCCAGGCAAGAATTATCGCAGGGTCTTGTGCAAGGGGATGCTCTTCGGCGCGGGACGAGATCACCTGGCGCCAGTAAAGGAGCTGGTGAACTACGTTGACGGGAAGGTCTTTGATAACAAATGGTGATGAATGGCAACAGTAATTTGCATGTGCTTACATACGCATCATTTCGCGGGATCTGGCCTAATTTCGGTCTATTTCGGTCGGACATTGTGCATTTGAAACTGATGAATTATGACTTGTGACAACAATGAGACTCCTTGACCTACCTACTCTTTTGGATTATTGTTCATCTGCTCCTATCTGCCTTCCATTGTCAAGGTTTAATCATGGTTGCGCGCAGGCGCAGGTGAACAGCTCTCGGCAATACACCCTGACAGCCTTGCGTCCAACTTTCCCAGACATGCTCCAGGTGGGTTGGTCAGTTATCCATCGAATGATGTTAGTCTCTCGGGCTCAAACAAGGGAACTTGCTATGTGTAGGTCTAGCTCGCTCCACCAGAACCGCCGATCTGGACCCCATGCCACGGATCCTTAGCTTCCGGAACTCGTGAGACGCTGGAGCTCGTTGACACCTGCTCAACCATGATTGCAAACAAGAGGGGTGGGCATAGGTCATTACTGACTTGGTCTGGAAGGGTGAGCCTGTTCCTGATATTTGTCAACAGTTCGGCCCAGCCCAGAAAATGGAGGAATTGGTGCAAGTCTTGAAATCTCGGATTACGAGGTTTTTTCCGATTTCCAGATGGACTGTAAGTGAAGCATCCGGAAATCAAATTGAGCACTATCCAGAATGAGTCAGGTATCGCGGTTTCTGGACGCGACCGGTGTTTACATACCTTTCCAGACCGGTCGATATCGGCATTTCCTCGGTACCGAGTTAATGCCGGCGCCCGTTCCTTCCACTCGGCATGCCGATAACGACTGCGCCATTTAAACCATCGGCCTATCACAGTCCAGCCCGTCCCGTGAACCGCCACGGCAACGTCGCGGTCTATCTCGGAGATGGGTCGGCGCAGAAGTATTCTCTCCACAGTCGTGACGTTCCCCTTTAGACAGTTATAAATATGGCGACACCACCCTGTTGTCTGACTTGTTCTGTACACCCAGATCAATCAGTACAACGTTTCACAGCATTCGGAAACCCTGAATATGTCCGAATCAATGCCACACGAATCTCCAGATCCCACTCAGCCAGCACATCATACCTCTATGGCCAGGGTTGAGACACGAGAGAGCCTTCGCAATAATGGGATCACTGAGACCGCCCCGCCGCTAGACTACAATTATCCCGATGTTGGACGCGAAGAAAAACCCGTCTTCCCCGAGGAATACACCGTCGAGACCGACACTGGTCTGGTTCCCCAAGCAACACTGGAGCAGATCCGATCTCGCCCTGCTTCATCGACCACGCACACGCCGAGCAACGATGTTGACGTCGAGAAAGGTTCCAAAGCCCCAGTCGAGTTTGTCACATTTACCCACGGCGACCCCGGAAACCCTCACAATTGGTCCAGGGTTTATCGATGGTACATCACACTCGTCGCATCGGCACTCGTGGTGTGTATTGCCTACGGCTCCTCAATCGTCACCGGAGGTCTAGGTCTGATTGAGGAAAAATACAACGTCTCGCTGGAAGTGGCCATTTTGACCTGCTCAATCATGGTCTGCGGTTTCGCCGTCGGGCCTTTACTCTGGTCTCCCCTATCGGAGATCATCGGCCGCAGACCAGTGTACATCATCTCACTGGGTCTGTATGTCATCTTCAACATCCCCTGTGCGCTGGCGCCTAATATTGGCGGCCTTCTTGTCAGCCGATTCCTGTGTGGTGTTTTCTCCAGCTCGGGTCTATCCCTCGCCGGAGGCACCATCGCCGATGTCTGGAACATTGAAGAACGCGGCATGGCCATTGCTTACTTTGCGGCTGCTCCGTACTGTGGGCCCGTCGTCGGCCCCATCGTCACCGGCTGGATCAACGTCGGCTCTCATCGCCTGGACCTGTTCTTCTGGACGAACATGGGCTTCGCCGGCGTCGTCCTGATTCTGGTCGGTCTCATCCCCGAGACATACAGCCCCGTGATTCTGAAGAGACGCGCCGCCAAGCTCCGCAAAGAGACCGGCAACGAAAACATCATCACCGAGCAGGAGAAGAAGACGCTCACCTTCCGAGACATCGCTCGCACCAGCCTCATCCGCCCAATCACCATGATCATGACCGAGCCCGTCTTCGACCTGATGTGCATGTACATCGTGCTCATCTACTCCATGCTGTACGCCTTCTTCTTCGCCTACCCGGTCATCTTTCCTGAGCTGTACGGCTACAACGACGGCCAAGTGGGCCTAATGTTCATCCCCATTCTGATCGGCGCCGGCTTCTCGCTGCTGCTGACGCCCGTCCTGGAAAAGCAATTCAAGCGGATCTGCGCGGCGCGCACGCCCACCCCCGAGGATAGACTGATCGCGGCGCTCATCGGCGCGCCCTTCATCCCAATTGCCTTCTTCCTGCTTGGCGCGACCTCTTTCAAGCATGTGATCTGGGTGGGACCGGCTTCGTCGGGTATTGCCTTTGGCTTTGGCATGGTGTTGTGCTACTACGCCGTGAACAACTACCTCATCGACTCGTTTCAGAAGTACGCTGCGTCTGCGTTGGCAGCCAAGGTGTTCTTGCGATCAGGTGGTGGTGCGGCCTTCCCCCTGTTCATCACGCAGATGTATGACCGCCTTGGATTGCAATGGGCTTCGTGGCTCCTTGCTTTCATTGGTGTGGCAATGGTCTTCATTCCATATATCTTCTACTTCTATGGTGGGAAGCTCAGAGAAAAGTTCAGCCGCGCGTGAAGAGGGGGGTCTCATGTTGGGATTGAGGTGCCACCGCAAAGATGGATTGACGCAAGCGACGACTCCGTATAAAAGATGGGCAAATGTTTAGAACACACTAATGTAGATTTGGAATTGTTTGGTGGCGCTTAGCGAGCATGATCATGTGAAATCAAGCCATATATAATGTTTAACAATAAAACTGGAAGTACTTTTATTTGATGATGTTCATGACTTTGGCTGCGGCCGAGGAAAGATGTTGCCAAGTGTGAATGCGACCGTGGTGAGTGAGGTATCCTTATTGTTGGCCAAGAGGAGCCTATCCTGGGGATGCATGTGTCAAGTGCTTGTTGTCTGATCCCATAGACTTTGAGCCGTCACACCCTGTGCCCACTTTCCACCGGTATCATCTCTTTGAACAGTAAACAGAACATTCTTCTTTTCTCCGGGAAGAAGAGTGAACGAGTTGTCGTCAAAGTATCCCACCACGCCGGGTGGGTAGTCTAGCCAAGTATAGAGAGAGACACCCTGTTTGGCTTCAACAGTGAAGCTGTTCGAAGCGCCATTTTGCGAGACCGTAAGTTTTGGGTCCAGGAGGCTCAGCTTGTTGGGGAACACTGGAGTGAAATGGTTGCGATGGGTGAAGGTAGAGACAGTGCCATTCTCAGCATTCGGGAGATAGCCGTGCGCGTCAACAGACATCACAAGCACGGAATCCGTCACGTCATGGAGAGAAAGCTTCGATATATCGATGGAGTAAATGTTCGTTGCATTGAGTCCACCGACGGTGAATTGATGTGCCTGCGGAGTGCCCGCATTACCTGCGATGGGCCTTCCAGATAGATCAACCCAGGTAAGGTTCACAGATCCGTGAGCAGACTCCCAAAGATCAGACACGACATACACCGAGAGGTAGCCAGTCGTGTAGTTCCAGAACGGAGCGATGATGATGGGCTGGTAGATGTCACGGGCGACGTAGTGGAGTACCTTCCACCGGCCATCATACTCAATGCCCGCCCAAGTGGGAGCTTGCCAGATATCTTCCAGCTGCCAGTACAGCGAGCCAAGTTGACGTTCTGGCATTCCACTACCACGGCGATAGAACTGAATTTGCGACTTGTACATGTCGGCCTGGAACATTTGGGTTGCATGACACCATGCGCTGAAGTTCGCTACGGAGTCCGCCTTATTAGGGATAGGATAATAGCGTTCCACGGCGATGGTCATCTCGGCCATGCCCATGGACGAATTCTTGAAGTTGTCAGTGCTTGTATCACCGGATGCGTAGTGGTGATTCCGCAGCATGATAGTGCTGCTGTTGAAGTGCAGGTCTTTGGGATCAACCGCCTGTTGCCAGGTTTGTAGACTCGGCATGCTGTGGTAGCCGAATTCGTTGGCAAAACGACCGACTGGGTAGCTGCCGAGATCAAAGGCCACACTGCTATCGTAGTTGTAGTGATCAGTATCGGAGTAATAATCCCCATCGGTCGTGTTATCGTAGCGTTCCGCCATCGGTACTGGCGCCGACAAATTGACGTAAAGGAAGCCATTATTTGTGCTGCTGGGCATATAGGAGATTGACCGCGAGTTTTCATAGACCAGTGGAAGGATCAAGCTGATAAACAGCTCTTCATACTGGCCCACCCAGAAGGAGTAATTGTCAGGGTCTAGGTAGTGAACAGTGGGTAGCATCAAGCTTTCAATTTCGTTACCACCGGCCCACAAAGCCAAGGATGGATGGTGATTAACCCTTCTCACGTTGTAGGCAACTTCAGCGGCAACGTTCGCAAGAAATGACTGATCAACTGGATACAGTGCATCGCTGAACTGGAACTCGCTCCAGAGGAGAACACCATGCTGATCTGCGAGATCGTACATGAAATCAGGGAGGTATGCTCCGGAGGACCAGACACGGAGCATGTTTTGGTTTCCTGCTGCGACTGCATCAAAAAGCTGCTGCATCCGGGCCTCGGTGACTCGTGGCCAGAAGGCATCCGGTGGAATGAGATTTGAGCCTTTAGCGTAGAACTCCTGGCCGTTGATTTCGAAATGCCAGTTTGCTCCCGGCGCGATACCATGTGCCAATTGCTCTTCGGTAATATCGGATCGATCGAGAAAGATGGTGCGGAAACCGGTACGCTTGGTCACACTGGCGAGTTCCTTTCCGTGATCGCCTTCAATGGTAACCCTTGCGTTATAGAGATTCTGCTTACCCAGGCCGTTGGGCCACCAGAGATTTGGCGCATCTCTATCAACGGTGATGATCCCCGTGATAGTTTGACCGGACACAGAGACGTTCTCGAGTGGTTTAGAGACAAGAATATCCCCCGAAGCAACATCTTTAATCTCAATGGACATTGCTGACTTGCCCGGAAGAGATCCGATAAAGTCGATGCTGGCGTTCACGACCCACGGCTGGCTTTGATCGGGAGCTATATGATTGATCTGACCCTTGCGGAAGATATCCAGATCCGTATTCAAAATGTAAACACCATCTTGACTATCAAACTGTACGACGTAGGCGTCTCTCCATGGACCGGCTGGGGAAAATGCTGGGCCCCAATCCCATCCAAAGTCAGATTGCTCTTTCCGCATGAACCACCGGTTTGGGAACTCATATGTTTGCTGCACTAAAGGAGGCCACTCTATGAGAGGGTCAGATGACAGATTATCTTATAGGGGGCAGTTTTGGGCATACTCTGTGAGCTTGAGTCATTTGCGATAGCATTGACAATGTTTGGGGCGCTGCCAAAATTGAGGGCCAAGACAGAACTGCCTTTGCAACTACTGAGAACATCGGAAACGTCAAATGTGTATTGACGGAACTGATTGTTAGTAGACCCGATGACTTTCCCACAGAGTTCAATGGTCGTGAAGGTATCGAGGCCATTAAAGACGAGCCAGGACGACTTTGCGCTGCTGGAGCTGTTGGATATGGGTTAGTAGGCTTCCCGTCAGACTAAGCAGCCCAAGATACATACAGGCCTTGGAGTGGCTTGCTTGTATACGTCCAGTTATTGTTTGGAACCCAGCGTAGATCGAAGTCATTAAGGCCATAGTACCTGAATGCAAAATCTCGAATCAGTTACCGCGGGCATTTTCTAGGAGATAGGTCTCTATACTGACGGATCATCTGTGGCCACCGTTAGTGTGAGTGACAGAGCTCATCAGCAGGAGCAAGGTATCCTACCGATGACATTTGCAGCAAGAAGATCCAGATGTGCCTGCGACGGAAGCTGTCCGGGAACCGAGATATTCAGAGCCTTACTGCTCACCGTCCAGCCATCACCACCCAGATCTAGCACATGTTGGCCCCATACTATGGGAGATACGGACAACGCCGCCAGCGAAGCAATGTTCTGCCACAGGTGCATGGTGATCCTGGTACCGACCAACTCAGGTCCTGTATAGTTGAATGTGCCAAATTGTCGCCGATGGTGTTCGACTGCCCGGGAGCATATTCGACCAAGTTATCTTGCAAAGGTCCCCTGCCAATCCACCCGGGTAAATACCGGCCTCAATATGAGCGGGGTCGAAATCAGTCGATGACCTGGCACTGGTGAGTGTACCAGCCGGGCCGTGTTATCGTTCTCGACGATGGGAGACGAGATCGATGGCGAAATTAACACCGCGACCCCGACGAGCGGGGAAGAAAGCAACGGTAGCAGCGCCGAGTTGCGGGCGGCGATGATCTCCAGGGATTCTAGTAGCGAATATCCGATTCTGGACTGGTCGGCGGCAAATCGCGATGATCTGCATTGCTTGGCTGTGGAGTTGGGGAAGAGGGGAAGAGAAGGTGGAAAGTGACAATTGAACGTGAATGGAAGACCGGACGGATGCGGTGCGATTTGTAACTGGGTTCACATCGCAATCCCCTCGAAGACTAAATGGGAGATACTGAAAGCTCTAGAATAGCATGATTTGATCTGGGAATGCACGAATTTACTCTAAACTAAGTAATCCCATCAGCACTCTCTCCGTGCCAACCGGAATGGAGGCGGAATGGATCCCTGGATTGCGTCGCATTGGCCAGTAGGGAATCAAAATACCGAAGTGTCGGTCGTATATCTCTATCTACAAATCTCTGGGTGCTGTTTGATTCGCTATGCATCTTCCTTGCTATCCATGTGAGCACGCAATGCTTCACGCCGCCAGGTTGCGTCGCATCTGCTGAAGGTCGTCCGTCGAGAACCCCAGCTTGGTAGTTAGGTAAGTCTCCACACCACCATAGTTGTTGTCGAAAGCCTTCAAGAATGCCGCCATGGCAGACGCTCGAACTCCACTGAGCTCTAACATGCCGATGGCTTCAGGGCTGAGGTGGTTCGTGCCGACGTGGAGAGCGAGGGCCCTGGTCAAGTTCTCCCGCACATTCTCTAATCCCACGCGTGTGAGGATGTAGTCATTGATGATTTCTTCATGGGGTCGGCCAATGAGGAGCAATATTAGCGCGGCGAGGACGCCGGTGCGGTCTTTGCCAGCTACCGATCCAAAGTTAGCGAGGGCTGGTCTGCGATCTTGCCAATGGCTCTCCACTCACCGGAGCAATTGAACAGGAATGGGTCATCAGGTTTGTCCCGAATATGACTGAAGACCTGCATGAAGGCCGGCGCAGTGGCCTCCAGAATGCCCGTGTACATCTTCACAAAGCCCGCCGTGCCTTGGTCGTCGCCAGCGAAGTCCCGCAGGTCCAACGAGGCTGGCCTGGCCCCATAGGGCATCCATAATGTCTCGATCCCATCGATCTCGGGGCTCGGAGCGCGGTTTCGCTCGCTCTCATTGCGCAGATCAAACATCGTGGTGATGCCCAAGTCCTCCACCAGCACTGCCTTCCCTTCTTCCGTTATGTCCGACAAGTTCCCTGAGCGGTAGACGTAGCCTCGCCGCAAGTTGGGGCCATGGCTCAGGTCTCGAATGTTGGATACGCCGGGGACGGTGACGAAGGGCGGCAAGGAGATGATCTTGGAGACGGTGGTCGCTGGGATCGGGGTTCTGATGTCTGTATTCAGCACCTCGAGGACGTTCTCGTAGTTGATCATGATGGGGGAAGGAAAACAGCGCCTGGAGATGGGGTTGAACCAGAGCAGCGAAGAGATGAGGTTATATGGCGTTGTCGAGGTCGCGCAGGAGCTGTGCTGAGAGTAGCCCAGGTCCTCTAGGTGCCCCTTTGGGGCGTGCTGGTGTGCACATGGGACTATGTCATAGTATCCATCTCATTTCCCTGGCAGGAAAGGCTTGGTGATGACGGAGTGGAGGACGAGCAACGCATTGCCAATGATAGCCAGGCACGTCGGCTAACGATGTCATCGCCTCCCGACCAGACGGTGGGTCCATCGATCCATCGATCCTCGATCCAGCCATCGAATTGATCATCATGGCCAGACCTTTGAACAGGATCATCGAGAACCACCGCCAACACAGTCCTCAGAGCTGCAGCTGGATACAAATGGCCGATGAGCACTCCAGGGAGCTGGGTGTGGGGAGATGATCTGCGGAAATTGCGAGGTCAGGGAGATCCATCAACCTCAACTGGAGTATGTCGATGCTATCATGAGAGAACCATAATTGAACCGAGCATTTGGTCATCATTGTGATGTTGCTGACCATGTTCGACCGTCCTTTAGTACCTACGTCGAGGAGGATTCACCCATGGATATATCTGGCGATGTTATTATCGGTAAAGTAGTGAATGGGCGATATTTGCGCTGGAATACAATCCAAGCTGCATTCCATGCCCGGCGAGGGAGTGATGATGCAGTTCATGCAGTCGAGTCCCCATCTTCTGCACGCCTAGTCACTTCCAAGAGTGGGGGTTCTCGTCGCTCCGATTATTTATTGATTGCATTGCTCGAGCAGGGACATACCTAGGTAAGCTGAATTTGGCCTCGGCCGCATCCTCGAAGCCCACTAGCGAGCCTTATTTCTTTATCCATTTGTCTACTGATGTTTGCGTTCGCGTTCTCCGACGGCTTGGATTTACCAGTACTTCACAAGAGTGGGGGACAAGCAACTACGGCGGTCTTCACCAACCTGTAATCTCCGATCTGCAATCTACAACCATAACCCCCCATAACCACCCACTTATCACTTCCTGATAGTTGATCCGTTTCTTCCCTTGAAGCACTCGATCATGTCCGCCACTGCGTCCGGTATCACAAAGCGACGACGCTCAAGCCATATGTCAGACAAGACAACCAAGGCCAGCAAGGCACGATCATGCGAGGCATGTCGACGTTTGAAAACTCGGTGTGAGACAAGTCCCAGCGATGATCGCTGTCATCGCTGTGAAATACTCGGGTAGTTGGACCTCGACCGTGGAGGGATGTGAAATGCACTGACTATTCCTAGGATAAAATGTTCTTTTGACGGCGTGATTCGCAACGAAACCCCCCCGATTCAATGCAACGAGGAAGTCGCAACAAACCATCAGTGCAAGAACTGCACATGCCAGAAAAGGTGAGTCGTCTTCGTGGGGTCATTTGTTCTCCAAAGTTCGAGAACTGAGCAAGAGAAGACTTCTTGCGGTGGAAACAGCTCTCGCGCAGATCCAGGCTTCATTATCGCCTCGACATGGGTCTGCGGGGAGCAAACCCGATAGATTGGAGGTAAAACCCATTGTCCGCCAAGTTGGCTCCATTATCGCTAATAACCCTATGCAGATAGCCCACTCAAGTACAGAGCGCACAGCGCGCGACGCACCGATGAGCCTTATTAAAGAAATTCGAGAGAACATTACATTGCATCAACAGCCGTCGCAGACCCAAGATTTCTCCGAGGATATCATTATCAATGGCATGATTTCGGAGAGCACTGCTTTGACGCTTCTAAAAGGGCATGTACATGTGTCTTTCTCACTCCGCGTGGAGATGATCTGACAGGAATTCTTTTCGCTCGCAGATTCTCGAAGCTATCCAGCCGCTGGTTATTTATGAATACTGATCTGGTGGGGCTAAGGAATAAGTCACCACTGCTTTTCGGTACTTGCATACTCGCTGGGCTTCACATCACTCCATCCTTGCACGGCTCTGAAACACACCAAGCATTATATCGTCATGTCCACGGACTGCTGGGTCGAGCCCATCTGGCGCCAGCTTCCTCCCTTGAGAGCATTCAGGCAATGCTCATATTCTCCATGTGGGATCTACGACCGACGAGAGATCATGATCACGGCAATTCGTGGCTGCTGAGTGGAACGGCAGCCATGAAAGTTATCATGAATACCCCGTTTGAGCAGCTGCTGCAAACAAGTAATAGTTCCGACCAGGCCAGAGCACGAGAGCTCATGCGAACATGGAATTTGATATGTCTCTGTCAACTACAGTACGCGCTGTTTTATCATTTCCCCTGCTGTCATGCAGATGTAGTAACAAGCCCAGATTTTCCGTTGGTTCGGGTCGACCACCGGTTATTTCCAGTCAGTACTTTGACGAGTGTGCCAAAGTGATAGAGTTTCCTTTTTATAATGCGCGTGATGAGCTGGTGCTTGCTGGCGTCAACCTATATCGCACTTTATGGGAGCTAACTAGCTCCAACGTCATTCGCAAGGAGCGCACCGTTTGGCCTGAGATTGAGGACCTACGCAAATCTCAAGAGCACATCTACAGTAAGGATTAGGACCCCCGACCCTTGAGATTCACTTTTCGTGATCTAATAGTGTTTAGATCTTGACTCGTCAGAACCGCTGCGATTTGCATACTGTTGCACGTATCTCATCCTCGCGCGGCGGACGTTGCAACACATGAACGAGCTCCATTCTAGGGAGACAAACAACTCAAGGATTACGTCCGATAACCCAAAGACTGTTGAATTCATCACTTTTGCTATTCACCATTCTCACCAAATCTTGAATCTCTTCTTGTCCATGTCCGACTTGACGACTTGCATTCACCCTGCTTATGAGAACCTTTTATGCTCTTACGCCATGGTGACTCTCGCGGAGTTTGTGGGCTATCTCACCAATATCAACGAAATCGTCGTCCTCATGGAACGAGCCATTTCCCATATGCAGCATGGGGGCAAGGCTGAGCCGGTCAGTCGCTGGTCTTTGAATATAATGAGACAGTACGCTACCGGCGACAGCGAGTCAGAGACTCTACTGTCCACCGATGCAGCAAGCACGGACACATTGGCTCCAGTCATGTCAGACGCTGCGTCAAGGTCCTGGATTGACAGCGAATGGAGTATTGAGCAGGAATTTCCCTCGCTCGAGGAAATGTTTTTCGGGAACGTGACATAAATTTCTACTATGGATTCCTATCATGTTTGTCGAATTGTTTGGATGTTCGATTGATCCATTCAGTCCATCATTGTCATCGGTCGTAGGCTAACTCTAGTGTCTCAGCTTGATACCCGCATAACACTCCCTCGGCTTCTTAGAGAAGCCCTCATGCGATTCCATCGTTTCCTGATAGAGCGCGAAATCATAGCGACGGAACAAAGTGCCGATAATCAACTGCAGTTCCATGATTGCGACATTCTGTCCAACACAGGCTCGCGGGCCATATGAAAATGGATTGAAGCAGGTCTTCTGTCGCGCAGTCAGATTCAGCCACCGGTCAGGCTTGAAATCATCGACATCGTCGCCCCAGATCTCTTTCATGTGATGAATGGTATATGACGGCACAGACAGCACAGTCCCAGGCGGGAAGAAGAACCCATCGAACTCCACGCCCGGGCAATTGTCGGCGACGAGACGGGGTAGACCAATGGCTGAGGTGGAATGCAGACGCATTCCCTCGTCGATGCATCGACGCAGAAATGGGAGGTCGCGGACCTGAGAATAAAGCGCAATTTCTGTATTGGATGGAAGCGCTGCGTCGAGTTCTTCTTGTAGTCTGGGGATGACTTGGCCCGGCGCGCTCCGTTCTCCATGCAGGATCCAGTAGAACACTGCGCATGCAGTGTTGGAGATGGTATCGGAGCCGGCGATCAGTTGTGTAAGCGCTTCTGATATAAGTTCTGTGCGTCCCATGGGCTGTCCATTCGCGTCTTTTGCTTGTAACAGACGCGACAAGATGTCGTTGCGTGTGTCGACGATGCCTTTCTCCGCTGCATCCAGTCGAGATGCGACCGCAGCGACCGCAATGCCGGTTAGGTTCTCCACTGCCGCAATACCCTTGGTGAAGAAAGGATCTGGCAAGTATCGTGCGATGGGACGCAGAGCGGGCAGAAGTCCAAGGGTCGAGGAAACTTCGCCTCGGCGATTCAGCACTTCAACCGCTGGGGCATATGAAACTGGCCCGCCGGGCACAAGCTGTACTTCTGTCTCGTCTTTGCCCTTGTTCACCATTCCAAACGGCGATCCAAAAGCCAGGTCCCCGATAATATCAAAGGCCAGATAGCTGAACCAGGGCATGGCATTGTATCGCGCAAGCCCATCGCCATCGCCCTGAGGCGCCCTGGAAGCAGCAATTCGATCCAACTGAGTTACCCAGCGCTGGAGATTGGCCGCCATATGAGGCTCGAATTCAGCAACCGATCGTGGCGAGAAGGCATGTGAAATTATCTTGCGCTTGCGCGTATGTTCTGCGCGGTCTCGCACGTTGAACATCCCCGGTGTTTTGGCAATAAAGGCTTCATAGTAGTGACTGGTATCTGTTGTCAGTACAGACCATAAGGGTTGGCAGAGAGCTCGCCATACTCCTTCAGGAAACCATTGCCATGTCCATACACGACATTCAGTGCCCGCTCATCGGCCAAAGAGATATGGTTGAAACCTATACGAACCACTTTTCCATGGGTGCGATGTGCCTGGTCGACCGCTGCAAATTTCTGGCCGCGCCGGGCACTAAGCCCAACCCATATATTACTGAACTTGGCCAGGAATGGCCCAGGGACCTTGGACAGTGCTCGGTATGTGGTGAAGTATGGGATTGTATAGAATAGGATGAACCAGAGTGGGACCGTGACAGCCATGGTCCATGGCGACAGCAAAAAGTGGAGCAGCGCCATATTTGAACAGCGATGAATATCAATGGAGGAAGCGACTGGTTCAAGAGAACCATTCCGCACTTTTTCAATGTCTTTATATGTGCATATTCTCATCCTCCTCCTCCTGTGGACCGCCGACCGTGTTATCTTCTCCGACGGAGATCAAGTTCAACGCCGTCGGAGAGGAGTCTCCTCCGGTGGTGCAGCTCCTAACATGAGTCGGTCTAGATTGCTTTGAATAAGCTTCTATCTTGGGAATAAATTGATAGTCCCAAGGACTGATATCTATCTCCAAGGAGATTCGGAACCTGCAATGCTAGATAGGCGAAAGTCAATATGCGAGCTTAGTCTTCACTGCGCCGAGAGGGCTGTCACCAGATCCGCGAGAACGGGGGATGAATGAGATGTGTCCATCATTCTGGATAGCGAAAATAAATCAGCATACCAACATATTATACACGCCATTTCTATCTTGCTATCCCGCGATGCTAGGTATGATCACTACTCTGGTGACCTCAACCATCGCGCGGCTGGCATCGGCACTCGCCTCACGTCACCAGCCGTCACTAACCGAGACCTCCGCATTCCCCAGACCACGCACCCTCCATTATAACCGGCCTTGTCGATGGACAGTTGTGCTCCATCAAACAGCACGATGAGATCTCGGTTGCTGGTCAAGTGTCCGCGGGCTGCGGCTTCAACTGCAAGAGCTGTCCGGCCACTGTTCACGTTCCCGGCTCGACGATGGGGAAGTTCAATATCACAACGGCCAGGGTCGGACCGGTAAGTACAATCGTCCTTGCGCAAAGTCCATACGAGCTGATCCTTCTTCCACGCAGAGTCCTTTTCCCCGGCGCGGTCAATAGCAAGTTCACAACTGAGATGTCCTTCCTCAAGGCCTCCGATTTACCTGCAATCCCTACATACCGAGTCATCGACGCCGACGGAGAGTTGGTAGATAAAGCTCGCGGTCCACCAGAAGTGTCAGACGAGGAGGTATTGACTTGGTACAAGAATATGTTGACTGGTGTGTCGATGCTGAATTGGGTATGGGGTGTAGTGGCAGGCTAACACATGGTAGTGAGTGTTATGGATGTGGTCATGTTCGAAGCGCAGCGGCAGGGCCGACTGAGCTTTTATATGGTTCGTGCGACCCTCTCATATCCTGGGCGCAACAGCCAGAGCTTTGTGTGGAGGACTGATTCGTTATCCAGGTTTCAGCCGGCGAAGAAGGCGTCGCCGTCGGTTCGGCCGCGGCCTTGATACCGGACGACGTGGTTTTCGCCCAATACCGCGAAACAGGCGTGTTCCAGCAGCGAGGATTTACGCTAAAGGACTTCATGAGCCAGCTGTTTGCGAACTGTAACGATGCAGGGCGGGGCCGAAATATGCCCGTCCACTATGGCCAGAAATATCCTCGGATGGTGAGCACCGTCTGCGTTGACATGTAAGGCGGGCACGGGATATACTAACGCGATTCTCGCACAGCACACGATTTCATCCCCTCTAGCCACGCAGATTCCCCAGGCCTCGGGCGCAGCTTACGCTCTGAAGATACAAGACCTCCAAAATCCCAATCAAGAGCCCCGCATAGTCGCCTGCTACTTCGGCGAGGGGGCAGCCAGTGAAGGGGACTTCCACGCAGCTCTGAACATTGCTGCTACGAGATCCTGTCCGATCGTGTTTCTATGCCGGAACAATGGGTACGCCATCTCGACCCCGACACTCGAGCAATATCGCGGCGATGGCATCGCCAGCCGGGGCGTGGGGTATGGCATCGATACCATCCGAATCGATGGCAACGATGTATTCGCCGTGCACGAGGCGATGAAAGAGGCGCGTCGGCGGGCATTGAGTGATGGTGGTCGACCGGTGCTGATTGAGGCGATGAGCTACCGTGTCTCACATCATAGTACCAGCGACGATAGCTTTGCGTACCGTGCACGCGTTGAAGTGGAGGACTGGAAGCGGCGCGACAACCCAATCATTAGACTGCGCAAGTGGCTCGAAAACAAGTGCCTTTGGAGCGAGGATCAGGAGAAGGAGATGCGCGACTCGCTGCGCCAGGCTGTGCTGAAGGAGTTTGGCGAGGCAGAGCGCGAGAAGAAACCACCTCTCCGAGAGGCTTTCACTGATGTCTATGAGGAACTCACAGAGGAGACGCGTGAGCAGATGAAAGAGCTCAAGCGTATTCTGGAGACATATCCGGACGAGTATGACTTGCGACCCTATAAGGATGGTGTGAAGGGGCTCGACTGAAGTTTGCAAATATCCTCAATCATGTAGATGAACCTTAGATATGGAGACTCCTTGCTTATCATGATACACCATGGGACTCAAGGTATTCTTCTGGTGCGCTGTTAAAGATACTGAGATAACTACGTTGAATGACGAAATCCTCGAAGATTCTCAATTCTCAGATAGCTAAGCCAGAATGAGAGGATTGCCACCATGGCACTTCCCACGCCCACGCTTCGACCGGTAGATACCATGTATGCTGGTTAATGATCTGCACATTGTAGGCTGTTCCTCCATCATGTCAGTCTTCTAGTATTCGATACTCAGATATAGCTCTCGTACCTTCGACATCCGAGGATGACATGGAACGCACGCACCATCGGAATTGTAGAATATCAACCCTAATATTGCCACAGGTCACAATCCAGCCTCCATTCGAATAGCCATATCCTTTCCGACTAAGTTGAAACGCTGCGGTGCTGCAGAGGGACATCCACTTGTTGACGCCGACAAATCACGCAGGTTGAGTGCTTGTGCGCACCCAACTCCTGTGGCAAAGTCAGTGCATTGTTGTGGTGACATCGGCATGGAATTGAATGAATCATACCAAGCGCATCAACTCAATTTGCTTTTCCTGGTGATGAACCTTGAACTCAACAAGAGTGAGCTGCACTTGTTTTAGCTTCGGTACCCGTCACAGCCCTAGGGGTGGACGTACTCGGATACCCAGCATCATGAGCATCGCGGTCAGCAGAAGATAGGGAGTCTCCCAGATTTTATCAAACAGTCCCATGTTGGCGGCGAGCACGAACACGTGTGTTTCCGTTGAATAACCTCCGGTTTGGATGTAGAGAGAAATAAGAGACGTGATGAGATGGCCGGCGGCGGAGAGAGTCGTTGAAATGAAGATGGAAGCGTTGACTGGAAGGCAGTACACAGATGAAAGAGGAATGCCCGTGAAAGTCTCGGCGTGAAAGTCTCGGCGTGAAAGTCTCGGCGTGTTTGATGTAGTGAGTGGAAGTCACAGGATGGCGATGCTGTGGTTTGAACGAGTGCTTGTATTTACCAGGACAAAGACCCGCCAAATCCTGCTCGGAATATCAAGCATAGGTTCTTGCATTAATTTCCTTTTGAGGAGAGGCAATACTACATGTCAAAACAATGGGAGTTAGAAGGAATCAAAACTTCAGATCGATGATAATATGTCTTTCAAAGACACAGCGCCGAGTTAAAAGTACAGAGGTCTTACACAGCATGCTCTCTAAACCTGGGCAAAAGCAGCTGCAACGGTTTCAACTGAATCAAGTGTTTTGTAGTCCGCGTCGTTGGTCAAAAACGCAGCACCCAGGCCCATCTGCGAAGCCTCCTGGATGACGGATTTGTAGTTCACTTCAGACAGTGGGGCGTCATACAGAATGATCGCATCCTTGGAGTAGGAGGTTTTGGCCGAGAACAATTCTGAGGGAGACTTCTCAGTCCACTCCGAATAAGTATTTTCAACCTCGACAATCAGGCTCGCAGTGTTGTAGTATGCAGTGGACTTCACTTTAGTACCGGGATTGAAGACGGTAGTGTTCAGATGGTGGCCTTTGGCATACTTGGAAACCCGTTGCATGTAGCGGATCAAGGTTTGGTCGTTGTCACTTGGTGCTTCATCGAAGAAGATGCCGGAAATATTGAGGTTCTGCTGCCGGTAAGACGACCACTGGGCATAGGTGGCGACATCGGAGTCAACTTCGGATTCATTACGCGTGGCGTAACTGGTGCGAACGTATCCAATAAGCTCAACGTTCTCGTACTTGTTCAGCTTCGCAATTCCGTCCCTGAGGTTTGAGCCAAGAGATGCTGGAACAGAGTCAAATTGGACATGGACAGGTGATAGGACAATTTCTGTTTTTATCTTACCAGCATTTCCACCAGGGCCACTAGAGGGATTAATGATGATCTGGAATTGAACGCTCGGGTATGATGCAACGGAGTTGTAGACAGCGCTCCAGATGTCGGGGGTCTCGGGGTAGACATAAAGCGGCAACAAGACCGAGGTCGACGACACAGCTGAGGCCATGGCGAGGGCAGTGCCCATAATCCAAGAGATTGCGTGCATTTTGTGCTATAGACAAGCTCAAAAGAGAGAAGATAAATCCTTGAGAAAAAAAAAAAAAAAAAAAGAGTGACAGATCGGGAGACCACCAGGGTTTGCGATCTAGAGTCAAGAAAGGAGCAACAAAAACAATCCACAGGAGTGATAGACGAGAAGGAGGCTAAGGACTCAGAGAAGAGATGCATCCGGTATCTTATATTGTCCAACGGAGGGCCAATCCCAACCACGAGTACCATACGTGGAATTAGTGTGGCAAGGAAGAACGAATTCATTTCCTCTCCGAGACGATGACGAATAGAGCGATCCGCCGCTCGTTTCAAAACACCAAGGTTGACTTATCCAGTTTAGAGATGGATCAAAGGATCGCTCAAGCTATGCCCAATCAGAGATCTGAGATTGTCGGAGTCGGGAATCCGGGGCTTGTCAAGCATAATCCACGCAGCGGATGCTTTGCTCGAGCCTATTTGGCTAGGAGCAGGGAGGATGGCTTGCGCTGGTCGCCAAGCAGAAGGATAAAGCACTCCGCAAGCACCTATGATATTTCCGATGCACATACCAGGTAATGATCGAAAATGGCGTTAAGCGAGACGGGCCTCAGACACCTGAGCCTTGGTATGCATGGCCTGTCAACTGCCAGACCGTTTCAACTCGTCTGTAAGTCTAGATTCGAGGAGCATTGCTGGCCCCCAGGCGCCACCAACTTCGACGCAAATGGGGTCCGGGTTGGCGCATCGCATCATGCCAGCGCCAGACGCCAGGATGTATAGTAGAATGGGTCGGGCGGTCTCCGTTTTAATTAATCTCGGTTTCAGATCTGACACTTCGGCAAATGAAGGAGCGCAACGCCTTCCTTCTATTGACCGTGAACAAGCAGATAAGTTCGGAACCGGCGCTCAGGGTTTTTGGTGAAGATTGGAAATTCGCATTGAAATAGGCACAACGATTAGATGAGATGAGATCCGATCCCACCAGCCGGACATTTGATTGCTTGCTGGTACTCGATCTTTGGACAACCCAAGCTAGGGCTGATCTCGAGTGCCGAAGGATGTAGAAGTGGAGAAGTAATCCCGGAGACGTCGGCCCAACTCCACTGCCGCCCAGACTCCCGCAAACCACTTCAAGACTAACGTACGACAGCAGAGGCCAATTCCTACAGTGATTTGATAATGATGATACATTTTTGTGCTAATCGTACAAGCTGCTGAGGTCGTGAACCTCATGCGCCCCATAGCTATCGTACACAGGTCGAAGGGATGGATGATGATTGGCACCGAGCAAAGGAACGGTCTCCGCCACTAGCCCTCGATAGTAAGCAGCCACCACATTAATTTTCCGCTCCAGTCGCCATGGACAAGGCTTGCTGCTGGATCTTCTTGTTGCGACGGAAAAGGGCCGTAAATTTCTTGTCCAAGGCGTCGAGCTCCTTCCGGGTGCTTTCTAAGTCCTTCTGCGACCGGCCAGCAAGTTCCTTCAGTTCTTCGTCAGTCATGGCAGCAACATCATCGAGGGTCGGATTGGTGCCAGGAACACCGGCGGAACCCAGCATCTGCTTCGCGGTAGCAGCTGCGAAGGAACGCACGGCCGCAGTGGTGGTTTGAAGCAATTCCGCCGACTGGGCAACTGCCCAATCGTGACTGCGGGTGCTGTCTGCTTCCATGGCCGACAGGACGTTGGGCGGGATTACAGATTCTGTGGCTTCCAGTCCAGTGGCTGGGGAAGTGGTGCCCACTCGGCTCGAGCCATCGTCCACCCAGCGGAGTCTGTATTTCTCGGGACCTGCAAACAACGCGTCCAGACCGCCACTGATGTTGCTGGAGTCGTCGCCCACAACGAAAAGATCGAGGGGGCCATTCCGTCTCTTCTCTAATTCCAGATATCGCTCCTCCTCCTCAGCCTCCAAATGACGAAGAACACTTCCGCGAGGAGTAATCAGGCAGCGGTTCTTGAGCTGCTCGTAGCCCACTCGCACTGGGTCACCACGTAATAGTGCCCTTCGGTGCTCTTCAGTAAGTTTAGTGGGTTGCTTCAAGACATCGTAGTCGTCAGCAGTGCATTTCATATCCATACGCTGGCTGAGGTTGGCGGGGTTGAACAGAGAGCTTTTGTTGAGATCCAGAGCACCGGATGTGTGCATCTCGGCCAGTATTTCATGAAGAGGTTTGGTTCGCTCAACGAAGAGGTCCTTGATGGGACGGCCGGTCTGCTCCGCATCTTTGATAAGTTGTTCAACCGTGTTATGAGAGCGCCAGGCTTCCGGAATGCTCTTAGGTGCAGTATACGGCTCTTGAGATGAAGAATTTTTGCTTTCCTGGAGGATGGGTTCCTTTGGCTTGACTTTCTTAGGGGGCTCAACCTTGGGCTCAGGTCTTTTCGGTGACTCAGGGGCAGTCTTGACGGGGCCGGCCGTCTCGGTCGTAGCAGAAGGCTGTCCTTCAGCGGACTCCGTAGCGCTGGAGGGGGCCTTTTTGGTCTTCCGCTTTCGCCCAATGATGGGGGCCTGGACTGGCTCTTGAGCGACAGAGGCAGCTTCGACCTTCTTAGCCTCGGCTTCTTTGGCTTTCTGTCTTCTCTCCTTCTTGGCTTGACTCTTGGTGATAGAGCGCACGGGCGCAGAGCCAATACGAGAGGAGGCGGGTGGAGAGCTCGCTCGGGACACAGACGCGGAAGGGTAAATATCAGCCTCAGATCCCAAATCCCCAGGGGTATCTGATCGGCTGTTCGATGACAAGCTCTGCCGTCTGGAGCGGGACTTGTTTGCTCCGGTGACTGACGTCGTCACCGATGGGGCAGTACTAATAGGAATTGGGGCTTCTGGCTTTGGAGTCTCCACGACACGGAGTATCCGTGGCTGGCGAGGAGCAGAGGAATCTGAGATACGAGAGGCGGTCGTCAATGGTGTATTGGGTCGTGAGCCCACTGCAGAAGCTGAGCCTGCGGCAGAGGCAAAAGTTCCAGACGGCGCACGTTCCGACTTGATGGAATCAGTCTCCTGGGTGGCTGGAGGTATGCTCAGGCTGGCTGGACTTGCTTTGGCGCTCACCAATGGGCTTTGTGCAGACTTGGTCACGGTGTCATCTTCATCAGCAGCCACAGGCAACTCCGTCTTCGCATGCAGCCGAGGCCTCGTGATTGATTTGGAAACAGGGGACCCAAGGGAAATTCGAGCAGGGTCCTTCGCACGCACTGGTGTGTTCTCTGTAGGTGTGTTCATGTCCGGGTTCGCAATTCGCGATTCGGAAGCCGGAAGGGCCTGGGATGGAGTGCCTCCGCGCGAGATATTATCACCCAAGCCTGGAGGCACCATCGGCTTCGGGGATGAGGGCTTGGATGCATTGATCTTCTCTTGTAAAGCAGCGGAGTGTGCGTGAGGCAACGGAAGGCCCGGTGGAAGAGTGGGTGTCCCTGCACGACCGGCAGCATCGCTGGGAAGCTGAGATTTGAGAAAGCCGAATGTGTCAACAGGCTGATTATCCTTCAAAGGAGCACCAAGCGGAGGGAAGTCATCGGTCACTGCGCAAAGGTAATCAGCATCAACCAATAGTCCAAATGAGATGTGGGACGTGAACGTGAATTGGGCACGTAAGGTCATGGAAAACGTGGGCTCAACAGGCGGGGGGACGACTAAGCAGCACGACTCATCGGGACAACTATAGATACAGATGCGCCATGATAATAATTACACGAGGTGCACCAACCATTCTGGTCGGTTACAGTCAAATGCAGGAGCGTCTATGTAAACGACAGTGAGACAAGTGGTTTCGAATAAGACCCTGATCCATCTGGTGGTGATTCAGGGTAGGGAGGTCTTAACGTACATTAATCAATGAGATCATCCACGGTCTTCAAGACGCTGGGATGACTGAAGAGCCGAATGCAAGAATGGATAGAAGGGAATAGACCAGCCGCCGAATAAAAGGGAGACCCAGGGGACATGCAGATATGTCCACGAAATGCAAGAACACCTTGAGCCGAGACAAGGACCGGGGTAAACATGCATAAAACAAGAAATTCAAAGTCATCACAATACGCCATGGGTATGTCCACCCCTCGTATTGATCCAGGGCAACAAGCCCGATTGCTGAAAAGACATGATGCAATTCCGGCCCATTGTAGCGAGAAAAGGAGAAAAAAAAGATATCGTGTCATCAAGGGATACAGGCCCGTCAAAGCACAGTAAAAGATATCATGACCAGGAAGGCGCAAATAGAGAATGGAGGAGCAGGAACATAAGTAGAGTATGCAAGGGAAACGGGGAAAGGAAGTGACCACGGCCTTTCACCAGCGGCTGAATCCACCGCCGTACATCATCGAGGGGTTGTACCCACCTTGACCCTGACTCCCGTACAGCGCCTGTCCAGCAGTACCGTTGGCACCGATCTGATGCATTCTCGCCTGCAAAATGCTCGGGTCCGCAAGATCTACTACACCGCCTCCACCGGAGGAAGTGTTAGCGTGTCTGTGCTTCTTCCCCTTCTTCTTCTGCTTCTGTGAGCCGCCAGAGTCAGGTGCAGTGCCTGTCTGGGACCCATAGAAAGAGCTGAGAAGGCCATTGACGGGAGTCAGGGGAGGTGGGGTTTGGTGCTGTTGAAGGAAAGGGAACATAAACTCACGCTTTGCGGCCTCCTGGCCCTGTACACCACCCACATTCGTGCCGCTGCGGCCACGCAGTAGTTCACGCATCAACTCGGGCGTTGCGTCCTTTCCCACGTTGGATCCAAGACCAAGGTTGGCATTGGAAGTAAATCCGTGTCCTTGGGCAAACATTCCGCCGCCGCTGATAGGAGGGGTTCCCGCTGTCTTCAGCCCAGGAGGAGGGCCCTGCACACCACTCGCGTAAAACCCGCTGGCAAGGGCGTGCTGAGGACTGGGAGCAGTCAGGGGATTGGGTGTGGCAGACTGCATCTGGCTCAGCATGCGTGCGTTGCTGATATTCTTAGTTCCAACCTCGTTGGCGAAGGCGAAGCGAGAGGACTGCCGGTTTTGAGCCTGAAGAGCATTGAACTGAGCCAGCTGGGATTGGAATAGCCCTTGACGGGTCTGGTTATCGAGGGGAGTAGAGCTAAGAGGATCGGAAAGACCAGCTTGCTGGTTGCCTGCCGACTTCAGGAGCATCAACTGTTGTTGCTGAAGTGGCGTCAAGCTTCGACCAGCCAGGTTCAATCCTTGGAATTGATGACTGGTAGCCGAGACAGGAGAGCCAACGGTCGAGTTGTCGGCCGTGCCTTGCTGAGAAGGCGGTTGGATAGCGCCATGCGACTCGCGCCCCTGGCGACCGCGCGGAGGATTGACTTCTTCTGGCTCGCCACCAAGCTGGAGACTCCCGGCCTCGCGACTATCTTCTTCCGCTACTGCAGATTGTAGCAGCTCTTGCTCACGCTTGACACGCTCCTGCTCGGCCTTCTCACGCATTGCTCGGCGTTTGACGCCACCGTATGGATCAATGAAAGAGGGGTAATTTTGGATCGACTTGACTTCCTCCGAAGGGAGGTCGGTGGGGGAAAAGACAAATCGGAATTCGGGAGAGAGTAAATCCTTGACCAGACTGTCAAACGGTGATACGGATTCCGGGATATCGCGAACTGCTTGACGGGCTGTAGGTGATCGTGCACTGGACTGAGAAGCTATTCGCTGCGCTTCCTGAACAACAGACGGCGGTTTCTCGATCCGCTTTGATTCTTCAGGGGCCATGGCAACAGTTACACCAGCAGGTCGGGGGCTCTGAGACGCTTGGCTGCCAGTCAAACTAGCACGGCGAGTCCTGATCGCAGCCGCATCCTTATTTGCCCAGCTGGCAGAAGAAGGTAATGCAGGTCCATCCGGAACAACCTGGCGGCCACTAACAGAATCATCCTTACTTGGCTGCCGTCGCATCGTGTGTGAGATCGGTTGAACGGAACGGACATTCGGGGTACTGGACGGATGGTGCTGACGTTGACTGGACAGTGTGTTCAGCGAAGAGAGATCCGAACGACTATAGCTTTCACTATCTTCGCCAGTCTCGTGCAAAAATGTGCAGTTGCGGTTGTTGCATTGCTCATTGCGAAGGAACGACGAGCAATACTTGGTCGTTCCATACTGGGCCCTTAGAACACGATCGCCATTGACAGACCCGTCGACAGAAGTGATGCAAGTCGCGGCATCGGCCTTCCGAGAGAAGGTGACATAAACGCCAATTCCCTGATGCGGGTTGCCACCAGGCTTGGCCTTGCTGACCACAATTTTCTCAATATCACCGTATTGACCGAAATATTCCCTCCCGCGAAGAGTTTGAAGCAGTTGGTTCTCGTCACGGATGGTGGGGTTGAGACCGATAACATAAACCAAGTTCTTCTGGACGACACGAACTCCAGCTAGATTCTTCCGACTAGACGCTTCTATTTCCCGCTTTTCAGCCTCCTTCTTCTTCGCTGCAGCCGCTTTGCGATGCTTAAGTGCAAGATCTGCTTTGAACCTAAAGTGCAAGATCAGGTCAGCGGCCCCGCACAAGTGTAGGTCAGTTCCTTGCCAAACTCACTCTTCTGCATCTGGAATCTTGTATTGAATCGTGCTGTCATCGTACGGACGGCGGCAGTTGGGGCAACGACCCTCCTCGCTGTGGGTTTTAATATTGTTGTAGCAGAATTGGCAAATCTATAAAACATATGTCAGTGCGACCGTCAACACACATAAGCAGTATCGCGGGGTCGAGGGGAGCAGGCCAAAACGCACCTGATACCCACAGGGGCACGGCTTGAAGTTCTTGTCTGAGAGGTCGAACTCTTCGATGCAAAGGGGGCTTAAAGACATGTCAGTAGCGAAGTCGCGTCATCATCTCGACAACCAATACATACCAGAATTCATCATCATCGTCGATGACGGAGTCGATCTGTTGGCGACTAGACATGGTCGCGACGAAACTGTTCTAATGTGGAAAGGCGACACGGAAATCTCAACGCCGGTACCCAAACGAAAGGTCGGGTACACAATAGAAAGGAGACGAAGACGCTACTTCAGAGCCAGGATGAAAGAAAGAAACGAGGAATTAGTAGAGGAGAAGAGGAGAAGAGAAAGGGGAGAGATGATCGTATGAGGATGGACGGCGAGGGAGAAGAAAGGAAGGAAATTGAAGCGCGGCTTCATTTTGCTGGCATTACCTGGTTTGGTTTAGCGCCACGCGGTGGTTTAGGTCATCTGCACGTGACTCCGCAGGTTCGACCAACCTCGATCCTCACAATCCGCCTTACGTGCCCTTCGTTCCCTCCTCCTGCCGCAGCCATTGTCCCCTCACCACAATGGCCTCTGCACGCTCCTTGATGCGCCTGGGTGCCGGCCGCTCGATGGCTTCGACTACCCGGTCTATGGCCCCTCGCGCTTTTTCGTCGTCCTCGCTGCAGTATGCCGCCAAGGCGTCAACACAACCGGGCGCCCCGGAGCCTGAGAACATGCGCCAGGCGCAACGGCCTCGTGCGTGACAACCCTCAATTGGCTAACGGCGTCTTAATAGAGCTGACTGTCTTCTTGAATCTAGCCCAGGGACCCCTCCGTGCCCCCGTTGTCAACCCTACCGACAAGTACCAGGACAAGGCTGACAGCCTGCACACGTACGGACAGTACATCATGTCTTGCCTTCCGAAATATATCCAGCAATTCACCGTCTGGAAGGATGAACTCACCGTGTACACTGCGCCCGCTGGTATCGTCCCCGTCATGAGCTTCCTGAAGAACCACACTGCGGCCGAGTTCACCCAAATCTCCGATATTACTGGTGTCGATTTCCCCACCCGTGACCAGCGCTTTGAGGTCGTCTACAATCTTCTTAGCGTCCGCTATAACTCTCGTATTCGGGTAAAGACCTATGCCGACGAGGCCACCCCTGTTCCCAGTGTGACTGGTCTGTTTGAGGGAGCTCTGTGGTACGAACGCGAGGTCTACGACATGTTCGGTGTCTTCTTCACCGGCCACCCCGATCTGCGCCGTATCATGACCGACTACGGATTTGATGGCCACCCACTGCGCAAGGATTTCCCCTTGACTGGTTACACCGAGCTCCGCTACGATGAGGAGAAGAAGCGCATCGTCATTGAGCCCCTTGAGCTCACTCAAGCTTTCCGCAACTTCGAGAGCGGCTCTACCGCATGGGAGCCCGTCGGTCCTGGCCAGAACCGGACGCCCGGCTCAGTAAGCAACAATTTGCGATCATTGCTTCAACTGTCACTGACTCTTGCATTTATAGTTCACCCTCCCCACCCCCAAGCCCGAACCGAAGGAGGAGGAAAAGAAATAGAAAGGGAATGTACGCGTATTACCTATCTTTGCCATGTCTGTATGTACATATCGTTAATTGATGGCATTTCGCCCTCCACCAAACCTCCGATCCACATGAAGATGTATGTATGTAGCTGGCGAGCCTCGGTCGGGTAGATATATCTTGACATCACCAAGTTGCGCTGCTAATTTTGCGGGTTTGCGATGCCAATGTATCACCCTGATTTTGATGGAATAGTGTCTCTTGATGGCGCCTTTTTTACGGATTGACTTGAACAAGCGGACGTGCCAGACCTGTATCTATTTTATCGAGGTAAGTACCGACAGCTATGCATAGTGGGATCGAACACCGCGAGGCGGAGAGGAGAGCCTTGGCAAATGATCCGCGGCAGAAAAAAAAAATAGTCCGCGACAACTTCCAAGTTAATCCCCAGTCGCAGCCATACGCCTGATCCTCCATCTTCAAAAGCCATTTTATCTTCCTTCATACGTGCAGTCTCTGTTCGCATCTAGCACACTAAACATGCCCAAGCGCAAGCTCTCCGAGCTCAACGGCGCCGGGCGGACCGACGACAGCAAGACCCGCAAGCTTTCGATAAAGGCCGTCCGACTGACGAATAAATTTGACCAAGGCGTGCAACTCATATCGCGCGGGCTCAAGACCGCGCGTGGATTTGAACGACAGAAGCTGAGCCGTCGCGAAAAGACGGCGAAGTCGCAGGAGAATAACTCGACGACATTGGCGCGACTGCACGAAGAAGTGGAAGCATTGAAGGTACGGCTTGCAACGGCATAACGGGAACAATGTGTTATGATTGGACAGGAAGAGTGCCGACTGACTTGCCTCTAGGGACTTGACTATCAGGTCACCGCTGAGCGATACCTGTTCAAACAACTATCCAAGACTAAGCGGATTGCGGAGTCGCCGACGTTCAAGGAATTCCAAGAGTCGAAGAATGTCTCCACTGAGGGACCCAAGAGTACCGCAGAGGCCAATATCCTCGCGCGATTGTTCAAATCCAACCCGGTCAAGAATGTGATGCCTAATATTCTGGCAGAGATTCGAAAGTTACTGGGGATCGAAGAAACACCAACTGGGAAACAAGGCAATGCGGGGACCAGGAAGGATGTGCCAGCAAAAGAGAAACCAGCGCCTCGGCAGCTCAAAGAAGCTGGATCTGAGCCCGAATCTGCATCGGAAAAGCATAACGGGCAAGGTCTCCGTTCTGGAGACGATGTGAGCGTTTCAGGTGACGATGAGTCCGGAATCGAAGAATTCTCGCATTTGGACGCGCGATTAGCTCGGGGCTCAGACTCTGAAGAGGAATCCGAATCAGACGAAGATGTCCCTCGTGCAGGTAGCAATGAAATCACCGATGATATCTCCGATTCAGGCTCCCGTTCGCCGTCTCCTGCTTTCTCAGCCGCCGATTCGCCACCATCGAAGAAGACCAAGGGAAGCAAGGCGTCAGCTACACCAGCCACCAATACTACATTCCTTCCATCCCTGATGATGGGTGGCTACTGGTCTGGATCGGAAGAAGCCACTGATGACGAGGAGGCTGCCGGGCCACCAAAGCGCAAGAACCGAATGGGCCAGCAAGCGCGGCGCGCACTGTGGGAGAAGAAATATGGCACCAAGGCGAATCACGTACAGCAGGAACAGAAGAAGCACAAGAATAATCGAGACAGCGGATGGGATCCTCGGCGGGGAGCAGTAAGTGCCGATGATCGGGGTGGCAGAGGTTACCGCGGTGGGAGAGGTGGAATTGGTGCTGGTGCCGGCCGCCCGCCAAACAGACAAGATGGCCGTACAGGCCCCCGCTCGAACTCAGCATCAGGACAAAGGGGTAAGCCTCAGGGTCCGCCGAAAGATTCCGGGCCACTTCACCCTTCATGGGAGGCAAAGCGGCGGCAGAAAGAGCAGGCATCTACGGCCGCTTTTCAGGGAACGAAGGTGGTGTTCGATTAGCGAGACTTCCTCTACAGTTGCATGCGTATTTTAGAAGCCAGGCATATTTGGGAGTACTTGAATTCTAACTTGGCCTTTCATGCCAACCAACTTATGGGTTAAAGCAGAGATTCTTGCCTTGTTTGGGAATAACCACAATGCTGTGCATATTGCGTCTCAAGAGAGAATCGGCTGCAAAGATTGAAGAAACTGTAGATGACAAGACTTTGCGAGATATGGTATATGGAAAGGGAAAAGGCAAAGAGAGACCAGATCAATCCAAAAATCGAACTCGCCCGCTAATAACGCATAGTAGAAACCCAAAGGCAGAAACGCATGACTCCTCCATGAATTAGAACAATTGTGAAATCGTTTCACCACCGGGGTGGCTTCATATCATTGCCAGCCATGCCTTGCGAATTCCCTTGCGTGTCCGTCTCAAAACATGGGATGGCAGTAAATTCGCCCAACTCCTGTGGAAAGTTCGAGACGAAGTGATCGAAGCCCCAAAGGGACAGATCGCCATCCAGAAGCTCTTCATCAGGCCGCCCAAGGGAGGCATCAGAGCCATTCGAGTTGTTAGGCATGAAGGCTGTTGGAGGCGTGATAGGTACGCCAGGGATGACATGATCTGCCGCGGACGGAGGATCAGAAGCATGAGAGGGCACACCCTGCCGGGCAGGCGAGTTGTTCACCGCACCAGCCTCTTGTTGTTTCTGTGCCATTGTTAACGGCGAAACGGGGCCGGTTTTCCAAAGCATCTCCCAGTTCTTGAAGCGGTCATAGGCAGACTCGGCGCTGCCACCATTACTTTGAGATTGGTGAGATTCGCTCCAGACCTCCAATCGACGAATGGCACGTTCCAGCGCTTCGATCACACTGACAGCTGAGCGTGCAGAGCCAACACCCATCGACATGATCTTGATTAGGGAAATACCCTGCTCAAGAGCCGCACCCAAACGTTCTGTACGTTTTGTCAGCCCCTGTGCTAGTATGACTAGGAGTGCTGCACGGCACGAGCTGAATTCGGTAAAGGATGCTCGAGCGAGACCGGCCTCATCCCGAAGCAGCCGACAGAGGTCAATAATCTCTAAGGCCGCCTCAACACAATCCGTCACAAGGCTCACTCGATTCTTTGAAAGCCCTGATGGTCCCTTTAGTGCAGATGTCTGGGAAGGCGTTTGAAGACCTTTGATATTGCTGAAAAGAAAAGGGCGGCCAATGAAGATTCGCGTTAGACAGTAGTCAAGTTTTAGGTGCACATTGGACCGGAACAGTGGACCGCTCGGATGCAGATCTCGACAATTCGTCTCTTCCGGCAGTGTAGACCACCATTCAATCAGCTGTTTCCGTATGTTCAGCAACCGCTCGAGACAGTCCTGCTGTTGACCCTTCCGGCA
Source organism: Penicillium hispanicum (assembly GCF_028827665.1). Lineage (NCBI taxonomy): Eukaryota > Fungi > Ascomycota > Eurotiomycetes > Eurotiales > Aspergillaceae > Penicillium > Penicillium hispanicum. The sequence goes on from NW_026623193.1 coordinate 3,142,731, forward strand.
TGTACGTAGAAATGAACTTGTTGATTTGTTAGCGTGGGAGCTTTATTGTTCGCCTTTACCTACCAAACTTACATCTCATTTGACACTTCTCCGAGTTTCAGAGTGAGAGTGATCAAAGCAATCATATTCGTATGATTCGAGGGTTGTGTGGCTGGCATCAATCCGGGGAAGTCAACAGGAAGCGGAGCATCCACATCCGCATCTGACAAGGATGCCGGTCTTCCATGAAGAATACTGATTCGTCTGCAGACTTGTGAGCAGCCGATATATAGTGCGTTGGACGGGAACACATACTTTTCGATTGTATAGGCTGTCCAGAACACGCGATTCCGAGCTTCTACCATTCGAGGAGAGAGACCTTCCCCATGGTATCGGCGATGCATACCATTCTGGATCGCTAGTTTGAGTGCCAGACCAAAGTATGTGTAACACAAGCCAGATGTATCGAGAGGCAATAAATACGTCCCAATCAAGAGACAAGCCTGTACACTTCGCACCGACGCTGTAGCAATGATGTCTGGTAACAGCTTCGATGCAAATTGGTAAAATGTCAAACCAACCTCATCCTCGGAAAAGTGGTGGTCCTGATTGGCTGCAGAGTCCAAAGGCAGGCAATTTACTGGAGTTGGCGACTCCATATGGGCAAATTGAGTACCCACAGCTAGCACCATCAGAATTGAACAGACTGCACCCGCATCATCCGAGGACAAGCTGGAGGGGTTAGTATAGCATATATTTAGCTTTTCGCAAAGCCAGTCTTCTTCGACATAGAAGTTATTTGTCTGTGCATATTTGAAAAAGATCTGGACTAGAAATTCTGCCACATAGCGTGGAGGAAGACAGGTGATAGAGGCGGACACCAGAGAAGATCCAGATTGAAGTTGAGTGGCTCGCCATCGCTCCTCGAATGGTTCTACTTCAGTCGTAGCCTTGAAATCATTGAATCAGTATTTAGTTCCAGAGTAATGCACGTATGGATTGCACCTACATCTGGAGCGGCAGTCTTCATCCACTCATCGATCTTTTGGCGGATCTTCATCGAAAAGTTCAGGTAAGAAAACTCCCCCGAGTACTCTGTCATCAAAACTCTATGTGAGTGACTGTTGCAACCGCATCCACAGGAGAAGATGACTTACGGGTTGTATTACCCGGGAGGGCTTTGATAGTAAAATCCTCCTCATCAATGGCTAGATCCTCCAGCTCATTGGCGTCCATCCTAGTCGAGCCAGCATCCGACTCGGAGTCACGGCGTTTACTCTGTAGGTCCTCGGCAGCCTTCCGCAGCGACTGGATATCAAATGTGATGTTGGGAACATAAAAGGACAATATACGCTCCATATATTGCACACGCTCTGCCTCTGCAATCTCATGACGGTTGATGGAAGCAGCCCGCTCAAGTAATCTGTGGGCACAATTGAGACTCAGTCAGCCTCCGGAGGTGTGCTTCAAAATCATATTCCGAGATGAGCAGAACTCACGAGACAGAAGACGCGCGACCCTTCTCATTGGGATCAATATGGGTGAAGTTGCACTGGCGGCGATAGCGGAGACATCGGCGACAAGGTACACCACCTTCACATTTCTCTTTTACTCTGCGACAGCCGTCACAGCTGCACCAGACCGAACATGTTAGCTCGAGCTCTGCAACCCACCACAGGGTGTAAGGAACGCAAGGAACAGCTTACGCTCGGACTGCTCGTTTGCGATTCTCCTCGGCTACACGGGCGCGCTTCTGCGGCGGTGCAGGTGTTGAAGTCGGATCATCCATTGCGGGTGGTGTCAACGAGGGCGAGGTCGAAGTCGGCCGAGCATCGTTTGCGGAGATGTTGCGGAGAAGGCGGAGCCGGGACAGGCCCGGGGCCCAAAAATACCAAGTAGGCGCTCGGGGACGTGAGAGACGAGGCGATCGAGGGAAGAAGGGACGCCGTAGTGGTGGAGGAGGGAAGGGAAAGTGAGCCGCACTTCGTCGGGGAAAGATAAAAAAGATAACGCGCCGCGGAACCACGGATTGCGCCCCTCGTCCCGGCAGAACTCGTTCCTAGTAATGGTGAAAGTGTGCAACCATGGTATTTTGACCGCGATCGGTTTAGCCAATAGTGAGGGTACCATGGACTTGATACATTTTATAGAAGCAGAAGTCTTGCTATGCATCGATGGATGCAGGTTATGATCATGAGAATTTGTCCAAACTGAAACACGTCACTGGAAGGCTATGGCTTAACTAGTTAACTATAAACCTCGAAAGTGGCAGCAGTCGCATGCATGGCATCTATATATCAACTAGTAGAAGCGTCAAACTGCATATCCCGAGAATCTGTTAAACCATTTATCTAGTGATCTATCCACCACTCCAATGCCACCAACGACTAGAATCCATCAATGTGCGTGCCTAGTCGCTGCTCTCTTCCTACGTCAAGCACTTTCTTCCCGACTACGAGGTCCATCAGACCCATTCCCACGCACTTATATATCACATTGCACCCTTCCGGGACTGCGATTGCCTCCGATGTATCTTGCGCGCCCAAAAGGTCACCCATTTCCATCAATTCGGCCTCTGTGACTTTCGCGGTGATCAGTTCACCCGACTCCTCTAGACACGCCGATTTCGAGTCCACATAGATTCTACCTCCACCAGAGAGCAATGTGGCTGTATCGATCTCATGCATGTGCGGTTTGTATGAGCCAATGAGGGAAATGAACCGTTGCTTGGGCACCGACTGAAGTGCAGAATATGGAAAATTCGGCTCAGACGACGGCGTGCAGCTAAATATTACATCGCAAGCCTGCAGCTCCTTGAGAAGCCTCTCGTCGTAATCTGCAGTGCCGTCTTTGGCAAATGCGGAGATGGCAATGTTCGGATAGCGTTGTCGCAACTCGCCGAACACGTCGCGCTCCATCTCTTCGAGTCGTTGCCGGCCACGATTGATAAAGGTCACCCGGCGAATCTGTTCAGGGTAGAGTAGTAGAGCGAGACGAGCATGCCACTCTGATTGACGACCCGAGCCAAACACCAGGACGTTCTCCTTGCGGAGTGTGGCGCACCGCACGAACAGAGTCATCGATGCGAGTGCCGTGCGGAAGGCTGTCACTTCCGCGGCAGCCAGAAGGCCTTGAAGTCGGCCGTCCGGCGAGAAGATATTGATCACGCCCTGGATACCGGCCTTGGCTACCGTCACCACTTTGACACCGGTGCTGGCGGTATCCGAGACGGGCATGAAGATGCACGTATTGTCTTCCTTGGTTGCGAAGACCGTGCGCAGAGGCTGGTGAATCAGTCGTTCTGAAGCCGGAACTGTGGGCTTAGACTCTGCAGAGATGGCTACCAGTGCATTGCCTAGTATGGTGATGAAGTTGTGCAACTGCGCCTGCGTCAAGCTGCGGAATATCCGAGCCACGTCCGGCTCGGAGAGGACGTGCATATTGAGATGAGCGTGATGGGATTGGTTCTGAGTGAGCAGCACACAATCCAGACGTGATGCTGTTGTTAATGAAGTGAGCTTTCAGCGGTTCTCAATGGACTCGTTGGATACCAGAATCATCGAGAAGTGGGAGTCGGAGGCGCAATCCGACGTGAGCGGGGAACATTTGGCGCGTCACCAAACTTCCTTTCGCCTAGAGTCTTCGCTGCACGTCGCAGGCCATTCCGAACGACTTATCTCGCCCTATCTATGGATATGGATGTGAGCAGACATCGTGTCTCAAAGTACATGATAGGAAATCCCCTATTCCATATTCCATACCTATCGAGAGACCGCAAGGTCGGGCCGGTTTCATAGGAATCGCGGGTCTTGACCGGGCCGGTCACTTTCTGCAGCGCATCTCGGGTATTTGCGGGCGCCTCCCGCGTTGCTCCTACAGATCGCTCGAGTTTCTGTTACTTAATAGTGACAGCTTGACTCAATTGCAATTACCCCGTCTATATACACACCGTGCGGTTCAAGCTTCCCCAGACAGCTCCACGTGAATCTCCGGGGTGGTGATAATCGTGTCAAACCCAAGAGCCCGAATCCAGTCAAGACAGCGGGTATGAGTGCATAACCCTCAACAGGAGAGGAGCATAGTCGTCGCAATCATTTGCATTTGACATGCGCTCACCTCATAGATTGCTCAATCTCGCCCTGATAGGAGCTGCTCCGAGCCTGAAAGCACTCTGCAGCGTGGCCGATAAGGGCTGCTGATCCCCAAATGGCTGACCGGCTGTCTCCACTGCGGCCGCGGTCTTCTAGAATCCTGTCGGGCTTACACCTTATGCCTGTGCCTGATAGAACTAAGCCAATCCGCGTCTGGCGGCTTCGGGACGATGAGAAGGATTCCGTGGCTCTCATGCACTGAGAGTTCGGGCTTCCCCGCAAATCGATCAGTCGCGGCGCCATAACTTTGCCCTGAGGCCCGCTGGTCTGGTCGCTCAAAGCTGTTGAATTCTCCCTCTCTGTACTTCGTCTGCAGTGTCAGCTACAGCTGCTTACTGAAACCAACATTGTGGCGTCTTTTGCCAATTGTTTGTCGGGACAAGTCTTCTCAATTCTGGTGCCATACAATCCAAAATAGTTGGACATCATGGGCACGTCGCCAAAGGGCCTCGAAGAGGGTCGGGCACCTTCGCCGCCGGCATACGAGGATCTCAAAGCTGTTCCTGGTGAAATCGAAGGCTTGGAGAACTCGGCAACCCACCGTGGATTGAGCTCGCGTCATATTCAGTTTCTGGCCTTGGGTGGTTGTATCGGTACGGGCTTGTTTGTTGGAAGTGGCCAATCGTTATCGACTGTTGGACCTGGTGAGATTCCCTCGTGGAATGTGCAGACTCGGACGAAGCGATTCATAGGCTGACCGGTGATTTTAGCTCCTCTGCTCATGGGATACATGGCCATGTCGACAGTGGTTTACTTTATCATGAACATCCTCGGTGAAATGACGACCTACCTCCCTGTGCGCGGAGTCTCCGTCCCATATTTCATCAGCCGTTTCACCGAGCCAAGTCTGGGCTTTGCTGTCGGTATGTCGTGGTCGAATCAACCAGAGTGTCACAAGTACTAACTACGTTATGCTAGGATATAACTATTGGTGATTTAGCTATTTTCCGAGAGACGCTGCTCAAAGCTAACCTAACGTCAGGTACTCATTTTCGATGTTGACCGCATCAGAGGTCACGGCAGCTGGACTCGTCATTCAGTATTGGCCAACTTCTGTCAACGTTGGGGTGTGGATTGCGATTGTACTTCTTGGTAAGAAAGCATTCCATCTTGAAGGAGGATCGTACCAGTCTAATCCCCGCCACGATTATAGTCATTCTCATTCTCAACATCGTTGCCGTCTCCTGGTACGGTGAAGCCGAGTTCTGGTTTGCCTCGTTGAAAATCATCGCCATCATCGGTCTCATCATCCTGGGCGTCATCCTCTTCTTCGGCGGTGGGCCAACCCACGACCGACTGGGCTTCCGATATTGGCAGAACCCCGGTGCATTTAAAGAGCCATATTTGGTATCGAATATCAACACTGGCCGCTTTCTTGCCTTCTGGACCGCTCTGATCAAGTCTGGCTTCTCGTTCATTTTCTCCCCGGAGCTGATCACCACGGCCGCCGGAGAGGCTGTCGCGCCTCGCCGCAATATTCCCAAGGCTACCAATCGGTTCATCTACCGTCTCTTTGCCTTCTACGTTCTTGGAAGCTTGGTCATTGGGGTTACGGTTGCCTACAACGACAAGAACCTTCTTCAGGGCGTCGCCAGCGGCGGATCGGGCGCCGGCGCCAGTCCATTCGTGGTTGGAATTCAGAATGCCGGTATCAGTGGGCTCAACCATGTCATTAATGCCGCCATCCTGATCTCGGCGTGGTCTTCTGGTAACTCATGGGTGTACGCTGGCTCGCGAACCCTCTATTCGCTCGCCCGTGAGGGACAAGCGCCCAAGATATTCACTCGCTGCAGCAAGGCTGGTGTGCCCTATCTTGCGGTGCTGGTCACCTGGGCGATTGGACTGCTTGCATTCCTGAATCTCTCCAGCTCAGGCTCCGATGTTTTCTACTGGTTCACTAATATCACCACGGTCGGCGGCTTTATCTCCTGGGTTCTTGTGGGCATTGCCTATATGGTTAGTTTTCCCTCTGTTGGTTTCCGAGTCAACCAAGCTGACAGCTTTTTGTTACCCTAGCGTTTCCGCAGTGCTCTGAGTTTTCATGGACTTCTCGAGTCGCGGCCATTCAAGACCCCCTTCCAGCCCTGGGGCACGTACTACGCCGTGGTGGTGGTGTCGCTGCTAGCCATCACCAATGGTTACGCAGTGTTCTTCCCCGGCGCTTTCACCGCCGCTGATTTTCTCGTCTCTTATATTGTCTTTGCCATTTTCTTCGCCTTGTATTTTGGACACAAGATCTGGTACCGGACGCCCTGGATGGTGCCGGCGGCAGATATCGATATCTTTTCCGGCAAAGACGAGATCGATCGGATGTGTGAATATGAAGTCGAGCCAGAGCCCCGTAACTGGCTCGAGCGGGTTTGGTGGTGGATTGCTTAGAATAGACTGCTTTGAATTTGGATTTGAATAGGTGCAATTTCTATAGTGTCCAGTACACGTTCGACGTTCACAAACGGGCGCGGAGCGCATCGGAGACCAGAACTCACCGTGGCAGCTCGTGTTATCCTGGTATAGCTATCGATCGCTCGCAAACATAATGAAATTCCAGCTATCATCTCCTTGATAGCTCCCGTAATATCTCCATGTATTACCTTCCCCACCGGCTGCCGGCCAACCACCGCGCGCAGCCTCCGGCCCGGTCGAACCAGCCGGGACTCTTGCCGGCCCCTCATTCGCCGTGTCCATCGCCGTCCTCTGGTTCGCATTGGACCTGGACACCCTGGAACAGCTTCGTTCGGGATGGCGGTGCGACGCCCGGTGGTAGCCGGTCATTTCATCATGCGCTGCACCCCGCGCTCAACTCGTGCTTGCTCTTAAGTCTTCCCTTTCCCAACTCTCAGCTGTGGAACAGCCGCAAGCCGTTGGAATTGGTCGTTTTTTTCTTGTTTGAGATCGCCAGAATGCAGTCGTCACTCCTGCGCGCCAGAGCGCAACCTGTGTCGCGGTGGCAGTCACTCGCTTGTCGCATTCCGGCCTCGAGCGCACGCACTCTGGGCACCTACGCGACTTTTAAGGTGCCTCAGATTAACAACGAGCCCAATGTGAGCCTTCCGTCGCCCCAAGGTTGCCTATGCGACAATCACTGACGATTCTGGCATTTAGAAACACTATGTCCCCGGTTCTCCGGACCGGAAGGCCCTGGAGAATGCTTTGGCTTCGTTCAAGCAGAAGGCACCCTTGACTGTGCCGCTTGTGGTGGCGGGAAAAGAGGTATTCATACTTTCTTTTGATTTTGGCATGTACGCAGAAGGGCTAATCTTCGAACGTAGATCAAGAGCTCCCAGACGTTCACTCAGAGCAACCCATCCTCGCATGCGCCACTTGCCACCTACTCCAATGCCTCGAAAGCCGATGTCGACTCCGCCATTAGCTCCGCCCTGGCTGCCCGCAAGTCGTGGGCCGCTACGCCTTTCGCTGAGCGTGCCAGCATTTTCCTCAAGGCGGCCGACCTAATCGCCACCAAGTACCGCTATGACATTATGGCCTTGACCATGCACGGCCAGGGTAAGAATGCCTGGCAGGCGGAGATTGACTCGGCCGCTGAGTTATGCGACTTCTTCCGCTTCGGTGTGAAGTATGCGGAGGATCTTTACGCCCAGCAGCCCGTTCACCACGCCGCTGGTGTTTGGAAGTAAGATATCAACAAACTAGTGTTTCTATAGATAAGCTAATCTCTCCTAGTCGCCTGGAATACCGGCCTCTTGAGGGCTTTGTCTACGCCATCAGCCCCTTCAACTTTACCGCAATCGGTGGCAACTTGGCTGGTGCGCCCGCTCTGATGGGTAACGTCGTGCTGTGGAAGCCTTCGCCCTCTGCGATTGCTTCCAACTGGCTTGTCCACCAGATTCTTCTCGAGGCGGGCTTGCCCAAGGACGTCATTCAGTTTGTTCCTGGCGAGGCTGAGGAGGTCACCAGCACCGTCCTCAACCACCGCGAGTTCGCCGCTCTGCACTTCACTGGTAGCACTGATGTTTTCCGTATGCTGTACGGCAAAATCTCTCAAGGTGTGGCGGATGGCAAATACCGCAGCTACCCTCGCATCGTGGGCGAGACTGGTGGCAAGAACTTCCACCTGATCCACAAGTCGGCCGATGTGCGTAACGCAGTGGTCCAGACCGTCCGTGGTGCCTTTGAGTTCCAGGGCCAGAAGTGCAGCGCCACGTCTCGCGCGTACGTTGCCTCTTCGATCGCGGATGAGTTCGTCAGGCAGCTGGTCGCGGAGGTGAAGCAGCTCAAGGTCGGCGAGCCATCCGAGTTCTCCAACTTCTGCGGCCCCGTTATCCATGAAGGCTCCTTCAACAAACTGGCTGGTGTGATTGAAGACGCAAAGAAAGACCCCGAACTGGAGTTGCTCGCTGGAGGTACCTACGACTCGTCTAAGGGATGGTACATCCAACCGACTGTGTACCGCACATCCAACCCCGACCACCCTCTTCTCTCCCGTGAGCTTTTTGGACCTGTCCTTGTCGTTCACTCCTACAATGATGCCACTGAAACCGACTTTGTCAACATCTGTGATAAGATCGATAGTACCGGTACTTATGGCCTGACCGGATCCGTTTTTGCCCAGGACCGTGAGGCCATTCAGGTGGCGGACGATGCTCTCCGCAATGCTGCTGGAAACTTTTATATCAATTGCAAGAGCACAGGTGCTGTTGTTGGCCAGCAGCCATTCGGCGGTGCTCGTGCTAGCGGTACGAACGACAAGGCTGGCAGCGCCAACTTGTTGTCCCGCTTTGTGAGCTTGCGCTCGGTCAAGGAGGAATTCATCCCAACCTACACTGTTGCATACCCTAGCAACGCAAACTAAAGATCAGCAACGAGCGACGGGCTCGATCCATTGTCGATGCTGACATTGCATGCTTCATGATATCACGGCGTCTCATTTGCATTTTAATATTGGCGTTGTCTCATCTTTCGTCTTTCAGGGGCCATGTCACCCTACCACCGCGGGCTTTGTTCGAATTTTGGAAAAGTCGAGGTCGATGTGTACGCCTGCAGTATTTGACAAAATTGCAATTCTTCCATTCAATAAATTTACTCTGTACCACAACTTCCCAGTAACTTCAGCATACTATCCATTGCCTTGTTCGCAAATGGTTCCAACTCGTACTTCTTCCCTTTGCCCTGTGGTCCTGCGTCGAAAATCTCCATTGAGAACCACCCACGAAAACCGGTCTTCAACACCGCTCTGGCGACGTCTTCAATCGGCAAGTATCCACCATCGTAGGGCATAGGCCTGAAATCATGACTCCACCGACCACGCGGACGCAAGCCGAACATGACCTTATCCTCCAGCGGCGGGGACACCTTGTATGCGTCCGAGATCTGCAGCAGATAGATCTTATCGGCCGGTACAGTCAGAGCCAGCTCATCCATACTCGCATCGAATTTCTTTCGCAGCTCCTGGGGAGAAACGTCCTCAATCAAGCCCGAGGCCGTGGTCGGATCGCCCCATTCGCTACCGGCTGTTTGAAACGTATCCAGACAGAGCCCGACGTTGGGCAGATCGATCTCCCGCACGATCTCCCACACGTCTTTCCAGCTCGGCGCGTGCGTGGACCAGCACCAGTTCTCGTAGGCCAAGCGGAAATTGTGCTTGGCCAGCATGTTCCCTAGCTCACGTAGATCGGAAACGATCGTCGCTCGGGAGGTGGAGATCTCTCCCTCGGGCGAGTCTGTAGCGCCAACCTGCAGCAAATCCGTGCCGACCACCTTCATGATCTCAATCCACCCCTTTACCCTTGTAAATGCGTCGTGCCGCCCAGCCGACTCCTTCGGCCACCCTTCGAAATTCGCAAACGGCTGCAGCATCATGATTGTCAACGCGTTGGCGTCGCACAGCTTGCGGATCTCGCCAGCAGCGGTCAGTAGTTCGCAAAAGTTATCTGGGGCGACATTATGGCCGAGGATCTGTGATCCGTATTCGAGAATGTCCGGGAAGGACAATTCGATGGATATAAAGCCGGCTTTGCTGATGGCTTCGAGTCTGCGAGGGAGAGTGTCGCTGGGCCCGCAGCCGATCGAGCAGGAGGCGTATGACAGGGGGATTTTCACGAGAGAGCCGGTGCCAATTGATCCCATCGTTCGTCGTGGGTCGGGGTGTGGATTTCGATGTATAGTGCTTGTGGCGCAACGCGGACCTAGATTTGATATATGGGAATTTGGCAAGTAGATGACGATGTCTGTCAGCCGTGTAAAAATGGAGTCACCTCGATTGTAGGCCCATATAGTGAATTGGAAGCTTGGTCGTGGAGCCGGTGGTCTTCTTTCAAGCTTGGTGGCCATCATGATGCAATGTTGAGAGTTTGCCTGGTTCGATGTTGTTAATCTTGCATCATCCAAAACTGAGCTCCACAACCTGAGTGGCCATCGCACTACATCGTCTACTTTCGCTTTGCGCTGGCCCCAGCAAGATGGCAGGAGGGAATCAAGTCCGCCAGATTGTCCTTGGGGCGTGTTGCCGCTGATTTCATGTTGACAAGATCCCGGGCCCTGAATCCGTTTGCCACCGGTTGTTCGTTCAAAAACATCGACATTCCATTTCGCTGTGCTTTTCTTCGCTACTCTTTCTCATACGATCGAATCACTTCGCATGGTCCAAGGCTATCACAATCAAAGCACCGACCAACTACTATGCCTCCCAACGACCCAATCCAGAAATTCAAGCGCATTGGCGTTGTCGGAGCTGGGAGCATGGGCTCGATGATGACCTTTGCCTTCTCCGAGCTCGGCCTCGATGTCTCAGTATGGGACGTGGACAAGACCAATGTCGAAAAGGTGCTCAAATGGGCCAAGGACAACCCGGATGTGAAGGGGAAGATCGAGGGTTTCTGCAAGATCGATGATTTCACCAAGAGTCTCGAAGGCCAAGGCGATCGGAAACTATTCATGTTTTCCATCACCCACGGCGCGCCGGCAGACTCGGTACTTAGTATGATCAAGCGCGACCTCAAGGCAGGAGATATCATTCTCGACGGCGGCAATGAGAATTATCGCCGCACCGAGCGGCGCCAACGGGAGTGCGAGCAACTGGGCGTTTTCTGGATCGGCATGGGTGTTTCGGGCGGTTATCAATCGGCGCGACGGGGCCCTAGTCTTTCGCCCGGTGGAGATGCGAAAGCTATCGAGCTGGTTATGCCGTTACTTGAGAAGTACGCAGCGAAGGATCCCAAGTCGGGCACACCGTGTGTGACTCGGGTCGGCCCTGGCGGATCAGGACACTTTGTCAAAATGGTTCACAATGGGATCGAGGGTGGCATGATGTCAGCCCTTGCCGAGGCCTGGTCGTATATGCATTTTGGTCTGGGTATGGGCTACGAAGAGATCGGGGATGTGTTCGCCAAGTGGAACGAGAGTGGTGAGCTGCGAAGAAACTTCCTCATCCAAATTGGCGCCGACATTCTGAAACGAAAGAGAACGCCCCACGGCGACCACAACGGCGAAGGTACTGGAAGTGATGGGCATGTGCTCGACGACGTCCTCGACAAAGTGGTTCAGGACGACGACGACACGGAGGGTACCCCGTTGTGGTCTGTGATGGAGTCTGCCGCTAGGCATGTCTCCAGTCCGACATTGGCCGCGGCCCATTACTTGCGTATTGCCAGTGGCAATCGCCAGGAACGAGTGCGAGCCTCTGAGAAACTCCAAATGCCGTCCCCCAAGCCCATCCAGAATGTGCGTGATCGCAAGAGTATTATTGAGCAGTTGCGCCGCGCTGTGTATGCTGCATTCTTGGCGTCTTTTTGTCAGGGACTGGAGCTCATTGCGCGAGCCTCGGCCGACGAGGGCTGGAAGATTGATCTCAGCCATTGCTTGCAAATCTGGCGCGCGGGCTGCATTATTCAGTCCGAGTACATCGCCGATCTCTTGCAGCCGGCCCTGGAGCGTGAGAAACAGATGACGAATATGAAGTTTGTGGACAGTGTCTCGCGGGAGCTGCACAATAACTTCGACGCTCTGAAGAGTATTGTTGTTGAGGGTACCGTGTCCGATCAATATATGCCCGCCATCTCGGCGACGCTGGACTACCTGAAGTATGAGGGTGGATTGGTCCTGCCAACGAAATTCATGGAGGCCCAGATGGACTACTTCGGTGCGCATAGCTACAATAAACCTGGGATCGCGGGCGAGGATCCCGGTCCGGTTATGAAGGGGCCTCATCACTACGAATGGAAGGTGGCATAAATAGGGGGCAGGGAAGTTATGAGACGCAGCCATACCGTGTATCTAGATATTTCCTTCTGTACAGAACATGTCCATTTCTTTTTTCAATTCCCATTCAAGACATTGCCGTACAAACCCCAATGCCATCCTGGTATAGATCGGAATTCCCAAAGCGGCCAAGTGGCGGCCTCAGGAACCACGTGGGGGCGATGGCCCAATCGGAGCCGCTGATCACGCCGTTCGAATTTTGAAGGCGTCTCTCGTCAATGCGCAGGGTTGCTGGCTTTCGTCTCCTCTCGTCAATCGCAAAGCCGTTTCGTCGCATCGAGTCCCCGAGACAATTGGCCCTGAGAATGGCTTCCCTTCCCAACACCTACGACGGTGCGTGTCCGTGGCCGCGTGCGCGGCCTCTCTGTTTCTCCAACGGCAACCCCCACTTCGGTGCAAGCTGACCGTTGTAAATTGTCTAGGTCCCGTCCCAATCGCTGTTATCGGCGGCACTGGACTGCGTGAGCTTCCGGGATTCACCCAAGTTGCCTCGTTGTCGATCAGCACTCCCTGGGGTGAACCGTCCTCGCCGATCACGATCCTCCACCATCACTGCAAGCACAATGACAAGATTGTCGCTATTGCCTTCCTGAGCCGGCACGGCCTGCACCACCAGATTGCTCCCCATGAGGTCCCAGCCCGTGCCAACATCGCTGCCCTGCGCTCTATTGGTGTCCGCAGCATCATCGCCTTCTCGGCCGTTGGCAGTCTGCAGGAGCAGATCAAGCCCCGCGACTTTGTCATCCCGGACCAGATCATTGACCGTACCAAGGGTGTGCGCCCATGGACTTACTTTGAAGGCGGTGTCGTTGCGCACGTTCCCTTCGGCGACCCCTTCGATGAGGGTATCGCCAAGGTCGTGAGGGCCTGCGGACACAGCCTAGAGGGCGACGGTGTCGTCCTACATGACCGGGGTACTATCGTGTGCATGGGTATGTGTTATACCCCGTTCAACAGGCTTGATAGGCTCTGATACTAATGCTTCTCATCTGTACAGAGGGTCCTCAATTCTCTACCCGCGCCGAGAGTAACATGTACCGATCCTGGGGTGGCAGTGTGATCAACATGTCCGTCCTTCCCGAGGCCAAGCTCGCCCGCGAGGCTGAGATTGCCTACCAGATGATCTGCATGTCCACTGACTATGACTGCTGGCATGAGTCAACTGCTGATGTCACCGTCGAGATGGTGATGGGCCATATGAAGGCAAACGCTGACAACGCCCGTCGCTTTGTGACTGCTGTTCTCGACGCCCTGGCTGGGGATGAGCATGCCGAGCTGATCCATGCCAAGCACCTGGCTGGCTCCATCAAGTTTGGGGTTAGCACTCCCCGGCCTCACTGGAGCCCCGAGGCCCAGAAGAAGTTGAACTGGCTTTTCCCGGGCTACTTCTAACCGTACATTCGATCCACGCACATTTGATGACCGCATGTTTTGGCATAAATACCTATGAGATATAGACAGGAATGCTTTGAATGAACTCTCCTAACATCCAATTTAATTCTACATCACAACCCAAGGTAAACAGGAACCTAGTGGGTAGATAGGTAGGCACCCATGAGTTGGTTGGCTGGCTGATGCTTGTTTCAGGCACCTGCGGTCTTCATTGAGAATCACTTCAGCAGTTGCCCGATCTGAGTTTGGAAAGACGATTGTTTGTGACCGGACGACTTGTTTGCGCAGCAGCGACGGCTCTTGTCTTCAACCATTTCCTCTCATATCTTCCCTCTTCTCCTTTACCATCCCCAACCCCACAATTTCGCTTCCACTTCCACGTCGCTATTTTAGCAAGTCCTCGTCGTGCGCGCGACTCTTCTCGCCCGACTTTCCGTACTTTCCTGTCTCGCTTTCTTTCGTTTGTTCACTCTTCAGTACTTCTGACACACTCAAACCTGACCTCCACACTCTTGTTCACACCCCTCTCGTCATTTCCTATCAGGAAACGATGGAGCTCGACGAGGAGTTCTTTTCGTTCCTGTTTCGGCATATTTTTATGCCACCTAAGCTGCCACAAGCCGTTGAAAATAACCTCCCCAACTCAGAATCTAGGTTGGTAGTCTTGGTCAAGGAAGCATTGGATGAATTCATCCAGTCAAGCCATCTGTCCAACCAAGCGCAATGGAGTACACCATTGAATATGCTGGAGACTTGGATCATCATCGACACTAAGGAGGGTGTCTCCCAGGATTCGCTTGCAAAAGCTCTCGCGAATATCTCCTCGACAGGTAAGATAACAGTCGACCCAGGGACATCTCCAAGACAATTTGACTGATCTCACTAGGGGCCATTGCTTGCCATATCAGAGCTCAGAATTGCGGGATGATTCTTTTTCATAACAAAATTCACGAAACTGTCATAGTAGATGCATTTGAGGTGTCTGCTAAGAGTGCATCAGTCATGGCATCCAGTGGGCTTTTGCGCCGCTTTCCAGGCATCAGTGTGGCCCTTCCAGCTGAGAAGTTCAACGACCCCTCCTTCTGCTCATACCTGGCATCTAGCATCTCCCAGCTGGCTTCCGAAGAAGTCGAGATGATGCTCCCCACGGCAAAGAAAGCGAATACCGAGGTCGTTGAACATCGTGATACTGCCCATCCTGGTCTGGTCACGGAGGGTCTGATGGTCCAGCTTTTAGCCCTCGGGACGCTGAATGAAGATTGTCCACTTGTCAAGTCTGTCCACGACGAAGTCAACTGGAAAGATGTCCTTCTGCCCTGGAGGCGCTCCCCTGTTTGGCTCGTACTGCGAGTGGCGCTCCAGATGGTCCTTCAACGATGCTTTCTGACGAGTGAAGGTCGCATTCAGTACAAGAATTTCATCCTTTATTTCATGGCCACATTGGGTGCAAAGGCCTTTGCGCATACGAAACCACGCAAGATAGTTGAGCGGTTGGAGATCATCCGCGCCAAACTGGGTCGTCGCATTTACAAGATGGGAGACTCTGTGACCCCGTTCGTCGCTGCCTGTGTGCACTCAACAACACAAGACATTTTCAATCACCTCGAGATGATGCAACAAGTCATCAAAACATCCGAAACATCTGAAACAACGTCAGTGTCGTCCTTTTCGCCTTCGGCCTCTCAAAAAGATCTGCGTATCTCCCTGGTCAATTCCCTGAGGTACATTGAGGATGCAATGTGCTATTCCTCTAGTGAGGTGGAGGTTCGTGACTTCGATCGACCCCACAAACCGGGTATAATTCTGGATTCCTATGGGCTGCCTGTCTTGCAAAATGGGTCGATTATGGCGCTGACTGAATTCGAACACTGGGTTGACAAAGAGTTGCAACTCTGGTGTTTCAATGTCAAGTCTTCTGGGAAAGAAGCAGCCTGTGGTCTATTGCACAGCGTTCTGAAAGCGTACTGGGGACATGCACACGTTGTGTACAAAGACAATCCACAGGCAACGTCAACAATGATTCTCGTCCTTCTGGAACTATGGATGAACGTTGATAAGATGGCTATGGAGATTTGCCCTCTGATGAAAGACTTTCCACCTGAGGTTCCTAAGGAATCTCTTCAGGCTCTGCTACTTCCTCGAAAGAGTCAGATGCGGCGAGCCTCGGTAGTTGAAAATCATATTCAAGCTCGCATCGACAGACAGAAGAAAAACAATCCGAGCATCTTTGCAGACCCTGGCCCAAAAAGCTTTTCTGTCCGTTTCTTCGGCCAGTCCCAAAGTCACCAGGCTCTTGAAAGAAGAATCGAAGAATATGCCAACCGTCGCCAGGGAGAGAAAAGAAATGAATGGGAGACATTGACGGCCAGATATAAGGAACTCTGTGACCAGGCATCGAGCGAGTCAAAGCATTATCATGCTTATAACCGCCGAGACCAATTGGTTCACATGGAGCATCGATGCCGTAAATGCTCATTTCTTAGGAGCGCCCGTGCGATGGAGATTGAGGTCTATGAGTGGCCGCTTCCAAGCCAATCAGAGGCTCGAATGGCTGCTGTTTTTGAACTAGACGTGCCACCATGGTTCGTATCATGGCGTGATGCTACGTGGCAGATGGTTCATGATGTTGCTCAAAGAGAGACCACAGCTGCGGGGGAAGTCCCGAAGGAATGGCTCACTTACCCAGAAATCGAGCGTTTTGTGGTCAATCGCGGTCAAAGAATCACCCTGGGCTCAGATACTAAGTCGTTCACTTCGAGTCACTACAGAGCCAGGAAGTTTCCGGTTTCATTAGATGCCGTCTGCGTCCCCAACGCTCTCCACATGCGAGTCTTTGATCAAGCCAACTCGGTCTGGGCTACTGATCAAAAAGGGTTATCTATGGTCAAGAGTCTATGCACCATCAAAATACCTCATGGCTCATATTCGAATTTGCAACATGCGGTCGATTCGACCAAACACACGCAAAACGGAGTCATGGCAGATCAACATAAATGCAATGCAAAGCTTAGCTTGCATGAGTTCATTGCATACGGGTGCCTTCGATCCGGTGAAAGGGTGCAATGGTACAACATCCTACGAGAGTTGGTATCTTCCGCGTTTTCAATGCATGAACAAGCTGTTGCCAGCCTTGTCAAACAGGCAGCATGGGAGTTCGGGTCTCCATCTAATTCTGAATTGAGACAAGCACATCAGGCCTTTGAGGACCCAAACTTCGGCGTCGCTCTTTTTGGTGCTTTACAGAACCGATTGGCCATGATCGAGGGCAACTGGAATGAGTATTGCAGCCTTGATGTTCTTGTTACCCTTGGGCTCCGTCTCCTTACCTTGTCAACCGGTTCTCCCGCCAACGACCAAATAGCAAATTTCCTCCGTCAATGTCGAGAAATTGCCACCAAATGGTGCGAAGAGCTGAACCAGGGTCTTCATGATTGCTGCGAGGATGACAGCCGCGCGCGCCAACACCTGATTTTACAAATAACAGCAACATGCCAAGCGACTTACGACACTGACTCCGAGCATTTCAAGTTCATTTTCAACTGTCCCCGCGATCTCTTTTGCTTCGTCCGATCATCAATATTCCTGTTTGAGAACTTACCCGTTGACCGGAATCAACTTCCATGTGAGCTACGATGTCACCTCGATAACTCGGAGCGCATCCGTAGCCTGGTCATTGAGGATTTATATGCGCACGTTAAACTCAGACCTGCAACATTGAGCGAAGCTATTCAGCATAGCATTGGCTGTCTTGAGCTCTCTGGACTTTGGAACTTTCTTGATGGAGGATGGGTCAACACTGCAACCCAGCAGACCAATCAAAGCCGTCAGCAACAGATTCATTACAACCTCCTCACGGGGGAACTGTTGGTCGATGGATACCCTCCAGGACGCCTTCCATCAGAGTTCATGGAAAGCCCTATCTATGCTCAATTGTTTGGATCTGTGAGGCGTTCTCGAACCAGAGACAATGTGGAAGGGGAGCTGACATGTAAGCAGAGAACCATACCGGTAGTTCCGTCAAATCTACCGGGGACGCTTTTTGTTTCAGCACAAAAGGTCGACGGTTTCGAGGTAATAATTAATTTTTCTCACAAATACTTGTGCATGTGCTAACGGCACGGAAAGGTTCATTTTGGAATGGACGAGAGTGGGCTGTTGGTGAGAACGCGAAAGGCGACCCAAATCTTCCAGCTCATTCCGTACAAGCTCCTACTACAAGACTTTCCCGCAACTTTGGTTGTTGATAACTTTCATTGGTTGGATCCGGCCACTGGGACTCTCGAATTTCGTCCGAAGGATCAACCGTGGATGCCTTGCGAGCAAAATTGGCGTTTGACATTTGACCCGCAAGCACCGAACAAGAGACTCATGCGCCAGAATTCGAAGCTACTCGTCGACGTACACAGCTCTCTATTTGCCAATATCTCGGAAATTCTTCAGGTCCTCGATTCAAAGGAACATATCATCATAGTTCAAACTGCGACCAGTGTGATAGAAGTTGAGCTAACCCGAATGCGATTGAGATTCTTCATCAACGAGAACGGCGCGATTGAGTCAAAGGAATTCAATTCTCTCGTTGATAGTAATCAGGATGCTGGTTGCTTTTATGGCCTTCGGAACAAGCTTGTCCTTCGAGGAAAGAATGGCTTAAATCGATCAGTCATAGTTCCATATGGCTGTTCCGAATCTGCGAGAACGGACAAGCATGTGGAGATTACCATCAAGCTTCCGGACGAGAAGCGATTGAGGTACATGTACTATTCAATCGACAATCATTTGCAGATGCTCAGAGGCCCGCCAGACCTGCTGGCTTCCCTTCATCAAGCTTACCTCCATGCTCTCACCACATTTCCTCTTCATGACCCGTTGACTGGTCGTTCGGGAACTGAAGAAGCTCTGAGGATCTTGAATCAAGAATGTCTGAAGACGTCCCTTCCACTTAGTGAAGAATGCGTTTTGGCTTTGGAGCGGATTGCTGCTCTAACACCACGACGAGCATACTACCCTAACCACCTCCGAGTCATGCAGACGGTTCACTGGCGTCGCTCGATAGGACAGCTAGCACAGCATGGAGACTTCCGTGTCCTAGCGGAGAATATTCTCAGTTTCTCTAGCAAATTCTCTGTCTTCTACGCAACTCAGCCTCGCATCTGTTCCATGCCCCACAAAGGTGACTCGGGTCTATGGAATCGTGCTTCCGCTCTCCATGCTCGATTCAGGTCGTCAGAGTTCGGTGGAGCCTGTCCATCCCTTTTGAAGCCTACTTATGATTCTCGGGACAGCGACACTAAAAGTGCCCGCAGTCAGAGAGTGTACGAAGTGGCGGCTCTGGTCAGAGATTGGCCGTCGACCATGGATCATTCTGGAGATCTTGTGAATATCATGCAAAAATCACCCACCGTGTACACAAGTGCTCCTGCTCTGCAGGACCTTACGTGCTCTGAAACCCTTTGTCTCTCGGTCGCCGAATCCTGGGTATCGATGTACAGGTTCTGCCAGTCAAAGTCACGAGCCCATTCTTATTCTCTGATCTCTCATTTTGCCACAATCGCGTTTGGTGGACAAATAGATCTTTCGATCATCCGACAGCTTCTTCTAGTCGCCTTTTTGGGAGATTCTGTCAACATTCGGGTGCCCTCCGGTCTAGCACAATCACTCCGAATGAGGGACGGTGAAAGTTTTATTCGCAGTGAAATCGAGGCTGCGATTGGGAAAAGTTACGCACGCTTCGTGCCCAAACAAGGTACCTCCCTTGATCAGAAACAACTTAGGAAGAGAAACAAAAAAGAAGAGGGGGAATGGGCGACCCAAAGATCAGAAGATCTTAGGGTATGCTCCGACATAATCAAAGACCAGTGGCCCTGTGAAGAGCCTACGCTTCCACAAATTCCTCGTGTGAAAAGGCATGAAGCATTGGCAGAATGTCGGAATCTGTGCACCCGGTGGATGCAGAATCACAGGTTTTTGGAATTTCTACGCGAAGTGCAGGATCGACTATTGCCTCTCCGAACCCCGGATCAAGTCGTGGAGTCCATTCCGAGCGTTCATCTACAATTCAATCCCGTCGCATATCGATCTTTCCAACCACCCAGTCTGCTTGAATTGGTCCAAAAGTCATCCGATATGCTCAGGCTAGTTGAGAGGTCGGATCCAATCCCTCACTTGGCAATTCTACCCTCATCGGCTCCGACCAAAGTCATTCAATCTGGGCCAACCTCGGAACTGTGCAAACTTGCTGGTTTCTTCACCACTGACTCTGATGTGTGCCATCGTGAATATGGTAAAGGGCTTTGGCGGAGCATTCAAGCATTGCACCGCTTTTCAAAAGTGGAAGACACCACAGAATCAGAGAACGAAATCCGCAGTCTTTCTGCACTTCAAAAGAGTCGTCACCTAGTCCTTCAGCACCTCGCCCATTCTCAGGAGATACGTGACATACTCTGGGATAACATTCAGCGGACCCTGAAATCGCTCGCACATTTCAGCACCAATTGCAGCGTTACGGTGTATCCGTCAATCACTGTTTGGTCAATCCTATCGCTTCTTCGATCCTCCAAGTGGCCCAGAATCCCAGATTCGTGGAAGCAATTACTTGTCTCCTTTGGGAAATCCATCTCTTCTCTGCGTCGCTGTGAGCGCTTGATAGCCTATATTGATTCCAGCGATGCCGACGCATTCTTCAAGGAGCTTGAAACCCCCGGGTACGAGAATTGGGACCCTCTCACATATCCCGATTGGCTTTTGCTGGAGATAGAGAACGACATAACCATCAGAAATTGTCAGGCAGAGGTGGCTATGAAAATGATTGATCCGGAGGGGAAAAGTGCACTTCTTCAACTTAACATGGGTGAAGGCAAAACCTCTGTCATCACGCCGATGAAAGCTTCGGTTTTAGCAGATGGCAGTCAGCTTCTCCGGATCATCGTCTTGAAGCCGTTGTTGCCACAGAGCATGAGGCTCTTATCCGAGCGCCTTGGTGGTTTGATCAATCGTCGCATCTATCATATCCCGTTTTCTCGGCAGACTAAAATTGACCAAGACCTGATCGCTACAATCCGATCATTGACTCGAGAATGCCGGAAGAACAGAGGGGTCCTCATTGCCTTGCCTGAGCACATTCTCTCATTTAGGCTAGTCGGTTTGGATTGTGCTGGCAGCGACCCGTCTCATTTTAAGCCCTTGGTTACTCTGGAACACGAATTGCAAGGCAGCTGTCGAGACGTGATTGACGAAAGTGATGAGGTCCTGGACACTAAGTTTCAGCTTGTCTACACAGTCGGCACCCAGCAAGGTGTTGATGGTCTAAGTGAACGGTGGGAGACGACGCAACATCTTCTTGGCCTTGTCGCAGCTCAAGCAAAAAAGCTGCAGGACGAAGACTTTGGGTGCATCCAAGTTGATCAAAGTGGATATCGTTATCCACTGCTACGATTTTTGACACCAAAAGCCATGGAGAAGTTGACTTATCGTCTTCTTGAAGCAATTTCGCAGAACGCCCTGCCTGGTTTGCCTTTCAGCCAATGGTCTCCTAAACTTCGACAAGCAACATTGGAATTCATCTTGCAATGCGATGTCACCGAAGCCTACCAGAACATTGTCCGTTCTTCCTTTGATGGTGGGATAGTTATCACCAAATTGCTGGTTCTACGTGGCCTCTTTGCTTTCCGCATCCTGGAGTTTGCTCTAGCCACAAAGCGCTGGCTGGTGGATTATGGCCTTCATCCCTCTCGGTGCATGATGGCGGTCCCGTATCGAGCAAAAGGCGTGCCATCCGAGAACGCGGAATTCGGACATCCTGATGTTGCCATTGTTTTGACATGTCTCAGTTACTACTACGGGGGGTTGACAACCGAGCAATTGCGTGATTGCTTTGGACTTCTTTCCAAAGTGAACGATCCTTCCTCCGAGTATCAAAACTGGATCGCGAGCTGTTCATCTGATCTACCCAAGGGATATCGGGCGCTCTCCAGGGTCAACCTCAAGGACGACCGACTGTTTGACCGCGACTTGTTTCCGTTCCTCCAATATCAAAAACCGGTCATTGATTTCTACCTCTCTCATTTGGTCTTCCCAAGAGAGGCGAAGGAATTTCCCCGAAAGCTCTCAACCTCCGCGTGGGACATCCCTGCGCAACCAGGTCTGCAAATAACGACCGGATTCAGTGGCACTAACGACAATCGATTTCTCCTTCCCCATTCTATTGAACAACGCGATCTGGCTCATCTGCTTCACACCAACGCCATGGTTCTCGGCTATTTGCTTCAGGAACGAAATCGCAAATGCATTTTAGCCCAAGATCAAGAGGGTCGGCAACTCAGTGTGGACAGATTGCTCAAACTCATCTGTCAAAAGTGCAATGCTCGAGTCTTGATCGATGTTGGTGCTCAGATCTTGGAAGCGGGAAATCGATCAGTGGCAACCGCCTGGCTCTCTATGGCACCAGATGAAGATGTTGAAGCAGCTATCTTCTTTGATCACAAGGATGAACTGATGGTAGTGGATCGAGAAGGACATGTGGAATCTTTATCCTCATCAGCATTCCGGCAAAGATTAGGGTCTTGCTTGGTCTTTCTTGACCAGCACCATTCTCGAGGTGTTGATCTAAAGCTTCCGCCTCAAACCCGAGCAGCCGTTACACTAGGTCCAAGGTTGACTAAGGATAAGCTTGTACAGGGTAAGTATCGCGATCAAACTTCATCCGTTATAAGCGTGCCTCTCACATTTATTTTAGCGTGCAACCGGCTTCGTGGACTTGAGAAACGGCAGTCGGTAGTCTTCCTTGTTCCACCAGAAGTGGCTCACAACATGGCCGCTCTTCTTGGGCCAACTTTCAATCCGTCTTACACTTCTGCAGATGTTTTGAAATGGGCAATGATTCAGACGTGCCAAGCGCTGGATAATCTACGGCCTCTCTGGGCTGATCATGGTCTTCGTCATTACAGGCGAATCGCACTATGGAATTCTATCGTTCAACAAACAGATCCATCCAAGGAACTGGCAACTTGTATGCAGGAGCCTGAAGCCCGGACGCTAAATGATCTCTACTCACCCTGGGCCAATCTGACGCATTCAATGGATGACCTATCGCTAGGCTCGGATACTTCAGACTCAAGACTCCAGGAACTGCGGGATGCCCTACAGTCTGCCGTGGGGAATAAAATGGCCACTTCCTATCTTCACGAAGAGCAAGAGAGGGAGATTGCTTGCGAAGTGGAACGTGAACAGCAGGTCTGTCGACCACCATCTTACACCCCTCACGAGCCTAGTGTCCATAGCGACATATGGCACTTTGTGAAGTTTGGCAAATTCCCATCTGCTAGAGGATCTTCTGCAGTGAAACTAGCTTTCTCTAGCTTAGGTGCAACTTCTGTGGGGGCTACAACCTACCCGGAGTCACTGGGAGGCGAACTCTATGTCACCATTGACTTTGACCGCACAGTCAAGATGATTCAAGGTGGACTGATGGACGAGTTCTGCAAGCCGGTGAACTGGATACTTTCAAGTGTTCACAGCGATATCCTGATCATATTGAGTCAGCATGAAGCCAACATGCTCCTCCCTCTGATCCGGGAGTCTGAAAATGCCACGCTTCACGTTTACACCCCGCGTCTGACGAAGCCAATGCCTTCGTTCCGTCATCTCGACTTTTTCAATGTTGGTGCAACCAGGGAAAATCCTCCCAGTGATCGGATGACGCGGGATTTGGAGTTGTTTGCTGGAAGTCTTTACTTCACCTCATTTGAAGAATACAGTGACTTCCGCTCCTTCTTGGGACTTGTCACTGAATCCTTGGATGACCTGCCTGATGGTGCTGTATCGAATGAGGGATTCGTCGATAAGCACACGCGAAAGTCACTGCAATGGCCCATCCGATCACCCTTCAAGAGCAACCCTCTGCCTTTTCTGCGTGCCTTGATTCACATCAGGTGTAAGGGACAGGGTTATCAGCAAACTCATGTTGGCACTGTGATTGCGGCTAAGCCTCTCGCTGCGAACCGATTCTAACGTTCGGTGCTGGGTTTATTGATGTCTAGGTTTCTCTTTTAATCTACAAATGTTGGGCATCTTTCGACCTGAAGCTATTGCCGGCTTCGGACACTCTTTTCAGACTGCATTTGTGAGCGCAAAGATTCTCATGTGTTTTATGTTTCTCATATTTGCATATTAAATTTGTCCTTGCGCATGAGCCTTCCAGTAAATTGATCTTTTTCAAACCATGCGTAGAAGAAGTTAGGTTCAACTTTTGTGGCTACGTCTGCAGGCCGATTCTTGTAAACGTTGACCAAGGCATCTTCGGCACTAAATTTTGCGACAGAAGCATCGTGGCTTAAGGACTCATTTGTGCTATCTGATCTCCTAGGTCATGTTATTTCCTGCCATTAGTCCTTGACATGTTCGCATCATCAGGCTTAGTTATATGCTCCGGTACTTTATCCGTTCAGCCATTTTCACCACAACCATCCCATGCTTTGCAGCCACTAGTTGTAAAATCCAGTTTACCCTCGGCTGTGAGTATAGACAGGATGGCTCAATTTGGGTACCAGCCAACTGGCCACCAAATGAAAACATCAGCATAACCTACAACATCGCCGATCAGACTATCATTACTTGCTTGCTCGTCGCTCGCCTTTCTCCACTGAAATACTATACCACAATCCTAGAATCTCCAGATATTTGTGTCAACTGCAGCCGCCCTATCAAAGATATACCTTTCCATGTTTACCCGCACGTCTGTGCCCAAGATATTCCACCTACATGCCAATTACTTCCCAAAGTGACGGTTTTCCATAACCTAGATTACCGTCCTAGTCCTAGGCCAGCCGGGCATGCAGCTGTAAAAGTCTAGAGATGTAGAGTCCGGGCTGACCGCACTGGGTATGCGCATCCGACACTGATTCCAGGCTCGAATAATCATTCCTATAGGGCTACTCAAAGCTTCGAATATCTGAGCCCCTACCGTCAGGTGTACCGTTCACATTAAGTGTTGGCACTAAGGTCAACCAACTTCGCCCAACTGCCTAGGATGACCAAGTATTACATCTATGTAAATCGAGTTCATTTAGCAGCACCATTGCAGTATCACGTACATCGCCCGCGCAACCTAGAACAAGGCTGCACAGCGAGCATCACCAAATCTTCTTGGCCACCATCTCATACCGCTGGACATGATCAATCTTCATGTCCTTGTCTTTATTCTTGTCCTTTTCCTCCTTTTCCTTGACGCGCCGCAGCCCATCCGGGTCATCGGCATAGATCCATCGACGCTTGTCGTCGCCAACCTCGACCATGCCCCAACCCCCAGCGCGCCGGCTTCCCTCGACGTTGAATTCGTCTTTTCGAGGTGGTGCGGGCGCACCATTCAGTTGCGGGTATGAAGATGAATGCGACGACCTGCGTGGCTCCGTCTCGAGACCCTTCATCTTCTTGTAGCGGGAGCGGGCAAATGCCAGTAAAACCATTCCAAGCAGCAACTTGAGAATCAATAGCACAATGAACCCGGTTATCAAGAGAACGACGGTGAATATATGGACTGACCGCGCGGGTGACGGGATAGCATTTTCTAGCAAGGTCCGGAAGAAAGTGTTGATGTGGGCAGCGGACGCTGGCAGAAACGCTCGAAATGTTAAAGGTGGCCCAGATGGTAGCGGCGCAGGTGCATAGTGGTTGTAGATCGACGAGAGAGATGTTGACTCCATCGCGGTCGAGGAGGGATGCTGGGGAAGTAGAGAAGCCAAGAACATCTGGTAAGTCTGTACCGACACTCGGAAGAACAGACACGATAGCGGAATTACAGGGAGACCAAGACGGCGGGTGAGGTTCTGGTCGCCGAATGCGTTTGTATAATAGTCCTTTGCCAGTACATCAAGGTATCGGCCATACAAAGCAGGTCGGTAATTGTTGAACTTGTTGATGTATGCGTGTTTCAGCCAGTCCACAAACATTTCAGATCCCAGGACGACCAAAAAGGGACCCAAGACTTGGGCAAGGTTGGGGAGGATGGAATGGACGCTGCTGAAGGAAGATATGATAGATGTTGGGAAGAATGTGAAGGATTGCGGCAAGATGGACGACGCGGTTCGTGGAGGTGTCGACAGAGGTGTGCTGTTGGTGCTGGTTGAGGACTGACCAGAGAAGCCAGACCCCAGTCCAAAATCTCCTATAAAATTGAAAGCACCAGTCTCCACGATGTTACGCGAGGCAATGATCGTAAGCATGAGCCAGAGCTGGAATCTCTCCACGACATCGGCGCAGGTGAGTTGGAAAAGATTCTCCTTTTCGAATTTGCGGAAGACGGTCGATTTGATCTCCACGAATTGATTAGACAAGAGTAGGGTGATCAGCGCATTCGAGTAGGAGTTCACAGCCACATTGAGGGTCATGACCTGGTAGAACAGGGACGTCGCATGTGCCACAGTGTAGATAAGGGCCAGGAGGAAGAGCCAGAATGGGCGGAAGATTTTGCTTCGTCCATCAGGTCGACGTTCAAGTGCTTCTCTGGAAAAGAGACACTCGAGCACGTCCTGCCCTATGGCAGCCAAGAGCCGGTCACTGACTTCCAGGACATTGTAGATAACATATAACTTGATGGCTGCCTGCCCACGGATCCAGTGATACATCCTACTAGCATCAAAATACATCAAAGCACAGCAGGTCGCTATAGTGAGCAATCCAGTGAGGATGTCGGCCTTGTCATCTGGAAGTAACGCCGAGGGCATCGACTTCTTCCGTCGATGGTGATGTCTGCGCGACTCCGAAGTACGAAGTCTCCGTTCCAATGGTTCGGAAAGTCGATGCCGCGAATCCCGGTCCGACGGGGTCACCCCCTGCCCGGTAGAAAAACCGTTCAGCAAACGAGAGGTAGCCTCCGTTTCACTCCCGCGTCGCTCAGCATGGCCCTCTGGGGATAAATGGTTCCTGCGTCTCCATACTCGCCAGACACCAATGAGAACAAAGTTCCATAAGTAACGAATCTCAGCTTGCAAGTTCATCACCCAAGACTCGCATAGGATATATAACGCTTTCACAAAACGCAATGGGAGTATCGTGAACGAATAAAGCCATGAGTCAAGACATGCAAGAGTTCCGAAGCAGAGTACCTGCTCTAGCGCCGGCGGAAGGATCAGAAAGTTCATAAGTCGTTCGATTTTCGCACTGGATGATTCATACGGGAAGTCGTTGGCATTCGAGCCATGAATATATAGCGGCGAAGGACGACCGGACGCAAGTTCCAGTTGTAGATATGTCGGGATTGAGACGGGAGGAAGAGGGACAGATGGTGGCATAGGAGACGTCAAAGGAGACTCCATGATCTGAGGAGATGCAGCGAGATGGCTTTTCAGGTCACGATCCGGCGCAAGCCGATCTTGCTTCGAGCGCGATGCCCATGTCTGGGCCAGTCGATCACTGTTGGGAGGAATATTTGCGCGCCGGGAGAGACCAGGGGTAGAGAATGTCCGAGACGGATGCGGTCGGTTTCGGGCAGGAGTATTATTGAGTTGTCGCGGGTTTGTAGGGGCGGATGTATCATCCAGAGCGATGTCTTTGTTGGGTCGAATCTTCAAAGGTCCGTCGGTAGAGGGTACCTCGCTGGGTGTCTGCAAAGTGCCATCTGGTAACTCAGAGTGATCAAGCAATCCATCCAACGAGTGAAGATTGTCGGACACTGCCCTCTTTGCAGTATTAGTCTCCGGGGCCACAGCTCGGTACGGAATTGAATCGGGTGAAGACGTGAGCTCCTGAATCTTCTCATGGGAGAGTTTGAGGACCTTCTCCTTCTCGTCTGCCGGCCGCCGCGAGACATCCTCAGCAATTTCGGCCAGAGCAGCTTTAACCATGGGTCCTTCGAGAACATTCACGACAGGCAACTCGCCATTCTTGTTCGCTTCTTCGCCGCCATGCTCAACCATTATTCCGAGCCCTTGTTCTGTCGATTCAGAGGAAAGACCATTCGTATGGCCACCGATTTTGAAATGTGTCTCTGTCTCACTATCGGTCCCATTCCTTGGGGCTTCGGTCGCATGACTCTCGCTACCCAGAACGCTCTCACTGGCGCCAATCTCGACACGTCCTTCCGGAGGTCCTGTCCCGTTCAGTTCGTTGTCGTGAATTAATTGCTGGGCGGCGGTCTCGTCGTGCTTCAATGTCCCATTCCCGTTGACCCGCGTCTGCATATGAACCCGTCCGTTGCTCTCCGCCAGGGCGCTCATCTTGCCCATACCCAACCAGTGTGTTCAGTTTTCAGATCAAACGATAAGTCTATCCACTCTCGGGCGACGATCCGCTCATCTCAACCTGAAAGATGGTGCAGCTCTGCGCATGGTTCAAGGCCGGCTCGAGGTTCGGGCAAAGGTCGGAGGAAAATCGAAGGCTATGTGCTCGCGGTGCAGTGGGAAGCAATCGGGAGACGGCGAACAGGAGAGTTGAGCGAGTCAGTCAACGCGTCCACATTATCAGCAGTTGTGTTGTGGGTCGGGACGCAGGGCGGATGTAAGCGATGATGTTCAAGTCAAATAGCTGGGGAGATAAGGGAGATTAGCTGTCACGTCGAAGCACCGTTATCAGCGCCTGAGGCATATATCACATGATGCCTCCAGACTAAAGCTGTGAGCGCCAACTTCCCCTTTCATTATGGCATACTCGTATATTTGTGACTATGGCCTACCATCTACGGAAGCATGTGTGATTCTCATGATATCAAAAGTCAATTGTCATTTCCTATCGGAATAAAAGATTCCTGGCGCCGCAGCCAGAATTAACAGAATGGGGTATGTGCAACGTTTCAAGAGACTTGCTCGCTGGTCATGAACGGTATTAACAGGGAATCTGGTCATCATGCAGAGAGGGCCAGCTCTTGTGCAGTTAGTCATAACGAATGTCTTGGGAATAGAAATGCAAGCTATTCCATCACATCAGAACTGGTCCGTGTTGGCGCGATTGAATGAATATCCCGCAGGTGGACCATTTCGGTGCATGGTTGATGGCGACGCAGTGTTAGCCCGAGTGAATGGCTGATATTCTGACGGTAAAGGATGTCTCTGTCTGCGAGGCTGTGGTGCTTGGGATGCGAGTGGCGGATTAAATGCAGCATACCCACTGCCCTGAGATCGACCCGGGCTTCCCGCCCTTATAGGAGTGAAGTTTATTGGCGGTGCTCGTACTGACTGCTCACCTGGTGACGGGGCGGGCGAACCACGGTGGCTTGCTGGCGTCATGGAACGCCCAGGCGGAGGACGGGGCGTCGCACCAGCGCTAGTGGTCTGGTAGCCGTCGTGGTATTGGCGGTCGTAGATTCTGTTTGATGCGCTCGTTGGGGGACGAGGTGTCGCACCTGTGCTCGCTGGTGTGTAGGATCTGGCCTGGTAAGGGTCTTCAGGATAATAACTGGGCTGTGCGAGTGGACCCATTTGGTTGAAACGAGCTCCAAATCTCTCCTCGTAATAATCTTCTTTGTCGTATTCTTTGCCGTTGACGGTGCTAGGACTGTAAGGATCGTATCTAGCCGGTGTGCGTGAACGGTCAAAGGCATCATCTGAATCAACAATACCCGGTGTGTTCGATCGGGCATAGGGGTCAGCGGCTGGGGTAAATGAACGGTTTGGCCGGTTTGGCTGCACCCCCGAGTCCATCAAGTTGCGATAAGGCGCTGGACTGCCGCGGCCAGCCTCATGGCCGAAGGGAAGCGGACCCGGCGTTGTTCGCGACTGAGGCGAGCCCGTCCTCGGGGGGATAGTGGCCGGAATCGGCGGTACTGGAGGCATTGGTGAATTTGTACGATCAAGGGGGCTGTATCCCATCGGCGCGGCATTGCCAGTCAGAGAGACTGATTCCGACATGACGGATGACTGAGTTGTCGTCCGGGCCAGAGGCGGCTTGTTCAATTCAAGATTCGGTAGAGTGGGGTTCTTGTCCGTCAGACCAGAGTTCGTGCGAGTATAGGGAGGTAAGGTCGTTTCGGTGGTACTGCGTGATAAAGTTGTCACCGCAGGAGTCTTGTCTATGTCGACCGATGGTAGAGATGGTAGAGTCGGTTTCGAGTCTGCGCTTGCCAGACTTGGCTGGGTCGGGGCGCGATCCTGTAACTGAACCCCCTTCGCCAGGGCCTTGTTGACCTTCCGCCGCACAATGTTTGTCAATCGGGTGCGAATCTTGCGGCGACAGTATGCTGTCAGGGTGCCGTCTTCAGACGGGATATGGTGGAAAAGAAAGATCAAGTAGAGGACCACAGCGGAAGCCAGTTTCAAGACTGACAGGACCCAGATGATCAACGTGAACAGCATACCAATCAGGACCACCGCTTGAAGATTGTTCTCCTCGGCAAGGATCTTGACATTGTTGAAAAATTGAACAGCGCCTGAGGCGCCCTGGTCTTTATGGGCGTTTGTGCCTCCGGGGAGAAGATCCGCCTTCATGACAGACCACAGCGTAATGGCATTGATGACCTGGCGGGGCCCATCCGCAAAGACCGTATTCATCCAGACTGACGGTGTCCATTAGTATACGGTCAAGATGTCAGCCGAGGGGCTTGCAACTCACATTGGAAAGCAAAGTAGCTGTACAATGCTACATACTCGGCCCCTTTCTTACTCTTGGTCAATTCTGCGAAAACGAGGAATCGTTTCCAGCCACGGCCTTTGCTTCCAAATACCCGGAAAGACTGAACTCGCACGGCGAGAGGGTCCAAATAGTTTCGAGTGATGCTACCAGAGCGCATCGCGCGAATGGCTACAAACCAGCGGTAGAATAGCAGGGCAAACGAGACGATGATGCAAATGGCGAAGATCCAACGAGAGATTCGGAACGGGATGGCGGGTTGGACTCGGCCAGACCAACGAGAGAAAGCGAGCAGGTTGACGGCGGTGAATGTATCAACGGCATAGACCGCTATCGACACTAAGAGAAAGACCCAGAGAAAGAAGTATGAGAAGGGAGTCCAGCATGATTCGGACTTGAAATCGTCGAGATTCTGTGCCAATGCCCGTCAGTATGAGATGCGCCGGCGTCGGCTTCCCGCCACGGCCAGCAGCCTTCACGTACCACATAATCCCATTTCTCCTCCATCGACACCTCCCCCTTTTCACGATCTCCGCAACACCCCATTGTGCGTGTAGGCCTGGACCGGCCAGGGCGCGTTTGAGAAGTTCTGAGCGAATGCGCGGGGTTACTGATGAGATGAGTGGACTTCCTCGGGCCAGCCGGGCGAAGTCACGATCCAGATGAGCAGACAGTGGTTGAGTCGGAGAAGATGAAGAGAACAACAATTCAGAAACGTCGAGAGCGACTGGGAAATGAATGGCCTAGTCGCATGGATGGCGCATAACTGGGGGAGGCTAGGGGGGTTGGATATCCAGGGCCGGCGCAGGCGCAGGCGCAGGCTGAATGACAACACAAAGCAGGCAGCGGTTTCAGAGATGCATTCACAGCCCTACAGGCAAGCACCCTGGGCATTGATCGAGTGCGCAGCCCTGAGTGCGGATCACCTTGTCGCCTTGGTATCGGCGCCAAGAAAGGGGTTGGAGACGATGGGATCGAGGATCGGATTGCGGAGAAAGAATGCGCGGTGCGTCAGGCGCGACCCGAGGCCGAATGAACGAACGGACTCGCACGCCGGGCGAGACAAGTTTGGAATGAACGAGGTGAACAATGAAGTTCGGTCCAAGAGGGGGAGATGAAACATGGAGGGTTCGGTGGATCGCGCGTCTTGGCTGATTCGGCCATGCTTCTTCACTATCGCGCGACTCGCTTTCAGCCCCTATCACTCATGGATCGCCCCCTATAGAGTTCGCCATGGATTCGGGCGCATTCCCTAGCCAACAAGGCTTCCCAGCTGGTCCTTCTGCGTTTCACGCTTTCTGCTCCGATCCATATTCGCTGTCATATCACTTCCCCTGATCCTGGAAGCGCCGGAGACCCGCATCTCCATTAGCCGCTGCCAAGCCAGTCGCTGTCGCAAGTGAAATTTCGCGCCCTCGCAGGTCGTCATCACTGTTTATTGTGAGTGGGAATTGATCTGATCCGACGGTATTCTGTGCCTTTTGTGTCACAATACCGCCTAGTCCAGCGTGGCTAGGTACCTCGGCAGGTTCATCACTCCTGACCTATACTAGGGAGACACCTACAGGTGATGTACAGACTAAGAGGGACATGGAGCTATAGTGAATTGCGATCACCAATCTCGTTGCGCCATCTACCAGAGTAAATGGAGAAGCGTAGGAATTTCCAAGGTTAACAGCAAAGAACAGACGGTTTCCAAGATTGGTGCGGTATGTAATCCTAGCTACTTCTATCAAGAAGCCACTCAATTTAAATATGAGTTGAATACAGCCCATGATCAACTCATCAGTGACCACAGCATTCACAACCACTTGCCCTTGACTCCATTCTGGCTCAAGAACAAGCCGTTAGTCTCGACATTCAGACGCTCAATCACCTGGAGGCTCTTTCTAACACTCTCCTCGGGCTGGATCTGCCCCTTGAGTTCAGGCTCAGCGGCCTGGAAATCCTTCAATATGCCCGCTTCCGCTTGGAGTACCTCCGAGGGTTTCTCTCCTGCGAGGATATCAGCGTCTTTTATTACCGCAGCAAGGCAGAAGGCTACTTACCACCCTCCCAGGTGTCAACCCATCCAGGGCTTAAAGCCAACACCTTGATGCCTCGAGGCGCAAGCTCTGCTGCGTACTTGGCGACTTGGACATTCATTCCACTCTTTGCGACAGAGTAGGCGACGCCATAGGAAATCCCAGTCGTGTGGATAAAATCCAAATCCGCCATGGCGCTGGAGATGTGCACAATCTTCTTCTGGGTGCCCTTCTCAATCAGGGGAAGGAAGGCGTTTGTCATCCAGAGACCGCCGTAGATAGCCGTACTCAGTGACGTGTCGAAAATGGCTCGAAGAGCTTGCGCATCAAAGGGAAGCTGGGTCGGGCTGGAGCCCATGGCGGCCATATCAACGGCGTTGGAGTTGTGGATAAGCACGTCTAGCTTGCCCCCTGTGACGGCGGCGGCGGCCGAGGCAGCCTCAAGAATGGACTTTGGGTCCGTCACGTCGCCTCTGATGATGTGCACGTTCGGGTGCTTTGTGGCGAGCTCTGATAAGTTGGGCAATTCGGGGTTTCGCACGATAGCCAGGACCGTGTTGGTCGAATCGGCAGCGAGTTGGCGCACAAACTCGAAGCCAATGCCCTTGGAGGCTCCGGTGATGGCGTATGAAGACATTGTGGACTTTGAATCAAGGTCAAGCAAAATGTATTCCAGTGATGAAAGGCTTGATCTCTTGATGCCATCGCGATTTCATCCTTATATATCCCAGGATATACATTCGGCCGATTACAAACCGTTCCGATCGGACGATCCGGTTCCCCCGGTCCACCCACTCAACGACCGGGTCTTCCACATCGACCGCTCCGTTTCCCTCCCGACTCCTTATGCGACATCATGAGCGCCACAGTATCTGCCGTCAAGAGGCGAGCATGTGTGGCGTGCACGGCTGCCAAGGCGAAATGCACACCACAGGCCGTCGACCTGTGTCAGCGCTGCGCTCGATTGGGCAAGCCATGCACATTCCTTGACCTTCCGCAGACGAAGCGGAAGCACAAGGCTGTGCCGAGGTAATTCTTTCCAATACACATAAGCAATTGGTACTCATCATGGGTGCAGCCGAGTGGAGGTACTAGAGAAGAAGGTCGACCGGCTGGTGTCGCAGCTGGATGCTTTGACTCGGCTGAACGGACAGACATCATCCGACACTTCCAATCCGCTCACCAACGACTTGAACTCAACTCATAGTCCCGAACTGGATTCGACGGACATTGGTGCGATGCTCAATGCTGCTCAGGATCCGTCCCACGGCCCCGATCCGCCGACCAGCTCTGTTCTAGAGGGCCAGCCGTCTATCGTAGACCGAGGGCTTTTGAGTGAAGCCGAGGCTGAACGCTTAGTTACGACCTTCCAACTTGACTTTGTGCCCAAGTTCCCTTTCGTCTTGATTGCACGCGGCGAGACAGCCGCTCGCCTGAAAGACCGAGAGCCCTTTCTCTTTTTGTGCGTCGTGGCCGCGACTATGGGCAGTGCGCATCCTCTGCGCAAAACCGTCACCGAGGAGATTATGAATCATGTTTCGTCGAGGATTGTGGCACGGTCTGAGAGAAATCTTGAACTGCTCCGTGGTCTGTTGGTTCATAGCGCATGGTACTCCTATCCTGCAGAGCGATATCACCCGCGACTTTTGCTGTTGATTCAGCTATGTGTTTCTACTTTGTATGATTTGGGACTGCACAGAAAGCCGAATCCAAACGCAGATGAGCAGCGGGCGCTGCTTGGCACGTACTGGCTGTCGGTTGGGTAAGGTTTTCTGCGCTGGTAGATGCGGCTTCGGCTGACTATATCTCAGTCTCTGGGGCACATCCGGCCGGCCGATGACCATGAAGCATGATGGCCGAACCGATGATTGCGTCCAGAGTATAGCATCTACCGAACATCTGTCGGATCGGTGGATTGCGCCATTTATCCACCTACAGTCTTTCTTGGCAACGATGGACGAAGTTTACGCTTCGATGCAAGCAAGCGGTGGAAGCGTGCTTGTTCAAGTTACGCGCGGCTCTCTGCAGCGGCAATTTGATAGCGTGAAGGCATATGTGGAAAAAGATCTCTCGAGTTGCCCTTCATCAACAGGTATGTCTTGGATCCAGAATGGTTGATGGATATTGACCGATCGTTGCAGAGAATACAATCCGTACGGAAATTAAATACATGGAAATGCGGCTCGAGGAATTATGTCTTCGGGAGGAACTGTGGATTGCAGAGCCTGCGAGCGCAGTCCGGACAACCATGCTGATGAGTATCATCCAGCGAGGCAAGGAGCTGATTCGCACGATCGGAAACCTCCCAGTGTCGGATATTGCCCAAATGACAATAACCACAAGTGCGTATATATGTACCGCAGTGGGCTACTTGCCCACGGCAGTATTGACCCTTCTTAATCTCATTACTGGCTCCACCGACTCTGCTTTAGAAGCCCAGATACAGGCCGTTGTTGATACAGCAGAGTATCCCAAACTTGTCACAGAACTTGCCAGTGCACTGGAGACGAAATTTGAGGGAATGTCTGCTGCAGACAAGGAGATGGACATTGTGGGGAGCCTTTGCACCAAAATGCGGCTGCTGGCACGTTGTTATCCATATCAAATCAGGGCAGTTGTTGGAAATGCCCCGATCCAAGACCCAAGGCAGGATACGTCCATGATGGCAGTTCCCACCAATGCGGTTGCCATGACACCCCAAGTCTGGCCGTCTGTCTTCGGCGACCTGGGCGATATGTTCCCAGTCGATGACATTCAGTGGGATTCTCTATTGAGCAATTTCACTGGTTTTAGTTAACATAGCTGACATGTGCTTTATGTGAATCATGTTACAAGACAGTCGATACGGTTACTGGTTTCATGCTAGATGAACCAGGTTTCCGGAAACACACTTGCCTAGTTCATATATGTGAGAATTATTCCATTGAATTGTTGGTCCACGTTTAAGGTACAAGCTTGGAAGACAACGGCCAGGTGCAATGGTGGAAGTACCTACCAGGTAGGTAACTATGGTCCCGAGGTCGATCGATCAAGTAATCAGGATCCCCCCAACGGGTCGAACGGATTTTCCGGAGTGGGACCGGATGGAACGGGTTGCCGGTTGAAAAAGGCGGGTGATTTCTAACCCTGTGGAGATTGATCACTACGTAAGTATTATAGTCTGATTAACTACTGCTTCCGAGGAGCTAGGGACCTATTGGTTAAACTACAGGCTTCGAAGGACGTATTTCGGTCTATACTTGAGTTATCCGCGCGGACGGGGGCGTCCGTATTGTCCCCTTTGGGATCAACGTAATCGACCTATATAGCCCAGGAGAACCCCACTTCCTAGAGGGAATCCGAGTTAACTAGCAATTCAGCTTGATTGCATCTTCGCCTCTACCATCTATATTATAGACCGCGACGTACGCCTGGACGGCTATTGTTATTGGTGCCTTCTACTTGTTCGATCAAGTTCTACATGTACTTGACCCAATGGTGACGTCGTCCAGTTGCAATCCGGAAGTTGACTGCATTTATAATCTAGTGGAGCTTTGACGTCGTGAAAGCGAAGTGAGATGGTACATCAGTCCACCATGCGCCAGTGACTCTTCCATAATTGTCGGTTGCACACGGCGTGAAATACTGTCTCGGCGACTTCACTTTCTCCGCTCTCCTCTCTGACCTCCCCGTCGTTCAGCTGCAACCATGACCCAACCCATCCACCCCGATATCGCGAACAAGCCCGCCCAGGGCATCTCCTACTTTACACCCGCGCAAGTTCCACCAGCGGGATCCGCAGCCGCTCCGCAGTCGGACGACACGCAGCCCCCGAAACTGTTCCAACCCTTCACCGTGCGGGGAGTGACCTTTCACAATCGCATCGGGGTAAGCTGGAGCTCTCCTATACCCAACCCCCTCCATCACCAGCAGTCTTCACTAATGAGAACCTTGCCAAACAGCTCTCCCCGCTCTGCCAGTACAGCGCCGACGATGGCCACATGACCGACTGGCATATGGCGCATCTGGGAGGCATTGCCCAGCGCGGACCGGGTTTCCTGATGGTGGAAGCGACGGCCGTCCAGCCAGAAGGTCGGATCACACCCCAAGACCATGGCCTATGGAAGGACTCGCAGATTGAGCCGCTGCGTCGCGTGGTGGAGTTTGTACACAGCCAGAATCAGATCATTGGCATCCAATTAGCACACGCGGGCCGGAAGGCGAGCACCGTGGCACCCTGGCTCAGCATGGCCGACCTAGCCACCGAGGCTGTCGGAGGCTGGCCGGACAACGTCAAGGGACCCAGCAACATCCCGTTCCACGACAAGTTCCCGACCCCGAAGGCGATGACAAAGGCCGAGATCGAGGAGTTCAAGCAGGCGTGGGTGGCGGCTCTCCATCGAGCGCTGAAGGCAGGGGTCGATTTTGTGGAGATCCACAATGCGCACGGTTACCTCCTGATGAGCTTCCTCTCGCCGGCGACCAACAAGCGCACGGATGAATACGGCGGCAGTTTCGAAAACCGCATCCGGTTGACCCGGGAAATCGCTAAGTTGACGCGCGAGACCGTCCCCAGGGACATGCCTGTGTTCCTGCGCGTTTCAGCCACCGACTGGCTGGAAGAGGCCATGCCCAACGAGCCTAGCTGGCGGGTGGAAGACACCGCGCGTCTGGCTCAGATCCTGGCCGAGACTGGAGACGTCGACGTGCTGGATGTCAGCAGCGGTGGGAACCACCGCGCACAGCACATCCACGCCAAGGCCGCCTTTCAGGCGCCCCTTGCCATTGAAGTGAAGAAGGCCGTTGGAGACAAGATGAAGGTGGGCACGGTCGGCATGGTCGACTCGGGCCATCTGGCCAACTGTCTCCTGGAGAACAACAACCTGGACTTTGTGCTCGTGGGCCGCGGGTTTCAGAAGAATCCCGGGTTGGTGTGGACGTGGGCGGAGGAATTGGACGTCGAGATCTCCATGGCCAACCAGATCCGCTGGGGCTTCTCTAGCCGCGGCGGCGGCGTCTACTTGAAGAAGCGACATGGGAAGATGTAGACGACTCCACGAAGGAGCTAGTGCTCCATCAGTACGCCAGGATCGACATGACATCCTACTTGCCTTTCCTAGAATGGTTCTTCAAGTCCGAGTGCTATCGATAGTACGACTAGTCGGTTAGTCTTGCATAAGCTAGATGAGCCCATGGATCTCACCCACATTGTCATCATCCCCCTGGCATCTGCGGTTGAATGGGTTATACGACGCAGCGAATGAGATGACACATTACGAATGCCGAACGCCAGCGGGTATCGGAGACGGAGTCGGGCGCGAGACCCGAATTATGTAGGAATATCCATGCATAAGTCGGCGAACGAGAGGACATTGTCATCCCGCGAATGAACAACTAATGCATTGGAGCCGTTCTCCAGGCAGCATGTAATCCGTCGTACTTTTAGCGTATCGCATCGCTTGCCACGAAAGTGCATGCAAGGCGCGACACTTCGATTGGCCCTTGAATCACCATGAAAGACCCGCAGTCCACTTTGTCTCGATCGAGTAGCCATTGCGAGACTCCCGGACCTCAGCAGATGTCCGATCCGGTATGACAGCCACCGACGATGATGATGGCGGGGATCTATTTAATTGCCAAAGCGCCTGCGGTGTCTCTGGCTTGCTTCCGGCTTTTCTTTCACTATCGCCGCCGCGATCTCACCGTATAGAATCACACTCTCGTTCTCCATACCACACGCGCCCGTTTGGGAGAGATTACCGTTGAATTCTAATATTTCCCGCTCGTCTCGGCGTCCAAGAACGAAGATTGTGTCTAGACCTATCTAGAGATCTTTTGCACTGCCAAGATTGTGTCAGAGATCCAGCTGGCCTGCCAACAATCCTTATCCAACATGGGGTTCGTCAGTGACAACTTCGGTCTACTCTATCTCGGAGCGGCGGCCGTGGTCTACTTCAAACCCGAATATACCATCTGCGACTCGAGGAGTCTGACCATCCTCCTCCTATTTACCACCCTCACGTTCGTCAAGATCGTCCACCGGATGATTCTCTACCCCCGATTCTTCACTCCAATCAAACATATCCAAACCCCACCCGTGCGCCTTGCCTGACCATCCTATCCATGAACCCAGCTAATGCCTTTTAGAATCGACACTGGTTGACAGGGAATGGGGATACGGTCTTCCATGAGACCCCCCATTCGCGGATGAAGGAGTGGATCAAGATCCTCCCCAACGAGGGTCTCATCCGTTTCTACATGACCGGCAATATGGAACAAGTCGTGATCACCAGCACCAGAGCCCTGGGCGAGTTCCTAGTGACTAAGAACTACGATTTTGTCAAGCCACGTACGATGCGACAGAACTTGAGCCGCATCCTTGGTGAAGGCGTGCTGCTGGCTGAAGGCGATGTACACAAGGTATGAGCCTGTTCCTCATCCGACCGATAGCCCGATTGAAACGCCGCTAACAAGGCCATGCATGCAGTTCCAACGCAAGAATCTGATGCCCGCGTTTGCATACCGACACATCAAAGATCTCTATCCGGTGTTCTGGAGCAAAGCGACCGAGATGACTCGATTGATCAAGGAGGATCTGAAAGCCCGCGAATCCACGGGGGACAATGTCATCCAAATCAGAAACTGGGTCAGTCGAGCCACGCTGGATATCATCGGCGTGGCCGGCATGGGCCAGGACTTTGACTCACTCCGCGACCCTGGTAACATCCTCAGCCAATCGTACAACCGGATCTTTGTGCCCCAAAGCAGCTTCGGCAGGTTCCTCTTCGTTATTGGGGTACTCTTGGGGAACATGCACATATTCCAGAAGTTCCCGACCCAGCATAACAAGATCATCGATGAGAATGTCAAAGTGATTCGTGATGCTGCGCGGCGAATGATCGCCGAGAAGAAGGAGAAGATGAAGGACTCTAGCGCCGAGACGGGCATTGATATCATCTCCGTCGCCATGCGCGACGGCATTTTCGACGAGGAGAACCTGGTCGACCAGTTAATGAC
The DNA here is from genome assembly GCF_028827665.1 of Penicillium hispanicum. NCBI lineage: Eukaryota > Fungi > Ascomycota > Eurotiomycetes > Eurotiales > Aspergillaceae > Penicillium > Penicillium hispanicum. Next base: position 3,182,038 of record NW_026623193.1, read on the forward strand.
CTTCCTGGGCGCAGGCCATGAAACCACCGCAACCGCCATGCAGTGGGCCATCTATGCCCTCAGCAAGAACCCCGACGTGCAGACCCGTCTGCGCGAGGAGATCCGCGCCAACCTCCCTCCCATCTCCCTCGACAACCCGGCGCCCATGTCGGCCGCCGCGATCGACAACCTCCCCTACCTGCACGCCGTCTGCAATGAGGTCCTCCGCTTCCACCCGTCCGTCCCCAACACCGTCCGGATCGCGGCCAAGGACACCACGCTGGTCGACAAGGCGATTCCCAAGGGCACGTTCTTCGTGATCGCGCCGGAACTTATCAACCACATGGAGGAGTACTGGGGACCGGACGCGGACAAGTTCAATCCCGATCGATTCATGGGGCAGGGCATGGCCAATACCGGTGGCGCGACCAGCAACTATGCGCTATTGACTTTCCTGCATGGCCCGCGAGGCTGTATTGGCCAAGGATTCGCCAAGTCGGAGCTAGCATGTTTGCTCGCTGCGACCGTGGGCAGCTTCGAGTTCGCATTGAGAGACCCCGATGCGGAATTGGAAATTCGGCGAGGTGCAACCGTCTCGCCGAAGGACGGTGTGATGGTTCATTTGACGCCACTGGAAGGGTGGTGAATGACTCGACATGATAAATGACTCTCACACCTGGAGTGATTTGGATCTATCTCATCTGTCTTGCTCTTGCAGCGCCGCGAAAAGGGCAGAGATGTATGTATGACCATATGTCCCCTGCGGTGGCGTACTGGATGATTTCTTGCTTGTATATACCCCTTGCTCTATCCACTTGCCTTTGACCTCTTCTCCAGTATGAGGATGTATATACTTATGATAGCCTGGAACAGCTCTTGAACGACGACAAAACCTGGCATGCTGCTCCGAATTCCGTCTGTCCTTTGCCGATCAACTCTATCTCTAGGGATTCGGGGAGGAATGCACGCCGATGTCCAACCGGATGCGGTTGAACTTTGAGACCCGGCTCGGCACCGGCGCAACAACCGCCCGATCGCCAGTGACGGCGACGTCTTGTTCTCTGAGATATATTTCTTTGGGGTTACTCGCACCAAGTAGGTCCCTAATCCAATTCCAATTCTGACCATATCGTCCGTGCACCATGCCTAATCTCAACTTCGATCCGCAAAAGGACATCCCCGATCTCACGGGCAAGACCATCTTCATCACGGGCGGTAAGCCTCGCTCTACACATCCCCGATCTACATGCATACTTCGTGACCAGTCGACTAATCACTGAATCCAGGAACCAACGGTATAGGCGCAGCAGCAGCAACCCACTTCGCCAACCACAATGCAGCACACATCTACATCAGCGGTCGCAACGCCAAGAGCGCAGAGAAAGTCATCGACGAAGTGCGCGCCAGCGGCTCCAAAACCACGGTCTCATTCGTCCAGTGCGACCTTGCCTCGCTCGCCTCCGTCAAGCGTGCAGCAGAGCAATTCGTCTCCCAAACGACCCAACTCGACATCCTGATATGCAACGCCGGCGTCATGGCGCTCCCGCCCGGCCTCACGGCTGACGGGTACGAAATCCAATTCGGCACAAACCACCTGGGCCACGCGCTGCTCATCAAGAAACTCCTCCCGCTCCTGGAGACTCGCGCCAATGGAGGCGACGACGCCCGCATCATCATCCTCACGTCGGACGGCGCCCGGCTCCATCCAAAGGGGGGCATCATCTTCGAAGATCTCAAGACCGTGCAGGACTTCTGCGTCGGAGGCCCGTGGCTGCGGTATGCGCAGAGTAAGCTCGCGAACCTCATGTACGCGCGTGAGCTGTCGCGTCGATACCCCGGCATCACTTCTGTGTCGGTTCATCCGGGCGTGGTGGCGACGAGTCTTGTCGGGAGCCTCGGCGTCATGGACAAGGCGATCGTGTATGGGGCGAATTTGGGGAACTTGCTGAAGCCTGAAGAGGGAGCTTATAATCAGGTTTGGGCGGCGACTACGACTCAGAAGCTTCAGAATGGGGCGTGGTATGAACCGGTGGGGAAACTCGCGGAGAGTAAGCTCGATAAGACATCGAAGGATAATGCATTGGCAGAACGACTGTGGGAATGGACGGAGGAGCATCTTGCTGCGTATTAGTGGGTAATAAGGCATACTCTCGGTTTTAATTGGCGTGGAAACCATGGAGGGAATAATATACTCGTTTCTGTATCAGCTACTAGCATTCCATTGCTCGACTTGATTAGATTCTTTTTGCCTCATAATATGAATCTAGCCTTCTTCTCTCTGCATCTGGGTAGTTTCCAGCTTTTGTTGTCTGAAAAGTCCATTCGATTGTCTATACTGCCCTAGAAAAACGTCTTTTGGTCTCATTGTAATCCCCTTTTTATCTTTTCTTTTATCTCCTGCATTGAATATTCGTTTCTCAATCGCTTTCTAGCTTTGTCCTTCCAGGCATCCCTTTGTCTACAAAATGCCTTTGACTAGTCTCTTTGTTGATCTATCAAATGTCGCGGTTTCATAGATATAAAGATCGAAATCGACCATCCCAAGTTTTCACCACGCCACATCCACTCACCAAGTTCCCTTGAGGAATTGAAAATCCAGCGAGAGCTCTAGTATTTTCTCCAAGGTTTTGTTAACTTACTTCCCCTGGTTTTTCGTCACTAATTCATCTTGAAATGTCTTCCAGATGTAGCTCCTCGGACAGTCCTCCAATCACCCCACCTGACTACCTTCAAGCGTACTTGGAGTATAACAGCTTGCAAACAGAAGGGGACAATTGTCAAAGATGGATTAGCGATCCTAGCATTCCGTGTCCCATTCCAAGCGCCACACTTCTTTTTGGCGCTCTCAGCTCCCCTGGCGGGTGGAGGACCCTGAACATGCGCGATGGTCCCCCGACCCAGGTCGCAAAAGACGTGGAGCCGCTAGGCTTCGCAATCGATGGTGGCGCATACCGCCAGATCTCAGTTTCCAAGGTTGCAATGGACATGGCGACAGATGCCGAACACTGTTTACATGTTGTTACCATCCATGCGGGTGAAGGCATCCTCACCATCGACGATATCGAGAGACAGCAGGGCTACAAGGATCCCCCATATACCTCCGAGATCATCAAAGCTCTTTATCAGAACAGCTTTAATGTTGACACCCTCAAGCATATCTACGTATGTGATATTGTCCATCGCCAGACAAAGGAGTTTGTTTCGCAGACTCTTTATTCTGCTATGAATGACTTATACTATCCACAGTGTTCCGAGGCGAGGGCCTGGGAGTACGGGACTCCCGAGTATCAGGCGCTTCTTGGGACGCGAATCGGTAAGGTCGTGGCTTATTTCGTCTTGGGCACATATTCCCGTGGAACTAGGCGCATTGGAAGTATTGTTACTTGGCACACTAGCTCTGATGCCAGGCATCTTCAGATGCGGTTTGATATTGAGAACCGAGGTATGATCTAATTTGGAATACTAATTTCTTGTCGGCTTTTGAATTCTTTTCCTGGGAGGTGCTCTGGATCTTCGTTATATAGTTTAATCTTATGCCAGTGAATTTACCCATTTCTAACATCCTTTAATGTCTTGTTTTCCTAGTATTACGCAGCCAGTCTCCCTCTTGGTAGACCGGTCGGAGCAGTGTTGATTATTACAGCTTCATTGCAGATCTAAAAGGCAAGCATGTCAGCAATTGTTGTCCCCTGAAAATGTTCCAATCGCGAGTTTTACATGAACTGCCGACTTTTTCGTCAATCAGGTTCAGCAATACGCCTGTTCTCGCAACTACATCCGGGAAGAGGCTTGTAGTAATGCCTTATCCGCTTGTTGATTTGTTCTCATTAATTTTCAAGTTTTCAAATTGAAACTTGTAAGGTTATTAAGTCATGATTTATGTCATCCATGTCAAGTCCTCAGGACAGTGTATCCCAGCAAACAACAGACCAAAATCAGAAAAAATAAATGAAAAACAGACCAACTCCTGCTAATCAGCAATCCATAATCCACCGGTCTTCCTTCTACCCGGTCGTTTCAATTTGAGAGCTCGCTCGCAAGCTGCCATCACACTTCTTCACACGGCGCAGCCTTTCTCAAGCCCGGCGTCCGAGCTACTTAATAGCGGCCCTGCATCTGCGCATCGGCTTGGGCATCTTTGTTGTTCCGGTAGTCACAGTACGCATTATAACCGAGCGCGACCAACATGTGGATGGGGCCTTTGCCGACCTTCATCTTCTTTCGGGGCTGCGGCCGCGAGCCCCCTTGCGGGTGTGGCTTGTATTCGTCTCCGAGCTGTTGTTCCACGTCACTTCCCAGCGGAGAATCCTGCCTGTCTTGCGGCTTAGGGTTTCTCAGCTCCTTGGGCAAGACGACCAGCATCATTCCAGTGGCGAGATAGACCAGCGTGATGAACATCTCCTCAAGCTCTCCGAGGAACAGCGCCAAGTACTCTGCGTCTGGGAGGGTAACGAGGGCACTGCCAGCGTCCCGGGGTCCGAAGCACTCAGCCAATGCATAGCCCAGTCGAATCCACAGCGCGGGCAATGCGATGCCGACCACGATGACCAACGGGCGGTCCCCTCGGTAGGTCTTGAGGTGGTTCTTCAACGCGACGAAGTAGAGGACGGTGATGGTCACCAGAATCACGGCGTAGATGATGATAGCCGCATGAAGCTCGGGGGACGAGAAGATCGAGTTGGATATGTTGGCTGCCACGATGACAAGAATAAGAGCCACCAAGTTCGGCAGCTGGATGAGCCGAAGGACATACTGCGAGTAAATCATAGCCCATGACGGAGACAGCACGGCATATAGTCTATTATTTACCTCTCGTTAGTGAGGTCCGGGGATAACAGCCTATCGATGAGGAATGCCTTACACTCTGGAGATGAGACCGAGGGTGGCCACGAGCAACGGGGCGAGACCAATTGCTTGACACACGTACGCAATGATTTCTGCAGTGCGATTGTCGGGGTCTGAGATGGTCGCGATCTGGCCGGCTGAGCCAATGATTCGGATGACGGAGAAGATGAGAATAGCCACCCATCCCGACGCTCTGTCGATGCCGTGTCGCCAACAGTTGTAAATGGCAAATGGGAGGGCGATGGCGTAGAAAATCAGCATGGCAATGGCCACGCCATCAGTGAATGTGATGTCACCCATCTTGGTCCGACTCGTACGAGAGAAGGAAGAATGATAAAGGGAGCAAGACCGAGAGAGCTTGAATGGGTGAGGAAGCTCGAACTCGCAGGGAAAATGGGACGTATTTAACACCTTTCTTATTACCTCGTCCAGCACGTCTCCAAGCACGTTTGAGTCTTATTTTTTTTTTCTTTGGCCCCGATCAACGTCCTTCGGTTTCTACGTATTCCCTCGCCCATTCGGGTAATTCCTTCGACGCTAAAGCGGTTCGGACCAACAGCCCTATGTCCTTGGCCCCGGTTCCCTACCGATAAGGTGGAGATCGTCGCGATCGTCGTTCCACCGTGGGCGATCTTGACGATGCTTGTCGTAGTTAATCCGCCATGCGGTGACCCGTCTATTTAAGCTAAGCACTTGATCAGGCTTGGCCCCCAACGGCTGCACACTTCAGCCACCATGACCAAAGTGGAAATCAAGATGCTAACAATGACACAATCGACGGCCTCGGGGGGCCAGAGGGGCGGCGGAGTTTAATGCGCGCTGTCGTGGATGCTTGAGATCGAAGATATAGTGAGTTTTGGTTAAGCCCGCGCATGCACCTGAAACATCCAGGATCAATTTTTTGAGTGGATCAATCATCCCCATGTATTGAACACGTCATGTCCAACAGCAAGCCACCGTCACTAAAAAGGCTTACTCAGTGGGCCTCTAGGATGCCCAAATGGACTTTGAGCGCCCTTATGAGAGTGGCGCAACTAAGGAAGGAAGCCCCGCCGAGCAGAGGATATCTAGCTAGATGTAGTAGCGGGGAGATGGAGACAGGCATGCAGCTGAGGATTTCAGCTTTAAAGTGACGTCCTATAGGCCTAAGAGTTCAGGCATGGTGTTTCCGGATATCTAGTATAGGTTTACGGTAGATAGACTCATACTCAGCTCACTCCTTTGTCCTGTCGTCTACTCTGTTGTTCCCTTCCATCATTTCTTTATCATGGATCAGCCGGTATCGAGACCGCTAGTACACTGTACATGCCAATTCCGAGTCCCGTTCTCTGTCTAGATCTGCCATCCTATCTCGATCAGGGTGCCTTGAGCTTTTTCCAGATAGGGTAAAGTGGCTTATGGAAGCAGTTGCGGCAAGGTTACCTTGCCCAGGTGGAAATTGAAAGATAGCCTCCTATAGCAGATATCGCGTGTCATATTCAGAGCGTCTATATCTCTATGGTGTGTTCCTTCTCAGGTGCTTCTTCTCCTCTCGAGGTCCATCATTATAACAGTGCGATATACCTGGAGTCACTCATGGATGTATCCCCCTAGTGTCTTTCCACTGATACGTGCCCTAAGTCTCCCTTTCACGAGACCGGAGTCGCTTTACGAGATCAAAGTGCCCACATGACGAAGGGTTCCCGTTAGATTGACTCCAAGCCTGTTGAACTAGACTGCACTGAAACCTTGCTTTTTGATGCAGTAGAGAGCAGAAGTGGTAAACCTAGAAGGCTGTCAGTAGCTACCACTTTCCCATCAATTGACGCAGTCCACGGGTGACCATACATTGTCATGCCGATCACCGGTCCCAGCCACAGCCCAGCCAATCCCCAATGCAGTAACAAGGCAGTAGCGAAAGAGGTTGGAATTGCAATCTGCACAAGATCAGTGAGAATTGGCCTGGATGAAACAGCCTGAATACTGGTGGTAGGTATGACGCACCGTATAGTGACAGATCAAGGATATTATACCTGCAGTGCGCTGCATCTTGAGACCTTTCATAACCCCATTAGAGCATTCGCCTAGAGAGTAGAGGATCTGCAATATGGCACAAACTGGGATTGTCTTGATCACGAGCTCTTGAACATCGTTTGACGTTGACAGCTGTCGTGAAATCCAACCCCGGGTGATCATGAGGGTTGCCATGTTGATTATTCCCAGAAACAGGGCTGCAGTGAAGGCCACTTGTATTTGTATCTTTGTCTCTCTGGGGCGCTTTTGGCCCATCAACGTTGCCACGCGCAGGGAGACAGAGTTCCCAAGGGAAAACGGAAGTTGAAGGGCCACTGCGACCGCCGCGTTGAGCACACTCTCCGCAGCAAGGCTGATATCGTTGATCTTTCCCGCCCAGAGTGTCAGTAGCTCGAAAGTTAGGAATTCCGCCAGCACGGTCACGGAGCCCGGAATGGCTAGACGCAACAAGGTGCGCCAGTGCGACCACTCAACGATGAACGATAGGCCGGGCCATAGTTGCCATCCAACGCCAAATACTGACGCAGAAACCAGGAGACCCGCTGCGAGCGTAGTATCGGAAATGGCTGCTGCGAGAGGCGCACCGATAAAGCCCCACTCGAGCTTGTACACGAATAGCCAATGCAGGGCGATGTTGATCGGCACGACGCAGATAAGGACGTACGTGGGTGCGTTGAAGATCCCCTGGGCGTTGACAAAGCGTTTTCCAGTCTCGAAAGCTGCATGTCCCGGGAGGCCGAGCAGGGTGACGCGCAAGTATCTCGAAGTCAATATAGCGATATTGGGAGAGACGAGCATCTGCAAGATCGCGTGGCTGTTCCACCAAGCCACTCCAACCACCGCAGTGACCATCAGAAGCAAAACCAGGGTCAGCTGCAGGTACAGGGCCGCCAGATCGGGACGTTTCGATCCATGTGCAAGCGGACACAGTGTATCCATGCCCGAGCAGAGACCTTGGTGCACTCCGTACGCGGTGATAGAGGTGATACTGGCACCAAGGCTGACAGCACCAAGCTCGTCGGTTCCCAGGCGCCCGACGAAGAACAGGCCAGTCAAAGGAAGGGAATACTGGAGGTATGACACCAGGACCAGCCATGTCGACGACTTGGCCAATGTGGTGATTTCTTCCCACACGGGCGAGGTGAATTCCTTGTCACCTTCGTCCAGGTCCGGTCGACCTATGAGGCTCGTAGTTTCGTGCGCCATGAGGGGAAATTGACCTGGAGGTGGTTCTAGTAGCCAGATCAAGCCCACCCATACGAGCCAGGTGTTTCTCTGTCGGCGGGTGTTCGGTATCTCTCCTGGAAATCATAGAAGGGAAGATGCACAGAATGAACGGATCCTGGATGGATGCCCAGGTCGGTCTGGAGTCCTGGACCTCAGACTTCCACAGCCCTGGAGGTGCTGAGGGGTTCTTAGTCATCGCATGGACTGTTGATGCAGCTAGCCTGGCTGGGTATCTGCTTGGGTCGATCGGTGCACGATGCCTCAATGGAAGTGGCACATCTCTCATATCACCCAGTTGAAACCACACAGGCATAGCAGGGCTGCAACCTTTGCAAGTTTGCCGGAGAGGTGGAAACATGATTGCCAGATGAGTCTGCGACTGGATCGATCGTGGAAACAATCCTGCAGATAATCAGCCGCCGCTGTGTCTGCGCTGATTGCAGCCGCGTCTGCCAAAGATACTCGAACATTTGCTGTGAACCACTTCTACGGCCAGGGCCCGTTGACAATGGGCCGTATGGATCCGATCGTCAGTCCTGGTACCGCATCGAGTCACGTACATGTTATCCAAGGCGGAAGCAACTTCAATCTAACCATGAGCGATGATTTTCTACTGGGCTCGAACTGCACATCCTCCCTGGTGGAGGCGGACAAGAGCAACTACTGGACTCCGGCCTTGTACTTTCAAGACACCAATGGAAGCTTCATCTCGGTTCCCATGTTTTACATGAACGTCTACTACTTGTACGCGGCTCTGAGCCCTCCTCCACGGAGAGAATCGTCCGCTGATCGCAACCCAGCTTCGAGCCCACTAACGACGAGATCAAGGCCTTTCCTGTCGGCCTCCGTATGCTCAGTGGGAATATGAGTCTGCGCACGCCACCACCGGGCGGCGCTGCCAACGTCCTGGACACCAACGAAGGCACCATTCAACCCGTTCAGTGGACTTGTCCACGCACCTCCTACACCCCTCCCTCGTACCCGACAGATTCGGACGGACTGCACGGCGTTGGCATTCAAAACCCAACTAACGCCGGTGCCGGTGCTGGTTTCCCGGACATGAATTGTGATCGCGACGCGTCTCCTCTGCGGGCAGACATTCACTTCCCATCGTGCTACAACCCAGCGGCTGGGCTGGACGACTTCAAGACCAACACGGTGTTTCCGAGCAGCAATGGAACCACGGGGGGCAAAGCAAATTGTCCAGAAGGGTGGATTCACACGCCGCATATCTTCTATGAGGTATACTGGAACACTCCTCTATTTGTCGACCTGTGGGAGCAAGGCAATGGAACGCAGCCATTCCTCTTGGCCAACGGTGACCGCACCGGATACTCGCTTCATGGCGATTTCGTAAGCTCTCTCTTCTCGGATGCCTTCGGGGCCTTCACTGATCCAAGATTCAGATTGCCGGCTGGGACGTGGACGTCTTGCAACACATTATCGACACTTGTGATGCCGGAGACTCGGGCATGGATAAATGCCCCGGTGTTGGCCCGATCAATGACGCCGCAGACAGCTGCAACATCCCGAACTTGGTTCCCGAGAAGATCTCCGGTGTGCTCGAGAAGCTACCAGGAAACAACCCGCCAACTGGATGGGGCCAAGGTGATACCTCTTTTGCCTCGTCCATAGTTATGACCGAAGTCACTTCGACCAGTAGCAGCGTCTCGTCGGCGTCTACAACTACTGTGGCTACGGCTGCGGTTACAAGCCTGACTGAGGATAGCTCTACGGGCAGCACTAGCTCTGGCTTGTCGTATCTCGGCTGTTACTCCGACAATCTAGCCTCTCGTGCGCTGACTGGCATTCAATTTGCGGACCTGGGTATTGGGCAGGTGACTTCAACTAAGTGTATGGAATACTGCGGACACGCAGGGTTTAGTATGGCAGGCACTGAGTACGGCGGGCAATGCTTCTGTGGCGACACACTGGAAGGCAGCACCAAGCTCGCCGCTGATCAATGCGACATGAAGTGTGACGGTGATAGCTCCCAGGTATGTGGGGGCAGCCTGGCATTGAGTGTGTATGAGAGGCCCACGACTGCATCGAACCGATCCAGCGCGCACTTCCACCAACATGTACGTGGAGAGCATGCTTGAAAGCAGGGGTGCATCGGCGGGGCCTCTGTTATCTCAGTACTGTAATATTTTTGAGATGCTTAGAGAGGATTCTCTCCAGTCAGTTCGTTCTCTACAGAGGGACCACTTTTTTATAGTGAAAGATCATCGTTCAAACTTCACTGGCAACGTGTTTTGGCTGATGATGTCAAAATTTCGAATTTGGCCTTAAGAATGGCCCTGTAGTTCAATGGTAGAATACCAGATTCCAGATCAGGGAACTCCTGGGGGTTGAGCGTTCGATTCGCTTCGGGGTCATTTTTTTGAATACTGAATAAACAACGGTTCCACTTACACATGGATTTGGAGGCGAATTTTACTTCAGGCCCTGTAAATGGTAGAGAGAGTCCTGTTCAGGCCTGGGCGTTGATTCCATTCGCTTCAGGCATGTCTTTGAACACAGGAACTAGAATACCTGTTGGCATTGTGTTATATTGATATAGTGTTGCAGTTTACTTGGGGAGCCATCAAATGAAAATTCCCATTGGGTCTGTGTATGGAGCAGAGAATGGATGCAGTCTTACGCAGACTTTGTCTTGAGGAGGTGCATAGGTTACAGAAATATACGAATTGGCTGAGATCTAGTTTGGTAGAATGGCAAATATTTTGCCTGGTGTTTACACCTTGCCAGCAATCTGCTCCAAGATTGTGTCAACTGAGAGGTCTTCTTGATAGTTTGGTGGAGGTTCAGCATCTGCTCAGCTAACCAGCAGATATATATCAGACCGCTGGCCGATCTCGGGAACAGACAAGGCCATTATTAAAGTCCTAGGAAGACTCCTAGACAGAACAGGCCTCCATAATTGGACGCTCGAGGAACCAGGCTGTAAAGTGCAGGAATTGACATAGAAAACACTCCTATATGAATAATATGCAGCATATGGTCGTGATATACATAAACACACTAGTTTTCAGTCTACTGCAGTAACCTATATCAGTCGACACGAAAACTCAGAGCTAATCAGATGCCTAAAAACTACATTCTTGATCTACATCTTTCGTTATAGAGGGTTACCAAGCACTCATACATGGACTGAGAGTAGGGAAATCACTCAGTTTCACCCACTTTCACTCAGAATTCCCTACCCTGACCATGAAGTCAAATCTGAGCCCGCAACAGACGTGCACACAACATGGTGCAGCAGAATGCGGACATACCTCAGTTGGGAGAGGGCTAGACTGAAGATCTAGAGGTCGTGTGTTCGATCCACACTGTCCGCATAGGTTTCTCCTTTTTGGCTTGAATATCTATATTTTTTTGCCGAGATACTTGCTAAAACAAAAGTAATGTCAGGGGAAGGAAAAAGAGAATTGCGGACAGTGTGGATCGAACACACGACCTCTAGATCTTCAGTCTAGCCCTCTCCCAACTGAGGTATGTCCGCATGCCACTCGGCTACCACGTGGTGATTATATAATAATTGTGCGTATTTAGCAGTAACATAATTAGCCAGAATAGCCCTTTGTGGGAGCTGCGATATGTAAGGGGAGAGCATGCATGTCTGCTATTCAATGGCGTGGCTGGAGGGAAGAATAATTTATATCAATTTACCCAAAACATAGCATATGACTAAAATGGGACAAAACAATGTTGTGGAGGATGATGCGACGGACTGGTGATTAAAACCTATTGATGGCCATATGATGAACAGAGCAACATATCCAAGCCACAGTACGAGTATCTGTCACAGCCAAAGCACAATGGCTTATCAGCCTAAGTTATCGTCGGGCAATGTTGAATACAGAATTGAAGGGGTTTATCTTGGTCAAATCCTACAGCATTGTATGCAAGATTCGGCGCCGATGAGTGCTACGCAAAATCGTACAGGATGTTCTCACAGTCAAGAAGCTAAGTAATATTTTTAGTAGAATATTTAGCGGTGTTCCAGGAATCAGCTAGTTGGGCCTTGTAGTTTGAGTCAATGCGTGATCTTATGTCAAATCTGGAGCCTCCAATGGCGTGCCTTGGAAGGTAGTACGGACATATTTCCGGTAGAGGCGGCTTCAATATCAATTCCGCAATCATTTTCCCCATCAAATGGGGTGATAACTCAGTTGGGAGAGTGTACGACTGAAGTGAACTCCAGTCGGACCATATGGTCTATCGTAAAGTCGCCGGTTCAATCCCGGCTCACCCCATTTCTTTTTTTTTTTTTTTTTTTTTTCGTCGGGTGGTTATTTTTAGGGAACGACGTAACGGTCGCAATGTATTTGTGGTAATCCTAGTCCTGGAATGTTGCGATGGCGTGCGGTCTGGCATTATTGAAGTCAGGCCAGCTCGACAAAAACTTGGGGTGGCCAACAGTGGGATATATGTATGTATATATTGTAGCCGAAGGCTGAGTAGATATTTTACGTCATGACTCCTAGACTTTTGGTGTGACGACTGTCAGTAGATAAATCTCTTAAAATAAACTAGTTAGTCCTTGAAGAAGAACAGGCTAGAAACATAGAGTTCTGTTTCCATCCGATTGATCATATGGCGCTCTTCCATGTAAGTTCTCGTTCGCTGTCCGAGTGTTTTCATACCCTCAGTACGATTTTCTGAATAGTTTCGCGTAGTACGGAGGCTGTAGTATGAGATTGGAAGCAATAGGGCTTGCGCGTTACGTAGCTTTTATACATCTTCAAAAGAACTATGGAACATCTACGTCACGACAGACACCTCTCCATCCTCACCAATCAGCAATGCCCCTTCAAATTTCTGCCTCCGCCAAAAGTTTGTCGCTCTCAATAACTCTTCATCAATCAGGAACCACCACCTTCTCGCAAAAGCTTCGGAGACCTCCCATCCGGACCCGTCCCACGTTACGCGACCCCAGACTTGGAACGCGTCCTGAACCAGATCTTGCGACAATACAGCCAGGTCTATGGCATGTAACGAGCGTAAAAGACGATTTCTGAGTCCGGGAAATGGTAGGATGTCGATGAAAGACGGATGAGGAATTGATTTCTGTAACGCTGTAGGGGCGAGCGGAGGCGGTACGGAGAGATGGCGAGGATGAAAAATACGCCGATCAGATGGGGATGAGCACGAGAGTTGAAGGAGCGAAGCGTTGGATATATATGCAGTGACTGTCGCAGTCGGGGTCAGAATGATAAAATTGGGGTCGATGTTGGAAAGCGTGAAATCAAGTGGCGCTTCTTCAGCGAGTCGTGTTGGCGTCGCATCATCCCTCTGGCCAGACCCGCTGAATGACCATCCATCGGCATCCAGTATCATGGATGCCCGCTGGGAGGTAGAGCCCACATCCACTTGAACTGGCGCAGACTCATGAGAATCCCCGGCGTCTGAATGCGCAGAATCGGTACCTCGGCTTGGAACGGGATCTTTACTAGTCGCAGCTCGTCGGCTCTTAAGATTTGCTCCTTTAGAAAAAGAGTCCATCAGTCCTTGCCACACACACAATGATGGCCCTTTCGTTCTATCTACTCACTGCGAGCTCTTTGGGCAAGTCTATTTTGAATCTTCTTGCGGTCGTTCACGTCTGTCACGGCGGTCCAGTCATCTTCATCTCGAAAGACATAAGGCGTCCACCTATCACGCATCAGGTGTTGATCGCATAGAAGGATGGCTAGGCAAGTTTCACGAAGCTGATACAACAAGAAATTGTGACAGTGGCGGGCTTCTTGGGACAGCGCATGCCGGAGGGCTTTGGGGTCGCATTAATAAGCCACTATCGGCAACCCTGCCAAGGATTACGAATGCATATCTAGCTTCCAAGGTTGTCTATCGGTACGAGATGGTGGCCAATCATAGATCAAAACGACTCCGTCTCTGTGCTTAAGTCTGACAATATATAAATTTGTAACGAGCAGCCATATTATTCCGGGTGTTGATCCGCCAACGCCCAACATAACAGACATCGCATCTGGACGAAGACAGTATCATAAAGCATTCCGCGATGATCAAAATCGGCAGAGCAGTTGCGTTCGCAAAGTCGGGTCGGTTGACCTTGGAAGGGTGAGTAGTAACAGGTCTGCTTCACGCCTTCAGCTTCCCATCCTCCACAATGACCAGTTCATCCCCCAGAGAAATATTGATCGCCGCAACATCGGCAAAATCTGCCACATCCGCGTTGAGAGTTTTCTCGTGGGCAGGATCGCGGAAGAAATCGGCCAAGTCTCCAGCGGTGGGGAAAATCAAGGTGATCATTCCGTCTATATCGGCGAAAACGAAGGACTGTGCAATCTCGGGGCCAAGCTTTTCCTTGAGCTCCACAGTATGGGATTCAGGATGATGATGCTACATTATTTCTTGGATTAGTGACGTTCAACGCGGAGTCACGGGCTGTGTTGGATAATCATGCCTGGATATAAGATAGTCCGTTGTGCTTCACGACCACTGGTCCAGCCATTTTTCCGTGTTCGGCAAATCGACGAGAAAATTCATCCTTCGTTACACCATCTTTTCTCTTCGCAGAAACGGTGGCTCGAAATACTCCCCTAAAGGATGGCTTGTCGTTGCCGCTTGCAAGGCTCATAGTCGTAGGGAATAAGAAAAGCGGTCGCAGGTGAAGAGCGGTAGTTGGCAGATAATCAAAAGAGTATTGACTCCAAGCACCGAGTCGGTACCTTTATATATTCCATTCACCAAGCCTTGTCACTAAAGTCATTGGAAACAAGGTGGTGTCAGAAATGGACCATGTCAGAAGTGGACCGTGTCAGAAATGGACCCGGTCAGAAATCGTGCTTGCTGTACGCTGTACTTGGTGACCGAGGCGACACTCATTCTTTCTCGATGACTCGGAAGAATGGCCAAGCTGATCAGGGTAGATTCTTCATTTCTTTGAACCGAAAATTCGGAAACCCTACGGCGCCTCGAGCGGTCCAACGTAGCCGATCAGGGGCACAATTCTTGGGTTGGACGAGTATCGTCTGGCACATGGTTGATACAGCCATTGGAGTCGTTATTCAAGTCCGGGAGTTCTGATCTGCACTGGGACTTTGAGTCTGGGAGCACAGCCCATAAGCATGCTGTTCATCGGGTCACTCTTGTATCCCGACTCTAATAAGGCCAGTAAGGTGATCGATTTGCGGCAGATGGAGAAGGAGTGCACGGAGTGGGGAGATGTCATCTTTCCAGGAGAGAGGAAGAGAGAGGAAGAGAGAAAGCTGTCTACATAGCTGGAGCGACTGTCTGCAACCTCAGGCAGCCGCCATCAGCGGCAAGGGTGGTGGGTTCAAACCTGTACATGTCCAACGGTCCATGCAACCTGACCTACAATAAAAGAGGGTTACATTCACTTTAGACGGCTTCAATATAAAGGTTCCATTGACAGCATGATGTCTGAGGATTTGGACAGCCCCCAGCGCTGTGTAGATAGCTCTCAGTTCAGAAGATCTGCCATCCTTTCTATCTATATTAAACTGCCAGAATCCTCTCTAGATCGATTACCTTAGGTCATTCAATCTCAATCAATACTATTTCCTCCTATCTTTCCCCTTCCAGAGTAGCGCCCGGTTGGTCAGAGGCATATCCAGTGGATATACCCTCAACTCCAACAGCTCCATATAGGTCGCGCACCCCACTTATCATCAAGGGCAGGGCACTTTTCAAGTCTATGGTTGTGAGTTCTTCTGTCATGGTCTGGCGGCAATTGAGTTTATACAATCTAAACATGAAGGTCTAGCCTTGGCGAATCGTTTTTGGCGAGGCGGCTTCTATTCTCGCCTCAGGCATAGATATTCTCTAGACAACGAAAGACAATTTTGATTGATATAACCAAAGATGGAAGGCTCCTTCAACAACGGTTCCATAACTCAGTTGGTTAGAGTGTGATGCTAATAACGTCAAAGTCGAGGGTTCGACCCCCTCTGGAACCATTCATTTTTTGTTTCAGTTTTCGTTTCCATCTTATATTCTTCTATCCTATTAGACATAGACCCTTCAACAAAGGTTCCATAACTCAGTTGGTTAGAGTGTGATGCTAATAACGTCAAAGTCGAGGGTTCGACCCCCTCTGGAACCATTATTT
The DNA here is from genome assembly GCF_028827665.1 of Penicillium hispanicum. Lineage (NCBI taxonomy): Eukaryota > Fungi > Ascomycota > Eurotiomycetes > Eurotiales > Aspergillaceae > Penicillium > Penicillium hispanicum. The sequence continues at coordinate 3,198,200 of NW_026623193.1, forward strand.
TTTTTTCCAGTTTTTGTTTCTGTCTTATTTTCTAATCCCCTAGTAGAGACCGGCTCCATCAACAACGGTTCCATAACTCAGTTGGTTAGAGTGTGATGCTAATAACGTCAAAGTCGAGGGTTCGACCCCCTCTGGAACCAGTTATTTTTCATTTTGCTTCTGCTTAATTCCTCTTGTAGTTTGTTATTCTTCATGATTTGGTAAAATTGGAAGATGTCTGACCGCCTCACAGCGGGTGGATTCTGCCGGCTTACCCCATCAATAATTGGCCTTCCTTACCGCCCTACTTATATCTAGTTATAGCTTTAGCAGCACCAGCGGAGAGAGCTATATTAGACTATAGAAGGGCAGTAGTCACTCTTGAATGTATAGTAACTTCTATCCTTGATTATAAGCTTACCTATTTTGTGTTACAAAGCCACACTTCTTGATTTTCCTAGGCCAGACACCGAGAATATTTTTCGCTTTTCTATTTCACGTGTACTTACTTGACTTGCTCTGGTATTGATTTTTGCAAGACACAATCCAACGGCGAGGCAACAAGAAAGTCTGATTGAGGGTGATACCCGCGAGCCTATCAACTAGTGTGTTCATCCGCATTGGAAGCTTCTCTCCTTTAGCGCTTTGAAGCCATGTATCCACTTCTCTGCTAGAAGTATTGTGACCTTTGATCGATATTACCAGTCGACTGCACGGGTCGTGTGGCATTGCATCACTCGCATAGCGATGAGAAATCGCCGTTTCGTAGACATGAAATTGCACGAATACATTGCTTCTAGGTAGGCTGTTTAGTGAGATGTACGTACGAATCACGAATTTGCCGCACGTAATATAACCGCGGTCGCGGCCTGGTATCGTCTCGTCTTGGAATCTCTGCCAGGTAGGTGGTACAACATTAAGAAGACGACCAGCGGATGATCGGCCAAGGGACGGGGGAAGATATCGATCAATATCTTTAGCAGTAAGAGTTCGGAACAGGCAGGCCATCCACGTCTCCAGTAAGTTTAGCAGACATTGGCCAGATCGAGAGAAATTCTGTCCCTCATTATTGTCGTTGAAAATAGCAAGTATGACAAACCGAGAATACCGTTCTTCTTTTGCACCCCAAATATCGTAATGGAGACTAGGATGCCGTCTGCGATATAGCTTGTGATTGTGATCTGCTATCCTGTTTCGCCAGTTCGTTGCCTGGCCAACATACAACCAACAACATCGGGGATCGCTTGGGGCCCATAAAAGTGCAAGTAGACCCCAGTGGCAGTTGGTTGTCCGTCGTTCCGACCGTCTGTTTTGATCAGACTGCCAGCGCACATTTCCCTCTTCAATAGGCAGGTACCTAGTACAACCTTCGTAGGTAAATCCCCGGCTGAATAAGTTCCTAGTTTTCTATAATCCCTTCTATATTACTCCAGAAATACATATAGGTAGAAATTTCCAAGACACTGATATTGAATTCTATATCCAAAGCTCATTCTATAACCCCTGATATCTCAAACATCGACGGAATATGATCAGAAGTTGCTGTAGATAGGGAAGGCCATTGCTATCCTCTTGTCACATAAACGGCCACTTCATCCCCTAAAAAAAGAAAAGAGAAGAAATCTTTAAACCTATAGACCACATCTTACATGTGGAGGTAGTTCTTGCAGCGGTTAATGCCAAGCTGCTCAACCAAGAATTCGTTGACAAACTGGCACTTGGGATCCTGGCGCTGCTGAATGGACAAGAACTCGGGCAGCTTGGGGAACTTCTCCAGGGCGTAAGTAGCATTAGGAGGGCTCATCTTATTCCAGTGAGGGCGAGCGTTGTACTTTTCACCAAACTTGGGAAGGAATTCGTTGGCCAACTCCTGGTTCTGCCAAAGAGTGGTGAAGTTGTTGTAGGTTTGAAGCCAGTCAATCTCGATGATGGCGAACACACCACTGAGCTCGGGGCCAAGGTTGTAGGTGTTGACGGGGGACATGTAAGCGTCATCACCCTTGAGAGAACGGTGCTGAATGACCATCATATCGTTGTAGGGAGCCTGCATGCGGGGAGTCTGGGACTGCTGGTACTTGATGTAGTCGGCGACGGCCTCGGCGTAGTACTCGATGGGAAGGAAGTGCTCAATCTCAGCGTAGAAGCCTCGGCTGCAGACACCCTGGGGAGGGCAAGACGCGGCGTCGATGACCTCATCGTAGCAAACGTACTCCTTGTTGCAGTCACCGCAGCCATTGGCGCAGTAGTTCAGAGTGCAGTTGCGAACTCCGGTGTAGTTGGTGCGCTCCCAGTAAGAGTAGAAGTAAGTAGGCTCAATATCCCAGTTCTTGACGGTCTTGTTCCAGTCGTAGTGAGGACCCCAAACAGTCAGGCGGTCGTGCTCCTTATATAGCTGGGCAAGTTGCTTGCCCATTAGTGTGTAGTCGGTGGTGGCATTCACGACCTTGGTGGTCTTCTTCAGGAGCAAGGTAGGTTGGACCTTGATAGTCATCTCGGTGATAAGACCAAGGGCACCAAGACTGACACGGAAAGCCTTCAGTTCTTCCGCGTTGTTCTTCTTGGTGAGAACACGGAGGTTACCCTGGGCGTCCAGCACACGTAGTCCAATAATCTGGCTTGCGATGTTACTGATGACGGATCCAGAGCCGTGGGTACCGGTGGAAGCGGCACCCACGAAGTTCTGGACACGCTCAACACCGAGGTTCCCAAAAGACAAATCTTGAGCTTTGAGCTCTTCGGTAAGGTCGTAGACGTCCCATCCAGCACCGAAGGTGACGGTCATGTTCTTCTTGCTGATGTCAAGATGTTTCAGGTTGGTGAGGGAAACGATGTAGGAGGGCTTCTCGGTGAGAGAGTTGTCGACGCAGGTAGTGAGGTTACCAAATCCATGACCATTTCCAACAACTTTGATGTGGGAGCCCTTGGGGTACTGTTCCCGGAGGAACTTGGCAACGGCAGCCTCATCATCGGGGGCAGTGTAAGCGTCAGACTCGCAGTTGACTTCGAATTGCCAGTTAAACCAGCGGTAGGCGGAGCCAAAAGCTGCGTGTAGCAGCACCAGCAGGAGAGCAAGTTTTGGGCCAAGCATTTTGGAAACTGATATATGCAATGTCAGATCATTATTACCGGATGGAATAATTATCTGGGATTGCTTGGTGGAATTACCCTTGCCTCGGATAAAGCTTTCTGGTAGGAGTAATCCTTCTAACAGTAATGTGCTGAGGACTATGCTCGTAATGAAAAGAACGAGGTCGGAAGGGGAGTTTATATGTATTTAATTCGCTGCTCCCCAGATCTTCCAAGGAAATGACGCTAGGAAATGGATTCTACTTCCAAGAACACGCTTAGCCAGATATTGACATCCTCTTTCAGGGTCTACATAAACCTAACGATCCACCGTCCGGAGAAGCATGGTGAGGCAATTTGACAAAATCTGACTAAACCTTAAAACGTATTATTATCATTGCCATTCTCTCTCCAGTACGTTCAGCCGACGCACCTTGAGGGCGTCAGTTATATAAGGGAGCTGGGACTCAAGAATGCATACAAAGCAATAGCATGCTTCGCGGGTGCGAAGATACAAAATTGAGCTGTCCGCTTAGTGGCAAGATGAGGTTATGGTGGCATGGAGTGAGCCATGCCGAAGATGTAATTTCATCAGAACTTTGGTGTCGGACGGCGAAATTGTGCTCGTCTATGGTATGATTCGGCATGCCGAGCGTCCGGGACGGGTGGAGCTGATTGATAATTTGGACTCACCCAGCTGTCCACCGATCGGCTTACTGGGCTTAGCCATGGCAGTGTTGAGCCACTTGACGACCCGAAATTGCGCTCTACCGTCCCGTCCGTCGCGGGATTGAAGTTAAATTTCAAGCCAAGCAAGCCACATGTTTCGATTGACTGGAGTAGTAGAGGCCGGCCAATCATTTTCTTCAGCTTAAGCACTACCGGTCTTGACATCTCGTTTCCCGCGCCAGAATTAGTTAACCTTAAGCCACTTCGTCTCTCGTAATTAGCCAAGACCAAGGTGCCACTGAAGAAAACGGAAACTACCTAGTTAGGTTTACGTCGGGGCGATGTCTCTGCTTGGCCAAGCTCAATGTGATCATTGTGACAGTGTTGTCGAGCAAAGGGATATGATCGAAATCTATCGCCTCAATGAAAGCATGGAATACTGAGCGGTGTTGCAAATAGCCTATATTCATGATTGATCTCAATTGAGGCCAGTCCACCTCAACTTTAATTCCACCATAAAGAGCCATTGTTGCGAAAAATCAGGGTCTGTAACGGTTGCTCTCTATTCTAATCGTGGAATATTTTGAAATCGACTTAGTAAGATACGGGTATTCCTGCAGCTATTAGATTTGATTTATGCTGGGTTTTTGCTCAATTTAAAAAGACTGTAAGTTCTCTGGGGCGTATTGATGAGTGGGAATAGTTGCAAGAAGGAGGAGCTGTCGTTGGAGAGCATTTATATCTGTCGTTCCTTATATGTGTTAGTGTGCGATAGTAAATATTCCAGTCGGTACTAAATCTTTGGCTCTACCTCTCACACAGTCAGATAGGATATAAGCTTGATAGCGTGATAGTCTGTGTCGTCTGTAAGATTAGACGATATGCCGAAGAAGAGGAATCAAGAAAATATACATCGAACTCTTTGAAATAGGCAGAAACGAAGAGATGGAGCGCGCTGGGGAGGAGAGGGGAAGAAGGAGAGAGCTACGGCTGGAGCTATATACACTGTGCGCGAGAGCGCTGCCTGAAATGCCAGGTATCCGCCATCAGAAGCCTCTGGGAATCACCCACCAGAAACGGTGAACGAACCCCTTTTTCTGTTCAATGATGCTGGAATTGCATTATAAATCGCGCATTTATTCTAAATCATCTGTTCCATCGCTGCCTAGCCAGGTAGATCCTAATTTCCTATTATTTACCCCTGTTATTACATAATCCCTTTTGCACCCTATATAGACTGCCAGCTTTCCTATTTAGAACCATCATCCTTGATCAATTCAATTCATCCCATCCATTCAAAACATCCTTCCGGATCCGGAGTAGTGCCATTCTGGCCTAAGGCAGACCCTTCCCTAAGTCCTTAAACTCCGACATATAGTGTTTTCTATAAAATAATAGTATTTCTACCTAAGTACTTTTATAAATTATAGATATAATATTTAGTAATATAGCTTTAGTTATAAAATTTTTTTCTATTTATTATTAATTTTCTTTTCTTACTTTTTTATACTAAAATAAATCTTAGTCTTTATAACCTTAGAATCTTATCTAGGTAAAGAAGTTATTTATTGTAGAGTAACGCAGAGTATACTATATAAATAGTTTAATAGAAGTTCTTCCTAAGATTTTTTTTTTAAAAAAAAGGACGTCAGCACTAGGGTTCGAACCTAGGATCACGAATGAACTAGATCTCGAAAGGGTTTTCAAGTCTAGCGTCTTAACCACTCGACCATACTGACAACGGTTACCTAATTTTTGCTTACAAAATAATAATGCAGTTAGAAGTAACGCTGGGGAAGACCTGGGCTTCTTATATATGTATATAAATGGTTCACTTGCTTTATGTTTGCTTGGTTTGTATTCTTCCTACTTTATTAGTAGAACCCCCTTCTTATTCCCTCACCACCCTGTCCTCTATCTTCGCTAAATGCCACACTTCATATCTATCCGATATGGTGTAGTGGCTAACATCGCCGTCTCTCACACGGCAGCCGGGGGTTCGATTCCCCCTATCGGAGTATCTTTCTTTTTTTGTTTATTGTGGTGATATCTAAGATATATTTTGACAGCGAGGAGTAGGTGGGTTGGTTATATATACCTAGCTTGATTATCATCGATTTCTGTATGTTTTGGCTGTGTAAATTTCAGGCCATTCTAAAAAGGCAGGATTTTCTTTAAAAATTTGGGTGCACAGGTAGTACTTCCATGCTTAGCGCCATGATGTAGAAGACTTTATGGACCAACTTCTCCTTGACCAATTGGTTGCGTCCTTTCCAGATCAGCTTCCCTTGTTCTTCAGCTGTGCTAGAACACTGACTATGGAGACACGAGAATCCGGGATAACCTCTATCAGACCAATCAATCAATCAATCAATAAATCAATCAACATTCTATTAACCTGATGCAGCCTAACTAGTTGCGTAATGGCTATGCAGGCGCTTGATCCGACCGAAGCAAGAATGCCATCCGTACGCCGTAGATCCCACAGAACGAGTGAATATAGACAAAAGAAACAGGCATAGAGCTGCCCAAATAGGAAATAATGAGCCATCCAAAAACCCACACTTCCCATAGATCCCACCGATCCTGCTGTTCCTCCATACCTCATCCTGCAGGCCCTCGGCTCAGCTACACCCCCGCCCCGGTCCTCTATCAGACCATCTGCGATAGATTGGAAGGCTTCGGCCACACTGTGAACAGCACTTTTCTCGGCGAGCATAAGAAGTAACTTTCCAAAAGCATGCGCCTCCGATCTGAATTGTCCAACGTATTGGTAAATATTTGTGATCGATATCTGCTTCACTGAGTTCCTCACTGTCGCTTCCACTTGTGGGCTCAACTCGCTGGCTCGAAATGCGATATATCATTTACCAGAGAGGCAAGACCAGCTAAGGGGTATAGTGGGCTTATTGACCCAAGGGTATAAAGAGAGCGATGTTTCTCTAGCCTAGCTGTCCTTCAGTATGCTAAATCTGCCTTCTTTTGCAGCAGAAAAGCAATTTCTACCCCTAGGGCAAAGAAAATTTTACTTCCTCCCATCATAAAGGTATCTCAATACCTAAGATGTGTCACGTTGTGATCTGTGTCCATAGATACGCACTATTTGGTGATCTGTGTGAAGAAGAAGCGAAAGAAAAGCTGATATGTGAACCACCGAGGGTTGTAAACCAGTCCTTAAATGGCACATTTTGCAATCAGGCGGGATGTGATAAGAAGCTAAACCTGAAAAGAGATGGACCAGGTGAGTTTATAGTCGACTTTTGGGAAGCTATCTTAGCAGGTTTTCAAAACCAATGGTAAACAGTGGCCTTTAAGGATGGTTTTGAAGGCTAGTATATCATCTGATGCTATCAATATTTGAGGCTCTTAATAGGGTTTTTTTGGTTTATGTGACAATAGATATATACTACGTAGTCTTGAGCACTAAAATCGGCTCAACCAGTATATACAGAACAGTGTTTGCCTAATTAGATATAACTTATTCTGAGATGTGAGGTATAAGACGTTAGCTGAATAGGTTGGGCTACATCCCTTGTGCTTATTTGATATAAGAAGTGGTACTGCTTGACGAATACTAAATCAGCCGCGGTATTAATAAGCAAATGTGAAAACGTTGAACTCACTGGGTTAAACCACGCCAATTACGCATTATATGATCTCTGGTTTCTGCGCAAAAACAGGCGAACCCCCGATATAAAGCTTTTACTTCAGGGAGTCACTTATTGGACACTTTTCCTGAATTAAGATAGGTGTTTTTCTTGCAGTGGTATAATCACGAGTTATCTGCTAGTAGTTAACGAAATTAGTAGCAGGAACAGGTTTTTAAAGTACTTATCAGAGCCATTTACTCTATTTTCCCTCCACAATTTGATTTGAAATGCCTTCGTATAGGGTAGCTTATTACCATTTCGCTGTGCGTTAATGGAGAAACAATGGTATCATCACTTTAAAGACAATCAACTGATTAAGATCAAGACCCCACCGAGTCTTAAGACCCCCACCGAGCCAGCATATGCTAGGCAGAATAAGATTGCCAATTAGCGCCCTATCTCACTCTCTCCGATAGCGCTTGCGTAATCTGATTAGAGATAGTATTCCTGGCTATAATGAATCCTTGGTTCCTGCTAGCTCTTTCTTAGTACCCCTCAGGGTATATAATAGTGGTATCTCACAGGAGGGGAAATTTTGATATATAAATATACTATTGGGCAGTTCTGGCCTAACTTTACCCGATAACTTGATATCTACTTAATATTTATTTCAAAATATAAAGTTATTATTAAGTGATCCTATATTTCCGACTATTAAAGCCCTGTAGTGAGTTAAAGCTAGAGTAATATATATTTAAATAAATATCACTGATTCGAATTCCACTGATCAGTTTCGGCTCTATATTTATTAGTTATATATTAGTATACCGACCCCTATTCTTTTAAATCGAGAGGCAGAAGAATACTGAAAGGCCCTAGCCGAATAGATTATTAAGTCTTAAGTATAGACTAACTTTATGCTAGATAAGAAAGGCAACTAGATATATTCCAGGGACAGAATTAAGTTATTTATTAAGCCACTCTTATAAGCTATTAGGTATACTGTTAGTATTTCCTTTTTACTGAGGCACTATCAAACTAATATTATATAGGGCTTTAGATTTATAATATAGTGCTATTTAGCCTATAACTTATTTAACCCTAACCCCCCTATAAGGCTCTATTTAATCCTGATAATAGTATAATTAGGGCAGCCTTAATTAATTAAGGATAGGAGGTAATATTATATCTTTCCTAGTTAGTATACTATAACTATATATTTATTTAAAGTCACTCTAGAATTCGACTGCCTCTTTATAGCTAATAAACCTATAGTATAAATAGATTAATTTGCAGATTGCCTATTTAAATTGATCATTGTGTGTAGGTAAACAGATTTATAGGTTTAGTGTGAGGATGGTTAAATATATAATTAAATAGATTAAAAGCAGAGAAGAATATATAATCTATCTAGGTGATAAGAGTGAGGTTATAACCTAGATATTTATATATTTACAATAATCTATTAAATTATCAAAATAAGTAAGCAATAGTAGAGGTAGCTTTAATTTACTTAATCCTATCCCTTACTATAAGTTTTACAATACATAAAATACAGTAAGGTACCTATCCTGCTTTATAGATTACAGTTTCCTCACTATCTCCTATTAAATCAATAAACATCTTAAGGCTTTTTTGGTGATATTCTGCTAATCAACTATATTGATAAATTGACTAGGCAACTAGAAAAACGTTAGATAAAGCAAACAATAACCAGTCTTTTTGTTTAGCTTATATATTATAAATATTTCCTAGCTTTTATATCCCTATCAGTGCTTTAAAAGTTCAATAATATATTGATTAACCTATAGACATCTAGACCAATATTTTTTAAGGTTTTTATTAATTAAATCACTGATAAACTGCTATATTATCTAGTTAATTATATCTTTAGAGTTTCTAACAGATATAAGGACAGTGTAGTAACACACAAAAATAAGTTATTGGAATTTTGCAATTTATACTATAAATTTGCTATTATCTTTATATTAAGTAACGAATTTATAGTACTAGTAGCCTTTTATAACTATTTCTCTGTTATCTATTTGTTAAAATAGTATATACTCTGGAAAGTTAAGCTTAATAGTTAAAACAGAGCTAATAGGTTTCCTTAGCAATAATTAGATTACTAGTCTATTTTTATTGATAGTCCTAAAGCCAGCTAATTTATAGGTATTATTCTATTTATAAATAGTGGTTAAAGAGGAGATCAAAACTCTAAGCTTTTTCTCTTACTATAACTGTTAAGAACCAGATCTCTAAATTGTCAGGATAGATAACCTGTTGGCTAGGTGGAAATAATGCAGGGCGAAGGATCTTTATATCTGATTGAGACAGTAACTGATTCTTACAGAATCTAACTCAGAGACATCTAGGGGGTTTTTCTCTCTAATCTGAATTGCCAGAGAGTCAATATCGATTTGTTATCGATTCGAACTCTCAGTGACCGATGACGTAGGTTCTAGAATCGACGCCTCTAGGCTTCCGCGCGGGGTAGTGATCTCAGAATTAAGGTTCTCCCGTTCTGTTTCTAACCCTTTAGTAATAACTACGTCCCTTTCTATAGCAGATAGCTTAGCTGCTATATAATAAAGAAGTGACTAAAAATCATAGGATAGAGTATATAAACAAAGAAAGGGCAGTATAAAAATCATTAATTCGCTATATCTTCTTTAACTCTTCTGTATTAATCCTTTGATTATTATACCTTGTGGTACTCTTCTAGTTACTATTAATCTGTAATATTATTTTTACTAAGGATATTTAAGTTATTCTATTATAATTGTGTAGGGAGTGGCTCCTCTAGCAGTATTAATAGTAATATATAAGATAGACTCAGAGGATTCTATTTTATATTGTCGTTGCTATTCTAAAAAGTCCCTATACTGTACTATAAATATTCTTCTAGTTTAAGAGCGAATTATAAGCTAATCTAAATAGATACTAATTGGGATATTAACTGATATATATATTTTTGTGTTATTATTAGAGTTAATTATAGATATTATAGGTAGATATATATAGATCCCTATAATAGTAGTCTTTCCTATGCTATTTACTTTTAGGCTAATAGCTATTGTAAATATAAAAATAAGTAGTGTCTTTTTAAGGGCTAGTTTTAGTGTGGTATAGACTATATATATATTAGAATATAAATTATTAGGGCTAAAGGGCGAGAGTTATATAAATATATTGGTAGGTGTGATTTAGAATAGTTTTATTAATAAATTAAATAGGCCTATTAGGATAAATATTATTAATATATAAATATTTGCTAATAGGAAATATTTATTTATCTGAATAAACTGATTATACTAATGCATCTTAATTTATATTTATATCTAGGTAATAATAGTTATATTTTGTGGTATTATATAATTTAGTTATTTTTCTATAATATTAAGAATAGGATAGCTATAGATAGAGAAACTGTAGCTGACTAAGAATAATTTTTTGGATTTAGTTCTTAGTTTGCCTATAAAATATAGTAATATAGTATTATTTTATTAGTGATAATATAGAGATACTTAAATAGTTCGTTAAGGCCTTATAGTTTCTAATTTAGGTTTATTTTAGTTAGTTATTAAGGTGTTTAAGTGTTTCTAGCTAGTCTTATAGTAGAAGTGAGAGATACTATATTTTTTTAAAACTTCTTCTTTTTAACTTTCTAAAATCGCGTTTTTATTTACCTTTTATATTTCTAAAATATTTCTTTACTAATTTAAAAGCTTTTTTTTATTAAATTAAGATGCTAATTAAGTTTTTAAAATATCTAAGGGAAATTTTACTTTATCTTTTATTTCTTCGCCTTTTTCTTTACTTTATAGGCTAATTAGTACCTTTTTATCACTGATTTACTTAGTATATAATTAAATTTATATTACTTAGTTTAACTAGTGTAGTTTTTACTTTTAGTTAGCTAAGAATAGCTAAAATAGTATTAAGCTATTCTAAGTAAATTATATATTTAATATACTAAATTCTTAAATATATATATTTTGCTTAATAAGGAATACTGTATATAATTTAGTAAGCTTTTTATAATAATTTAAAAGTAATATATTTCTAATATAGATTAGATTCTAGGTACAATTACTAAAGATACTATTAATTTAATAAAGTTGATTTAGTTAATAGATATATTCTAGGATCCTTTTTACTTTTTTAATAGTGATTTAGTAGAGATTCTTAACTAGAGTGCTTAGCTAAATAATATTTAGCTTTATATAGTTTTAGCTATTAAAAAATTATATAGGGCCTTTATATCCTTAATTATTTTTTATTAGTCTATCTATAGGTTTTTAGCTATTTAAATTTAAGTTCCTCTAGTAAAGATTCTTTAATTATCTTTTTAGGGTTTAATAGTGATTTACTAATAATTTATAAACTATTTAATAAGAGTATTAGTAATTTTTAATTAGATAAATTGCCCTTTTAAATCCTTTACTAAGGCCTAACCTTTAGTCTATCTTAAAATAAGTTACTGATTATAAATTATTAATTTAATATTAAATTATATCTATAGATAATAGTTATATACTCTAGGTAACTACTAAAATTCACTTTTATAAAGTAATTATAGAAATTATTTATAAAATAGATATTCTAGATAAAAATAAAGAGGTAGCTGCTTTTTAATTAGATATTTAAAACTAATTAGAGTTTTATTAGCCTTTTTTACTATTAATCCTATAGGGATTTAGTATTATTTTATAAGCTCTAATTATAACCTTTTTTATATAATTTTTAACTTAGTTTATATTAAATTAATCTCTTTATTTTTTCTGTCTTTTTCTGAATTTATTAACTATAGCCTAGGTATTCCTTATATCTCTATATATAATCTATTAATTATATTCTAATAGCTATTCTATTTATTTAACTAGGAAATAGTGATCTTTATTAATAAGTTTTTTATTATAGATTTTTTTAATTTTTTATTTTTTATTATTAGCTAGTTCTAATATTAGTAAAAATTTAGTATTAATTCTTCCTTTCTATAGTTCTAAAAGAGATATATAGAAGATATTATAGATTTATATATATTATTCTAGTAGTGCTAACTAGTATATTTATAATCCTACTATTACTAAAACTTAGAAAGGTCTAATAAATTATAGACTTAGCTTTTTAGAAGGAAGTTTTAATTTTAGATTATATATAGATAGCATTACTAGGTTTTATCTCTTAAATTATATAGGTTTATACTATAAATTATATTATTCTGCTTAGGATTTATTTGATTTTTTCTATAATTTAGCTAATTCTTCTCTAAGAATTTTCAGTTTTTCTATTTATACTATTATAGCTAGGACCTCTTTTAGATATAAATTAGCCTTAATTTATAATTAAAAATCTAGTAAATAGCTATATAAAAGATTAAATAGGGTTTTCCCTATAATAGTATTAATAGTATTATTATATATAAATTCTACAGAATAGAGTAAGTTTAGCTATATTATCTATTATTTATTAATAAAATATCAGAGGTATTTCTTAAGAGTTTAGTTTATATACTTAGTTTATCTATCTATTTATAGGTAAAATATAGTTAATAATCACTATTTTATATATATTATCTATACCAAGATTAACCAGAATTTACTAATAAAGATTAGTCCTCTATTAGATATAATATTATTAGGTAGTCTAAATTTTAATTTAATCTTATTATAGAATAATTCTATAAGTTTAGCAGAATTAATTAATATCAAAATAGGGAAAAAAAGATATATTTTTATAAACCTATCAATGATAATAAGAGTTAAATCTATAAATTAGTCTTTAAAGTAAACAGTTAGTAATCCTATAATAAAATCTATAGATAATTTAGACTAAGATTAATGTAGAATTAGTAAGGATTTAAGTTTACTATATAGTCGATATTATAAAGTAATTATTCTTTAGTAAACTATATAGTTTTTAATATATTCTATAATATCTTAGTGAAAGTTTACTTAGTAAAATTTTTATTTAAAGAGTTCTTCTATCTAATTTTAGTTAAAGTGACCTATAAAGGGGTTATTATAATATAATAAGAGTAAATTCTATTAAAGCTATTCACTAATAAGAATATATAAATACTGTTTATAGTGTAAAAGATTTATAGAGTTAATAGTCTAATTACTCTCTTAATTTATCTCTAAAATAGTGGCTTTTCTGCGTTAAGTCTTAGGGTCTTTATTTTAGATCTTTAAGATTAAAGTTTTCAGATTTTTATTTATCTTTATAGTATAAACTTATTTATTTATATATATATTTTAAATATAATATAAGGGAATTTATTAGTTATAACCCAATTCTTCCTATATAGCTTAGTTAGCTACTTTTACTCTTTTATCCTTTTTTATAGACTTATAATATAAAAAGCTAAAAAGATCTCTTTTAAATTAGGATTTTTCAGTAATAAAATCTTAGATATTTACTGATTTAATTATAATATCTATTTAATTTTTTTCTAAATTAGTAATAATATAATACTTTAATAGATTTAGAAGTTTAGTATCTAAAGTGTCTTTTAGGTTTATATTAGTGATTTATAAAGGTATATCTATAGGGTTTTCTTTTCCTTTTTAGTGCTAAATTATAAATTTAAATAGACTTAAGAATATACACTATTATGCTTACTGGCTATTTAGTTTTAGTTATCTTATAAATATTTATAGATTAGAGTGATTAAAAAGGATATTAATTTTATACTTTACCCTTTTTAGATAGTATTACTAATATTTAAATAACTAAATAATAGTAAATAGTTCTTAATCCAGTATTCTATAATTAAGCTTAGCTACTTAGAATTTCTATAACTAAAATAAGATAGAATAATAAATCCTATTATTATCTAGTTAAGATATTATATTAGCTATATTATAGTTAAAAGTGTCTATTTTTAATTAAATTTACTTTCTTAGATTAAAATAGTAAAGTAGAGGAGCTATTTTAAAAGTAGCAATAAGATAGTGAAATACTATTATTTTAGTATTATTAAGCTAGATAGATCTAGGCTTTTTTCTTTTTATACTTCCCTTTAATAGTAAGGTTAATAATAGTATAATTAAGGAATAGTTTTTAATAAAATATTAGTAAAAGTTATAGAATCTAAGAAAAACTTAGATATTATAGAAAAAATAGGGAATCTGCTATAATTTAATAATAGAAACCTATTAAAGATCTATTATGATACCCTCTTAGTTAATAATATAACTAAGGAATTTTATCTAATCCTAATAGAAGATATATTTAGAAGGTTTTATATAGAGTTCTATTTCTTATATTTATTATAGAACTTTATAGAGATATTATATATAGGAATCTTGATCTACTAAAAAGATTAAGATATTATTAAGATATACTATTATAAAGATATTAAGATATCTATAAAGTGCTATATAGATATAATTTTAGAAGGTTACTAGTATATTAGTTAATCTAAATAATATTACTATATACTTAAAATATCTATATTAAGTATAAAAAGCTATATTTTATTTATTACCTTTTTTGATTTAAATTTAATAGTATATATCTTAAATATTAATTTTATTAAAATATTTTACTTTAGAGAGCTAATTAAGGATTTCTAAAATAAAGGGTAAAAGGTATTATTCTTAACTAAAACTTTGTTAAATCCCTAATAGTTAATATATAAATAGAGACTACTATCTTTTTTAAAAATAAATAGAATTAGGGCGCTTATAGGATTTATTGAATATTAAATATAATAAAGTGTAAGGTTTTTGTTAATATATTAGTGGAGTTCTACTAATTTAGTTTAAGAGAGTAGATAAATTAGTTTATATAGAGGATTCTTATTAGGATTAAGATTAATAGTATAATTAGTATTTTTACTATAAGATAAAGTTTTAGATTTTTAAAAAGAGAAAATATTAATAAATTAATATAGTTCTAGAGGTAATTTAGTGATATTTAGAATATATTTTAGGTTATTATTAAATAGCTATATTTCTTCTAGTAATTAGATAACTATATAGATATATATATAGTTTTAATAGGATTTTGTAAATTTATATATAGTAAAGAGGGAGAATATAGACTATTTAAACCACTAATTCCTATTTTATAGAGATAGATATATCTAATAGTTATTGATAGTAATCTAAGAAAATAGGATAGGGCTACCTTTAAATCTTAGATCTTAATTAATTATAATATAGGGCTAAATAAATAACTTTTTAGTTCTTTTACTATCTATTAATATAATAAGGATTCTTTACACTTTATATATAGATATAGGAGATTATAGGATTTTTAAGATTCTAGGGGTATTAAGTTTAGCTTATTAGAACTTATATCTTTATATAAATTGCTAGCTAACTAAATTAGCCTCTCTATAGATATTAAGATCTATATATATTTTAAAAGTATTTTAAATAGTGATTAGAATATAGAGTTATATAGTAGTGCCTATTAAAGGCTATTAAGTAGAAATTATAGGTATTACTTTAGTTTGCTGTTATTTTTTAATATTTTACTAATTTGGTTTTCTAATAATTTATTATTTTCTTATTAAAAAGATTGGATTATAGCCTTTTTATTTTTTAAGTAATCTAAAGAGTAGTGTTTAATACTTTTATAGGTATAATATTAATTTTGTTTTCTATTTAGACTATAATAATTTAGGCAGGGTTTTATATATAATTTATAGGCTCTTTATAGGTATAATTTTAAGAGTAAAGTTAGTTAATTAGATTTATTTTGCTTCTTTATTAATAGATGTTCTTTTTATTAATAGGAAGATCTTAGTTAGTTTTAGTACTAAAAGGATCTCTATTAAGAAGATTATAGCCCTTTATAAAATAATTATAAGGGATAAAAAGGATTAATGTAATATAAATTGCCTTTAGTATAGTTAAATTACTAATATAGTGTTAATTTATTATAGTTTTACTTATAATTTATATTATTTATAAGGCTTTAGTATTAGTATATAATAGATACTATTTTTTATTATATTTAAGGGAGTTATAGTATATACTCCTAAATATAGTTTTATAATAGATTATAGAGTTTTATAAAAAAGGAGAGTATATATTCTTTTTTAGGAGCTCTTAGAAAATAGTGCTCTAAGGTGTTAAAATAGGAATAAAACTCTCTTAGATCCTACTTAAATTACTACTAAGCTAATATAAGCTTCTATATAGTTTTAGTTTTTAAAAAGGTAGTGTTATTAATAAGTGTAAGAGTCTAATCTTTAAATTCTCTCTATAAATTCTAGCTATTTTTAGCCTATTTAGGTGCTTTATTGTCTATTTTCTAGTACCACTAATTATAATAGATATAATCTAGATAATCTAATCCTATAATAATCTTTTTCTTATTGGTAAAATATTGCTTTTAGCCCTTATAGAATAAGGTTTATATATTAGTAAGCTAAATCTAGTATTATTAAAGGGTAAAGTGAATATTAAAAGTATTAATATTTTAGAAAGGAATATCCTTCTCCTTTTACTAGTCTATAACTAAAATAGGTTTACTTCCACAATAATTTAATACTGATTTAGATATAAATTATCTCTAAGGGTCAATCTTCTCCCCTATTAACTCTTCCTATAACTATTTAGAGTCTTATTATAATTAGAGTAGTTGTTATAGGGGATAGGGTCCCTGGGCGGAATAGAGGAAGGTTACTCCAACCACATCCTTCAATATCATAATAAACTCTAGTCGATAACAAATCCCTATAATTCTCTGATGATTCAGGATAGAAAAGGAGATCTCCCTCGCTACTTAAGTTAGATTTTGTAAGAATTAGTTACTGTCTGAATTAGATATTATCCTTCCTCGCTTTAATTATCTTTACCTAACTAATAAGCTATCTATCCTAATAACTTAGATATCTAGTTCTTAATAATTTCTGATTCTTCTCTTTTAGTTACCTAAGGATAATTATAGTACCCCGAACTTAACTAGACAATTGCCTTTAGGGGGAACCTTTTACTACTAAGACTCTATTTCTTACTATTTCTGAGACTCTGTTTTCTACTACTACTAAGACTCCACTAGGAGAGGGAGTTAACCCTAAATTATTGGCGATATAAAGCTAAAGCTTCTTTAAAATATATCTAGAAGGGCTTGATATAGTTTAGCTTAAAGCTAAATTTGATAGGATTTAAGTAAGGATTGCTAAGCTTTAATAACTATAATAGCTATATTAAAATTCTGTTTATTTTTAGAGTGAGTTACTCTAGGAAAGATCGACTATCTAGGCACAATCTATATCTAAATTACTATTAAATTAGTGAGCTAGTGAATCCTCTTTATACCTAGAATAGTGTAGAGAAAAGGATATCCCTTTTAAGAATATTAATACCTTTAATATTTATTTTATCCTCTAACAATAATAAATCTAGTTTATAAATATAAAAACCTTATTCTGTAGAGGCTAGGAATAGTATTTTATAGATAAAAAGAAAATTGTTATAGGTCTAGGCTATTTAGACTAAAACTATTATAATTAATAGTACTAAAAAGTTAATAATAAAGTACTAAAGTAAGCTAATAATAGTTAGAATTTATAGAAAGAGTTTGAGAAATAGATCTTTATTTTAATTAAGAATACTGCCTCTCTAGAAACAGAGACTATAGAAAAGTTTGTCTTAGCTTAACAATAATTTAGCTAAGATCTAAGAGAGTTTCACTTCTACCTTAATATCTTAAAATATTATTTTCTAAGGGCTCCTAAAAAAGAGTGTATACTCTTATTTTTCACTAAACTCTATAATTCCTTATAGAATTATATTTGAGAATATATACTATAATTTCTAGAGATTTACTAAGAAATAGTGTCTATTGCTTATTAATACTAGGGCTTTATAAACTTTAGGAATTATAAGTAAAACTATAATAAATTAATACTGTATTAATGATTTAATTATTCTAAGACTAATATCTTTTATACTAACTTATTTTACTAAGGATTTTGATCCTCTTTTTAATAGAAATCTTCTAAATTCTAAGATTAATATAAATCCTCTTAGTATAAAGGATATTTATCTATAGAGAGATAGAAGAATTCTAACTAATTAACTTAATCTTTTAAGTCCTCTTTATAAAATATCAATAAATTGTTGTTAAAACCCTATTTAAACTATTGTGGACCAGATAGAAAATGTAATTAGTGTTATAATTATAAAAGTATTAAATATTATTTTTTTAAATGTCCTAAACCTAAAAAAGCTATTATCTAATCCTTTTAATAAAATAATAATAAATCCCTAGAAAACTAAATTATAGAATTGTTAAAAAACAATAATAAATTAGAGTAAAACCTACTACTCTTACTTAATAGCTATTAATAGATACTACTATACAACTTTATATCCTAATTACTATCTAAAATAATATTAAAATATATATAGACTTTAATACCTATAGAGAAGCTAATTTAGTTAGTTAGTAATTTATATAAAAATATAAGTTTTAATAGGTAAAACTTAATTCTCCTAGAATCTCTGGAATTCTGTAATCTCCTATATCTATATATAGAGTATAGAAAATTCCTATTACTTTAATTAATAATAGGGGCGCTAAAAAGATATTTATTTAGCCCTATATTGTAATTAATTAAGACCCTAGACTATAAGATAGTCCTATTTTACTTTCTTAAACTACTATCAATAACTACTAGATATACCTATCTCCCTAGAATAATTAGTAGTAGTTTGAATAGTCTGCTTTCTCTATTCTTACTATATATAAATTTACTAAAGCTTATTAGAACTAAGTATATATTTATATAGTAATCTAATTATTAAAAGAAATATAGCTTCTAGATAATAACCTAAAACCCTTACTAAAATCTATTAAATTATTACTAGAACTATACTAATTTGCTAATATCTTTTCCTTTTAAAAATTAAAAATATTACCCTCTAATAAAAATACTGATTATTTAGTTAATCTAAATCTAGGTGAAAATCTTTTATATAGACTAATCTACCTTTTTTTATAAAAAGAACTTGTAGAACTCCACTGATACCTTAATAAAAACCTTACACTTTACTATATCTAATACTTAAAAAGTCCTACTAGTGCTTTAATCCTTTTTATTCCTAAAAAGGATAGCAGCTTATATTTATATATAGACTATTAAAAGCTTAATAAGGTTTTAGTTAAGAATAGATACCTATTATTTTTTATTTTAGAAATTTTTAACTGGCTCTCTGGAGTAAAATACTTTAGTAAAATTGATGTCTAAGATATATATTACTAAATTTAAATTAAAAAAGGAGATAAATAAAAAACGGCTTTTTACACCTAATATAGCCACTTTAAGTATACAGTAATATCCTTTAGATTAACTAATATATCTATAATATTTTAGAACTATATCTATATAGTGCTTTATAGATATCTTAATATCTTTATAGTAATATATCTGGATAATATCTTAATCTTTTTAGTAGATCGAGATTTATATATTTAATATCTTTATAAAGTTCTATAATAAATATATAATACTAAACTTTATATAAAACCTTTAAAATATACCTTTTATTAGGATAAGGTAGAATTTTTTGGGTATATTATTAACTAAGAAGGTATTTCAATAGACCCTTAATAGGTTTTTATTATTAAATTATAGCTAATTCTAAAATTATACTATAATATTTAAGTGTTTCTTAGATTCTATAATTTCTATTAGTATTTTATTAGAAATTATTCTTTAATCGCACTGCTATTAACCTTTTTACTAAAAGGTAGTGTGAAAGGGAAGAAACCTAGGCTAGTATAATTAAACACTGTTGAAACTATAGTATTTTATAATTTTATTACTATATTTAAGACTACCTTTTTACTTTACTATTTTAATCTAAGAAGATAAATTCACTTAGAAACTAATACTTTTAACTAAGGTATAGCTAGTATCTTATTATAGCTAGATAATAATAGAGTTTATTACTCTATTTTATTTTAGTTATAAAAGTTCTAAGTAGCAGAAATTAATTATAGGACACTAAATTAGGAACTATTTATTATTATTTAGTTATTTAAATACTAGTAATATTATCTTAAAGACGCTAAGTATTAAATTAAAGTCCTTTCTAACTATTCTAATTTATAAATATTTATAAGATAATCTAAATTAAATAGCTGTTAAGTATAATAGTGTATATTTTTAAGTCTATTTAAATTTATAATTTAGCACTAAAAGGGTAAAGAAAACCTTATAGATATACTATTTTAAATAGTAAATTTAGACCTAAAGGACGCTTTAGGTACTGAACTTTTAAACCTACTAAGGGATCGTTTTGTTACTAATTTAGAGAAGAATAGAGTAGATATTATAGTTAAATTAATAAATATAATAGATTTTATTATTAGTAAATCCTAGTTTAAGAGAGATCCTTTTGGCCTTTTACACTATAAGTCTAAAGAAGAGAATAAAAGGGTAGAAGTAGCTAACTAGGCTATCTAGGAAGAATTAGGTTATAACTAATAAATTTCCTAGTATATAGTTTAAGCTATATATATAGATAAATAGATTTATATTATAGAAGTAAATGATAATTTAAAATTATTAATCCTTAGGATCTAAAATAAAGACCCTGAGATATAATATAGAAAAACTGCTATTTTAGAGATAAATCTAGAGAAGGACTAGACTATTAATTCTATAGACTTTTTACGCTATAAGTAATAGCTATATATCCTAGCTGGGGAATAGCTGTGGCAAAATTTACTATTATTATACTATAATAACCTTTTTATAGGGTATTTTGGCTAAAATTAAACTGAAAAAGTTCTTAAAAGAAAATTTTATTAGGTAAACCTCTATAATGATATAGTTAAATATATTAAAGACTATATAGTTTATTAAGGAACAGTTGCTCTATAATATTAGCCCTATAATAGACTTAAATTGCTACTAATTCTATATAGGCCTTAGTCTAAACTGTTAATAGATTTTATTATAGGGTTACTAACTATCTACTTTAAAAATTAATTTATTAACTTAATTCTAGTTATTATCAATAGGTTTATAAAAATATGTCTTTTCTTCTTTATTTTTATATTAATTAACTCTATAGAGTTAGCTAAACTATTCTATAATAAAGTAGAATTAAAATTTAGATCTTTAGATAGTATTATATCCAATAAAGGCCCTATTTTTACTAGTAAATTCTGGTTAATCTTGGTATAGATAATATATATTAAATAGTGACTATTTACTATATTTTATCTATAAATAGATAGCTAAATAGAATAAATAAACTAAACCTTTAAGAAATACCTATAATATTTTATTAATATATAATAGATAATATAGCTAAACCTACTATATATTGTGGAATTTATATATAATAATATAGTTAATATAATAATTAGGAAAAGCCTATTTAATATTTTTTATAGTTACTAATTAGACTTTTACCTCTAAATCGAGGCTAATTTGTATATAGAAGAGGTCTTAGCTGCTACTATATAAATAGAAAAATTGAAAATTCTCTACTAAGAATTAACTAAGTTATAGAAAAAATTAAATAAATCCTAAGTGGAATATTATAATTTAAAGTATAAACTGATGAAATTCAAAAGAAAGGATCTAGTGGCTTTATTGATATATAATTTAAAACTGAAGCTTTTATCTAAGAAGCTAGCCCTATAATTTATTAGATCTTTCTAAGTCTTAGCTATAGTTAGACCCTAGATATACTATTTAGCACTGCTAGAATAATATTCCTAAATCTATAATATATTCTATATATCCCTTCTAGAACTATAGAGAGAAAGAATTAATACTAAATTATTGCTGATACTAGAACTAGCTAATAATAATAAATAGGAAGTTAAAGAAATCTATAATAAAAAATTTATTAATAGAGATTGCTATTTCCTAGTTAAATAGATAGGATAGCTATTAGAATATAACTAATAGGTTATATATAAAGATATAAGGAATACCTAGGTTATAATTAATAAATTTAGGAAAAAGTAGAAAAAGCAGAGAGATTAATTTAGTATATACTAAGCTAAGAAATTATATAAAGGGGCTATAATTAGAGCTTATAAAATAATATTAAATCCCTATAGGATTAATAGTAAAAGAGGCTAGTAGAATTCTAATTAGTCCTAAATATCTAACTAAAAAATAGTAGCCTTTTTATTATTATCTAGAATATCTATTTTATAGATAATTTCTATAATCACTTTGTGGAAATAAACCTTTATAGTTATCTAAGATATATAATTATTGTCTGTAGATATAATTTAATACTAAATTAACAACTTATAGTTGGTAACTTGTTTTAGGGTAGCTTAAAGGTTAGATTATAGTAAAGGATTTAAAAGGGCAATCTATCTAGTTAAAAATTGCTAATACTCTTATTAAGTAGTCTATAAATTGTTAATAAATTACTGTTAAACCCCTAAGAAATAATTAAGAAACCTTTACTAAAGGAACTTAAATTTAAGTAGCTAGAAATCTATAAGTAGACTAATAGAAAGTAATTAAAGATATAAAGGCCCTATATAACTCTTTAATAGCTAAAACTATATAGGGCTAAATATTATCTAGCTAAGCACTTTAGTTAAGAATCTCTACTAAATCACTGTTAAAAAAGTAAAGAGGATCTTAAAATATATTTATTAACTAAATTAACTTTATTAAGTTAATAGTATCCTTAGTAATTCTACTTAAAATCTAATCTATATTAAAAATATATCACTTTTAAATTATTATAGAAAGCTTACTAAATTATATACAGTATTCCCTACTAAGTAAAATATATATATTTGAGAATTTAGCGTATTAAATATATAGTTTACCTAGAATAACTTAATACTATTTTAGCTATTCTTAGCTAGCTAAAAATAAGAACCACACTAGTTAAACTAAGCAATATAAATGTGATCACACACTAGGTGAATCAGTAATAAAAAAGTGCTAGTTAGCCTATATAGTAAAGAAAAAGGCGAAGAAATAGGAGATAGAGTAAAATTTGCTTTAGATATTTTAAAAACTAGATTAGTACTTTAATTTAATAAAGAAAGGCTTTTAAATTGGAAAAGAAACGCTTTAGAAATATAAAAGGTAAACAGAGACGCGATTTTAGAAGGTTAAAAAAGAGAAGTTTTAGAAAAAACACAGTATCTCTCACTTCTACTACAAGACTAGCTAAAAACGCCTAAACACCCTAATAACTAACCAAAATAAACCTAAATTGGAAACTATAAGGCCTTAATAAACTATTTAGGTATCCCTATATCCTCACCAATAAAATAATACTATATTACTATATCTTATAGGTAAACTAGGAACTAAATCCAAAAAATTATTCTTAGTCGACTATAGTTTCTCTATCTATAGCTATTCTATTCCTAATATTATAGAAAAACGACTAAATCACGCAATACTATAAAATATAACTATTATCACCTAGATATAAGTGTAAATTAAGATATACTAGTGTAATTAGCTTATTTAGACAAATAAGTGTTTCCTGTTAGCAAATATTTATATACTAATAATACTTATCCTAATAGGCCTATTCAATTTATCAATAAAACTATTCTAAAATACTTACTAATATACTTATATAACTCTCGCCCTTTAGCCCTAATAGTTTATATTCCGATATATATACAGTCTATACCACACTGAAACTAGCCCCTAAAGAGATATTACTTACTTCTATATTTGCAATAGCTATCGGCCTAAAAGTAAATAGTATAGGAAAGACTACTATTATAGGGATCTATATATATCCGCCTATAATATCTATAGTTAACTCTAATAACAACATAAAAATATATATATTAGCTAATATCCTAATCAGCGCTTATTTAGATTAGCTTATAATTCACTCTTAAACTAAAAAGATACTTATAGTGCAGTATAGGGACTTCTTGGAATAGTAATAATGATATAAAATAGAATCCTCTAAGTCTATCTTATATATTACTATCAGTGCTACTAAAAAAACCACTCCTTACACAGTTATAACAGAATAACTTAAATATCCCTAGCAAAAATAGTATTACAGATTAATAGCAACTAGAAGAGTACCACGAGATATAATAACCAAAGGATCAATATAGAAGAGTTAAAGAAGATATAGCAAATTAATGATTTTATACTGCCTTTTCTTTATTACGCGCTCTATCCTATAATCTTTAGTCACTTCTTTGTTGTATAATAAACGGCTCAGGATAGGAAAGTATAATAAGTTGAGGGGAGAGTAATATTTCTATTAGGTCTTTTTGGTTAAAAGGTTATAATATATTCTATGACCTTCTATGCTTTCTTCGTCCGTTAGCTGGGTCGTCTGCTATAAGAGAGGGGATAAGTTATTATAGGGGACAGGGTCCCTGGGTGGAATAGAGGAAGGTTACTCCGACCGTATCCTTCAACATCGTAACAAACTCTAGTCGATAACGAATCCCTACGATTCTCTGACGATTCGGGATGGAAAAGGAGATCTCCCTCGCTGCTCAAGTTAGATTCTGCAAGAATCAGTTACTGTCTGAATTGGATATTATCCTTCCTCGCTTTGATTATCTTTACCTGACCAATAGGCTATCTATCCTGACAACTTAGATATCTGGTTCTTAACAGTAGTTATTTATATTTTACAATTTTTACTTAAATCTTACCTAACTCTATATTAATCTAAGTATTACTTATTTTTTCTAAATACAATTCTGTAGGGCTTTGACTTTAAATCGTTAAAGATTTAAAAGGGGCTCTTTCCTATACAGAAATCCCTGTTTAGGGGTATATAACCTCCAGAGAAGTCCCTGATTAAGTTCGAGGTACTATAATTATTTCTAGGTAGCTAAAAGAGAAGAATCAGAAATTATTAAGAACCAGATCTCTAAATTGTCAGGATAGATAACCTATTGGCTAGGTGGAAATAATACAGGGCGAAGGATCTTTATATCTGATTAAGATAGTAACTGATTCTTATAGAATCTAACTCAGAGACATCTAGGGGTTTTTCTCTCTAATCCGAATCGCCAGAGAGTCAATGTCGATTTGTTATCGATTTGAACTCTCAGTGACCGATGACGTAGGTTCCAGAATCGACGCCTCCGGGCTTCCACGCGGGGTAGTGATCTCGGAATTAGGGTTCTCCCGTTCCGTTTCTAACCCTTCGGTAACAATAACAGTCTCCCTAATATATCTGGTACCTATTTATAGGTATAAGTATTAGTGAAAGAGGAACTAGACAGATAAATAAATTATTAATAAACACCTCTATAGTCTAGTATAGGTTAATAAGTATTTAAGCGTAAAGAGGATCTATTGCTCTTTACTTTTAGAAGTATTGATTTAAGATAATAAGTATATTCTAAGTTACTTCTATAGAATAGAAACACTCTGCTATATGTTTCTATAGGGTATAGAGGATGAAGAATAGATAGGAGACAAAAGCAGATTTATACCTGATTGGGATAACCCTAACAAAGTGAGGGGTAGCTTGAAACCCTATCATCTTATGCAAGTTGCCATACTACTTACATGGAAGTATGAAAATCATAGGTCTTTACAACCTCTGTATAGTCTGGATCAGGTAAAAAGTCATGGGTGGCCTTGAATTCCTGCAAGCTGAACGTCTCATTGTTATAATCTTTTATATTTCATAGGCTACGCGCTAAACTTGAAGGTCTCTTAGCCACATCAGAAAGTTGCTTAGCTCCTTAGATAGTATACCCAATGAATTAAATTGCTAAGTGATAACTGTTAGCTTCTAAATAGTAGGATCACTTAGAGCCATAACTAATTCCTTTGTAGTATTTATCAGAATCAAGTTATCAATACTAGTCCTATTACAATTCTGAAGAGCTTTAAGCAACTTACAAACCCCTAGTATTTTTCTAGTATTATTACTAAGTGTTTTATATAAAATAATCGTTATCTATAGCGTGGATTTTATCTACAAACCCAATATTGAGCCTAAAGCTGATTTAGTAGGCTGGAGAAGAAAATTCTTACAGATAACCTTCGAGATTTTAGATTTAGTGACTACTAGGAAAAGGTATTCACTTACTATCTATTTTCTATATTTAAATTTATCTAGGATTTAAGGGTTCTAGCAGATTCTAGCTATAGCACTAGTATAAGCTTTTATATTTCACTGTCCTATTCTCTAGGAGAATATTAACCTTAGATATCATCTATAGCCTACTTTCTATTCTCATTATATTTATAGCTTTTATCATATTTCTAGCTTAGACCTTCTACTAATACAGAGTTAAGAGGTACTATCTTAAATATCTAAGCAAGGCTATCAGAAATAAATACTTAAGTGGTATATATCCCCCCTAAATATATAAAGATCAACACTGGAACTTCTCATATACACCAGTAAGAGATATCTATAAGTCTAAATATAGCTAATAGCCACTCAGATTTTACAGAAATAGATACACTGATAAAGGCCAGTTCTAGTAAGCTATATTTAAAGGAATGATTCTACCCTATCTAGTATTAACTATATTTCTGTAGTAATTAATATACAAACCTAATCTATAGATTCTTTTTAAAGTGATAAAACTATAATTCTTTAATTACCTAACAGTGGAATTCTTTCTAGAACAAACTCAGAAAATCCAAGCAATCAAAACGCTAAAAGTGTATTGTGGACCAATTGCTCTAGGCCTTTCTCTATACACAAAATGAGGACATTGTCCTAAGTCAGTGCATATATATCTAGTGCAGGAAAGTCTTCATCACATGTTGTTTTTCTTTTCTCTGTCTTCAGAATCTAGGAGTTCATAGGCCCAATATATAAATATGGCGTACTTATCATATATCTTCCATTGTGTGCTCATATTCTAAAAATCTATACCTACTTACCTAGTCGATGATTCTTCAATATGAATACCGCTCTCAATTTAGGGGAGGAATTTCCATAGCTCACAAGCTTCAGCGATGGTAAGGATTCACATCATAAATAATTTGTTAAGAATGATTTTCGATGCTAACTCTCCTGGAGTCTTCGTGGTTGATGCCGACGGCTCTAGCTTGACTCCTACCAACCAAGCGCTTCTTCGGCGGTGCCAGAGCAAATTCCCTCCTCGAATATTTTCTTTTACGGTTGCACAAGTATATATCGCAGCTATGGATATTTCGCCGACTTTTGCGCTTGACTCTGACTGTGGTCACCTACTTTGGTGGGCTATGAATTATTACCTGAAGCTTGAATCGTTCAGACGCATGGACGCAGCTCCACTGATTAGAATTGCTGTCCATCTTCGGCGGGAGGTTTGGGTTAGGCCTGATTTGGGTATGATTGATGAAGAGAATGACAATGTAACACCGACCGAGTGTTGCGTTTTAAAGGCCATTGCTCCCTGGATTAGTTGCTATGTGCTATGTATTGTCGACTGGGAGATTTACTTTTTATTTGGTGACTCCTGTATTTTGTCTAGAAGAGGCACACTCGCTGACCTGTCCACTACGTTTGTGGACCAGAGCCCTATGGAT
Source organism: Penicillium hispanicum (assembly GCF_028827665.1). Lineage (NCBI taxonomy): Eukaryota > Fungi > Ascomycota > Eurotiomycetes > Eurotiales > Aspergillaceae > Penicillium > Penicillium hispanicum. Next base: position 3,225,956 of record NW_026623193.1, read on the forward strand.
AACAAGGATTTCTGGGATAGGGTTTGATTACGACTCCATAACTAGCCACCGAATCACATTTGAGTGGACTGGAAACTTTTTGAATCTGGCTTCTGCACTCTGCGAAGCCACAAGCTCTAATGTAAAACAAGCCATTTTAAGCTAAAGTAAATAAAAGAAAGTCAGCTTTAGTATTTTGGATTTGATTTGAGAGCCAATGAGGTTGCGAAGCTTATCGATTAAATTGTAGGCAGACGTTGAAGTGATTATGAAGGGGTCTCTCTAATATTAAATTCCCGAGATCATTGGAAGAATGTGAGGAATTTCGGTTTTGGTGCGTAAAAAGTTGTACAGCTTATGGAATTTTGACAATCACTCATTTCGACAAATTTCCCCTTTAGAAACCGATTGATCAATGTAAGTTCTTCAAATTTGGTCACTGACGACAATGGATCAGAACGTGACTGGTCAGAGCCCACCTACAGACAGTCCAGTCCCAATTTAAGCAGCGGCTGAATGCAGATTTTGTCACCAATGTTGATGACTCGATACTCAAATTTTGAAATAAGCATTTTTATGGAAGATTCATTAAATGATTGAATACTCGCACAGTCCTATAGGATATAAAATCCTCAGCCCTACTTCATTCCAAATCTAATTTTGAGTTCTTCCACAAGCAAATATAGAGGATTCAAATAGATATGGCTCTATAAAGACATCTTGAATCAAGCTCCCTATATCTTATATCAGTATACAAAATGGGAAGTTTCTATGGCATCAAGGAATTGCCCCTGGTAAGTAAGATCTCCCGAGCCTAGTTACCATATCTAATGTGATTTGATACAGGGAGCAACAGCTTTATACAGTACTACAAGGAAAAGCTTTTTCTGATTCCTACAAAGGTATACGAAAATATTATCTTCAACTAGGTTAAAGTATTAGCCCTATAGGAAACCTTCAGTGGACCATAATCTAACTAGTGGCATAGCAAGATTAAGTACCGACGACCCACTAAATTATAGAAGACTTATAAGAAGTAGAATATATCACTGAGAGCAAATTCTGACGATTTCTAGTTAAGGTGGATCCTTTAGTATATATTATCTATACATTCGTTAACAATAAGTCGACTCTCAAGTAAGTAGGCTCTACGTTGAACCAGATTGCATTATTATAGGATCGGAAAGATATACAAGATATCTTGATAGGGGTTCATTTAGTCTGATAAGGTAAAATTCTTTGTGAATCAGCTCACACAGAGCATACTAATATGAATGATGATTACGAGGCGCTCCTCCCCGAGCCTCGAGTATCATATCCAGTATAAACTCAATACTACACAACAGAATCGCCGTTAGCGAAAAGGTCCTTATGGAAAGTAGGAACTATGCAACAGGTGCGGAACAAAATAGCGGAGACAGTCTGACAAAGATATAGAGGCATTGAACAATAGGCATCCCTAAGATAGCTAGAATGAGCTTGAGCGCAGAAGCTTCTTTTGGCTATTGGCAAATCAGTCAATTTCAGAGCCGGTGAATGGCCTGGAGACTTGCTTTGTGCCAACAAGACCCGAGAAAGCTCCCGTTGAGTTATTGAACGCTCCGTTAGAAAATCATGGGTATATACATAGACGTGTAAGGATAAGTAGTCTAAATTCAAATACGTAATTCATAGTTACCTTCCGATATGGCGTAGTGGCTAACATCGCCGTCTTTCACACGGCAGCCGGGGTCGATTCACCGTCTCGGAGTATCTAGAATTGTCTTATTGTTTTCTCATTTGTGTTACTCCTACGGATAGAGGACTTCCACAGCCTCCTCCCCCACAAAAAAATCCTGTAAACTACACGTAATAAATACTTCTGGTTTCTTCTGTACACTCACCCAATGAGAGCCTTTTTATTGATTCATCTTCCCACTTGCCATGCAGCCTTCCAAGCTTGGAAAGTTCTTGTTCAGTTGACATAATACACCATAAATGGTCATGTGACCCTCTTGATCATATCTAATCGCAGCTCAAAAAATTTTGGATGATCCAGACCACCAAATAAACAGACCCTACCCTACACCTTCTTCCTTCTTCAATTGACCCCAAGGTACCCATGCCAAGATATCAAAGGTGATATAACCTGGCATTCGCACCCTGATACGCCAGTGTTGGTCCACCTTCCGTGATTTCAACTTCTCGTTCCTCCCCCACCAAGCCTGCGGGGTATCGATCGAGCCAACTCCAAGCGACATTCACAAATCGCACTTGGTCAATATACCAGAATCACTCTTGAAGCCCTTTTACATTTCACCCTGAAATGGACGCACAATCGACTGCTGCCCCGGCGGCTACCGATGCCCCCTCCTACCTCGACCTGGGCATCACCCTCGCACTCAACAACTGGCCCGCTCTCACACTAGCCGTACAGTCGAACTGGGGCGGCCCAACCTCCAACGACAAGCGTGACTGGCTCTGCGGCGCCATTTCTGAGATGCTGAGCGATCGGCCCGAGACCGACGCGGAGGATCTGGAGGATGTGCTAATTCAGGTGATGAACGACGAGTTCGACGTCGTGGTCGATGACGAGAGCGCCGGCAATGTCGCAGATGAAATCATGGAAATGAAAGCGCAGACTGCGCGAGGGGACTTCGGGCCGATTCAGACGATGTGGGAGGCCTGGCAGAAGAAGAGTCAGCAGAAGTCGGCAGCCTCCGGCATGTTCAAGAAAGTCGATGCGCGGGATGAGGATCAAGAGACGGATGACGAGCCGGACGAATCTGATGGTGGCGATGTGGACATGAATGATGCCCCCGCCCTAGTGCGCGCGCCGAGAGAGAAGGTCGAGCCCGAAATTGATGATGATGGGTTTACCAAGGTCGCTGGGAAAAAGAAGCGGTAAATGTGTGGCATGTTATCTCGCAATGTTGCATTTTGTGGGCAAGCGTCCCGGAGGCGAATATATCCATGGGTAATTTCTTTTATCTACATACAGACCAAATGATCTCAGTGATCCTGCCGCCGCACTCTTTGACATTGCTGCCGTTACAAGTGTGTAGGACAACATGCAGCTCGATGGCTTTTTACATTCGAAAGACAGAGCAAAATATCTATATGAGAGGAAATAGAAGAAATCATCATCGTAAGTTGAGGTGGACTGGTTGTGGGTGTATCATCGCTCGACCTCTGCCCGCCCAAACCTCCCTATCCAGAGGCTTTGCTCACGCTCGGTCAACAGGTGCACCGAGTGGTTGAGCAATGACCGTAGCCATCATACCGGCGTCCTTTTGTAGACTCTTCCCGCCCATCACGGAGAGTTGGAAATTCCAATATACGTTTCGCGCGTCATTTACGCCGTGGTCTCAGGTGTAATGAGTTTGGTGATCATACCAATAGCAATGGTTTGTCCCTAAAGTCAAGGTTAGCAAAATACCTTTTATAATCGAGATGAATAGATATAGGACATACCTGATCACGCAGTGTGAATCTTCCCAGCTGATTGTAGTCCTCGAACTTTTCAACGCAAACTGCGCCTGCAGTACTAGTGACCTCGAGGCGAGCAATGATGGTCTGACCCCTGCTGGCAAATGGAGGAGGACGCTTGCTCTTGCGGCCAGTGCCAGGCTCAAGCTTGTGGAGGAGGGCAGCGAAGGTAACCTCCTCAACGGCGGAGTGGACATGGAGAACACAGTTAAAACCAGCAGTCAGAATGCTCTTGAGCTCCAGGATACGAATCTTGGCCTCAAAGGCAGACACGCAGTTCACGGGACGCTTCGGAGAGCAGAGCACGAAACCAGGGAAGAAATCCTCTTCTTCCACGCCACGAAGGCGCATGCGAACCTGGTCACCACAAGTGGCGTTTGGAATTTCGTCTTCGGTTTCACCATAGAGAGCAGCAACCTGAACTTCTGTTCGGTTAGGCATCATGAGGTAGTTGCCGTTCTTTCTGACAACACCCGATTCGATACGACCTTCCGCCATGGTGCCCATGTCCCGGTACTTGGCGCTGATGGGCATCATGAACGGAGCATTAATCTTACGCTCCGGCAGCTTGAAGTCCGTCAGATATTCAAGCAACGAGGGTCCGTCATACCACGGAGCAAGGTCCTTAGGAACGCGGTCCTTAATACCAATGGTTCGCTGAGCAGAGATGGGCATACAGAAGATGTCACTCTTCTTGTAGCCGAGAGCTTCCAAGAACTTGATAACCTTGACAGTGCACTCGTCGAAGCGTTCCTTGCTCCACTCGACAGTTGGGTCATCCATCTTATTCACAACCAGGACGAGCTTGGCAACACCAGTGTTGCGAGCAAGTAGGGCGTGCTCACGAGTCTGGCCACCCTTCTCGAACCCGGTCTCATATTCACCCCTACGGGAGGAGATGACAAGGACACCCAGATCTGCCTGAGAGGCACCGCCAATCATGGATGGCACATAAGATTTGTGACCAGGAGCATCCAAGATCGAGAACTGTCGCTCAATGGGGCCATCGTCCGAAGGTCTGGTAACCTTGAAGAACGCACGACCGACCTCGACGGTCTTACCCTTGGAACGCTCCTCGTTGGTCAGATCAAGGGCCCACGAAAGATACCAGGTCTCTCGACCGGCTTCCTTCGCCTCCTTCTTGTACTTGTCCATAGTCCGCTCGTCCACCATGCCGGTGCAGTACAGCAAAGAACCACCCAGCGTAGACTTACCAGCATCAACGTGACCGATGAAGACAACATTGACATGCTCTCGCCTCTCACCATAGATTTCCTTCAATGTGTCCTCATCAACATCGGCCAATTGTTGCTTGGCCACACCGTTGGCATCCCGAGCCTGCTTGCCTGTTTCACCACGAGCGGGGCTTGAACGGCCAGGGCTAGAGCGTCCAGAGGACGGAGTAGGCGAGGACTTGCCGCTTGCAGCAGCCTTCTGGTCCGCCTTCTTTTCCGTCTTTTCAATTGCCTTGGTAGCGGTTACCTTGGCGCCGGCTTCGGCAGCCGCAGTTCCCTTCGTATCAGTCTTGGTTGCCGAGTCCGAAGTGTTGTTCGCGGCATTCGCAGCGGGTGTAGGAGTACCAATTGAGAGGACCTTGGTCTTTGGGGCAGTAGTGGAGGAGGCAGCACCGATCGACAGGACCTTGGCCTTGGGCGGGGCAGCGGATGCGTTCGAGGCAGGCTTGGGGGCGGCCTGGGCTGGTGTCGCTTGAGGGGCCTGCTTCGCCGGAGCAGGAGCATTCTGGCGAGGTTGCTGGACAAAGCCACCCGGTTGCTGGTTATAGTACTGGTTGTAGCCACCGGGCTGCTGGGCATATGCGCCATACTGACCGTAGGCTTGCTGGGGATAGCCGTATGCTTGCTGGCCATACTGGGCGTACGGGTAGCCACCACCATACTGCTGGAACTGCTGACCAGGTACAAAAGAAGTAGCACCGGGCTGGAAAGAAGCCGCACCGGGCTGGAAGGTGGCTGCGCCAGGTTGAAAGGTAGGCGCCTGGGCCTGAGGACGGCCTTGTGCGTTTAGGTTGACACCCTCAGCCTGTCGGGAGAGCTCATCCTCCCAAGAGTCGGGGGTTTGGTTCGACATCGTGAGAGGAAATCCGGGACGCAATCAAGGACACGGTGTAGACGACACGAAAGTCGGGGGTTGGAGGGCAAATAACAATGAGGGGCCCGGCGTTTTTGATTTTGCACGGCTGAGTCAGCACCCCGCGATAGAGAGTCACGTGGATGATATGCAAAAGGATCCGAATGGCGCTTTCTCCTGCTTGTCTCTCGTTGAGCAAGAACTTGACTTCAAATTGCTACTCGGAAAGTGAAGGTGCAAGGAGCCTCCGGTATTTCAGCCCTGACTGTGGAACCCCCAGCGTTGGGCGCGTCCTTCGAAGATTCTGGCTGTTGGGCAACCACCTTCCAAGGTGGGCTATCGATAAGCGCTCCATGCTTTATTCCTCAGGGGCACCAAAGCAGCGCGCCATTCAACCAGTCCTGCAGAATTCGAGTGGTTGCATCTGTCTGTCCTCACCATGGATGTCTTTCTGACTCGCGTAAGTCTTTTAACTGGATCGAAACGACTCGTGATAAGCCGCTAATGGAACACATGGGGAGCAGCTAACCCAGCAGGCTATGAACTATGCCATTCGGTCAGTTGCGCTGGTCCGAATGACTGAAGCGACGAAGTCTAATCATTTAGTACAGCTCGGGAATCGCGATCACTGCTAGCTATGCCATGCGTCAGTCGTCACGCTTACTCAAAGTACACATCATCTGGAGGCCAAGTGTAGAGCCCGAGTGCTGATGTTTTTGGGATCAGAATGTTGATGGCGAAGACCGCGATGAACTGTTGTCTTTACAGCAGCGTCTCGAGAGCAAGATACAGGTCCAACATTACCCCAATCTCCATGTCTTATCAGCCCTGCTGACACTACTAACAGGTCATCTCTCCGTCAATTGACATGATTGAGCTGATGTGAGTGACTTTGAGTCATGTCAAAACACTTGTTCAAGCCCTAAGGAGATATATAGTGCTGCTCGAGGCAATACATCTCTCGAATCCGCTGTTGCCCTCACCAAATCCCTGAGATGGGATATCCAGGCCCTTGGGCAACGATTGGCACGAGCGGCGGCATCCGAGGAAAAGATGCGCAAGAACTCGAAATCATCTCAAGATCGACTGCACAATGAAATGGAAGTGAAGCTCATTATCAAAGACATCAAGAGGTTGCTCGCTCGGATCGAGGATGCAGTGCCACTGATGAATCTGGCCATCACGACTTCTGGCGCTAAATTATCCACCAATCTGCCATCAACAGTATCGCCATCCCGGCTTCTGCAGGCCAGCACCTTTTTAACTGCTGGAGACACGCAATATTCCATGACCGAGTCACAGGCAATGCAAATAGGACCGACATTTACATTGTCCATGTATATGCTGTTTGCAAGTCATTTGCGCCCTCATGATGAAGAATCTGTCCGTGAGGCCACATGGAAGGAAGTCATGCACAAGGCACGTTTGAAGCTGCGGCGAGTTCCGATGAACTTGTATTACCCAGAAGGCTCCGGAAAGATGCCCCAGCTTTCAGGGCCGGCTGGTGTCGATGAATACGCATATCAAGTCCTGATCATTGAGGACCTGGACGATGGACGAGTTCATACGTTTGAAGATGACGAGCCCCAGCCTCATAGCTGCGAAGGCGTTACCACGGCTGGCATTCGCGAAATCCTTCCCATCCACCAAATTTCCAAGATCTTCTATGCCGATACAGGCCGAATTCTTAATATCAGCACGGAAGGGGAGACAAATAACCCAGTCCTGCTGCTGAAAAGAGATTTGAATGCGCTACCGCCGCGCCGCATGATGGAGCGGCAGGACGTCGAGGACGATTATGCGTCGGAGCCCTCGGAGGAGCCAGAAGACCAAGAGCAAGCACAGCTTGACGCACAATTGAACGGCGCTAGTGCTTCACTGGATACAAGCTCTCAATTTTTACATGAAGATGCAATTCCCGAGGAATGGCGATTACCTCCAGGTCTAGATCCGGAGTGGATTGCATTCGAAGTTTACAACGAGGATGACAGTTCAGACACCGGGTCCGAGCCAGAAAACCCTCATTCATCAACAGCTGAGCCCTCGATCGACCCAAGCATGATGGAAAATCTAGCGCTTAATGACAAATTGTCCTCGTCACCATCGCCTACCAAACCCATCGCAGCCACGACAACAGCCTCCAATCCCCTTTTCGAAAACATTCGCACGTCTCTATCCCTCCTGGAAACACTCCTTCGTCTTACATCCCTCCAACAATTCCAACAACAGTCGCATCTGTCCATCAGTGACGAACTCCTCAACTTCTTCCTCGAGGAATCCTCCACAACCGGCGCCGGGGGCGACGAGCAACATCGCCAACGCGTCCGCTCCGAAGCACGCCGCCGCGTCGGATGGGATCCCTACGATGAAAGCCCGGTCAAGCGACGTGGCGAAGACTACCAGTATGCCTGGAGTCCCGGTAGCCCCTATGCTTATTCTCGTGAAGGTGATGATATCTACTCCCCCGGCGGGATGTCGCGAGGCTTTCAGCTTCGTTCCCGGGAGAGTACTCCTGAAACCCCTGTACAACGTCGGGGTTCGCCAAGTGCCCGCTTGGATCCCAGACGCCCAAGTGGTCTGCGAGGCATGACACCAGCTTATCCGCAGGAGACAGGGTCGCGGCCAGGCTCACCACTGGCTAAAAAGCCGTCGACTGTTCCAAGAGATGGGAGTGCTGGGTCTGGGACAGCGGAGTAGGGCGGACTTTTGGGTATCATGAGCGTGTATGATAATGACCAAGAGAAGACAATCAATGTCCTCGGTGGGATTGAATTGCCACGGATAAAGCGCAGTACCCTTTCACGTAGAAACCGACTGTTTTGGCTATATTATCATCTTGATAAACAGGTGGGGGCCTGAGCCATTCTTGTTCGCTTCTGTAGAACAAGTACTCCTGTACTCTGTTCATGAGAGCAGTGGGCAATCTTGGGACTGCCAAGAGAAGGATTTGACCCAATACATAAGATCGCTACTCGAAGATTCGCACTCGATTCGAAGACGATATGTAAATAGAGCAAAACATGTGCATGGCAAGATTGAACAGACACGAAAAAAAAGATAGCTGTGGGCGTCGATCGCTGAAGTCAAGATAAGAAAACGAAAGTTGGGAATAGGAGAAACGAACACAGAGCCCCTTAACGCCAATGATCCAATTGATGAAACCGAACGCCGGCAAGGCCAGGGACACAAATTCCACGAGCAAGCCGATCTGTGATAATCGGGTCTGGGAAGATAGACACGGCCTCGCCTACCCTCTTCAGAGGACCGACTCAGCCCCTTTGATCGAGATCAGGTCGTTTATTCCCAGTCCTCGTCACTGTCATCCTCCTTCCCTTCCGAGGTACTCTTCTCCTTGGGGCTGCTGGGTGTTTTGCTCGCAGCTCCGCTCACGACGTCGTAGCTCGATTCACTGTCGGCCTGAGATTGCTGATCATTGGAGCGGCGAGGCTCCGCCTTGGGAGTCACATTGGCCGGGGCGAGATTTGGGTTGCCAGGGCGGACTTGGGGAGTGGAAGGCGACTCGGATTCGGAGTCAGAGTCGTCATCCCAGGCGACCTCTTCTTCATCTTCAGCATTGGCGCCTGGGTTACAGGGATTAGCAAATGGCCCGCGACGAAGACAGGACAGGATGACATACCCTTGAGGAGTTCCTTGCGCTTCTGCTCCTCGGTTTCGATCACAAGGCGTAGGAAAAAATACCGAGTCCAGAAATCGGCATACTCCACCTGCTCGGGGACGAGCTTCTCCATGGCCGACCGGAGCTCGGGGTACTTCTCCAGATGAGAAGCAATCTCATCCGTCTTGCCCTCAACGTTGAAATCCTTCTTGAATTCCGGGAACTTGTCACTGACAGGGTCCTTGGTGAAGCTGTCCAGGTTCGAATGAATAACGTGCAGCTGAGCATCAAAACGAGTGGCGTGGATGACTCTCTTGCCGTCGGCGTCCTTGCTCTCAAAGAGGAGCTTGCCCGACTCATCTGTCTCTGGCGGCACGATACTCACAGCCTCACGCAGCTTCTGGCTGATGCTCAGCCCGAACCGCAGAATCGCTTCATCTGCAGCCTCCTCTGCCTTCTCAATCTCCCTGAGTCGTCGGGCAGCCTCGGCCTTGAATCGAGAGATGAAACCCTCTCCGCTAGGCCCAGGCGTCTCTCCATTTGCCTTGGCCTCGCCCTCGGTGGAAGCTGTAGGTGTAGTCGCCTCGTCTTTCTGCCCTTCCGTGCTCCCAGTAAGCGCCGCCGTGCTGAGGGACAACCCCTTTGTCCGATCCACAATGCTATCCCTCAGACCCGAGAAACCCTTTACTGCCTCCTCACTTGCAGCGGCATATTCCTGACGAGCGCCCTCGTAGTAGCTTTCTCCCTGTTTGCGGACATTGTCCCAAAGCCCTCCGATACGGGTACCCCACGGACTGGCAGAGAAAGCCTGGAAGGTTTCTTGGAGTTCGGTGTTGAGGTTGATGTTCGGCTTTTCGTCGTTGGGATCGGAAGGAGCCGCATCTTTGTTCGAAGACAGGATCTCCTCCTGGATGTGGTCGTATGCGATATCCATGGTTGGTGCAGGAGAGAAAGAGTCTCAGCCTGGCAACAACAAATGAGGTTGCACCTCCGCGTTCGTCAACGACCTGACCGCCCCGCTTTGTCCCCGTGCTTGGCCTGACGCAACTACGCAACGAACCACTCAATCTCAACTATGATATTTACCCCAGCTATTTATGGTAGAAAATGAACATTATATTCATATGGCCTCGTTATTCGTTAATGGCTTGTGATGTCACCGATCAGGTAAACTATAGGGCTCCCCCACACTATCCTGACTTCCCATCCAGAAATTAGGCATGGGAACGCTCTCCATCACACTCGAAGTGAGAAGCTGGCTGCGCGATAAAACTCCATTCGGACTGGAGTTGCCTCGGTCGATCGGCTGGGATGATTCGACCTGAACAGACTCTGGCGCACGAGGTCGCCGAAACAGTGCCTCGTTCTCCATGTTGTTCTCCTGCTCTCGGACGGGCGACGATTCTGGCACAATTTCAATCCGCTCTGGGTCTTGACTTTGCGTCTGACTTTGCGAGAACGGACCAGGAAATTTTGGAGTGACTACATGGCCAGTTCCAGGTTTCTGAGTGCTTCCTTCATTGGGGAACAACTCAGATAGCTTCTGGGTGTTCAGTGTTGGAATAGGCTCATGTGGAAACTGAGTAGCTGGCTGCATCCTTTGATAGAATACGGAGGCATCTGACATAGGTGGCTCGGAGAGTAGTTCCGGGCCTAGGTCTGCAGAAGGTCTAATTTCCGGCAAAGGAAGCTCTTGAGAGTCGTCGGCCGGTGATTGTGGGCTGTGATGGGATTCCCGTATATCATCGATATGGGGACCATGCCGACATAGAGTCACAGGAAGATTGTCCAGGTCACCTTCATAGTCACTTGGTTCCGTTTCAGCATCGGTCTCATAAACCACAGTCCTTTCCCTCTGGGTGTGCTGAGGTTGTGGTTCATTGTTTTTCAATATCCCTTTTGGTGTCGAATCGGCAGATGCTGTACTCGAGGGGATTCTTTTCGTGGAAGTTGACGGAGTCTTCTTCGGGGAGTCGAGCACTCGAGGCGAGCCAATGATCGACGATTTTGATGGCGATTCATTTCTATGGTTCTCCGAATTTCCGACTGCTCGTCGGGACACTGGAGATTCTTCCTTGATAGGAGTGTCGGAATGATCGGTGAAATTGAAGGGAATTCGTTTTGACGGCGAACGAGTTGCGCTCCGAAACTGGGATGATGTTATTATAGCCAGCCCGGGACTTTCAGGCGACTGGGAAGAGGGAATTTCAAGCTTTCGAGGCTTCTGTGGCGTGATTGGGGGATCCCCAGGGTCGGGAGGTTGAGTATCTTCTGAGTGTGATATTGGCTCGCCGGTGGAAAGATCCAGCTCCGCCTCGAAGACCCGACTACGTTTGGAAGAGATCGGGCGTCTCGTCTGAGTGTTCTCGTCTTGGGTTGTTGTTGTTGCTCGTTGTTGTTCATTTGTGGGAGGTGTTTTCTGAGGATCAGGTTGGATGTATCCCATATTCACATCATTATCGTCGTCATCGATTGTGATATACCGCCGCACAAAATCCATTTGTGTTAAGGTCTTGTCGGGCTTCACAGGCGGCTTCTCAGATGGCTTGCGCTTTCCTTTGCTGCCGAGACCTGCCTTGGGTGTTTGACTTTTGCGCACAGCCTGGACACGGTCGGATACTCGGAAAGACACTCCAGAGCTTTTCCTCCTTCGCTTGGGATGGTCATTGTTTGTTTCGAATCTAGTCCATGATGGTGGCCGATAGTCGGCGTCATCATCTGACGCCTCGCTTATTTGAATGGGCTTATTCGTATGGCGTGGATCTTCACGCGGCTCCGATCCATCGATATAGTCTAGTTCCTCATCGTCGGGCTGCGTGGCTTGCGTCACGAAATCGATTTGGGTGAGGGTCGATTGCGCTCGCAAACTCGGTAGAGAAGTTCTCCTCTGGGTTGGTCCAGATGCCGATATGTGCGGAGACACTGTCTGTTTCAACGTGCTCTTGGAAGCTCTGGAGGATCCTGGAGGACTGACTCGACTCGGGGTTCGGAAATGGTCGCGAGGCGTCTCTGGGGGTCTCTCTGTCTTGTGGGGACGTTTCATCGCAGCTCTGATTCTGGAGACATGAAGACTCGGGCAGGCACAGGGGGGTAAAAATGATCCTTGCTCGCCATGACGTTTTAGTGGGTGGAGCCTAAAGCAGATCGCGTCGACGCGTCTGCCATCTACGCGGTCACGTGCTCATTATGGAAATTAAGACCCCAAAGGTTTCGATTCGCAGTTCAGTCATCCATGTACTCTGCACTATGATAACCCAAGTGTTCACATGAGCCACTCTGGAAATGCATCCTCATCTTCTGGGTCCTCGGACATCAATGAACCTTTCTCAATTTCGCTGTCAGAATCCTGAGGCGGCGGATCAGCCGCTGCCTCTGAAGGAGACGGCGGGCGCGAAAGAAATTCAACGCTAACAGACTTCGAGTCACCATTAGTTGATGAATCAATCGCGATGGGTGCTTTCTCAGAAGACCCTTCTAGCTCCCTCGGCGCTTCGTGTTCATGAGTAAGTACATGCTCTTCAGTGCCTGGCTGAGGGTGGTTGGGAACCACGACCAATTCGTACCGGGGAGCGCCTGAGTTTCTGGTTTGGCCTGCCGTTGCTGGCTTCGGTAGAGGACGAGAAGAATCATTTGGCTTGGGGGCTGGCTCTTCTTCCACAGACTTATCGAGAATGAAACCTCCTCCAAGACTGCCAGCTTCCTGATCATACTTTGCCGGGGAGTCATCTTGCGGGTCGCCTCCGCGCAAGACAGCACCCATTTCCCGGTTGACCGAGAACCCTTGAGGTGGACTGCGGGTTGGCTGATCTGGCTCTGGAAAGAATCCTCCACCCGCTTCTTCAGCATCATCAACACTCATCTCCGAAACGGATCCATCAATTGCTGTTTCGTCCTCAGCCGCGTAGCCTTTGACTCTTTCGGCGATCCTGAGCTTAACCAGGAAAAGTCTCCAGAACCGAAGGACTTCAACTGTTCGCGCCTCAAGTGCAGCTTGATGTCTCTCGTCTGCCATGCCCATCAGGACCTCTTCGAGGGCTTCCTGGTATTCAATAGCGATAACAATTCCCCGCATGACGGCAGTCCCTCGGCGACCCTTGAAATCAAACCCGGTGACGGCATCTGCATAATCAATGCCCAGAATCCGCGCGGCTCGCGCTGCTTCTGGGCTTTCAATATGAACAGCTCCAGGCGGTACCATGCTTGGGACGTAAACATCTAGGTTTCCATAGACATTTCGTGGTATCCGTCCTCCAACGACCGGCGGAGGCCGGTAAATCTCGGTTTGGAACTCTGCATAGAGTGCTGTTTCATCGGTATCTTCCTCTTCATCACTAGCAAAACCGCTCTTGGGCCGTCTGGCGGAGACATGTTTCAGAGGCTGCTCGCCCACCTTGACATCTCGACCTAACCGATACCACTTGTCGGCACTGCGCACGATATGCACATCAGAGCGACGGTACACTGGCTCCAAGTTATCACTTTTGGCAGTGGTTTTGCTCAGCCCAACATGCCCGATCACGCGCTTGGGAGAAATGACTTGATTGCGATTCAGATGTCTTTCGAGAGCATAGATGGGGTGGTCTTTGAAGTCCTGGATGTTGCGCGGCATTGGCTCCGCCGCTGATTTGGAGGTCAATTCACTGATCTCCAACTGATCACGATCCTCCAGGAATGGCTTTTCGTACGACTGTAACGCCTTGTTCCACCAAGCATCGCCGTTCCGAGTAGACTCGACCCGAAGCTTCCGGGTTTTCGCGTTAAACGCTTTAGCATAGCGCCGAGTCACATCTCTAGCAGAGGCATCATCCTCAAACGCAATCACGTAGTTCATATGGTTATAGGGATCGCTTGCGGGTGGCTCGAACTTTGAGGGCTTTGCCAGGGATTTAGTCACCAAAGGATCTATGGGAACCCACTTTTGAACAGCCTCATTGAAGGCCTCCACCCAAAAGACTGGATATGAGGACTCACGAGGAGTTGGACGAGACACTATGGCATGTTAGCTTACCCCCAGGCCAAGGGAGAGAAGTGGGCAGAGTAGTGACGCACCTGCGCGCACAGTTGACTGAGTCGGGCGTGAAGAGAACTCAGGACGTCCAAGCCGCCGAGTTCGTGATGGAGTGGGCGACTCTGCTGTGGACCTTTGACGCTCGTCGGTGGATGTTTCATGGTCATCGGACGAAATAACGATGTACTGAGGCCCTGCCTTGGATGGTGTCATATCCTTCACAGTACCTGAGAATGGTAGGGGCTGGAGTGAGCACACAAGTCTCGCCTCTACGGCGACTGATCGCAAAAGGGCACAAAAAAGCTGGGCTCCGAAGTCCCGAGATCCTTGAATTGTCTGCGCTTGAGTTTGAAAATCCTCCTGGGACGGAAATATCTCCGCATCTAACATGATTGACTCCTGCGCCCATATCAGAACTGTCTCGTTATGAAAATCGATGTTTTGACATTGCATACCATTTTCTGCCTCACCTGGTTCTGGTCTTCAGCCCAGTGTGCCCGTTTCAGTCCTGGTTTGGTGACTTGGTACCTTCGGTTGAAGATGTCACCGGCTTGGTTCAGGCCATCAATGAATGTGGTCGATCTGGTGAACTGTGGCTTATCGTGGTCTGGATTCAACAGTGCAATAATACGCTTGGGTAGCATTTTCTTCAAGAAGGTCTGTCCCTAGTTAGGCGTAATACAAAAGCTTTCTAATAGGTCAATTCATACCTGAAGCCCCTCATTGTTACACCACCGATTGCGCAAGTGAACATGGGCCAGAAGGCATAGAATATGAACCTTATGGACATCTAATCGTAACTTCTTTTCGGCTGCCGTGACTGGTTTCCTTCGATTTGCCTTTTTCCGTGGTTCGGGCTCTTGACCAAGGGTAAGTTGAAGAGTTTCATCATTTCCAGAAGACACCGTTGCAGTGCTAGGAAGCTCTTCTGCTGGTTGTGGAATATCGACATCCTCCCATTCAACATCCGATTCTTCCTCGGAGATTGAATCGTAGATAGTTTGCACGTGCTGTGCTCCAGCCTGCAGCATGTCTGTTGCTGTACGGTCCTCCGGCTTTGGTCTCAAGTCAACGGGTATAGCCTTGGTGGTTTCGACTCGCCGTCTTTTGATAGGTCTATCCGACCGGAACTGCTCAGGGTCTCGAGCTTCTGCTTCTTCCAGCATTTCCTGGTAGACACCCTGCACTTGCTCATCTCCTGTCGCTTCATGCCTTCGTGAGCGACCACGAGAGGCCCGGCTCCGTGTGGAGCGGGCTGTGGACTGGCGTACCATTCCTAGCTGCTCTTGGACAGCGCATCAAGAAGTTGAGCTCGACTCTGCTATCGACAAAAGAGGCCTGTAAATCAAGTGATACTGGTAGATCTGGTGATGCCAGCGTCACAACGCGTCGTGAATAGCGTTGAAAGCGTGGATCACACTAGTTGGTGTCGCAAGTCGCGAGATTGTGAGGCTTCCATCCCTCTGTTGATTGGTGGGGCCCGATGCGTCATAGCGGAGACCGGAGACCGGAGACCGGGTTTATCCGAGCCTCAATCCATTTCGGGACTTCTCTCACAAGTCAGCCTTGAACTGTAGGGAGAAAAAAGAGATGACGCTATGAGAGATTTGATCTCACACTTTCCTTGTCCTATGCATGTTTCTCCTACCTAGTTATTATTGATGGAAAGTTGCGGTCAAAGAGCCACATAGCTCTCTGTTGCGTGATTCGAATACGTATATTCCACCCATGTAGATTGTGTCTATTGTGCGGGTAGCCAAATTCAACTATCATTTCGAGATAGGATTTTGTTAGATCTAGATTTGAGAATATGGGGCACTTATATCTGGTTGAGTTTTGGTGTCAATTAAGGTTAATAGACTCTTCTTAATCATGAATTCACACTTGCGTCATAGGAATATATCATCACCGGAGAATCAGAAAATGAACAGAACCATTCTTCTTTGACTTATAACAAACTTAACAGACAACAAAGAGAAAAAAAAAAACTTAACCAAGATGATAAGTGCTGCAATGAAATGCGGAACCATGTCCGTGGGGAGCAGAGCCCTCAGGCTTCAAACTTCTATCAGTCGTGTCCAAGCTGGCCAGCGGGGGTTTGCGCAAGTTGCTAAGCCAGACGATATCCCTAGTGTAATACCTCAGTTTCCATTGGGGCTATGATCATGAAGCTGACCTCAAATTAGGAGGACGATAAACCTTTTACTGTTCCCGTCTCCGAGAAGAGCTTTAAGACATATCTTTTCGATTCGCCGCCATACTCAGTTGAAACAACCAAGAGCCAGCTCAAGCGACTTTACAGAGACATGACACTCATAAGGTATGCCTGAACAGAGAGAAGGCATAGCAACGAGGCTGACTATCCCACAGACGAATGGAAATGGCAGCCGACAATCTGTATAAAGAGAAGAAGATCCGAGGGTTCTGCCACTTATCGAGTGGACAAGAAGCTGTCACGGTTGGAATTGAACATGCAATCAGCAGCGAAGATAAACTCATTACCGCCTATCGCTCCCATGGCTATACTCTGATGCGCGGGGGTACTATCCGGTCGATTCTTGGAGAGCTGCTCGGTCGACGCGACGGCATAGCGCATGGAAAGGGCGGGTCGATGCATATGTATGCCAAAAGTTTCTTCGGAGGAAACGGCATTGTGGGTGCCAACGTTCCTGTGGGAACCGGGATAGCACTTGCCCAGCAGTATGAGGATACGGGGAACATCACGATCAACTTATACGGAGACGGGGCAGCAAACCAGGGTCAAGTCCACGAGTCTTTTAATATGGCGAAGCTGTGGAATCTGCCCATCATCTTTGGCTGCGAAAGTAAGCTCTTGCTCTTTTTGTGAAGGCGTTCTCGCCAGGCGCTGACAGGTATGACTAGACAACAAATACGGAATGGGGACATCGGTAGAGAGAGCGTCTGCCTCAACGGAATACTACAAGCGTGGCCAATATATTCCTGGCTTGTGGGTGGACGGGATGGATGTTTTAGCCGTCCTGGGCGCTGTCCGACATGGCCGCGACTACGTGAAAGCTGGAAACGGTCCCTTGCTTTATGAGTATGACACCTACCGGTATGCCGGGCATTCCATGTCGGATCCAGGAGTGGCTTATCGGAGCCGCGAGGAACTTCAGACGGAGCGGTCCAACGATCCGATCTCAAACCTACGAACCAAGTTGATGAACTGGGGGGTCCTCACAGAGAACGAGACCAAGGATATTGATAGGGACGTTCGAGGGATTGTCAACCACGAAGTCGAGCAAGCGGAACAAATGCCGGTGCCGGAGCCAAGCTTGGAGAAGTTGTTCGAGGATATTTATGTACCCGGCAGTGAACCCTTTCAGAGGCGCGGAAGAACAGTTGATGAGACAATCTTTTGACGAGTATATATTTCAGGCAAATTGCAAGCATAAAGTAACCACTTGGGCTCTGTCCATGGATCACGGAGTTTTAACTAGAAGTATTTCTTTTCCGCGCAGCATCAACCCACAACGTCATCATTACCTCCTAATGAATATGAGCAGGAGAAATCTCTCGTGGATGGCAACTCTCCTTCATAAACCCTTCTCAAGATAGAACTGTTTGAAATACCAGAAAAAACAATACCAAACATTTCGCAATGGCCTACGTCACGCCAGCTCTCGCGACTCCCACGCGATGCACAGCTGACTTTTCCCTGATCCCGGTATGTCGACAACCTAAGCCAAGAGTATGAATCATCTGAACTTGCTAATCTTTAGTTGACTGGCAGATTGGGACTCGGAATGCTTCTTTCTCGCAGCTGATCGCAGATGTCCAGCGTATGCTTCAGCAATCGGGCCTCAAGTATCAGATGAATGCCACAGGCACGACTATTGGTAGGCAGTCTTGACAATAAAAGCGAAGCGTGTGCCCAAAGACGGCGCTTCAACTTCCTGTGTTAGGTTGAGTCATTTGAAAGCCGATTCTAGCTCCCGTCGCTGGATTTTGCTGCAGGATACACTGACAAATAACTAATTGATGACGATTTCACAGAAGGCCCGTGGGACCAAGTCGTCCAGCTGATTGGGTTTGCACACGCTCTCGTCCATCAGCAGGGGATCGCGAGAGTCCAGACAGACATTCGCGTCCAGACCAGGTAAGCGTCTGCTCTGAATCCGATATCCAGAGTGCTCGGAGCCATGTCTCATTCCGTGAACAGAATGGACAAGATCCAGCCGATGGAAGAGAACATTGCCTCGGTGGAGAGGATCCTCGCCGCCACTTGATCAGCTAGTCCTTCTTGCATGCATTAGAGGGGGACATCGTATCCGCCCGATGGCCTGCAAAGGCGGATTTGAAGCCGTGAGGGTGGTGTCTTGATCCCAAATGCTCCATGCACCCACAAGAAGATGTTGACCCATACAATGACAAATAACCACGAACTGTGTTTGCCCCCATTGGTGCTCATCGAGCTGTAGAACCACCTGAAACTCCGTCCCATCCGGCCCCAGCGGGTCGGGTTCGGAGGGGTTTCTCGTAGATCTGGAAAAGTGGGAGAAGGTCATCTCATTGGCAGACAGGGGTGGATTGTATACGTCGTAAACGCGCCTGATCGACATGAAATCGAAATGGAATTTCTTTTCATGCTTCAGTCATTGCAGTTGACAGCCACCAACCGGTGTCCATGGTGCATGATTCCCCCGCTACCTCCCGTCAGTGTATAGACAAGCGATTGGCCCGGCGCCTCCACTTGGGGCAGCGTCCATGGTGATAGAGTTACCACACAGCAGGTAATTCCAAATACTGGGGGCCATGATCGCTTTCTTCGCGCGTTGAACTTGGACCACCGAAATCCAGTTTCTTCTCCATGGCGTGAGGTGGGAACGTGTTGTTAGCCGAGACAGCTATGTTCCGCGTGTGTGGAACTCCAGCGGATCGTCAACCATTCCCCCGCAGGACCCGAGGACTCGCACCCACAATGCACCGTATATGTCGCTCGTCTCGTTGGAAGTGGGTCATCATGTTGTGGTCCATTTCTGTACAGGCCTCCCACTAGGGCGTGTGTCGATTACGGTGGACAGACGTCTATCTCGCCCAATGACAGGTCGATTTGTGGGGAAGGAGGATTTGTCACTCCAAGCGGTCTAGGTATCGACGGTATAGATATCCTGCCACCGGGATTTAGGGCCCTTGGTTGCTGCGAGCCACGTAGCCTGTCAGGTTTTAGTTCGAGTGCGATTCTCTCCGTCTTGGGGTTGCAAACGCTGCGAGGGAGCCGACGTGGAAATTCCGGTTGGTTCGTTCGAGTGGAGGAAGCAGGGCCAAGTGTTTGTTTCCTAGTCGCGCTTCGGCCCTTGGGGGCTAATGCAACGTGAGAATTTGTTCGCTCGCGCGTTCTAGCGTTCGACTGCTCTACTGAACGGAGTACGGCGTTCTCCAAAGGGGCCCACGGCACCCGCCCTCTCTTTTAGCCTCGTCGCCATGAGAGCTGCAGGGTATTAGGGATCTGACTGCAAGGGCCCTTCCGGTGTAACGGGATGAAACATGATATAACATGAGATGGGTCGTTTCCATCTATAAGATCCATGCTCCGGAGTAACGCCGACGTCCAACGACTCCAGATTGGAATTCCATTGCCGGTTGATCCCAATGTGAGTTGAAAAGAACCGACGCCAGGTTCCACGGTGAGTGCATCCGGGGGATATTGTGACGATGATTGATACAGGTTACCTCTATGGGTATCGTTCTCCGAATTGCACGCCCCTCCAGAAGACAAGCGTCACTTCCCATAATGGCCCGTCTCCACCGGCGGAGATTCTCGGTCGCGGCCACGAACTAAGCCTGGTCGATCGTAGTGTGTATGCACAAGAAATCCGAGCGATACATGGGCGCAAATCCCTACGAGCGTGACAGTAAGGCTTTTCTGCGACTCGATCGTTCACACACGAGAAAAGAGAGAGATGACCAGCATGACCAGGGAGTCAACGTCGCCCCGGTTCTCGAAGAATTGGCTCCTGCGCCGGCCTTACCGACGCTTTGGAACCCGACACTTTCCCAGCAGTCGGGTCGGGGTCAATAGTTATGACTCGTCCAATTGCCAATAAAGCTCCCCGGGTTCCCTCTGAATGGGATCCCAGCACCATGGCAGCCAGGGGGGTTATTTTTGGGACTGTGGGCAGGGTTCGATGTGCAACGCCACGTAAGGTTGTTCTCCCAGCTGTTCCGTGGCATGTATTCTTTAGTCCTTTTTCTTTTCTTTTTTTTTATTTTCCTTCGGTGTTAGTTTCTTTTTGGGTTTCTTTGTTCCCCAGTCGGAGTACTCCGAGTACACACTGGACACGCCGAACGTTGGAGAGCGGCGCGACCGGAGCAAATCCCGTCCACGCCAGTCGAGGCTGCTCGCAAATCCAAGCGTGCCCTGGTTTGGGGTCGGATCAACGCTCCGCAGCGGGAACAGCACACGGGGCGTAGATGGAGGGCGTGAGCTAATTAATATTGTCGAGTCATAGAACAGAAAGCCGAGTCAGTAAAACGGAGCCGACAAGATTGGGCAACGAGGGAATCAACCCGAACTCAATGTAGACGTAATGTACGTTAGCTCGGTAACTAAAATTCGTGGGAGCAGGAAAGAATCGTCATGGACGATTTGCCCACCCGCGATTGCATGATCTAGCATGGAGCCTGGAACCCCTCCTGCCTTCCAAACCGACTTGCCAGACTTACCGGAGTGGCTCGTCCGGGCATGTCCACTAACCTACGTGTGTGGCTCGCGCTGTTCCGGCCCTTTGGGTCTTTGGGTCGTTGCCCCCCAGATGCATTGCATGGATGCACTGTGGCTGACGCGTGGGAGACCTGCACCGAGGGATCAGGGGGAAAAAAAAGGAACAGGAGCATAGCCAACGGGGCCAATCGCAGGGGAGACGCTAATTCTGACATATCAACTTGTCCCAACCTGGAATCGTTGTCCACCGCTAGACCTTCTTGTGGTAGGAGTCACGGTTGCTTGGGACGGCGGGAGATGCCAGCGGTTCTTCCGGAGGGGTTCAA
The DNA here is from genome assembly GCF_028827665.1 of Penicillium hispanicum. NCBI lineage: Eukaryota > Fungi > Ascomycota > Eurotiomycetes > Eurotiales > Aspergillaceae > Penicillium > Penicillium hispanicum. The sequence goes on from NW_026623193.1 coordinate 3,247,126, forward strand.
CTGTACCGGAATAATACATCGGCGTGCTTCACTATGTAGTTAGTAATCGCGCGATGCTGCTGCTAGGCCCAATGCAACCTAGTCGGCTCGTCTTGCGCTTCCCCGAGGAGAAAGAAGCAGCGAGAATCCGAGCAAGGCTGTGCATAGCCCAAAGAATTCGCCAAGGAGTCTCTCTGGCGGTCATAGTCAAGGATGATGATGACAGCTCCGAGTGCGTTCCAGTTCCAGTTCCAGTTCCAGTTCCACTCCTTCGCTGCGGGGCCGAAGACAGTGGTCGATCAGTGGTTGTTCATCGGTACGATGTCAGTTGGATAGTAACCACCTACATTTCCCCTCCGAATCCCCTCCTGACTTGGACTCGACAAGCTGAACCAGTCGAAACGGGGCAGCGCGACCGGGATGGACCCTGCAAGGTGCAATTTGATCTTTTTTTTTTTTTTTTTTTTTTTTCCCAAGGTTCCAGCAAACGGGGTGAAAGCGGCCCGTGGCTTGGGTTGCAACTTCCCAGCCGGATGGGACCGGCCGCCATTGGCTCATCGGGGTTGAGGAGGATCCTGGCATGTCTGAATGCATGGCGTGTAGTGTGGATTTAGCCCGTGGAAACAGAAAAAAGAAAAAAAGACCAAGTCTTGGATCGACCGCGCTCGAACCACGCGCGCCCAACAGGGAAAGGATTGGATGTGTGTTGAAAGAACCTGCGTATTGGGTATTTCAGCTCCGCTCCGACAGATCGTGAATCATCCCCTCTGGCGTTGGGGTCGCTTATTCTTTGCTTCAGAGGGGGGACGAAGATGACCATGCCCCGTCTCAGACTATAGGTCTCGACCAACAGACCCAGCTCCGGAGGAAACCAGCATTCGTCTAGGACTGATCTTTCATGATCAGGCCTAGGTGATCATTGCTAACTCCCGTAGGGGACTGCTTTCGTTGCCCGAAGCGCTCTGGTCTCCCCGCCAAAACGCCCAAAGAACCTCTCTCTCTCTCTCCATGTCCACTTGGTATAAGTCGGGCTCAACTTGGTCCTCCATGCACCGTGACTCCACTCCCCCCCCCTGCGGGCCTTGTTTTTCTCACCTGGTCCATGTCGATCCCCACCCCGGTAGCTCACCAGCGATTGATTTATAGTTGTCCGGATCGTCTTCCCGTCCTGCCAAATTCCAACTTAACCCAAGCTGTCGGGCCTTTCCTCTTTCTCTTTCCAAAGCAACTGTGCCGGTGTCGGACATGACAGGGACTATCGCCAGATTCGCTCGTTCGCTCGTGCCTTCACTTAACTCCTAGCCCTCCCCTAGACTAGAGCGCGCCCCATTTACTGCCCCTCCTCGACTTAAGCGCTCCATTCCCACCATTCCTCACCACGTTTTCCTCTGTGTCGGGTCAAAGTATTCCAAGTGGGAGGCACTCTGCATCAACCGTCCCACTCTCAACCTCTCGGACCAGATGCCTGCATTAATCAGCATGAGTCCCAACCCATCGGTAAGTCTCTTTCATCCGTTCTTTGATTGACATCTGCCTTGGGATTGGCCGTCCGGCTTCCCTGGGATGGCATGCTCTTTGTCGCTCGACGGTCTGTACCAGAGGTGCTCACGGATGTGATCCAGGAACCGAAAAGTGACTGGTAATACTGTCTGCCCATCCATCAACCAGACATGGATTTAAGCTACTGTGGCGCGCGAAGACCGTGCTAACGAAGTGGCAACAGTGATACGCAGTCACTCACTGACAGTGTAACGGACTACCCTGTGGAGAACGGCCGACGGTACCACAGGTACCATGAAGGAGGTACGATGTCGAGATCCATCATCCGCCCTACACATTTGCTTTTTTCTGATTCCTCCCCTCTAATAGCATATCCCTATCCCAATGACGAACAAGAGCTTGATCGTCTAGACATGCAACACCACATGTTCAAGTTAGTTATGGATGGGAAGCTTTACCACGTTCCCCTGCAAGATCCGAAAAGGATCCTTGACATTGGCACAGGTTCCGGCATATGGCCAATCGAAATGGGTATGATTGTCTTCTCCTGCCACGCCGGATCTGTGTCTGCTGCCTGACATCTAATCCTTGCTCTTGCAGCAAGCCTGTTTCCCAAAGCCGAAATCACGGGCACGGATCTTTCCCCTGTGCAGCCCACAGAGGTTCCCGAGAATGTTCACTTTCTGGTCGACGACGCGACGGAAAACGATTGGATCTGGGATCCAGACTCCTTTGATTTCATCCACATCGGCCATATGACGGGTTCCCTGCCCTCCTTCAAACGATTATTACGACAGGCCTATAGACATCTCAAACCCGGCGCATACCTCGAATGCCACGAATTAGACCCCAAACCAAAATGCGACGACGGCACCATGCCGCCCGAAAACCCAGACGGCTTCAGCAGCTTTGCGCTGCATGACTGGTTTGATCTCAATCTGCGTTCCAGCCAGGACGTCGAACCGGCTCGGCAGTTCCGCATTGCTCATCGAATCGAGCGGTGGATGAAGGAGGTTGGGTTTGTGGACGTGGAGCAACGGATCTTCAAAATTCCCACCAACAACTGGCCCACCGATAAACGGTTAAAGGACATCGGCACATGGAGCGAGAGTAATTGGCTCGAAGCGCTGTCCGGATGGACCTACAAACCACTCCTTGCGCTGGGATGGTCGCAACCGGAGATCGAAGTCTTCCTCGTTGACGTGAGGAAGAGTATCCAAGACCGGAAAGTGCATGCCTACATGGACTTCTTTGTGGTAACGGGCCGAAAGCCTCTGTCCGGTGAACAGAATCCGTGAAACGACCCTATGGAAGCGGTCCCCTCTTCGGTTTTCTTTCTTTTAACGAACGCGATACGTTCCACCACACCGTTCGATAATGTCTGCGATGATATGATGAGCATCAGATACCATTGGCGGGGAACTCCTTGCATGCATTCAACGGCGTACGGCTTGCATTATTTGGTTTTTTTTTTTTACCCTCCCTCTTCCTTTCTCCCTGTCTCTCTCTTTCTTTATTTTCGATTTTTTGGGCCTTGGACTGGTCTTTATTTCCCAGTGACCACAAGAAGTGGACGAATTTGGACTTTTTTTTTTCTGAAAAGGAGGAATGGGGAATATGGACAGCGAGTGATGAACGATGAGAGCAAGGAGGCAATCGTAGATCCTCTATGCATTATGACAATACAACATATAGAACGATATCCAGACGTGATTATCGCGATGCTTGACTGATGGTAAATTGCCGGCTGCAGATTAGACTCGCCCGGGCGGGAGCGGAGTGATGAGTCAGCAGTCACGCGCCAATCATGGCCGGCAAGCGTGAGTGGGAAGAATCCCGAAGCTGCGGCCAAAAGTCGACGCTGGACGTTTCCAACCCATCGCTGCAATTGGCTCGCATGTGCCAGACCTCGACCCATGTCGTTCGGTAGACATGCCTACCGGCATGCTCTAAAGCCACCTGCAGCTCCGGCTATTGACCATCTCTGGATTAGCGAGGATCTGCTCGCCGCGACGTTTCGTCGCTTCGCCCACGGTCAACGACGCCATGGCAGCTGCGTGCCTGGCCCGCTGGAAGCGCGGCGACGCCTTGCGAAACGGAGAAACACCGTCTTAGCCAGTATCGGCGGAGGTCCAGCCGAGGATATTGCGTGTTTGTTTGGGCGGAATGGAAGAGAGCATATGAAGTGGACCGATCACCCGTGGCAGAGGGCGCCCCCCGAAGCTCAAGGTATGGACCGCAAATAGGAGGAGCCCTTTTTCGGCCGGAATTCTGACAATGCAGAAGATATCAATAGCTATGCTCTAGGTGCCTCTGAAGTTCATTTGCCGTTTTACGATCACAATCCCGATCCCATCGAAACGCACCGCTTTGATGAACAGCCCGCAACTTCTTCTGAGAGATGTCAGCCCTCATCAGATGACTTGTTTAGAGAATTCCTGGAGCGGAAGGATTGGAAGATTGAAGACGCAAGAGACGTGGCTCGCCGGTTGAAAATCGACCTTCAAAGGGAGCCTCGCTACAGTCGGCAAATATTCGACGCTTTGCTCACACACCCGGCAGATCTTGCACAAGCAATTCGATTCTTGGATGACCCGTTTCTAAATACTCGCGGTTCCGGGAACTACCTTGCTGCAGTGGAATTCGTCCAAAGGAAAACGAAGCGGTCCAACCGAACTGCCGTTCTCAATGCGGTTACCCGTGCGCTGGAACTCGGCTTGGTCCCTACAGATGAGCTCTGTCTGATAGTAAAAGCCGTTCCAAACATTGTCGTGGAGCGAAACAAAACGCTGGCCGTGTGGGACCGAAGAACGTTATTGAAGCACTATCGGGCCATGTGGAAAGCTATTGGCCGATGCAACATCCTCGGATATCATGATCTGGACAAGAACGTTGTGGATACCTGGCTCAAGGAGATTCTGAGCATCGGCTGCTTTCGCTTTGCGGAGGAAGTTATTGTCGCAACTCACGACATCAACTCTGATACCCAGTGGCCTTCGACCTTGATCTTAGCATGGCTGGAGGCTACGAGCGGGCTCAGTACAGGGCTATCCACAACACCTCTTCCCTATCTCGACACACTCTTGAATAAACTCGAGCCAGACTACGCAGCCAGATGTATTGTCAACGTCACCGAGCTCTTAGCCCTCTCCCAACGGGAAAACCACGACCGAAACCAGCTGCTTGAGCACTGGCGAGACTTTTTACTGCAGGTGTCAAATATTTCAGCAATTGCAAACTCGAGCATATGGTTTGATATGCCACTTGCCTGCAACGAACCCTCTGAGACGGGCCAACCCATTGTGTCCCGAGGCATTTCAAGTCGACGCCAAATTGTCTTGCGCATCTGGGCTTTGCGAGCATTGTGCCGATCCCAAGGGCCAATGTACAACCAGAGCCCTAGGGAAACAGACAAACCAATCTACTTGCTGCTCAACCTCTATCAAACCACGACCCAATCTACAGATAGCTCTTTCCTGGCAGAACTGATGCATGGAATCCACAGCCTGGATCTCCCATATAGCAGCCTTCTCATGCTGGCAGTTGATCTGAAGTTGAGAAAGTTGACCACAAAGACCACTCGCAGGACTCTGGAACGACTTGAAACCTCCCAGACCTCCTTGGCCGACATCTGGACAAAACCTTCATTGTACCGAGGGGTGCGGGGTCTCTTCTATGGAACATTCGAGCAAATGTTTCGAAGCCTTGATCTCACAAGTTCAGAGTATGTTCAAGAGTGTCTCCGTCTTGCCAGAGTCGGAGATTCGCAAAGTGTCTGGTCCATTCTCACACTCCTGCGCCACCACACCCCACTCAAGCTCTGCCTGAACAAAGCTTGGGTGCCAATCCCACACCCCGATGAGAAAGCTCTCGTGCGCTATCACCCGGGTCCTCGGGATAGCCAGTGCCCGGATCCTCATCTCGCGGTCGACTTCATTCATCAGCTGGCTGTTGCCTTCTCTTGCTGCCCGCAGCTGACGCCTTCGCGTTCGTTCCATCTTATCCACTGGCTCTACGACTATCTGCGTAGACATGGTGGACCCGTTTACCCGTCCTTGGTGCGGGCTATGTATCATGCTGGAGTTGTGCGTTATCGGCGTGAAGGACGCCGACTCGCCGCTACTCAGTATGAGTATATCATGTGGATTATCATGAAATTTGAGGGACCTGAAGTGGTTAAGCAGCTCGCCACAGCGCCACAAATCGGCCATTCAATGTCCGGCAACAACCATGCTTTTTAGCTTGCAGGATTCCGTGGCGTATACACATGGTATGTACGATGGAGATACCAATAGACGTGTTCCTCCTTGGGGCGATGAATGAACCTTGGATGTATGTATTATCTCTACGGACCTGTTGAAGTGCAGAATCTGAGGTCTACAACAATCAACGACGTTGAGAACCTACTGTTGTTAGGGGGTAATACTTCCAATGGGAGAAGCCCAGCACCAAAGTAGCAGAAACTCCAGTAGTCAGTCCATTGCCTTTCATGAATACATTGGTACTATAATGAAACACAGGCCCAAGTGTATTTTAAATCGCCTCTAAAAGGCCACCGGCCTGCGAATCTGGCTGAATCTGATACTCGCTTCTTTAAGCGTCCACCTCCATCTTCTCCCCAGTCGACAGAGCAGCATCGCCAGACAAAGTCTCCACGGTGACATATTTCTTCATGTCCTCCTTGTTGATAACCTTCTGGTTCAGCCAGGCGGTGGTGCCACGGGGGAAACGGTAGTTGCGCTCCTTCTGTCCACGCTCGTTGGGCTTCTCGTAATTCCGGAGCAGCTGAGTAGGCTTGTCCTTCTCAATGACACACACATCGACGTTGCTACCGGATCCCAAATCGTTGAAGATGCCGGCCTTGATAGCCTCGGAGCAGAGAGCAACGGCGCCATCGCGGTCCAGGTCCGGCTGCCACATCGACTCAAACACTGACATAGCAGCCAAGGAACCGGATCCCATCGTCACGTAAGGCAGCTTATCCGTCGAGCCGTGCGCATGCACAGTGTACAGCCCGGTACCAGTCGGGTCCACGCCTGCAACCACCAGGTAGGCACCGATGTGGCCTTGGTATCGGAAGAGATGCTGCTTCAGCATAGTCATGCAGGTGATCACGCGGGGGTCCCGGCCCGTCGAGAGCGAGTGTAGTTCGACGTTGGAGCTGATGAGGGCGGTGGTGAATTCGGTGTCGGCGGCTGTACCGGCGCCCGCACACCAGATCTTGGGCGCGATGTAGTGTAGTTTCTCGCAGTTCTATGGATGTAATCTGTCAGTACTTGATGGACTACAGCTTCCGAGGCAGCTCATTCGCACCTTGTCTGCTACTATAGGACCACTGGTGGCTCTGGTATCTGCTGCGATCTGCAAGCATGGAGTCAGCGTCTCTGGCTGAGGTACATAGTCACGGCCTGGGTCTTTGGAAACTGTACCACAACGCCCTTATCGTAAATGCATCCGACAATTGTTGTACCAGTGCTGGTGGCTTTGGGAAGGGGAACGCCCCTGGCGTGAAGAGCCGCGTTGCGGTTGTAATTGGAGAAGTCGAAGCCCGGCATCGTGACAACGCAGCGGTGTACAACTGGATGGATTGTTGGAAGATAACAGATTTCTCAGGCCGACACGGACGCGAAGGACGGGGAAGAATGTGAGTTTTGGGAGTCGTGAGATAGAAGGGCAAGCTGATGGGTGAGGTCGACCGCAGCTAGTTGGAGTGACGAAGCTCTCGGGGCCTGGTGGGTGCCTGACCCGTCAGGCGTCCGCAGGGTGTTTTTGCCTTCGACATTTTCGGGAGTTCGTCCTCCACGCCTGGGTTCTTCCGGTCCTTTTTGCCATCGCGGTCCTGCCAGGATCTTTCCTTCCTCTCACCTGACCTTCTCTGCACGGGGAGGAGCCGCGTCAAGATTCTTGCGCGTACTTTGCAGCTTTTCAACCGGAGTCCGCAGGCACTCCAACGACGCTCGTTCTCGCCCACGCCGCCGAGCTCGCCATCGCTCAATGCTTCCAAGACCAACTCACCTTTAGGCGCACATTCCCGTTCAGTTTCCGCCGACTTCGACAAGCTCAGAATGGCCTTCAGCTTCGGGGCTCCAAATCCCGCCGGAGGGAGCGCGCCAGCGGAGCTTGGCCCAGAGCTTTCAGATGTCTTTACAGATGTACATCGCCCCGCCTCAGCTCCGTTCGAACTTCCATGGCTCGTTGCTAACTCTGATGCAGGAAGTTGGTTTCAAAGGTGTCTCCGGTGATGCTAATATCCGCCTACTCCCTACCGCCTGGCCCGACGAAGCCCTTCCCTCCCCAACCTCGTCCCTTTTAGCAGTCGCGCAGACCAAAGGAGTTGTTGTTGGTGCTGGCCCCGATGCACTTGTTGTCGCAAGCACCGAATCCGTCAGGAAAGCCATCGAGGCATCCACAGGAGAAGAGAAAGTGAAGACAAAACCTTTCCAACCACAAGCAACTATTCCGCTTCCTGCGCGTCCGACACATGTGGCATTTACTGCGAATGACGACGCATTGATCCTGGCTACAGAAAATGGTTCACAGATATCTGTCTTCCAAACGACTACTCTCGTCCAAGGAAGTTCACAGCCGGCTTTCTCTATCTCAACAAATGGCGTGTCGATTCGTGCACTAGTGCCCAACCCGGATCCCAGTTCTAATCTGGCTGCTATGGTCACTGCGAATGGTGAACTTCTTGTTGCTGATTTGAAGGCGGCAAACCTGATATCTGGATCTAGCGGCCCTGTTCTTCGAAATGGCGTTAGCAGTGTTGCGTGGAGTAACAAGGGCAAGCAACTAGTGGCAGGGTTGGCAGATGGAACTGCGGATCAAATGACCCCTGATGGAACGAGTAAAGATCATATTCCTCGGCCCTCTGATCTGGAAGGCGATTGTCATGGTAAGCCTTGACTCAACGATCATCCCGAAATGTTGTACTAACATCCACAGTTTCGTCAATTGGATGGCTTGAAAATGATGTGTTTTTCATGGTTTACACACCCAATGCGCTGGTGGATGACATGGGTGATAACCCAGCAGCTTCCTACTACATTGTCACAAGGCGCAAGCAAGCCCCTTTCTTGATTCAGAAATTGCCTGAGATTTGCTCACCCATGGGCTTTGGTATGAAACGCTCTCCAGCATACCAGTTTCTTGTACGACTGCGCGATTATAAACCCTACCTGAAGGATGTGTTGATTGTGGCCTCAACTGTGTCCACTGATGTCGGTCTGGTCACGCGGTTGGAACAACCCTTGGCAAACGATGACGTTTCGAAGGGTCTTGCTGGTCAGTTTACGACCACAGAAGTCAGTGATGATACTAAGAGAGCTTCAATTCCTCTCAAAGACTCTACCGAGGAGACATCGGTGATCGGTCTGGCCCCTGACCTGTCATGTGGCGAGAATGTCATTGCTCCAATCCCGGGTGAAGAGATCACGGAAAGCTCGACTCCTCTTCCAGGGCTTCTTCTCCTTAACAATGATGGAATTCTCTCGTCCTGGTGGTTTATCTACTCGGAGGCTATCCGCCAGAAAGTGCCATATGCTGGTCTGGCTGCGGGTCAAACCTCACAGCCATTTTCCCAATCTCAACCTGCTCCCCCACCTGCGCCGACGCCACAGCAACCTGCTTTTGGTCAGTCTTCTTTCGGCAGTGTATCACCATTTGGCGCATCGTCTTTTGGGAAGCCATCCGGTGGTGCCACTTTCGGCAGTCCATCTACAATGGGGGCTACTGCATTCGGCAAGCCATCTGCTCCTTCGTTTGGTAGTCCCTCCCAACTAGGAGCCGGGTCAGCTCCAGCATTTGGGAAGCCGTCAGCCCCAGCTCCGTCTTTCGGTACTCCTTCCTTTGGAACTCCCTCGCAGCCTGGAGCTGGAGCAACTTTTGGCGCCACTAGTACCCCGGGCCAACCCCAATTCGGAAAATCTGGATTTGGTGCCACAGGCAGTGCATTCGGACAGCCTAGCACCCCAGGAAAATCTCCTTTCGGTTTGAATGCTGGTGCTGGAGGGGGGAGTGGTGGTGCTTCTGGAGGTGGATTCAGCTCTTTCTCCGGTGGTGGTGGGTTTAGTAGCTTCGCCACAACCAAGCCAAGTGACTCGCCATTCGCGAAACCCTCAGGGGAGAGCGTTTTTGGAAAGCCGACAGGTCCATCGCTGTTTGGAGCCAAACCTGAGGGTGAGACCGCCTTCACCCCCCAGAAGCCAACTGAAGTGAAGAATCCCTTCGGCTCCGGCACAGGTGGTTTTGTTCTTGGGTCTGCTTTCAAGGGCGATGGGTCGGCTGCAAACGATGGCCCGAAGCCTGAAAAGCCATCCTCAGGAGCCTTTTCATTTGGTGGATCATTCGATGAGATGATCTCATCACCTAACAAACCAAGTCCTCAGCCCGAATCCATGGATGATACCGAGGATGCGACGGCGCCTTCTGCCCAACCGGCAAAGAGTGAACCGAAATCAATCTTCGGCGCGCCTAGCCAGCCTGGAGTCCAACAGCCCACGTCCCTCTTCGGCAAGCCGACAACCCAGCCTGCGAGATCCCCAAGTCCTATCGAGACCAGCACGAACAAGTCAAGCTTCTCTTTCTTCAGCAGCAACTCGACTTCCCAGACCAACACCCAATCCACCACTCAACACCAGGTCACCAGTCCACTCTCCGCACCTTCGGACAAGACCGCAACACCAAAGAGGGAGCAGTCTATTTCCACACCTACATTCCCCTCCATCGAGGCGCCTTTACCCCCGGATTCTACTAGCAGGGATAGCTACGCACCTGGTGACACCTCGGCTTCCTCCAACGTGTCAAAGAGCTCAATTGAGGATGCGCCGCTCCCCCCAGACTTTACAACTCAAAAGAAAACTTCCGCGAAAGCGGAGGAGGCGCCTCTCCCTCCGGATTTCATCACGCAGAAGAAGCCCTTACCGAAGCCTGATGATGCTCCTCTCCCACCAGATTTCTTGACTAAGCCTAAGAAGATCGAGAGCCCACCAGCCGTTCCTGAGGATGCTCCTCTGCCTCCTGATTTTACTGCCCCGAAGGCTGCCGCTGGTCCCCCAGAAGAGCTGCCTGTGCCTGACGGCTCCGATGCGGACTCCGAACAGGATGGCGACGAATCTGACTTCACTGATAGCGGTGAGGAGATTACTCATGAGGAGACGAAGATTCCAAGCCCCAAGCCTTCTACCGAAAGCTCATTCGGCGCACTGTCCCAGAAGAGCGCTACCGGGGGACTTTTCAGTGGAATTTCCAAGCCTGGACCAAAGCAAGTACCACCTCCACGCCAATTGTTTGGTGAAATTCCTAAGCAACCCCTGCTTCCACCACCTGGGCCTGCGGCTCAGTCCAGCCGCGAGCCTTTCCGATCCCCCAGTCCAACCCGTGTCAATGCACAGAAGAGCATGTTTGGCAATCGAAATGAAGTCCGCCCAGAGGCTGGAAGTGCGTTGACCCAGCGAAAAGCTTCTCTGACCCACCTTGCTCAGCGTGATGGACAACTCCGGAAGGCCAGTGATGCTGCCCGTGAGGAGCAGGCACGTGCCGACGAAGCTGCTCAGCGGCGCCAGGAGGAAGAGGAAGAAGCACTCGCTCTCTCGGACGATGACGAGGATGAGAGGCTCCGCGCTGATCTTGCTCGCCCGGTCGAACCTGCTTCTACTCTAGACCCGTTCCTCCCACACCAGAACTACATGGGAGAGACAGTCAAGCCAGGAATTCCGGGCATGATCGAACGCTTGTACCGGGATATCAACTCCATGGTTGATACACTTGGGATCAACGCACGCTCACTGGACTCCTACCTTCTGTACCAGCAGCCGTCCGAATTCTCCCTTGCCGAAGGATTGATCCGCATTCTGCAGAGCGAACAGCCCGCGAACGTTCTGGATGAGAAGCTGTATCTACAAGACATCACCAAGCTCGACGATGTTGTGGCTGCCCTTGGTCACTCCCTTCACGAGCAACGCGTGCAAGGCGTCGAGGACAAGCTAGAAAAATGCCGGGAGCTGCTGACCAAGGACATTGTCACACTACGTGGTCAGTGTGCTAGCATTCGCAAGACCCTCGACGCACACACCGATACCGGTGCCATCCTCGCAGCGCCCCTTTCCGCGGAACACGCTGCTCTCCAACATGATCTCCGGACGGCTTTCACCGATATCCAAGCCAAGATGGCCGACCTCGAGCAAGGTGTGTCGATGCTGCGAGCCAAGATTGCCGATATCCCGCGCGCGGATGGAGCGACGAACAAATCGATGAAGCGACCGACCGTGGAAGCTGTTGCTTCGACCATCGCCACGATGATGAGCATGGCTGAGAGCAAGAGCAGCGACATTGATGTTCTCGAAGCTCAAATGCGAAAGCTTGGCGTCGACGTCTCCGCCACCGTCCCCGCGAGCCGTGAAGGATCGCCTTTTACCACTCCGCGCAAGAACGCCGGCCGCTTCCCCGCCACACCTGGCTCACGCGGCTCTTTTGATGGCAGCGCTTACCACACGCCCGAGTCTGTTTCCCGCGGTGTCAACTTCCGGGCCAGCATCAATGGCTCCGCCAGGCATAGCCGTCTTCGTAGCGTTGAGGGGATCGGCGCCGTGGTCGTCCAAGAAGAAAGTGCTCGGTGGAAGACCAAGAACAAGCGCCGAGAACACCTCGTCGGTAACTTGAAGAAGGCAATCGAGAAGAAGGAAATCAAGGTGCGCAGCGCCGACGACCTGTAAAGGGGGAAAGGAAGAAATGCAAACATTGGGATTGGGCGTGGCGGACACCTGGACGAGACTCGGGCCCATTGGCATTCGGACCAAAATTCTGCATTCATGTCCTGGCGTGGTTAATTGGGTCGGGGAGCAAAGATGGGCCATGCCTTACGGAGACGAGATGTACATAGTTTCTGTATTTGATATTTCTCTTTCGCAGCGCGGCTTTAATGGAGACCGGACACTGACATCATTTTGCGGTGTGACATCAGCCCAACCCAACCTCTGTTCTCAAAATAAAGCGTACAATTGGACCATCTCTTCTTGCGAACGGCGCTCGACCACGCAATCTCGACGATGTCGCACGCCACCACCGAATTTATCTTCTTCAAGGTGAAACCCGCGGTCCAGCCGGAAGACCCGGACAGTGACGAGGGTCGGGCGCTGATGGAAGTCTTCCACTCCACCAAACACCAGAGCGGCCACCATAACTCGGCCTGGGGCCGTGCAATAGAGGATCAGAGCGTGATCGTTTGGGTGGTCGGTAGGTCTCTTGCATTGCAATCTACCCGTACTTGATATTGTGGCTATTTCTTTTTATGTGCTACGCCCATGGACGTGGCCATCTCTACGTCAAGTCCTACACGATGAGGAACCATGCTCACTCACCTTGCACAGACTGGACAGACGCCCGGGGCTCAAGCACCATGGCGCATCTCAAGCCGTTTCTCGCCGAAATCCCGCAAGGTCCAACCGCGGTCTTCACAACCCTCAGCCCGTCTATCGTGGACTCCGACACGCTGACCTCGAATCCGGTGACGGAACTCTGTCCGCTGGCATTCCCGGGCTCCCTCACCATCCCAGAAAGGAAGCAACTTGACGGCAATCTGATCAACTTCCGGACAGCGCTCATGGAGCAGCTGCCGCAGGCGGAGGCGCCGAAGTCATGGGCCATGGGCCATGTCGATCGACCGAGTACGGTACCGCATGAAAAGAGTCCGAGTGGGGATGCCATTATGCATTTGTTGACTGTCGGTTGGGAGAGTGTGGAGGCACACATGAAAGCCAAGCAGACGGAGCAATTTGTTCAGAGTATTGCGCCTATCCGGGAGAAAATGCTGTCGCCTGTTCCTGGATTGGAGATGAAGCACGTTAGTTTCAAGAAGATTTAGAGGGATTTTTTGTGAACTGGAATTGCTGGTACTTGTTCCGGATGTAATTGAGGTCGGATAATGGATCACAGGAAAGGAAAGGATCAGAAGGAAAAGAAGAAGAGTCGGGCATGGGCTACTCAGAGGGCAGGGGGCCATGGGAAGATTGGAATTGTGGGATTGGTAATTAGGAGACAAGGGTTCAGTCACACGCCTCGAATAAGATACAGCAAGAAGGAAACGAAAAGAATAAACACCCGTATGAGATCAAAGGACAAAAGTAGAATCGTCATAAACCACCGTGGAATTTTTGTGCATGACGTCGACTGAGTTCCCAATGTTGAAGAGGTTCCACTCAGACACGGTGCTTCTCGCTCTCTAAAGACTTGTGAGCGACAATGTAGGACAACTATATGAGGGGATGCGCAGGGGAAACACGAACCTAGTCGAGAATAGAGCATATACAGAGCCATCTGGTTGCATTCCTGGGTACCAGTAATGGTCACCAGACGTTCGTTGCTGCTCTCTTGCGGCTCGTTGATCTTGATAACGCTGCCACTCAGATGGCGGATCTCGTTGATCTTAGCGCCGCCCTTACCGATGATGGCACCGACCATATCGTTAGGAATGTAAATCTGCTGGGTCAGTGGTTGGCCGGGCATGGCGCCTGCCACAGGGGCAGGGGCAGTCGGAGCTCCGCGGCCGGGAGTCGGTTGCGGGCCTCCAACATATGGAGCTGGCTGGTGTGGCGCGGCACCGGCATAAGGAGTGTGCGGTGCGGCGCCATAAGGCATGGCCGGTTGGCCGACGGGGGTCGGTGCGGGTTGACCGTGCAGATATGGAACCCCGTATGCGCCTGCAGCAGCTCGGTTGGGGTGAGGGTGATGCCGCTTAAAGGTGTCGGGGTGACCATACTGGCCACCTGCGGGTTGCGGGACGTATGGGACAACCTGCATGCCACCAGGAACGGCACCAGCAGGTCCACCGCTACGAGTGGCGTACGCCGAGGCCGCGGGGCCGCCAAACCGTTCAGTCAGCTGCTCTCCTAGGGTGACGGCAACGTAATAGGTCGCAATGTGCACGGCATCCGCAACACCGAGTATAACGAGAGAGCGCTCAGTCGACAGAGGAAGACAGGCATCCGAAGCATTCAGTCGGGCACCGGAGGCCTCCTGGATCTCACGGATACGGCTGCCACCCTTGCCAATAATAGAGCCGATGAGAATGTGCGGGATTAGCAAGCGCAGCGGGTAGGTCTTAGACTGGGCAGTAGAAGGGGCATCGATGGGTTCATTGTTCAGAGTACGAATGATAAGGCCAAAAGCCTGGGATCATTAGCACATGTTCTCAAGCAAGAGCACGGAAAGCACAAGACACATACCTTAGCCACCGCATCCTGGGGGCCGCTGACAGTCAGAATCCGTTCAACGGCACCCCTTGAGTAGTCGCTGACAGTGCACTTGGCGCCAGACATTCGACGAATCTGGGACACGTTCTCACCTCCCTTTCCGATCACTGTAGCGGCTTCAGGGCTGGAGATCACGGCGCGGATATGAATCCAGTTCGACTCGTCCTGTGGGGCATGCTGGTCAATCTGAGAGCCAGCCCGGTCACCGTGGGAGGCGGTCGATTGGATCGGTTGGGTCTCGGCATGGCCCTTGCCATTCGGCGCGTCGGGAACAACCGTGTCACCCTGGACATCCTTGGAGCCATCGGCGGCTGGAACCTGGTTGCTCGACACGTCTGTCTCGGCCTCGGCGTCACTGCGCACTACTTTGTCCAGAGCAGGGCGCTTGGCCTCTGGCTGATCGTTCGGGCCCGAGGGCGAGGAGGGGTCCTCGAGAGGACGCTTGGTCGACTGCAGGTTGGAGGGAGAAGCCGACATGTTTTCACCTGTGCTGTTCTGTCTTCCCTTACGTGAAACAGGTCGGGCTGTCAAGAATGAAATCTGCTTTCTTCTTTAGGATCGACTATGTACACCAGAGATTCCCGCGAAAACGTGCTGGTGCTTGGCGATCGGGAGAGGGAATCTGGTGCTGTGGAGAGGTTGGAAGTGCAGAAAGAGATGATTTGTGATGTCGACGAGAGAAAGTG
The DNA here is from genome assembly GCF_028827665.1 of Penicillium hispanicum. Taxonomy (NCBI): domain Eukaryota; kingdom Fungi; phylum Ascomycota; class Eurotiomycetes; order Eurotiales; family Aspergillaceae; genus Penicillium; species Penicillium hispanicum. Next base: position 3,262,538 of record NW_026623193.1, read on the forward strand.
CAGATTGAGGTGAGAATGGGGCCTTCCAATAGCAAGGGGCTCTGTTCTTTTCACGGGGGTTGTCGGGGATGCTCAAGGGCGAGCACAGAGGGTGAAGGGAGGTGGAGGGTCGTGGATGCGACTGGGCAAGGAGAGGGTCGGAGCTAGAAAACCAGGCAAGAAAAGATGTGCCACTCGAAACCAGTGGGGAATCCAGGTGATGCGACAACGGGAAAGAAGGCGACGGAATACTCCAGGAGGGGGGAGGAACACTCGAAAGGAAACGCTGGGATGAGCGAGAGAGATGAGGTTGAGGTGAGAACGAGAGGTGAAGTTGGACGAGCCGCTAAACCTAAGGCAGTACGTCACGTGGTATCAACGCGCCGCGGGTGTTTGGTGTGCTTCGATTTGTTGTTCATTCACTGCTCGTCGAGAATTCTAGAGACACCGATGCAGCAAAAGAGGCCATGGAGGTCTCAGAAGACACGGTGCATAAAATCCAGGAATTTGTCCAGAATCGACAGGCAGTGGAGAGGGAGTCCGACAGTGAGCCTCTTAGCGCAACGGCCTTGCATGCCTATACGCGACGGTTAGATGGGACCCTGCGAGAGCTCCAGGAGCAGTTTCAACGTCAGGAAGATGAATTGAGAAAGGTAATTACAGTCACTCAAAACCAATTTATTAGAGGTCACTGGTTGATGATATGGATTTGATCTAGCTGCGCGAGAGGCACTCCCATGGCCTCTTGGAGGGTGAGGATAACCCTTGGGCACGTGTATCCCAAGCACGACGGGCCAAAGAAGCATACGACTCATTGCTTCAGACTGATTATGCGCTGCCCGCAACAGAATCGGTCCTTCCTCCACTTATTGCGATTGAGGAAACCTCCCAGCTCATTAAAGACAGTAAAGTCTCTGCAGTCGTGACTGCAGAGAAGCTGTCCGCAGACCGCGAACGTCTCAGAGTCGAAGAGGCCAATTTGCATGACTCACGCGCAATTGCAAATGGACTTCGTGAACGCATCCAACGCATTCGGAATGTCAATGCACGAAAGCGAGAGCAGACTCCGTCGCAGGTAGCTCGAGAAGTGGTCAGCCAGCAAAAACAGAAAAACAAGGATCTAGACCATGCATCGGTAGACCTAAAAAGCTCCCTTGACAAATTCATTGATAAAACTTTGGCCCCAATGCTTGCAGCTGAAGATCTCGGTGGTCCCACAGTGGGGGATGCCCTGGAAGTGCCCGATGCCACCCTCAAGGCAGGCTACACGGCATCTGGAAAGCCCAAGAAAGCAAAACAACCGGTTGAAAACAATGATGAGACTCAACAGCGAATCGACCAGTTTCTTCGCCGTGACACAGACGGCTCAAACCCTTCAAACAAACGAGAAGTTGCTGCGACAGAGCTACACGATCTGCTGAACTCTCTGCTAGAGGCTGGCTCTTCTTACGTGAATCTTAAACGAGACTCGGCAGCTTCCCGATTCCTTGTTAGGGCCAAAGTGGCGCAGTTCCACCCACGAGATGCCCGGCGCCTGCGGCTAATTGATTTTGGACGTTCACTAGGGGATTAAGACGTGCAATCATGATGTGTTTAAGGACTGAAATATGTCATTAGTTCTACTTGAATCTTGATGTAACCGGCCCGACCAAAAGAAAAATGTATCAACAGCGCATGCGTTGGATAATGGGTAGTCACCGACTACAACAGCCCTTCAGGGGAAATGAAAACGAAACGCCTTTAGATGCATCATACACAACGCCCAGTCATGACGCTCTCACAAAGAAGATAGATTCGTCAAATGGGCATCATTCCGATAGTGGATTTGGGGGGTTTGGCCTTCGGAGTCTTCCGGGGCGCAGATGGCTTGCTAGAAGCACGACTGCCAGAGGTAGGTTTTGCTCTGGAACCTTTGGCTTGCCAGGTGCCGCCAGTGCTACCATTCTTCCGCCGTGGCCGCTTCGTGTAGGGGCGTTTGCGTGCCTTAGAACTGGAAGCGGCTGGTACGGATTCGAAGTCGTCGGCAGGATCATAACCAGGCGAGGGCGGAGGAGGAAAATAACGACTGGTGATATCGCCGGTTGGAAGGTCTTCTGAGGGAGTTTCCATGGGATGGTCAAGGTCAAAGTTAGACACTTGATCAACAAAGAGATCGTCATCGCTGTATTCATCACTGCTGCTAAGGTTGATGACGTTGTGGTGGTTGGGATCTGGGACAACACCATTGGTCTCCGCGTCTTGCGTCAACTCCTGGTATCGTCGCCGTGCATTATCCACCAATCTTAGGATTTGGCGGCCATATCGCTTGACCTTGTCCTGGTCAATGCCCGGAATGAAAGAAAGTGCCGTGAGATCTAGTGCAGGCATTAGCAAGTTTCGACCATCAATGTTTGGTGTCTCACCTTTCGGGAAGGTAATGGCCATATCACGCAAAATGTGATCCGGGAATGGTTGGGCACGAAGGCCCTTCTCAACAACGATCTAAAATGCACTATGTGAGCGCTTGATACCATACCCAATTTGCAGGGAAGCCTTACATCTTGCAGGTATCTCTTAGCAGTGACCTCAAAATCCTCGACGACGGCACGGTGGAGATGATCCAAGCCATCCATTTTCTGGTCACTGGTGATAGGTGGTCCCAATTCTCTCGTGTGGTCACGCCGTGGCCTGCCAGCCACCCTAATTTCCTCGAATCCGTCGCTCTCGTCTTCATCTGACGAGTCGACACGCGGTGCTCGCTTCTGAGTGCGTGCTTGACGACGATCGTTGGCAGACTGGATTGGAGACGAAACCATGGTGGATTGAGGATAACCTTGACTTCCACTTCTGGGCTTCGCCGGCCTGGATGCCTTGTTCTTTGCACTTGGCGAGACACGCACTTGCAGTTTCATTTGGCGTTGCCCGGTCTCAAACTCCTTGGCGCGTCTGCCAGTAATGATGTACTGGACGGCGAAATCTTTACCATTGATCACATTGTCCTCCGCCAGGCCATCTTCGCCCAACAAGCGATAGAACAGCCGTTCTGCTTCTCCTCGCTCTAGAGCAGCCCCGTTTCCATACCACGGGATTTGTCGATGCGAAGGAGATTTGGCTCTTTTCAGATCTCCACGGAGAAGATCGACACAGTATAGTACGGTCACTTTTTCTTTCAACTCGAACTGGAAATGTCGAACAATCTTGACGGCGCTGGATGCGTACTCGGTGAAGTCATGTAGCTCGAACACCAGATCAGACTTGCAGTTGTCGCAGGTGTTATCGCAATCTTCTCGGCGGAAGTATTCGTTGAAGTAGGCGAGTACTTGCACACGTCGACAATCACTGCGGTTCTCACAGAATTGAACCACATTACGAAGCATCTGCTTCTGCCGGGCTTTTTGTTCCCCACTCCCTTCCCCTTCATCAATCATACGCTTAAGCGTCGCAGAGTCCTTGTAACCATAGTAGAGATAACAGCCAGAGCGTTTTCCGTCTCGACCAGCACGTCCAGTCTCTTGGTAGTACCCCTCAAGACTCTTCGGGATACTATGGTGGATCACAAAGCGTACATCAGGCTTGTCAATCCCCATACCAAATGCAATGGTGGCGACAATAACGTGATATCTGCCTGACTGCCAGAGACTCTGCACCTTGGCTTTGTCATCTGCTTTCATGCCCGCATGATAGTGATGCGCCTTTAGGTTGTACTTCTTCCGAAGGTCTTCTGCAACCTTCTCGCATGTCTTTCGTGAGAGACAATAAACAATCCCACACTGATTGCGATAGGAACTCGTGATCGTTTCGGCAATACTAGCCAACACTTCGTCATTCTTTCCTTTGGCTCGTACCTCGTATGTCAGATTTGGACGGTTGAAGCTTTGCAGGAACACCTCACAGCCACGCATTTTGAGATTATGCATGACATCAACCTTAACGTTCTCCGTGGCTGTGGCGGTCAAAGCCATAAGTGGCACTCCTGGCAGTTTCGTCCTGATCTCGCCTAGTTCTTTATAGTCGGGTCGAAAATCGTGTCCCCACTGGCTGACGCAGTGTGCTTCGTCGATGACCAGGCGTGCGAGCTTGTTCCGGCGATGAAGTTTTTCAAGGGCCTTGACGAGAGTTTGGTTCTTGTTGATCATCTCGGGTGTGATGTAGAGAAGTTCCAAGCCCTCGCCTCCGCCGTTGGACAGTTGGCCAAGGATCCACGATCGCTCTGCCTTATCGGACTCACCATTCATCAAGAAAGCACTGATGTTCAATTTGCGCAGGTGAGCCACCTGATCTTGCATCAAACTTAACAGCGGAGAGACAACAATCGTTACACCGTTGGTACGACCGCTATGTACGATCGAGGGCAATTGGTAACATAAGGATTTTCCTCCTCCAGTGGGCATCAAGATGAAGGTATCTTTGCCACCAAGAGTAGCATCAATGGCCTCGAGCTGGTTTGGACGAAACCCACGAAGATGGAATCGATCTTTGAGAACTGTTCTCACTTCCTGAGACCATGGGTGATTGGACCAGAAATTACTGCGGCCAGGCGACTTCTTCGGTACAGGTGCAGGTGCGGGCATACGAGGAGTGTTCCCAGAAGTTTCTGCAAATACTTGGCGGTTTTGGGAAGGTTTCTCTCGCGCAGGCATCTGCGGTTGTCCATTTCTGAGAGTTCCCGCCGCTTCCAGCATCTCCTCGTCGCTGGCATTCCAATCAAACTCATCGAAGTCCATTGCTGGTGAGCCCATATTGCGAGAGATACTCCGCTGTCCGACCATATGATTGTTGGTGTCGTTCTGTGCCTTTTGAGGGCTTGTAAAAGACGCTCGTGGATGTCGAGCTTTCTCTTCTTTAATTGTGGACCGTGAAGCAGGGGGGGGCTCTTGTACAGATGCATACGCAATTTCAGAATGCGAGATCTTAGAAAAATTTTCCTGCGCCAAATCGAGAACCTTGGCTTGCGGAAGGAGGTGACAAATCTTTGCCTCGAGTTCTTCCAGCTCCGCCTCAACTGCTCGACTTTGTGCAATTTCATCTGGCATAGTTGTCGGATCGAGGCCTTGGGAGATGGCACGCATGAGATTCTCCTTGAGAACTTCTTTGCGTGAGACACAGGTTTTATGAGTATCCCTGTATGTTTGCAATGACTCAATGGCTTGGATTTGAGTGACAAGGTTCTTGTTCTCGGCAATCAGGTCAGGGGCTGGTCGGCCTTCCATTGCTTGTTGGTAAACAACTTCTGCATTTTTCTGCAGTGTGTGCTTAAGTTTTGAGATTGAAATGCCTAGATGTGCAGATGGCAGAGCAAAAAATTTCAGAAGATCTGGCTCTTTTTCTTGAGAACTGGGGATCTTCAGTGCAGAGGATGGCTGTGGAGCTTTGGGGGCTTTGCTTGAGACATTTTTAGTCACTGGTAGCGGTTTGGGCTCAGTTGGGCACTGCACTATGGGGGCTTGATGACATTCTGTCTTTGTGTTCTCCGCGGGGCTTAATTGAGGAAGCTGGGGATATAATCCCGGATTGGCATCAAGAATCATGTCATCAACCTCGTCGGCACCGATCCAATCGTCGAATGGGTCTTCATCGTCCGAGTCGGCGATCACTCGGTTTTGCATGTTTTGTAGAGGGGTTGGAGAATCGCGCTTGAGCTGTTTCCGTGGATTGGAAGGGCTCGCCTGTATTGCCCGACTTGGCCCTGGAAGCAACTCGGAGATATGATTCCCTGCCCTTGAAGGCGATCGCACCTTTGTGGCATGTTTCGAAGGCGAGCGAAGATCCGAAGTGTATTCGTCACTTTTCCGTTTCTTCCCACGTTTCTCAGGTGGCCCTTCGCGAGACGCGGCTCCTTCGGTCCATAACCGACGCGGTTCGCCAAACTCCGTAGTGGAAGAAGAGGATATGAACCGATCCGGGTCCCCAGTCAAGTCAATGGACTCAATGGCATCAAAGGGCGAGGTCTCAAACTTCCGGTCTGATCGAAGTGGGGTCGTCTTTGAACGCGAGCTTTTGAACGAAGATAACGGTGGATCATAACGAGATTCTGTTCCCCATATGCGGTATTAGCTTTTCTAGGCCCCGGTATTGTTCCCTCTCGGTTTCATGGAGCCTATCACCATACCTTGAACCGTCTTGTTTGCTGGTGGTTGCTTTTTAGCAGTCGAAGGTGTACCCTCCGGCCATGTGTCGGGAAGGCTGACCAAGATAGGCTTTCTGGCAGACTGGGGTGCAAGATGCAGTCTTGCCATGTTTTCCTGGGTCACCGCGTCTTCATCCTCTAGAATGGCGTCCAGTAATTCGCTTTCGTCGGATGGTGGAGTGAGTTGCGAGACGCGGTTCTGTTGTGGAACCTCAACGGGAGGATTCTCAGTCGACAATGACGGGTACAGAGACGGGCCTCGCTTCAGCAGCCATTTGAGATGTTCAGCGAGATTGTTCTTCGTCATGGGGGCGTGATTCGCTCATGGCCTTGTCGTGGTCGTTGTCGAGTTATCGCGCCGGCGCGATCTGATAGACGCGTCTTGCACGTGAGCGGTCAGGGCTAATTTACAGCGGCGTCGCCTCTTCATTGACGGCGAATACTAGACGCAACGAGTGATTTTTGAATAGATCGATAGGACGACTGTATGCGACTCTGATTGATAATAGTCTGTACGTAGACATCGTTTAGCACGACCATCGGTTGGGGTGTACCAACATAATCAATGCCCCAGCATAGAGCCGAAAGACATATCTCCATGTGGGGAAAAGCTTTTTTTATGCCCCGCGGCGTTTTTCAAGATTGAACGTACTCGTGCGAAGACCACAATCGCACCATGGGCAAGAAAAACAAGAAGTCCGCTGAGCACAAAGAGCGTGTCGCGGCAAAGCAATCCAAAAAGTCCGCACAAAAGGAGAAAAGGTCCAAGGCGAAGGGCAAAGATGCGGACAGCGACGCTGAGGATGCTGATCTGGATGCCATCCTCGCTCAGTACGCCGAAGAGCAGGCCAAGTTTTTGAAGGTCACTGAAACTCCTTCCGAGCCTCCAGCGCCGCGGTCGTCCGCTACGGTACTCGCATCCCCATCCAACCGAAATGAACTACTCCTCTTCGGTGGCGAGTACTTCGATGGCACCCATGCCACATTTTTCAACAATCTCCTCGTCTACCTGATTGATCGGGGGGAATGGAGGGAAGTGACGAGCCCCAACAGTCCGCTTCCTCGAAGTGGTCATGCCTGGTGCCGTGGAGGCAACTCGGGGGGTGTATATATGTTTGGAGGTGAGATGAAGCGCCGACAATTGAAATATCTCAGCCTCGTCTAACGACATATAGGAGAGTTTTCTTCGCCTAAGCAAGGGACCTTTTACCATTACAACGACTTTTGGCATCTAGACCCGGCGACCAGAGAATGGACTCGTCTTGAAATCAAGGGCAAAGGCCCGCCAGCTCGAAGTGGCCACCGCATGACCTACTACAAGGTAAATATCTTTCGCTGTTTCGCCCTGTACCCTCGAGGACTCCAACTAAATTCTTTTCTCAGAACTACATCATTCTGTTTGGTGGATTCCAAGATACTTCTCAACAGACGAAGTACCTACAAGACTTGTGGATTTACGATTGCCAGAAATACACCTGGTTCAATCCGACCTTGACCACTGCATCACAGAAACCCGACCCTCGTTCTTCATTCTCCCTGCTACCACACGAGACCGGTGCTGTTATTTACGGCGGCTACTCACGAGTCAAGGCGGCTGCTGGAGCAGGCGGCAAGCAAGGGAAGGGTGGTCCTCAGAAAATGACGCTGCGGCCGATGGTTCACCAAGACACCTGGTTCTTGAGAATCACGCCCCCCGAGGCGAATTCGCCGGCCACAGCCAGTCCTGCAGTCAGATGGGAGCGGCGGAAGAAGCCTGCTAACACGCCCAACCCGGCTCGCGCAGGAACGACAATGGCATACCACAAAGGTCGAGGCATTATGTTCGGTGGCGTTCACGACGTTGAGCTGACCGAAGAGGGCATTGAGAGCGAGTTCTTTGATACTCTGTTTGCATGGAATACCGATCGTAATCGTTTCTTCCCCCTGAGTCTGCGTCGTCCCCGTGCACCGGGCAAGAAGCAACAGGCAAGCCAGGCTGCAAAGTCTCGTGACAGGACCAAGGCCGACGAGCAAGAGCTTTTAGAGAATTTGAAGGCTCTGGAAGAGAAGGGTGGTATCCGCAATGACGATGACGATGATTTCATGCAACTGAGTACACCGAAGACTGAGGAACCCGCCGAACCCGCCAAGCCGACGGTTGTCCGTTTTGAGATGCCACATCGGCGATTCAATGCCCAGCTTGCAGTGCAAGATGACACCCTGTTCATCTATGGTGGTACATTTGAAAAGGGTGATCGCGAGTTCACCTTCGACGACATGTACTCCATTGATTTGGTCAAGCTCGACGGTGTCAAGGAAGCCTTTTACAGGGAACCTGAGAACTGGGGCCTTATGGACGAGGAGGACAGCGATGAAGATATGGAAGATGATGAAGACGATGAGGAAATGGATGAAGAGGAGGCCGACGAGATGTCTTTGGATGTTTCATCGCCCACCCCGACAGAGGTGACAGTGCCTTCGGTCACTCAAGAAATGCAGCAGCTCGAAGTCGAGGAACAAGAAACTGAGCAAACAGCTGATGATAATCGACCACTGCCTCGCCCCTTTGAGAGTCTACGAGAATTCTTCACTCGAACATCCGAAGAGTGGCAGAAGCTCCTCATCGAAAGCATGAGACAGAAGGGGCAAGATGATGAGAAGACAGTCAAGGAGCTACGGAAGGCCGCGTTCAACATGGCCGAGGAGAAATGGTGGGATAGCCGAGAGGAGATCATGGCCCTAGAAGATGAGCAAGAAGCTGCAGGTATTGGTGAGGTTGTTAGCATGGCTGACAGGGCTGAGAATATGGGAGGTGCTGGCCGACGTCGGTGATCCGATTAAAATACAATTCTTTGGTTATTCATCTGCATTGTCCTATTAAAGCAAGTCTTGACTGTAGGAATCCAGCTTGATGTCTGTATACTATTTCGAGGTGTTCCCTTACCGACGAGAACTCCAGATCTATTGACCAGCCACTTGGGCCAATACCTCCGTCACCAACTTTACATCCCTCTCCACATCAACCCGCCAGTTCGAGATTGCAATCCGACAGGCCGGCTCTCCCTCCCAGCTGCTCCCCGAAACAAACATTCGTGTAGTTTCGTTGATCTTGTTTGCTAGATCGCGATTCAAAGCGTCATCCTTGGCACGGAATAGAACACTCATAAAGGTCTGATCCACAAGCGTGGCCTTGGAAGCAGTTTCCGGTAAAGCCGTGTAATCGGGATGGTCAAAAATCCACTCGTAAATGGCTCGAGCTAGTCGGGTTTGGCGCTCCAACATGTCTCGATAACCGTCTTTCCCATATGACAGCAGAGAAGCGTACGCTGGCAAGGCTCGGAAGCGACGGGAATTTTCAATTCCGATGTTCAAAGGAGATGGGATCGAAGGTCCGTCAGAGCCACCAGCAGTCAAATAGGCCGCGTTGGCATTCTGGAAGACCTGAGAGGCCAGGTTGGGGTGTCGACAGAAGAAGAACCCGCAGTCGTAGGGCACATTGAGCAGTTTGTGACCGTCACCAGTAATGGAATCAACTAGTTCAATGCCCTCACATCCCTTCTTGACTGTTGCAAACTCCGGACTGTCATCCAATGCACGAGCGAAAATCCCAAACGCACCGTCGGCATGCAGCCATGCCCCGTACCGGTCACACAGTTGCCGAATCTGCTTCAGTTCCTCCGATCCAGATGTTGCAAAGCGGCCTGTGTTGACCTCGCCACAGGAAATGGCGACGATACTGACTTTGTCCGCTCTGGCCAACTCCTTTTCCAGCTGTTCCAGATCGAAGCGCAGGGGATCATCGACACGGCAGATGTTACGGACGTTGGCACGACCGATCCCTAAAATGCCGGCGGCCTTAACTAGGGAGGAATGCGGCAGTGTTGATAGCACTTGCACTCCAGAGAGACCCAATCCTTGCAGGACCTCGAACAAGCCATGCTCTCCCACGCTGCTCAGATGGCTTCCCTGTCTTTCGGCTGCCGTTTGGAGAACATACTCACGCCCACAGGCTAAACCAAGAATATTGCTCGCCGTGGCGCCAGTAGTGAATGTTCCATTGTGCCATGAAGACCGGGGTAATTGGAAGAGATCCACAAGCAGACCCAGTGTATGGAACTCGACGTCCGTGACGATGGAATGATTTGCAAGGTGCACCTGGACATTTTGATCGTAGGCAGACACCACGTTATCCGCAAATAGAGCTGCTGGGGTGACCCCACCAGTGATGAAGCCATAGTAATTGGGACTGATACTGCCGCCATTGAAAGCGGGCACGATATCGTTCATAATATGCCGCTGAACAGATTCAAGACTGGCACCAGTGCCGGGAAGCGTTGTAGGAAGAGAAGCGCGGGCCCGGACCAAATTCTCAGCGCGGGGAAGGACGCTGGAATCCCATGGCCCTTGGGCCACCTTCCAGAGATTCTGGAGCGGTTGTTCTTGCATCTTGTGCATGGACCTTGTGATGAAGAGAGATTGAGGATTTTGCGGTCAAGTTATACTTGCGGTCGGGATCTGGCAGGGATCCGGGGATCCGCAATGAAGGCCCCCAAGGATGGCAACGCCGGCTGGACCTCCCAAAAGCAGACGTGGTGGACCCGATTGTGCCATTATAGTCTAACCCAGAGGCAACACGGAGGCTGTGACAGCACTACTTCAGCTCCCCCGGTACCGCGTAAGATCCAACCGGAGCGGGCCCGGGTTGAGTCAGGGACAGAAAGGCGCGCGTGTGGGACGGCAGAACTACACTGTGGGCGAATCCACTCTCTTGAATCCCCCCGGCCCTCAACACAACTTACCCATTCCAACGCAATGGCCGCAAAACTGATTGATAGACGGCTCCACAATGTCCCGGGTGTGTTAATCAGTTGCATCTGGCTCTTGAACGTGGAGACAGACGCTAATCGCCAATCCCAGGCAAGCTTCGCGTGGCCGAATTGTTCTTTGATGTCCCCGTCGATTACAGCAAGCCCAACGAAGGCACCCTGAGACTTTTTGCTCGGAGCGTCTCTCGCTTGAATAAACCAGTCGAACCAACCAAGGAAGAGAACCGCCTGCCCTGGCTGGTCTATCTGCAAGGCGGACCGGGCTTTGGATGCAGTGCCCCGCAGAACTACGGCTGGGTTGAGCCAGCTCTCACGAAGGGGTACCAAGTAGGTGACCACGGAAGCTCCCATCGGTGCCCACTTGAGCATGGTTCACGATTCTTGCGCTATTTCCCTTATCTAAATCTCTTCCTAGATTCTTTTTCTGGATCAGCGTGGCACTGGCCTCAGCTCGACCATCACCGCGGGGACCCTGGCTCGCCAGGGCGATGCAATCAAGCAGGCCGAGTATCTCAAAAAGTTCAGGGCGGACAACATCGTCCGTGACTGTGAGGCCATTCGTCACTACTTGACCAAAGATTACCCCGAGGATCAGCGCAAATGGAGCCTTATCGGCCAAAGCTTTGGCGGCTTCTGTGCTGCCACTTACCTGTCCAAATTGTATGCATGAGAATCAGCGGTACTACCGCGCCTATTTTCCCTGACTTGGCTTACTGACACCGATTGAAGTCCGGGGGGTTTGAAGGAGGCCTTCATCTGTGGTGGACTGCCACCGCTTGTCAATGACCCGGACCCTGTCTATGCTCGAACTTATGGTAAGCATCTCGGTTTATGGGACGTTTTTAATCGTGCTCATTACTCGTACAGAAAAGGTCGACCAGAGAAACCAGGCATACTATGCCAAGTTTCCCGAGGACGTGGAACGCGTCAAGAAGATCATGCAATACTTGACGAAAAACCAGGTCGCTTTGCCATCAGGGTGGCTCACCCCAGCTCGATTTCAGCAACTGGGCATTGCTTTCGGGTTTCACGGCAAGTCCTCGCAAAAGTATAACAAGCGGTGCTTGCTTCTAATATCTAACAGGTGGTCTCGACTCTCTGCATGGTAATCTGGTCGCTCCCAGGATTGAATTCACAGGAGACTTACTCTCAGATATTTAGAAATCATCGTACGAGTCTGGAACGACCTGGAGATCTTTGGCTCCATGACGCTACCGACTCTCGCCATAATTGACAGCAATGGAGGGATGGATAAGAACATCATCTATGCCATCTTGCACGAATCAATTTATTGTCAAGGGTGAGTTGTGGTATTTTCGAACGTTGTGGTTCAGGCAATAACAGAAGAAAACCAACGCCAGTAAACCGTCGCTCTGGTCTGCCGACAGACAACGTGCCGAAAACCCACGATACCAAATCAACGACTCCCAGCCTGAGATCTACTTCACCGGAGAGATGGTAAGAGTCTTTGTGCGTGAACGAGGTCCGATAGATCTAACGTATCTCGATCATATACAGGTTTTCAAAGACATGTTTGACTCGTACTCGGAGCTCAAGCAAATCAAGGACGTGGCAGAGATCCTCGCCACCACTAGCGACTGGCCTGCTTTGTATGATGAAGCGCAGCTAGCCAAGAACGAGGTCCCGGTATATGCTGCCACCTATATTGACGACATGTATGTGCACTTTGATCTAGCATCTAGCACTGCTGCGAAGATCAAGGGCACCAAGCAGTTCATCACTAACATGATGTATCACGATGCCTTGCGGAGCAAGTCTGGCGAGGTGATGCGCCAACTCTTCAATCTTCGGGACGACTCTCTTGACTAGGGTCTTGCACGACCATCGATTTATTGCGTGATAAACTGCTCCTATTGAACCTCAAGGAACGGAGTGTAACTCAGATACAAATGTGAACCTTACTTTCTGGAAGGCTCATCTCTCAGTGAAGCACTTCAAGATTGACTGGCTTCATCGATAATTTCGGGTTGCATCATGTTTAAGAGAAATACCAGGCAATTTTTATAACGGGCCAGTCGCACTATAGAAGGGGCAGAATTGACAGTTAATATTGCTTGAAATGGTCGAAAAGGAGGGTTCCCAAAGATATTTCATTGGGATCAGTCTTGCGCCCCCGCTACTTGACACGTTTTATCCCTTAGGGCATCTTCCAACCTACCTAGTATATCTGGGCTCCGACAACGACTTCAAATCTAGCGCAGCTTGCATCCTCTTCCGGTGCCGTGTGGGGTATGAGTTTAGGTGCCTATCAAACACCAAGGGCAGCCAGCGCAATCAGAGGCAAAATGAACAAATCTTGACAGACCGCAGTACCGTTGCAGCATGATATGAGTACGCCCGACAACATCTGCTAATCATCGCGAGCTACACATTTTTCGATATTCGCATCTACAGAGTCGCCACCACTCTTTACCATATACTCCCATGCTTTGTTTATCACTTACGGCATGTGGTAATTGACATCTCTGGAGAAATTGCCCGGCCTTCACCTCCCAAACCCAGGACGAAGGGGGTCTGCCTACAGGAAGGAAAGAAAACTCTCTCATATACGTACTGTTTCATTGCCATGCTTAACTCAAATACATCCAGCAGAAGTGTCGGTCCATGCTATTCAAGAGACGTGGTATGTAATTAACCATAGCCAGACATTCAGTCATTAGCACATGTTCCTGTGGCCATTATAGGAAAGCGTAACATCTACTATCAAGCCCAGTTCTATCGCCATAGAATCACATTATAGATTCCAAAGATCCACTTGATCTCTTTTGGAGAGTCTTTGTCTAGCAAAAGGGGACTAGAATAAAGGATATAGCGCGAGAGGGCGTACCTGGGCAGATATTTACAGAATGTCCTAGGGTCATCCTTGAGTTCCTCTAGCGCCTCCAACCTTTTCAGGTTATTAGAAGACCTGGCCTTATAGTCAGTCTCCGTGAACACGATTATTCGTCGCAGTAGGGTTGCACATACCGCACCGCCGATAATGAATAGCCTTTCTTCCTCTTGCTGCACCCATTGAGCAATCTTGCTGGCACTTTGTACCAGGGCATTCCGATTCGCATTCGGCTCAGCTACACAGTAAAGCTCGAAGATCGGCGTGACCCACGCAAACGAGCTCGCTGACCGCGAGACACAGTGATGAACCTTGACATGAGTATTTTTGGCGTGTATGCTCGCATGGAGATTGTTATAAATTGACATTAACCTGGAGGGTTCATCAGGATATTTGATCACAAACTATTTTGGAAGGGGAGGTGATGCAAGATACACTTACCGGCGCCTTCGAGAAACAGAGGTAAACTCAGGGGCGTAAGATGACATGGTGAACTGCACATTTGCTCGCGATTTATACAAGAAATGATGCAACACCGATCCAGGAATTATATCAGTAGGAGCTGGTCGGTTTTGATTGATGGCAGCTCGGATAACCTTGAGGCTTCCATTCTTCTCCATTTGCTGCTATGTTATTAGCTTTTCTCCGGGGGCGCTTTTGAACAAAGCTGGAAGCCACTCACTCCAACAAAAGAATCGCGCATCTCTTGCATTTCAAAGAAACTTTCTTTGTCTGGGCTTATTAGGACGATGGCAACAGACTCGTCCTTGGAGATATCCTCATTGTCGTCGATGTCGTCTCGAAGATCGAGAAAGCTGACATACATATAAAGGTAGCCGCTACTATTGAATCCAGGTAGACAAACGGGGATCCAGCTTTCCCCGCCTCCAGCCTTGACACCGTCGGCTTCAAAAACCATGTTGAATAGCAGTTGTAGATCTCCTGGATGTAACGAGTGTTTCTTGGGTCGAACAACACTCACGAGCCTTCCGCCGGCGACGACTAGCCCATATAGAAGGGTGTTGACTTTCGTCTTCAAAAGCATATTGTTGATGGACTGACGGTGCGATTTGCGTATCTTAAGACACTCCAAGGCTGAGAGCAAGGTCGAAGGCGAGCCGCGTGTGAAGCTGTCCGCCAACGAAGAGAGAAGAGTCTCGGAGCCTTGGAGCGGCCGCCTCAAGTCGGTAGATGGCCGAACGGAGAAAAGATGGGTGAGAGAAGGAAGGGTCAAAGTGGATAAAATTTGCATATACAACGCCTCCAGTTGAAGACGAAGTTGATTCTCGCTCTCCATCATGCGACTGATAGCAACCAAATGCAGAGGTCCACGAGTCACAATGACAAACTTGCTGTCACCTGCTGAGAAACTTCGAAGATGATCATCCGAATCCTCATAAAATGATATGATTGTTTGAATGACCCCGACATAGCCTGATATCAATCCTCCGTCCCCATGGCGCGTCCAAATCGGCTTGCCAGCGGCAGACAAGATCAGATAGTGTTTTTGTTTGGCCTTCCAGCGTTGAAGAAGTAGATCTATGATCGATCAGTCATGTTTTAGGAAGCTATCGATGCTAAAGCCATACCTTCGTTGCTGGCCTCTTCGTCAAGTTCTCCGATCGAATCAAACTCGCTCAAGAACTCGTCATCATCCACACCATCGGCCGGAAATTCGGGGAAATGTAGCAAGCTCGCAGCATCTGGGTGACCTTCGTGCGATGCAGTAAGAAAGTCCTTAAATAGCGCTTCCACATCTCCAACGTCGCTGTTTTGGACCGAACTTCGGATGCTCGCCGAATCTCCTGTCTCACTGCTTCGTCGGCTAGCCAGCTGACTCAAACTTGCTCGGGCTTTCAGACCCCGAGAGATGCCACGGACAGTCTGATTTGGGTGTGCGCTTCCCACACCGTCTGGTGACTGAGTGCCGATTTCCGCACGTGAAACAGCAGTAGTAGCCCCCGCTTGTAGAGTCGACCGCAATGCCGTTTCGTCATTCAACAGGCTCAGGGTTTTCGGTCGCGGAGGCAAGGGTGGCCGCTGTCCCTCTGGACTCGGACTGCGATCTCTTTCGAGACGAGATGGCCTCGAATCAGGGGCAGTCGTCAAGTCCTCATCGACAGGCTCATCCCGCCTATCGCTCTGGGGGTCTGATTGCGGCGTATTCATCCCCGCCATGGGCGTGCGCTTCTGGACGCAGTCGCTGGGCGCGGGGCATTGAATTATGAAGTGAGCATCGCCAAAAATCGTGTTGAAATTCTGGGGCGCTCCTAGAGCGCGTGTTCCGTTCGGGGGAGTTGTTGGACGCTGACGTCGATCGGCGAGTCGACCAGTCGGCCCGGGGAGCTCCCAAGGCGGAACAAAACATCGGCCTGCGTGGCCCTTTCGAACCCATTTCAACGCTCAACTTTTCCCCTCCAACAGGGTCGTCCTCCATGTCCTAAATATGACGGAGAGCGCTCTGCTGTCTTTCTATCAATCTAACGTCCAGAATTGGCACCATGAGCCTTGATCCGAGTGCCTTTCCGAGGTCGAACTCCCCCGCAAGCTCCGAGAGCTCCTTGACGCGCACGCGGTTACAAGGTAAGGAAGGTCAGTACCTTCCACCGACCATAGCATTTGTCTCTGCATCTGACATGGTCTGTTGAGCGTAGGGTCCCTCAAGAAAGACAAGAATTATCGGCGCTACGCCTCCAGCGTCGAACGGGCTCTATCGTTGTTCGACAACGCGCTACAAGAATGGGCCGATTACATCTCCTTCCTCAGTCGTTTGTTGAAGGTGAGTAGTTATACACGATTAGTCGCATTATCACTGATGATTGATGAATGACCAGGCCCTCCAAAGTCACCCACCAGACCAGCCAGTCGTCCCTCATAAAGTGCTGGTCTCGAAGCGACTGGCGCAATGCTTGAACCCTTCGTTGCCATCGGGTGTTC
This sequence comes from Penicillium hispanicum, assembly GCF_028827665.1. NCBI lineage: Eukaryota > Fungi > Ascomycota > Eurotiomycetes > Eurotiales > Aspergillaceae > Penicillium > Penicillium hispanicum. The sequence continues at coordinate 3,279,216 of NW_026623193.1, forward strand.
ACCAGAAGGCCCTTGAAGTATATACGTACATATTTGGGTTGATCAAGGTACGCCAGGTGCAATAGCGGACTCGGCGCGTATCTCACTGACCGTGTGACTTTGCATTTAGCTTGAAGGATTATCCCACGATCTACCATTGTACCTGCCCGGTCTTGCGCCAACCCTTACCTTCGCCTCCCTCACGGTCCGCCCACTGTTTCTCTCCCTAGTCGAAGGTTATATTGTCGACTTAGAATCTTGGGCTATTCGCCCAGCCCTGAAAGCGATTCTCCTGGCTTTGCTCCCCGGGCTAGAAGAAGAGACCAGCGATGATTTCGAATCGACATTGCGCACAATAAACAAGCTTCGTGATGCTTCCGGGCATCTGGAAACGCAAAGAACTCCTGATAAAGGAGCTTCTGGGCAATACTTCTGGCAGTGTCTCTTCCTCGCCTCCATCACAAATCCCAGCCGGCGACTTGGCGTCCTGGCATATTTGAATCGCTATCTACCAAAATTGGGTCTTCCAGACCGTCGTCAAAGCACTACAGATGCCGGCGATTCGAAGGAAATTCCAACGGAAATGCTATTAGCGGCCGACTCTGTTATTCTGCCGGAGCCGGGTCTTCTCATTCGATGCTTCGCATCTGGCCTGTCCGATGAACAGCTTCTGGTCCAGCGGAATTTTCTGGATCTGCTAGTGACACATCTGCCTCTGAGTTCCCCCATACTGCAGTCTCGAATTGCAGGCACTGATCTTCAGACATTGGTCATAGCTGCAGTTGGTGTGGTCACCCGGCGAGACATGAGTTTGAACCGCCGGCTATGGGCATGGTTCCTGGGGCCGGAGCCTGCTAACGATCGGTCTTCAATTGATGGGGGGAAGTTTTCGTCGGAGACAGCACGATCGTCATCTGTCGACGGCAAAGATATCTCGCAATCACAATATTTCAGTCGAGTGGGCTTGCAGCCTTTGGTCGCTGGTCTTCTGAACATGATCAAGCAAGCCCCAATGGCCCCTTCTGAACGGACTAAGCCCTTCCGGATCGCTCTTTCACTGATGGATCGCTGGGAAATCGGTGGATACATTGTCCCCACTGTCTTCCTGCCCATCATACATAGCGTCCAGGAATTTGAGAAAGAAGTTCCTAGAAGCCATTTCGAAGAGGTTTTTCGCAGTGCCAGTGCCTTTTTCGATGGAGTGGAAAGCAGTGTCATTTTTTCGGAGCTTCTGGGCTTAGTTGATTTTCGCCCCAAAGATCTTGAAAGTGATAATACTGCAGTATTACATCGCCTTGGCCTTGCTCGATTTATTCTCGAGAACTTCAATGTTCGGGAGGAAGACATGCTTCAAGCTCATGTTCCTTTGCTGACGCTATCTGTTCTCGTCAAGATGAGCGAAATATCTACGTCACCGAACGATCCATTGCAAGCCAATGTCGACAGACAGGCTGTATTTGACAGTTTGAATGCAGTGCTCAAATCTTTGACTCCTCTACTTACCGACAGGGCATTCTTGAAAAAGTCGAGCGGTGAGAAATCCGCGTCTACTGATACGAAGGCTCGAAATACCGACATTTTAAATAAGGTGCATCGCTTCTATAAGACCAGCAAGAATAGTCTTGAGCTACCACCTCTTCCGTTCAGCCCTAAACAAACCAGCGAAATGATTGTCCGACAAGCTCATGAACTATCCATCCTAGCCCTGGAAAATGACCAGACTACCTCTTCTCTCCACGAGAAACTCGATTGCCTCGTCACCGTGTTAATGAAGCTTCCGAAGTCACGAATTCTCCGGGACAAGCGGCTTTTCGAAGCGCTGTCCCGAAGATTGGCAACCCGAACGCAGAATCCGACCACTGTCTCATTTGCGGTTCTCGCCACGATTTCCTCTGCAGTGACAAATCTATTTTTCATCCATACCCCGGGCTTTTATGTCAGCTATGAGGATGCATGTGAACTCATCCCAACGCTGGTCGAGCAACTATGGCAGTATTTGTCGCCATTGAGCCCGAAGTTTCATGTGGAAACTGTGCGCTGCTTGTGGCTCTTGCATTCCATCTCTTGGGTCGACCATCTCGTCGAGGCATCGATTACTTCTCTGATGGTAAACACGTCATTTGCCGGTTCTTATCATCTCTCATCAGAGGAACAAGCCGGAAAATTCTATGTTTTATGGAATCATAGTCATCATGGCACACATGAGCAGCCACCCAAACAAGTGCTTGAAGTCGGAGGCACGTTATTTTCCTACCAGTGCTCGATGCTCGAACGTCCCCTTTTCATTGTTCTTGATCTCCTGTCTCAGGAACCGGGTGACGTTTCTCAGAGCGTTCAACAGTGGCTTCAAGATTTGCCTTCCATAAATAAGTAAGACTTCTGAGGCTCTCGAAAGGCACAAGACTAACTGATGATGTTCAGAATTTTCCGCGTTATTGTCTCCAAGCTCGAGGAGTTGTTCGAGCGTGATATCCCGAGTCAACTGGCCAATACCAACCATTCGGTTTGCCCCGATGACTACAAAGAATGCAACTACTTGCTGCGAACCGCCTCAAATGTCATTTCTACACTCTCCCATACCGGATGGATCATCCTCTTGACCCATACAATGAGTCAGGTGGAGAGACGTGGTGCTCCTGAACTCGAGGGTAGGTCTTGGCTGTAGCATATAGGAAAGGTAATCGGTGGCTGATAAAAATTGGAAGCAGACAATACGAATGTGAAAAGTCTTCATGCAACAATCTTCGAGGCTTCTCTGAAAATTGTCAGCGACCAAGCGCCAAGTCGCACAGAAGTCGACCCCGAGGGAGAAAGGCTACAAAAGGATTCCCTCTATCTCATGCGACAACTCCTTTTGGGTCCTGGTGCCGAAGACATAGTTGAATCGGGAATCGATGACTTCCTCGTGGATCGCCTAATTGTTTCATCAAATGAAGGTGGCAGTATTTCTGTACAAGGCGCTCTCATCGATGCTCTCCTTGCTGCTCTAAAGGTGCGGTTCGCCCAGGCGTACGCCCCTCCGCCACCTCCCAGGCCCAGGCATCAACGAGCAGGCTCTCGTGAGCGTTTGACAAGTCCTTCAATCTTGTCCTTCACCAGTGACAAGGCGGACAGAGTGGCATCACATCCCCAGTTTCCTCGCCCTCCGGAACGGCTTCTAGATTGTCTTCTCAAAGGAATCAGCTCGGCAAAGTCCCGAGAGATTGTGGATAAGTGGATTGGACTGTTTTGCGAGGTGCTTCCTCTTTACTCAGGTTCTATTTTCCAGATACTTCTCATCCTGGTGGAATGTTTTTGCAGGGAAATCAAGTCTTCTTTTAGAAGACTACAGCTCGCATTTCAGCAAAAAGAAGACTGGCCGCAAGATCGCTCCGAGCATGTTACCACTGCACTATTGACTGGACTTGAAACTTGCATTGCCAACGCCCATGAACATCTTCTCGCGGAAGAATCAAACGTGCCAGCCGCCAAGAGTCCAGATCAGCCTCAAGGCTTCTTTGGGAACATGGTATCAGGAGTCTTTACCTCGGATGGCAGCCAGGGCCGCTCCAATACCGCCAATGATCGGTTGACTGTTCTGCTCTGTTTCCAAGACGCTGTTCGCCTTTGCTTCTCCATCTGGACATGGGGCGCTGGAGATCGAAGCGGGGCTCCTCCTGACTCCGAGTCGATGGCATCTTTCCAGTACACATCTTTACGAATGCGAAATCGGTCTCGGCGGATCTTGGAGCATTTCTTCACGGCTGAGGCACTTGAATGTCTCGAGACATTGGTTGAGATGTGGACAAAGTCGGACACAGAGACCGCTGCCCTCATATTCAATCTCCTGCACACTCTCGATGGGTCGAGTCCGAAGATCACTATCCCAGCTGTTTTCAATGCGATTTACACGCGCACCAATCCAATTGCATTAGACCCCAACCGCAAGTCGTCTCTAACTTCCAACCTATCCGAATCTGAGCTCGCCAGTTTCTTGGTGGCTTATGCTCGCTCCTTAGACGACGATGTCCTTGATGAGATATGGACTGACTGCACAACATTCTTGCGCGATGTTCTCAGCAATCCATTTCCTCATCGACAGATCCTTCCACGTCTCATCGAATTTGCGGCCATTCTGGGAGCGAAGCTAGAGAACACAACCTTTGGCGAAGACCGGCGCATGCGCAAGGAACTCGGAGTAAGTCACAATACCGGTCTTCAAGATATGGCTTTTGCTTACTGATTGGACGCCATAGGATGTACTTCTGCGACTCTTGACAGCTGTCTTCACCAGCAAACCTTTGGGTCTAAACCCAGACAGCGGTCTCCTGGCGAGATCATCTTTAGACCATGATCACACTGCAGTCTCCCATACTGGTCCCGATGATATGCTGAGCATTCTTGCTATTTCAATGCCGTCTTTCATTACCACGTTGGGCGACTCTGACCGCATTAATACTGCCATCAGCGGCGTGTCTACTAATGTAGTTAGTCCACTCATCCGCTCTCGCCTGTTCCCCAATAGCCTCAACCGCAATGTGATGGTACTCTTGCAGCAAATGGCCAAGGTACCGGCTGCGGCAAAAGTGTGGAAGAAGGACATCGCTGATGCATTTAACGACCCACGCTTCTTTGGACTGCAAGTGGATTTGATCAAGAGTACCTGGATGGATCTCTTGCGACAGTGGGTTCTCGCCGACAAAGATCGTCTGGCAGAGTTTCTGGGTCGACTTCCTCCACCCAGCACAGCAGGAATCATGTTCGGTGTGGGGGCCTCTGCGGCGCGTCTCGAAGCGGATCGTAAAGCGCAGCTCAATCTTCGTCGCATTGCGCTACTGGTCCTGTCTGCCCACGCGGATTACTTTGTGGGTGAGCTACCTGGCTTGCTTCAAAAGTTGGAGGATCTGCTATCCGCTACCAGTTCTTCATCACCTTCGTCGGCAACCCGAGCGGAAGTATTCATGGTCCTGCGTGCCCTCACGCTGAAAACCTCCGCCTCGAGCCTGGCACCTTTCTGGCCGTTGATCAACGCCGAGTTACAGGAAGCTCTCGCAGCTGTTCCCCGCACCTCACAGTCGGAGCTCTACAATCCTTACTCTCTTCTTCAAGCTTGCAAGCTTCTCGATACGCTACTAGTCATTGCTCCAGACGACTTCCAACTCATGGAATGGCTCTTTGTGACTGACACAATCGACGCCGTCTATCCGCCTAGCCGCTGGGAGCCCGTTTCCCTAGCAGATGAGGTATCGCAGAGCTTTGGTCCCCATGGTATGCTCTCGCCGACCGTGTCTGGAGACTCTGCGGAGCCGGTGGCGCGTGGCGGCCTCAAACGGCCGTGGCTAATCTCAGACCGTATCCGGGAGACGGCCAAGGACGAGATTGTTGAGCGGGTCCTGCGACCGTTCTTTGACCGACTTAGTATCTATGTATTTGAGAGCAGATATGGCATGGCGGGTGCTGACTTGGGTGTCTGTCGGGATGATCTGTTGGCTGATCTGTTCAACGAGAGCACGATGGCAAACTAAGACGCCGATGGCCATTCCAAGATTTGTATATAGCTGAAGTAGCCCATGGACTATCCTTTCTTCTTCTGGATTTATTGTAGAGTGTCCACTATAGCAGATACCCTTGATGTGAATTGTGTGGCTGTCATTTGATGAGGGACGATCTGGTAGTCATAGATCGCATCGCAACAGTATAGAGTCGTCCTTCCGACGCCGCCCGGACCTCCCGTCTCTCAACGTCACTTCCCTCGCCCACTTCGCTCGCCACTGGGTATCCTCCTCTTGTAAGAGCAACACATACGCCGATGCATTCCCCAAACGTTTCCTGATCGGAGCAGGTTCTGCGTCACAATGATTGTACGCCCGAAGCTGTTAATCCCTCTGCGCGGACGCGTCGTCGCCCGGTCCTTCTCAGCATCCCGTCCCCGCTGCGAGGCCGCGCCACTGCCCGCGCGAAAGCCCGTTGGCGCGTTTCGAGGCGGGTATGTGCTAATCTCTTCTCTTGACTCTTTCCCTGGTATGGCAACCGCTTGGTGTAACCGGTCCTGACTCTGAACAGGGTCTTTGGATTCCTGTCCGGTGCTGTGGTCGCCGGTGCCTCGGTCTATTACTACGTGCTTGGAGACTACCGAGTTGCCAATGAGATGTTGTCGGATGATATTACGGTATGATTATAATCCTCTTCCCGGCTCACTTTTCTTTTCTCAGAGGTTGACTGGTCGATCTTTTCTTCCCCGGCCGGGCTGGGGGAGATTGACATATTCTTCAAACAGGCACTTCAGTCAGCCACTATTAAGCTCCAGTCGTACATCACCGAGCTCGAGGCCAAGATGAACCAGTTGCAAAAGAAAAAATAGGAGCTAACATTTTCCATTGGAATTCTTTCACTTGTTCTTAATACTGTACTTATGGTTATTTGGGCGTTGGGGTCATCTTCTGCTTCTTTCCACTAAATCCACCCAAACCCAAAACAATCTACGCTACAATACGCCCTATTGCACACCATATATTGAATGGTGATAATACCAAGCAGATCAAACCAATGACAAATGGGAGTTGATGCTTTTTTACCCCAGGAATTCAAGCAGTTCTGATCGGCACAGCTTGAGTGCAAACGTGGCAAACATCACCTCATCACGTCACGGCAATACCAAATCAACCTTCGCGCTCGTTTTCTTCCCGCATATTTTCCTCCCAGTACCAAATCCTCCAGGAAAAAACAACCCATGTTTCGCGTCGAACTTCTCCCCGACTCCTCCTCGGTGGCCACCCCAGGCTGGACCTATGTCGCCGACCGCAGCTTCGACCCAGCCAAAGCCGCCATGGCACCCGCCCTCGGCCGCAAACGCGGCATCCGCGACGCCGGTAAAGGCGGCGACATCTCATCACGACGAGCCAATGCCATCGTCCGACATATTGCCGAACTAGACCGCGAGAACCAGCGAGACGTGCAGATTCCGGTTCCCGTGAAGCAGGCAAAGGAAGCCGGGTCGCGCGGGACCCGCGCAAAGACCACCTCGAACGTGCGCCGCATCCTACAATCCCAAAAAACTTTCCGCAACCACCTCGACGACGAGGAAGCCGCGATCGCAGTCGGGGGTGGTGGGGGTGTGGGATTCGTGCAGGGGACCGGGGCCGCGAGCGCAGTGGCACCGGCGAAGGCGAGCGTAGCCGTCAAAGGGAGCAAGGCTGCTGTCGTCGCGGCGGCTTCACGACGAAGCTCGACGCCGGCCACACAGAAGAAACGCGGTTCGGCGCTCGGTGCCGCCTCATCTACGCCTACACCGGCCCCCTCGCACCCAGAGACCACGGATGCGGAAGCCGAGGATGAGTCTGCGCGGAAACCGAAGCTTTTGAAGACTGAACACGATAATGATCCCCTTCTCCGCTCGTATGCGCCGACCATGCCGTCCGACCGTATCATGCAACGGCTGCTCGCTGAGCCACCTTTGTCCTATAATGCTTCTCGCGCGGGGCCGCCGATTTCGACGCAGCTGCCGCGTTATTTCTGCTGTATGTGTGGATACTGGGGCAAAATCCGATGCAAGAGTTGTCACTTGCGAACGTGTGGGCTTGATTGCTATCGAGTGCATGAGGATTCAAGATGTGGGGCATTCTTCTAGGTCGAGGGCGTTGGACTGTATACTACGCGAAGAGGATGCTATGTATCTTCCGCTTCTAATGACTGCATGAATATAATGGTAAAACACTTGTACAATAGTCAATCTTACACTTTACACTTTGAAGTATTACGTTGCTTGGTTTATTTTTCCTCTATAAAAACAAGCGCATACTCGGAAAAGGGGCAAATAATGCGGCATGTCAGATCAACATTTCAGGTTGATGCCTTCGCGCAGTTCATCCTGCCTGATCTCAAACATGACCTGCACCCCGACAAAAAGCACAGCACAACAAGAGATCATGTAGGCGATGCCCGAATAAGAGCCTGTCAGACTAGTGAGGAGGTCTCGCAGACCATCCACACCAAGCGCGAAACCAACCAGGTTTGCAATTATCATCATAAGGACATTTCCGACGGATCCAATGCCGCTGAGGATCCGATAGGCGGTGGGGTGTGAGCGCCAACGACGAGCAGGGAAAAGCCAGCCAGCCAGCGCTTCCGGTAGGACGAAGAGCGTGATAAGCCAGCCCCACATCAAAAGGCGAAGATTGATGTCGTGCCACAGAGCGACAAATGTAAACACCAGCAAAAAATTCCGGATTTGCAGGAAATTGACCATGAACCCTGAAGGGGATGATGTGGTTGACTTGGCTCCAGCTGGCTGCGGTCTACCACCGCCTCCGAGTGGGACGTAGACGTACCGGACAATCCAGCGGTTGAAGGAGCGATGCCAGCCTCGCCAGAAAGCGAAGGCAGAGTAGTTGTTGGACATGCAGCGGACCATATTCTCTGGTGGGTCGATGCCGTCGACGAGTGCCCACAAGCGGAAGAAACGCCATGGGATTAGAAGCTTTAACCAGATGATGTGCAGATTGAAGAACGCGAGCATGCTGAGCTGGCCGGGTGTGAAGAGAGACCAATCCGGGCTGGCTTTAGATATGGCCACCGCGTAGATATAGTGGAGGATGAGTTCCATGCAGAGTAAAGTAAGGAAAAAGCGGATTCCATAGAGACTTATGCGGGAGCGTGTGAGAGATGGTGGTGTGTATCGTTGTTGAGCGACATAGTCGTTAAATGTCAAGATCGGGCCGGCTAGATACAATGGCGAGTAGAGAATATAAGCAACATAGTTGAGCGGATTAAAAGCAGCCGGCTCTGCGGGGATCTTGACACGATCGCGGTCAGACAGAGTGGCCGGGTCGAGTTGTTTCTTCTTGTGGAATTCGGTCAGTTGGAGGTATTGGGAAGATATGGGAAGGCCGAGACCAGAATCCGTGGAACCTACTTCAATTGGACTGGCAGCAGGATATTCGACGCTCCAGTAGTAGTCCATGTTGAAGCTTATCAGGCGCAACACGGTAACTTTGAAAAGGACCTCCCACCGAGGCATGATACCTCCGATGTTATCCAATGTCTGAGCCCACTGAACCAGCAAGGTACCCTTTTCCCGGGGTGTTCCAGAGCCCGGGGTGAAAAATATCGCGATCCGTTCCAATGGGTATCCACCACAGAGCTCGTTGGCGAAGAGGATGCAAATATTGAAGGTCCATGTGACTGCAGGGACATAGGCCCGAGGCAGGCTTTTGCCAATGCGATAGTTGATGAACAGAATTAAAAGCACTTTCAGAGCCGAAATTCCATGAAGCGCCGTTATGAAAATCAGCCCGAACCCAAAGTCGAAGCGCATTCGCTGCTCCAATTGAGCGTTTCCTGCAGCGGCCGAGGGGTTGGAGGGTTTTGTGTCAATGCTCCCATGGCCCACGAATAATTGATAGACTCTGCGGAGCAGTGGATGGGCGATCAGAAGTAGCACTAGGTATGGAATATTGTCGCGGAAGCTAGCATATTGCGCATCGGAGTTGTCCTAGTGTTACCAAGCCGCGCGAGTCAGCCAAGCTCTCGCGATCGATTCTCCGTACCGAGACAATAAATCTGGTCACTCACAACTAGGCGACCTGGGATCCAGCCCGGCGACAGAAGATGAGAATATGTCGGGTAGATTGGATGGGTTTCTGTGCGATTTAAAGAGTCCCTGTCAGTATTCAATCCGATTCGGGAGCAGTCTCCGCGAGAGACAGCACCCACCTTTTGAGGCATCGACTACGGTCTTGAACATCAGCGGAACGAGCGTGACGAAGAACACGTAGTAGATGAAGAACTCTGGCGTGCGCCAGAGCGGCGCCGGGGCATTCTGCGCAATGGAGTGGGCACGACCATCTTTGGTGGAGGGAGGTCGTGTGTCAGCAGCGCTGTGGGCTGGGGTCGTGGCAGAGGCCGTGAAGCGAGTGTCAAGGGTATCGAGCGAGTAGAGCCGTCGCAGCCAGGAAAAGAGAGAGGGCATTTTTATAGCAGTGGCATGGCGCGGCGGCGAGAAGATTCGTGGCAGTCCGGTGTTTACTCAGGGGAGCCGAGGCTCCAGCTGCGAAGTGTCGTCGATCGCCTCGTCCCCCGCGGATCCAATCAGCAGCCGCCAATTATCACCGCGAACTATGGCAAACACGACTCGACTCCGTTGCTAACTACCAATGAAAACGATGTCCATGTTAACAAAGCTCCAACTTGGCTGAACGAGCAGGCAATATTGCCCCCGCGTTCTGTTTCGATGGCGGGACATCGCAATGGGCACAGGAATGCTTTGATTTCCCTATGGTCGAAGTATTGCCTTTTCAATTACAGCCAACCTAAATCTAATCGATACACGTCAGCTACCATTTTGTTCCAATGAACGTCAAGGTGAGTTTTCCAAGCTTTATGATCTGAAATGGAAATCATCCAACCTTGCTCGAACTGGTCGACGGAGATTAGCTCAGCCGTCCCGAAGTGCAGGTGGCGTCCGCAAGTACTCAGTCGCCAAACCACCGCTTAGCAACTCTCAGTTTTTGACCACCATGTCGTCCAAACGGGTACGTTCTTGTGTCTGGGAATGGCTGTCGACGGGAGTCCCGACAGAGGCACCCCGGAGGAACTTTTTGAGGCTAACCCTCTTTTCAGGTTGCGTTCAAGGTCCACGGCACTGTGCAAGGTAAGTTCCCCTATACCTCGCAGGCTTGACCTCGCAGGCTCCCCCTCTCGGATCCCATTGAATGTGCTTCTTGTCACTGACCATGGCTTCCAGGTGTCGGTTTCCGGTAGGAACCCCGGTCCCCTTACAGCTCGAACGATGACATCATATCGAATTCAACAAGTGATTCGCTAGTTAGCTAAATAGTCAATTAACTGGTTACCCGACTAATTCACGATGGTTTTAGGGACTTTACTCAGAAATGTGCGATCAACTATGGATTGAAGGGGTTCGTCAGGAATACCACTTGCGGCCGAGTGAGTGCACTCCTCACCCGACACTGCCTCCGAGTGAAATATGTATTTTGGTGACGGTCTTGAGCTAACGAGCACGACAGGTTGAGGGCGAAGCGCAGGGTGACGAGGAGACGCTGAAAAAACTGTTCCAGCAACTGGACAAGGGCCCGCGCCTGGCTCACGTCGTGAAGCTAGAGAAGCGAGAACTGGAGCCCAAGGAGGGTGAGGACCATTTTGCAGTGATGCGTACTATGGAGTCCAGCTTCAACTCCCATACCTGATCGACTTTGATGAGAACGTTGATAACCATGATGCCAATGATGAACTTCCACTCGAGCTCTATTCTTGAATTTGATAGTGCCTGCAACGATAAGTGCCTTCGTTAGAGTAGACAAGCAAGGGCGGCGTGGAACAAAGTCTTGATTCAAGTCCTCTGTAAGGACTATAAAAACCTAAGCGACCCACCGTTACTTCCTAGTATCAATGCCCTAGATATATGGTCGACACGGCGATCATAGTAAACGATCGGGAAGTGTCGGGATATGAACGCCTGGAGTTTACTCAGGTTATGGCCCAAATGACCAACGCCTTGAACCTGTAAGAAGCCATCGGTGAGACGAAAGGACCCGAGATTCGGGATATGCAACGAGATTGATGCTCATATTTTCTCTCGGGCTCTGTGACTCAGAAGGTGCGATGGACCCGAATCGGGCTTCATGGTCTCCCGTTCCGACTCGTCCCGAGGTCACCTGCCGGGAGGGCCTAACCGACACGACAACTTCCGAACGGTGCCAGAGCCGTAATTTTTGCTACGATGATAATGGGAAGGTATTGAAGGTTGCTTCTTGTTCGTGGGAGATCATGGAGCATCTCATCTCGCCGTTGTCAACTCTCAATTGAGGGCAATGGAGCCGCGAGACGGGGCAGGTGGGGGCAGCGTCTACTTCTATACTTCGGACCCTTGACGTGGCGATGCGCGCGTACGCGGAACCAATGAACGACGTGCGATGTCATCATCCAGGTACGGCCCGGGGTTCCGTAAACAGTCTCGAGAATTAACCCTGCTTGCTGCAAATCGGGATTCATTCGGGCTTCCTTTGAGATCGGGGGCGTAAGAATCTATCCGATATAAAAAGGAAGAACGTGGCCGACATCTCCTACCTCATACTTCCCATACTCCAACCAGACCAGCAATCTTCCAAAGTTCTGAGCATTTTCTGCTTCTCACCCTTTGATTCCGCACTTGACGGTAGATTCTGACTACCTCACTCGTCTCCATGACATCCTTCTCGTCATTGTCTACAACGGCGCCCTTGCGGGCTGCAGCACGACCACAGCCTTATCTTCATCTGGCCCTGCGGACCTACTCCAATGTGGCTGCTACACATCTTCACAGTTCATCTCGCGCCAAGACACGCTCCTCGCCATTCATCTGCACCTCCACACGCCCCATCTCCTCCACTACACAGAATCAGATCAAGGAATACTTCCCACCACCGCAAACTCCGGGGGTAAAAGCGGTAACGACAACATGGGCACATCCGGTGTAAGTTGCATGTCTCACATTCCATCCTGCAGGGGCTGACATAAAACCAGGTACACCGAGTCCCAGATGCAAGCGGTGCGGGTTGCCCACCGGGAAGCAACTAATTGGTCTGATTGGATCGCCCTGGGAACCGTCCGCATCTTCCGATGGGGCATGGACTTTACGACTGGATACAAGCACCCCGAGCCTGGAGAGGTCCCGGCTGCTAGGTTCAAGATGACCGAGAAAAAGTGGATGGCTCGATTTATCTTCTTGGAGAGTGTGGCGGGTGTACCTGGGATGGTGGGCGGGATGCTGAGACATCTACGCAGCCTTCGACGAATGAAGAGAGACAACGGATGGTATGCACCCTTTGACCCAACAATCACCGAGCACCCAGCGAACTAATCATATCCCCTTCCCTTTGCAGGATTGAGACACTTCTGGAAGAGGCTTACAATGAGCGCATGCACCTGCTGACCTTCCTCAAACTGGCCGAGCCGGGCTGGTTCATGCGCCTGATGGTTCTCGGCGCCCAGGGTGTCTTCTTCAACGGATTCTTCTTATCCTACCTCATGTCCCCGCGCATCTGCCACCGGTTCGTGGGCTATCTCGAAGAAGAAGCCGTAATCACCTATACACGCGCCATCGAGGAGCTGGAGAAGGGCGAACTCCCCGAGTGGAGCAAGCTGGAGGCGCCCGAGATTGCGGTACAGTACTGGCAGATGCCGGAGGGCCAGCGCACCATGAAGGACTTGCTCCTGTACATTCGTGCCGACGAGGCCAAACACCGTGAGGTGAACCATACTCTTGGCAACCTCAACCATGCAATCGACCCCAATCCCTACCAGACCGAGTATCAGGATCCCACCAGAGATCATCCCCAGAAGGGTATTGAGAACCTGAAGGAAGTCGGCTGGGAGAGAAAAGACATCTTTTAGATCATTGGCATTTGGACAGCGGTTGGAAAAGCAATTGATTTGTGATTAGCACCATGGAGTCTGGCGTGGAGGACGGCAATCTCTGCTCATTATTTTTTTTTTTGACTGTGACACATCGTCAGTAGAGGAACAATAACAATGCGCGGGCCGGGCCACTTTGCATTTGCATGAAGTTTGTCGCGGTTTAATTTCATTTGGAACGCGGAACGCGGGGCGGTCGAGCTAAACCCGACCAGGCAATTTGCCAACAGCCATGCTTTGCGGTTCTTCGACTGCTAGAGTTCTGGAGATCTGCATCGTTTGGTCCCGCTCCAGCAGAGGGAGAGAGAGTCTCACAACCGACCCTCAGTGCGCCGCATGTTCGACAGGCTCCTGCAGGTTGGAGAGGATCTGTGTCTTTTCCTCAAGGCCGCATCCGACCCGCTCTGCCCCTTTAGCCCCCCCGTTGGCCGGAACACCCCTTTTGGCCCAAAGAAGATTCTCGGCCGCCGATCGTTCACGTCTCATTAAACCTCAGGACATATCTGGTTTCCCCGTTGGCCGTTCGAGTCTGTGGCTCGTGTTGTATCGAGTCCTGCCTCTAGAATCGCGTTGAACCCTCCATCTCTCAATCCCCCGGCTGCTAAGAGCATCCCCTCCCCCCGAGTGCACACATTGCCGCGATCCACGGCGATAACACTTGACAAGTGTTGCGACGACAGTTTCCGAAGATCAAGCCACATCATGGACGAGTCACATCCTGTGGATGTTGAAGTGACCTCGCCGCCTGTTCGGTCATCCTCTCCTTCGCCCTCCGTTCCTGCCACGCCGGCCATCTCGTCATACTCCTCCCCAGACCGCACCTTTTCTTCCGTCTCGTCCCACTCTGCCTCCTCCGCGACATCGGCCGACGCCCGGTCCACCGTGTCGACATCGTCCCGCCGTCATGGATACATTCGTGCGTTTGGAGCCGAGTTCGCGGAGTCAGCTCGACACCGTGACAGCGTCATGAGCCTGGGCAGCATTGCCCACCTTCAATATTACTTCGCTCGGACCGGCCTGCTGGATGGGAAAACGGGGCGTGGCAAGGAGTTCAAGAAGAAAAATAACCCGGACGGTGTGCCGCGGGTGCTGATTACCCCGAATGAACGACATATGGACGATTTAACTGCCAGCCCGACGGAAATGACTGATACGGCGGGGTATGATCCCGGTCTCGCGGACGAGGACGGCGAAGTCATGCTGCCTCCCACTGTCAGTACCTACAGCATCAAAACCCACCACATTCCACCCCCGCCAGATCTGATGTCTCTGCGCCGCGATCTGCGGGGTGCCTTGGATAAGGCCGAGGCCAACATCGAGGCGATTGATAACGGGGTGGAGCCTCCACCCCGCGCACCGTTGCGGTCGAGTCTTTCGCCAAGTGATATCCCCGAGACGCTAGAGGATGAATCGACGCGAGAAGCCCCAACTCCACAGACCAAAGAGGAGGCGCAAGGAATGTGCATCTTGGATGATATGACGATGGCGATTCGCGCCGCGAAGATCTACTACACCGCGCATCCTCATCCCGAACGGCTAGCGTCAATCAAAAGCGAACGTGACATCCGCAAAGACTTATTTCATGTCCTGGATGTGCTCAAACGCTGGGCCGCCCGGCACTTCGCCAGCGGTCTCCGCCCCGAAGAGAGGGACGTCGTCCAAGGCTGGATCTCTGGTGTTCGCACCATGCTCGTCCGAGAGCAAGCTCTGGAGAATCTGGAGGCTCAAGAGCGAGAGAACTGGGACTGGGCCCGCGGTGACTGGACTGGACGTGAACGATCACGAGAAGAGTCTTTTTTACGCAGCCTAATGCCTGGTAGCCACACCCTACCGGAATGGACCCCCGTGGAGGAAGCCACCGGTGACGACCTTCCAACGCCCTTCCTCGAACGGTTCCGAGATGGCCGGATCCTGGTGCAGCTGCACAACATCGCTGTGAAGAAGTCCAAGCGTCCGTTTGGCGAGATTAAAACGTTCCACCAGGACATCGCCAAGCCTTACCGACAAGCAGAGAACCTGCGGTTCTGGATCAAAGCGGCCGAGCTGCGGTGGGAGCTACGATTCAAGGTGGATGTGATGGGGGTGGTACAAGGCAACGACGAGGTGGCCTGGAAGCAATTTGATGCTGCCATGTTGGCCTGGTGCAGGACGGTGCGCGAGGAGCTGGTACGGGATTGGCAGGCGGCCAACCCGGGGCGGCCCCCCAGCGCCGGCCTGATTTGAATGGTTGCAGTAGTCGTTTTAGCATCTCGGTTGGTTTGGTTTCTCATTTCCCTTCTCCTTATTCTACTCCTCATGGGCACTTTGGCTAGATACCCCCTGAATGGTCTCCGACTGTTCTGCCCGTCTCCGCATCTGGCGTTGCTTTCCTCCGATTGTTTGGTCCCGTTCGGAATTGCGCTGCATTTCCTTTGTTTACTTCCCGTTGCTTTAAGCTTTGGACATGGCATAGATGAGCATACGCCTAATATATCCCTCGTATCTTTCTATACCTTTATGATTCGACTGCTTGACCATCACCGGCGCTGCATTATTAGTATCTTCGTCGACGCCCGTTTAATTGGACACTAGGGCACATGGTCGCCGATCCGAGCCCCTTGGAATCGGCTCTTCTCTGTTCAAATATGACTCGTCGCCAGGGGGAGGAAGCTCATAGATCGACGAACGGTCGTGGTTGTGTGGTGATAAAATCCGTAGAGCTTGCCGTGAAATTGAAACGAAGTGTTTCAATATGCGACTGATTGCGGGCTTCCTCGAATGGTATTCCGTAGCCCCCAAGCCCAAGTGACAGGAAATGATTTCATCTGATCGTCCCCCTGCGCTTGCCGATCCCTTGAATTACATACCGAGGGGAGGGGGTACCCGGCGCCCCATAGTGAACTGGGCGGAGCCGGAGGTACCGGTTCTGCAGAGTAAACGGCCATACTGGCCACTTCATCCCTCGTTGATTGTCTCAAGTTGGTTGCTGCCCAATATTTATTCTCGTGGCCCCAGAACTCACCTGGCGCATTGATTTGGTCATGTAGCTATCACCTCCCACTATCCACGACCATTTGCGAGCCAAACACCGCGAGAAGGGGACCATTCTATCCTGTACCGAACGAGACGAAACATTCCTTATCCATCCCTACCTGAAATCCGAATCGCCCTTCTCCTTTCAACCGCCCCCGGGCACTGTACCCCATGCATGCCATAGTCGACGGCCAACCTCCTTCCGCGACTGATATCGCGAACTCTTCCAGCGCGTCCGTACTGTCCGCGTCGCCTCCCCCCACCGTCTCCGTCTCGGGCTCACCAAATGAACCCGGGCTCTCCCCTCTCCGCCGCCTGAAATCCAAATCCTCTCTCTGGAGCGTTGGCAGCAGCAATCACGACGACGAATCAGCCCTCGCAGATCCGACTAGTACGGAGAAAGACGCCCGACCGTCCATCTTCCGTCGCCTATCTCCTGCCCTTGCGGCTCGGGTGAAGCTGCTCGACGGCGGAAGCAAGGTCACCAGTGCACCGCGGAATCCCAACAACGTCGGTCGCATACCGGAACAACATCTGAAGGTGCTCGATAGTCTCCACCAGGACCTTTCGATTCGGGTCGAGAGAAAAGGCCAAGCGTGGAGTGGTGTGACGCAGCAATCCCCGTCAGGATCAACACACAGCCAAGAGCGGTGCGCGTCCAACAGACTAGAACTACCGTGTCAAGATATTCTGCGGGAGGTCTCCGAAGCGCGAGAGCGAGGGTCAGAACATCCCGACGCGGTCGTCGACGACCCGGAACCGCCTGTTCTGGCCGTTGCTCACCCTCCGGTGGCTGCACCAGAAGCCGTGACCAGCTCCCCGCCGACGTCCATGTCTGTTGCGGAGCCGGCCCCGGCGCATCAGCGCACTGGTCCCGATTCAGAGCCAGATGTCCCGCCCAATGGTCATGCCCAAGATACGCGAACTGATTTTGAAAAGTATGTGGAAGACACCAAGCGGAGCGAGGAGCAGTCGGCTCCTGCGCCTCCGCCGAAAGACTCGCCTCCTGCCGATTCCTTCTCCTCGTCCTCCAACACGCAATCTTATTTCAATCCTCATGGATTGCAGCGTGCCGAGTCGATATATTCCTTCTCCCGTGCTTCGTTCAGCAACCAGCTGTCTCAGCTGACCTCGATTCCCCTCCCCCAACCAGCGGCGCTTGAGACGAGCATTGCAAACATTGCCACAGCGCTTGCGGCGGTCCGAGCATTAAACGGTGCCGCTGAGCAAATCCAGATTTGGATCAGGAAGGCCTCAGACGTGCTGAATGGGTTAGATTCTGAAGATGATGTAGAATGGGCTGCAGCGGGTGGTCGAGAGGGGCTCGACGGGGTAGACAAAGCCATCACGCGGTTTGAATGCCTGGTCAATGTCTATGTGAAAGCCATTGAAAATGTGCAGCTTCGCGACGATATCGCCAACGTTGACCCCCAGAACTTGAAGACCATCGTCAATCAGATGGAGAGCATCCTGCAGAACTGGGCTCAAATCAAGCTCAAGTTGAAGGGTGTGAAAGAGCAGGTGGAGCTAGCAATGGAATGGGAAGAGCTTTGGTCCAATGTTCTCGGGGATGTTGGTATGGAGATCGACAACCTAAGCGGCATGATTTTTGAGATGGAGGAGAAACGCCATCAAGCTCTTATGGACACGGGTGCTGAGTCTACTGGGGGCCTCGACATCAATGAGCTTGAAACTATTGTTGAAGAATCTCCCACCAAGGGTCGATCGCCTGCCAACAATCGGCTAAGCATTGGCCCTATGTTGGCAGCTGCAGCTGGCACGCCCGTCATCAAGACGCCTCAGGATGATTCCAGCTATTCCAATCTCATGGCGCTGTTTGCGCGTATGCAGCCTCTTCGGGCATCGTTGGATTTCTTGCCCATGCGACTTTCCATGTTCCAATCACGGGCCGAAGGACTCTTCCCTAGTGCCTGTGAGGAGCTCGATGACCGACGAGATCGCCTGGAAAAGAGCTACAAGGTGCTTGAGCAAGACGCTGAAGCTCTGCGCAAGGAACTAGGAGAGGACAAGTGGATCATCGTGTTTCGCAATGCTGGCAGCCAAGCGCAAAAGATGTTTGACTCGGTTGAGCGCAGCATTGCCAAGTTGCAGGAAGGGCTGGAGACCAATGCACAGGTTCACAGTCCTGCGACTTTGACCAAGCGTATTGAAAACTACGAGGCGAAGAAGATGCATTATGTTCCTGCTATCGAGCGTGTCGTTTCCATCATACAAAAGGGTGTCAATGACCGCTTGACAGTCAACGGTGAGGTCTTGCGCCTCTTGTCCGATATGACTTCACGAACAGATGCACTCAAGGCTAGTTTAAAGGTGATGGACTCATCCCTGGAAGAGGTGCACATTGTCAAAGGTCAACAACTACGTGATTCGATCTCCAGCATTCTTACGGTGGATAGCCCAGCTACGGGCAGTGCTATTGAAACCCCAGGAAGCTCACCCGCTTCATCGGTTGTTCTCAATGGCAATGGATATAAGGGTGGCTCGACGCCTCTGGGCGGCTCAAGCCGCCGCGAAAGCTCAGTTGGTAGTGCCACCACCCGCTCTACCATGTCCAAGGTCCGGCGTTACTCTGGCCTCCCGCAGGCGACAGCAAGCCTGACTGGGCGGAAGTCCTCTATTCCTAAACCCTCCGGGCTTGGATCTCCGACGCCTTCTACGGGTAGCCATGCCATAACACCGACACCGGCTTCGCGCAGGGTCTCTCGCGTCCCGCAGCCGTCTACAATACCTGATCGCCCAAGATGGAATGGCAGTACCAACCTCAGGGATCTGGACACTGGACATAATTTCAAGCCTCTGAGTACCGCCACCCCCAGTACATACCGAAAGTCATCCGCCCCTGTGCGTACTCCACGGCCGGCTTCAACGACCCCCTTTCGTCGCGATATGTCCGCTTCCCCAGCACCCAGCGTTGGGCGGCCGATCAGTCGTTTGTCAACCCGCCTGGCCTCATCATCTCGTAGTCCTGTGCGAAACATCTCTTCTCCTACGCCTGCTCGATCCTCTCTTCTCGATCCGCCCCCTTATAGCCGCCTTCGCAGACCGTCAGGCCTCTCCAACGCTTCTGGCATAACTAATACTCCTCGCAGCCGACAGAGCTTCGCGGGAGTGGGCTCGTCCTTCAGCCGCAGCGTCTCGCACAACCAAGACCCAGCCGAAAGTCCCAGTAAATCAACGCGTCCCGGCACGGCATTGGGCCATTCTGGGAACCGACGAACCAGTCTCCTCCCCTTGCCAAAGCGAAACGACAAAGAAAAAACACCTGCGCAGAAGAAGCTTGATGCTCGTCCTCCCTGGAGGGCATGATCTTTCTGACGTCTCATCCCCCTTAAACCATCATCTCTTCCTTCTCATTCTATATCCATTCACCCTCTACTCCTCCGCGCCTGCCTCCTTTCTACCATCTTGTTTTACATCAATATCTCCATTTGTGCATTGCACGCCCGGGCTCAGTCCGACGCCCTTATAATGTCTGTTTGAGCGGCACAGGCGACATGATATCGAGGGTTCAGTTTTGCGTGATATCCCCATTGTTGCATGGTATGGTTTGAGCGTTGGGTCCAATCTTCGGTCTTCGGGTTCTTGTTCTCTTTTGAATTTCCGTACGTGTTTCTTCTCTTCAATTGATGTGAATATTACCTCTTGTAGTTTACCTTCTCGATTTTGGCTATGGGATTCGTTTTTAGATCCGGTTTTCGTTAGTTAATTCATGTAGAAGCTGTCTATGAAGTCTATCTGTACACATCTAGCCGTCGGTCAGAAAAGGTTCCTGGTGCAGATATTCTACATTCAATTCTCCAATCCCCGTCCAAAGATCAGCGCATCCACCAGCTCTTCACTGTTGGCCAGTCGTGCGGCCTTAGGAACTCGTCCAATGACGCTGAAGCCCAGCTTCTCCCAGATACGGATAGAAGCCGGGTTATTCGCAAAGACAAGGTTGAAGACAGAGTATTTGTAGCCCTGAGGAAGACGTCAGCACTGCATATAAGTACCTCAAGTAGTGCAAAAGATGCACACAAGCGAACATACCAGCTTCGGCGCAAATTCCAAGTACGCTTCGCCCATGGCCTGTCCGACGCCCTTG
This sequence comes from Penicillium hispanicum, assembly GCF_028827665.1. Lineage (NCBI taxonomy): Eukaryota > Fungi > Ascomycota > Eurotiomycetes > Eurotiales > Aspergillaceae > Penicillium > Penicillium hispanicum. Next base: position 3,299,701 of record NW_026623193.1, read on the forward strand.
CCGCGTGCGGCCGTGGTAGTAATGAAGCCCGCATTACAGATGTGAGAGCATCGGCCTGAGAGTATTCAGTGTCGTGATCAAATACCTAGAACGGTTTCCCGCGAGACTGAAAATCAGAGAACCCAAGACTTACCAGGATAATTTGGTTTGATATAGAAAGTCCCCAGGCACACCTTCTCCCACTCCCGGCCCTCCTTCAGTCCCTCGCCTGCGGCAGCGTCCTCTTCATCGAGAACCGCTATAACCGCGAACGTGCCAAACCAGTACTCGGCGAATTGCTGCAGGCCCATCGGTTGCTCCATGGGGTAGGTTGCGCCGCGCTCGATCTCAGCGCTGAACTCTGCGTGCAGGAACTTGATTAGGTCTTGCGGGATGCTGGCTGGTCCATTTGTGACGGGATACAAAGTGACCGCCGCGGAGGAGGCCTTGGGGAGATTTGCGTGCCGCGGTGTCAGTGAAGGAGCAGCTTGAGTGTGTGCCTGGGGTGGTGGGTTGCGGGTGGATGGGTCTTCCAGCATTGCAGGCATTGTGGCTGGTTGGGAGTGTGTATTGATATTGGATATGTACAGAAAAGGCGTACTCAGACGTCGGTCTGGGTCAAATGGCTGAAGAATGGATGCAGCGAATTCTAGAGAGTTTGGATATACATCTCGAGATTGCGGGCGCTGTTGGAATTGATATATAGCTGAGTCATCGTGTCATTTATAGGGCGCGTTCCATCCCCACATTTGATAGCGGTTAGACCTACTAGAAAAAGAATGCGAAAGATCATTCTAGCAAAACCTGTGTGGATTGAGCTGTCATTTCGCGATCAATGTGGTCTCGGTTGTATTCCTACCTAGGTAGAGTTGGATTGATAATGCCTTGTTACTGCACCTCGATCCATGGATATATACCTAGGTACGTAGTTTATCATGAGAGGTGATAACCCGAAAGCACCCGAAGCAAACTGTTTAAATCAATGGTATACAAGGTTCCAAGGCTCTATATGGCCGGTTCCTGAATCCCGATCCTCTAAATTCTTGATTCTATATATACACAGGGGACCGCAAAAGCATCGAGGGAGATGCCCGCATCTCCTGAATAAATCTCACCAGGCATGTCCAATGGTCATGGTACCCTTAGGAGGCTTGGTGTAACTCTAAGGAATACCACAGTTTGGTAATCGACCACGTAATCGTGTCCAGTTTATAGGTTGGCAGAGAATGAGTTCAATGTCACTCTTCAGCCTTCCTGAAAATCAGCCAGTCCCTTTCGTTTATTTCTGCCCGCCGTCTTCACTGTCAGGGTTCCGAATAGCTTGCATGAGCTCAAAGAGCTGCCCGAGCTGCTGGTCTGGAAGAACGTATAAAAGTTAACGCCCGAACGACGTGCAACGAGATGCCTCTCACATACCACTCAGCTTGTCTAGTTTGGACTTATCCAACTTCTCGCCTGTCCACTTATCACCTTCCAGCTTTTGCGCGTAAAGCTGCCATTCGGTTAAGAATCCGATCTGCCATGGATTAGCCGTATGTTCATCCAACGGCCCTGCCACGGCCCGGCCCAATCTCCTCGTCCTCCTGGAATCCGGCCCAACCCGAAAATGGGGGCAGCAGGATGTCAGGACGTACAATATGCAGTGGGTTTTCCGCATTCCGATGCGCTCGAAACTCCTTCTTGACGTATGAATCACCCAGCACGCGCATCTCCGGATCAAGTTTGCGGTGGACGCGTAGGATACGGCGGTATAACTGGAGCGGCGGAAGCAGGGCCAGGGCCTCGCTGAGACTAGACTTGGAGCCGATCGAGGCCGGTGTGGCCATGAGCAGACGGTGAGCGAGGCGCATCTTGGGCGCAGAGCGATTCACGGAGGCGCAAATGACATAATTTCCTGGGGTTGCGGGTTTTTCTGGAGACGCGCCAAGGCGGCGAGCGGGAGCGGCGAATCAGCGAGTTGGACTTCGCGCGCAACTTGTGCTTTTTCTGCGCCAATGACAGTGCAATGGTTACGCGGTTCAACGTCTTTTCTGTCCGTTCTTCATTGGATACGGTTTAGAGATATTCGGGACCTGCCACGGGGCTCCCGCAGCTTGACTGCAGATCTTTTCATCCTTGGCGCAGCGGTCCATTTCTTCAGCATCAGCCGGTGCTACGCACAGAGATCAGCGCCAGAAAGGTTGCATCCTCAAGGATCATTGCAGAATGCTTCCCACACCAGACACCTCGCATGTCTCTTTCGACACCATCTATGAGCCATCGGAGGACTCGTACCTCTTCCTCGACACGCTCTCTTCCGCATCCGAGTCAAAGTGGCTATCAGAAAGGTTCAACAAGGATGCCAAGATCAACCATGCACCGTTAATCGTTGAAGCTGGCACAGGATCTGGCGTGGTGCTTGGCTTTGTGGCCGCACAGTCACAGGAAATCTTCGGACGCCGGGATATTCTCACGTTGGGAACAGACGTGAATCGCAATGCCTGTCTTGCGACACGAGAAACAGTGAACACAGCTATCCAGAAAGAACAGCAACAGCACGAAAACTTCAGCCCAGCCGATGCGAGCTCGGAACTGCAAACCGTCCACATCTCCTGTTTAACAGGTGATCTGTGTACACCCCTGCGATCTGGCAGTGTGGACGTTCTTCTCTTCAACCCACCTTATGTGCCAACAGAGGATCTCCCACGCCTGCCAACAGCAGCAGAGAATGATCCGAGTGCAATGCAGGGCATGTCTCGGTCTGCTATATTTGACAAAGATTCATATTTTCTGTCATTGACGTATGCGGGCGGCGCAGATGGCATGGAGACCACGAACCGATTGTTAGATGCCATCCCCAACATATTGTCATCTCGGGGAGTTGCCTATGTGCTCCTCTGCAAACAGAATCATCCCGATGATGTGAAAGACCGTATCCGCCGTATCGGTGGCTGGAATGCCGAGACGGTTGGATCAAGTGGTATGCAGGCTGGATGGGAAAAATTGGTCATTGTTCGGATATGGAGGGCTGAGAGTCCTTAGTACGGATGAATTGGACATCTGTGGTTGAGATTTACGACAGCTTTGAGCACGGCAAGATCTATACCGCATCTCTTCACATATTCAACCGTGGCACGTTCGTCCCCGACACTTGCGAGCTTCCTCAAATGAGGTGAAATATGAGATGATCATGAACCGCAATGCAATATCTGTCTGGAGGACGAAGCCATCTACTGAGCCTGACGTGACTATCGAGGAGAACTGATGTCACAGCGAGTCTTGTTGATGGATTTGCTTCCAGACCATTCTATCGAAACACGGAGCGGCGTTTGAGACAGACATGTGTTAGAAATTGCAGCTAATCACACAACCAAATGAACTCCAAACAATGCCTGTTTCTCTCGTTTGTTACGAATCCAATGGCCCCTATCAACACCCCCGGTGATATGCCCATGGCTCCGCTGATCCCGCCGCCCGTCGGCCCCTACCAGAGAGCCCCCGATACCGACCATATGGAAGCTGACCTCAAATCTCACTGTGAGGTGTACGGATATGAAGCGCGCCAGCTATTATTGGGGTGCCTGGGGCCGACACCAGACCCACAGCCGATTCGGTTGGTCGGGTGCGTTTCGACGCGGTTCTTGCAGAAAGCGCACTTTTTGCCGCTTTCGAAGAATCCTTTCGCCCCCAACCTGGTCACACAGTTGACCTTGCTGCATTAGGACGATCAAATCGGATGTAACTGGGGCGCGCGAACTGTAGAGTTGGCCTGGTGCCACAGTGCCGGGGTGACTTAGCGGGATCGACATGTCTAGTATGTAGTATATAAATGCATATGCAGTAGTATATGTATACGCAAATCTATATTGATTATTCTATCGTCTGTGGTAAACGTGGACGAATTACTGACTTCCATGGTCAATCAGCCACGGACTTCGCATCATAATCTCCGGGTGTTGTGATTATTAGGGCCCACTCAGCACCCATTTGGTACCCGAGCCTTCCGGCATCACAAGCACGGTATAGACGCGCTTGGGTCTCCCGTATAAATGCGTCCCCTATGCGACATATTGACATCAGCAGTAGCAGTATAGTTAACTAACTAGTTCACTAGCTGACGACCTATGGAAATCACCACGTAGTTATTCACAAATCAAGTACAATGATCAACTAACATGTCTCGGGTAAAACGACAAATTGATTGGCAGCTTCGGGAAATGTAGCGAATGATAGGCTACCAGATCCCGTACGGAGTATAAAGTCCTGACACGCGCAGAGTCGTTACAGCCTGCTTCAAGCCGTGGTGCGACTCAGCAGAAGCAACAACAGGGGTAGGTTTTTGGCTTTAGTTTGATATAAGGTAGGTACCTAGTAATCAGCCCTCCAGCAAGGAATCATTGAGCGCGGAAAGTTAACCTTCGTACCTCTAGTAGCTGGTCGATTGGCGTACGTCAGCAAATATGCACGCCAAACATGCTCGTAGCGATCTTTGACCAGCTCCGAATCATTTGCTCCGTATCGAGAATACCGAAGACCTATTTAATAATATTGTTTCACTTCGCCGGGTTTAGGTTTAGGCGACCGACTTGCCGCCGAGTAGAATACGCCGGCACGCAAACGTGAGATCCATGTCCATTCGGCTCGGCAATAAGTTGCTTCGTATTCGGGATGAAGTAAGCCTGTTCTTTTGACCTCGAAGGTGTCTCAGGCGTGCACCGAAGATGATTGATCGAATAATAATAATGATATGGATTGTTCTCTTGTGGCCAAAGTCGAGGCCCCGCGTTCCATTGCTGACTCGGGATCAAAGGCTCTCGACTAACCGCCAAAAGTGTGATTGCCCCAGCCCTATTGGTCCAAATCCACCCACAGGGCAATGACTCGACGGGCTCGCAATTGGTTGACCCGTAAGCAAATGGAAGACTGCAGGTATGTATCCGCCTTACTGCAAAAGGCGAACCTTGGTATGAAAAGGACTGTTTGACTCGAAACGAGGCTGCGAGCTTGCGTGGGCGTAACGCTGTAAAATAATACCATGACTCGCGTATGCGAACTGCAGGGTCTGTTGGTTTGATGATTACCTCGTGGCAACCCTGGCTGACTAGCAGGGGGTTCATTGTTCTAGTCTAGCTCAATAATAGCGGGCCCAGTTAGGCCCAACCAGTAGTATGTACCTGATATTGTCGTGAAATATGTACAGCGATCTTCGTGGACTTTCAAAACCGGGCCAAGCCCTACAGTATTACAGGTGACTGATGTAGATCTCCGACCAAGCTGCAACCGTTTCTGAGTTGGGAAGCATAATCATGTAACTACTTCAATCCAAAATGATGAAATAGAAGCGTACTAAATAAATCCAGTAACCCGATATTGATACCATACTCGGCCCGGGGGTCGCGAATCTATCTAAGCCCCAGAGGGGTTTCCGCCCCCCCCCCCGGGGGCGTTGGGAGGGGGCGCGTATATACAAGTACAGTGCGTTGACGCGAAACCCCCCAAATGTGATACGGTACTACGGACTCCTAACTGCGCGTAGTATATACATAAAATGTATGTATATGATCAAGTCTCGGTCTTCCCGAAGGCCCAGCACAGGACATCCCCTGATTTTAGGGCTTAGGTGCCCTGTGCCGCACCTACAATCACCTTCGATTGCCTATGTAGGTAGACCAAGTGTTTGACCCACTTGTGTCTGGAAATACACACGCACTAAATTACCACAATAAGGCATTGGTATGACAGGGTAGCCAACCAATGTAATATTGCCTTTTGAATAGTTCGATAGCTCACATCAGCCACGCAGAGAATCCATTCTTTCCCGCGAGCCCGGTGCCAAAGTCCGTTTCGCACACAAAAACGAGTAGTTAGCCTATTGAGGAAAGAGTCATGTCATGTGTATATACCTCGGTGCGTCGACCAATGGCTGGGAGGGGGGCAACCTCTCTCCCCCATCTCAGTTGCTAGCTCCTGACGGTCGATCTTTGCGGATCATAAAAGTTACAGGTACTTGGACCAACGACTGTATACCCATATACGCTGTACGGCCCCGTTGACAGCCCCAAAAAGCCTGCCACCAGCTCCAGTTTCAAGTTCATGGTGTTCATGAAAGGTAGGTAATCTCCACCGGGCCACTGGTATTACGATGAGTGATTTATAGCCATTTTTTCTTGGCCTTGACGTTGGGACTAACGCCCCATGCAGCCAGGGCGGCAAGAACGCAAGGCCCAGAACGGGGGCAACAGCCAGGTGCACAATTTTCATTGAAGCCAGCAAAATTATGGGGTAGCCGTATTATATAGGAATATACGTATATTGCCGATATCTATTGTGATTGCAATACACCACCCTCAAGACTGGAAGAGATGTAATAGATGATCACAACTGTACGCGTGGATGTTTTCAGATTCACCGCTATTTGCTAATAGATAGCTACACATCACAAGTATTGCTATGACATCGCTCTACTCGGTTTTCACAGGTGCGTCATCGCGTTAGTACTTTTCTGCAAGGACACCTATACGCACTGTTGATCCCTCGTTGATCAGCGGTTGTGCCCGGAAGAGCATTTACCTACAGAGGCCAAATCACCCCTTATCTAATCAAACAGAAGGCGCTGAATTGCAGAAGTTCCCAGATTTAGATCGTTAGCTCTCAAGTTAGGGCAAGCAACACGCCTCATGCATGCCACGTCACGTGTGGTGGTTGCACAATCAGGTGATTCCACAGGACAGCGAACACCCTACGTGTAGACCATTGAAGTGTGAGAGAGGCAGCTAACCAGTCATAGGTTGACCCAGAGGCTGAGGTTTGGGTCCTGCCAAGATTTGCACAGATGGAACTCTTTATACGCTCGCGGCTCTTAGATGGAACGTGGATTTCGGCCTATGATTATGATTTTGTGGTCCACAAATAGGGACATTCTCCAGTAAATCCGAGGCTGCTGTCCTTATCAGATTGCGATGACAGTTCAGAGCATGAACCAGAAACCAGAGAATATTGCTTTTTCTTTCGCCCTCCCAAATTTGAAAGAAGCCCCGGGGTAACACAGATGAGATCCCATGATCATGCAAAGTAGAAAAGAAAACCAGTTCAAAGATAGAAAAAAAAACGAAACGCCGGTCTGTACTCTTAGAAAGAAATCACCTAGAAACCACGACCCCGCCCACGGCCACGACCACGGCCTCGGCCACCCCGGCCACCCCCGCGGCCGCGGCCCCGATCTGCCTCCTTGCGGGCCTTGTTCTTCGGCTTGGGAGCGTCATCCACCAGCAGAGTATCGAGGGGCAAGGTGTCGGGGAGGATGTAGTAGCGGATCGTAGAGCCACGGATGTTGATGGTGTCGAGCGAGATGGGGTCACGGCCTTTAGGGGTCATCTTGACGGTACGAAGGGAGGTGTTCATCTGCGGCGAAACAGCCGTGACGGTGCCATGGAGAATTGTGCCTGTATGGGGTTTGAGGAATCAGCCTCAGAAGAAGATATTGCGGTGGTGGGAGAACTGAAAATTGGCGCCGGGGTTAACAAGGGAATTGGTCGAGAGAGCCTACCATTCTTGAGCTCGATAGTTACCGACTCATTGGCACATTTCATCAAAAACCTGGTTGATGGGTCAGCGGGCAGCTCCAAAAAGATCTGAGATCTCCGACGGCAGGTGGTGGCCGACGGTGCAGATCAAGGCGTCACCTACCGAACAAGCTTCATAGTGAAGGAATCAGCCACACGTAATGAGGGAGAATGTCACGAGTAGGTCCCAGCAGCTAGCAGCGTTGGTGGGGAAAGAGCCGTGAGCATCGACGCGGGTTGGTGATGGCGTTGGATTGCAGTGCAGAGTTGGCTGGAGTCACGTGGCAGATCTTGAATCCTCCACGTGACCCCGTGTCACAGTGACTGCGAGCTGACTTCTAGCTCTCTTGTAGCATCGATCTTGCATTTCTTCTCAAAGTCGATCGGACCCTGCAGCCCGGTACAAGGATTCTGGAGAACCCTGTCGTGTTACACCACCTCCACCCCCCATCTGCCACCGAGCAGCTTTGTCCAGATTGATTCTAGTGTCCCACCTATCTACGTTCCCATTTGGGTCCCTATGATACGTCCGTGGACAGGGGCCTAATGAGCGACGATCTGCATACTGCAGTCAGATTATGCAACGCGTCCTCAATGAACGGGCTTTAGGTGAAAGTCCTAATCACAGTAGGGATGCCGAACTCCGAAGGTGGGTGCTCACCAAAGCCGACAAGTGAGATACACAAATCCACGTACACACAACCACGTGTCCTGGCCACGCCACATTTCCCTTGGAACCAGCCTACCTCTTCATAGTTACATCTAGCCGATGACCGTTCCACCTCTATCAGTTTCTTTTCGCTTGGACACTGTTGACGGACCATACTCGGTCTCCATTCCCGATGATCGGCTCCACTTTTATAAGTTCGGCTGAGCCACGGCCAACGATTTCACTGGAGTCTCCCCCATCGGCGGGGAGATCCCCATGCAATGTCAAGTCATGATGGGGAGAAAGAATGAAAAGCAGAGAAAATCCGATAGTAGAAGTCAGGCCGGAGCAAGGCTACACTCGCAAGCACGGCAATTTACAACTCAGTCCACATGGTGCAGATAAGGCTTGCCAGACAAGGCTCGGGCCTCCGAGAGTCAGGGAAACTGAAAATCACCACGCAAGATTCACCGCATCGGTCGAATTGTCTGCTTAAGTCGGGACGTTCCGCTTACCACTCTGTCCAGGGAACGAACCTAAAGGCCGTGTAAGGTTTGCCATGCAGCCTTACATATCGCACAAGAGACACATGGCTGAAGATGCATTATTGTTGTGCGGATCCCAGAAGCCCTTGAGTGTGGAGAGAGCCGGTCGATCGCGCGAGTTGGCCCCAGAGCAATCCCGGCGGCGCCACAGCCTCGGGTCTTGACAAATTCGTGAGCGCTAGTAAGCGGAATCAATGGCCGACTTTCTCACCTTGTCATAATCAATGGCTTTCTTCTCTGGCCTTCGACTCGCTCGCCGCCGATTGCTTGTGATTGGGCTCCACTTCGGACACGCTGACCGCAAAGAAATCATATGGGGTTCCTGGGGTTTCAGTGCTGTTGCTCAATCTGGAACTCGGCGATAATATACATGTATAGATCCAAGGGGTTGGAAATGCGAGCCCACCCCGGTGGCCGTCAAATTCGGGGGCCTTGAATCATCGTCCAGGACCAAGGCTGACCGCGAGAAATTTCCCATTTTGCCCCGTCGTCGGCGAGGTATATTCGCATAATATACTTAGGTGGATGAGGCCTCTCGCCACCATTGCCGGATCGAGGACGTGGACAATTATCGCACAATCTGCCTGGACTGGAGATCGGATTCTGCTATCGCTAGACCCTCGCCTACACTCTATACTACACCGTACCAGTGATAAGTATATCCGCCTTCAACGGTGGGTTCGTGGGGGCCGACAAAGCAGTGGTTGGAAACCAGTCCCGTCGAGCCCCTTTGGCTTCCCGTTTCTTTCCCTCTTGGGATGCATCGAATCACGCACTAGACCCAGCATGAGTAAGTTTCCATTTCTTTTTTCCCATTTTCATTTTTATTTTGCTGCTGTTTCTGTTTTCCTTTTCTGAAATGCTGTCAGCCACACGCGAGGCCAGCGTCATGGCCCCCAATCGACCCGGGACGCCCCATTTCCTATTGGGGCTAAAAACCCACACCATCCGAGCCAGGAGCTCTTGCTATACAATGCCGTTCAGGATCATTACACGCCCTGGCCCCGGAACCAATCCCTGTCCAGCTTCTTACCAATATAGGCTTCGGACTATACCACAGAGGATCCGGTGTCAGTTGTGGGGGTCAAAAAAACCCAAGTTGTCCACCTCGGGATAGTGCGGTTTCGGCCCACTTGTTGAAGATCATAGAATCTTACGCGCCCTCTTGCGCTATATGAGATAGGCAATTGTTGCAACCCTTTCCCGTGTGGGAAATTTGGAAGAGGAACAGTTGAAAAGGGCGAACCAAGGCCCGACCTACGCCCTCTCGGTTTCCAGTGATATTTTCCTCCCATCAACCCATCCTCGTGGCCGTCAACGTCCATCATCGACACCAGAAGTTCTAGAAGCCTGCGGTTTGCCTAAGTGGGCCAAGGAGGTGAGTGTACCCAACCCCCGATTTGTGATTGCGGGGACTGTTTTCCCTTGTAACGACGCCCTGCTATCGGCCTGAAGATTTTAAAACTCTGGGTTGCGCCCGTCGCGTAGCCCGACTGACAACATCTCAGAAACAAAAACCCTCGCATCTGCCAACGTCGACTCTGGTCTACTAGTCTATCACTGTATGTTGCGTTTTATGGATTGTCGCCCCTCCGTTCCCCCCTATGTTTCGCTGGCCCCTCCGGCCCCCTTCTGCTCGAGCGTAGTCTTGCGCTAGGTCATTGACCTAGATCAAAATCCCAATGTCTCCCGGGAATTCAAGCTCACAGGATCATTCGTTTCACCGCAGGAACCAACGCGATTTAACTAAGGACCCAGCCTCGCATACAGAAGCCGGGTATCTGTCCACTCTGATTGAGTCAGTACAGGCGCCGAACTTCCAACCAGGCGCTTTTCCTGTCCCGGCCTCTTCTTGGCCCTTTAATAGCGCTGTACCGGCCCTAGAAAACGACTCGCATCCAACGCAGGCGTTTCCAGTCCCACTGCACCAGCAGCACTCGACTACTTCACTGCATTCGAGCTCAAGTCTACCTACTCCTCTTCTTGACTTGGACACCTCACTCTCTACACAGAGTGACCAACCATCTTTCGACGAGAGTGTCAATTGTAAACAGCAATTGACCGCTGAACCAGCACGGTGAGTCCCTGATATCTTGCCCTGTGTTGGACAAACCCCGAAGTCCAAAGCGAAGAAGTACAGTTGACTGACCATATATGCCTTTCCCTCTGCTCAGCGGCCTTGGAATCACACCATACCATATGTCCGTAGCATCAGACACATACTTTGCTGGCCCCATGCAGCCAAATTCTCACCGTAAGGAAGTTCTCTCCTGGCTGCATGGGTATCAACTAACATGATGACAGACTATGTCTGGGGAAATCGTCCCTTTCAACCGCTGCAGCCTCTTCCAGGGGGTATGAACCAACAGTTTCCACCGCCACATTCATATCCCTCGTCGGGATTTCCAGTTGGCTACAATGGTCACCCTAGCGGACCAATGCATGGTTACCACCCGGAATCGCCAGCAGCACCACAGCCATCATACCTTCCTGCAGCACATAGCAGCACTCGACAAAGCCATTCTCGCAGGTGAGCCGATCTGTGGACTCTGTATTGCTTTGCCGTTGGAATGGCATATTGACGGTTTGCTTCTAGTCCTTCGATGGCTCGTCCTTTCCCTCCTCACTCGGCTGCCGGCTTACCCGAACAACCTCTTATGACCACGTACGTTGCCTAGAACGGGAACCAGGATCCCAGGCTTTGCACCCCACAAGAAGATCGAAAGTTGACTGATCTACTTGATAGCTCCTCTCCTTACATGATGAATCAACCCGCCTACTACCTCCCCGAAGCACCCTCAATTCCGTGAGTCGATCTCACTCAAATGGTCGCCCGGGATCCCGACTAACTGAAGCCATCAGGTCCTCTCACCCCTCGTCTATGAGCTCGCAGGCCTCTTCCATGGTCACCGAGCCCATATTCTCCCCATCCGACTCAATCCCGACAACGGACGGCGAGCATCCACTCCGAGTAGTTAGTTCTCGACCACGACCACAATGTTGGGACCACGGTTGCAACGGTCGCGAGTTCTCAACTTTCAGCAACCTTTTGCGACACCAGCGAGAGAAGTCTGGGGTGGTTGCCAAAGCAGAATGCCCTATCTGCGGGGCGGTCTTCACACGTACGACAGCACGAAACATCCACGTTGCGCAGGGCAAGTGTAAAGGGGCGGGGCGAGAATCGTCGGCGGAGTAAAACAGCGCGATCGGCATGGGTTGGTGTTTGGGTATTCGGGTCCATCTTTTGGTGGTTATCTTTCTTTTCCCTTGTCTTTTTTCCTCACTATTACTGGGACATAGAGATTTTTTTTTTTTTTTTTTTTGCAGCGAGAAGCCAAAGTAGCTCCATATATAATGTACCGCGTGGATTTCCCCCACGTGATGCCTCAGGCCAACAGCGGGTGACTCAAGTCGGCGATTGAAAGCGCAGCAGTTGCAACGATCTTCCATCATCCAATACAAGAATGTCTTCTTCGGTTCCGTCGATTCAGACTCCGTGCAGAGATCTTTATTTATTCTTTCAGATACCGCCCTTGCCCGTGTGAACGAGTAGTCCACAATCAAACGTTCCTTGGCCCGCGGCCATGGCATCCATCTTTACTTATGACCCTGACCCGCCCCGGGTTTCGTCCCCGTGGTCGACCTCGGGATCGTCGACTCCTCAGGTTCACCCGTCCAGCAGTCGTGGTCTCGCTTTTCGCACACGGTCCGCTTCCGCGCTGAACCGCGCCGACCCTGACGTCTTGTCCGACTATGGAATCACCAAGTTGGAGCCAGAGCCCCAGGAGGGTCCCACGGAGTACAAGCTGCACCTACTTCTCCGTCCGCGGCGGCCCTACTTGTCCATGTCAACGGGCAATGTAGTCGGTGGCTCGTACCACTCTCGAGTGAGCGCTGTGCCAACTTCCGCTCAAGCATCTCCGGCGCAAGATGTCCCCCTAAAACCGATGCAAGCCAAGTCTTCTCAGAGCCGCCAGCAACGACTCCAGGGGTTGACGACCCAGTTGTTATGGAGACTGCAACAGTCCTCACCCTTCCACTCCTCAACAACAGGCAATCTGGTTGTGCCCGTTCTTCCGGACGCAACTCCCCAGCTAGGGGTGCCCTCAAAACCTGCCAGGCTTCTTCCCGGCCTGGAAGAAAGCCAAGGAGCACTGTACGAAATCGGGGTAGCCGATGATGGCACCTTTGTAGGTCTTACCCAAGACGAACTGGATGAGAGCGTGACCAATCTCCAGGCCATGGCTGCCAGTCTTGGATGTAGAGTCGAGATTCTGCGCCGAGTCATCGTTGGGAAATGTGAATGGATGGAAGACTTGCCATCTACACTGCCTGAGTTATCAAAAAGTCAAACAGGGAGTCTTTGGGTTGCTGAGGCTCTAGTATCCCCAGACTTGGACTTCTACAACCTGTCTCCTAACCGGTCAAGGCGCGACACCGATGGGACTTCACAAGAAGACTCTTTGTCGGAGGAGGACTATTCCCACACCGAACAGATTCGAGTTTCTATTGCCGGGCCAAGCACCGCAGGGAAGTCTTCTTTGCTGGGGACCTTGACATCTTCCTCACTGGACAATGGGAGAGGCATGAGCCGGCTCAGTCTCCTCAAACACCGGCACGAAATCTCATCGGGGATAACTAGCTCCATCGCCCAGGAGCTGATTGGATATGCGGATGATGTGTCTTCCTCTGTCATAAACTATGCTTCGGGCAATGTTGTTGCGTGGGACGATATTCATGCCGCAACGCAGGGAGGCCGTTTGGCTTTCGTATCTGATCTCCCAGGCTCAATTCGTTATCTGAAATCTACTATTCGGGGACTGGTCAGCTGGGCACCACATTATGTGATGCTCTGTATACCAGCAAACTGCGGTGAGGAGACTGCAGAAACAGAAGAGGGAACTGATCATGCTGCGGAGATTGACCTGTGCCTGGCATATCTTGACCTCTGCCTTAAGCTGGAGGTTCCTGTCATGATTGTCATCACAAAGCTTGATGTAGCTTCCCGGGGACGACTACGAGAGAACCTGACGAAGGTGCTGTCTGCTTTGAAGACAACAGGTCGCAAGCCCGCTATGCTTCCTGCGTCCCCAACTGGAGACAAATCGCTTGACCTACAACATATCAGCCCGCTGGACAGCAAAGAAGTACGTAAAATCATTGGAGCAACCAATGGGAACTGGTCTCATACTGTGCCCATTATACTTTCCAGCGCTGTCGATGGCTCAGGGATAGGCAAGCTCCACGCTTTCCTTCGATACCTGCCTATTCCCCCTCGGCCACCACAGAGGAGGTTGCGATTGTCCCACTTCACCCCTTCGCCCCAGCGGAATCATATGAGCATTTTTGACGTGGATGAAGTCTTCGCTATTCCACCCTCCAAAGTGTACTCTCTGTCCCCAGAGAGAAACGGCCAAGAAAGCCGTGGATTGGTTCTATGTGGTCTCGTCCGCCACGGCAGCATCTCGATCGGCGACGAGATGACAATCGGGCCCATCCTTGTCGACACTTCAACGGACAGCGGCAATGACCACGCACCCCTGGGTCTTCTATCTCGCAGCAGCGGACCAGGTCCATCAAGTGAATTTCCCGCGTCCTTTGTGCAGGGTGTATTGACCGGCAAAGACACATCCTCAACGCAAGCCAAATGGCAGCGAGTCCGCGTCGTTAGCGTCCGCGACCTCCGTCTCCCAGTGCGACGTCTTATGGAAGACCAAGTCGGTACAATAGGCGTCGAGTTTCTTGCCTCCCCCGAGGATGGCCGCTTGCCTCGTCTTAGCCGAATTCGTAAGGGAATGGTGCTCACGAACTTCCTCGCTTCTCTGCCACCCACTAATCGCCTCCCATCGCCGCTTCCCCCCACATTACCGTTGCCCTTCCACACGGGCTTCATAGCTACCTTCCCGGCAACAGAGTTCTCAGCCGCAAACTCGCCGCCCTTACTCCTGGGCGGCAATGCGATAGCTTATATAGCTAATATCCGGACCACCGTCCGGGTTGTCTGCATGGCGCTCGCAGGAACAGGCGACGAGCCCGCATCATCGCCACCATCTCCCTCCGAGCCGGAATTCTTCAGTTTCGACGGCGACGGTCAGCCCCCCGGCAGAGACAAAGGAGTCAGCGCCGGCAGTGGGCAAGTGAAAGGATCTGCCAGCCCTGCCTCCCTAGGGTGCCGGCCATCTACGACGGATATCAGTAAAGTTGTCTCTGGTGCATCTGGTGCTGTTCCTGGGATGCCTACGACAGAGAGCTTCCGGGAGGACGTGAAAATCACGTTTGCGCTTGTCACGTCTGTCGAGTGGATGGAGCTTGGATCGCAGGTTCTGGTGATGCCGGGAGTTTCGATGGTGACTTCGTCATCTGGCGTCGCGGTTGCATCAGGGCCTGGGTCGGGTGTAGTGTCAATATCTGGGTTGGAAGGGTTTGTCGGGACTGTCTGTGAGGTTGTTTCAGGGCGAAATGTCGGAAGTGAGAATTAGGTCGGGATGGGTCTTGATTGTTGAGAGCTTGACAGGTTGTTGATTATTCGCGCCTTCGGCCATACTACATTTGATTATACGTTCACATTGTCTATAGTAACTCCCTTCTTGGAGAGCGTGCAGGGTGAGTTTCGGATATCTCAGCGTGAGAATTGATGATGTGCACAAACTCAATCTGATCTACGGGTTCTTCGCTGCTTCGGGGGGCTAAATGTAATGCCATAGGGGATTTATGGTGAATAAAGCGACTAGCTTGCTTGCTATAGCATGATATTCTTGGGAGATGACGAGATGAACTCGCGGAGGAAAAGAGGAAACAAGCCATATCAGGAAGTCTGGTGGAGTCCAGTTCTCTTGAACTCACCACCAAGCACATGCTCCCGGGCATTGCTGCTCACTTATGCACTCGGGACCTACCCACCTCTTCCGCTGGAGGTGGGCCGACCCTCATGACCGTACAAATGATCTAGTGGACCATCTCATACCACGTCGGTCCCATCGTGACCTACATATCTCATAAACTTGGGGTATATCCATGAAGTGTACACCGAGCGCGGATGACATGCCCCGTCACCCTCGGCGCGCTCGATAAACCTGGTCAAACGCACATCACCATGTTTTCGAGTCTATTTTTGTCAAAGGTGAGGTCGAGGTAGGACCATGTCTATCCACCCTTGCGCTGATCGCCGGCAGCATTGCGGGCGAAAGTGCTCGTTGACCCGATAGTCGCGCTAGCATTGCGAAGCTCGATCTTCTTGCGCTCCATCTCGAGCTGGAATCAAGAGTCATCAGTATCCACGGGTGAAGGTAACCGCCGCAGTGTGGAAACTTACCACCTTGCGCACTCGAGTGAGAGCAGCCGTGTCACCCTCTACCAATGGGCGACAGTCATCAACCCGGTACGGAGCAGCAATGGTGACCGCATCTGCAACCACAATGCTCTGTCCATCCCACCGCGCAGGCATAGTCCGACTAAAGGCATCGAACAGATCCTGAGCCTCGCGAGTGACGCCCTTTCCACGTCGCGCCTCGCGGTCAAGCGCTTCACCAACTGCCTTAATCTCACGAGCCTTCAGCGCACGAACGTCCAGCGCCTGGATAGTAGGCTGCACATCGGTGAAAGAGGGAGACTCGGATAAGCTCGACGGCGGGAGGTTGAGGAGCTGGAAAGACTGGATTCGCGAGACCGGAACGACGCGGTAGTCTCCGCTCTGCGCCTGTTTAGCGTCCCCGGATGGCGGGGCAGGAGAGGTGTTGATGGCGACGAGGTTGGTGATGGGGCATGCCGTAAAGAGTGTTCCCTCAAAGGTCGAGGTGGTTGGCGCAGCCGTTGTGATGCGGACGCTAACAGGAAGAGAGAACGATATTAGCACGGCGGTGTCTTACACACAAAGCGACTATTTGTGATTGTTTGATTCAATAGCTTTGATTCAGCGGGACTCACCGAGCACCGATCGCACCACTCAAGGCTGCTTCCAAGGGCACCATAGTCGTCGCCATGTCGGACCCCGCTGCGCTACCCGATGGACCTTGTGACACTTTCGCTCCTGAACTCTGGCGCTTAGTATTATCTGCCATGCGATGGGTGACGTTGGCCCGGGCGGTGTGATCCACAAATCCACAAACGGCCCTGGATCCTCGAGATGAGATGTCGTCGAGTCAACCCTCTGTGTTTGTTGAGCCTCGGTGGTGACCTTGGTGCATTGGACGCAAGCAAGGGTCAATTGACGTCGGCCTGTCCGGGCAGGAGCCTACTTGGCCTGGTCTCCTGTTGGAGTTCGACGACTCGGGGGGAGTCTCTAATCGTTCGACTGCAGAACGAGCGAAGGAGCGTAATAGGAAGGAAGCAGCGCACAAAAGCCGTGAAAGAAGCACCGCACCCCAGAATTGTTGGAGGAAGGTGAGCAACGCGATAAGATCCAATGGATAGGAGCGACGTCGTCTCGGGCCCCGATCGGGTTTAGCGCTGCTTGCCCGCACTCGGTGCCTTGGCGCCTGGGGCATTCTTATACCTCATCGTGGACGTTCTTGCAAGTCGAGCTGCTGTTGAGCAGAAACTATGAAAAGTCAATGCGTCGATATCAGATATGTCTTTGGAAGCGACTGGTGAAAAGACAAGTACACCTCGACAGTATGTATCAAGAATCAAAGCTGCCATTTGAGTACTGCACTGTAGAGTGATGAGATGGAACCTCGTGCGATCTTCAGACAATGCTCGATAATGATCGTGTGAAAAGCTTGGAAACAATTTATTCGTTACGTTCCAGTCATAGTGGCATCTAAATACATTCAACCCATTTTTTTCTCCTTCTATTTTCGGCCTTATGCCACGTAGGTGGAGGCCGACACATCACCGCCACGGCCGGTCCAGTTGACGTGAATGTCCTTACCCTCGGGGAAGGTCTCACTGGCGTGCTCAGGCTTGATGCGGAAGGTGTGAGCACCGAAGTAGTCACGCTGAGCCTGGAGCAGGTTGGCGGGCAGATCTTTGGTGCGGTAGCCGTCGTAGAAGCTGAGAGCAGTGGTGAAGGCGGGCAGAGGAATACCCCAAAGAGCAGACTTGCTGACAACGTTTCTCCAGCCGCTCTGGGCGTGGTGGATAGCCTTGGTGAAGAAGTCGTCGAAGAGCAGGTTCTCGAGGTCGGGGTTGTTCCGGTAAGCGTTGGTGATGTCCTTCAGGAAGACGGAGCGGATGATGCAGCCACCGCGCCACATCAGAGCGATAGAGGGCTTGTTCAGCTTCCAGCCGTATTCCTTGGCGGCCTATAGGAAATGTGGTCAGTACAAGCTCAGTTTGCTGCGAAGAGAATATGAAACCAGTGCTTACGTTCTGGATGAGCATGAAGCCCTGGGCGTAGGAGATAATTTTGGAAGCGTAAAGAGCCTGCTCTAGATCATCGATAAAAGCGGCCTTGTCGCCAGTGAAGTTGGGGGCAGGGCCGCTAAGGATGGTAGCGGCACGGCCACGCTCATCCTTGAGGGCACTCAGGCAGCGGGCGAAGACAGCCTCACCGATCAGGGTGACGGGCATGCCGAGGTCAAGCGCGTTGATGGCGGTCCACTTGCCAGTGCCCTTCTGACCGGCCTTGTCCAAGATCTTCTCGACGAGCGGGGTGCCGTCATTGTCGTTGTAGTAGAGGACGTCGCGGGTAATCTCAATGAGGAAGGAGTCGAGAACACCAGTGTTCCACTTGGCGAAGACATCACCAATCTCCTTGCAGGACATACCCAGACCACGCTTCAAGATGTCGTAGGCCTATTCCCCCTGCAATTAGTTCCTTGAACGACATATAACCTGGAGACGGGTGCTATCTACTGACCTCGCAAATGAGCTGCATGTCACCGTACTCGATACCGTTGTGAACCATCTTGACGTAGTGGCCAGCACCCTCGTCACCGACCCAGTCACAGCAGGCCTCACCGTCGCTCTTGGCGGCGATACTCTGGAAGATATCCTTGATGTGGGGCCACGCGGCCTCGTTACCACCAGGCATGAGAGAGGGGCCGTAGCGGGCACCCTCCTCACCACCAGAGACACCGCTACCGACGAAGTTGATACCCTTCTCGGAGAGGTATCGAGTGCGGCGGTTACTGTCGGGGAAGTGGGAGTTACCACCGTCAATGATGATGTCACCCTTCTCAAGGAAGGGCAGGAGGGACTCGATGAAGTCATCGACGGGCTTGCCAGCCATGACCAGGAGCATGATGCGACGGGGACGCTTGAGCTTGGAGCAGAACTCCTCGACAGAGTGAGCACCAACAATGGGCTTGCCTAGCACAGATCGTTCAGCCGCCTGTCACCGAAAAAGGGGGGAAGAATCGGTTCGAGTGCTTCGCGAGATGCTTACCCTGGGCTTCATTGCTCAGAAAACGGTCGACCTTGGCGGTGGTACGGTTGTAGGCGCAGACGGTGAATCCGTGGTCGGCAGCGTTGAGGATCAGGTTCTGGCCCATAACGGCCAGACCGATGAGGCCGAAATCAGCACTGGGAACAAGATGCGCCGGAGCGCCGACATTGATGCCGGCGAGACGGGCGCTATTGTCAGTGACCGAGTCCTCTTGTCAATAGCCGGGTAAACGCGAATAAATAGATATGCAGAAAAAGGGAGTACCCGTGCAATCCCGCGGAACGTAGACCCGCGAGATTCCTCGGCTGGTTTGCATGATGAATACATCAAGAGCAGTGGGCACGTATAGTGCCCGCATCAAAGCAGCTGTAGAAAGCTCGCGCGCCTACCAGTTCTGGACCGTGACGGCATTGGGCGGAACGGAAGGAATTTGGCGGGGGGGGGGGAAGGCGCGCAGGAAGGAGAGAAGAGAACGAACGGGGATGGGGATGGGGGAGCAAGATGCGAGAAGCGGGAGGAGAGGTACTTACACAGCCTTGTCAGCCATGTTGGGAGTTGGATTGAAGACGAAGGAGATGGGTATCTACAGTTGGGAGTGGTTGAAGGAAGAGAAAAGAGGAAGGGAGGGAAATATGTCAGAGAAGTTCTAGTTCCGCTTCGGCTTACGGAGCAAGTCTTCCGTCATAAGGAAGTCGCCGGCGGGGGGAAAGTTACCGGCTTTGGAGGTCCTTCGCTGTGTCCGGTGTAGCGCCAAGTCAGCGTAGGAGCAGAGTCGTCCGGTGAGGGTCATCCCACTCGGGTCTTGCTTCTTGCACTCCGTGTTTCTCGTGGGAGAGTCAATCTGGCCCGAGTACATAGTAACTGTCGCAGAGGAGGCTAGTTGTGGCGCGGGGCAATGGAGGGGTACGTCGGAATCCATTGCTATTTGTTCTACGCGCTATACAGATCCCGCGAGCAGCAGGCCGGGGGATACGAAGGCATCTGCCGTGGCTGATTCAGTCCACAGAATTGCCCACGCCCAACAACCCCCGCGCATCCATTCCACGCATCGGTGAACTGTTCAGGCGTAGACGGAGAAACTTCTTCATCTCAACCGGTCTTCGTGGCCGCTAGGCCCAATGCGGCCTAGAGTGGGGGTTCTTCTGCTGACTCATGGCCATACGTCATGGTGCTGAGTCATCTCCTCGGGCCGCGGGTCCGGACCTGCTACGGTGGACGGGAGCGACCATCTGCGCTTGCACTCCATTTTCTTTTCGGGAGAGGCGCCTATCGCAAGATCCAAGGATCGTCTGAAAACCCAAGTGCTCCTCGACACCATTTCCTGACCGTTGCTGGAGAAAAGCTGAACCACTCCTGCCACCGATTCATCTCGCATTCAACTTGTGTAGGGGTTTCCCCCCTCGGGACTTCAGGCGTTACGACTGGCGGATTGATTGCGGCGCTCGTCAGGCCCTGAAGGTACGTTGTGGCTGCTATTCTACACAGCTCCAACCGTCTCTCCTTGCGGACTCTCCGTTCATCATGTCCTTTCCGCCCCCTCCAGGTCTTAAACAGGCGCCTTCGTCACTGCCTCCTCGACCACCTCCATCCACCAATGCCGCGCAGCCGCCTGCCGGTCCCGGTTATGGTGGCAATGTGCGCCCATCCGGCTACAGCGCCTTCACGGCATTCGCCCCGCGCTCCGTAGCATCGACGCAATCTCAGCGCACCGCCAGCCCGGTGATTTCGGCCCCGCCAGTCACATCTGCCGGTTATGCGGCGCCTGCGACCAATTACGGAAACTACTATCAACAACCACAAACCTACCAGAACGGACCCTCTTATTACGGAGCTCCATACAGCGAGAACACATACGGCCCGACCATCCCGCAGATCCAGAATCCCTTTGGCTCCACGCCCGGCCAGCCCTATGGTGGCCGTCGAGGCCGCGAGCCGGGCGTTGACGCAGAAACCGAGGCGCAGATTGCCCAGTGGCAGAGCGCCTATGCCAACCCAGGCGACGAAGCCCCCTCAAAACGACGCGATGGCACGCAGTCTGCCACCGGCACGGCTACCGGTGCGGCGACACCAGTGACCGGAGGCCCTGGAGTCGGAACACCTGTCCCTCAACCCGAATCGCAAACCACTGTCACTCGATCCGGCGGTGGTCAAAATTGGACCGACTCGACCCTCTTAGAATGGGACCCGGCCCATTTCCGGCTTTTCGTGGGTAACCTCGCAGGCGAAGTGACCGACGACTCATTATTGAAGGCATTTGCGCGCTACCCGTCTGTGCAGAAGGCTCGTGTAATCCGAGAGAAGCGCACACAGAAAAGCAAGGGGTATGGGTTCGTCAGTTTCAGCAACGGTGATGACTATTTCAGTGCCGCGCGAGAGATGCAAGGCAAGTACATCGGCTCTCACCCGGTTCTCCTACGACGAGCGACCACCGAAGTGCGGCCGGTTTCGAATAATAAGAACTCGAAGAAAGGTGGGGGTGGAGCCCGAGGGGGGGGACCACCGGGGGGGAAGGTCAAGCATGATGGTGTCAAGAAGCCAGGCAAGACCAAAGGCGGATTGAAAATTCTGGGATGATTCAGCCTCGAACTGTACCCTTTTAACGCCCCGAATATCAATCCGAGCAGACAATGGCGAATACAAATGGGAAGAGCCAAATGAACCAGGTGGCGATCTTCCAATCCATGAAGATCGATCTTTTGCCTAGGGACTCACCAGATCCAGTGAAGTAGTATACTGAGATGCCCTACCCACAGTAGGGAGAGAGTTGTAGTTGTGATCACTCATGTATGACATCGTTGGTGCAGGAGGACCCCAGCAGAGAAGCTATAAGACGATGCATTATTGGCGCCCACGCCGCTAGGATGATCTTCTGGGATCGCCGCATTCCGTCATTGCTTGTCACGTAAGTGTGCATTAGATAGCCATCACTTGGTCGACTAGGAACCTACCTGCGAGTCCTTGGAGCATAACGTGGGTTGGCCATGTATGTAGCCGAGACTCACTTCTGGGGATCCCCCGAGTCATCAGGCAACCCGATAGTTCGGTCTGGGTCCAGTAGAAAGGAAACCGGCTTCTTGGAAGCAACAATGAACTCGATCATCCCAGCGCGAGCATCCAATCGGCAAGCCGCGTCCGCGTGAAAGACGACCGCAGGAACCAATCAGCGGGCGACGGGCCGGGGGTGTGCCAAGCCGAGAATGGTCAGTACAATTCCCAACCCACCGCGCTGGGTTTCGCGCCCCCGCATGTTCTGGCTCGACCGCATCTAGTTTTCACATCGAAGACAGGATCTTCCTCTCTGCTGAGCCCTCTATCATCCTACTTGAGCCCTGCGCCGTGGATGTGTCGTCATGGAGGATCTCCAGGAGGACCGGGCGGACGCCACGGTCCAGCTTGACCGCGGTGCTCAATCGCGCTCGTCTGCGCCGCGGGTGCGGCTCAGCTGCGAGGCCTGTCGCCAGCGCAAAGTCAAATGCGACAAGCTCAGTCCTTGCACGAGCTGTCAGCGACTCGGCTTTGTGTGCGTCCCGGTCGAGCGAGCCCGACTGCCCCGGGGCCGCACAAGGAAGGCTCCCGAGCGGACAGCCGGCTCCGACAAAGAATTGGCTGATCGGGTTGCGAAGCTTGAGCAGCTGTTGAAACGAGTTGCCGCCGAGCGTGAAAATCGGTCGACCGTAGAGGAGACCTCCTCGGCCGCCCCGAGCACGGAGCACAGCTTCGAGACCAAGATGGCCGATGTCGAGACCTGGCGGGACCAGAATGCTCGGCCTGCTGATTCTCAGCCCCGGACGTTCACCCTCCCTCACCGGCCTCGTCAATCCACGACGTATATGGCCAGTTCATTTTGGGAGGATATTATGCAGCAGGTAAGTTGCCGCCGTCACATCTCTTCTCTCTACTAGCGCCGTTGAATCTCAGTTAATCACGCCGCCGGGATAGACGCAAGAGCTGCGAAGTGTGCTTGATGACCGCCTGGAAAGCGAGCATCCTGAATACAAGAATCCATCTACATTCGGGCATTCTTTCGTCGGTTCAGAGAGCTCAGAGAGCGTTTCCAACTCCCCTCAGTCTGTCAAAGGACTCAGCATCTCAGCCCAGACACGGCGGAGCCTGTGCGCGATCTACCTGCGTAATGTTGACCCAGTGTTTAAGGTTCTTCATAGACCATCACTACGGGCATTCCTCCACGATGAGAAACCATATCTGGATTATGAACCAGACCATCACACCCCTGCTACCTTGGCGTTGGCTGTTTACTATGCAGCTGTATGTACGATCGATGAAACGCAGGTCCAATCATTATTCGGCTCGGACAAGAAGACTATTACTGCCGAGCTTCAGAGAGAAACCGAGATGGCCTTGGTCAAGGCAGAGTTTATGACTACAAATGACCTGACCGTTTTGCAGGCATACGTGATCTCCCTGGTATGTTCTTTCTTTTCTCCTCTTGTCGTATACAAGTGCCCCCGCTGCTGCTTGATTTGAATTAAGCATCCAGGCTGACTTGATCTAGCTGGCGGCCCGTTGCCAAGACCAAAGCCGACGTGTATGGACCATGTTGTCTATGGCTCTTCGGGTAGGCCAAGCATTGTGTCTCCACATGCGTGAACCGCCTTTTCAAATCAATGCATTCGAGCAACAGATGCGCCGGCGTTGCTGGCAGGCCATTGGATTACTCGATATTGCTGCCTCACTAGATCGTGCATCCGAACCGATGATGCAAGCGGCATGGCTCCAGAATGCCCCGCCAGCAAACATCAACGACGAGGATATCTGGTTTGGCATGACGGGACCCATTCGAGCGCCCCCAGAGGGCTCGTTTACCGACATGACTCACACACTGATTATCGCAGAAGCACAATCGGTGGCCAGATCTATTGCATTTGCCGATTTTATTGAAATGTCTGTCAAGTCGATGACCATGCGACAGCAGATCCTGCAAGACTTCCAGCTAACAGCCTCAAATCTATTGAGGCAATGTCGACCCGACCTATCTCCATACCAGCGATATGTCCAACGAACGGCCGGCACGGTCTACAGTTGGCTACAGCTCGTATGCGTGCGACCATTGCAGAGAAGCCGCAAGTTTACTCCTCCGGCAGTCCAGGGCGACTATCTTCTCATGCTGGCCGCGGATAATCTGCAGAAGTCGTCGGAAGCGTATTGTGATCCCACAATGGCACCCTGGTCGTGGTTCGGGTCTTTATGGGTTCCATGGCATGGCCTTGCCGTAGCCTTGGCCGAGCTATGCGTCTGCAAGGATGCGGACGTAATGACCAAATACTGGCCTGTGGTGGAGCAAATGTACCACTCAACGAGCACGGTGATTGCAGACTCACAGCACGGGATGCTGTGGAAGCCGATGGAGAAACTCATGAACCAGGCACGAACTCGAAAACGAGAGCTCCTGGGCAACAGCGAGTCTCCTGCCGATCCACTTCGCCATGTGCCAGTCAGTGGTATACCCATTAATCCCAGCACGGCGCAATTGAACCCTCAACCTGCGGTGACCTACCCAGTAGAGCTGGGACCGACTGCTGGCCCGCCAGTTACTATTGACTCTGCCCTCGCGATGCCTGCCGCCCCTACTACGCTGGAACAATGGCCGAACATGTGGGATGCCATGGATCTCAGCACCACTGGGGCACCGGCCCAAGGCGATAACGCGTGGCTGAATTATGAAAGCTTCCTTGGAGATGTATATGATAGTGTGGATACCATGTTTGTTCCTCGTTAATGTGGGCGGAGTTTTGTCTTTTTATCTTCAGGGTTCGATCGGTACCCCCATTGGAATCCAGCCATATTACTAATGAAACTCATGTCTCCATTCCTCTTACTATTGGCGCTTGGAGTTGAGGCCTTCGGTCCGGTGGAGCCCCACACTCGACAAGAGCGCGGCAGTGCGGAAACAACACGCGTGTTCAGAGGCATTATGGATCAGGATCTTTCGCTTGGTGAGAGATCCACTGGGGGTCCAGTAAATTGTACAGAGATCACCCCAAGCGAGGGAGTTGGAGGGATGGTATCTGTGAATATGACTACAGTCTCTGATTCATTCGCATTATCAATCATACCCATGTTTCCTAAGATCGTTATGCATCCTCCGTAGCTTCCTCGACATTCTTATTGCCTCAGATATCTGCGAGCATGAACAGCTCGGCTGGTTGCCATGGAAGGATAGAAGTTTTGAAGCCCCAGTGTCCAGCTTGACTCCGCGTCGGGGGCATCAACATCCATGCTATAATTGTTGATTGTTTGAGACGCCTGGCCTTCGTCCGCATCGCCATCGCCTTTCTCGTAGAGGCGTTGGTAGGTACACATTCGCCCGCGGTGAGTGCACTCAGAACATGGAATTTCCCCATTGCAGGCCTTTCGAATGCTTGCGCAACTGTCGCAGGCCCGTTTGTGTTTCCCACCTCGTTGACTGTCAGGAATTTCCTGGTTTTTCTCTAGACGGGTCTTGCATGATTGCCAGTGCCTTCGTAGCACGTCCCTTGAGGGGCCAGTCAGTAAGCCTTCAATTTAAATCATGATCTGGAGTAATTCCATTGCAGAGAATGCCTCGCAGGTACCAGGAACACCTACCCCCGGCTAAACAGCGCGCCACAGAAATGGCAAACGTGGCTTCTCTCAATATTATCTGGGAGGAAGGTCAGTCATTCGGCAACCCTGACGTCGGGCGCAGTCAGCACATACGGGTTAATTCATGGCGCTTCAGATGATCCAACCGCCCGAACGTTGACGAGCACTTGTCACACCTCCACAGTCGTTCTGCAGTCGCCGATTTAGCCTGTTGCGGCGGGGAGCGATCCATCCGGGCCTTGGCGATTAGATCAGTTCGAGAAAAACACAGGCGAGACGCTATGCACGAGACCCGCGATTGGAAATCGCCCGACTTGATTCGTTCCACGAGCCGAGAGCGCCGAATGAGAATCCGTCAAGCGCGAGGATGGATATCGGGTGATGCGTTCTAGCAGGCGGGTGAATCCCGGCCGTTCTAGCAAGCGGGTGAATCCCGCCCACGAGCGACACTCGGCTTCGGCGTCCTTTTTTTTTCTGGCCTCGCCCCACACAGCTGACGGCGTGAAATAGTTGCCCGTCGGCGTAACAGTCAAAGCACTCGGGGTTGGCGACCAGCGTTGAGGCGCTAGACTGCGCGATTCATGCGATGGAGATGGGGAGAAGGAGAGAGCGGCGACTTGCGCTGATCCACTCGATCCGCTCCCGTCGCGATTCCCCCACCTTTGCTGAGTTCACGCCGGAGTGAATGTTTAAACGATTGACAGCTGTCGCATTGGAACTGAGACACATGATTCAAACGCATCATGTCAGCGTCTTGGGACGAACATAAATAGCGAGCCCAACTCGTCTTTAGCCGAGCTATTTTGCAAGAATCCCGAGTATTTACAGCACGCCCCAGCACCGACAGGCCATCTTTCACGAAAACAACTTGCTCCAGTCATGAGTCCTGTCTCAGAAAACACTGAGGAATACTTCAACAATTGGCCCAATGACAAGGGGGTGAGTGACTTCTGCCTTCATCCCCCCGTTGCAGGGTTGGACTCATCAACAATCACCATAGTTCGATCCCGAGTACGAAGAAAAGAAGCCCATCGAACTTGCTGTGACAGGAAATATCCCTGCTTATTCCGCGGGGACTCTGTATCGCACCGGTCCCGGCAAAAGCCAGGTTAAGACCGAGGATGACCAGATCTTCCAGATCTCACACTGGTTTGACGGGTTTAGCCAAACCCATCGCTTCCAGATTCTGGAAACCCAAGAACCGAACACACCAGTCCGGATCCTGTATAACTCTCGCTTCTCAACAGATGCACTGATCGAACATGTACGAGTAACAGGATCCATGGAAGGGCTCGGATTTGGGCAGAAGCGCGACCCTTGCAAGACTGTGTTCAACAAACTCCAGAGCGAGTATGTTCCTCCCGCTGGTCCGTCAGCACGCAATGTTGGCGTGACCCTCTCAATCAACATGCCCGGTCTCGATGATAAACCCGATGAAGAGTCAGCTGGACGCTGGACGACATCCACAGGAATTCGGACCTTGTACGCGAAGACCGACTACAATGCTTTCAAGAAGCTGGACCCGGAGACCTTGGAGCCCATTGGCCTGACGTCGCAGACGTCACTTCATCCAGACTTGAGCGGTCATATGTCGGCCTCCCACGCTCGCTCTGACCCGGTAACGGGTGATATGTACAACTTCAACCTCACAATGGGACCGACCTCTACATACCGTGTGTTTGGGGTTTCAGGAACAACAGGTAGGACGACCATCCTGGCAACATTTCCGGGAGTGCCTGCATATATTCACTCCCTGCTCCTCACCGAGGACTTCGTTCTGCTCTGTGTCTGGAATTCACATGTCAACCCATTGCTTATCGCTGACAGTTCTTTCCTGGAGAGCATCATGCCAACGGACCCATCTCAGCCCGCAACGTGGTATGTCGTCGACCGCAAACACGGGCAAGGCTTGGTCGCGACATATGAAAGCCCTGCATTCTTCTGTTTCCACACCATCAACGCCTGGCAGGAGCCCTGTAAGGAAGATCCAACCAAAACAGACATCATTGCAGATCTTGTGAGGCTCGACAACACGGAATTTCTCAAGTCCCTTTACTACGACAACCTGGTATCCTCAAGGCCAAGCGCCAAACAGTTTGCGGCCCACAGAGGTGATGCGTTGCGCTCCACTATATCACGATTCCGGCTCCCATCCTTGCCATCAGCCCCGAGCTCGGAGGTCAAGAAAGCTGCTGTTGAATGGTCTGCTTGCAAGGCCTTCTCTCCCGAGCTACCAGTGATAAATACCAGCTTCATGACTCATCGTCACCGATATGTCTATGCCGCAAGCCTCCGTGGAGAGTCAACCATCTCTGATGGTATCGTGAAATTCGACTGTGATACTCAGAATGTTTGTCTGTGGAGACAACACGGTCACTCCCCCGGAGAACCGATTTTTGTTGCGAATCCCAACGGCAAGACAGAAGATGATGGGGTCCTTCTCATCGTTGTGCTTGATGGTATGCAAGGCCACAGCTATCTGCTCTGCCTGGATGCTCGTGACTTGACTGAACTCGGCCGAGCCACTGTTCCTGGCGTTATTGGATTTGGCTTCCATGGCCAGCATGTGTCAAGTACTGGCCTGGCTACTGGCGATTATTAGATTACGACTTAGATTTCTACAAGTCTGCTGAATACGCCCGCGTCTGAAGGCTCTTTGAGCAAACCATGGACGGTCCCTGCCCAGTTTCCATAGAATACAATAAACTCATCCTAAAATCCTTCATTCTTCAGAGTAAGTTTATTGCCTCGTAATTTTGAGAAATAAACTCACTCCAAATTCAAGCGATTGCATTAATCATGCCTGACGCTCAATTTTGATTGCCCCCACTCTAGTCAAAAAGTGCTGGCATCATATATAATCTTTCACCCTTGTATACAGTGGGACTTGATATTGGCCAAAGAGAATGATTTGTTATTGGCAGCCATCGAAGCGAACAAAGGCAATATGCATATCATGACAGACGAAGGGCAGTCAACCGCATCGTTTGCGAAACGGAGGGTTATGACAGCAGTGCAGCGCCCACGAAATGTTTTTTTTTTACGGGCTATTATTTGAGATATGCCAACTACGGGATGGGCATAGTACACAACATGGAATCATTCAATTGCGCATCGGATCTTTTGCGGGAGTGAATTTGGCAAACAAGCTCTGTTATGACAGATCCCCCTCAGCTTCTATGTGCTAACCTAAACAATCATGGTCTATCTACGATGCTTGTTTTCCCACCGATTGCAAAGATTCAAATCCGAGGAGGAAGAATGATTTCACCACTCCCTTGCTCCGTATGAATCGTTCTGCCCTTTTCATCCTGGAATCTTATTTCTTGGCATTAAAAGCAGTACAGTTCTCTCTCGAAGGGCTCTCGGTTGATGCAATGGTACGGATGCGTAATGTAGTTGTTGAATACAGCTGGATCGGCAAGCTCTTCCAACCCTTGCTCTGGTATATGTTATTAACTGACTACCTGGGAAGCAACCCCTAATAGACATACCAGAGTATCCTTTATGACCGCTTCAGGCATACTGAACAAAAGGCACAAGCGATAAAAACCTTGGCAGGCTGGCCCTTCAGAACTTCTTAATCGCAGGCGATGAATTTGTTCTTTGGCTTCAGTTGAAGTCGTTGGGACAATTATAGAGAAAGAGAGAAGGCAGTATCACAGGGCTCGGTATGTTCGCTAGGAAGCTTTGCAGTTGAAGGGAGGGCATGAAAGAGCAAGTCGTGATTGTGGTTAGGCATCAAATGAAAATTGCCTAATCTACCCCTCCTTTTCTTTACGAAACAGCCTAGCCACATCACGGGTGATGTCACCTTGTACATGACTTCGGGATTGTATATAAAAAGCTATATTTATGACTTGACGCTATCATTTTCTTGATACGCTCCTTTTCTGACAGTAGGTAGAGAAGGAGAAGAAAGAGGTAAGCTAGAGGACAGAGCACTTCAAAGAAATAAGGGTATTATTGGCTATCAAAGATTAATACACAAATAGACAGGGAGTGCTCATGTTAAGGTGCGCCTGGGCACGCGCCTTCACTGAAAGCCCCACCCGGCAGAAATCCTCTATATAGACTCGGGAGCTACCTAAGACATTTCGATTTGTAATCCACCACTCTCGTCCACGTCGAACACATCCATCAATACCCATTCGCCTACCTCCGGCCACTTGAGAGTCTGTGCACACTATTTTCAGCCATATATCCCTGGGGTAAATACGTTGTGGCTACGGGAGACGCCTGTTGCACTTCGAAAACTGTTCCACAATGGCTGGGCACAATGAACTCAACTCAAGTAAGCTTGAACTTCAAACCCGCTATAACCCTCTTCCATTCCCGATGACCATGCTTTAGATAACCAATTTCATTTCATTTCTATGCAAAGCCCAAAAGACCAAGGCCGCACAGCGAGACGTTTAGTCCGATCGCATGCGGTAGCGCGGGGCCTTGAAAACAAACGAAGGCGTCAACAAAAGTTGGGTCATAACTTCCATCCGGTGTCTTTGAAAGATGTGACTGGTCAATCTACGAGCACATCAGACCAAGGCCAAGGTCGTGCTGAGCCCCTGTGTTCTCTCTCCACGAGTACACCCGGTCCACTCCAGATGCTTGCTGCAGAGTCGCCGAGACTGCAGGCATTGTCCAGTAGCCGTAAGAAGGCTGCAAATGCCCCAGAATAATAATTGACACAGGCTAATATAGGATAATATAGTAAGGTCTCGCCAGTCTAGGGAGCCGGCCTTCAGCGTTTCAGACGAGCTTGTGCTCCAGAACTTGCCCTCGATTCTTCGAAAAGGGCAGGATGATCGCGCTCTGTTGAGCGCTGTTATGCTCACGTTCTCATTTGCAGCTGCTGCCGGCGAAATTGACTGTGAGTGTTTGCAGTATCAAGGGGAGGCTTTGAGTTGTATCCGTCAGAGTATAAGTTCTCTAGAAAAGGCTACTACAGAGTCGACATTGGGCGCCATTCTGCTACTCGCCGGTATTGAGGTCCGTATTACTTTCTCTTTGACTTCTCCAGATTTTGAAAGGGGGCATTCACAAATGTCTGATCTATCGTACAGGCTCGAATCGGGATGCCTCACCAAGTCCAACTTCATATGGGGGCAATAAAGCGCATTCTTGACACATGTCGGAGAAAGGGTGTGTATCTGAGCGACGGGATTAAGCGCGCCATCTTCTGGTGAGAGCCCATACAGCCTTCCTTGGAACCACATCCTTACACTGGTCAACAGGTCAGACCTGAATTGCTCAGTCATGACAGGGTCAAGCCGAGTTGTTGATCATACGACCTTTCCCGAGCTTCAGTGGAGAAGAGATCCTTTCACCCCGAACTTCTTTGTCTTACCGCCTGGATTCCAAGATATTTCGCATTCACTGGGTGACAGTTTCGTGGAAGTACTCAAGGACGTTTTTGCATTGCAATGCATCCGGGATTCGGCCTTGTTGGGCAAAGAGGATGTGATGTCGATGGCACATATTGATAATCATCAGGCGTCCATCCAGTCGCGGCTGGTGGGCTTACCCAATTGCTGTTACATCTCAGAATGCTGTCATTTAGCAGCATATCTATGCTCGACTATGCTGCGCTGCAAAATCTGGCGTGCTTCAACCGTTCCCGTGAGTGGATTGCGTTCTCAATCACCTCTCGTTCTCCTATCGGTTGCACTAACCTTGCATTTCTCAAGTCCCATCTTTCATTACAGCTATTTCTCAAGCTACAGCAAACAAACGACGAGTTTATATGGGATGCCTTGCCTGGTTTGCTAGCGTGGCTCCTGTATATCGGCGGAGCTTTTGCCCCCATCGGCCCAATACGAGCAGGTTACGTGATACTGTTGCATAAGAATCGCAGCTCTAGACTCAGAGGCTTGTATACGTTGTGGCCAGACTTAGTTGAAGTTTTGAAGAGATTCATCTGGTCAGAAAAGGCATTTATGTCCCAGGTGAAGGCGTTTTGGGAAGAAACCTCGTCCTTTAGTTAAATGCAGACCCGCTTCGAGGATCAGATATTCTCAAATGAAGAGATCTTGTGCCTCAGAAGGACACACAATTACTCTAGTCTGTCTCGCGGCCGGTCTAGTATGATCGCTGTATAAGGATACCCAGCTGGAGGGTCGAGAGATCACGGTGTTGATATAAGTTGGTTGAATCGTCTATTTGTAATTGACTGCTTGCTGCCCCGACAATCCGGATGTTAGCGGAGAGATAGCCTCGACCAGGGGGAGAAATGATTGGCTGAGCACGAAGCTTGGAAGATGGTGGAATCCACTCACCTTTCCCTAATGGGAGACATCTCTGTTCCCTTTTGGGAAGTATCTCTCTTCCCATTCTGGCGATGATTCTGTTACATTCCTCCAGGCGCTGCGAGTATAAATTTCTCGAGATTCCCAAGTTCCAAGTATCAAGTTCTCATTCTTCTGCATACCTCAAAGCAAGCGTTCGACATCTTTAACTATGCCTCACTCGCGTCTCTTCAAACCCCTTAAGATAGGCGATGTGGAAGTGAAACACCGCATCGGGATGGCTCCTCTTACTCGCTTCCGCGCAACTGAAGACCGAGTACCGACACCCTTAATGAGGGAGTACTACGGTCAACGAGCCGCTGTTCCCGGCACCTTGATCATCTCCGAAGGTACCTTCATATCGGCAACCTGTGGCGGCTTCCCCTACGCACCCGGTCTATGGCGCGAAGACCAAGTCGCGGCCTGGAAGACCGTCACCGACGAAGTCCATGGCAAAGGATGCTTCATATTCTGCCAGCTGTTCGCGATGGGCCGTGCTGCGGATGCCGAAGTGGCCCGAAAGGAGGGTGTTCCCATCGTAGCACCCAGTGCCATCCCAATGACAGAAGGCGCTGTGGTGCCCCAAGCAATGACCATGGGGGAGATCAAGCAGACTGTCCAGGACTTTGTGAACGCGTCAGAAAACGCCATTCGGGCAGGCTTTGACGGCGTGGAAATCCACGGAGCCAATGGTTACCTTCTCGACCAGTTCATTCAAGACGTCAGCAACAAACGCGACGACGAGTATGGTGGAAGTGTGGAGAACAGATCTCGCCTGCTCAATGATGTGATCAACTCGGTCGTCGATGCCATCGGTTCTGAACGTGTTGGGCTCCGTTTGAGCCCCTGGAGTACGTTCCAGGGCATGAGAATGGACGATCCGATTCCGCAGTTTACAGATGTCATCAACAAGGCCAGTCAGTCGGACATCGCTTACCTTCATGTCGTGGAGTCGCGGATTTCTGGCTCTCAGGACTCCGGTGGCCGTGACCGACTAGACTTTGTGTACAACCAGTGGAATGGTATTCTCCTTGTCGCCGGGGGGTATACGCCCCAAGATGCACAAGAACTCGTGGATAAGAAGTATCCGGACAACGATATCGTCGTTATCTTTGGTCGCTATTTCATCTCAAACCCGGATCTCATCTATAGAATGAGGGAAGGCCTGAAACTCAATGCCTACAACAGGGAAACCTTCTATGTCTGCCAATCGGCAGTCGGTTATTTAGATTACCCCGTCAGCAAGGAATACCTGGCTTGCGGGCAAGAAGTGTCTCATTGATCTGATTGGCATAGTTGATACATTTACGAATCCTCTACTGGTGTCTTTCGACCTTTGTCAATGGTTCTTTCATTGTTCAGTTGCCCATCCTCGCTGTTGGATGTCGTGAACTCTCATTTACAACTTTCCGTCAATAGTGCTGCTTTTTTTGCCTTTTTTTTTGGCCATATATTCAAAAAAGACTTGTTTTCTTTTTGTCTATAAGGAGCGCTCTGCACTATGTTTATTTGGGTTGATCGAAGGTGGGTCAAGGGCTTAAGGTGATGGGATGACCAATTTGTCCTTTAGGAAACTATGGTTTGTGAAGTTTCATTGTCGTTTATTGCGTGTCAGTTGAATCCTTTGAACACTAAACGACATTGTCGAGTCTCTTAGATCCAGAATAGGACACAAAGAAAACATATCAAAGAAACTATTACTAGACAAAGGTCAGGATGGAATATCGAGGCTTTGTATTTGCATGGTCAACCAAGAGCCTGTCGGCGCCGCGCATCAGTGCTCTCGAGGGACGCCTATAAGAACGAGCAACTCCCCGCTAAGACGAGCCTCAACATCACAGCAAACAGTCCACACGAGCCTACATCGAGTCTCGACTCTTTCTTTTACTTTGACCAACATCCACCTCAAACACCCTTTCACACACGCAGATCAAGATGCCTCACATTGATCGCAGACACTTC
The DNA here is from genome assembly GCF_028827665.1 of Penicillium hispanicum. Taxonomy (NCBI): domain Eukaryota; kingdom Fungi; phylum Ascomycota; class Eurotiomycetes; order Eurotiales; family Aspergillaceae; genus Penicillium; species Penicillium hispanicum. The sequence goes on from NW_026623193.1 coordinate 3,333,570, forward strand.
GATATCTACATGGCAATTTGCAAACAGCAAGTCCCTCGTGGTCCTATTCACTGGATGATTCTGATGGTTCATCCAGGTGCAGACCGCTGTACATGGCTCCACTGTTCTGGCTGCGCAGGTGATCGTGAGCTTGCGATTGAACCCGGTAAGAGATTTGATAGTTGGGGCATCGAGGAGAAGATCTTTCTTTCCCGAATCCCAGCGACATCCGGCCACATCGTCGAACAACAGGCCAGACTTCTCCCACTGCAGAGCTGCCAGTACTGGGCATTGTATCTGATTCTCAGGCTTGAGCGGAAAGGCTTAATGCCTCGCGGAACCTATGACCATTGGAGAAGCTGCCATATGACCCATCGTCGGGAAGATTTTGGGCCAGGCTGCTTGCATCACTGACTTTGAAGTTTTGGTCATTCGGATTATTCTATCTCGTTCTTCGCAGAGGTCGATTTCTTTCTTCCCAGCGTTTGCTTCTGTTCTTTCAGCGGCGTTTATTTCCACGCTCTTTTCTTTCATAGCGAATCCAATAAATCCCATTGCCATCTACCAAGTCTCTATCCAAGTTATTGCAGTAAAACTAATCAGGTCTTAGGTGCTGTATAGCGGCATAGCAAGGTCCCAGCCCCAGAGAAGCCATATGGAAGACAATCTATGACAGAGCATCACTTAGGCCCTACCCTGTACACTATCGATCAAGTGGCGCAGCCAGTCAAGCGTACAACGAAATCCAGGGATATCTATAGAAAATCCCATGGTATGAGAATTCCAAAGTACATTCAACTCCACAGAGAGCTATTCGTACAGTCAATTTGAACGTTGCAAATATGGCCACGGAAATGGCCCCATCTTCGCTGCGCGCCCTGCCAGTGACAGCTGTGACAAACATTTCGACCGCCGAAACATCAGTCAACACGGTCAGTGAACAAGGACTTCTTCCCAACTCCTCCCTTCCACCCATTTCAACCTTCCATCATATCCTCCCACCATGGCCACCGGCGAGGAAAACCTCTCCGTCCTCCTAGCGACCATGCAACCCACTCTCGACCCTTCAGTCTATGTCTTCGTCAATACTACCCAGCCGCTGGCTTCTCTTCCGCTAGCCACGCTGCAGCCCCAATTGATCGCGCAAGAAGCCGAAGGGACAACGATCGTGACCACGGAAGCGCTAGCTGCCTCGCACGGCTTCCAGGAGGCGGTCTTCCCGTGCAAGAAGATTTCGCTTGCGATCCACTCCAGCCTGGAGGCGATCGGGTTGATCGCGGCGATCACCAACCGACTCAAGGATCACCGCATCAGCACCAATGTTGTCAGCGGGTTCTTCCATGATCATATCTACGTTCCTGCGGGACGGGCAGAGGACGCGATGCGCGTTCTCGCCGAGTTGTCGGCCGAGGCGAAGCAGTAAAGATATCTTGCGTTAATGGTGGAAAGGTTTCGGGACAGAACACTTTTCAAGACAGCTTGCATGATATTTCTATGGGGGGAACAAAAATAGAAAAGAACTAGATCGCCAGGCCTCTATGGGACCAGTATCTCCCCCTACTCCATCCCTATGGTACACATACATCGTCATCGAAGGGACATGAAACAACACGAAGCAATAAAAACATCAAGAACCCGGTAGATGAAGAAAAGGACAGACTGCGAGGTCGCATGGGTTGTCCCTTAGCTTCTTCCACCAGTGACGCCAGAGAGATGAAAGATCGCTGGCCCCGAAATCCGTGGGAATAACTCCGCAGTACTTTTGGCGTGCGTGAGGGCTGTAAATGAAAATGAGAAGCCAGCAAATCCAAGGTGAAGGACCACCGTATCCTTGTCATGTCACAAGCGTGAAATGAAGACTGGAAGATCTGGGCCGCGACAAAAGCCGAGAGCGTAGGGCAGACAGGGTATTAATGGTACAAAGACATCGATGCTCAAAGAGAAAGAACGCAACCCGAGAAAGCACAATAGACACCCGATCGTAAGGTCATGGCCAAGAAAGGCAACGATCTCAATAGTCATCTGGCTTCTCGATAACCATGATCAACTCGGTCAATTCCTTGCGCAGGGCTCGGTTCCGATCCCAAACCTCCACAATCTTGGGGCGCTGGCTCAGGAAGCAGGCCTTCTTCCAAGACAAACCACCGTATTTCGAGGACGTTCGGTGGGGAAGGCCGCGGGCAATATTGCGTAGCACCAGTGCGGCCTTGTATGCCGCACCAATGGGTTCGCCCTTCTCGTTGATCGGAGTATCCATGTAGTACCACTTACGAACAATTCGCTCCTGGAGAACGACACGCTTGGTACTTGGGGGCTCCGCATCCGCAGGCCGGTCTTCGGGGAGGTGGGATGAGACATGACCCGCAACCATTGCGGTGTTGGTGCTAGGACCTGACGCACGGAATCGGGAACAGTTATCCCAAAGACAAGTGTGAATTGCAGTTTCCGCTGCCTCCGTTTTAAATTGTCCGGGCGTCTCCTCGGCTTCCAGGCTCATGTGGTCTGCGAAGACATGATTGCGCAGATCCGTAGGAGAGGTGAAGGCACGTTGGCACATCTTGGAGGGTTTCGAGTTATCGGCCCATTTGCAGTAAAGGTAGGGAAAGCCGTCAAATGTGCGAGCAGTATCCAAGGGTCGGATGCCCTTGATGATGAATTTGGTTGCGGTTCCTGGGCCGTTGATGACCTGGGCTTGAGCATTGGTGAATGTGTTGCTGACGTTTTTAATGAACTCTGCGGCAGGAAGGACGCCTCCTCCAGGGACACGGGGGTCAGCGAACCGGCTCTGGTAGGCTTGCCATAAAGAAATCTGTGTAATCTCGCATTCTGCATCTTCCACAAAACAGCAACGTAGCCACTGGGAACTGCGCTCTGGTTCTGACAGTTCCATCAGCTTCTCCAAAAGCTCGGGTGGTACACGCGGGATCTCTGATGGCGGCGGCGCAACTTTTTCCTCCTGGAGAACAGTTTCCTTCTTGGTTGGCCGGGCCTCATATGTGAGAAGTGCAATCATGCGTGGCACGAAGACAATTGGGAAATTGATGACATCCATCAGGGCCTCGATGTTGTCAGTACTGAGCGTGTATTGATACCAGAAGTCAAGTGCACCGCTCAGGATATCTCGGTCGAGGTCCAATAATGTATGGTAGTACATTTGTTGTAGGGTGGATTTCGACAGACTCTCCATGGCTCGGTTGGCATCTGCCTCGTCCAATTCAGTAGAAAAGTGAGTCAGGGCCCAGAGAGCTCTCACAATGTGAGCACGATCTGATGATTCCAGGCAGTTGACCAGCGAAATCCAAAGAGGGTCATGAGGATCAGTCCTCATGTATTTGGTCACTTCTTCGGCAATATCTAGTGCGTCATTCCTGATTTCATTCAGACGGGACTGTTTTGGTATATTGATGAGGATGACCAAGAAGTCCCTGAGGAGCCCGCTTGCATAGCGCGAAACGTAAATAGCGTTCTCCTTCAGAAGCACCATGTTCCTCAATACCAGTGTCGCTTCCTTGATGTTGCGAAGATGATGATTGAATTCATATGTTTCGAGCGTGTCTGTTGGAAGACTCATTGGAATTCCTTGGATTTTGTCAAGAATATCCCGCGTTCCGTGTAAGGAATTCAAGACGTTCACTCTGTCTGTAGGATATCGAGGATCATACTCAAACTCCCACCGCACCCCAGTGCAAAGGAATGTGATGTCGAGTGCCTTTTGCATAAGCGTTTCTGCGAGCAATGGGAATCCCTCGAACTTGAACTTGTCCCACCTTTGATTCGAAATCTGAACAAGATGGTACAGCGCAAAATCAACTTCGTCCGGAATCCCCGACTGAAGGCCATAATGAGCACGTTTGTAGATATGATCCGCTATGGTCCAAAAGCATGAGCGCCGTATTTAGAACGGGGTGTGGATATATTACTCACTTCGTGGAACTTCAAGATATCTCAGGGGAAAGTATGGGTCATAGAAATCAGCCGCCTTGACTGTTTTAGAGCGATCGTAAAGACTGGCAAAAAGACCCGGCCTATTCCCTGGGGTCGGGACTTCTCGTGTAGCCATTGGGAGTTGTGTTTGGCCTTTTCCTTCCCAGCTATCGACTGCAAACTGTGCACTGTTTGGGTTGGCAGCCGGATTGAGGGGCATGTGAGGCGACATTGATGGTTGTGGGGACGTGAAGCTCTGGTTTTGCGAGCGGCGCGAAGGGCCTGTGTCCGGGATGAACGGTTGGTTGACTTTCGGAGCCTGGCGCAGGCCCTCTGGCGAGGGGTCAGTATAGCGCTTTGCGAGGGCATTCAATGACGATACTTACGTCGCAATGAGGTTCTCTGCGGCGTAGACGCAGACATTTTTGGGAATACGATGGCAGGGAACCTATGCTCCGCTAGAAATGGCAGTCAAAGGTTGGAGGTCTGCACTTCGTCTCCCTTGTGGTCCAAATTCTTCAAAGCCACTCGTAGCGGTTTTCCCAGTCGGCGTGTTTCGACACGCCGTCGGATATCAATGATTCAACAGGGACGTTTTGAGAAGGGTCCACGGCCTTGAAATTGCATCGACGTGCGAAGTGGACGGACTCGAATAGCAGATCGCAGGGAGGCGAGATCTTGAAATCGCAGGGACAACTTCGGCACGAAAGACAGTGCCAGGTATGGTCACAATATCTCAACTCTGTTTGCTTAACTCCCCAAAATTGGTGATTTGCGACAAGTGGAGTAGTCGGGCGCGTTCGAGGCCAAGGCCAGGATGCGCAACAAGGATGAACACGAGGAGCAGACGTGCTAGTCAGGTGCGGGGTGTGTGGCGAGATTGCGCGGAACCCAGATTCACTGGCGACAGAGACCACGGGGTGGATAGCCGTCAATTCCTTGTATGCGGCCCTGGAGGGCTGTAGCAGGAGCTGGACTTGCGATCAACGGAATCGATCAGCCAAAAGTCCGCGCTTCCTCCAGGGCGCGTTACCGGATGATTGTTGCTCCGAGGCGTATTCTGCCCGATTCCTATTTGGGATAAGGCATGTATGCCCCAGGCGTCATTTTCTGGGTTCGCTACCCTTGGAACCCTGCTAGACACAGGATCGCGGAAATAGAAAGAATGCATTTTATGCTGCATTCAAAACGTACTCCAAAGGCTCTTGGAGTCTATGTCTGCTAAAAGGAAACAGGCGATATTTGCCCCTTTTGTGGCTTTTTTTTCCTGTAGATCTCTGAACAGTCTGCTGTCCATCTCACTATATTGCATCAAACCCTTCTTTCGATTATCATAATCGGCAAGAGCTCAGAGTTAAATTAAACAAAAGCCTTCCCGTAGAATAGGCTGGCTTGCTCTGCTAATGAAGCGGGAATGGGCTTTGTAAATTCCACGGCTGCTGGTGATCAAGTGACCCGTCATTTTCCATCCAGCACCAACACCTGTTCTCTCTGCGATTGCTCGGGATCATACACCACCTACTTCTTTGCTCTCTTTGTGGCTATATAATACATCCAGGCTCCAGGATTTAGCTTGTGATGCATCAACCGGCCCTACAGCAGAATCCCCAGGTGACTCGCCTGGCTCTAGCCAAATTCTCTCACACAACTACGCCCATTGACCACAACGGACCACTGGCATGGACACATGTGAATGGCAATGGTGATGTGTTCTGCGTTCTAAATATGTTTATTTGCGGTCCTTCGGTGCCACCGCGACTGATACTCAAAGTGGTCCGAAACAATAGCATCCTGGTAATTCTTCTCAGTCATATGCACTTCAATCAGCTCCCATGAGCCCTGCAGGCAAGCTAATTCTTTACACAGGAGCAAATTGACTTGGCTTACTTTGCTCGATCAGCTGCAAGCCAGTCTGGGGCCGTTCAAGATGCATCACTACCGAAGCCGCTCTTCGCTGTCGTGGTCAAGTCACCCTGCCTTGCAGTCAAATATCCACAAGGCGGAACCCATGTGCGTATAAAGAAGGCAGTATTACACTAGAACTAGGAACTGACAGGATTGGTCAAACTGCTAGATCCGTCGTTTTCAAATCAAGTTCTTAAGGAACAGCGACTACTTCACTGCCCTCGCCCTTCTCAGCGAGATCAACTGTCCATTGACAGAGGGCAGCACATCCCTACAAGCACCACAAAGACCGCCATCTTCTTCGTCATGGACTTCGGCTCAAATATCGACTACTGCTTCAAAAGACGCAAGCACTGCATTCGCATCCAACCAAACCACGCCAGTGCCCTTCTTCCCAATGCCAGGCTATATACCGGGTGGGGTGACAAGTAAGTGCACTTGTCTGTACAGTCGACGAGTCGCCCCGTCTCTGACGTAGACTAGCGCACAACCCTCCTTCCTCATCAAGCATATTACACAATCTACCGGGTCAAACCTCACCGGACCTTCCAGGCCAGGGCTTAGAACCTGCCGAACAGGGGCCCAACCCGACAGCCCCATTGTCCCAAAAATGCGTTGAAATTACAGCCTCGAGCTCACGTCCTGCAACTGCGCCGGCTTATCATGACCAGCAGCTTAATCGGATGCTACCTCCCAAACGAGAACTTCCCTTCTCAAGATCAAGCTCGAAAAGACCCCGAGCAGAATCATCGAATGAAGCAGCCCCAGCCCCACATATACCTCCCGCTCCAGTTGCAGAGCAGATTAACGGCAGAAGATCCAAGGAGACATCGCATGCACCCGTCGAGCCTGACCTGACACCATACCATGACTCCCAGGTCTCCGACTCACAATCCCAGTCCCTCGTTCCAACCCAGCCACTTCCAGATGCAGTTCAGATATCGCGCATCTCACTAGAGCCCCAGAGCACGCAGCCATATCCACAGTGTAGTACGCCTATGGAACCTCATTCGCACGCTCCTTTGATTCCAATCACACCTGCAGATCCTTGTGTCCCGGGCAGGCAGACGTGGCACGCTATGGAGTCGGTTGAAGATCAGCTCTCGCTTTACCTGACTTCCCCATCTGCAGAAAGAGTTGCGTTTCTGGAGAATTGGATGTGCGAGCTGATCGAGGACGACAAGTTCATGGCTTTGTGTCAAGATGTGGAAGCGACATGGAGGCGATTTGCGTTCGGGGTCAAGAAGTAGGGAACTAGGAAAGTCCTGTTTTACGTCGTTCGATGTCCAGAGGAGGGCAAAGGATCAGCCATGAGGGTGAGGAAATCTTCCAATTCCAGTAGGCTTATATTCCCACATATAATTATGCGAGAATGTATTGCTTAATGGATGTCATACAAGTCGGTATATCTTAGCAGATGGTCGATGGGATGTGATACACTTATGTATGGACGAACTGAGTTATTCTGATTTCGATATGACCCAAGGGGATACAAGGAATAGAGCAAATGATTACCACGTTTCCCAGGCTAATTTGCAGAATCAGGATAGATTAAGAAAGACAACGAGTGGAATTAAGTCTGTTTGTGATATCGACACACCCTGGTAGGATGTAGGCCACGCAAACAGGAGAGGTAGGATATATTGGGACCGAAAGACGAAACATAAGAGCAAAAATTAACATTTCCTACAGCGTACCGGACACCAAAGCATGAGTCGAGAAGAGCGAAAACAGCTGAGAAAAAAGGGGGCGATTGAACACAGCCAAGCAAGTATAATCAACGATTGCGACGGTAGATCAAACCCGAGAACACGTTTAGGTAACCCTCCTTCGTGAGCATGGTGAAGTCAACCACAACACGGCCGGTGCCGCCATGCGACTGCGCCAGCTGCGGGGCGAGATTCGGCGATGTCTCGCCATGCTCGGCAGAGAGACCCGGTGGCGGCGTAGAGGACGCGTTCTGACTCACAGAGCCCTCAGCGCCAACAGCTAGATCGGCGAGGTGTTGAAGCGAACGCTGCTCATTGGGGCCCATCATAGGTGGCTGGGACGAGCCCAATCCTGCGCCAGTTCTGTTCATGCCACTGACAGACTCATGGAGCTGGCTCTCCTGGGACTTGACACGGCGCCATTCAAGGAAAACGCGAATCTTCGCGTCCCAACCTGGGGTGCCAAAAACGTTATCGAACTCGGCCGCCTCGTTTGTGTTCCTGTCGCGGCGGTCGAGAATTTCTTCGACATTTGCCAAGGATTCCCAGCAATCGTTTGAATGTTCTTGGAGAACGGTGGCCTCGAGCAGAGTCATTGATGCAAGCGCAAGACTGTGCAGGTCAAATGGGGTTGGTGGTCGATTCTGCAGGGTGGCTTTGTGGAGCTCGTTGATAACTTCCTGGGCACAATAAATAATTTCGTACGGGCTGTAGATGTAGACATGACGCTTGATGAGTAGACGAACAGTCCAGTACAGCTGGGACTGAAGGCTTTGGAACAGTGGGCGTGCAGCGGTGTTCTCAGGCAACTCGTGGATTTGGAAAAGATCTTCCATCTCCGCCAGGCGCTCAAGTGACGCAACCAGGTTGGCCCCTACCATTCGTCCGAGACCGGTGTTCGTCTGGCAGACATTGTGCTCGACCGTGGCCAAGGTGACCATCTCAGACAAGAAAGTCGAGTAGGCTGGAACGGGCACATTAGCATTATATACGGGAGGGCCAACGGAAAGTCACAACTTACAAGCAATCCCCGTCGTGATCTGGCCAACGACCCGTTCATCTTCACGGCCACCAATCTCCTGTCCACTGAGCACGGTTCCATCAGCCACACTAATCGCATACCACCGAGTCAAGATGATCAGCGATACCCAGTTGCGCCGAGTAAGATTGGCGTCTGAGTCAATATCGGAATATGTGGAGCGCTTGCTTTTCAACTGGCCCTGGTTCTTCGCCAGATCATAGCCAAGCTTGCTGGCGGCTTGGACCAGGGTGTGCTTTGGAATGCCATCCTTGAGAACAAAGTTATCCGGTCCTCGAGTATCACAATCAATGATCATCAGGAGTAGGGCCTGAAACCAGACCAAGTTGGCTGCGGTGGAGTGGGCGATTAAAGGCTGACGTGTGTGATACAGGAGTAGATCCTGGGCATTGTCGAATGATGTGACTTTCTCGAAATTACCCGCAACGCGCGACAGGTCAGTGCGAGTGGCCGTGTACAGCGCGTAGCAGAAAATCTCCTGAACCTCGCGGTTGCACTGTTGGAGAAGTTCTAGAGTGCGTTCTCTCGTGTGTGGAAGAATCGGCAGCAAAATATGGATCTTCTGGTAGTATCTGTGCATTGTCAGACCGGGGTTCAGAAAACGGTATCTAGGTCTGACACGTACGCTGTCAAAGCTCCTTCATCAAGATGAGCTGGTGACATATCATCATCGCCTTCATGCTTGTGCAGATCGGTCATTTCGAGACCGCTTGGCGGCTCTTGCTCATTGCCAGTCGGGTTCCAGAACAAATTGCCGGGCTTCGGTGCACCGCCGCTGGCAACTGCCGGGTTATAGGGGTCGGCCGTTGATTCAGGTGCGTCGAATGCATTCTGCGATCCGCGGGAATTGAAGGAAGGCTGGGCAAAGGAAGAACTTGGAAGGCCTTCAAAGACCGAGTATGTTCGCTTGCGAGTGGCTGAGCCAGAATCCACCGGCGATGCAAAGTCTTGGTAGGCTCTTGGGAGAGATACTTCGTTCATCGATTGGTACGGCACATCAGGTTGCACGATCGCAGGCTGCATCTGGCTCTCGAGGGTATGTAGTCGTTCGGCAAGCTCCTTGATATAGCTGTAGCCTCGTCAGTCATGGGATGATTCGCGGTTGGCGCGTCTCCTATATTCTTACCCTTTACTGGGGCCGCGTTTCATCGGCACGCGACTAAACTGACAGACGACGCCGAGGCGACGGCAATTTGAACACGTCTCAAGACCGGTCTCCGAGCTGGCATCACATCGTACCTGTTGATAACGAAATTACACAGTCAGTTGCTGGAGTTTCACGCGTCTTGTTGGGGACCGGTCGCGACATACCTTCTTACGCCGACATTCGTCGCAAGCTCGGGAGATCTTGGATCGCTTGCGCGCACTCTGCTCACCATAGCTAAGGTCGTGGTTCGGATCAACACCGACTTGTTGACTTGGGGTGAACTGCAGCATGTGTTGATGTTGGTGGTCGTCGGACGAGGGACGGCCCATGTCACCGGTATTCGAGGAACCCAGCACCATAGATTGACCGTGGTGCACACCACCGCTCGATCCATCCCCTAGACCGGGGCCAGAGGCCTCGCGCGACAGTTCAGCAGACAAGAGCTCGTCGGTGGTCAGCTGGCGGTTACTGTAGTACGGCATGGCACCCTGAGCCATCTGCGCGCCATTGGGAGACGGATACGAGGGGGTCGGAGGCATATCAGACTGCTCACGAGAATTCATCGCGCGAAATAGAGTCCGAAAACACACGGATAGGGATGAGGTTGGGGGAGAGCGAGCTTCCGGGAGACGGGGGAAAGGTGGAGGACGCGAAGTGCCAGAGGCAAGGTTTTTTCTACAGGCTAATTTTCACGCGGGGGAATTTCGAAGGGGCTAGCGCCGCCGCATCAAGCAACACCAGCATTTTGAGCGAGGCGCCTTGTAATCAGATCGCAGCGCTCGCATATTTTGACTTTACTAACTTGTATAGATCTATAGTCCTCGGGATGATCGCGCGGAGGACGGCCTTTCGTTTCTGCGTGTGCGGATTAATACTATTTCCCACCGGCCCCCGTGTTCCGATCGCGGACTCATCCATCGTCAACCTTCCACCGCCTACAGACAGATGCTTCCACGTCGAACTTCTCGAAATATTTCTGTTATGGAAACTCTACTGGAGATGGAGTGACGTGAGCTCACAGTTCTTTGGTAATTGAAGTTTGTGGCAGTGTTGTCAATTCTGGATAGGTTTCTATCGAAGGCTACATCAGGCACGGGGGTACGGGGGATCACCCACGAGTGGATGATGTGAATTTCGCTTGTGCTTTGCAAACTGCGAGGTGACCATACTCCGTTGTTGCTCAAACTATCGCTCTACACGAGATGGTGTCCTTATGAATGCTTATGGACCGTCTATTTTTCTTTGTACTCCCCCACAAACATCCTCGACCGCATCTCCTTCCCGGAGGACAACGGCGAGACATCTTCCCTTTGAATTGCTGTCACTGGCAAGGCCTTCCGGTATCCCCTGCGTAGTTCTATTTTCTGTTCTGTCCTTGAGGCCACACCAGATCTTGAACATACGGTGCTTTTAGTACCCGTCTCCGGGGCTCTTCGGGGTATCTATTGACCTTCTATTTCGGTGTTCGTTGGATACCAGCATTTGCTGCAGCACAAGGATTTGGTTGGGAAGATTGGGGTTGGGTTTATAGGCCATGGTCACTTGAGACGTCTTCCTGGTGTTCCCCGTCAGATGGGGGAAGAGAAGACGTTGAAAGCGAATTCGCGACACGGTGGGGAGCGGATGCTTAGGTATTTCAATAATGGGAGAAGGGAAGAGCTAGGTTCCTTTTTTTTTAACTGAAACTGATCAGAAGTTGAGGACACCAAAGCTCAAAAGCCCAGGTATTTATTCTTTGGCACTAGGGCAAGACGGCCAGGAGTGATTCAGATACTCTACTAGGAGTTCTACCTCTCTGGGCCATTGTCAGGATTCCATGCAAAGAATGGTTCCACTGGGAGGACTCTTACAGTCGACTTGAGGTATGAGGATAAAAGTGTATCATTTAAGAGTGTCAGCACATGGAGAGACTCGCCAAGTGCCTTGCATCAGGTTGATCCTGATTGTGTACTGTATTTCCGGCTTAATGATTGAATTACGCGGTGGTTTCAGGGTTGGCACCAAGACACCAGCGCGGCATGTACTGTCAGGTAACCGGAATCGACACCCAGGCTCGCGCTGATTGGCACCGGCCGCTCATTGTTGCAGACGCCGATCAGGGCCCGCTGGCCGGCGCCAAAGCCCTCTGCAGGCCGCCCGAAGCAGGAACCGTGACGCCATCAGACTGCGCGCGCACAGCGCTATGACATGCAGTACCGTACTGGCCAATACGTGTAAGGCGTGGGTTGAGGACTTGCATCGCCCATCGTGACTCGGGAGATGCACGCTGACTTCGTCTTTATTCTCTGCTTCCTCCAGCCTTTCGCCAACTCCACGACCCATGACGCCCCAGTAATGATCAACGGTGGCGCTGGTTCGCCAGCGCATACGCTGCCCAATGATCATTGTCCACTGATTCGTCCTACAGCGCCCTGCAGGGATCGTAGAAACTTCTTAGAACGAGGTGCCAATTATGTAAATGTACCTGGGTTAGCGCCATCTCTTCCATCCTTCCTCTTCCCTCTGCCCCCTGAAACATCTCGACCCTCGATCCTCGCCCCCAATCATCAGGGGGAAGTCGGAGGAATTACGAGACAGCGAACCTTCAAAGGGCCAAGTGTCACTGGGATGTGCGGCCCCAGATTTTACTAGCGAGATCCATCCTGGGTGGGGATGAGTTCGTGCGCAGGCCGTGCCCGGAGTCTCCGCCGAGTGTGTTCACCCTCACCGTACGGTGCTTCATGGTTCTGGATCTGCGAACATGCTTGAAATAGGCGCCCTGCCGATAAGAACAAGGGAAACCCCCTGCGCTCCGTTTGACTCTGTGGTGCGCCTCGTGGAAACGTTGGAGATGGCGAGAATTCGACGAGTCTGCGTCACCACGCAAGGCGGCTCTTCCGTCTGGGGGCTGATCTGACATGGGGTTTGTCGTTTCTTTGTTGTTTTGTGTATCTTTTAGGGATCGAAGACATGTTGGCAGAGCCAGCAGTAGCGACTAGATTCAATTTCGACTCTGCCAGGCCCTTAGCCAAGGCAAGGTGAAATAACCCTAACCCAGAGCGATAACTGGGCCGGCTCCTGGTGGGACCGCCACGTCGTGGGCCTTGATGGACTCGTTGGACCTCAACGGTGGATACACGCGAAAGCAAAAGGGGGTTCGCAACCCAGGTCGCAATGATTCATGCGTGGTTCATGTCGAGAATGAAAGGCCGGGATGGTGGAAAGCGGTGGACGCGATTCCATCGCACTCATTTGTTGGAGAAACATCCCAGGTGCGAATGATAATCAATCCGATCATGCATTGCTGCATTTCCCACGAGTGTAACGTGGAGGTACGAGTGTAAGAAAAAAAGGCGTAAAGATCCCGTGCCTTGTACCTCGCTCCGGCCGCCCGCAGCGACCACCCACGCAGCGAAAATCCCAACTCTCAGTACCGTTATTAACCCTCGCCTCCCTCTCTCCCTCCTCTCCTCCGCATAGGGTGTTCCGTCGGCTCACTATATCGATCGCTTTTTCTCTTGGCCGCCACTACCGGTACTTGGTGTCCTGTCTCACGGCCGGCGCCAAACGGTGCGTAGGCTTGGTCCCCCTCTCCTGATCCTCGTCTTCCCCCTCTTAACGTGCTCGTCACCCTCCTGATATACCCGTTTGGAGTTACTTCTTTTCTTTCGATTTCGCCTCCCAAGGGCGTCTCCTGCGTGAAGCACCCTTCAGTCGCGACCTTGTATACTGCTAGATCGGCGTTCTGCGAACTTCCTGCCCATTGGGCCCTTTGTCTCTTAAGATACCCTTTTGCTCATTCTGTTCGATTCGCCCCGAAACGGCCGAATTCCCTTCCTGGCCTTGACGGCTTTGTGGTCCCCTCGGCGACCGCTCAATTTCTCTTCCAATCCTTTTCACGATCAATCATTTGGCGATTCATCGCATGTGTGCCTCTCAGTAACCACCGCGATGCTCATTGATGGTGAGAAGTGGGCTTGTGAAGCTTGCGTCCGGGGTCACCGGGTCAGCAGCTGCCACCACAGCGGTACGTCGATCGTCTTCTCGGAGCAGCTTCAATTCCCTTCTAACGTCGTCCTCTGTAGACCGCCCCTTGACCCACATCAACAAAAAAGGCCGCCCAGTCTCTCAATGTACCCACTGTCGCGGCCTACGCAAGTCTCGGACAACCCACGTTAAGTGCGGGTGCGGCGATAAGAAAAAGAAAACTGACTCGTCTGACTGCCATGGTGACGAGCGAGATCTGAAGCGTGAGCATAGTTGGCGCTGGCTTATTCTCCCGGTTCCCCCCTTCTGATCGTGAATTACAGAGGACGCTCTACACCGCTGTGGGTGTAGTCATGGCCAGCGCTGTACCTGTGCGCTGAAAAAGGAACCCCATCTAGATACCGTGCCGGAGACCGGTCTGCCCTTGTCTCAGCCACCGGTTCCTGCTGAAATTCCTCGGAAACCGCTTCTGACCTCGACGAAATCCGAGTCGACGTTGACCATTTTCCGCGATGGTCACCATAAACCTGCCCACAAGCACAATGACATGGCCCACAAGTGCGGATTGCCTTACACAATCCCACGATCACATACCATCCACCACCCGTCCGACATGCCTCGTCGGTCTATGGATCATCTCCCGCTGACCCAGTCGGCCTTCGTCCAAGAACCTCTTCCGTTATCAATGGACCCTCGACCCCCGTCGCAGGACACTTCACAGCACGGCTCTCCCAATAGTGCTCCTGCCGCTGGCTCAGAAGACGTTACGGCCGCCTCCCTAGACCAGTCTTTCTTGGACAAGTTTGCCCCTGCTACCCTTCCGGCCGCGGCACTGGAGAAGCCAATCGATGGAACCCCGAACCCGACCTCTGCCCCAGCTGCCATGGACAAATTTCCCCTGGAGCAGATCGTCACCAGCGTGCCTCCACCTCTCGACGTTTCCTTTACCTCCTTTCCCACCACGAATTCCAATTCGCCAATTACGTGTATGGCATACCAGGACCCCTATCAGGACCCCTATTTTACGTCCCCGGACTCAGACCTGCCCCTGGGGTCGGCTGGCATGGGTGCACCATCGGTCGACTGGTCCAGTTTCCCGTTATATTCGGATGCACCCGCTACTACCAGCACTCAAACCCCGTCGTACGCTAGCTTCGATCATAATTCGTACCCCTCCGGCCTCCCGCCGCCATCATCCTCGGGTGACATCTCCGAAGTCGACGAGTTTGGGCCGCTTCCCGCCTTGGGGCACGCTGGCAGCAATGACGTGCATGATCTCCACAGTGTGAGCGAAGCATCGGACATGGACCACCTTCGCATTAGCTCTGCGTCCTCATTGGTTGGCCTGCCCCAGACGCAGCTTCTGTCGTCAAATGACCTCGAGTCGATCAACATCGATGATTTTCTCAAGTCGGCTAATGAATCGACCGCCGCGCTCGAGCATCAACTGCAGGTCAGCATGGGCATCGATCCCAAGCCCATCCCGGCTCAGGACATGTACGACATGCCCCAAGCGCAGGACTCAGTTCCCATCTGGCCGGCCGGCCTCTTTGATGCTGGGTCCACCCCGCCCGTGGATGAGAACTACTTCCGCCAGTCTTGGGCCCAATAGATACTTTGCTTCTGCTTTCTATAACCTGCTGGGGTTGCTGCTGCGTGCGGCACCCTGCCACCACCTCCACACCGTCTTCATGACCTTGATGAGAGATGATGATCAATGCTTGTTCTTTCATTTACCCCCTTATACTAGCCAATCTAGATCTTTTGATGATAGCATTAATCTAGAGGGGCTCTGCGATTTGGACACACGTACCTGTACATGCGGGCACCGTCCACGGTGTCTCGACTCTCGGGTGTGCTTGGGTATAGACCCTGCTGTTTTATTACATGTACAATGGCTCCCAGTCCATATCTGAATCCAACATTTGAAATGGCGATCCTGACCGAACAATACCAATTCCGCGTTCAGCACTTGATTTCTTCATCTTCGCGAACGTCCAGAGCCGCACGAAGGTGGGATATAGATCTGCACCACGCGCCTATTGGGGCCGAATCACCAACCTCGCCCAATGCTCCTAAATCCGGAGAACTGTACCCCATAGACACAAGCATGCAAAAATGCACCGGCCGAGACGCCCGATGCAAGGACAAATAATCGAGTAGTCGTTTCACAAGATGTAGCGGTGAGTCCCACGCCGGCGCAAACCCGCGACAGTCTCGGATCGACACAAACCAGATTTTTTTTTTTTCGCCTCCGCATCGTGCATTACAGCAATTACGTCTGATCGAGATCAGGTGTGCCGATCCTCTCGTCCTCAGGAAATCAATTCATTCGTCACTTTCGTCTATCGTTAATTTGTTCTGGCGTCCTAGTCCCGGTCACCACGCGTACTCATCACTCGGAAGTATATCCCACGCGCGGTGGTATCGACGCCCAAGTAGCGGTGAGCATCGCATTTCCCCTCAAGGCCTCCACCGCAAAAAGATGAAAGAAGACTTTGTCCTACGGAGTACACATCCACATCCGATCCGAGACTGTAATTTTGGATGTTCGAATCCACAGACATGTTCATTCCAACCGGTGGCGTATTACCCATTCCAGCAGCACCGAGTTCGGGCGCCACGTCGGGCTTGCATACCAAGCCTTTCTAGATCGCGCATCGTACAGCACTCGGTACATGACACAGCATGCCGGCAGCTTGTAATGCGCCGGCCTCGCGATACAAGCCTTGTGTGCATGGGCTTGGTAATGCTTAGCCCTGCACGGCCCTTGACAAGAGCCAGGGGGGGGGTCCCTGTGCCGCGAGGCTGGATCGTAATGGCGCAGCGCAGCTGGGATAGGGAGGTGCGAGCTCTTGACTCTTGGTGAAACTTGGACGCCCTGCTGGAGATCGGTTGTTGACTATGTACTGGGCATGACCACGGGATGATTTTCTGTGGTCACCGCATTTCACTCTTTCGTCGACAGATCTTTCTTTAATTAGATACCGCGGAGTGTAATTGAAACATGACCGGCAGTGCCGGGCTGCTGACAGACAGTCTGTCTCAAAAAGTTGGAATCGCAACGACGGAGTCGTGGCCGAAGCAAGGGAGATGCATAGTCCGTGTTGCCGGGCTCGAACTTCCCATTCCAAACCCGTATGACTATGGCCGGATAATTCGGCATCTCGAGCGATGTAAGGCAACGGCTCTAGGAGTGATGTTGCTGTGACTGTTTTGTGGGTGGATGCGTCTAGTAGTCTATTACAGGAGATCTGTTGTGATATCACGATCACTTTTGACGAGTACGAGTACTAGCTTGAAAGGGTGAGCCACACATAGCCACACATAGAATAGGGCAAGATAATCTTGCAGAGATCGACTGTGGTGAGTCCGTGTCACCCCCGAATAGCCCCAAGTCTGACTCGCAAGACCTTATCATCTATTCAACTCATGGCGGAGGACTAGATATGCAAATGCCCATTGGTACCTTGCTTCGCAGCGTACGGTCTCAAAGATACACCGGTGCACCTAGACAGCGACGAATCAAAATGACAAAAAGACCCCCCCCCCAAACGGAAGAAAGCCTCCCTTCTAAGCAAATCCAGTAGTCTTGAAGTGCAGAGTTTCTAAATCGCAGATTTTATAGTTGAGCGGGCGGTTTATATATAACCTGGTGTTTCGAACGAGGCGATACTACTCTACACATAACGTGGTAATTAATGATTGATTGAACCTTACAAGATCGTGTAGGGTTGGAGCATATAAATAGCGGCGGGCCGGACAAGCCACATCCAACGACAGCAAACCGTGATGATTTTATAAGTTCAGATGCATTCCATGATCACAGTTATTTGAAATAGACATGTGGCAGTTCCACATAGAACAGATCGTGGAAACCTTGACTGGAATGCCAAGTAGCAAAACATGCTATTCCAGCACCATCGAAACCAAAATACCCAGAGGTCCAAATCTAGCTTGAAGACAGTCAAAATGCATGTATATATGAAATAGTTTCCCAATCAGCAAGCAGACAGTCAATCCAGATAACCAATTCCGGATATGACATGGAAGTGGCAGCTCCAACAATATACGAGGTCTATATGGTATCAAATCAAAACAATTTTCTGGTCATGACCGCGCGCAGCCGCATGGAGATGGAAAGCCAAGGCTGAAAAGATGTGCGGAGTTGAAGAGCGCATGTCGGAAACTCGTCTCGAATAAGAATTTGTTCAGAGATTGCAAGCGGTCTAGGGCAACCCTAGACCACTCGCCTCTTTCTTTCGTTATCCCTCGATGCGAGCTTACCGGTACTGCTCCATGAACTCGGTGTGGAACTTCACGATGCGCTCGACCCAGTCGGTACCGGGAGCGAGGAAGGTCGTGCGGAAATGGAAGGTATTCTCCTTCTGACCAAAGCCGGAGCCGGGGACCGCGCAGACACCGGTGGCGTCCAGCATACGCAGGCAGTAGAACTCGTCCGCGGCACGGCCCTCCGCCTGGGCAGCTTCGATGGCCTTTGCGGGGAGATTGATGGTGGGGAAGAGGTACATGGCGCCCTGGTGAAAATTTAGCAAAAAGGTCATTCGCAATGGGAGATCAGTCGGGACGTACCTGGGGCTCCTGGCACTCAACACCTTCCATGCGCTGGAAAGCATCGAACAAGGCCAGAGCACGCTTGTGCAGTCCATCTCGGATGCCGTTGTACTCCTTTTGGTACAGCTCGTGGCTCGGCTCACCCGGCTTGGGCGGGTTCACCATCGTCTCGAGCAGGCACTGCGCAACGACGGGAGGACACAGGCCGATGCTGACGAACTTATAGATCTGCTCCTGGACCAATGGATCGAAGCCAACCAGCTCGAAGTAACCACCACGGTGGCCGCACTCGCCCACCATACCCTTGGAAGTACTGTGCAAGGAAACCAGTTCCACATCGTCGTACTTGCCGGGCTGCTCCTGCTGAAGCTGGCGGAGGCGCTTCTTGAAGGAGACAAATTCGCCCGAGAAGACATTGGTCTGGTACACCTCGTCTGCGATCACAACCAGGCTCTCTTCGGCAGCGATGTCAAGAACCTTCTTGATATCGTCTGCGCTCAGAGACGCTCCGGTAGGGTTACCGGGATTAATGACCACAACGGCACGCACATCGGTGCCCGCAGCCTTGGCGTCCTTGATGGACTGTTTAATCACATTGATATCGGTGCCCCAGGCCTTTTGCTCCTCCAGATGGTATGGGACGCATTGCGCATTCAGGAGCGCGAGCGTGGCGGTATACAGCGGGTACTGGGGGATGGGCACCAGCACACCGGCATTAGGGCTATTACAGATAACACTCAACAATGTGTTCACACCAGACGAGGCACCCGCAGTCAGGAATAGATCCTGCGGGTTGGCGGGGAAGCCATCACGCTCCTCGATGAAGTTGGCCACGCTGTTGCGGATCCCCGGGGCACCCTGACTGTGACTATAGGCACCAACACTCTGTACATTGGCCAGCAGCGTCTTGGCCCGGTCGATCACGTCCTGGTGATATCCAAAGGAAGTCTTGAGGGCCTCAGCGTTCTCCAGCAGCAACGGGTTCTCCACAAGACTAAGCACTTGACGGAAGAAGGTGATGGGCTTCTGGTCGAGCTGTTGGGGGTTACCGATGTTGGCGAAGATGACGCTATCAAAAGGCAGGGACTTGTCACCATCGGCTAGGCGCTGGCGGTATTCCTCGGCCTTGACGGCCAGTTCACCCCGCACGGCGTACTTGGCGGCCTTGATGGATTGATTCATGCTGTCGAGGCTCAGACATTTTGAGGACGTGGTGGACAGGGTCCGTTTGGCATAGGAAACGCTGGTCTGAGTCATGGTGGGCTCTAAGTTGGACCCAAGCGAGTGTTAGTTATACAAAGATCACTAGATGGCGGGAGAGCGAGTCCCGTGGGAGATTGGAGGAGTTGGATAGGAGCAATGGGGAGAGCGGTATGGAGGAATGGGAACAGAAACACAGCACACAAAAGTGGTTATATGAGGGGCACTCCGTCCCCTCTCAGGCAGCCGCCCGATCTATATATAACGCACATCATCCCACGTACCTGACCAGGTGGAGGATCCCCCCGCAGGGCTGCGTGCGGTCGGGCGAAGTAGGAGGCCATTCGGCCGGGTCGCCAGCGCCCGCAGCGGAGATGCCCGCACGCTGGAGGTGAGCTTAAATTGCCAGGACATCGCGGCAAATAGGCACGAATCGGTCGATATTTAGTCCTCGCAAGCTCAAGCCGTGAGGAGGCCAAGCTGGCGGCCACCGCGCGAGAGAAAATCAGGGCCGATTGGGCGGTGAGGTTCGTGAGTCAGCATCCTTCCCCACACTGGGGTGCGGACGAGCGAGATAACTAGGGTTATATGTACCTTACATGTGTAGATGGTCGAGAGGGCTCTATATCTACTGGGATCAATGATAGTAGGGACGCCATCGGGGGACCAGGATGGTTCATGCGCGGGCTGACCAGATACAATCGCGTTGCAAGGGCCATCTCTCCTTGGAAAGGCCGTTGCCCGACGAAGTGGACTCCGACGCCCCGTTCGTCTCTCCCGGAGCCGCCCGATCTCTACAAGACGTATACGCAGGACTGGGCTACAAAGGCAATCCATACACAGCGTAAATGCCAGGACAACAAGTTGCATGCTAGATAGTATTCCGTTTCAACATGGGCTGCAGTGGGATCACCGCGATCGTCTCCAAATACACTCCCCACTCACCATCTAACTTCGCTCACTGCCCCGAAGACGGACGGCCTGCCCGTACTTTTGGAGCTTGGTGATCAGAGCATCGCCATGCTTCACCACATCCGCATACTGCTTGTTCTTGTCGTCGGGTCGGTTGGTCTCAATGATGCCATTGACACGGTCGATGGTGCATGCAATGCGGTTGCTGGAGATGAACTTGGCCAGGTCCCTGGGATGGCGAATTAGTAACTTGGTTAAAACCCTCGCGGGGAGAAATGTCCAGTGAAGCACATACCGGTCCAGGAAGCCCACGGTCACGCCAAAGTCATTAGCCATGCTGTTCAGTCCGACTACTCGGTAGCTCTGGAGAAGTTGCTGGTAGGCGCGGAGTCGCATCTCCCGAACGAACCATGCTCGGTGCTCGTACAGGTACCGATCCTGAGTCAAGAAATGGTCCTCCACGGCTGCTAGAGCCACGAAGAACGGACGGTAGTTACCATTATACAGGCTGGTCACCAGGTTAGCAAGCGGCGAGAAGTCCACTGGCGTTTCGGACTCGGCTTGTGCGCTGGAGCCAGTGGCGTATGTGGTCAGGTTGACAGCGGTTGTCGCACCGGCCGGAGTGGATCGCGCCACGGTTGCGTCCTTCATCTCCTCTTCCCGTGAACCAGGGCCTGCAGAGACCTCCCCGGTCAGCGCAGCAAGTTGATCCTCCCCGGCACCTAGGATTGCCTTGATCTCCGGCGCATCCACCACCTTTGCCTTAAAGTCCACCCGCTTGAGGGACAGGGATCCTGCAAGCACTGAGTAGATCACCAACGCCGAGTAGCTGCAGAGTTCATAACTGGTAAATGTTGACAGACTGTCGAGAAGCAGAGGAGCAGCAATGCTGTAAGAGCGCACTGTGAGCAGGTGCAGTCCCTTGTAAGCCTTGAGGCGATTCCTCCGGTCCCAGTCTCCACCGCTCTCAACCAGAGCTTCTGCCCGCTCGATTGTCTTCTTGACAAACATGGCGTCACCGAAGAAAAGGCCAATCCGAATCATCGCAAGCACCAGGTCGATCTTCGTACCGAGGAATCCCGTCTTCTCGAGGAGAGCTTCGTGTGACTCGATGGCTTTGTCCTGTAGTCACGGCCGTTAGACAGTTGCAGCGACCCAAGTTAACGGCATCCCATCGTACCTTGTCTCCTACACGGGCCCAGAACTCCGCACGTTTCCCCCGTGCGGCCTGGACCTCAGTCTCACCCGCGGCCTCCTCCGCCTCGTCCTCCTCCTTCTGGAAGGTCTCGAGCTCCTGCTTGTTGTCCTCCACCAGAGATTGATAGAGCTGCTCATCCCACGGAAAGTCAATCTTTTGCGGGGACTTGCGCGTAGCGAGCATGTTGGAGGTGATGAGAGGCTTCGCAGCGCCTGCATTGGGAGGGTGAGGGTGTTGTGTCACACCTTCACCGGCGTTGTTCAGGATCCCCTCCACGGGGTGTGCCAGATAGCGGTAGAAGGGAGCCATCTTCCGCTCGGCGATGGCATCTTGCAGCTTCTTCAATGAGAACTGCTGGGTGGTCGGGGCGCATGCAGGGTTGGAGAGGTTGAAGACATGTTGAGCGAGGAGGAGGTCGGGGTACTTGATGTACTGCGGATCAGACCCCATTATGGCGAACGGGGAACTGATGGAATGATACGGGGGAGTGGATGAGGATTGGTCAGGGAAAGAGGGTGATTATGGGGAGCGTTGATGGGTCGAGCATCACGTAGCTGGACCTAAGCTCAGCTGGTGGAATGTTTCTCCGGAGCCGATGCCCTTTGTGGCCTCAGGCTGCAAGATAGTGAGGCGCCAAGGCATAAAGGCACCAAGGCAGCCAGTTTCTAACCCAATCATCGCTGACGTCAAGGTTCACAAAAGGATGGCTCGGCATCTTAACTAGTTACTAGTTAGTCACCTAGTTACCTAGAGCGTGATGCTCCTTCCACATACTGTATTATTATTGCTGGAGTGCTGGCGAGCTAGAACAGCCAGTACCTGCCTAAAGTAGCAACGCCGGTCGTCAACACTGGCGGGTAAAGCACGGGCTAGTGCGGTCCAGGCAGGAAGCACCGACGTCTTCTTCATCTACATAGTTATAACAGAGGCCTTTGCACCTACGCAACACTGGTCACAGAAGCCCCGATCTCATTTGCCATGGCTACCGCACCAACCAGTATACAGGCGGTACTTGTAGAAAAACAGCAGAGCTAACCACTCGACTCGCTCCACTAGTGGATTTTCGCCCCGATCGAACGGCCCGCACGTGCATCGACTGGATGACAGCTTCGCACTGCGACAACCTTGGACGCATCGGTTCTCAGGTTCGCGATCCGCAGCCGGCTTGGCTTGCGCGAGACTAGATCGTCCTTTCGTGGCTTTGACCTTATCCCACACATCCATCCTGGGCAGACGTCGAGTGATATAGCCTAGGTCGGATAACGCCGAGCTGTGCGAGCCCGTGTGATAGAAAGAAAAGTTTTCATTGGCCGATGGAGTAGGTGCATATTGGGGGCAACGTGGACCCCACTAGTCGCTACCCACGACTATACGATAGCCGACTTGTCTTCAGAGTTGTAGTGGAAGGAAGAGCAGCGTTACTCTGGCGCTCGGCCTACCCCGTAGGGCTATACCTGCCTGGGAAACGCCTTCAAAGCTCCTCGGCCAAGATCCTGTTAGCGTCGCTTTCGTCGTTTTTCTTCTCTGTTCTTTGCGCGGCCCTACTTAATCCTCTTCTCGTCCGAATCTGTCTCCTCTCTCTCTTATCTCTCTTCTCACCTTCTCCGTTTTCGCGCTCGACGTCAATTCCCTCTGCTGGAATCGGGTGGTAGGATCCCCTGGACCCGCTTCGGCATCCGTGATCATTGCGGGCTGCGATCCTTCACGCGTCGGCAACTAGAGATAGCACCCCTCCTTCTTCCATCGCTCCCACTTCGCGGTCGTCCGACCCTCGAGTGAGACCAAATCACTGCAAAACCAACTTCCCCCCACGAGATATATTCCCTCGGACACCATGAGCGCCAGCGCCGAACCTCAGCCCTATCTGGCCGATGAGAAAGGCCCCGGCCCGTTGAAGGAGACCCCCATCGACCCTCCGCCGCTGGATGAGCTGCCCAAGGGTCGCTGGGAGCGCAGCTGGCCCACCATTGCCTGCGGTGCTGGTCTCTTCTCCGATGGCTACCTCAATGGAGTAAGTGACCCCTGCTGTCCCTGGGCCCATGTGGTGCAAAACCGCCACATCGGTCCTACATGGGCATGTCCATGCATCACGCGAGGCGCGCAGATCGACTGACACAAGGCATCGCAGGTGATTGGCCAGGTGAACACCATGCTGAGCAAGATTTATGGGAAGCTCTACAGCGGCTCCACAGCTAGCCAGAACGTCTCGGCCATCACCTTCGCTGGCACGGTCGTCGGCATGCTGATCTTTGGCTACACGAGTGATCACTACTCGCGCAAGTGGTCTCTGATGGCCTCGACCATCATTCTGTTCGTGTTTGCCGCCCTATGCGCCGGCTCCTACGGCTACCACGACAGTACCGCGGGTATGTTCGCCGCTCTGACTGCGTATCGTTTCTTCCTCGGCATTGGCATCGGAGGTGAGTATCCTGCCGGTTCCGTCGCTTGTGCAGAAAATACAGGAGAACTCAAGAGCGGCCATCGCAATCGGTGGTTCATCATGTTCACCAACTTCCAAATCGACTTTGCCTACGTCGTGTCGGCCCTTGTCCCCATGATTCTCTGCCTGATATTCACCGAGAACCACTTGCGCGCTGCCTGGCGTGTGGCCTTGGGGTTGGGAGTTGTCCCCCCGTTGAGTCTTCTCTACCTTCGACTGAAGCTGGAGGAGCCTGAAGAGTTCGATCGCGAGCGTATGCACGTCTTCCCCGTGATGTTGATTCTGAGGTGAGTATGGTGGTAACACTCCCGGGAGGGGGCTCATTTTGCTGACCGAGAGTTTGCAGATTTTACTGGAAGCGACTGGTACGAGTAGATCCCAGCCATTGGTGATGATTAGAAGAATGTTATGAACTAATAGATTAAAGGTCGTTGTCTCGTTGATCTGGTTTATCTATGACTTCTTGACTTACTCATTCGGCATCTACTCCTCAAAATGGCTCGACATCATTGTGGGCGACCATGCGCCCTTGTGGGTGACATTCGGTTGGACCACTCTGACCTACCTGTTTTACGTCCCTGGTTCTGCGCTTGGAGCCTTCGTGAGCGACTGGATTGGCCCTCGTCAGACCCTAGCCATTGGAGTGGCCCTTCAAGGAGTGGTCGGCTTCATTATGTCTGGATGCTACAAGTACCTGGCCACCCATGAGAATGTCGCAGCTTTCGTCGTCGTCTACGGGTAAGTGTCTACACCCCAATTCAGCTTGTGATCACCCTTCTGAATCCATACAGAATTTTCCTTGCTTGCGGGGAGCTCGGTCCCGGCGACAACATCGGCCTGTGTGCGGCCAAGACTAGCGCAACTGCCATCCGTGGCCAGTACTACTCCATTGCTGCGGCAGCGGGGAAGATCGGGGCCTTTGTGGGCACCTATGTGATCCCCATTCTACAGAACAATGCCCCCAATGAGGTTCGCGCCGGTCAGGATCCCTTCTTCCTCTCCAGCTCGCTGTGCATTTTCAGCGCGTTTTTGGCATGGTTCCTCCTGCCCAAGATCGACCAGGTTCGTTCTCGCATTGCCTTTCCGCCAACTTTTCACTAACCAATTCGCACAGGACACAATCACTGGCGAGGACGAACGGTTCCGCGAATTTCTGGTTCAGAACGGCTATGACACCTCGACCATGGGCAACAAATGAGCAAGGCAGCCACTTCTCAAGTTGGAAAGCTCGCACGTCTCTGCAGCCTTTTGCCCAAACCGTATGTCGACCCCTTTGCAGACTGACCTCTGACGAATCTCTCCCCCCCTATTGCTGTATCCCCATGACAGCCACCTACCTGGATCTGCCACCCCATGCGACCACATACGGCCAGTAAGCTGCGAGCTGTGTGATAGATGATGAGACCTTGCGACGATCCAGCGACGGAGAATACACGAGCCCTTGCGACATGAACGATCCGCGAATCTGCCCTGAGCGACATTTTAAGAATGATGGCGAGCCTTTTTCCGTGCTGATCTGCTGGTGGTCTGACTCGGTGGTGCGTTTGATGGCATATCATGATGCCTTTTCCATGTATCTGGTCTGTCAGGAGATTTGACTCTGCAGACGATAGTATTCTTATCCCACTAATGAGAGTTCATTCATGCCAAGTGCATCTATGATTCTTGTGATGGCAGTAGAGTTCCCCCGCGAAATCGAGCGTAGATCCGACGGCAATCGGGGACGAAAACCGATCGGGAGGTTTGTCGATGGTGCGATGTAGAGCAAGAGAGATGCCCAGGCTATGTTGGTAGCGTTGGAGTACTAGAAAATTTTGAGCAGGTCTGATTTAAAATCTCAGATCCGACTGCATCTCTATTGCACTAGCAATTCACATGGAAATGCCCCAGCCGTGCTTCCCCCGGGCTGACAACTCGCGCAATCCAACGCTCCACAGCTTCGGTTCAGCCGAGGTTGCCCGCGGTTCCAGACACCGGTCAATTACCGGCTCTCCCTACCTCCTTTCATCTCCATTTAATCACTGCGCTCCACCGCTCCATTCAACACACCTTTTCATCCATCTCCAGTCCGTCCCCGGATCCCAGATCCCGCAGCTTGCTCCCTTCCGACGCATCGACCTCGCGTGATCGGGAACTGAAAACCGGCATCATGGTCGCCGACGCTCTCGTGTACCACCCGGCGCTGGCGCACTGGCTGCGCTTCGTCGCGACAACGGGTATGTAGCTTGGGGCCCCATCCTGCAGCTTCAAACACAAGGATCCATAGCCCGTCTGGGTCTCTGATGGATTCCCCCACGAGACCCAACCAACCCGCTCAGAATAAGAGGGCACATCTCCAGCTCCACACACGCGCACTCCCAACCCCGAGACAGTCCCAGCTAACCCAAATGCCAACCCACAGTCGGTCGCGACAAGCTCCTCCGCACCCTCCAGTACTTTTCCCGCTTCTACGCGTGGTACTTGTACCGCACCAACCGGCCCCAGTCCGCCATCGACTCTTATAATGCAGTGAAGAAGCAGTTCGGCACCACGCGCAAGATCTTGCGCGTGGGCAAGTTCGCCGAGCACCTCAAGGCAGCCTCCATCGCCCTCGACAACAAGAGCCCCGTCGACCCCGTCCTGCGCTACCTGGCCGTCGGTCGCCAGCTCGGCTACGCTGGCTACCTCAGTCTCGACACCGTCACCGTCGTTGACGCCATCGGCTACCGTAAGCTGGCCTCCGCAAAGCGTCTACAGGAGGGTGCATACCGCGCCTGGGGGGCCGGTCTGTTGTGTAGTGCCATTGCGGGCATCTACACCCTATACCGCCTCCGGGAGAAGGAGAAGACTCTGGACCGCAAGGAAGGCGAGGGTGTGGTCGAGGCTAAGAAGATTGAGAAGTATGCCTCTCCTTTGATTTGGCCTGGCTTTGATGATCTAGATACTAACTTTCCCGTCCTAGGGAGCGCTCCGCCGCTCGGATACAACTCCTGTCGGACCTATGCGATCTGACCGTCCCTGCCAGTGCCTTGGGCGTCGCCTCCCTGGACGACGGCCTGGTCGGTATTGCCGGGACCGTCAGCAGTCTGATCGGTGTCTGGTCTCAGTGGCGCAAGACCGCCTAAATGGATTGCAGCACACTGCGACATGGGGATATTTATCCCGTCAAAGAGTGCCGCTCTTCGAGAAACAGGGTGGTTGAGTGTGAACTACAATGAGAACTGGGTTCTCGTATTGGCAGAAGAAAACGAAGGACGAGAGGAGTCGCAATTCCGTCTATTGACACCGTTTATATCCTTGGTTGCGTTCATGAACAAACTGTGTATCCCTTTTTGTGTATCCCTTTTTTTGTTCTTTTCCCTTCCCTTTCCCTGGGAGTTGTTTAGATGCCTGTCTACTTATTCTCGTACATAACACTTTTAGTCGAATCTTGAAAAGATGAATATTTCCACCCGTATAGTTTTGCAGCTAAAAAAAATGCATTCTCGGTTTCCGAAAGTACCGGCATATTGACTACCCCACCATCCTCACGCTCAAGTCCCAGAAACACCACGAAAGCCGATTCTCATAGCTTCGTCTCGAACACATATCATCGTCATCATCATAACACATTTCCTCGTCTCACTGAGCAAGCGAACAGCTTTAAACCGGGCAGGTCTGCAAGTAGAAGATTAGTCCCGTTCGCCCGTCATCAGCGATACCAGAGACCACGAACCGCGCCACACGATCCACAGCTCTT
The DNA here is from genome assembly GCF_028827665.1 of Penicillium hispanicum. Classification (NCBI taxonomy): domain Eukaryota; kingdom Fungi; phylum Ascomycota; class Eurotiomycetes; order Eurotiales; family Aspergillaceae; genus Penicillium; species Penicillium hispanicum. Next base: position 3,361,282 of record NW_026623193.1, read on the forward strand.
ACTGGGACCGGAGATCGAAGCACCGCACTTGGGGCAGCTGGCGTGTCCAGACATGACGATCTGTAGAACGGGAACGGGGTGATCTGTTCCGCGAGTCAGCGGGCCGTGTATTTCGACCAGTCGCGGTGCCACGCCTGCACCACACATACCGCAAACGGGGATGGCCACCAAGGTAGAAGCAGGACTTGGGGGATCGTTGACGAAGGAGGGACAAGGCAAAGGTCAGCATGAGAGAAGAAAACGCAGAGCGTTGACCCCGCTCGGGGCCCCGCTTGGGCTGATAAGGCGTCGGCGGGAACTCGGTGATTTACCGACTGAGCTGAAAACTACGCCTGTCTACTATATACACTAGTAGATGTATAACTGCGTCCCGCAGCAGATGGCATCGTGCGATGGAGATGGTCTGATTGATATCCGTGTCTCCGTTGCTCCGGGTCGCTAGTAATAGCGCCACATAAACTCCAACTGCTGCGCTGCATCGCCATACATTCGGTCCCGCGTAGCGTTGCCCATACAGAACGACGGCTTCTTGTCAAAGCCATGAATGGCATCTTCAATGACCAGTCCCCCAATGTGAAAGACATCGTTCTCGGAGAAGATCCTCCGCAGCCGGTGGCGGAACGTATTCCCCTCGACCAACAGCTGATCCCATCCACAGGTATAGATCGAGACGTTCACCGGGTAGGCCGACAACAAGAGCTGGGCAGGCGCCAGCCCCGGCGAGAGATACGGATGCGAGAAGTCAAGCTCCTGCGTCTCCGTCTTCACGGGCAACGTCTCCGGCAGCAGGTACGAGTCGTCGAAGAAGTTGAAGACCGAGGGCGGGATCATGGATTTTTGCGGGGCGATGGGGTTCGTCGCGTCGCGCTGTTGTCGGGTGCGCGTCCAGTCCACGGTGGGATAGAACGCCACCAGGCCCGCCAGCCGGATATCCTCTTTCGTGTCGAGCCGCTGCTGCCGGGTGAGTTCCTCGTATAGCTTGAGCGGCACGGTCAGGGCCAGGTTGCCGCCAGAACTGGCGCCACTGAGGGCGAAGCGGTCGCGGTCGAGGTGGTACTGCTCCGAGTGATCCCAGAGCCACAGCACGGCGTCGGCGCTGTCCTCGATGGCGACGGGGTACGGGTGTTCCGGGGCGAGGCGGTAGTTCACGCTCACGACGACGACTTCTGGGTACGCGTCGAGCACGGCTCCGGCCCAGCGGGCGTCGTCGAGGGCGTGGCCAATGGAAAAGCCGCCGCCGTGGAAGTTGATGAGGACCGGCCGCCGGTTGAGGCGATGGGCGTTGCGTTCGGCGGAGCTGGGTTTGGACGGGCCTGTGAAGAAATAAAGCTCGATTTCCCCGGGCGACTTGCTGATTCTTGTTGGGAAAGTGACTTGGAAGGACGGGCGTGGCGGCCGTGGCCATGAGAGGAATCGATCTAGCCAGGAGAGAATTGTCGCCAGGAAGCGGAATCGACGGGCTTTCCCGACGAGCTGAGATCGGGGTGGAGGCGGCGAACTTCGATCCATCTCTGTACAAATTCTATCTATATTCTTCTACACGAAGGGGAAAAGAAGTGAGGCTTTGGTAGAATAGTGGCTGATATATTGGAACACCAACAGGAATGACGTAGGAAGGGCGTCAAGTAGGCGATTTCCATGTTTACTATTTTCCTGGGTTATATTATCATTCGAGCTATATAGTTCGGTCCCGTTCAACCTTGAAGACTGGGGCAATGGAATCGCGCAGTCGAGATCAATCGCGCGGGAATATTGAGACTGTTTTGTAGACAGATGTACAATATCACGCAATAGCCATTCGACTTGAGCGGCATTTAGATTGGATATTATTCCGACATGATGAGCTAGAGCACGGGAGAAACTTCTATCATTTGCTACAAGTCATCGACTACTTGATCTAACCCGATGGCCTAAGCTACCTGGATATCTTAGTACGCCCGCGCAATCCAGAATCTGAACCCAATTCCACCATCGATAATGGGAGACTTCCAAATCAGATGCGGCGATTGGGATATACACTATAGCAGTGCTGGCTATACCCGAATAGGAAAGTCTACAGCCCGCCGCCGTTGGCGATCAGCCACGCTAACCTACTCAACTCCACTGTTCCGGCGGTTGCGCTTCTGGGGGCCATCCAGAACTCTCCCAGACAAAGTATAAATAACGGGCGAATATCCTCAATCCAGGTCAGTTCAATCGACTCTATCTCCCACAGACCCTGTCAACCACAATGTCCGCTCTTCGTTCTCTGTTGCCAGTTGTATTGTGCGGGCGAACGTCGGCGATCGGCAAGCCCGTCTCGCAGGCTCTGCTACCCGAATACGAAGGTATGCAAGTATTTAACTTGTGGATCCATCCAGAGTCTCAGTATTGACATCCTTCATCAGTGATCCACTTCATCCAGACCTCCGAAGCTGCCCAGGCAGAGCTCCCAGCCCTCCTGGCAGGGCGGGATCCCAAGCCGACTCACACCAATGATATTGGGACCCACGAGTACAGCAAACCTGCTCGAGCAGTCATCTTTGGCCGGGGGTTTCCGTTGGATGAGGTCCAGAGTCTGCAGAAGGCATGCTCTGGAATTAACAAGGATCCTGTGGCTTGGATTGTGGGTGACCCTGCCAAAGCACCGGGTCCTAATACGCCCCCGCCTGGCCCTGGATATGCCCAGGTTGCTGCGAACTCGGTGAAAGATGTGCTTGCCACATGGGCGCAGAGGGGTGCTGTCAAGGATGAGATTATCCTTTACTAGTGCTTTTTGATGGCCGGGAGGTTGCTGCTTTTGTCAATGGAAGACAAAAGTTGATGAATTTCCGTGTCAAGCGTAATGTAGTAACCTTCCGAAGACCGAGCGCATTGTTCTGTGGGAAATGATGGAGATATTTCTGCAAAATCCAAACTAATTCATGAAAGAAAGGACACTGATATCTGCATATTGCTCGTCTAGCAGACTTCCTGCATGGCCTGTATTCTATTAATGGGATAGGATCGCAAGCGTTTACGCTGTAAATACCTGCACAAATATATTGGGTGCCTCATTGAGTATTACCCTTGGGCATAGGGCACAGAATCACCGGTTTGTAGGATAAAAGAAAAAAAAAACAATCCTCAATGGGGATATTCATTGATTCTTGAGCGTGTCACGCTCTCAAAATAGCAAGATGAGATGCTTTGTTGATTAAGAGCATTGGGTTCAATCGATAGCCAAACACTCGCGATTTGAACTCTTTGCTCATGTGAGACTTCAGGCTTAACAACAACTCTTCCTTCAAAGATCACCCCTTTCATCATCCACAATCCTTTTCCTCCACGATCATCAAATTCTATCAGCTTTCCCCCTCGCCTACAAGCCTACTACCCTGAGATTTATCCAGGCAAGATCAACACTTCAAGATGAACACCCAGGCCAGTCTCCAGGGCTTGCCAGTTGAGCTCATCCAAGAGATCCTGCTCGTCCTCCCAGATATCGCTACCTTGAAAGCCACAATCAACACCTGTCACTTGCTCCACGCTGCTTTCAAGGAAAACGAAGAAAGGATCGTCAAGCGTATTCTCCAAGACCAAATCGAACCCGAGCTCTTCCACGATGCCCTGGCTGCGATGGCATCCTCGCAACGGAAACTCTGGAAGAAGAAACAAGCGGATGCCTTTCTGAAAAAGTATTTTGATCGCGACGGTGGACACTTCCTCTCATCCTGCAGATGGAAACTCTCCCAAGTGCAGCCGTTGATTGAAAATCTCGAGCTTGTCAATAGCTTCACACAGAGATTCTGGTACGATTGCCTGATGAGACCCCGGGGAGTCGATGACCATATCAGATCCTCCCGGCCTACTTCACGGACCGAGCGCATTCGCATCGGACGAACCTTCTATCGATTCGAAACATACTGCAATCTCTTCCGGGGGTACCGGCATATCCTTGAAGCCACGAACCATCGACACTGCGGAGCCTTCGTGACTCGCCAGCGATACAAGTACTTTGCCCGCTTTGCTCCCTGGGAGAACGAACAGTTTGCCTGTGTTTACCAATTCCTCTTCAGGATCACGTCTCCAGGTTTGGATAACGACCCCCCGATCTCGTAAGTATGGCGCTAACTAACCTCTTCTTGCAGAAAAGGCGATCCTTGAAGTCCGTGCAAAGGAGCTGATAGAGAACCGTGGGTCAGGTCTCCAGAACTATACCCCGGATGAAACCGATTACACGGCTATTGAGTATGTGCTCTCTCGCGGGCTGGCTTCGATCCAGCGATTCCTGAACTTGCCGCCGCTCGAGCGTCTCGATGTCATCCAGAAGTCCGAAACCCACGGACATTTTCTGGGTTCGGTCCTCTACAAGGGTACCTTCCAATCATCACGTCGACTGATGGATCTGGACGAGGACGAAGAAAAGATTTTTCTCCCACCGGCGTGGTATCCGGATGACGATTGTGGGCCACAGGCAATCTGGTATCTGAACCATTTTCACGTACCGGTGGACCGGCTCTTCGCTCACTCGGAGGCCGAAGAAGAGCGGGCCTGGGGCTATGTCATGTGGGATACAGAGCGACTTGAAGAGCACGCGCTTATCCATCCTCGTTAGGTGCAAGGAATGGATGGGAAGGAAGGAGGATTGACCGCAATGTTCTTAGCGTCCAGCTAGGTGAAGAGGAGAGGTTCGAGTGCTGGTGTGGAGGAAACCGGGCGAAGTTTCATGTCGCGCTGGTGTGATCGAGGCGCCATTCAAATTGATGCTGGGGATCTCCGGCCTAGTACTAACGTATTGGTCCCTCCATCCGTCTTCCACGGTTGCGAAACCCAGAAATGAAATCAAGCGAAACAAGGAAAAGATCTTAGGAGCGATTTGTGCATTCCACGTCTGCCAAGTTGATCAAATCTGGCCCAATTACGCCCGCACAACTCACACGGCAGCCTACGGCGGCCCCAGCTAAGCCGGTGGTTCACATGTAGCACTTGCGCAGGGCATAGTCCACGTCGGATAACGTGGAGACTTTGTATGGTGTATAGCAAGCAATGTGTATAGCCGGGGACAATGAGAGGGAGCCACACTATACCCCGCATGCGGGAGCCACGCGACAGCTTCCCCGGACGGCCAAGACGCCAAGCGAGGAGCATGACATACTTGGTTGTTCGAGTACACCTAGGTAGACACTGGACTATTTACCTCCTCCAACCAGGTCTTGTTCGGTGTATTTGCGATCGAGTCATCGGGTCGCGAAGAGCGCCGGACTTCGAGATGGCACGGGCAGCGTTATGACGTGAGCCCGGATCGGGGAAAATAGGAGGCCAGTCGATCGTCCCCTTTTTCTGCCCAGCGGCCCAGGACATTGCAGAACATGCACGCTGGTTGGGCAGAAAGGCCGGTGATAGGTCAAACTCGAAGGAAAAACAAGAATCATATCACGGGTGAATTAGGAAGCCGACATTGACATCTCCGATAGGTACCATGTTGATGAATGTTGACCCGGGGCTAGAGATAAGGGAAGGAGAGGGAAAGCCGGGGCAATACAAAACGAAACAGGGAAATAGACCAGACTCCGCAGAAATAATTTCAGTCGTTTGCGGAGGGACAAGGGGTAGACCCCTTCCCCACCAGCCTTTGCTCTATTCGATTGAGGAGAAGGAGAAAGACCTACATACAGTTCCAGACTTCGCGATTTGGCCTAGTATCCAAGACTGTCACGCGAGGCGCAGAGAGAGAGAATATCAATTGTCGTTTGTAGTCGCTATGATCAGCTGAATGCTGGGATACAATAATATAATCCCGCTACCTCAGCCTCTTGAAACAAATCGCGCAAGACCAGGGAAGCTGTTCCACGTAGGTCGTGCGGACTCAACTGGGCGCAGGGGAGCGAGGAGAGAGGCTCGCGTTCCGAGGCCGCAACCGGGTCGGGATCCGCCGCTAACCATCGGAAAGAGCATCTGGGGTCAGTGATGGTGATGGCCCTATGGTCGACGGGACTGGCCACTGGGGCCGAGCAGCCCGGTGGCCAAGAGCGCCGGGTGAACCAAGATCATTCCGGGTGGTCGTTGGACGGCTGCCCGCTTCTTGTTTGGCATCCTCATCAATATGTCGAAATGCCTCAATTGGTGTCTGGACCGAGCCACCAATGGTCCCGCGTAATGTGTGGGTGTATTCGGCGAGTCTGTGCAGCTTGCATGGGTGAGCAACACATCTTCGGAGAGTCGTCGTTAGTATGGCCTCCAGGCACCCCCTAGTCGGAAGCCGGGCCTGGATTTCATTGATGATTGCACCGAGCATTATCGTCCCCTAGCGAAAATGCCCCAGGAGACCCAGCGGCAATGCCTTTTGCCCACCCGAACATCCTTGGGAAGTGGAAATGTGCGGACGCTGATTGGTCGAGACCGCCGCGATCGATGTCGCAGGTGCATCATCCTCGGCTGGCTCAGCCTGGCTAAACGCCGTTATTGGAGTAGAAATATTGGAGGATCCTGTTGTTCCCAGACTTCGTTCCGACGGTTTGTCGTCATCGGGCTGCCAGATCCCTTCATTTTTCGTCGACCACATTCCGATGTCAATTCGGGGACGAGGAAAGCCGAATGGCAAAGCGACCAAGCCTGTCAAGCAGCAGAGAAGAGATCGAAAAGCGAGTCCAGAAGCTCCGCGATCGACGGCGACGCGGCTGAGTCAGCTCCCCCGCGATTTCACCAACCTTCCAGGTTGGAACCTTGGAATCTAGAAAGGCCAAGGATACGGCTTCACTGGTGAGATCATTGCGCGTCATTTCCAGTCGTCCGGGGATGTTGAAGCTTGAATCAGACTTTGGGCTTCACGAGATAGTTTGACGGAAAGAGTCATGGTAGAAGCCTAGGTAGACGCCCAATGCAAAGTATACTAAGTAGCACCCTGGGAAGCCGATGAGGCTTCTTCCTTCTCCCTCACTCCATCATCCAACTCACATTCGAGTCTCTTGTCTGGACTCTCGAACGTATCCACTCTGCTTTGACTCCTTGCTTTTCCATATCGCCGTCCCGGGCCGAATTCGCGACCACCGAAGCCCGTTCGGGTCAAGTCGGACGGCGCCCTCTGCGAATCCACGAACTTCTCCTCCATCACCAACTGCGTGTCCGCTTCAGCTCGGCCCTTCAGCCCCGACATCACCCGTGGAACTGTGGAGAAGCACAGGGGCCAACTGGACGAGATCCTCCTTCATACCACTTACTGACATGATGGCCCCTGCTGGAAAGCGTTATATACCCCCCGGCCGCTCCAGCTCCCCAGGCCCTTTGACTTCTGATTTCTTCCAACAGCAAGTCGCGAAACAACGCAACAATAACTATCATTCTACTTCACTCAGAAACATGGTTGCCACATCTGTGAATCGCACTGCGCTGCACCCTGGCGGTGTTCAGTATGTTGTCTCTTCTCTCTCCTTTTGCTCTCGAACCTCGTCGTCGCTAACCATGTCGTCTTCTTCCGCAGACCCGGCAAGGGTCACACCGAGCTGGAGGAGGAACTGCATGAGACTGCGCACATTGACTATGATCGAGTCGCCATTGTAAGGAGGCCCTGCAATGTCCTTCCTTTGGGATTCAACCATGATCGTTGTGATAAGTTGTCATAACTAACCTCGCCTTCTAGATTGCCAACCCTGCCGTTCCGGCTCTGTACGAAGATGCTCTGGTCTACGAGACCGGTACTGCCATCACCTCCAGCGGTGCCTTGAGTGCTTACTCTGGTGCGAAGACTGGTCGTTCGCCATCCGACAAGCGCATCGTCAGGGAAGAGTCCTCTGAGAGCCAGGTCTGGTGGGGACCTGTCAACAAGCCCATGACCCCTGATGTGAGTTGCGCCTTTTTCTTGTCTTTACTATGAGTGATTTTTCGTGTGGTTGTTGCATATTTGTCGGGACTACGTGGTCGAGGGTTGCCCTTGCAGATGGCCCGATCCTAGCTCCACCCAGGATCCCTTGCATATGCACCCTGGGTATCAAGCTTTTCTGGCAGTCCGCTCGAAGACCACGGATTCAATATCAGCTTATTCTTTGGATACCGCGTGTTTTGCAACTGTCCTTCCCTCCACAACTCATTTGCACTTTCCTGCCACCGGCTTCCCCGCGGCCGAGGCTTGCACGTGAATGACGTCAATACTAACAAGCCTTCCCAGGTTTGGCGCATCAACCGTGAGCGTGCCGTTGACTACCTGAACACCCGCAACCGCATCTATGTCGTTGATGGTTTCGCCGGTTGGGACGAGCGCTACCGCATCAGCGTGCGCGTTGTCTGCGCCCGTGCCTACCACGCCCTTTTCATGCGCAACATGCTGATTCGCCCCACGAAGGAGGAGCTCGAGCACTTCCACCCCGACTATGTGATCTACAATGCGGGCTCATTCCCTGCCAACCGCTTCACCGAGGGTATGACCTCCGCCACCTCCGTGGCCATCAACTTCGCTGAGAAGGAGATGGTCATCCTGGGTACCGAGTACGCGGGTGAGATGAAGAAGGGTGTTTTCACTGTTCTTTTCTACGAGATGCCGGTCAAGCACAATGTCCTGACCCTCCACTCCTCTGCCAACGAAGGTGAGAACGGCGATGTTACCGTCTTCTTCGGTCTGTCCGGTACCGGCAAGACCACTTTGTCTGCCGACCCTAAGCGTAAGCTGATTGGTGATGACGAGCACTGCTGGACCGACCGTGGTGTCTTCAACATTGAGGGTGGCTGCTACGCCAAGTGCATTGGTCTGTCTGCCGAGAAGGAACCCGATATTTTCAACGCCATCCGCTTCGGCTCCGTCCTAGAGAACGTCGTGTTCGACCCCATCTCTCGTGTTGTCAACTACGACGACTCCACCTTGACCGAGAACACTCGTTGCGCCTACCCCATCGAGTACATCGACAACGCAAAGATTCCCTGCAAGAGTGACAACCACCCTACCAACATCATCCTGCTCACTTGCGACGCCCGCGGTGTTCTGCCTCCCATCTCCAAGCTCACGCCCGAGCAGACTATGTTCCACTTCATCTCTGGCTACACCTCCAAGATGGCTGGTACCGAGGACGGCGTCACCGAGCCCCAAGCTACCTTCTCTTCTTGTTTCGCTCAGCCATTCCTGGCCCTGCACCCCATGCGCTACGCCAGCATGCTCGCCGAGAAGATCAAGGAGCACAAGGCCAACGCCTGGCTCCTCAACACCGGCTGGGTCGGTGCCGGTGCCACCACTGGCGGCAAGCGTTGCCCCCTCAAGTACACCCGTGCCATCCTGGACTCCATCCACAGCGGTGACCTCGCCAAGGCTGAGTACGAGACCTACGACGTCTTCAATCTGCCCGTCCCCAAATCCTGCGCTGGCGTCCCCAACGAGCTGCTCAACCCTAAGAACAGCTGGACTGCCTCCACCTCTTTCAAGGACGAGGTCACAAAGCTCGCCACACTGTTCAACGAGAACTTCAAGAAGTACTCTGATGAGGCCACTCCCGAAGTCCTGGCCGCTGCTCCCCAAGTCGCATAGATGGGTCGACAGATGTCCCCAAAATTGGCATTTCTCTTTTCCTGTTTTTTGAAATTGAGTCATTTGCATGGCGTGCTGTGTTTGCTTGGTCGTGATGATCTATTCGTTTGGATCTCGACACTTGCACTTGATTCTTGACAAGTGTAAGGTTCCTATTTTGCGGTATTTTGGGTCTTTGTTTCCTTTTTCTTTTTTAATATCTGGTTTGACTTTATATTGATGGACATGTTTAACGACCGGCTGAATCGGAGTTTATTTCGAGTACCCTAACGATAGTCAATGAAATCAGATATCGTACATTCCGGACTCCAGTTCACGTAAATCTTCGATATTCAGGCATCTCATCTGCCCAACATTAATTGTGGCAGGGATGCTGCAATGTCATTGATCTATGTACGGAAGTGAACACGGCCTTCCTGCATAAAGTCCTTCTCGCGTCTCTCTTCCAAGGCAATCTTTCCAGAGCTTCTTATTTCCATCCAGCACATAATTTCATCCATGGATAGACAGTGTATATGATGGGTCATCGATGCGTATCAATACAGCAACTGACGGGATAATTATTGTCAATCTCAAAAATTGGGTTTGATGAATCCTATCTTGTAACCTTGGAAGCTCGCTGACTCTAAATCCAGGATCCAGGATCCTAGGCGCCGGTGCGGCTGTTTGTCAATAGCTTTATCGCTCATTCGCTCATGTGTGAGGTATAATCTAATGTTGAAGCTTCAGGTTGCGATATACTTGGGAAGGAAGGATCGGTGGACTTTCCTTGGGGATCTATTGTAAGATGGGGTATACCTAGGTACCGAGGTGACGATGTCTATGACTAGGGAAATATCAGATGGACTAGATATGTGACAAGGACTTCAAGCCTTTTTTTTTTTCCTTTTCTCTTTTTCCTTTTTGGTTTTTGGTTTTGTCTGCAATTAGAGCACTTTGACTCGCTAGTAATCCGGACTCGCCTCTTCAGTTTATCCATAACATTCTTCTAGACCAATCTGGTGTTTGATGATGTGAGATATACAGAGTATTCCATAGACATCTCCCATGTTTGCCTCTACGTCTACTGAACTCCCGCAACCAAAATACCAAAATCTACTCTCAACCCACTCATCCTACCTCTTTACCATGTCTGTTGAATCCCCGACCGATCCCGCCCCAGAGCTCCCGCAAAGCTACCCGCTTTGCCGTCGGGATACCCTCCGCACCCCGAGCTCCCGTGCCGGAACTCCATCAAGCCTATGCAGCCGCGGCCCGCCGGATGCCGATAACTTCTTTCCGCGGAACGGAGGCTGACCCGAGGATGGGAAGTCAGTGTACGTATTCAGGGTCCGGCGGGGGTGGATGGTTCCGATTTGGCCTCGAGTCTCTGACAGCAGACATGATTGGGATTGTTGTGCATGGTTGAGGGAGTTGGTGAGAGTCGGAGATTTGTGATCGCGTCAAAGTCGACTTGGCGGGGCAGAGTGTTGACTTTGGCTCAAGCTATGTGGGTGAATCGTCCTCTCCGACGTCCAAAGAAAGTATGTCTTTGTTGGGATGTCAGCACTATACGAGCTTGCCGTTGATGGCGCGGGTTCCGGAGGTGCCTTACTGGTCATTGGGAGGCACATTCAAATGTGGACGGGAAAGGGAACCAGATTTACACTGTACTTCGGGGCTCCATATACACCTTTGTTTTCGACCAATGCGTTTCGAGAGGATTCAAGTCAAATGGTCCGCGCACGGGGTTACGCAAAACATAGTCAATCCCCTAAGTGTGCAAATATGCATCTCGTCGGATTCCGTAGTGGGTCATTGACATCTCGTACGCCGGTAGACTATTCAATAGAGCATGTGTTGCTGGTGAGTTAGCAGCCCACCCGAGAATATCCCGGGCGTCGCTCTCAGCTATAGCACAGCTCCGTATAGTCTGGCGAGCCCGAGTCATATCTGAGACGAAGGCGTGTCACAAGGCATTTGTTCCTCGGAGATCCTCGGAGGGCTGTCCTCCGCGAGCCTGGCCACTTCATAGACACCGCGGGGAAGAGGATATTCGGTAAGAGGCCAGGGACCATCGCTCCGGAATCGAACACCGTGGATGGCCCTAGGGATCGAGGCGTCCGTGAGCGCAGCCAATCCGATCAGGAGCTGTTCCAACGGCGATAGCGCCTGGCCAGCAAAGCGCCGGTTCTCGGCGGGGAGCAGACCGCATGAAGAGAGATCGGAGGATGCCAGGGGGATGGGTTGGCTTCCATCGCCTCGACAAACGGGCCCCGGCATCCCCCAACAGAGATGAGCATTGTCACTTCCGGATATAACAATGGCCGGGTGCTGGGTGCCTGAGTTGCTGGGGGTGAGCTGCATGAAGTGGGCCTAGTGATTGGGCGGTGGATCGCCCTCGGTCTGGGAATATCGGGGCACGGGAGAATATTATGGAGGCATTGCCGATCTGGAGGATCCGCGGCACTGCCGGCTATGCTGAGAGCTGAGATCCCACGATTGTCAGTCTTGGTTCTTTCCTTTCGGCCGCTAACTAGGGCGAGATCAGAACGGTAATTGCCACACAGCAGTACGGCCTTCAACTAGGCATCTGTCTAGTTTCCCTCGGGCAAGGATTGCATTTTCCCCAGGCTCCCGACCCATTCTCGTGGGGATGCCCAAGGGGTTAAGCGGAGTCAAGTGGGGTTCCGAGTTTAGCTCGTGGCACTAATGCATTCATTGGACTATGACGTGGAGAAAGCTGTGCTGGTGCAGTGTGTGAAGTGTGAGGTGTGGAAATGATGCAAGGAGGGAGTGTGAAGGAAGAAGAGTGGAAGGAAGAAGAGTGGAAGGAAGAAGAGGGAATTTGCGTGTTTCGATGCACGGGAACACCAAGCTTTCCCCCGCATTCTCTCGCTCTGTAAAACACAGTACATCGACTCATCCTCCATAGTAAATACTGTCATGTACACTGTCCGGGTTGATCGACGCACTCTCTGGGGTTGATTTGTGATTCTCGCCCCGGTACTTGTCCTAGTCGTTCGAGTCGATCTAGCTCGGGTCGAGTCACTCTTCCCATCCAACCCGGAGAACTAGCGGCCATCCAAGGGCCAACGACCAAGAGCCGTCAGATCCGGTTCCAAGCCCGGAACTCGCCTTCGGTTGTTCTCGGTCGACTTGCTAACACGATTAGTTCATCAGATCATCTGCATTCCAAGGTTATATAGAACAAGCTCAGGCCCCTGCGATCCCGGTTGGACCTCGTCAGTGTTGCGCCTGGGACTCGCGCTTCTACTTATATCGCGGGTAGACTCGATTCCCCCGCATCTTCCATTTCGCCTCTCCCCTCCTCATCGCGAATCTTTTCCCCGGAAGTATCGGCTACGACAATTCGACATCGTTGCATGAGACTTACACGTCATCGGTGAGTTCCCATGGTCACTCGACGCCGTGCCCGTCGTGGCTTCTGAATCCGCCAAAGAGCAAGCCGTTTTGCTAACTGCTCAGCAAAGAAAGTTCCGGCTTCCCCCTCATCATCCCATCCTTTCGGCCTCGACCCGGTCAGTGGATGGTAAATCCAAAGCCCCCTCCCGCTCTGGATTCATCTCGAGGTTGGCTCCAACAGATTCCCAGATCCCATCTGGTCTCTACTGACACCACTCCCAGATCTAGTGTGAATCGTGCGTGATCAGATCGTCATGGCCTCCAATTCCGTCAAAGAGCCCGCCGGTGCCGCAGCCGTGTCTACCAAACAGGCCTCTGCCGCCGGCATTGAGAATCCGTCGCAAGCTACTTCTGATCTCCTGCACCACCCGTATATGCGCGCAGCCCTGCCTTTTATTAACGGCGGCTTGGCTGGTATGACGGCCACGGTGGTGGTTCAGCCGGTTGACATGGTGAAGGTGCGTCTTCAATTAGCCGGCGAGGGCGCAAAGACGGGGCCACGCCCCTCAGCGCTGGGCATTACCCGCGACATTATCACTTCTGGCAAAGTCCTTGACCTCTACACGGGCCTGTCTGCTGGCCTGCTGCGACAAGCCGTCTACACCACAGCCCGGCTGGGCTTCTTCGACACGTTCATCAAGACGCTCAATGCGCGCGCCGAGGCGGCCAACCGAAAAGTTACCTTCGCCGAGCGCGCGGCGGCCGGCCTGTCCGCAGGTGGTATTGCTGCGATGATTGGAAACCCGGCGGACCTTGCACTGGTCCGCATGCAATCTGACGGGCTCAAGCCGCCCGAGACGCGGGCCAACTACCGGTCGGTCTTCGACGCGCTGGCGCGCATCCCGCGCGCCGAGGGCATCGGTGCGCTGTGGGCGGGTGCGCTGCCGACGGTGATCCGCGCAATGGCGCTGAACATGGGCCAGCTGACGTTCTTCGCGGAGTCCAAGGCCCAGCTGAAGCAGCACACGAGCCTGTCGGCGCAGAACCAGACGTTCGCGGCGTCCGCGATCGCGGGCTTCTTCGCCAGTTTCCTGTCGCTGCCGTTCGACTTCATCAAGACCCGGCTGCAGAAGCAACAGAAGGATCCAAAGACTGGGCAGGTGCCTTACCGCGGGGTACTGGACTGCGCGCGCAAGGTCGTCGCCGAGGAGGGTTGGTTGCGCTTTTACCGCGGCTTCGGAACCTACTACGTTCGGATCGCACCTCATGCGTTAGTTGCCCCACCTTTAGCCCGATCGAACCGTAGATATGCCTTTTAAGACACAACGCTAATCGGTTTGGCTCTGATCTGCAGTATGGTGACCCTCATCGTGGCCGACTATCTCAACCTTCTCACCAAATAGAGGCCAGCAGGCGATGATCCTGCCCGCGACAAGGACAAGCCCGCACCTTCGACAAATTTAGTTATCGCGCCTGATGGAATTCTCCGTCAGTCAGTCTATAATCGGCCAACCCTACCTTGTAATGGGAGACATAATCGAAGCTCTCTCCTCCCACTGAACTATGCATGGCTACTGACTCGGTCATATGGTCTGGCCTTCATGCGCGACACTTGCAAGCTCAATTCCCATATCTATTGCTACTTCTGTTTGCTTGGACAACGTGATGTCCAAAAAGACAGAAATTATCGCTGCCCTGCATGTTTGCTGTGCACAGAATTCCGGGCGCCCGGATCGCTTACTCGCATGCGCACCACCGGTATATTTCTTTCCCCTTCTTCCTTTCTGATTGTCGAAAAAGGCGTTGTCGGTGATTTCTTATTCCTATTCCCCTTTCCCCTCCGGATCAGAGGGGGCATTCGAGCCTCGGCAGAAAGAGGAAGTTATAATGTTGAGCGAGCACGGGGACGAGATGTCCTCGCATTCTCCGTGGAAGACGAACGCAACGCAACGAAATGCAGCGCGCGACCTGGTCGGTGACGGCATGCACTATTTTTCTCTCGCTTCGTTCTGTTTTGTCCTGTGTCTGCTGTGATTGTGCTAGTTCTTTTCTCGTTTCGACAAGCGGATACCCCTCCCCACACTTGTCATACTGTTTCCCGCCTTCGTTGATTTTTTATTTTCTTCCAGCGCATGCTTTGTGTCGGTGGTGCAGACACTGCCTGCTTATCTATGGCTTAACGATGTAGAGAAGGTTACATGTACCGATTATCAATCACCACTACACATCAGAGCCCTTATTCCTAATATGCTTCCACGATCCTCGAGATCTTCGAGAAGACAGTCTCTCCCAGAACGAGGCGGAGTAGGATCATCCAGCGTTAGATCCAGAAGAATGACGAAAGAGAATCATGAAAGTGAAAGTCAATGGAAGCGATTCATAATGAACGCTGCGTTTTCTTTTGATACTGTATAGTATTAATCCTCAATAAATTATCAGTAACCCCTCATACCAGATATACATCTCCCCGTCTACAACACGCGTACATGGCTACCGTATAACTATAGAACATGTCTGTCCACAGCTAGGTATTATAACCAAGTCGTCCTATCTAGGTAATAAATTTCTTCGTAGCAACACAGTAAAGTACATTCAAGACCATTCAAGGTCGCATGGTCAGGAGCAGAGCGTATTGAACGAAAACTAGATATATCTTGGTTTGGTATTCCCTTCACTCCGCATGTCTCTTGGAGCACGAGGATGTCCGCATAGCCGCATAGCCAAAGGGACATCGAAGATCTAAGATTATCTCATCCTAAAAGCTGCTCCTTGGGGCCGTGATTTCTCTAGATACCTCGGCAGCTCCGGCGCAAACACAACACGCCTCCGCTTGACCCGTCATGGCTAACACTTCGTATCACCGTAGCGCTGCAGGGTGCCACTGTCATACGGTATTTCA
Source organism: Penicillium hispanicum (assembly GCF_028827665.1). Taxonomy (NCBI): domain Eukaryota; kingdom Fungi; phylum Ascomycota; class Eurotiomycetes; order Eurotiales; family Aspergillaceae; genus Penicillium; species Penicillium hispanicum. The sequence goes on from NW_026623193.1 coordinate 3,376,992, forward strand.
AATCTCCAAGCCTGAAACTCTTGTACAGAGATAAAGATGGACCGCGAGGCTTGGCGGGCGCCGTTCATCCTCCACTGAAAAGGAGAGTATCCTGAATTTAGTACGCGTACATGACACATCGCAAATGTTCACTCCCGAGGGCATAGTACTTGTCAATGCGGACCTGGTTATATCCGGTCGAGGAGTGCCTACACCAGGGAATCAGAGTGTGGTCGTGCGCATTGCTACATCCAATTCGTTTCATGATCGCTTTTCCATTCATCAAATGTGTCATGGTAACGATATGCATCTCGTGATTAGAAAAACCGGGGAGAGAGAAAGCCCTCGAAAAAATAACCCGTAGAACCCATTCGTATCACGCATCACCAGCCCGTAAGAGTGGAAATGGGACAAAAAAAAATAAAAAAAACAGCAAAAGGAAACCACAAGAACGCCCCCAAACGCAGGGAAAAAAGCAAGCAAGACAACCGTAAATTGGGCTCACGTATCCCGATTATGTGTGTTGATAAAAGGAAAGGGAGAGAGACATCTCAAATGGTTGACTGGCCCTCGCGCTTAGGCTCAATTGCACCGGGCGGCAACACATCCTCAAGGCTCTCGTCAACGAATTGCAGGTCCTCCTCCACGGGGACGGTGTCCTTGATGCGCAGGAAGACAACGGGGGCAGCAACAAGCAGGGAACCGCAGAGAAGACCCCAGTTCGAGGCGAACTCTGACATGAAGGAAAGTTTGTTAAGGTCCAGACTCCACATCACGGCGGAACCGGCAGATTGAAGGCCCTTGTAGAAGCCAGCCAGGTTGGCGAGCTTGCGGCCGGAGTTACCGAGAGAACCCATGAACCTGGAGGGGGGTGAGATTAGCGGATGGGCTTGGTCACATGAATAGTGTAACTACAACAGAAAGGATTCGGGGGGTTGACGGGTGTGGTGGGAGGGGGGCGGATCTTACCAGTAGACGGTTCCCTGCCAGATGGCATCGTACATTCCGTAGAAGAAGTAGAGAAACATTGGGCCAACGTAGCCGGATGTTTTCCAGTCCCAGGGAGTGAACTTGTGCTCGTTGATCGCCTCTGTGGAGATATCACCACGGTCGTACCTTTTCTGCCATGCGTAGCCACCTCCCCAGATGGCCATGGTCAGAATGAACAGGCTAACGAGGGCACAGCGGGCACGAGTACTGCGTCGGAGGCCTTTGATGTCAAGCAGCGGGCCGATAAACGTGGCTGCGACGATCTGGGCAAACCAGTACAAGAAGTTGTTCAGGGACTTAGTCCGGGTGTCGAAATAGGCGCCGTTGATGCCATTCTGTTGGTAGATGTAGAACCAGTTGGACGACCAAAACATGGGGAAAAGAAGAACGATCCAGGGATCGCCACGGAGTGTCTCCCAGAGGCCGATGGCCTCGGTCTTCCAGCTTGGATGCTTCATCAGAATGACGCGCGAACCGTCCTCGCGAACGATTTTGTCAGCATCAGAGATGAATAGGGCGAGGACTGCGCCAAAGGCCATAAGCACGATGAAGGCGATGTAGGTGCCGTCGCTAACGTTCTTGTTCTCGGTGACATGAATGTTCTGACCAAGTGGGATCTAGATAGAATCACACGTTAGCGAGCTACCTTTGTGATCTAGTGCTCACCTAGAAGGCCTTCTAAGGTCGAATGCGGAGGGGGATGGGGAATAAATCCTACCAGAGCGCCAATGCACGCACCAACGTTAAAGACACCCCAGAACCAAGCCCAGTATCGACCCTTGCGCTGTTCAATGGGGTAGGACATCATAATGGCACCCTGCGCAGCCCATAGCATACCCGCGCAGATACCCAGGAAAGCACCGGCAAAGATGTTGAAGCCGCCCACACTCGCATGTTCCGAAACAAGCAAGCTGATCGTGTAGATGCAGTATCCGATACCACCAAAGGAAAGCGCGAGACGCACGCCAATACGATTGACGATCGTTCCGGCGAAGAAGCCGACCACGGCGAAGGTACTGTAGAGGGCAATATTCTACAGAAACAAGTCAGCAGACAGACCCCACACGATCTAGCAGATCATCGTGCGCAATGCGCACGTGGGAGGGGGGATGTGAGGCGCATACCATCTTATCGGCGAGACTGGCGTCCGTCTTACCGCCGCCACCCAAACCTGAGAGCGCATTGAACATGCCGGGACACATGAAGCAGACGAATGCGACGAGGCCTAGCTGGAAGCGTGGGGAAGCGTACCAGGGGGTGGACCATTTCCCCACGCGGAACGATTTGTACATCCATCCGGGTGGACGAGGGACATCGGTGACCGAGTCGCGATATTCGGGGGTGGAGACGGTGTTCTCGGTGCCGACGCGGGCAGTTTTTGGCTCAGTCTCCGCCATGGCGATTGCACGAAGCAGGTAACCAGAGGCAGTAGAGGTAAGCGTAGTGGATGCGAGCAGAGGGGTGTGGGATGGGGAAGGAAGAGGGAGGAAAGGAAGGAGAGAGGAGTTAATTTGAAGTGAGAGCTAGCTCGAGCTGTCAAGCCCAAAAGAAAAGAAAAGAAAAAAAAAAAAGCACCCCAGCAACGGCAACAACCAAACCAATACCACCACGAGGCAAGGTAACATCAGGCCCCCGAACGGCCTCAGCTCAATCCAGTCTGGTTTGCGGGGAGCAGCATGATTGGGTCTACGCCTCGGCGCCCGCTTTGATAGCAGAGTTACACCCCGAGGATCCAATAGGAGTCGCGTGATGGACTAAACGAAGTGGTATTTCTCTTGATGAATTGGATGGCCGTTTGTGACGCTTCTTGATTGTATAGGTCCTACTTGGCGAACTACGTCCACAGGGGAGAAGATCAGGGGGGGAATTAGGGGTGGGATAAATAGCGGATGGAGGATTAGGGGGCACCGAATGCACCAAAAGCAGCTGGGCAGCATCTCAAAGGCGAGGCGAGACGATGTGGGGGATTTCAAATGACTGCGAATCGGGGGCTTAGCGGCCGGTCTAGCGCTATCGGGAATCTCCCAACGCCCACATATAGTAACCGATGATCGTTCAGATATGAGACACTGGGATGGCAGATGGCAGCCCGCTATGGAACACGGCGGGCACGCTATACTTAGCACCCATGCACCATGCAACCGTGCCGGTAGGAGAACTGTCATGCGAGAAGGACACATTGCAGGCTCATGTACAGAAGAGTCCACATTATGTATGTTGATATGGAGCTGTGCCATCAGCCCCGGCCTTATCTCCACCATTCAGCGCGCATCCATTTTTTATCTCCCGACTCTCTTATCACCACCTCACACCGCGCTACTCGCTCCCTCTTCTTCGGCATCCGAGTCTGAGCCCTCGCCTGTCTCTTCATCGTCGTCCTCGTCACTATCAGTCGTAGCATTACCTCGTCCACGTTCGCTTTTGATGTGGACGGGCTCAGACTTCACGCGCGCCATATCTGACTCAGCGTCCGTATCTACATCCATGGCATCGTCCCCATCGACTGCATCGCTTGCCAGCATCACCCGGTCTGGCCGCGCGCCTGATCGGCCTGATTCTTCTTCTTCCTCTGCTTCCAGCGCCTCCAGTTCCTGTGCTCGGCGCACCCGACGGTGCAGAACGGGGTCTGGGCGCAGGTCGTCCGCGGTAAGCGGAATCGAGCATACGGGGCATTTGACTGCGCGAATGCGCCGTCCGCGTCCACCCCCCGGAGCGTGGATCAAGAAGGAGCTCTGGGAAATCATATCCTGAATCGCCTCGCGTTCGAAGCTGTGCGGGCACTTGGTGCTGGTCATGGGCTCGCGGTACGGGAGCAAGGTAAGCGGGCAATTGAGCGAGATACGCTCCCGCTCGATGGCAATGTCGTCTGAACCTGCGGGCGAAGGCTGCCGACGATGGCGAGTCTGGCGACCTTGCGGGCGAGAAGCACCGCTCGCTGAACTCTGGCCGGCGCGCTGGACATTGGTATCTTCCAAATGCGCGAACCACGTCGAGGAGTGTGGCAGCGGCGGGCGCTTATCGCCGGGGAATTTGGAGTCATGCACAGTGCGGTAGAAGCCAATGTAGGAATTATGACCCGCGTACCTGCATGGCCGATGGTCAGCAAACCCTGGCAAGAAGCAGGGCACGTAAAAGCGACGCTCCACATACCTCTCTGTCAAAGACAATCCATTCCACTTCTCAGTGTCTTGCCGCAGGATGTCTACGAGTCTCTGACTGGGCGGGTTCTGCGCATTGCGCTGTCGAGCTTCCCGTTCGGGCGTGCCCTCGTAATCTGCATCATCTTCATGGTCCCCGTCATCTTCATCCTCACCATCCCTGTTCCGTCGCTGTCGCTGCCGTTGCCCTCGCGTCTGTCGCGTGCCCAGCCCAGCCGCCTGCGCCTCGCCTTCCTCCTTCTCGATATTCGACATCGCCTCGGCCAAACCCTGTAAACGAGTCTCCGAATCGATCATCTGCCGCACCTTCTCCTCCATCCGCCCGGTAACGGCGTCAACTTTCCGTTCTGTCTCGGCCAGTCGCTGGTACTCTTCATTTTCTGCGTCTTGCTCATCCCCGTCTTCCTCGTCGCCATTGCGTTGCCGATCTTTGAGTTTCTCGTATCGGACTCGCGCATCGATCAGACGCTCATTCATGTCACCCGCGGAATCTCTGAGCTTGTCCACGGCCTGTTGCAGGTGTAGCTGCAAACTGCGGAATTGACGTGATTGCCGGAGATTGGCAAGTTGGCGCTGGCTGTCTGCGGTGAGAGGTGCTTCGGGTGGCTGGTACTCTGGCAAATCGGGGGCTGATGTGGTTCGTGGAGTGCTTCGCCCGCGTGCGCTCGCTGGCGGGCGAGATTGAGGCAGCGACGAACGCTGTCGCGCTGGGGTCGCAGAGAGCATTCTGAGGGGTGAAGAGCCAAGTGAGGTTCCAGCTGCCAGAGTAAAAGAACAAGTCGTCGTTTCGGTCGCGAAGACAGGGTTGGAGTTGCAAGCAAGACTCTTATGACGATTTGTTGCTAGACAAAGCGCTCGAGACGACCGAAATCCTAACGCGTCGCGCCCACGCTAGTCCGATTCGGGTTACAGTGGCGGCGATAAGCTTATCGCAACTATTTACTTCCAGTACGGATGCACTGAGAGACGGCGATCCCACCAGTCTTGAATTGTCCAATGTCTATCATTTCTCTTGAGAGATACATATGGTATCAGATACGTGAATTTTATGTAAGCCTTTTGGAAATCCGAAACTTCCTGCCACTTCAAACCTTGTAGAAGCAGAAGGCATGGTAAAAGCCTATGTAGATCAGCAGCTGAACGGCGTCTGAGAATGTGACATTACACTTACTGACAGCATCCTTCTCTTCTTCGGTCATGCTCAGCGCACCAGTCACCCGATCCCGGACGCCCATGCGTTCACTGAGTGGTCCCAACTCCCGATCGTTCTTCTCGTCCTCCCAGATGTCCAAGAAAGGCTTGCGATACTGGAGCTCCAGGTTGTAGTCTTCGGTCAATCTACAAAAGTGGGTTAGAGATGAAAGGGTATGTTAAGAACAGCAATGTGAAATACTCACGCTCGAAACGCTTCCCAAGGCACAACGTATTCGGGGACCTCCTCGACAGCCTCCCGCATGAAGTAGGTATACCGCCATCCAAAGGGCGGGCGGAAGACACCATTTTCAGGAGTGGGACCGGGGAAACGGACGCGATATATCTCATTGCCCCATTCTGCCCTTTCGTCCTCCTCGACTTCGCCATCCTCGGGGCCCTCTGGCTCCGCCGCTTTGGCAGCGTCCTGCTCTTTGCGCTTCTGGTGGAACGCGCTCACACGGCTGGTGATCATATCGGAGTTGGGGCAGACACCAATGAATCGACCGCCCTTTTTCAGAGATCCAGCAACGTTGCTGAGCATTTGGCGGGTCTTCTCCTCGCTTTCGAAGGCATAGTGAATAGCGAACATCGAGGTGACAACGTCGAAGCCACCACCCGCACCCCACCGCGCACTCATGAGGGAACCGCCCGGTCCAGCATTCGCGTCGAATCCAACCTCCTGGATGATGCGAATATCCCCCAGCGACTCGCCAAAGCAATCCTTCGGGAAGAATTCGCCATGGAACAATGGCTGCGGCGGGCGGCGGCCGCGTTGGCCACGCCCTGACCGCATAGTGTTGTAGCGATCCCGCGCCTGTTCAATCGAGATATTGGCCGGGTCAAGTCCAACGTAGAGATCCACCGCCTGCGGAGCCAGCTGCCACTTGCCTAGATCACCACCCTTGCCGCATCCCAAGTCCAACACCAACAATCGCTTATCTTCCACAGGCGGGGGCCCCATGCTGTCGTCGGCCCAATCCTTCGTATCATTGAAGCGGGCCACAAACTCCTCGTCGGGTGAGAACTTCTGAATCAACGTACTCTTAACCCAATTGTTGAAGCTTCGTAGCCCCTTGATTTTGCTCTCCGTCTTTCGCCACTCGCGGCCGCGTTCGGGGACCGCATTGTAGTGCTGCCGGACAACATCCGACACGCCGCGGTCCCGAGACGTGCGTATCGCATCCTCCTCCTGTGCCCGTTCGCGCTCTTCTTGCCTCCGCCGGAGCGTCTCACTATTCACAATACCCATGCGCGATCCGCCGCCGGGTCGCTTCCGTTGGCGCGGTTGTTCTTCGGGCGGGGGTGAGCGAGGCTGCAGGGGGGATCGTGATCGTCGGGAGTGGTCATCACGGGGAGTAGCATTGCTGGGACTGCGGGAACGGTCTCGCCGTGAGAAGACCGACGAAGGGGGTGCCCGGCCGAGCTTTCGGACCTGATGTCGCTCCTGGACCCGCTTGCGCTTGAAAGAAGATCCGCTCGCGTTCTGTTGTCTCTCGGCGGCCGAATATTGATCTCCATTCTCGCCGAGCTTCTTTTCGCTGGCGGTTCCAATTAGATCCGCCGCAGGGCCGGGTGAGGCAGAAGCGCCATTTTTATTGGTATCCAGTCTTGATGCCGAAGCAGGTGGCGGGGCTGCTGCCGAGTCAGACGAAGGCTCCATCTCGTGCAGAAGACTGTCGCAGGAGGTTTGTGGGAGAGGGATGGAAGATTGTCTTAGATTCGCGATTGCGCCGAGTGAGTGGTTCAGAGAGTTGGTGAAACCCGTGGTCAGTGAATCAGCAAAGTGATATAGGCGATCCAGGAGCAAGAGGTTAGACTCAGGCGGCTCGTCTGATCCAGGTTTGATCCGATGAGATATGAAGCTTGGCAGAGTCGAAGGAAGCTCCGCTGAGTGGTGGGTCGCCGCCGCAGGGGATTCAACCAATCATGATCTACAACTAATCGAATACTGTATACTATCACCACTTGGTCCATATCATCGCGAGAGGCAATAACTAAACCAAGTGGGTGTGAGATTACTTTAAGAGCCGTGTATACTATTCAAGTCATCGCAATTCACGATTGAGAAAATACTCATGTGGTACCAAATGCTCACTAGACAGCGTCATTATTGAAACACTGCCATCAGATAATCCGTATAAGACCGTCCTAGCTTCGTGGACTTGATAGTAATATTTCTGAAGTCTTCGAGACAAGCCACCGTGTGTTATTCACTCCATCAATCTTCAAATCAGACGGTAGCTATGGGTAATAAACCGCAGATCGTCACCCACGCAAGGTATATTAACATTCCAACTAGGAAAGACCTACGTACCAGATATTATCTTGTCCATAGTGATTTCAAATGAATGCTCAACGCGGTCATATTATCTCAGCACTCTATAATATCAGACTATCTGGAACTCAATCGCATTTCCCGCGTGTTTGGCCCTAATAAGACCACCGAGCAGAGCAAATAAAAGAATGCCTAAATTTGGAACTGAACGCAAGATAATGATCAAAAAGTGCAGAGCAGCCTTAAAAAGCACAAAGATATTGGTAAATCCACCCATCAAATCTCTATCTATTTTTCTGTGTATACTGCTTCTGAAAGACCCCATCGTGCTTATTCCTCCATAGTCACCTCCTGGTCCGTCTTTTTCGCTATCTCCTTCCTCGTCTGCGCATTTTCATTGTCACCCAAGCATTCCTGGACCAGATACTGTCTAGCCTGCTTCTCATTCTCACTTCCTGTCTTGTCTGCAACATCCTTCTCCTTCTTGATTGCCTCTTGCAGATTCAGACAAGCGGCGCGAAGGCGCAAAAGTTGCATGGCAACGTTAATCAGAATCCCTTGATAGTCTTTCTTTTCCGAAATAGCAAACTTCACAAGTTCATGGTTCAGATTATGAGCTTGACCGTCAATCCATTTAAGGAATCCAGTGAGATCATCCAGCTGCAGAAGATTAATATCACCCTTCTGGTACTGTCTGATGTAGTGGCAGAGATCATTATCAAAGTGGCGTCGCAAGTCGGAGAGACTGGGGTCACTGTATTGGTTCGAAGCCACCTGGGCCGTCTGGTTGATTCTGGGGGCACGCTCCAGTGTGATACGTGGCAGTCGGGGGATAGTGTAATGATATGGCTCGGGGATTGTGGTGTAACCGTGCGCGAGTGTCGGACGAGGAGCGTATATGGTATTGAGGTCCGAAGTAGGCATAGAAATTGGAGGAGGATTCGAAGAAGGAACGAAAAGAGGGCTGAAGGGGCGATTTGTAGGGTGAGTTAGGTGAGTAGGTTGAGCAGGCTGAACAGGCTGGACAGGCTGAGTAGGCTGAGTAGGCTGAGTAGGCTGAGTAGGTAAAGGGACCTCTTGAGTGTAGTCATTTGGCTTGCTAGCTGCTGCCTTTCTTCTCTTAGGCTTCTTACTCCCCTGCGTCCGGTTGTCCTGAAAATCTTCATCTTCGCTCGCAGTTCGTTTAGATGAAGGGGATGTTAAGCTCTGTCGGCGTGCTATTTCGTTCGAGATTTCAGTCTCTATATTAAATTGCTGGAGCCTCTCCTTCCACTTTGGCACATTGGATCGTATAATAGGCTCCTCATGAACCAGCTCGCCATTGGGGCGTTTCTGGAAGATGAGCTTGAACCATGGCCTGCGAAGAGTACCATGCGCCCCAAAATACGTCTTGTATTTCGAACGCACCACGCGAGATTGGGACAACAGCTTGGTGATTTGATCGTCCGTCAGCTCTGCGTCCTCATCAGGGAGGTTCTCAGGCTTGTCAAAGGATGCGCGCTTAATCTGATCCTTGGCTTTACCGGTGGAGGGACCGGACCTGGGCTTGGAGGACTTGGTGCCGGTAGTATTCTCTGCAACGGTCTCGACCTGGCTTTGCTTCGGAACTTCACTGCTGGAGTTTTCGGTGGCTACCTTGGTATTCTCGGAGTGAGCATCACCGATAGAAGGTAGGCCAGTGTTAGACTGAAGTTCCAAGGCCTGTGGTGGATTCTGCCCGGGCATTCCATGGGCATTCGGTTCGACAGGTGCTGACTGAGGAGAAGCAGATCTCAATGTGTTCTCACAAGCCAATTGGCAAGTGAGAATGGCCTTTGGTTCACTGCTAGATATCAAGAGTTGATCTGTATCAACGAAAGGGAATGTGTTGGTTTTGTCCATTGGGGATTCAGAGCGTGGCTGACTCTTGTGGCTTTCATCCGTTTTAATTTCCTCTGCAGTGCTTGCTACCTGTGCAATAGCATCATGATTCTCGGGGATAGGAGAGACAGACTTTCCGTGATTGCCATCTGTACTGTTCGGAATCATGGTAACAGTGCTATTCTCCAAAAGTGGAGAAACAGAGCAGGGTATGACAGCGGTATCTGACTCTTGGTTGTGGTCCACAATGTGGGAGGCCATTATGGAAGGATGGTAATCCAGCACACGCGCTGAATGCCACAGCTTCGAAAAAGTGAAAGATGTGGCGATTTGGTAGAACTTGTAGAGTTCGGAAGATTGGTTCTGGAGATAATCCCGAGAGAGATCTCTGCTCTCAAGGGCGAAAATGCTAAAATAGTTAGAACCTACTCAGATTTGGGATTATTCGAGGAAGCACACTCACTTCTTTCTGGGAAGGTCAAAAGGCAGTGATGAACAGAAACCAAGACGTAGAGTTGGATATGTAGATCAGTGGGATGGGAGAATAAAGAGATCCCTCATAGGGTTCTTGCCAGTGGTTGAGGATTTGATTGAGACAGGAGTGGTGTGTGGACTGTGAGAAGCGATATAAGAAGGTAAATGGTAGTTCGACGTATGTAAGAGATAGAGATAGTGAGCGAGCAAAAGAGTCAGCGAGTTGATATCAAACAGAATCCGCTGACCAGGTAAGGTGGCCAGTCAAGGTGACTTTAGAGAGCGAGACAGAGAGCATGTGAGGATGGTTGGCAGGTCAGGAAACCGCTCGGACAGGAAGGCTGATTTGGTCCATGGAGATAGTTTGTAGATTGAAGTGATGGGAAGCCGTTCACGTCGCAGACTTGCGGTAGGTAGTCGGAGTCGATTAAGACATCGCCTGGATGGCTGAGTAGCGCATGTTTTGATCTCCATATAAATGGTTTCGGGTAGCCCAGGAGCTTTTATGTCTCTCAATCACTGAATATATATTTGTTCCAGCGAAGGCGGTGCTATGCTGGTGATAGTGAAATGCAAATGAGCTATATTTGATGGCACGATGTCGGAACCACAATTAATATAAAACCGAGTACCTTTGGTATGCATGCCCTGCCTCTGAACTCCACGCCAGGGTAGAAAATGCCATGAAACACGCAATGGAATTAATTGCGGAGCGAAGCGGAGCATACTACATCTCTGGAAAAGTGCCAGATACGTCTAATTTTCAGGCTAAAAGAATCCCCGCCCCTGATTGGCCAGATACAGGGCGGTGGATGTAGCAATTCTGCCTGTCACAGTCACCTAACTTTGTTTGCTACGCGTCTAATTGGCTGTTTACGGGGGCACCCCCGCAGCTGTAGGACTATAGATTGGCTGTTTACAGTCCTCGGCCCATATCTATCACGCGTTTAATTGGTTCACAGATAGGTTATCCCCTATTTAGTCTTTTTAGCCCCCTTTTCTATTATTGGCTATACCCCCCAATAGTAGCAGAAATCATTTAGGCCACTAAGGCACCTACCTAAACGGCCCCTGATTAGCTCCTACTGGCAGAAAAATAGGCTATAATTGGCTCCTATAGGCGGTGGATATAGCAATTCTGCCTATTATAGTTGGCCCTATTGATTAGCTATATAGCTTAGTGGTTAGGCCCCTATAACGCGTCTTACTGGCCTACTAGCCCCTATAGTAGCTTACCTATCTTATCTATTCTATTATAGCTATATATCTACGCACTTTACCCTTTTTAGCTATCCCTATCTATTCTGGGTATTAATATAGGGCTATATCCTAGGGTTAAGATTACTATATAGTTAATATTCTCCTATCTTCCCTCTTTTTACCTCTCTCTCTCTCTTTACCTTTTTACAGCTATCCTTTTGATTATAGCTAATATAACTAACCTTTATAAATACCTAGGATGCTATATTGCTTAATTATCTAGCTAGTTTAGAGCTCTCTATAGCTTAAAGGTTATATAGTACTGTCTCTAATACTATATAGTAGGTTATTCTTAATAGGTTTATTTATCTATTAAATTGCGTCTATAGTGTTTATTCTAACTATAATAGGCTTTATCCTAGAAGTGAATAAATATAGCTATCTAATTAATACTATATTATCCTTAAATATAGTAGTCTATAGTAGTTATTAATTAACTACTTTCTCTATATTAGATCTATATTTACTATTACTAGTTTAAGCCTTTTTATAAATTCTGCTCTTTTAAAAACCTAGTAGAGCTAAATTAATAATATACTAGCTATAAATATACTAGCTATAAGTTATATATTTATAGATTATAGCTCTAGTCTTTATCTCCTCCTCTTCCTAAAATAAACTATATCCCTTAATATATATAGCTGATAGTTACCTTAAGATAATAATAGGCTAGTCTTAATTAGTAATATTATAGTCTCTATAGCTCTAATAACCCTATATTAGCTAAGGCTTATAAAAAATAGTTAGATATATAGTATAAATACTATCTATAATAGTAGTGCTAAGAATAACTATCTTTAATATTAAACCTATTATAGTTAATATAGCTATAGTTATTTTTAGATAATCCTCTTATAGAAGGATTCTTTTTATTATCTTAATCTTACTCTATATCTCTTTTTTATATTAGGTTAATATCTTATATAGAATCAGTAGACCTATTTACTCTATCTATATAGTGTATAATTAAATCTTCTCTACTACTAGCCTTATCTATTTAGTGTATAGTTAAATCTTCTTCTACGCCTTTTTATAGTAATTATATATTAAACCTTCTACTAGTTCCCTAAAATAGTATCCTCCCCTTTATTTTATATACAGTCTTTACTTCTAATAGCCTATTAGATTAACTAGCACTAACTAAAACAGAGTAGTCTCTATTATAGGACTTCCACACTAAACTCTAAAAGTATTAGCTATAGACCTATAGCTACTACTATAAGTATTAGTTTAGTATATATCTAAACTATAATAGTATTTATTAATACTATATTAAGAAAGACTAAGGCTAAGATATCTTCTTTTTTAGGCTATTAAACTATATATAGCTAGATCCTATATTAAACTTTTTAGAACTTATATAAGTAGAAGAGATATTAATCAGCTATATATATATTTTTATTAAGGTTAAGCTAATATAAAGTTAGTAGTATTACTATTATAGTTATATTATACACTTCCTATATAATATTAGCTATATTTATAATTAGCTTCTTTTACTCCCTTAGGATATTAAAATAGTTATTCTATAACTATCTAATACTAACTAAATATTAGTTTTATATTACTAGTTTATCTAGGATTATTAAATATACTATAAAGTAATTATTTACTAACTTAGCTTTTTTTATTAGAATCACCCTAGATACTGTTAGTTAAAGATTTCCTTTACTATAGTTACTAAACTTTTTAAAGATAGATATATTAATCATCTTTTATCTTTATAGGTTATTAATATATAGCTATCCTTAGTTAATAAATCTAATATAGAATCTAATTAAATAGGCTTATTTAATAATAATTTTACTAAGCTAGAAGCCACTATAGTATCTGATTTTTTAGCTATAGAGGAGGAGATAATTACTATATAGAATATAGTTGCCCTAATAGCTACTAATATATTTTAACTATAACTATTTATAGTACTATCTTTCTTCTATAAGACCCTAATTTCTAAATTTAATAGTAGTAAGCTGCTATTATTAATAGCTTTTCTAACCCTTTTTTTATATAGTATAGCTAAGTTTATTATATCTTAATCTTAGAAAGTTAAGTATATAGACTATATTAAGTATCTAATTAAATATAAGAGTAGATAATTTATTTAATACCCTTAATTTTAGTATATTATCTTTAATATAATTATATAGTGCTAAATCTTAGTAAAAGCTAGTTTTTTTATCTAGCAGTACTATAACTAGTTTAACTTAACTATTAATAAGCTTTATATAATATTTAAGAGTTCTAATCCTAAGTCTAATATCTTTCTATAGTTAATTATCTTTTTTAGTAGTACTCTTTATAGTATCTAACCCTACTAAAGTGGTTGTTGCTAGGATCTATATACCTATATTTAAGAGTTAGGTTTAGCTTATTTCTTCTTTATACTCTCTATAGTAGATCTATATTAGGATAACCTAATATATTATCTTCTTTAGTATAATAACTAAGTGGCTAGTAATATAGCTTTATAGATATAGATTATATAAGATAATCTATATAATAACCCCTATATTGTTATATATTAGTTCTACTATTAGTATTGCCTATTTAAGGACACTGTCCTTAATTATAAGTTTAAGGTTATAGACTATTAAAGCTATTATAAGTGATAGGGCTAGGGATCGACCTATAGCTATAGTATATACTAGGTTAAGGATATACTAGATAGTAATTAACTCTTTTTATAAGCCCTATACTAAATATTTATATAGTTCTAAGGTATTTATATTATAGCACTAAACCCTAAACTATCCTAACTTCCCTTAGCTTATATAGAATGCTTAGTAATATAGTACACCCTTAATAAATAGTAAAATACTCTTATATAGCTTTTAGATCTAATAAATTATCTTTAGTGCTATATTTATAGTAAGTATTACTGCCTCTATTAAAGCTATATTATAGGCTAGCTATAGTGTTAATTCTACTTTCTAATATAGATCTATAATAAACTAGAGCTATTAAAACCTCTAGGATCTATATATTATTATCTATATCTTATCTAGAATTATCCTCTCTTAAATCCCTATAATCTGTTTATTAGTATAATATAGTAGGCTAATATTAATATTGCACTATATATTAGGTCTTAGATGCTATTAGAGTATCTTATAAAGTATATTAGTAAGTTAGAATAGGCTATATAGTCCTACTAAGATCTTATATAAGCTATATTTATCTATTTAAATGCCTAAAATCCTCTCTGCTTAGTGGTAACTAAGTTTCTAAATTGTCTTATTGGTGAGTATAACTGGTTGGCCTAGGAGGTCTTCTATATGCTTCTCTAGCTTCTCTTATAGTAAGATAGTTGTAAGGTGATCTATATTAACTGCTATTATAATGATTAGTAGGTGATCCTATTTATTGTTACCTTAGTAAATAATGATAACTCTGTAAGTGTATAGTATAGGTGGTTATTATAAGAGAAATATCTCTACTATCTATCTATGATCTAGGGTGTTATATATCTCTGCTAGCTATATATTTATAATTATTAGTCCTATTAGCCCTATTATATAAAGAAGAGGGTGATTAGATATCACCCTATCTATAAATTGATAGACTAGGTGGAGGATTTTGTATATATAAAGATGATACTTTATTACCCTTTTCACTAGATCTCTAATCTCCTATAATTTAATAGTATTTGATTTAATAGTTTTTTAGGTGCTTAGAGCTACTATTAGTAGGTCTATAACTCCTATAAGCTAGATTATTATAGTAAGGTGATCTAGGATATCCTAGAGGAGTTATTTAAGGATATAGATCTTAAGGATAAAGAGGACTTATCTAGTTTATAGGAGTTATTTACTGTATAGGCTCTATATTAGGATAATATAATTTATATTAAGGATTTAGATACTTTTAGTAAGTGTGATATTAACTGTGAATATAATTAGTATTAATATATTAGTTAGTATCTAGATAAGGTTTTTCTGCTGGATTACTGGAAAGAATAGAAGCGACTTTTTTCTGTAGATCTACTAAATATGATAACTGTTTACCCTGATTTACTTAATAAGAAGCAGTAATAGCTATATAATCTAATTGTTAGTTACTATCTTTAGTGGCTATAGATATAGGGTTACTTATTTATATCTCTCCTATATATTATTCTTTTAATTAATTTACTAGAATAGCTCTTAATTAACTTAGATAGATAGGCTAGTATAGGGAAATTATATATTATTAGTATTATCTTTACTATATTATAGGACTTTGTGACTAAGGCTAGTATTATATTAACTTTAATCCTCTGTACTATATTAACTAATATAGCTGTCTATAGGATCTTTAGATATATACTGTATAGTCTTTTTTAGTTATTAGTGCCTTTAATAGGATAGTATATATCTCTTTTAGTAGTGAAGTTGATTAATATTTAGAGTCTCTTTAGTGGTATATAGTATCTAATTATTGATAAGAAGTCTATGATTAGCCACTAAATACTATATTAGATTAAATAATACTACTATAAGATCTTCCTATATAGTTAAGATCTCTTTTTTAGCAATCTTAATATTATTTTTATAGGTAACTTCTTTTAGCTGCCTCTAGTCTTATAGATACCACTTTACTGTTTAGCTGATATCTCTTAGATATTAATTAAGGATCTATATAGCTATTATATATACTATTCTTTTAATATTATAATTAAATTTGATACTGTTATATAGTAGTAGGGCACTAATAAGGAGAGTATAGTTTTTTACTATACCCTAGAATATCTTTATATAGAGTAGATATAGTTAGATAATTAGTAGCTATTAGCTATATATATTATAGTAGTGCTTTTTATAGCAGAGGTCTATTAATTCTATAATATGCTCTATATCCTTTTAAAATAGGATAATATTATACTTTATAATTACTAATCTCTTTAGGATCTAAGCACTTTAGTCTTTTATCTATTAGTTATAAATAGTAGTTAATATATAAATTAGGTCTTAATAGATAATACTAGTAACCTTTTATAAAAGCTCTTTATTGTGATTAGTGCTTATATTATACTCCTAGAGAATATTTAGACTGAATATAGGCTTATAAATAGGTCCTTAGTAACTATTTATAATATAGTTTAGCCTTTAATAACTAATAATCTAAAAGCCAACCAGCTATAAATACTATTTATTAAGTTTAATAAATATACTAGCCTAATCTAGCAGTAAGATATATAGGGCTATTAGCTAGTACCTATCCTCCCTATTATATATAACTTCTAGTTTAATAGTAAAGACTGTTCCTATACCTAATTCCTAATCACCTTAGTGTATAGTATAACTATCTATAAGGTCTAAAGGCTTAGTCTCAACTATACAGTTCTTAATATTAGTATTCTACAGTTTATAAGTGGCCTCTATTATATAGCAGACTTATATATTTATATATTATAGGGGATCCTATTCTATTAGAACTTCGCCTTTAATAAGATATATACCTCTATAACCTTATTAGTTATATATAACTAGCTTAATAACTACTAATATTATCTACTAGAATATATAAGTCAATAATCTTAAATCTAGTAGCTTTATTAACCTCTGATTTTCTCCTATAGTGGCGCTTAGTAGACCTAATTTTACCTTAGACCCCCTTATACTAAAGAATTATAACCTCTCTCTTACTTATTTATCGCTATATATACTTAGCTTAAGCTAAAGATCACTGAGATCCTTATATAAAAAGACACCCCTCTCTCTTCTATAATTATAAAGAAGTATAAGATAGTGATCAGTAGGGTAGATCTAGGGATAGTGAGACTATATAGCTAATATATATTAGCTATATAGTCTTGCTATCTTTATATAATAGAAGGGATTTTCTACACTTTAAGTGGCTATAGTAGATTAAAATTATAGATTATAAAGGAGCCCTCTGATTAGCTAGATTAAAATTTATTTATATAGTTAATATTAATAATCTAATCTCTCCTAGATTCTAATAGCTAACTTCTTAATAAGCCTATACCCCTATTTATAATTATTATTATCTTTATTATTGCTCTTAGTATTATTTATTAGCTCTTTTACTAGTAATATTATATCTTTTTTGAAATTATTTAGGTATAATTTATACTTATTAAGGTTTAAGATAACCCCTTTTATTATTATTAGTGTATCTTTTATTATATTCCTAAGTATATTAGTGATTATTAAGAGATTTTCTAATATATCTATTAGGTATTTATCCTTTTTTATTAGTGACTATAGACACTCTTTATAGCTAATTAATTTCTTCTTCTAAATACTGCTACTACTACCACTATAGCTATAATTACTTATTGCTTTCTATTTACTTTTTCCCTTTTTACTTTATATACCTTTAGCTAGCCTATCCTTACTTATATAGGTCTTTCTATTAGTCTTAGAATTGATAAGATTAGATAGTACTACTTATAGAAGCTATATTAATGCTTTATTAATATTTAATAGTAGTTTATATATAAGCCCTATAGCTCTCTCTTAGTAATAATATAGATAATCTAAGGTCCTTATCTTTTAGTATAGTGTTTATATTTTTTATCTACTATATCACCTATAATCTATATAAAGGCGGCTTATAGGTTAACTAGACATTTATTAATTTTAGTATAGATATCTATACTTACTATAGCTCTTATATATGGTTCCTGCTTAAGTATTATCCCTTTTAGTATCTTAACTGTATTATAATTATTTTTATTCTTTTTAGTAATATTAGCTATATAGTCCTAGTTAAATTTCTAGATATACTTTGCCTATATATTTATAGTATAATCTAAGTCGAGATTTTTATTTATTTTAGTATTCTATAGTGTAGGGATTATAGTAGATTTATTATTAGATCTACTGCTTTTAGTACTGCTATCTTTACCCCTACTATTAGTACCACTAATACTATTATTATTATTGCCTATACTGTTATCTTTATCACCTTTGCTGTCTTTATTATTATTATAGTTAAAAATACCACTGTTATCATTAGCTATATTATTACTAAAGCTAAGGATATAGTAACTATAATTGGTACTCTGTTTATAGATAATACTATTACTACTAATAAGATTTAGGGTAGTACTACCCTATATATAAGTGATTCTATCTATTAAAGATACTATTAGTGAGGATAAGTTAAATAAATAAAGGATAATTCTAAAAAAGTAAGTTAGTAATATAAAAAGCTATATTAGATTAAGGTAAGATAGTAGCTCTTTATACCTTTATAGGCCTTATATAACTTACTTTAATAACTATTATAACTATACTGTTTATCTATAGCCTATTTAATAGGTCTCTTTTAATCTAAAATAGTATCTATTTCTTTAATTAAAGTCTTTTTAATCTATAGTATCCTTAATAATAATATAAAAGTAAACTAGTATATAGTTAATAGCTATTATTAATAGTTAAATCTATCTCTCTCTCCTCACCTTATCTTACTATCTACCCTTCTCTCTACCTTACTATCTACCCTTATAAGACTACTATAGCTGCTTCTTCTGCTCTATATAGTTCTATCTTAGCCTATTATAAGTATAATAATCACTTAGTTTCTTTATATAACCCCTACTAATTAAAGTTCAGTAGCTAATAGCTTATTCGCTAAGACCACTAAGGCTAAGAACCCCCCTATTAAGCCCTACCCCCTCCTTTTCACTAACTAGCTACCCTATATAGTATACCTCAAGAACGTCGCCTAGTATAGTATTTTATAGCGCCAAACCATTAGCTAGGCTATAACAATAGACAACGCTACACATTTCATCAGGTACGAATCAGTCCTAGGCCCCCCAGTACGCCTATATATCGTCTGCCAGTATAAACAGATAGTTTACCAGCAGATCCATCTACTCCTAGCTTATAAGTTATAGGTTATACTACGCCAATACTACACCCATCTACAGTTGATCGGTGATAGTAATGATATTGCGACAGGCGAAGCTGCTAGGACGGCCCATAAGGCCCTTTACGACCTACTCGTTCGACATCGCCGTTATACCAATAATACCCCATATCTGGTTATTCGGTAGATCAAGATAATGATTAGCTGGGCTAGAATGGAACTCCTATACAGTAGTCTCTGGACTGTAAGCATCATATACAGTCACTACTATCTTTCCTACGATCGATTATGCGAACTGTAAACTTAAAATAATGACTAAATCCGACTGCTATAGAGATTAAGATAGTCATTAAAAACCGCGGATTAAGCGCTTCGCTCCGCATACATTCTACGGTGCATCCCCCCTACGGCTGGGGGTCCGGGGGGCGCCGTTAGCCCCCTGGTATGAACATGAAAGCAAAGTAGAAAGAGAATTAATCATGAAGGAGCGTTCAGTTTGCGCCGGGGAGACTTGGCAGTGAGGACTTGTCGTACTCGTCGAATCTTCGCCCACCACTCACGGTCCGCCGTTTTCCTGGTCTCCTCGTTTGGTTCATCAGGGAATGTACCCTGCCCAATATGCATGCTCGGCTCCGTCCGAAGGGTATCTGTAGATGCTCCAGACCGTATACGCCGGCGATGCTTGACCTTGACTGCTTCGGCAACAAGCTCCCAGCCACTGCGAAGGTTGTCCATATTCTCGTCCGGGCTGCCTGTTCCAGCCTGGGCTATTCTATCAACCCACGGGCAGTATTCCATGTGCTCGGAAGCCACATCCAGAGACGTGTAAACAGTGACGTCTCCGTTTTCCTTGGGCTTGTACATCCAAAGACCGAGGCGACGGAAGCAAGCCTTGCACCCAACCAAACCAGCAGCACCATCCGCCACTGCATCCCATCCAAAGAATGAGATTGACAGCGCTGCTCGATTGATTGACTTTGGCACACGTTCTGTTGCCTGCCCGCCTTCTTCCCGATTGTTTCCATTGATCTCGTTTTCGTGGCACACTGTGGTGATTTCCCTGGGTGTGTCAGGTTCCTGAAACCAGCTCTCGGGTAGAATATTGATGATTCCATCAAGATCGAAACCGTCGGGAGTTTGGATGGTATCATCGGCAGGTAACTTATCACCCATCTTCATCAGATTTAGATAGCGATCGTGAAGTCTCGTTACGGCCGTCTCGGGGTTGGCCAATGGAAGATGTTGAATTGTAGCTTTGGCGAAGTCAGAAAGGAAAACATGGGATAATATAGAAGCCATACCATCGCAACCCTTGTTTCGCCACGGACAGTTCTCGCCATGTCCTTCTCGAAGGAGCTTCGCATATTTTTCCACGAGACCCGCACCTGTCGAGAAATCAATTAGTTCAACATTGCAGTGAGCGAGAATGACAGTGCATAACATACGGACTTCCTTCCGCTCCTGAACTTTCTCCGCATCAAACCCATCAAGCTCATCGATCTCGTCCGGCAGCTTGACCACCACCGACCCGCCACAGCCACTGATGCAGCTTACTCGCATCACATCCGTACAAATCCAGCCGCGCTTCGACCATTGAACTTCGTTTATCGGTGATGGTTTCGAGGTCCATCTGTCCACGCGACGAAAGGTCTCCAGGCGCTCAAGGAAGGATTCGCGATCCCAAGGCGCAAAGGTCGGTCGCTTGGTCGAGGACGCGGATGCCGTTCGGTTCGTAGAGCGGGGAGTTTTCAAAATCGAGTTGCGCACAGAGGCTAGGTCTGAATTTTCGCTGCTGTTCAAACGAACCTTCTTGATGGAGAGGTTGGCGGGGAGGCGATCTCGCGCCGTCGAAGGCGTTGCGGTCAATGACGATGATGTCTTGGACACATTGTCGCTCGTGGAGGGTTTCGAAATGGATTCAAGGACACGGTGGAATTTCCGCTTCTTGGATTCGACGGCGTACAACATGGTCGACTCTGCAATGAGAAGCAGTAATGAGTTGATTGAAGTCAGTGGAAGCGCTGAGTCGCAGCTCCGGACAAGGGTGTTGGTGCCTCAGGCAGGATTAACACAGATTCGCAACTTCAATTGGAATAAACATTAGCTTATCAACTGACTGAACAAATGAATAGCTTAATAATTTCATCGGAAGTTGTTTCCATATCCAGCTCGTCTTCTTCATAATTAACATCTGCCAGCAGGTCGTCACTGTACAGTTGCGACCAGCAAATTCCCAGCCGCTGATTGGCTATCGGCCCGTAACATCGCATGATCCCCGTAATCGAGGGCGCGCTTTTTCTTCCTCTGCCACTCACCTATCGACAAGTCGCCATGGCTTCTCTGGGGACGACCCTATCAGCATGGCGGAGCATCGCGCCGCGATTGTCCAGGGACTTATTCACCTGCCGACAATGTCTGCGCAATCAAGGCTACGCGGCCAAATCCATCCGCCGGTTCGCCGCGATGCCATCTCCTCAACCCACCAAGGCTCGTTCGTCTCTTTTTAACGACAAGAACCGCCAGTTCTTCACTTCAAGTATCAGACGCTCAGCGGCTGCGGCGGAATTGACGGGCACCATCGAAGAGGGTGTTACCCAAGCCAAGGCTAAATCGAGCTTTCCCAAGATCAGCGACAAGTCTGTCGCATACTGGCTTCTGGGTAGCGCTGCGAGTGTGTTCGGTATCGTGGTTTTTGGTGGCTTGACACGTTTGACGGAGTCTGGGTTCGTGCCTGACTGATCTTCACGCACCGCACTTGAGCTCCGGAAGCTGACGGGATAAACTACTGGAACAGATTAAGTATCACCGAATGGCGACCTGTCACCGGCTCCATGCCACCCATGAATGCGGAGGACTGGGAGTTGGAGTTTGCGAAATACCGTGCTTCTCCCGAATTCAAATTGCTGAACCCGAATATGAACCTGTCTGAATTCAAGTCGATCTACTACATGGAATGGATCCACCGTCTCTGGGGCCGATTCGTGGGCATGTCATTTGTTCTGCCCGCGGTTTATTTCGTTGCACGCAAGAAGGTCTCGACGCCCATGGCCTGGCGCCTGGCGGGTATTGCTGGTCTGATTGGATTTCAGGGCTTCCTCGGATGGTGGATGGTCAAGTCTGGCTTGAAGGATGACTTGTTTGCTCCTGGCAGCCACCCCCGTGTGAGCCAGTATCGTCTGACTGCGCACTTGGGAGCTGCATTCACCTGCTATGTCGCCATGCTGTGGAACGGCCTCGCCATTCTGCGGTCCCACCGACTGATGGCAGACGCCGTGTCTGGTTTGAAGCATCTCGAGGCCCTCCGGGACCCGCGTCTGGCGATCTTCCGTCGCTCCGTCGCTGGTTTGGCCCTGCTTGTTCTCACTACCGCTATGTCTGGTGGTCTCGTTGCCGGCCTGGATGCTGGACTCATTTATAATGAGTTCCCCTATATGGGTAACGGGCTGGCGCCGCCTAGCCCCGAGCTGTGGGACGATCGCTACTCGCGCCACGAGGACCGCTCTGATCTCTGGTGGCGTAACATGCTTGAGAATCCCTCTCTCGTCCAACTGGATCACCGTATTCTCGCCATGACTACCTTTACCTCCATCATGGCTCTGTGGGCTTATTCCCGCCGTTCGCCTACAGTGAAGCGCCTCCTGCCTCCCGCTGCCAGGAAGGGTGTTCATGGTGTTGTCGGATTTGCATTCATGCAAGTTGGTCTCGGCATCTCTACTTTGCTGTATCTGGTGCCTACGCCACTTGCTTCTGCTCACCAGGCTGGTAGCTTGTTCCTTCTGACCTGGGTTCTCGTGCTTGGCAGCCGTGTATGGAACCCGTCCCGCACTGCAAAGCTGTTGCAGATGGCCGTTAAGGCTCGCTCCCAGGGG
This sequence comes from Penicillium hispanicum, assembly GCF_028827665.1. Lineage (NCBI taxonomy): Eukaryota > Fungi > Ascomycota > Eurotiomycetes > Eurotiales > Aspergillaceae > Penicillium > Penicillium hispanicum. The sequence goes on from NW_026623193.1 coordinate 3,399,875, forward strand.
CTGTCGGCCTCGAGTGCCTCTGCCGTCAAGAGACTTTGAGCAGCTTGGGATCGTTCTGGATGTACGAATAAGTTGACCAAAACAGGCTTTTGCTGCTCGGCCTTGGTGTCTCATACCATCTCCATTCTTTTCTTTTACGGATTTCATCAATCCCGTCTGTATAAATACTTCGCCTACACGTGTAAAGACAAATCAGAGTTGCTACTTCCAATTTTATGGCTAATCTCATGTAGCACACACTCAGATACCACAAGTCTTTTTGTTCCATGATTCCTTGCTCTCCCTATTCCGTCAACTGCGTAGGGCGCGCGACACGAGGCGGGTTCCGTCGAACCTCCCGATAATCCACCATTTCATGAACATCCATATCATTCTCAACCTCACTCTCAGATCCCATAGTCAAAGTCTCGTCCGGATCCTCTGACTCCAACTCGCTAAGCGTCTCTATCTCTCGATCATTCTGATTATCACGGGCAGGAGTGGTAGATCGTTCTTCAAGGCTTTGGCTTCGAGGTCCCCCAGATCCCAGACTCCAGAGAGCCTCGGCCGCCTGTCTCGCCTCCGTGGTGCCCGAGGTGCTCTCCACTGATGGAATAGTTGTTGCCCCAGATGCATTCTTCGTCGAGGAAGCCAGCGCCGGAGTACGGGTTTCGCTTTCGGGGGCATGCGTGCTCGTGAAGGACCGGTGGGTACGATCTCCACCTCTATCGATCAGACAGCGACGGCAGCATTGCCAACCGCAAGCGAGACACCGCGTCATGCCGTCCTTGTTGCGTTTGTCACATTGGTCACATTTCGCGGTGTGCGCGGCGACGTCGCTAAATTGTACGGTGACTGTCTGGCGGGTTCTTGTGGATGCTGGCCGTATGGGGAGAGACTTGGACGGCTTCGTTGGTGGTGGGGAAGGCTCTTGCTGCTCTTCAGACTTGGGGGGCTCGGACATGATAGGAGTAGATAGTTTTTTCTTTTGCTACTGAGGCTGTTAGTCTTCTTGATTCCTCTTATTGCATTGTGGGATGCGGAGAGAGACTCACAGATGCAGGTGCTATCGGGCTGACATCTTCAAAGAAATGACTTGGTCTGTAAAGAGGAGTTGACTTCCGTAGCAACTCTTCGGGGGGTCCAGGCCAATTGATCTGTAGGCATCAATGTTAGACCGTTTTCTGAAAAGTCCATGCGTATCTTCAATAAATTTCCATACCTTGGCCGTGGAAGGAGTTGGTAAGTGGGTTGTCTAGAGAAGGAAGGTATTAATAGAATAAGACACTCGGAGAAGCAAGAAGATGGGCGTGTTGGTATGATTACTGACAGATCCAGCGTAACCTCGTGGAGTTAGAGGTTGTCGTATGACAGGCTCTGGCATAGAATAAAAAGGCGGGTCTCCGAACAGTCCTCTGGCAGGAAAGCGATCATATCGAGGCGGTTCAGTGAGTACACGAGGCTCCATGGGCTCAGGTGGTCCGGAACTGTCGACTGGTCCCTCTGGAAGAGCCTGTCGTGTCTTTCTGGCTTCTTCAAGCTGTCGTAAATCAAGAGCCTCGGGTTGATCAGTCTGTTCTTGGGAATGCGCAGTGGTCAATACTTGGACAAAGGGCTTAGTCAGTTCCATAGTCAAGTCTTTGAAAAGAAAAACAAATAAGAAATGTTGAAGAGATATCGAAGGCTGTTGAATCGCAAAGATGACAGGACAGTAGGTTGAAGGATGGAAGAAGTCTCAAGAGGGCACGGTTTCCCCTTTTATGCAGGAGGGTTCTCAGACTGAGAGCAGGTCGGCAGATACCGCTTGAATGCGCGCCAATTTGCAGAGAGATAAGAATTTCATTCTGTGCTGAATTAGGTCACGAGCCTTACATCGCTCGTCCAGACCCCTTGACAAGCAGGTGGATTCCATGCCGCCTTCGTAGTAGATCTAAATCCAACTCAAGATGCTAGGTTTTTGGCACTTTACAGGTGGAAAATACAGCAGGAAGACCTCGGGTATAGTTAGGATATTTTCGATCTAATTTTTAACTGATGGATTGCTCATGAAAACCGTTGAAGCCGCATGCAAGACCCAGTAAGACCATCATCGCATGTCCAAGACATATCAACATCCCAATCTCAGACAATCATATCATTTATTTGTGGGCTGTAGATTTAACGTTAGTGAAACGGGACTGTGGAAATTACAGGAAAGTAGTAACATACGAATTCCCTCCTCGGGCTGGGGCTCAACACCAGCAACCTCTGCAGCAGGCTTGCCCTCGGCCTGGCTCTTGTCTTCCTTCATGAAGGGGAAGGCCAGCACCTCCTTGATGCTGTAGTTGTCGGTCAAGAACATGACCAAGCGATCAATACCCATGCCCCAGCCGCCAGTTGGGGGTAGACCGTACTCGAGAGAAGTGCAGAAGTTCTCGTCGATAAGCTGAGCCTCGTCATCACCCTGGTCCTTCTGGTTGGCCTGCTCCTCGAAGCGCAGGCGCTGGTCAAACGGATCATTCAGCTCGGTGTAGGCATTGACGATCTCTTTCTTACAGACGAAAGCCTCAAAACGCTCGCACAGACCGACATTCTGGCGATGGTACTTGGCCAGTGGCGACATCATCTGGGGGTGGCCGGTGATGAAGGTCGGGTTGACGCAAGTCTCCTCAATAAACTCACCAACCAGCTTGTCCAGCATGCGGGCGTTAGTTTGAGGTGGCGAGCACTCGACATTCATCTTCTTGAGCATCCGCTTGAGGAATTCGTTCGTTTCCTGGGTGTGGAGCTGATCACCAGGCGGGAACTTTTCACCGGTGGCTTCCTCCAGAGCAGGAATCATCTCCACCCGACGCCAAGGGGCCTTCCAGTTCACATTGTAAGTTTCACCGCTCTGGGTGTGGAAGGTGGTCTCGTAGCCACCAGTAACATGCTTAACCAGACCGGAGATAAGCTCCTCGGTCAGGTTCATCACGTCATAAACGTCGGCATAAGCCCAATAGAACTCACAAGTGGTGAACTCGGGGTTGTGAGTGAGATCAATGCCCTCATTACGGAACTGGCGACCAAGCTCGTATACACGCTCGAGGCCACCCACAATCAGCATCTTCAGGTACAGCTCGGGGGCAACACGCATAAACAGATTCATGTCGAGGTCATTGTGGTGAGTGATGAAGGGCTTGGCAGTGGCACCACCAGCAATAGCATTCATCATGGGGGTTTCAACCTCGGTGAAATCACGGCTGTCGAAGTAGTTGCGCACGTAACTGACGATCTTGGCGCGGGTGCGGAAGATGTTACGGGAGCGGTCGTTCATGATCAGATCAAGATAGCGTTGGCGGAAACGCTGCTCCTTGTCCTGGAAGCCATAGTGCTCGGAGGGGATGGCGTGCAGGCAAGGTGCCAAAAGAATGACCTCGGTGGCGAAGATAGACAGCTCCCCGTCGGCGCGGTTCTTGGGCGAAGTGCGACCGGGGAAACCGACAATACCAACGATATCACCTCTCCGAAGGTGCTCATGCTGCTCTTCGAAGGGCACACTACCAGTAGCGAACTGAGCCTGGCACATCACCTGGACCTTCACACCTTCAGCGCGAATATCGTAGAAATTCAGCTTGGTACCGGAGGAGCGCTTGGTGTAGATACGACCGGCAATGCGAATGGAGATATCAGGCTTCTGCTCGCCCTTTTCGAGACCCTCATAGTCCTTCAGGAACTGCCGCAAATCCGTGGTAACCTGAAACTTGTGTGGGTAAGGGTCGGGCTGCTTGGTGCCGCGCAGCTTGTTGATCTTCTTGCTCCGGATCTCAAAGTATTGCTGGGGTGGTACACGGATCAGCTAGAGTATCCTTCAAATGGCAGAACCGCAGCTTACATTGGGAGTCAAGTTAGCCTCCTCTTCCTCCTCAGATGCCTTCTTCGCAGGTTTGGGAGGAGCAGTTGCCTCCTTCTCCTTCTTCTTGGCTTCCTTCTCGCGCAGTTTCTGGCGCCTCTTCAATTCGGACTTGGAGACCTTCTCACCAGTAACCTCATCGAGAAGAAGGTTGGCCATAGAAGCCTCAGCCTCCTTGACAGGGTTCGAATCCGCCATGACGTGTGATTGTAGAGGGGAGATTAGAAGGTGGATGGTGGGGTGAAGGAGGGGCGCGTGAAATTTTGATTGATTGATTGACTCATTCACGGATCTGTCAGGCGGTAGCCCGATTTGCCGGCAGAACATATCGAGCCGGGTTCCTTGCCATATAAACTAGACTATATACACAAATATATATTTTCTGTTAGGACTAGGGCACTGGTCCTCCCTAGTCTAACGTTGTGCGCTACTTATATCGGTCCCGGGCATGCTAGAACATAGCGTTCTAGCATATTTGGTCTTTTGGCTTGTTTGGTTAGTGCGCCTGGGCACATGCTGTAACATTTTCACCCGAACTTCTATTCCATGGTCCTTCTTTATCCTATTTTCTAAGACGCGGAGCCCTTGCGGTTCTGCTTCAGAGCAGGAGGAGACGGCGCGGGAAATTTTGGGCGTGAGTCCACCGCCCTGGCACTTGATTGGGCAGCGCATAACTACAGGGTTGCTGACCCTCTGCACTGCGAGGAGTCCCTCATCCCCGCTGGTAGCCAAGATGACTAGAGAAGAGGTTAGATTTCTCTAAACCATACATATCACCTCTGTCTCTCTTTTCTTCTTCATATCTCACAAATAGAACAACTTACCCAATTGGGGATTAGGGCTTAGGGCAGCCCAGCGGGGCTTTACCCCGCTGTATCATTTAGGCTTGGCGTGGTCCCAATGATCTATACAATTCAAGTTTGTATGTCTTGAGCCATAAGACTTATCTACTTATCCTTTCAGTCTCAAGGCTTCACTATTCTGACTTCCAGTCCAAGGATTCTACAGAGCATATGGAAACTGAGGAAGTAAAGCATGGTTCACTAGCAAACCATTGTCCAGAGAGTTCCAAATTGGAACTCTGGATTGTGAGATACTGCCCATGATACCATGCTTGTATGCCAGAAAACGTTAAATGATATTTTAGAAATAGAGCTTTAAAGGTCCATACTTCACATCTTCCAAAAGAATTAGCTTGCTAGATGGTGATTATACCAAAGCCTGGTAGAGCTCACTTGGAAATCAGGACAGACGCAGCTATTGCCTTCTCTTTGACCTTGTAAAAAGCAGTTTCAGCAGCGTCCTGGTTATATATGAATGGAAGAATTATCACCTCAAAGCAGCCCTCTATTCACCAATGCTTGACCTCAGCGAGGCGGACAGTGCCCGGTGTACAATCTCAAGGTAGTTAAGGAATGGTCAGGTTATATCAAACCTATTCATGTTCTCCATGGATAGCGCTGGCTGGATTTGGAGTAGTGACAATGGCACTATCCCCATAGACAGTGCTAGCTATCAGTGTAGTCTTGACCTTGCTACTTCATATTTCCCATATTTTGAAAATGGCTCTCTTCATCTTTCAAGCCCCAGATTTTCAAAATAATAGATGGGAAATTCCGAAAACATCTTTCAGTTAAGAGGACCAGATCACTTTTTTAGAGGGAACAACATGTGGTAGCTGAGGCACCCCCGCGTGGTGTATATAGAATAAGTAGTGTCGGTTGGAGGCTTTCTTTTTCCCTCCTCTCCCCCCTTCCTCAATCAAATTGGCTTCTACTGCCCCGGTCTTTCTAGTTTAGGTAATAGGTGCCTGGCTCTTTCCTTCTTCCTCCCCTTGAGCCCTCTTTCCCTGTGCTGACATCGTCAACCTTGCACTGCTGTCATTGCCTGTTAGTTACAAGCTATTTTTGCACGTAACTAAAGGGCGAACTGCAATAATCTTCACCGTCCAAGCACTCCCACTCAGTTGAAATGACCACTTTTGATTCCCTTAAGTGGGCCCTGAGGCAGAAAGCCCCGAAAACAGAGTCGTCCCTGAAACAGCCATTGTCAGAGACACAGTACAGTGCTGGTTTCGATATCTTGACGAGAGGCTCAGGATGGCTGACCTACCAAGACTTTATCATCCCTCAACTATCTGAGCTGCTCGCTCCTCTCTTTAAATCGCGCATCAGCATCTCGGCGCTGGAAATCGGACCCGGACCAAAGAGCCTACTTGGATATCTGCCCGATCGTCTGAGGCAGAAGGTCAAGAGATACGCTGCATTTGAGCCCAGTCATGTGTTTTCTTCAAGATTGGAAGAATGGCTTAGCTCTACCTCGGAGACCGAGTGCCCGCTGCCTTGTCTGGAAAGCCCACCCGACATCCACCGAGCGCCATTCGTTCTGAATAGCAATACAGGAAGCGGTACCGATACCGGTAGACGTGATAACGATGAGAAGTTCGACATCATTCTATTCTGCCACAGCATGTACAGCATGAAGCCCGAAGTCAAGTTCATTGAACAGGCACTAAGCATGCTTGTTGAGCAGCCTGAAGGCGGAATGGTGGTGGTTTTTCATTGCGATGGAGCCCTGCAGCTCAATGGATTGGTGTGCCATCGAACGGCTTCTTTCCCCACGGGAGCTATTTGTGTGGCAGATAACGACGAGGTACTGGACTGTTTCACTCCTATCGTTGCGGGGTTTGTCATGCAGGATGCGGAGGTGAACAAAGGTATCCAAATCGAATGGCGTAAGGTGTGCCGTCTCTTGGGTCGTCGTGATGAAGCCCATCCAGAACGTCTCTTCATTGGCTGGCCCAACGTCATGGCAGCCTTCACCAAACACGCGACGGCGTTACCGGAGCTGACGGCTCAAGTGCCATTGTTAAATGGGGGAAAGACAGTTAAAAACAGAGAATCTCGCCTCCACAATCCCGCGGCTATCGTGAAACCGAGAGAGATTGAACAGGTCCAGCAGTGCGTTCGATGGGCTCTCAAGCATGGGGTTAGCCTGACCGTCATTGGCGGCGGTCACAGTGCACATTGTCTATGGACCCACGTTATCTCGGTCGACATGAGCAACTTTCATCAAGTACATGTTCTTACGGCAGGCAGTGATCAAGACTCGGACTCCGGCTTCGGTTCCTTAGTTGTCGCCGAGGCGGGCTGCAAGACAGGGGATATTGTCCGCAAAACAATGGCGACGGGCGTGACTGTGCCACTGGGGACCCGTCCGAGTGTAGGTGCAGGGCTGTGGCTACAAGGTGGCATCGGACACCTGGCTAGGATGTACGGGCTCTCATGCGACGCCATCGTTGGTGCTGTGGTGGTCAGCATCGACTCTAGTCAGGTCCTCTGCATCGGTTGTGTACCAAGCCAACACCGGCCAGCAGGTGCCATACGCCCAGAAAACGACACCGATCTATTATGGGCTATCAAAGGCGCTGGCACCAACTTTGGTATTGTAGTCAGAGTTACTTTCAAAGCCTACATTGCTCCGACATACGCGACTCGAAATTGGGTTGTCCCACTGAGTGACAAGCTCGAGGCGCGGCTCAAGCTGAACAATTTTGATGAATGCGTTGCCAGGAAGCTTCCCCGGAACTGCTCTGCAGATGCGTATCTGTACTGGGACAACAGCCAGCTGCATTTTGGCGTGACAATGGTCGAGTGTTCCACAACCGGACTCACCTCTGAAACACCCATGCCCACAACTGGACGCACGGTTCTGGGGCTGGAAGACAATTTTAAGGTTGTGAACGGTGTCGATTTGTTCGAAGCCGAGATTTATATGTTCGGGATGCACGTCGGACACGGTGGAAGCAGGACTTTCTCGTTCAAGAGATGTTTATTCTTGAAAAACATTGGAGAACCAAGCGTGGCTGACATCTTGGTGGCGGCCGTTGAGACTCGTCCCTCGCCTCTCTGCTATCTCCATCTTTTGCAAGGTGGTGGAGCAGTCGGCGACGTGGCGCCCGATGCCACTGCTTTCGGCTGTCGAGACTGGGATTTTGCTTGTGTTGTCACTGGAGTGTGGACCCATGATCAAGATGAAACCGAAGTCGCCCAAGCTGCCATTGAATGGGTGTACAAAGTCGCCAGAGACTTGCTGCCCGTGAGCAGCGGAGTTTACAGCGCAGACCTTGGGCCAGACCCCAGAGATACCGAGCTGGCAACTAAGGCTTTTGGAGCAAACCGGCCACGCCTGGCTCGTCTTAAGCACAGGTGGGATCCTCGCAACACGCTGGCTTACACCTGCCCACTCCCAAAAGCAAAAGCGCCTCTGAGACAGAAGCTTATCATCCTTGTCACGGGTGAAAGTGGCGTTGGCAAGGACTATTGCGCTGACATCTGGGTCTCGGTCTTTATCAAATGTGCCCACAAGAACCTCGTGGCGCGCGCGGTCAGCATTAGCGATGTGACCAAAAAAGAATACGCGAGGGCTACCGGCGCTGACCTGCAGCGCTTGCTTTATGACCGTGCTTATAAAGAGCAACATCGGTCGGCGCTGACGACTTTCTTCCAGAGCCAAGTGCGGCATCGATCTCGGCTGCCGGAGGAGCATTTTCTGAATGTGGTGTACAACGCCATGGATGTGGATGTGCTGCTGATCACAGGGATGAGAGATGAGGCGCCGGTTGCAGCCTTTTCACATTTAGTGTCAGATAGCCGACTGCTCGAGGTTCGTGTCAAAGCTAGCACCGAGACCCGGTGGGCTCGCCGAGAGTGTCACGTCGGTGATGGTGATGGTGACGACAAGAGAAACAGCATCAGTGACAGGTCAAATCTGAAGGTCTTGGACTACCGCCCGAGTCTCATCTTCGACAATGACGCAACTGGGGACGAGGCCGCGGAAAGGTTTGCCGAACATGACCTGCTTCCCTTCTTCCACGAGGACCTTCAGCGACTATCTAACATGGTGCGTCCAGTACTCGACTTCCCACGCCCGGGCATCGAGTTCCAACACGTGCTGAACATATCCCAGCAACCGGGTGGACTAATCCTGTGCACCTCTCTGCTGCAAACTCACTTCACCGGTGACTGGGCCAAAGTGGATGTGGTAGTGTGCTGCGAGGCTGGGGGGTTTCTGTATGCGTCGGCGTTGGCCTCGCGGGTCGATGTACCTTTGGCGCTGATCCGCGACGCCGGCAAGCTTCCCCCGCCCACCATTTCAGTCGCCAAACCTACGTCGCACATATCTTCTTCGGATTCTAGCAATCTAGGAGAGAAGGAGATCGAGATGGAATGCAATTTGATCCCTCGAGGGGCGTCGGTAGTAGTGGTCGACGATGTCCTTGCTACAGGGCAGACCCTTTGTGCGGTACTACAGCTCTTAGATGAAGCTGGCATCGGTGCCGAAGATATCAGCATCATAGTCGTGGCCGAGTTCCCTGTTCATCGTGGTCGGGAACTATTGCGTCGGCATGGATTTGGTCGTGTCAATCTTCAAAGCCTTTTGGTTTTTGATGGTGCTTAGGAAAGGAATAGGAGAAACTTCCAAGGTTGGAATCTTGAACTTCTGATCAACGTCAACTTCTAGTAGACGGCGCCTACTATACTTAATATGCGTTGCCACCTACTCACCAGGATATTCAGCGTACCAAGCCGAGTAGTAGTAGTAGTAGTAGTAGTAGTAGTAGTAGTAGAAAGCTTACTACTTTCATTGCAGGTATCCATGGATGCATATGTATCCGTTATCCTTGAATCGTGGGTAGAATGGGCTTTTGAATGGGGACTGGGACATCGTCCACATATTTGGCATGGTCAACTCTTCAATATGAGAAAGACACAGTCCGGTATGGACCACTGGCATGATTTTCCTTGATGTGCATTTTCAAATGCAGCCTTATTTCTACGGCGTATGCTTAGTATAAATAGCACACTAAACTAGCTGCCTCTCTCAGTTTCTTACTTGCACCCCACCTTCCTTGATCTTTCAACCTTCTAGTCTTCTATTCTTCTATCTCCTACTTTCTTCTCCTGGAATCCCTTCTGCTTCTCCCACCATCCTCCACTCTAGTCATCCTTCTTGAACTTGATTCCCATCCTTGAGACTTGATCTCCTGTAAGCTGCAGGCGATACTGTATCTGCACCTCTCTAACCATCGACCAAGCCGCGTTGAAAACCCCACTCCAACAGGGCTCATTCCACTTCGCCGCTTTCCCATCACCACCCACTGTTACTGTGTGTTTCATTATCTCAACAGGTCTGTCAAGCCAGAGTCCTGTGCTATGACACGTTATCGTCAGTTTCCAATGCAACCCAAGACTGAGTGTAAGCCATCTAACCATCACAGCCGCAGAATCATCTAACACCACACCAAAACTAGCTCCCGACAGCATGTTCGTTCCTCAGCAGCTCCCAGTCCAGACTACTGGTAGCACCTCGTCCTCCGTCGACATCCTCACGCTGGACATGAAGGATCTGGTTAAAAAAATCCAGAACCTCAGCCACCTGGGCATAGAGGATAGTAACATCACGCTGCCAAAGATCTGCGTTGTGGGCGACCAGAGTACGGGCAAGAGCTCTCTCATCGAGGGTATTTCTGGCATCAAAGTCCCCCGCAGCGCAGGCACCTGCACTCGCTGCCCCATGGAAATCAATATTTGTGAGAGTGAGGAAGGCCAGGGCTGGAAATGCGTCATTTACCTGTCAATCCGCTATTGTTATGAGCCTCACCCCGGGAAGCGACCAAAAAATGTTTCTCGGAGACCTGATGCTCTTGGACCTTGGAAACCCATGGGAAGCCAGGAGGATGAAGTTTTTGTTACCCTCACCGACAAGGACAAGGTACAGGATGCCATTCGTTGGGCTCAGCTTGCAATCCTGAATCCGCGTACACCCTCACAAGACTATGTACCTGGCAACAACCTGGGAATGTCCATGGAAGCAGAGGAGAAGTTCTCCCCCAACGTCGTCCGCTTGGATATCTCTGCGCCGAGCTTTCCGGCGTTGTCATTTTACGATTTGCCTGGTGTCATCAGCCAGGCGGAACACGATGAGGAGGCGTACTTGGTCCAACTGGTGGAGAACCTAGTCCGGAAATATGTCTCTCAGGAAAATTGTATCATCCTTTTGACTCTAACGATGACGGATGATGCCACAAATTCCAGCGCTGCACGGATAATCCGTGACGTCAAAACTGCCAAAGAGCGCACCCTTGGTGTTTTGACGAAGCCAGACAAGCTCTCGGGGGATGACAGCCATACGCAATGGGTTGAAATGCTAGACGGGACGAAGTTCCAGCTAGGGCATGGCTACTTCGTTGTCCGCAACAATTCGAACCCTGACATCGACCATCTCCAGGCAAGAGAGGAGGAAGATCTCTATTTTGAAAGACCGCCCTGGTCCAGTCAGATGGCTCGACACCAGGATCGCTTTGGCGTCCGCAAGCTCCAGTCGGCTCTCTCCGATGTTCTTATGGCACAGATTCAAAAGTGCCTGCCCTCCGTCATCGAGCAGATCAACGAGAAGGCCGAGCGAATTGACACCGAGCTCAACAAGCTTCCAGACCCACCCACCGAGAACGTTCAGCAAATCCTACGGGATAAGCTCTTCAAGCTTGGCGTGAGATTCAATGGTATTTTTACTGGTGGACATGGGAGCAATATCCTCCAAAAAGATTGGAATCTTCTGGTGACAGATTTCCAAAAGGCTCTTAAAACTACACGGCCTAGTTTGATCACCATTTCGGACTCTGATACCGTGCTTCTTGCAGAAAAGATCGACTCGGACTGTGAAATTATTCTTAATCCGCAAACCCCCACCCGACTCAAACGAAAAGCTCCTATTCCTGATGCCCAGACTTCGGAGAATGTCTCCAAGCCAGTTCCTAGGGGACCAACCTATAATACTGAGCATTTTGAAAAATGGAAAGGACCAGGGCGTCGATTCACCTTGGAAGAGCTGCACAGGATTAAACAAGAATCTCACCGCGTTGGAATGCCCAACCAGATCGATCCAAGCGCGACCGAGACACTCAATCGCGAAAGTGTTAAACACTGGGAAGATATCCTATCCGCTTTTGCTTATGCGCTTTACGGGGGGGTGCAGAAGGCACTATTCATGACTCTTGACGAAGTAATCGCCCAGTACCATCAGACGGGATTTTATCGGGAGCTTCGCCATATTGTGAGCAGTTTTCTTGGTCAAGCCCATGCCGAGCTTCTCGTCGACGCAACTGCTTATTACAGGATGGAATACGTGAGGCCTTTTACCATGGCCGAGGCTGAACACAGACAGGCCACGGCCGAGGCTTTGAGGACTCTCGTTTACGCTCGACGTCGTGCCCGAGCCAAGTGCTGGCTCAAACTCCGCAATTTTTGTGAAGACGAGAACATCGGCAAAGTATCAGACTCTGATCTAGGCCCCGATCAGTTTTCACAGGAATTGGAAATGATGGCGGTAGGTGGTGCTCTCCTCATGCGCAGCCAATAACCCAGTACTAACGAGTGCTCAGAACTCTCGTGGTTACTACGAAGTTGCCAGTTCCCGCTTCCTGGACGTGGTCTGCCTGTTTGCAGAGTCGAGGCTGCGACTTAAGTGCCGGGATGAGTTGATAAACGCAATTGACATTGGGCTGAATGCCAAATGTAAGTGTTTATTCTACATATTCCTAGCATGCAGCCTGACCTGACCAATGTACAAATACAGCTGAGGACCGGTGCACAGCTTTGATGGCTGAAGATCCGGAGCGAGAAGCTCGCCGGATTTCTTTGACGAAAGAAAAGGAAAAGCTCACTCGGGCACAGGAATGGCTCAACTCCGTGCACCAAGTTGACGATGATGATGAGGACGAGATGTATGGGTCCTCAGAAGATACGATGGAAGTTTCCAATTTTTACAACGAGGACTGGGGCAGTTGCTGCAACTAGTGATGCTCATGGAATGGCAGACAACAGCCCGAGAGTGTCAATTTGCAGAACTTTTCGATGAAGTTCACGTTCCAACACACTTACATTGATTTTCGGTCTTCAACAACCTTGACCGGCCAAGTGCGAGCGACGTGATCTGGAGATGTCGTACGAAAAAAAGACATGAAGGAATACAATTGATGGAGCAGATGCTGGGGTTCATAGTCGTGTGAAGCGAGTCGCCTTCGCTTTGAATCTGTACCTGTCTAGTCAAAATATCAATGATTATTCCCCATGGCATATGCCAGCTGACCTCAATAGAGTAAATTGTATTTCACTCAATTGATGGATGGACATCGATTGTTGACTCGTTGTTGACTCGTTTATACTTGGATACGGCGCTATACTCAGTCAGGTGAGCCCACCCCACCGCAAGCGTCGTCTTGGCGCCCGGAGCTCTGGATGCTGAATCCGGCCACCTGGAGGTTTCTCGAGACCATTGTCCATCTCTCCCCTGATTCTTTGCTCTAGCCATCACCATGCTCCAAGTGCCAGTGCGGGAACACCCCATCCAGGCCTCCACCAAGGCCGTGATCTTGGTAAATGACGCAATGATCACCCCGCCACTGGACACAACTGACAGATCAACAGGTCGGCGGCCCCTCGCGAGGCACTCGTTTTCGCCCATTGTCGCTCGATGTGCCCAAGGTACGTGTCTAAATATCGCTTAGTTCAGCGTGCTCCTCTGTACCGAAGCGAATCTGACCGTAGATACCGCGGATCTAGCCCCTATTCGAAGTCGCCGGCCACCCCATCATCCACCACTGCTTGAAGGCGCTCGCCAAGGTCCCCGATGTCCGCGAGGTGATTCTAGTCGGATACTACGATGAGACTGTGTTCCGTGATTTCATCAAGGACTCCGCGAAGGAGTTCCCCCAGTTCCGCATCCAGTACCTACGGGAGTACACCGCGCTGGGCACTGCGGGTGGACTGTACCACTTCCGCGATGCGATCCTGAAGGGTAAGCCGGAGCGCTGCTTCGTGCTGAACGCAGATGTCTGCTGCTCGTTTCCCCTGGGGGAGATGCTGCGATTGTTCGAAGAGAAGGATGCGGAGGCGGTGATTCTGGGTACACGGGTTGCCAACGAGGCGGCATCCAACTTTGGTTGCATCGTGTCGGACTCGCACACGAAGCGGGTGCTGCACTACGTCGAGAAACCCGAGTCGCACATCTCCAACCTTATCAACTGCGGAGTCTACTTATTCGCTACCGAGTGCATCTTCCCCGCGATCCGCAGCGCCATCAAGCGCCGCACCACCCGCCCGCGCATCCTCTCCTACCCGTCGTCTGATAACCTTGAGTCCTCATTCGTCGCCGCCGGAGACGACGACGACAGCGAGAAGACCGAAATGCTCCGCCTCGAGCAGGACATTCTCTCCGATCTCGCCGACAGCAACCGCTTCTTCGTTCATGAGACCAAGGACTTCTGGCGCCAGATCAAGACTGCTGGCTCCGCCGTGCCCGCCAACGCCCTCTACCTCCAAAAGGCTTTCCAGGCCCAGTCCGAAGAACTCACTCCTCCCTCTGCGACAATTGTACCTCCGGTCTACATTCACCCGACTGCCACCGTTGACCCTACGGCTAAGCTTGGCCCGAATGTCTCCATCGGCCCTCGTGTCGTCGTTGGATCCGGTGCCCGTGTGAAGGATTCCATTGTTCTTGAAGACGCTGAGATCCGTCATGATGCCTGCGTTATGCACTCGATTATCGGCTGGAGCGGCCGGGTCGGTGCCTGGGCCCGTGTGGAGGGTACACCGATCCCCATTGGCAACCACTCCACCAGCATTGTCAAGCAGGGTGTCAAGGTGCAGAGCATCACCATTCTGGGCAAGGAGTGCGGCGTCGGCGACGAGGTTCGCGTACAGAACTGCGTTTGTCTTCCCTACAAGGAGCTCAAGCGGGTAAGTCGAGCTAATTGTTCTTACATAAAGAAGCATGCTAACCACAGTCCCAGGACGTTGCCAACGAGGTCATCATGTAATCGCCTGCGACGTTGGTCTTTGATTTATGCTTCCAAAAATACCATTTCCATCTTGTCAATATCGAGCGGCTTCCATAATCCTGTCGAGTTCAATTCTTGTTTGCCATTGGATGGACATCTGCTTCTTTGTCACCATTTGCTCTACGCTAGATTGCAGCACTTTCAAGAGTCCCCGAAGAAGAATCTAAACTATCTACCAAAGCCACAGAGTCCAACTTTTCATTCCATTCATCAATCGACGCCCGTTGCAACGCCGCCATGTCACGTCACGCCATGCAATCAAA
The DNA here is from genome assembly GCF_028827665.1 of Penicillium hispanicum. NCBI lineage: Eukaryota > Fungi > Ascomycota > Eurotiomycetes > Eurotiales > Aspergillaceae > Penicillium > Penicillium hispanicum. Next base: position 3,414,888 of record NW_026623193.1, read on the forward strand.
TTCAACTGCGATCAGCATAAATGCCATGCAAGATACCAGAAAGAGACCAGGCAAGATGCCCACAGTAAGAAACCGCCTGCTGAATAGCACACATAGCAGAGAAGATCAACCCGCAAATCCAAAGCCAAAGCCAAAGCCAACACCCTCTATTCAGCGATACATGGCAGGATCATAGCCCGTCTGCTCAGCCGGATGCTGATACCCGCTCTGCTCATACGAGCTAAACCGCACACGCGGCGCACTGCGCCGACTCCTCGCAGGCGCCGCATCATAATACTGCGCCGCCTCGCCCTCATGCGCCTGCTCGAAGCCATTCGAATACGACGGCGCATGGTGCGCCCCCGCCATCGGCGCCGGCACCGCGTCGTACGCCACTCCCGACACGGACTGGCTGCGCCGGTCCGACATCTTGACGTCCATCGGGTCGTCGCCCAGTCCGAACGCGGCGGTGCTCTCCATGGGCCCGTAGGCACCCAGCCGGGTCTGGCGACGGCGCACGATGACGTCCAGCGCGAGCGCGGCGATGTGCGCGGCGCAGCCGAGCACGGTGAATGTGAAGAGCGCTTTGTAGCTGCGGCATATGCTGATCCCCGTGGAGTTGGCCCAGTACTTGGTGCCGCAGGATGTGAGGATCGTGCCGGACATGCTGTAGGCTAGTAGACCGAGGCTGACGGCCCAGAGGATGAGGAGAAGGATGTTTAGGAAGATGGAGAATTTGGGGGAGAGACCGCGGCTGCAGTTGATGAGGCTTGTGAAGATGACATTGACGAGGGAGAGGACGGCGGTGATGAGGAGCTGGTTTGGAAGAAAGGGAGATATCAGCATTGTTCTTTTGACTCGATTTTGGTTTTTGCTCTGTATACGACAGCCCCGCTGGTGGTCTGGTTGTGTATTGTGCTCTGCTGTGGGAGGGGGAATCTTGATCTTACAATAAGGAAGGCGAAGGGGAGCTTGTAGCCATCGGCGTGGAGATGATAGATGAACACGGCGAGGATGATGGCGATCACGACGGACGATAGGAAGCCCAGCGCGCGGATCGTATGAAAAGGGAGTGGCGGGTATGCAGAGGGCTTGACGGAGGTTTTGGAGCGCATGGTGGAGGTGAGGGAGAAACGTGGTGATGAAAGAAGGGACGGATCGCCGTGGTGATGGCTATTTGTATCGAGTAAACATGATCGGCGCTCCACGGGACACGTTGGGGCGTGCGTCACGGCTATTTTTACATTTGCGCCTCCTTGGCCGTGTCTCATACTACTGTGGTCTGAGGATCCCCATATCGCAGGGAGTCTCCAAAGGACAGTTACTGAAATTCAACTATCAATCATCAACTTCATCCCAGGCTGGGCTGAATCGTCTGGAGTTGCTAGTACTTCAACTCTCTTTTCCCGGGCCAGAACTCTCCGCTTCAAACGCCTCGCCCGCACACAAATACCATGCCTCCGCCAATGAGAGATCCAGATCTGCTGCTTGCATTCGACGCTGCTCCACCCGTGCCCCAGACGACAGCATCGCCTCGGCGCACTAGTCGGCTCCACATCGGCGCCGCTGCAATGTCGTGGAAGCGGCGAATTGCGGCCAGCGCTAGATGGCGTTGTGCACTAACCCCAGATCAGTCATGGACCAGAAGAGCCGCAGGCGAGACACGTCGAGACAGGGAGGTGAAATGACATGAAAACATGTTGGCCCGGGATCCAAAAGGCAGATCTGGAGCTCGAGATGTGGAAACGGAATCGCTTCATCTGGGAGTGAGATTTTCGATCCTCATCATGATCGCTGCCATGTCCGGACCATCTGTGCTCTGCCTGACAAGCATATCTGTCTCCACCTGAGGAACTGCAGTGTCGGATTGTATGGAGATGACTCTCCAGGCATGCCACGAAAGGTCAATCCATTTTCAACATACACTGTTGCGGCTGTGACTCGAAAGACCAGATTTGAGCGTGGCAAAGCAACCCCAGCTTGCTTCCCGACGAGGGTTTGTCTGTACCCCGTTATAGATCATATTACCCTTTTCAAACTTGGGGATGGCATAGCCAGCCAAGCGCGTGGCTAACATGTTCCCCGTGCTTGACAGAGTCGATCACCCGGATACTCTAGGTATACAAAGACAGTACTACTCACCTCCATGGACTCAACTTACACAAGGCCTGGAGGCCCGCCACATATGCCAGTATCCATATCGGTACTATCACGCGACGAGATACCAAGTAGGTATGATAGGCTTTTTGGTCGGGTACTTGGGACAGTCTCCAAAAGTTTCCCAACCCTTGATCCTAAAATATGCCTACTAACGTTTTCTATCTGCCAAGGTGCCGTTGATCATTCCACCAAAGGGCTTCACTCTGCATCTTGGCCACTGAGAAGTACATTTATAACAACCGGGCCATATTTGCTGTCAACCTGCGTCTCCTCGATCGGCAATGGATACTTACTGACTAGACTAGGTAACTAGACTATATCGGCTAGGATAGATTCCACGGTGGAGTGTTCTCTCTAATCTACCTACGTGGGTCCTCTCGGAGTATAACGGGCTACATGTTATTCTTGCATAAGCATCGTTCAATCTCACATTGACAAGCTCCACACCACAATTCTCTAGCAGGTAGCCAAGTAAACGGTCCGGAGATGGAGTCCTCTGTAAATCTCCCCCATTAAGAGCAGCTGTTGCTCCGCAAGGCTGTTTTCTGGTAATCTCGGCCTCTGGGCAGTCTGATCAGTATGGCCGGTCACGACAGAGTTCTCCGGCACTAGTATAACTCTGTCTCCACACTGGACTCCTATAGGCTAGATCGGAATCTCGCAGGATCAGCTCGTGGCGAGCGGACCAATCAGATCCCATTTCACCATCCCCGTGTCCCATTCACTTTCTCATCCAAGCGGCATTCACGGTAACCCGCGAGAAGAGAGTCCACTTGAGGGTGCAGTCTTGAATAATTATCACGCATTAAACATCCTCGGGATCTGAACTCGGACTTAGGCCTCCAGTTTGACTCTATTCATTGGGCCTCGGGGTTATCTTCTAACGCTCGGTTTTTGGATGGGCCTTTAATTCCGTATCAACGATGTAGATGTCCACCTACATGGAGTCAACATACTTAAGCCCGCAACGTAGATGGCGTCAGGGGTCCATGCATCCGGACTCCTATCTATAAATACCCCCAGCGGTCTCTCTGCATACTGCTGTCTTCATCTACAAATCCAGACTACAATCCAGCAAACAGGAGAAACACCGGAGCTTCCCTATCAAACACCATCACAATGGCCACTTTTGACAAGAACCTTTCGCGTCTCCCCAATCTGCCAGATCACGCCCTGATCGGGGAAGCTAGCAAGATCCCCGTCAACGCAGCAACGCCCGTCATCTCGGTCAGCCCCATTGTCCTGCCCGCCCCAGATCGCATCATCGACTTGCACCTGCGCGTGTCGGCTCCGGTGACAGGTACCAACTTGCCCATCATCATCCTTTCGCACGGCCAGGGCTCCTCAAACAACCTCTCCTCCCTCAATGGCTACGCCCCGGTCGTCAACTTCTGGGCCGCGCACGGCTTTGTCGTCATCCAGCCCAACCATCTGAGCTCCAAGACTCTCAATCTCGGCCCCGGGTCTGCGCCTGACGCACCGCTGTTCTACAAGTCCCGCGTACTAGACCTCAAGGACGTTCTCGACCGTCTCGATGAGATCGAGGCCGCGTTCCCGCAGATCCAGGGCCGTCTGGACCGCAGCGCTATTGCTGTGGCTGGCCACTCGATGGGCGGACACTCTGCAAGCCTGCTGCTTGGAGCACGCACGAAGGATTCCTCGGATGGCTCGGAGATCAACTTGTTTGACGCTCGCATCAAGGCGGGCGTTCTTCTTGGAACACCCGGTGATGGCCGCGACGGCGAGGGCTTGAGCGAGATGGCCAAGGAAAATTTCCAGTTTTTGGTAGCCCACGCCCACGCCGAGATGGTGACGCCTACCCTCGTGGTCATAGGTGATAAGGACGGATTCCCGAAGTTGACCACTCGCGGTGCCGAGTGGCACGCCGATGCTTATAACTTCAGCAAGGGTCCCAAGTCCCTTCTTACCGCCGTGGGTGGCAAACACATTCTCGGTGGGGTTTCTGGCTATGATGCGAGCGAGACCGATGACGAGAGCCCAGAGCGACTGGCGATGGTCCAGCGTCTTTCTTGGGCGTATCTGCGCAGCACGCTTTATCCCGAGGATCCTGCTTGGTCGGAGGCCTGCAAGGCCATGGAGGGTCTGCCGGGCTTGGGCAAGGTGGAGAACAAGTGAGGTCTGATGGGAATATAAGTTGAGGACAAAGGTACATATATCTGGCGGTCTTTAAGCGTGAGCTTCGAGAAGAGAAATGGATTAATTCGATTGAATCGAGAACTTGTAGCTTCAAACCGTTTAGATTGAATCATGTAACTGCGAGATGCACTTGAGTACTGAGGTAGATACACCGAGGTATGTAAGTAGGCAAGATGTCAAAACGATCGAAGACAGGCAACGCTCTACTGCGCACGGCCCACTCGCCCGCGCCGCGTTATCGCTCTGCTGCCTTCACTAAACCAACCTCTCTTCTCCCTGCGCCATTCTCTTTCGAACTTGAACCACTTCGCACATCCTCCGTACCCAATTCAATCCGAGTGCAACAAAGTGATCGCGAGCGTGTCACACACTACCAAGCGGGCTCTCCCCGCACAATCCCTCTTCACCTCCGCCTCCATCTGAACCCAGCAAACCCTCCACCATGTCAACCTACGAAAGTACGTACATCCACATATCGCGCTCAGAATACCGGACTGGATTGTTTCAGAAGCTAATAAAGTACCTTGTCCAGTTGAGCACAACACCACCGACCCCTCGGCCGCCACTCAACCCCCGCGCCGCCGCCGACCAGACCTGTCCACTTTCTTCGCAACGCTCTCCGAGATCACACCGAGCCCTGACCACCGGCCACACGCCGTCCCTGTACCGGGCGACATCAGCGCAGCCTTCTACTCGCTCGCCGAGGCGCTGGAGGTCATCCGCCGGGACGGAGGAGCTCCGCAGACGCAGGATGGGGAAACAGACAGCAACGGCAGCAACGAGAACGACGATCTGCTCACGCGCATGATCCAGAGTCTGCTCAGCGAGGCGGATACCCCGCCCCGGGAGGTGGAGGGCGTGAGCGAGGAGTTCTGCGACGGTACGTTTCCATCATACCCCCGCTGTGGCAGAGCTTGTCTGCGGTGTCTGTGGAAAGGCCCATACTGATCTAGCCAATGTAGTGCTCGACCGGGTCCCCAAGTCATCCCTCAACGAGTCCCAGATTTGTCCCATCTGCAACAACCCGTTTCTGGAAGACGAGTACCCGCTCGTCGTGCAGCTGCCCTGCCACCCGACTCACCTGTTCGATCTCGAGTGCGTGCGGCCATGGCTGCGGTTGCGGGGCACCTGTCCGCTTGATCGGACTGATTTCGCCAAGCAGCTACGGGACAAGGCTGAGGCGCGGAAGAAGCTGGTCGAGGAGGACGAGGAGGAGGAGTGGGATGGGATGTATGGTTAAGTGGCAATGGCTTCGTCGTAGAGGCAAGGGAGTCGCTGGCGTTGAGATGATGATGACGACCATACTGGAATGCATTTACGAGGTTGATGAGCGGCGAAGCTATTCTTCATGGACATTTCATAACTTATGCATCAAGGAATTGATCTACTTGCAATGAAAGTGTGCAGGCTGCCCTCCCGATTTAGGCCGCATAGCCCGCATAGATCAGCCCAGAACGAAATACAATGAGGGCTTGGTACTCAGAAAATCCAAGCCGAGGTATATCTGGAAAATAAATGATGAACGTTATATTTTGGAATGAATCCGCACCGCTATGCACTCGTTAGATCACTAGATCACTGGTCATAAATATGAGATGGCGACCCAGCGTGACGTCGCTCAACGAAAGATTACTACTACTGATTGCCCTCTTTGGGCCGAAGGGCAAGCTTGCCTGCCTGGTCAATCATGGCCTCGTAGCCACTCTTCTCCAGCACACGATTATCGTCTTTAACCTCTCGAGCCTCGAGCTCTTCGACTAGGCGTTGATTCTCGCGATTGCCTTCCAGTAGGAATTTCAGGCACATAACCGCATGCTCCTTGATGTATGGATTGTGGGCATCAAATGCTGTGCAGCAGAGAATGGCCTCAACACCACCGTAGCGACGGATCTGTTCCTGAACCTCGGGGCACTTCCAAACCAGCGACGAGAGGACCAGTACGATCAATTTCTTGAGATTGCGCCACTCAAACTCGGATGGGTCTTCCGTAATGGGCGGAGACTCAGGGCGGGAATCCACACTGCCGGCGCCAGTGTCGATGGGCTCCGGGTCGCCTGGATCGTAGGGGCGCTCAACAGCAACCGGTGCTGGATATTCACGCTTGGACTGGTCGCTAGGTGAGGTGCTGCGAGGCGGAGGTGGCGGAGGAACCGACCCAAAGGAGAGCTGGCTGAGCTGGCCCTTAGGGATACTGGCTTCGAGCTCCTTGATCAATGTCACCAGATCGTAGACAATCTCCCATTTGACCAGAAGATTCTTCCAGTCATTATTCTCAGTAAGGACAGCGAAGAACTCCAAGAACTGATACACGCCCTCATAGACGCGTTCCATGTCCCACAGGTTGAGGGGGAAGTCCTCTGGTAGAGCGCGTTCTGCACGAATCTGACCTTGCAGGTAGATCAAGGCACAAGTTTCTGGAATGATGTTGCCCCGGAAGATTGTGAATATATATCGGACCGTGAGAATGTCAACTCGACTAAGTGAAGCTGGGGTGCGTGGGGCATTGGGTTGAGAGGAGCCCGCCACTGCGGCAGGAGAGTACTTGGAACGAAAAATGTGCGTGAGGATCTTAATCACCACTGCCTGGGCCGGGGAGATGATATCCTTAGGCTGGCCAAAATCAGAGTATGCGTGTGACATGAGGCCATTCCGGAGCACAGCTTCCATTATCTGCACCATCATCTTAAAGTAAAGCTCATCGTCTGGGAGATCCCAAGCCGCAATAAAGATGAGAAGTTCACGGAGAAGATTGCGACCAGTTTCTTGTGTGAGGAGGATGTGGCATCTCAGTGCCTGCATGTTTCGTGAGCCATTTCGTTCACCTCCCTTCAGGCCAAAGCTGTCAACGATGCCAGCTTGAACGATCATAGGGAGAGCTTCAATTTCAGCAGGTCCCAACACGAGGGGAATATCAGTCAGCAAACCACGCTGCTGATCGCCTGGTCGACCTCGGTAATCATCGTCATCTTCCTCGTCATCCACGTCACCTCCATCATCTGCGCCATCAACATCATCTCCATCCTCATCTTCGTCGTCGTCGTCTTCTTCTTCAATGCTCCCGTCTGCGTGACCTTGCAAGCTGTGGCCATCATCATCACCAACTGTCCCTGCATCTCCGGTGTCATAGTCTGCATCCCCATCGCCCATTTGTGAAGACTCCTGCAGCCGAGCCATCAATTCGTCCTTGGCTTCCTGCAAAGTCTCAGCTGCGGATTGCGCAGAACGAGGCATGGTAGTATCATCTTCTGTTACCGCGGCATCAACCGCATAGTCGTTCACTTCAGGCAGATCAGCCCAACAGAGGCGTGGAAAGCCAGCCGTCATGCTGCGATCAATTGTGAGAATGGATTTCTTTTTGGTGGGTTCATGTTCCTCCTCTTCTGGCAGTGCAGGCGGGAGTTCACGAGCACGATCTTGCAGATCAGACCACCCATCGACCTTGGCACCCAGAATTGAAGTCAAAGCGGCACGAATATACTTGACCTGTTCGGGATCTCGGCCCATTTCTTGAATATCAGTCAAGTCTCGGCCTAGGATTTTCTCCATGTGATCCTTGATGTTTGCCAGAAGTAGCATCGCAGCTTCTTCCTTAATGGTGGAAGGCTCCCGTGGAAATTTCGCGATTGTCTCCAGCAATAGATCTTCAGCGGTCTGGTCATACAATGCACGAATGGGAGGATTTATCACCCGTTCTCCAACCTTCACGATAGGCGCAACGCCCTCAGTCCGAGCGACAGGGTCCAACGCATCTTTGGGCTTGATGATGTTGGTGTCCGCAGTGGAATGGTAGCCGAAAAGGTCCAGCCAAAGCACCATCTTTCGTTGCTCATTATGCATGATGAAGTTATGCAGGTATTGAAGACATGTGATCAACAGGCGTTTGTAAAGATTGACCACCTTCTGCCAACGTTCTTCATTGCGCGCATTTGTCTCGCCATCGAATCCTCGTGCTGTTACCCGCACGCATGTGTCAATCAGGGCAAGGATCCGCTGGTCAAATCCCTTGGAAGCTGCCAGGTTTTGTGCATTTTTGGTTGTGGCGAGCAAGTTCCGTGCGATCGTGCACAGGTCATTGAGGCGTTCGATATCCTTCACCAGCGAAAAATAGTTGTATGCGATGAGGTTCGATGAGGAATGCTCGTATGTTGCTGCGGGGCTCTTCCACGCAAAGGACTGTGATTCGAGGACTGGAATGGCCTTTGTGAGGACGTCTGTGAGGCTTTGCCAGATATCGGGGGACATGCCCAAATTGTGTCTAACGGTGATTCTTGGTCAGGACAAGTCAGACTTAATCTATGAAGCGCAGGACCTACCGGACCTCACTTTCCTGGTGTGTCATGTATAGGATCTGCTTCCCAGCTGCCAGCATGTGCTCCAGCCGTATGTCGTCGATCAGGCCGCGAGTCTCATAGTGGCTTAAGGTCCCAATCAGAATGACCTTGAGCAACAATTCAGCAGGCGTGCATCTTGGCCTGGCGTCGGCCATCTTGCAGAGGGGTGATTGACGCAGCACCACTTGCAAAGAGAACTCGGTGGGATGAAATCAGTGCTGGGTACAGAATGAAATTGAAGTTCTTATTCTTGACCGCCCGGCCCACCGCTTGATGGTGGCGCAGAGGGTCCGTGCACATCCCGATTAGGAAAGGTGCGTGATGCCCTACATCCATGGATGTTCTTCCTTGTGTAATTGCAGTAAATTTCCAAGGTTCTCTCGCCGCGACAGTTGCAGAATGGCCGGCATTTTGCCGATTGTCGATTTATTGGATTCCATTTTAGCGTCATTTGGAGTCTGCAAGATGACAAGTGATAGCGTTATCATCGAGCCCTTAATCCGATTACTATATACTCGCGGATACCTCCGTGACCCAGGATGAATCAGAAGTGGACGTGTCTCATCACCTACCAGTCAATTTGTTATAGCGCTATCGCCTGACTGATAGGCCTATAGCTTCGCGAAGGTTATCCCAAAAGCCCAAGTCGTAGATGTTGTCAACATCGCGCATGCTATGAAGCTGCGTCCATCGTGGATCCACTGGTGCCTCGCCGCCGCGATTGTAATGAACTCGATTGGAATCAGACGCAAGTGTATATCCTTCCATGGGAGGGTCACTATCGGTGACTAAAATTTGATCACTGAGAATTGGCCATGGTCGATCGCTGAGGTCCGTGTATGGTGGTGCATTGGAGATTTGACTGCGATTTGCCTTGAAAACAAACCCATCCTCCACGTCATCCTTCAAGTCTCCCCATTTGGCACTCTCATTAGTCGTTGTGCCCGCCCATATAAGGTAGGTGTGGTATGCTAAAAATGCCACGGCCAGCGGGGCGGTCATGAGCATCAGTAGGGTGACGGTCCCAATCTTGGGATCAGCGGTAATGACAATGGCCCAAATGTTGAGATACATAGTCCAAGTCTGCATCTTTGCTTCTAAGTCGACAGAAACAATCTCTCCAAAAGTCTGGCAGAGAAGGGCATAGCCAACAAAGGTGCCATATATCAGCAGTACCGAGAGAGACAACAACAGTGACAAGAAGTAAATGTAATTGCCAGCACCAACACAGTTCATCAGCCAAACACAGTGGTGGTCATGTCGAGAAACACAAGACTGACAAAAGCTGCAGTGCTTGCTGCGTGCTGGCTTGAGGAAGTCACAGGTACGACAACGATGGCCCGGATGGAAAAGAACACGGTCATAGGGATATCGTTTCATCTCCGAATCATGGTTCTCTGGCGTGATGAAGGATTTGGTCACGACACATTTGTAGAGAAGAAAGTAAGGAAGAATAACGGCACACGGGGACCAGAAATGGTCAACACTGGCCATTCGTGGCCATGCTGTCGGAAGGAAGACACATTCACCTATCGCCAGCAAGGCTACAAAGAAAATCTAGCTTGCAGTGTTAGAAGAGGCTCTCTCTCTATCTGGCGCCTGCTCTTCAAGACTGACCAAGACCAACGGGTGGTTCTCGTGCAAAATGTAGCTGCCTGATCGAGACCATGCTTGCACCAGTCGGCCACCAAGAAGCCGGGAGTCCACAAACGCAACTCCATTGGGAAGATATACCCACAGTACCCGGTGCAGGAGGGCGATAGGCGTTTTCCTACCAGATGTTAGTCCTAGCCAATCCCCACGCATATTCCACTCACCTAAATGCGGGTAGTCGACCGAAAAGTGCGATAAAAGTGAAGATGGAGATCCCCAGGATTACCAAGGCCACAGTTCGGAGGGCCCCCATCGTGATCAGCACCAATAGGAAGTTTCAGCGCCTGGCTCCGTCTGAAAGACACCAGGATGACGCGCTCTCAAGACCCCAACCAACTACTCAAGTCTCATTCTCTTCGGATGCTGGCCCGGTCCTTCCTTGGATCTTGTTCAGGGTTGTTGACTTTTCATCGTCAGCCGCGACACTATCTGTCTGAGACAGTCACGTGTACTCCCCATCAGTGGCGCGTAGACAACGAGTGGCCTTCGCCTGTCAACACTCGCGTTCTTGGTGGTCAATTTTTGGACCATCTATTTCGTTTTTCCTTTTTGCGTGATTGAACCCGAAGCTCATATTCAGCAATACCACCTGCTGTCAAAGATAAGAACACCATGCGCCTGTTGACACGTTGACACGTGATAGCGCGTCACAAAGAAAGTGCACTCTCCCTCTCCCGATATCAACCAGGGAATCTTCCCTGATCTACACTTCGTGCCGAAAACCAAGATATCTTGGAAATGCCGCCCGCGACGGCTGGAAATGATCGGGGGCGTCTGTTCTCTGGAGCGAAATTCTGGCTGTCCCAGAATGTTCCCCAACGTGCCAAATTCAAAGACATGATCGCGGTAATCTACGCTTCGAATGGCGTCCAGGGCTATCAGACTAACTCTGGAATAGGAACACGGTGGCTCTGTTGTGCTATTGGAAAAAGACGCCGATATGAAGCTAGTGGATCATACAAGGAAAAACCTTCCTCCCGACACGTAAGATCCTGGGGTCTTCGCTTTGATTAGCTGGACTGACTGTGACATACAGCTATTCATATCGATATGTAGAGCGTTCGATTCAAACTGGGCTACTCGAAGATCCTGCAGTGCACCGTGCTGGTCCCTCTGCACCACGCCCGATGGGTGCAACTCAAATTCCTAAAAAGGGAACTAGATCAGATTATTCCTTGAAAGATGACCAGATTGTCTATGACTGGGTTTATCCCTTTGAACAAGAGCCAGGCGCACCAATAAGTGGCAACAAGATCTATCAGTTATTGGAGCGACAGGTACGCCGCCGCCATCGTTTTCAACGCATGGAAAGCTAGGCCTGGAAACATACTAATTTGCTTCGCAGTTCCCCCAGCATACATGGCAGTCATGGAGATCTCGCTACACGCGAATCCTGCGAGGGAATCCGCGCCCTGGAGGTGGTGATCCCAGACCTGACTTGGTGCACCCGGGCTACCGGCGACAGCCTCACAGGCCACTCGCACAGCTTCCGATGGCACCTCCCCAATCCAGAACTTCGGTGGTTGCTCATCCAGCCCCTAACCCTACGGAATATCCGAAACGAAAGCGTGACTCGACGCCCAATCCATCTCCATCAAAAGAATATGCCCCTTCTCCCGCCAAAAGGCAAGCAATAGAAGCCCCTCAACCTGTCGCTCCTGTTCGAGGCGGCCCACGACGACAAGGCCAAACAGCGGAAACTCAAACACATACGCACGCGATCCAGCATATCTACGAAGAATCTACCAGTAATAATTTCCATCCACCAAAGACTCCAACGAAAACACAGCCAGTACAAGCGCAACCCCGTAATACCCCAGTATCAACCCAGCAAAGAGAGTCTACGCAACCAGACCCACGCGAGGAGATGGTGGATCCTCTGTTTTTCGAGCTGCCATTTTTACCATCGAGTCCAGAACCGGAGGGCGATGGCGCAGAAGATGGAGAGGACGACGCTCCAGATGTGGACAGCTGGATTGACGCCCAAGTGGCTCGAGGCAGAGCGGACGAATCAATTGTGATCGCTGCCTTACGCTGCACCAGCATGGATCCCGAACTGGCGGAGGCAGTGCTAGACCATTGGCATGCTGAGAATGGAATCCCCGAGGACATGCCTGGGGTATGGACAGCCGAGGATGATCAATGCCTAGAAGGACAAGATGCTCGTGGCATTAAGCGGGTCCTCAGAAAGCATGGCGAAGACGCACTCAATTCCCGATGGAAATACTTTCGCATGGCCAGAGAAGCAGGGCTGATTCAATGATATTCGTGGATGGCGTTGTGAATTACATGCAATTGCTCTAGCCCAATTGAAATATTGCCATGGCGCATTTAGAAGCCAAAAACGATTACATACGATCACCGAACTTCAAGATTCAGGTTAAACGCTAACGACGTGGTAATCCGTCTGAGATATCACGCCCATTTGGCTGTCTGTCTGCTATCCTACAGTGTCAAATCCAGCAGGATGAAAATAAATGCCCCAACTCCTAAAACATCCCTTGGAAAAAGAATATCCACAGACCGTTCCCCTGAAAGTATCTGCCATCATCCTGATCACCAACCGGGCTCGAGCGAATACTCTTTATGAGTGGCCCGGCCGATCAACCTTCTTTGAAAACCCTGGAAGATAGTCAGTATGGCATGGAAGGGATGATCATTCCAATCGACTCACAAGTGCTTCTCGTAGAACTTGAGCATCTGGCAGAACATCAGTATACCTATGCCACGCTTTCTAGGATTAGTAAACTAACCTGCATTGGGCATTTCTCATAGCAACTCTCAATTGCCACACGTGACCTCTTGCCATTATTCCAGAGCAAGAAGGCATAGAGACCACCGTTGTCCTGGTCTCGGATGATCGTGTCAACAGACGACACTTCCTTGTCCCAGTTCTTGCCTTTGGGGAGCCAGTTCGTCTCATCACCGTTCTCGCTTCCCGCGGTGGTTTCTGATGGAGCTGTCTCGGCTTTGGTTGACCTCCTGCGTCTCTTAGGCTCCGTTGGCTTGGTCTTGTCGGCAGGGGCAGGACTGTCTTTGGCTGATCCCATGGACTTGCGCTTACGTCCTGGCCCCGCCTTCGGTGCAGGTTTCTTAGGGCGTCCGCCGATCTTCTTGTAATATTGTGCCAGGACAGCCTCGGCGCCCTCCCTATCAACATTGGTGAGTCAATGCGCAATGTTGATTCCAGGAAAAGGTGTTCCAGAATACTTACTTCAAACCTTCTTCCGGCTCCCAGGTGAGATCCTCGGGATTCTCCCATCCTTTCCACTTCACAAGGAGCACAAGAGAGCCCTAAGAGGAGGTCAGCGCATTTGACGGGGTCGAGATGGCAATAGCGAATAAGAAACAGAGGGGGGCTGACGTCGTCTAACCAATTGTGTTCGGTGATCTTCTCAACGATGTAGCTGCATTGCATTAGATAACCAGCCCAAACCCGAGACTAATTGTCGCGGCGGACTTACACCCCCTCATCATCTCCATCATCCTGCTCATTGTCCTCTTCTGACTTATTCCCATCTGCCTGGTCTTCTGGCGCATCCTTGAAGGGAACATCGCCAGACTCCTCGTCCGAGATATCTTCCACGGGAGCTGTGGACCTATCAGCCAGCTGCAATGTGAGGCGCAATAACCCAAACACTCGGGCGCATCCACTCACGCGGCATGTTTCGAAAAGGGGGGGGTAAGGCCGAAAAGTTTAGAAAGCACCTTGGCGGTGGGAGGCGTTAACCTCAGCAATTGGAGCTAGAGAATTGAAACGCGCTCGCCAGTTGTAGGTTGAGTTGGTTGACAGTAGTCGGACACGCGCGTGAACGCTGAAGGCGGACAGGGCCGCGCTATTCCCCTTCGGGTAGCCAGAATTTAATTTGCGTCGAGCTTCCAAAGCCCCTCCGCATCGCTAACAACGTGGGAAACTCCGTTCCGGTCATTCTCGCTTCTCGCTTTTCGCTTTCGTTCCCCTATTCCTGGTTGATTTCCTGCCAGCTGGCAGCTCTCCGTCAGAATGGCGATGCGTATGGACCTCTCCCCTTCGTTGCTCCCCTGGCAGAAACCCCCCACTACTCTCCGATGCTATTGCTAACTGTCTTGACTTTGATCTCCCACAGAGCTTGATCTTTCTCAAGGTGAATTGAAATCACCGCCGCTCTTTACTCGATGACGGAATACGCAAACTGACATAGAAGGGTAGCATCGGTGTTGAAGGATGAGCAGGGTCGCCCATTTATTGTCGTTCGCGAGTACGTTCCCCGATATGCCTGCCGATCTAAGCTCCCGCCGCGGTTGGATTCCCAAAGAGAGAATACATGATATCTGACCTCGTTTTCTTTCATCTACACAGTCAAGGAAAGAAGAAGAGACAGCATGGCACCGAGGCCGTGAAATCCCACATTGTGGCTGCCAAGACAGTTGCCAATATTGTCAAGAGTTCCCTGGTATGGTCATTGACAATCAATACAATGGATAAGGTTTAATCCATCATCACAGGGTCCGCGTGGATTGGACAAGATTCTCATCTCCCCGGACGGCGATATCACTGTTACCAACGATGGTGCAACAATTCTCGGCCAGGTTCGACCCCCTTTTCCTCTCGAACGCCGGGATATAGCAAGGACACCCCCTGATATGTGGATGACTTTAGATGGAAATCACAAACAATGTGGCCAAGCTGCTCGTCGAGCTCTCAAAGTCGCAGGACGAGGAGATCGGTGACGGCACAACCGGTGTCGTGGTGCTGGCAGCCGCCATGCTGGAGCAAGCGTCGGATTTGATTGACAAGGGAATTCATCCCATTCGGATAGCAGATGGTTACGACCAGGCATGTGAGATTGCCGTTGCAGAGCTCGACAAGATCAGTGACGAAATTCCCTTCACCCTCGAGGATACCAATAACCTGCTCAAGGTTGCGAAGACCAGTTTGGGCAGCAAGATGTACGCCCTAGTCATTCCAGCATTTCCTTTTCGTTGTATATCTGATATCCCTCCAGTGTCTCGAAGTCTCACGATCAGTTCGCCAAGATTGCCGTGGATGCCGTGCTCTCGGTTGCCGACCTACAGCGCAAGGATGTCGATTTCGAGTTGATCAAGGTGGATGGCAAGGTTGGAGGTGCCCTTGAGGACTCTCTGCTTGTCAACGGTGTGATTGTCGACAAGGACTTCTCCCACCCCCAGATGCCCGACGAGGTCCAGGACGCCAAGCTGGCTATCTTGACTTGCCCGTTCGAGCCCCCGAAGCCCAAGACCAAGCACAAGCTTGATATTACCTCGGTCGAGGAGTTCAAGAAGCTCCAGGAGTACGAGAAGGAGAAGTTCACGGAGATGGTTCAGAAGCTTAAGGATTCGGGTGCCAACCTAGTCATTTGCCAGTGGGGTTTCGACGATGAGGCCAACCACCTGCTCCTCCAGAACAAGCTCCCTGCTGTTCGGTGGGTTGGTGGACCCGAGATCGAGTTGATCGCCATTGCCACAAATGGCCGTATTGTGCCACGGTTTGAGGATTTGAGCGCCGATAAGCTTGGTACCGCTGGTCGTGTCCGTGAAATGACTTTTGGCACCACAAGAGAGAAGATGCTGGTCATTGAAGAGTGCGCCAACAGCCGAGCGGTCACCGTCTTTATCCGTGGAAGTAACAAGATGGTATGATTTGCTTTCGAGATGACACGTTTTCTCTCGCTCACTTCTGCAGATCATTGATGAGGCCAAGCGGTCACTACACGATGCCCTGTGTGTGGTTCGGAACTTGGTTCGTGACAATCGTGTCGTGTACGGTGGCGGTGCTGCCGAGATTGCTTGCTCTCTCGCCGTGGAGGATGCCGCTGTCAAGGTACGTTGTTTTCCATTTCCGCTTTCATTGATCAGACATTGACCTTGCTTCAATTCGCAGAGCCCAGGCATTGAGCAGTATGCCATGCGTGCCTTTTCCGATGCGCTAGATGCAGTTCCAATGGCCCTGGCCGAGAACTCTGGTCTGAGCCCTATCGAGACTCTTGCCTCCATCAAGTCCCGCCAGGTCAAGGAGAAGAACACCCGCCTGGGTGTTGACTGCATGAACACCGGCAGCAACGGTACGTCACGTCACGCCAAACCTACTCCCTCTAATTATCCCGCCCGGGTGGATCTGACTTATTTATTGCAGACATGAGAGAACACTTTGCCATTGACCCTCTGATCGGAAAGCGCCAGCAGCTTCTGCTCGCTACCCAACTCTGCCGTATGGTTCTGAAGGTACGGTACCCCGCTGCTTCCTTCGATGGCATTGAACTAACCTACCTGTAGATCAACAATGTGATCATCTCCGGAGACGACGACCAAGAATTCTAGGTTACCCGCACATAGTCCTAATGCCCGATAGACGACGTCGGAGCAGACCTCCTGTCGTCGGCTAGAAGAAAAAAACAAAATGATGATTCTGGTTGGACTGCTATGTAAAACATGGTCCCTTACATAGAATATTCTGAGTTGCAATGAGAAAAGGCTTTATGATCTCTCACTCCGACACTCGAAGGTCCCAATCTATCCGACTCATTTCCTGTGTTGCCAGGCGTCTGATACCAACGTCGAAAAATATGGAGTAGAAAGTTTCCCGGGTTGAATTTCCTCTTTTTGCAAATCAAGTTTCAAGGTCGGTGACTCCCATCGTATCTACTCGCTACGCGCACGTAATAAAAGGACGCATCGTGTCACTTCAAGTATGCCAGACCAAAAGTGCCCGTCCCCCCTTCCCAGCCCATCCGAGACCAGCCACTCGTCCTTATCATTGCTAGACCATAGTTGTTATCGTGGGATCCGTGGTCATCGGGATGATCTGCCTGCACCTGCGTTGACACGAGTCACTCAATCTACAGAGGAACCAGACATCTGCACGCAATGGTTTTTTGCATCTGCAGTCCATCGAGCTTTGGCCTGCACACTGTTGTGTTCTCCAGCTCACATACTGATCCAAGATGCTTGTCCAGACCCCGTGGGGGTCATCCGTGGGAGTAGACATATATCACCGTGGAGGGGGGTACCTGCTTTTCGGCTGGGGACACGAGAACAGCGGTGACTATGCGGAAGGCCTACGAGGTGATATGTACCACCGTCCTCCCGCACAGCTCTAGACGACAGAAGGGATCAACGGGTCTCAACGTCCTTGTGGAATCGTGCTTGGGGATAGAAGACCAACGCGGATTGCGGATTGAACCCGTCTGTGCTCGATCAGACTCACACTTGATATTCCACGACGGATTCACGCCCGAGAGGGTGACGGTGCACATACACGCTCGGCCTATAGGAGCATCTGGAATGCACTGGGGTGGTATAACCCATCACTGTCTGTTGACCACGAAGGCCGAATCGCAATATCACGGTGAATGACCAGGACACTGTATCACGGAGCTCATGAGTCGATCGCCTTGGAACCCGCTTCGCTCAGGTTCTCTGTTCACGGTCAGAGATACCCCAGTATCTATGGAGCATCTCATGCTTCCCTACTCTCTTCTGTCCAGGCCACCTGCAAGGAATCAGGGTTTGGTTGGATCCCCGGCTGTACAACGTATGGAAGTGCAGCCCCCGTTCCCCGCGACTCGTGGTTCCCCGAGTTTAGAACCCTGCGATCACTGCAGCTCGCTCATGGGGCGATCAGGCTCGGACCCAGAGTAGCTCTTTTTCATTTTGATTTTCTTTTTCTTTTTCTTTTTCTTTTTCTTTTTTTTTCTCCGCTGTGCGGTCGATCGCGGCATGTGAAAGGCGGAATGGGATATGTTGTACAACGGGACAGTCGAGAAGCGAGGACGATCTCGACCGCGAGCGAGAGTAGTCATTGAATTCACGGCGATGCTCTGGCGAGATTCTTGTTTGAACCAGCGTGTTTGTTCGGAGATCATTTTATGGTGAGGTAGTCCTGCGGTCTAGACTTGTCGGTCTCGGTAGAGAAGCACGGAACCAAGAAGCAGTCATGGCTCGAGATAGACGCGTCAGGCAGAAGGGACGGTGGCGATTTTGCAGAGGCAATACGAGAGAAGGAATGAAAAGGAAAAGACCAGCCATCGTTCCTCCCCCAGGCAGTCTTATCGTGCGCTCACCTTTAGCCGCGAGCTCGCTGCCTCCGGGTCTATACATAGCACACCACGTCCAGCCCTCGGCAGCGGCGGATCGGTTTAAAGATACCCGCTCCTCTGTGGCAAGTTGTGTTGGAAAGACTGCATGAAATTGCAGGCGCCGCCACGGGGAACGTCAGCTCCAGCAGGAAGAATGGGTTGGGTTGAAGCTCTAGCCCAGATGCAAAGCCACCACTGCAGTGTGACGGCACGAACAGGGACGGCGCAAATCTGATCGGGTGAGCTATTCTTCGTGGACGGGGCAGCATCAAAATCGAAATCGATGAGACCTGGTTTCGGTGGCCCGGTGGAGGGTCTAGAGCGATGCAGTTGGGAGCTTCTACAAGGTGCGGTGCAGTGTCTGTTTCAAATAGGGCCGCCGGGTTTCTTTTCTCGTGCTTCTAGCTCTGATGTCTCGCCGCGATTGCAGCTCTCGGTAGTCGAGCGACACAAACCGCAGTTCAGATGACCCGACGCAGTGTCGACACGGCGGTGGGACAGAAGAAAAGAAAAGGTCTGCGTTGGAGAAGCCAATGAAAAGGAGAAGGGAGACGGCACTCATGTTGGCGCCAGAATGGCTGCTCTGGTCATCAGCCTCATTGCCGCAACCCATCGGCTCACATGGACAGGCCCGATTGACGTGGCTGCCATCTGTTCGTGGCCGTCCAGTGCTGGGATGAGACTGTTGCTTGTGATGGCCAATTGGGACAGAAATGTGCCATCGGGTTTGACGCGCGACATGCTCCTGCCACTCCGGCACTTGATCCTCGGGTAATTCTTGTGCTTGTCACACGACGCGCGACGAACCTGTCAACTGTCAACACATCAGATTCAGTGTGATCAGTGGTGACAGAATTCGCTGGTGATCGCTGTCATGTCCATCGCCCGGTCGCCTTCGCCATGGACATTGGCCGGTAGCTCAGGACTCAAAATTCATCACCTTGGAAAGGTATGCTGTCGTACTGGAGTAACCGTACTAGATCGCATTCAATACGCCTGTTGGGTTCATTTCGCGTCGTGTTCGAGAGTCGCGACCCCAGCCAGCCCCGAGTAGACGGGCATGTATTGGAGAATCCACGGTCGGGCACAGCCTGTGAGTCGGAGTCCGGGGGAGGACTGGTTGATTTCTTTTCCCCCAGATTCGCGGCCGATAAGGACGATGGAGAAGAGGTTGGCAAAGGGACCAACGCCATTCCCGCCACTAGAATCAGGAGTCAAGGAGAGAAAAAATACCCCAAACCGCGCCGCTTTCAGCAATGATGCCTGAACAAACACCAACGACCAAACTATGGTTGAAGCCACCTGCAAAGCGCAGTAGTGAAACCAAAAGCGGCAGACCCGCGATCATGCAGACAGCCCAAAATGAAGGGCGCATATCACCAGGCGTTGGTGGCGCCGGCGATCGTGTCGACAGATTCCCTGGACGCGCTGGACGAGGTCTAGATCTCGGATCCTGGAGGGCAATGAACCGCATGGGCATGAAGGCGTCAAAGGGGCCGGTCGCAATCAGCAAACAAAGACAGCCTCTAGTCTTTCAGAGCCGATGCACGCCCGATCAGCCACGATCACACCGAGAAACGCCGCATCGTGTGTGATTTGGGTTCTTTGACCGGAGCCGCGCCAGCCGGGCGATGGTGAGGCGGGAAAAAGCAACGCCTGTCAGAAGATACAGTGCATCCAGGTCTAGTTGTTGCTTAGTTGCCCGTCCCCATTATTGGGCAAGCGATGCACATGGCTCTGCTTGTCTGCACTGGCTATTGGCTGGCCTTGCTGAGTGGTATTTGCGGAGTTTGAGGGTGGGAAAGCAAGGCTCCAGGAAACCAGCATCCCATCGTCAGTATTCAGGAGTGGCCCGAGTGAATTTGCTTGGATCCTTAGAGCCCTCATTCAGAATCTAACAACAGAAAAAGCAAACCAACGCTGTTCTACAGTTAGACATGTTCTCACCCGAGTCAAAGGAAGCCGCAGAAGGCGGCAATCGCATGCAGTCACCATGAGGGATGTACCTAGGTACTTTTGGGCGCTAGTGTTGTGGAAGATACCGAAAGAACGTAAAGACAACTAGCAGGAACTGATGGGACTAGTGACTAATGTGTGAAACTCGATGGTCGCTCCCTCGCATCATCCACACATCGCCAGTCAGGAAACAGTGGCTACGACAGGATGTTGGATAGTATAAACTCGCGCCAGGCTATGGACCAAAGTACATCTCCCTACAGTGGGTCGTGTCGGAGATGAGGGTAGGGGCATGCCAGGGCTCCCAAGTATCCGGATACTTGATCTACAAAAGGGGAGGCCGATTAACTCACATATCTGTGATTCACGCATCCGAAACAAGGGGCTGCTGGATGGCCCAGCTTCTTGGGTTCCAAGACCCGACTTGACTTCTGTCGGTATGGTATTGATGGTAGTAAGATCAAGCCTCCAGAAGAACTAGAACCATCTGAGTTGGTGATCAACTTATTCTATCTAGGTAAGAATGGAGAGAGGAGATTGAGCCCCGCCACTGGATACGGTTACAACTTGGTATAGACCTAGATATATATGTACATCGAATTGACATGATGTTGTCCCCACAATTCTCCACCATGGTCAGCAAAGCCTGCTACACAGCAGAACGCTCGCTGGGCCTCGGAAATGCTCTTGTGATAGTAATATCATATATACTCCAGACCACTGAAAATAGTGCCAGACAGATCGCCGCGGATATGCAGGTCCGGCATCCGGAAGGCAAGGCCCCCGGAATCAGCACCAGCATCTCCGTTTCAACCAGGTCCACTATCCTATACTGCAGCGCCAAAAATCTCGACTGCACAGATGCATCGGCCCCAGATGACCGCTTACCAGAAGGTTGCATGCACATGGCCGTCGCCGTGGACGTGGTGGACACGAATAAGCCGCGGAGTTGTATACAGATTCGACCGGCAGTCCAGGACGATAGCGAAAAAGCACCGCCGGTCACGACGACATTAGGGCGGCTACTGGACCCATTGGCATGAATCCCATTGCATTCAGATTGACTCCCTGGATCAACAGGGCAGCTGACCCGCCAGTCTAGAAACGATGACCGAATTCCACTCCCGCGCTCCGCCATCCCCTTGCGTGGAATCCGCGACTCGGGCACTTTCCAGGCTGGACCTGTTTTGTGGTTGGTGTCGGTACTTTGGACGAGGTAAACACCACCACCGGACTTCCATAGAGCGCACAACACCCGTCGTTCGTGAGTCTATTCCCAACGGGCTCTTGTGCTTCCACCGGGGGAGACGGGCCGAAAAGAGGGCGGCTGCACTCTCTGGAATGTGATTTGCCCTGCTCCGGCGTGATACAAAGAAGATCGCCCGTGGCTGCTCTCGACGAGGGTCAGGACTTCTGCTACGAGAGGCCCCATCTCACCTGCTGTTCTGACCATCCCGGCTCGATTTTCAGTCGGCGTGGGAAGTGGATAGGTCGAATCTTCACAGCACGACATGAGGCGACAGCCATTCCTGGATGGGGGCCGCGTTTGTGCAGAACCCATCACCGGTGATCGGCGTGGTCACACTGGGTGCTGGCGCTGACGGTGTCTCTGCTTCTCTGCTGATATCCCCATCATTGGGGCGGATACGATAGTCGTGTGTAATTCTATCCCTGTCTGAGTGCTCGGTCGGGATTCTACTCGACGCATCAGAGATCCAATGATCAGCGCGGCTGGTGCCGTGCTGCAAGACAAAGGAAATCTGGCATCTCGCCCTATGCAGGACTCGGGTGAGAATTGACGGACGGTTGGGACGTGCATGTTGACCATGGGGGGGTTTCCGATGCAGAGAGCCGAGGAGCGAAGTCTAGAGATAGCCGATTCTGGGAGCGCATCTATCAAATGGATCATGGATGTCACAATACCAGTACTTACGACCGAACGTCGGAGATGCCGTACACAACGACGATAACAATACAGCGGAGAATACACGTCACGGCCTCCATGTCATGTGACGGTCTCCGCGTGACCTTCCCCTCAAAACGGAACTCGTTCACTCCTTCCCCATACCGGTCCATACGGGTCCTCGTATTTACTACCGTGACCGAGTCCGCTCCGCCTCGGCATTCCTTTCTTCGAGCCTCGACATCGATCTATACATGGCGATGGAAGCGTGACCTTTGTGACTCCGGTCGTAACGTAGTGCCCCTGATGCATTGTTGGCAGCCTTCGGAATCGCTACAGGATAGTTCTGGAGGTATATACTGTCGTAGGCGGCTGGATATCCACCCCGTTGCTTTGTTAGATCGCCACCGTGGTACCACCCGATAGCTTGCTGAGTCGTGGACATCATTTGGTTCAGTAGGGGGGGACATGATGACCTTGAGAAATGATACGAAGGCATGTCTTATGTGTTATGCGTTGTGCAGAGCCGTCAACAGCGGGTCAGCCGTCGGGCGTGGGGGATGGTTTGCATGCTTGGGTGATATATGTACGATAGGTTGTGTCATCCTGGCCCATTTTCGCAGGAAAAGACCCTGAGCAGCGAACGGTTTTGGGGGCAATCAGAAGATGGGGTCGGCAATGTGGACATAATCGGTAGCACGTCGACCTGAGTCCGCTCCATGCGATACTCCACCGATGATACTGGTCACTCCATACTTTGTCCACCCCGACTCTTGATCCGAATGAATTCCACCCGTACCCCATTCCCAACCTGTCCAATTGAACACCTCGAACTCCATTTCCATCTTCAAACCCCTCTTCTGCTTGTAGCAGTGAGAATTATCACATGATGTGCAACTTGGGCCCTGGCGGCGCCGATCGGGGCGCCTCCCACTCCCCCGGGTTTCGATGGCCACGCAAATTCCGCCAGTCCGGGGGCGAGACGGCGGACGCGCGAGGCTACTCGCATCGTGCTCGATCTCGATCGCGTGAACCCCTAGAACACCATGTCCGTTCTCTGGCCTTCCTGTCCTTGACTCGTACTATGCTGATCCCTCCCCCCAGCGAAGAGTTAGTTGCCTTCGATGCCAGCTGGCAGGCTTGTGACGCCGGTGGGATGTGACACTGACTGCCGTGTCCTGTCGGTCCTCACCTAGCGCAAGGATGTGATATCTCGGAAGATAAGAGCCCAAAGGGCGGTGGGAGAGTGGGAGAACAAGGAGACGGTGAAGTCAACCTGTGCGTCTTCCCACCTGATGCCTGTCAGGGTATACAAAGCCAATCCAAATGGAAAAACAAGGCGACAGAAAAAAAATCGGTCAGACAGGAGACGGTGTGTCATCTCCCAATCGATTCCTCAAGTGCAATCCGCTTCTAACCTGCCCCGAGCGGCAAAGAAGTGAGGGCGCGATCGACGGAAGTATGGAGCGTACTTCCCCGGTATGCAGCCGGAGAATCACCCATCGACCATCGACCATCCCTTTCTTGATGGTCGCCGTGTGCGGACTTGCCCCAACGATTCTTCTCTGCCCCCCCCCCCCCCCCCCCCAATCATACACTATACATCGCAGGATATACTCATTGTTCACCACTGAGAACCCGGAAATGGAACCATCCCCCATAGTCCGCCCAGCTCGGCGAGGATCGACCCTGTTCCCGCAAGTGCTCAGTATGTATCCGGAAGTAGATTCCTAGAGACGACGCAAAGAGTCACTCGACGACGCCCGAGACGAACCCGCCCCCAACATCTCCATCTAGATGACCTCCAACGTGGCTGGGAAAGAGACACAGCAGAAACCGCGTCCAGAGATGCGGTGCGCCCCCAGACCCAAGGGAGCGTCCGTGACGAAAATAGCTTAACCGCGACATCTCGGTATGGGCAAGTCAGCCGGACCTGAAGAGGCTTAGGCGGCCAATCGTTGACAGTGCGACAATTCATCAGTCGGCCTGACTGTGGGATGAGCAGACTGGGTGACATTGTATGGCACTGGCATCAACAGCGTGGCGGCTCGTTCAAACGACCATCATGACCAGTGGCGCAGGGGGTCCAGAACTTCCATCTCAAGTGCTTTTTGGACCAGTGCTATGCCACACCCTTCAACCCTATGTCTATACTAGGCAGGATTTCGCCCCGACAGGTCACAGGTCCTGGAAGACTTTTTTGGAGAATCCTTGAAGGATTTTGACTTGTCTTTTTGATTTCTCTCTTTCTTTTCTTTTCCCTTTTTCGATGCTAACCAAGTAATCTACACCACCTTCACCCCCGAAGCGCGCCTCGATCGCCAGAGACGTAGGACGAGAAGGACCGGTCAAACTGGACACCAGATCTCAACGCGGAACGCCGGAAACCGGTACGTCCTGTCATGCCCAACACAATACAGACAATACACACGGCGACACCTCGGTGTTTTTGTGGGTTTAATTGGGCGCGGGGGGGCAATACCGGGGTACGGCCGGTGACAGGCCCCGCCAATGTAGGGCCTGACTCAGCCGGGCCCCGTGATGCGACTGAATTTTCCTGGTCGGCCAGGCCCTGCGGTCTTTTCGCGAATTCCAACTATTTCGAGTGGCCGGTGTATTGGTATTGAAATCTTACCGATGTACCTATTTTTCCAATTATCTTTTTTGTCTTTTTTTTATTAATTTCCAAAAATCGAAAATCCGAAAATCGAATTTTTCCTTTTTTTCTCTCCATTACCTTTTCCATCTTCTCCCCCTCCCACTCCACTCCACTCAGTAGTGCCGCCCCCGTCATTCTTATTATCGTTCCGACTCCCCCATCTCCTCCTTCCCCCATTCTCCCTTTCCGTACAATCGATCTTCACCTCACCTTCACCCACCCTTCCAACCGTCGAGAAACGCGTCAATCCCTCTTTCCAACGCGTTCTTCTCCGCCTCCGCTCTCGCCTCTCCGCATCCGATTTCGGTGGCGCCCTGACGGCAACTTGACGAACACAAACCCTTGACCGAAAATTCGATTCGCCTGCCCTCACCTCACTTCTTCAACTCTCGTCTCGCGATCAGTTGCATCTTGCATCCTACTCGATCGCAGCTCCGGTGCCGAAATCCCGATTGATCGTCCCTCTGCAGCATTCTGCAGGGCCCAGACTCGAATTTTCGCCCTCTTTTCCTGACCGCAGAATTCTCGAGAACCCGCACCACCAGATTCCAACCGCCGTACGACCACTCTCGGGGAAGACGGCGACCCCGGAACACTACCACCAACTCGACGACACGCACTCTCGCCAATCGTAATTGTGGCGCCCTCGCAATGCCTTTGACAACTCCGGTTTTGACGGTGGATGCCGACAATATCCACAAGGTGGACACAGCCAATGCACAGAGTCTTCATGGCATGTGGATGGGTAAGTACTCTCAAAATATCTCTCTTATTGCAACTGCCGGGGCGGTATTTCTGACTTTTGCCTCCAGTATTCTCAAAATGTGCCGATTATATGGACCAGGGTCGTCGGCTCGAGAACCTGAGCTGGCGCCTGTGGACTCGCGAGACCTTCTGCGTTGAGCCCGAGAACCAAACCGATGCCTCCGTTCTGCCCAAGTTGCGCTCCGAGGCCGGCGACCTCCCGGAGCTCTCCGCTAGCGTCGAGTCGGCCGCGTCCGACCAAGCCGAACGCATTGAAGCTCACATCAAACGCCCCAAGTTCTCCGATTACCGTCCTGCCGTGGTCCGGGAAGATTCGCTGGCTAGCCTGGGTCGAGGCAAAGAGAAGCACATCACCTCGCTGGATCTGGAACGAATGGTTCTGAACATCAAGGAGAAGAAGAGCTTGGAACCGTTGACTCCCATGGTCGAACCAGCTGCTCCCGTCGTCGATATCACCCCACGCCCATCGACTCCTACTCCCACTCCTCCGTCCGTTTCTACGACTCGACAGCTTCCTACTTTCCCCCGACCCGCTCCGCAACCCCGCCAGTCGACCGAATCGTGCTCGACCACGGCCCCCGAAGGTAACGAGAGTGATGCGGCTCAACTGAATGCCTCTGATACGAGCGTTTCGTCTTCCGGGGTCCTCCCTCCCCACAGTGAATTGTTCAAGTCACCGAGCATCGTTCGGGGATTCTCGCCATCCCATATCTCATCCTCATATCGGTCGCAAGCGAAGTTGGCCGTCGACCCCAGTCCCTCCCGCGCAACCACTACCCTGAAGCCTTCACCCCTGAAGAAGAAGGGTGGCATGTTTACACTAGGAGGGTCCTCTGCGGACGACGACGAGAGTTCCTTTGAGGAGCGAATGGTGGCCCAGAACAACCCGACCGATGGTGGATCAGTAAAGCCGCCCACTGGTAACCCTAGCCCGTCTAAGAAGGTCGCTTCGTTCAGCGACCACGTTTCGATCCGCCACCCCAAGAGCCCTTGTCGCTCCGACGAGGACGCCATTGAGACTGACGACGAGGTCTCGGAGAGCGCGATCGAGGACGACGAGGACTCTGACTGGGAGGATTCGGTGACAGAAAGCGGCAAATCAAGCGTGGACGAACGACCGGAGCTCTTCCAACGGGTTGATTCCCGACCGAACTTGGTATCGCGGCGATCGCTTCTCACCATGATGATGCACCAGCCCACCCGGATGCCAGGAAACCAGTTCCGGTCCAGTCCCGCCCTACAACGATCTCGGCTGACATCACCCAACGGACCCTCAATTCCCGCTTCGCCTCCCGAGAATGACGAGGAGAACCTCACTATGCGTGGTCCTGACGTTCCCCGATCGAAGCCGATCATCATGAAGCCGCCTCCACCACAATCTGTCGCCCATTCGCCGCGCACCACTCGCCGCAACATGCTTGCGACCGAATTGACCGAGTCTCTCCGTCGTCATCTTCTCTGGGAGCGCCAGCAGAAGAGTGCGACTGCCAATGCTTTCCTCAAGCGCCGCCACACCGCCCACGATATGAAGAATCTCCAAGAATATCCCGAACCGAGAGGCCCGCACCGGGCTCCGGGCGCCGGTGCCTCGCATACTGCTGCTGGCGAGGCGAACGCCAGCAACCCGACTCGGGATAAGGACTTCGCGAAGAACGGCTCATGGACCAATTACGCGACTGACTACGGGCCTTGGGAATACCATGTCAAGGGATGGTAATCAAAAGGTCATGGGGTTTCCAACCTTTCCGCGACATTTGTTTTCATATCTCACGACCGGGCCAGTCATCTCTTATCGACACGTACGATTACGATCATGCATTGCATCTAGGCGCACCTATGGATTGATATTCTTGAAATTTGGGCCCTCGCAGGTGTTTTCTCGGTACAGCATTTAGTGGGCTGCTGTCCCTGCCTGTATCTTTTCTGGACCACCTGGCCCAAGGAGCGACCGTCCCTTACGAACTTAATATTTATGTACAGCTCATACCTCACGCCCTTTCTCTACTTTATGGGTTCTTCGAATGGTTGATGACACGAGATTATAATTTTTTATCCTTTGCCACCATCCAAGAGAATATCCCTCCAAAAAACAAAATCACGGTTCTTGTTTTCGTCGCTAGCGCGTTCTTGCCCTGCGGGCACATTTTGCCGGCCACAGAAAACATGCGAGCATTTCACTCTTGGTTCTTCTTTTGCTCTGGGACGGATATTTATCTTTTGCGTCTTTCTCGATACCAGATACCACGCGCCTCTTGTTTCTTGGTTTTTGTTTTTGGGCTCGGGCGGCACTACATCTAGCTGCACTGCACCGCGCACACCTAGGCTACTTGTTCCCTGTGCGCTACACTACTATGATTTTCGACGCATCGGCTTATAAAAAAGTGGAAATAAATGGCAACAGTGAAACATCCTTCAAGGAAATCCTTTCCCAAAGCTGGAGTAAAGTAAAGCAAAACCAATCTAGACAACTTTATGAATCACCTGCATCTGATATCTCGTTGTTATCCAGGCAGACAGCCTACAAGGGCCGCCGCAGAGAGTCAACAGGCCGACGCCACACAGACATGAATTGGCGGTCTGGATCGCAAATCTGCGGGCGAGCCCTGGCAGGCAGGCAGCTACAGTAGCTTACTGCAGAAAGAAAACTGAAATCAATAAAACAAAAACGCTACTCGACACTCGATTCTCTCGGGCGCCCTAGAGTATCGTCGAATGTTTCCCGGCGCCTGGATACCCTGCCATACCGATGCGGGATATCGATCATGTGGAAATTCAAGCGTTGCCAGGGGCGCGCGGTGGCGTTGACACGTAGGGTTGTGTACGGTGGAGGATGGGGAGATACCAGATAAGTGGTACCTAGCATACTACTACCTCAATACGAATACTACGGAGCATCTATGTAGAGGAAGGATTTGATATATGGCGGGGGTCCGGCATTGATAATCGTCGTACGTGGATCCCGTATACTGCTACTACTATTACTACTACATACTCTTTACTTGGCTTCGTGGGTTACATACGTGGATGCGGGCGGCTCTCGTCCGATGTGCTGGGTCGCAGGATTTAGGGTCTGTGGGAATAGGGTGTGGACGGCGTGTCTAGGTCGGTCCAAGACCTGTACACGACGGACTTTGGCAGACATGTGAGATATGATCTATTCAACGGCTGGATGGACTAGTCACGGGGTTTGATTGGCTTTATCTTTATCGTCGCGAGATGAAACACAAGGTAGGATCCATCGATACGGTAGAAAGCGTCGCATGTCAAGATCAAACAATGGCGTAGCCTTGGTACCTTGTACTTTTGGCCTTGCAGAGTCAGGGTATCCGTACCACCTGCCTGGCTGGGCATCCAAGTGCGCGATTCAGACCCGACACAGGGGAATGGAGGAATCCGACCACTGTCAGGCAGGGTGAAGGGAAGGGGGTGTCAGGTGGTCGGCAAAAGGATGAAGGAACAGAGGGGGCCAAATGGCTCACCCCTATGTAATCATATGTAGTATTTCTTTTCTTTTTCCTGTCGGGGACGGGATACGCCGCAGAGTAGGTCGAGTTGAGTGAACGGGACAAAAGTACCAAGTCCCGCGGAAGAGCTGGAAGGGGGTGTGAGATTCCAGAATCCAGGATCCAGATCGCCCGGCTTTCACAGGCAAGCCGATCCAGCCCCGGGCCTTTTCTGTGTGTCCGCTGGGCCTTTGGGGACCGCTTTGGTCGCTTCACATGCGAGCCATGTCATTCAAGCTACATTAGTTCCGGCGGGCAGGACTTCCCTGGGAATCGAGACGGTGGTGATGGTGGTGGTGGTGTCGATGCGACTCGACGAGATAAGCGCTCAGTCCCTGCGGGCATGGCTGGGAAAGGAAGCCAGATTGGATCGGGCTCGATGGGACCTCCCTAGAGGGGTTTGGTGGATGTTTATCGAGGATCGGGGGTGCCGTGGCAGTGACACGCGGGGAGTTCTAGATTGGAGCGCAGCAAGTACCGCCCTGGCGGAGCATCGGGGTGTACCTGGGAGGCAGCAGAAGTGAGCAAGTCCACCCCGAGTTGCCTCATGATGACACTATGCATGGCATCTTTCATCACGATGGCGTGGGGGTTCACATCAGACCCAGAGTGTTAGGCGAGGCTGCAGAGCATGGGAGTCGTCCTGCTGTTAGTACACTCTATTGGTGAGATCAACCGGCGCGGCGAGGAAGGCTTGATGTCATGCCTTCCGCGGTCATGTGGCCCGGTGGAGATCACGAGACCCGGGGATTCCTTACAGTAATACAGATGGACTTCCCGATCCAGTCTATCTACTATACTGTCTTGGTGGGGTTTGCTGCTTTTTTGTTTTCTCCTCTTTCTATTCTTCTCTTCCATTTCCCCATTAATAGACTGCTCTGACGTAAGAAGACATGGAAGGCTTTCCTTTGGCGACAAAAGACTCGCAGTGGAACACCCCACACTTTTCTTCCTACATTGCCCGATGGCCAGACTCCTCTTCCCCAGTGCTCGCGTGCTGACTGGATGCCTGCCCGACTACGCCCGACACCTCGTGGGGCTTGAAAGGTTTTTCTTCTGTCTTTTCCCCACGAACTCGAAAATGTGAATGTGACCGAAACACGGTCTCTCACCGAAGGAAGGCCAGAAAAAGCCGCATTCAATGCAAGTCCACATGGCCACCTACCGGGCAATGGGCCAGATCAATATGGAGCACAAGGAGCCATATCGGTGACTGTCAATAATGACTCGCAGCCGTAGAATATACACTGCATGTACCCCGTATCATGTGCATCTACTCGACGGGCTGGAGTGCCTACATCTATTTGATTCTCGGACCGATTCCAGCCACCTCCAGACTTTTGCTGGTACTCAGCTAAACCCTATCCAGAGCGGTAGACCTGCCCCCAACTCGCACGACGCTCCACCAGAGACGGTTTGATGCCTCGATCCCAACTCCCGGTGGACTCGCAGTGGGTCGACCAGAAAACGGGGACCGCCGTGATTCGCAGCCCTTCCTCTCCCACTCACCCGATCGGTCGTCTCCCCCGTATGGAAATGGTTTTCGGTAACGGGAGTATCGCTGTTTGAGTGATCCCGGGACAACGGTACAGTACATACTATACATCCTATGTAGGTTGGATGTTTAACACTAAAGTAATCTATAACAAGTCGCTACAGTACGCAACTCCACGGAAGGACAACGGTGAGCCTCACCCGATGCCAAGCTGAACGAAGGCTGCGATGGAAAAGTGGACTCGGGCGTCACAAGTGAGCGCGACATGTCGGCTGAGTTGATGACGGGTCAAGCTGAGTCGGCATGCCGATGCTACACGGGTGGATACGGTGGCTGGTGTGTGATATTGGGACAGATCTTGCACCGAGGCCATTTGGAGTGTCCCCGAGGAGAAATTGAGGATTCCAGATGGTATGCTGACTTTCTATCCGGGGACTGCTCTCGCAGATGCTTCCAGCAGATTTCCAGTGGCCATAGGGCTGGTGCACTTTATCCTTCACCGAAGACTAATCGAATCAACCCCGATCCGGTCTCTGTTCCCCATAGCAAAATGATGAAGCTCAAGAGTTCCAGAATCTCTCCGAGTGCAAACCTGTTTTGTCCGCCAGTTCAACGGGCTTTTCGAACACTCTTGCGCGCTCCCATGTAAACTGTCTCTGTTCTGGCAGATAATGACTCACGAAGCCGTCCTCCGCAGTCCCAACACTGTTCACCCAGAACCATAATCCGGCATCCAACCGACCAATGGCATTCCCTTTCAACTGCGAGCACACCTCCCTGGATGAGTTGGATGCGACAGATCTCGCCATCCCGACCACGCCGACCCAGAGAAGCCGAGTCTCGTATTGGGCATCACTCAGGACTAGCGGCCCAAGCCCAGGCCCGCCCAAAGTCACAGTGGCAAGTATAAGGAGTAAGTGGAGTGATATACGTAGTCCTCAGTGGCGCGAAAAGGCCGGCGTTTCTCCGGGTTGATATGTACTCCAGGGCTGGCATTACGCAGCGCGTGATTGGCAGAGCTTGTGTCCGCCCGCGTGGGTTGCGCATCACGTGAGTACGACCGGGGAGCTCTGTCCTCCGACGAATCATCGGCGCCGAAGCCACAATGCAGGGTAATCTGGATGCGGGTTGCAGAGAGTGTGGGGAGTATTGAGAGACGTCGTAGTAAGTGCACCGTTCCGACCGTTGATTAGTGAAAGTTGTTTGACAACCTTGCCTCTTAAATTGAGGCTACGTATACATAGATAGACGAAGTGATGGTGCATAAGCAGACCTGGTGTAGAGCTCCAGAGTTCAGAGTTCGCAGAAACATGGGTCAAGGGCGACAAGTGAAAGCGGAAAACTTCTGGAAGCACGCTCCGGATGGCGCTAGGCTGTATGGGGCTTAGCATAGTAATCCCAATCGGGCAGTGTGTTCTGTGGTATGGTATTGTTGCTGGTATTGGTAACTTGTATTACACAGGGACCCGTCTCAGTTGAGGTATTGTCAGTCCCGTATGCCACGGAGTATGGAAATGAGATACCACAATGCCCTTGTACGATCTATGTCGCCATCGATATCGACAAGATATTGCTGGAGTGTCATGCTCCTACTCAACTGATTCGAGTCTTGTCACCTGCAAAGAGCCTGTCCGTGTTGCGCTCACCGTAGCGACCGTTGTGGAAGGCTCCAGCCTTCCCCAGGCCTGGGACCCCAATGGCTGCAACTAGCGAAGGCTATCAAAGCCACTAGCCAGGGTATTGTATGAAGGGTGTGACCAGCCTTGGATCCGGGCGGCCTGAAAGAGACGCTGAAAGGCTTTTCTGGTCATAGACTTGGAGAGGCCTGCCTCGGTATTTGGGGTTAGGTTCCGAGGAACGACTACACAGATGATGTCTTTGTCGGCGCTTTTTCGCCTAGGAGTGCACGAGACTGACCCAAAGAAAAGGAGGAATCTAGCGTCTTGAGATCTATAAGATAGTGTGAGCAGCCGTACAGAATTATCTGCATGCCTACGTTCTCGTGGAGTAACAGATGTAGTACCGCTGACACCAGACGCTGGCATGTCACTTTGCCTTGGCTCTCTCACCCCTGCATGAACTGTCTTTGGATCTATAATGAGCGTTCGTATGAGTAAAGAATTTCCGGACCGCGTGGACTGCGCGCGAAAGAGAGGACTTGGGATCCTGGTCGATTGGCGTTGCATCGCGGGGCTCAACGCATGCCTGGGGTGGCGGCGTTAGCGCGTAGCGCCGGAGTTCTGGAAGCCGAACCCCCCTCATCTGCTCTCCACGGCTTGACCGCCGCATTTGCAGCTTAGAAAGATGTGGGAGATATGAGAGAGTTGCAATTCTGTGCTGGAGAGTGGCGGAAAGAGGGGGAGGCAACTACAGTGGTTGTTTATTGACTGTGATCTAGGGATCCATGGATTGCTGGACGGATGAATGGAGAGCTCGACATGGTTAGATTGGAATTGGAAAATCGTCGTCTGATGCGATAGCTAGAATCAATCAGAGTTGTGATGTGAGTCGCTCGGGGAAAAGGACAGCGCGATGGTTGATAGCCACGGACATCATTCAATTTAGTCAGCGCTACTGTGAGTCACAGCCATGACCAGAGGATGAGTGAACGATTAGCGTGTACCAACTGTCAAAACCATAGTCTACCGTGACTGAAGAATAATGCATGGTGAGTCAGGTTGAATCGCAAATCCACTGAGATCATCACCGCCCACAGTCGGTCTTGGCATGTCAACACTATATGATCTCTGCAACCGATTCGGTTTCTCTTGCTGCTTCTCCGCGCGAACAACGCACTAGCCGAAGCGCGAAATAGTCCTCAGCACACACGGGGATCTTGCGTGCATCGCGCCCAATTCGTGCCGATCGGGTCCTATCCGCAGACAAGGTCACCCGATCTCTGCGTTGGCAAGTCCAAGTCCAACGTCACCCAGTGACCGACGCGGCTGTGGAAATTCCATACTCATCGCCCCCGTCACCTTCCGTCCATTCCTGCATCGCCATGGAACCTGGGTCAGTGAACGGTGACAGCACGGGTCCAGAGCCCCAGATGCGTAAGTCCAGCCCAAACGTCCTGATTGGCGCCGGCGTGGTGACGTCGCTGCACACCACCAGCCTGTCCATAACCCTCCTTCACGATGGTTATTCGTGGGAGCGCCCCCAACGGCCCGCAACCTTTTTGATCATGCGCTCATGCCTTTCAGCAGGGACGCGGCGCCCTCCCATGGGTAGTGATGAGTTGGCATCCCCGGCGCCTGCACATGGTGTTGCACCCGCCGCCGGTGAGGCTGCCCCCCGCCAATCAGGCCCCCGGAGACGGGGGAAATGTCGTTATTTCGCAACGAAGAAGGGTACGTGGTCCGTCGAAGTTGACGCCGTTTCCGCCCAAAGAGTCTGTTCTTGCTTTTGTTCTTGCTGTATGATGGGTTACGGATGGGGGGCCTGTATGCCTTTTCGGGATCCGTTTCCTCAGGTGTACAGATGTATGGATCTCTCCGAGCACTAGGCTCTGTCAGTCAACTGCAACATGTGCGTGCATCTGCAGCCCAACGGCTGAGCAACGAGGGAAATTGCTGCATGTGCCATGGACTCTATCCATACTGCTTCTCTGCCATTGATGATTTCTTGTTTGGCGAGCGTGTGATAATTATTCCCGGCCAGGAACTGACCTCGGCTAGGTTGTCGCGCTGGCGCAGAATGCCCATACACCCATGACAGCGCTGCCGTCAAGCAGTCTGTGACTCCATCGACTCAACCATCACACTCCTTGGTTGACACGGCTCACAACCCAGATGCCAGTGTAGCCTCTGGGGTCCAGAATTTGACCATCCACGAGCCGCCAAAGCAAAACCCGCAGCCTTCACATTCGGAACAGTCCAACAGACCCGTGTCCAAGGCAGAGCAAAAAGACCCGAGAGAGTTCCAGATCAATCAATTGCGACGACGATTCCGCCCACAAGAAACATCCGATGTTAATGGATGTACTCTCACATTCGGATTGACTCCCTCTGACCCCGACTTCCCCTTCGAATTGGACAGACTACAATGTGTGCTCCATGTTCCGACGACGTACCCTGGCACGGGACGGCCGACCCTGACAGTGACCAATGCTGAAATGGAGCCGGCGTATCAGGCAAACGTTGCAAGAGGGTTTGATGACATTGTCGATTTTGCCTTGCGCGTGAAGGGCCAGGGAACTTTGCTCAATTGGATCAATAGTCTTGACAAGCAACTCGAACGGTTACTGACTACTCTGGAGCGAGGACCCAAACTCAAGTTTGTGGCTAATGTGGGTGATGGTGCGGCGACGCAGGAAGCTACCCGTCCCCAAACACAACCGCAAGCTCCAGTTGTACCAATCCAAGGAACAGCGCCAGCTACCAATGTTGCAGTATCAGCACCGCAATCCAAACCACCCGTGACATCGCAAGTCTACACGGCCGAGCAAAAGGCCCATGCAGAGAAAAGAAGAACGATGGAGAAAAAACAACTGGAGGCTCGTTTGGGAAGGCTGCCATTATTTCAGAAACGGACCGAGGGCTCCTTCATCATTCCAATTCAACCCAATCAGCCGAACCGTCTTCCAAGGTCACTTCAAACAGTAAAGACTGTGAAACTCCAGATCCCACCACTCTATCCACTGGAGCACAGCTCAATTGAAATACAGGGAGCTGACAGTCCCGAAGCACGATCCGTGGAAACGGGATTTGCGCATTGGGTCCAACAGACTTCGCAGTTGAACTTGGTCTCACAGATCAACTACTTGGCCAGCAACATGCATAATTTTGCCAAGACGCCCTTGCCTGAAGTCGCCGAGCAGTCTCAGCATGAGCATGTCCAGTTGCCCGTGGAGGAGCCTATATCCGAACAGAAGAGCATAGAAAAGGCTGCACAGGATGAAGATCGACCCCACGTGCATGTCATCCCCCGCCCACCAGAGTGGTCTGTCCCCGAGAACCACAGTGGCAGTGATGTCACCGATGAATCCAGTTACGAAGAGGAATCTGAGGAGGATCGAGAGGATGAGGAAGAGGGCGGCGCGCCTGTCCCGGCAATCCCTACCAACACTCCCGGCCGCGGCGTTGCACTCTCATTCCCATTCCTGGAGCTCTATGGGATCGAGCTGCTAGAACTTGTGCACCTGGCTGTCACGATCAAATGTGAAAGATGCAAGGAGGCGATGGACATCAAGAATGTGCTTCAACTCACCGGTCCAAAGGACACGCCGAAAATTGAGCCGTGCAAGAAATGCGCTAATCCCATGAGCATTGGTGAGTCAACGAGAATGTCCCGTTATCGATGATATAGGGACTGACACTTTCTCAGGATTTCGGAGACAACTGATGCACTCCCACGCCAATCGTGCTGGGTATTTGGATCTGGATGGGTGTACTGTGGTGGACCTTTTACCGAGGTGGGTGACGCACTGACTGATTGATACTTCCCACACTGCTGTCCATACAAAGTACTAATTAAAGATAGCAACTTCATTCCAACTTGCTCCGAGTGCTCAACTGCATATCATGCACCTGGTGTATCCGCAGTCCGCGGAGAAAGCGCCATGGCTATGTGTCGGCACTGCCATCGCAAGATGGGTATGTTCGAACCTTGCCATTCCTCACTCCACATCTAATCCAGGGGAAACAGTCTTCAAAACGCCCGAGGTAAAGTTTCTAGTCGTGGGCAGCGCAGCGGGTATGTATTCCTTCTGTGATAACTTTGTCCAAGTATGCTCACTGACTCCATTCAGTATCTTCGCGTGCCGGTCTTCCTTTGAAGAGAAGGGTAAGTTGATATATCTTGTTGTTGTTGTTGTTGTTGTTGTTGTTGTTGTTGTTGTTGTTGTTGTTGTTGTTGGTGAGATCTAATTACCGTTTAGCCCAAGGAAGTTCTGGGTATTGTAGCCGGCCAAGAGCTTCCCCGACGTGGTCGTTGCCACCACTATGGGAAGAGCTACCGTTGGTTCCGATTCAGCTGCTGTGCCAAAGTATTCCCATGTGATAAGTATGTCTAAATGCTGCTAGCTTCTCGGCCGCGCAAATCACTGATTAATTTTAGATGCCACGACGCCGAAACGGACCATCCAAATGAACACGCAAACCGTATGATCTGGTAAGCACCATTGAAACGGGCTCCGTATAAGTTGCAATCAACTAACCTGCAAAAGCGGATTTTGCTCCCGAGAACAAATATACAGACCAGAAAACTGTGGCATTTGCCGGGCAGTTCTGGTTGGTAAAGCTGGCAGTGGCTTCTGGGAGGGTGGCAAAGGAACCCGGAATCGGGTGCTGATGAGCCGGAAAGGTATGGCCAGTTCTTGATGTGAGATGGCACGACGGAACTAACGATACTTTTCTAGATCCCCGAAAATACAAGCGGCGTGGTGGAACTGTTCCCGGTGGATCAAGCTCGTCGAAACGAAAATAAGGATACCCTGTTTGTCTTGAGGATTAGCCGGACTGCATATCTATTGCATCTAACCTTCTAAAAGAATACACAAGGTGAAGAACAGGGAATGTGGATGGCTGTCGTAGAGTAAAGAAGAAACTCAGAATCAGTGAGTTTGATTCAAGCCGTAAATGCCTGGTAAGAAAGGAAGAAAATAGATCCATTCAGCAATAATATGTACGTTAGAGAAATAAGCTATGCAATTGCCCGAAGTCATGCATGCCGTCCATGTCGAATCCATCTCATTCCAATCAAACCAAATTACCACGCAGCTCCTGTTCTCGCTCAATAGCCTCAAACAGTGACTTGAAATTTCCAGCGCCAAAACCGGAGAAGTTGTGCCGCTGGATGATTTCAATAAATACAGTAGGCCGGTCCATCATATGCTGAGGCCGACAATTAGCAAGTCCTTCCATCGCGGGCTAAAAGAACGGCCACATACCTTGGTAAACAGCTGCAGAAGATAGCCATTCTCGTCAAAATCGATCAGGATATCCAGACTCTGGATGGTTTCAAAGTCTTCGTGAAGGACCAAGCTGGACTTCTTCAGTCGTGCCTTCATGTCGGTGTAGTAGGTGTCGGGAACCTTGATAAACTCCACGCCGCGCGCCTTCAAATTGGTAATGTCGCGGATGATGTCGTCAGTGAGGAGCGCAATGTGCTGGACACCAGCTCCGTTATAGAAGTCGACATATTCCTCGATCTGAGACTGTTTCTTGCCCTTGGCCGGCTCGTTTATGGGCATCTTGACGATTTCGTTGGGGGAAGCCATGACGATACTCTTCAAAGCAGAGAATTCCCTGCGTGGATGAGATTGGCATGGGGTCCAGTGGATGGTACCGCGCAAAGGAGGAACTTACGTGCAGACTTGGCTGTCATCAACAGACCAGAAGCGGTGGAAACCCAGTGCCTTCTCATAGCTAGACACCTGTTAAATAACTGCCGTTCTCGCCAAATAAAAGGACAAACTTACTACTCGCAAATCTTGTCCATCTCATCCCAATCTTGGTTGCCCACACAGTGATCAATCCGCTTGAGCTGGACATTAGGCAGGAACTTGGTAATGGGATCTTCATCGCCGCGTTCAAGACGGTAGCCCGGCAAAAAGGCACCGTGGTACTGATTCCGCTCGATCAACGTATGTGTGGTCTCGCCATATGTCTGAATCGTAGCAACCTTGACATGCCCCTCCTCATCCTCGAGGATCTCGGGCTTTGACACCACCTTGGCACCGTTCTTGACAGCAGCGAAAAACACCGCGTCGACGTCGTCCACTTCGAAAGCCACATCCTTGACAGCATCTCCGTGTTTCTCCAGATGGGCGTGGATCTCCCGCAGTTGTTCCTGCTCCTCGGCACCGAAACGGTCGATCTGGCTCTGGGAGCGTAAGGGCGAGGTCAGGATGAAGGTGATGTCGCCGTTGCGGATAACGTGAGAGCAGATGCTGCGGTTTCCAGTCTCGAGGCCGCGGTAGGCAACACGCTTGAAGCCCATCCGGGTGATGTAGAAGCTTGCAGCTTGCTTGGCGTTGCCGACATACCAGTGGACATGGTCGTAGCCGCGATAACTGGCGAGAGAAGAAGCCCCGTTGGTTTCGGAGGGGGGTGGGCTAGTCGAAATTGCGGAAGGAGCCATCTTGTCGAGTCTGAAGTAGTTGTCTGCAGTTTGCCTCTGGGAGTATACCGATGCGACGAGAGCGGGAGTTGATATACCACGGTAGACGGCACGTGTGCTTATTTCGAGCAGCCACTGGGAGAGCCTCCAGTAACCGATCCTCGTCGCAAAAAGGCCGGATATCTCTATCGTTGTGATTCGCTCGCTGTCGTTGTCACTTGGAATGGCCGGCCATCACGGCTGGTTGCGCACCCTGCGCTACCCGGAAATAGCCGGCAGCAGCCGGCCATGGGTATCATCGCCGCGTCGCGACGGAGTTTGGGGGAATCAAGTCTTTCTACATTACATTGGATGAGATCATCTTCTGCAGAAAGCTACTGAAAGCCACGCAACTTCTCATTTGCACACACATCACGTCGTGTCGTTGCCAACCACCCTCTCCCAAAGCTCTACCGTCGAGTGAACCACTTCGCTATACCTCATGACGAGCGTCGCACAAGCCCGCCCATCGCTCACGTCCAACGACGCGGCTGTCCTCCAGGCGCTCTTTGACGCCGAGTCCTCTCCCTCCTCCGGCATCACCATCGACTCCGCTCTTCCCCCATGGCCGACATCCGTGAACATCTCACCAGAAGACCTGATCTCGCTCAAGAACCGTGAAACGGAAATCATCCGAACACTCCAAGCCAGCGACGCCCCAAGCCGAGAAGTCGTCCAGTCAGCTTTGGACGGCATCGACACCCTGTTGAAGCAATACCCAACCTACCCATCCGCATACACCAATCGTGCCCAGACCCTCCGCATTCTAGCCGAGCTCCAGAGTGACTCGCAGGCCGGAAACCGGGAAGCAGACGACGCTCTCTTCACTCCCCAGACGGCGGATCTATCGACTCGTGTTTTCGCCGACCTTGGCCAGGCAATTACTCTCGCGACGCCGACTTCTCCCGCAGACCCGATGTCGTCGGTGCAGGCGCGACTGCTCGCAGATGCACACACACACCGTGGGTATCTGCTTTTGAAAGCGGCGCGGATACAGAAGAATCAGAGCGCGCAGGGAGTGAGGGAAGTTGGCCCAGAGCGTTTACGCGGGCTTGGGGCGGACGAGTTGGAGGAGATGGCGAGTCGCGATTTCTTCTTCGGAGGCAGATACGGGAACAAGGTGGCGCAGCAACTGGCGGTACAGACAAATCCCTATGCGAAGATGTGCGGGGCGATTGTCAAGGAGGCTATGAGGAAAGAAGTTGAAGGGTGATGTGCTTGGAGAATTGTATATAGTTGTGTTTATATATGTGACACACGCTCGGGGCGCGCTGCACTAGCCGATAAATCATGTTCCATTTCGATTGACTTGGCCTTATAACAAGTCATGCTTCATCAAACTATGTACATATACACTTAGCTATCGTAAGAGCCTGTATAACCCTGCTGAAGTTTCCATTCAAGCCTTGTTGGGGTTCTTGAAGTGGCGCTTCAGAGGCGTCCAGCTGTGGTCGTTGTATTCCGGCTGCACCTTCTGGCAGGTCTTCAGACCCCACTCCGAAACGCCAACCATGAGAGAGCTGTGACGAGAATCAACATGTGATTGGAGAGTATTTGGGGATACGCTTACCTTTCAAACATAAAGGCCATGCTGCCATCGCCGACCTTGCTCGGCTTCAGCTCCGCATTGCTAGCCCCCTCAAATGCACTCGAGTCCGGCCCGTGGGCACTCATCACGTTGTGCAGACTAGCCCCCGCCGGCTGGAAGCCACCTCCAGTCTTTGCATCGTAGCCACCGCAGATCAGACCCATGAACTCGGACATGGTGTTGCGGTGGTACCAGGGAGGCCGGAAGGTGTTTTCGGCGACCAACCAGCGCGGCGGGAAGATCACGAAATCCGCGATCGCAGTACCAATGTGGTCCGAGGGACCAGTAAGGACCGTAAAGATCGAAGGATCGGGGTGGTCGAAAGAGATCGAGCCAACGGTGTTGAAGCGGCCTAGGTCATATTTGAAGGGATAATAGTTACCGTGCCAGGCAACAATATCGAAGGGCGTGTGGTTCTGGCGGGCAGAGAACAGAGTGTTGTTGAACTTGCTGAACAGCTTGTACTCGGACGGTTCCTCCTCGTCGTCAAAGAAAGCGACGGGGGCTTGGAAATCGCGTGCATTGGCGAGACAGTTGGATCCAATCGGTCCCAGCTCGGGCAGCTGGAAGTGGCCTTGGTATAGTTCGCAAATGTAGCCTCGTACAGGGCCGGCCGGCAGGGTGACGCGGTACCTTGGGAATGTCAGTGACTGTTCACGACTCAAGAGATGGAGAGAGTCCCCGACCGAACACCACGGGGGATCACGCAAATCTCATTGGGGCGCAGGATGATGCGGCCTAGCTCCGTCTGGATATCCAGCACGCCGTGTTGGGGCACAATCAGAAAGTCTCCATCGGCAGAGTAAAAAGCCTCCTTGCCCATATCCTTGCCTGCCGCGTAGAGCAAAATGCCCAAGCCCTGCTTCATGGTCGGATCCCCCGATCCCGCCACCAGATGTAGACCATGGACCCAGTCGACCTTCTCATCCAGGTCAAACGGGTTCCACCGGAGCTGATTCGGGATATGGTGCAGCTTGTGAGTCTCAGTGGTCATGCGAGTGTGGTAGGATTCCGCATCTTCGGCAATGAAGCCCTCGTGTGCAGCGGCGGGGATGATACGATATACCCAGGTCTGCTTGTTCTCATGGCGAGGTGCCGTGAAGGCTGTGCCCGAGAGCTTCTCGGCGTACAGGCCATACGGGGCCTTTTGTGGCGAGTTCTGGCCGACGGGAAGGGCTCCCTCAATAGCTTCCGTCCTGAGAAATCAGTCAATCTCCTGTAGGAAGGACTTTTTACGATGACGTACTCGTGGTACGAGTTGAAGCCGGTCTGGTAAGAATAAGGATCCGGATGGGCAAAGTTGGTGACGGGCATGATGGTAACCGGTGCGGGTGAAATGGCTGGAAGGAGCGAGACTTTGTACTCGACGCCCGAGGAAGAAGCAAGAAGCACGAAGCAGCGCCGAGTTGCCGATCTCCCATCTTCTGACTACTGCAGAGATGCACAAAGGTTGCATCCCGCAATGCATTCGTCGCCGCTTGGATGCGGGGGGCGGGCGAATTCCGCGCCCGGAACACCCGCCTATTGCTATTGGCCACTCTATACTCTGCGATCTCGCCTTATACAGCTTCGAGTGCAATTGTCAGTAGTTTTGAGAGAACTGATAAACTATGTGAATAGATATAGACTGCCCCGGTTCAACCGCACCTTTCATTCATCTTCACTCGGCTGGTAGCCACCGAGAGGACAATCGAGCGACTCCTGCTTCGCGCGAAACTCCTCAGGCGTATCGGGCTGAGTCTGCCAGTGACTCTTCTGAATGGCCTTCTCCTTCTCGAGGTTCTGCACGACCCGGTTAATCACCGGGAACACAGACAAATCCACGCCCACACGCTCAGCCCCCCACGCCGCAGGAATCAAACAGATATCTGCCAGACTGATCTGATCACCGACGCTGAATCGCCCCGCCGAATACGCTACGATGACCTCGTATGCACGGAGTCCATCCTCAATCAGATCTTTCGACCAGGCAGTGCGGTCCGCGCCCAGCGGCGCAACTCTCTTCAGGATCTTGAGGTTCGTCACAGGCTGGATATCGCAAGCAACGATGGCTATCAGCGTACGGACGAGCGCGCGGGTCTCGGGATCCGAGGGCAACAGGCTTGGGCCTTTGTCTGGGAATACCTCGTCGAGATATTCCAGTGCTGCGAGCGACTGGGTAATCGTCACCGGGGCTGCGGTGTCGCGCTTGACGATTAGGGCTGGGACGGTACTGGACGGGTTGATGGCGCGGTAAGCTGGCGTGGATTGCTCATCCTGCAGTAGGTTGACAAAGACCGGTGTAAAAGGAATGCCCTTGAGATGCAGCGCGATGCGGAGGCGCGCGGAGCAGGACGAACGGAAGTAAGTATAGAGGGTTACTGTGTCGGGCATGTGGAAGGACACTTCCAAGATTTTGTGGAGTATCACAGATCGACCAAGGGCATAAACAACAGTCAAATCCAACGTGCTTTGACAAAGGCTGATGCTTCTCGGTCTTAAGATCCTACGTGAATGACGGAGAGTTCCTGAAACTCGTCATTCGCTCTGCGATGCGCGGAATCCATCCCGTCATGCCAAGCGCCGTGGTTTTCCGCTCGCAATCCTAGAGAGCTTTGTATCTTCTCCGTTCTCTCTGTCCTTGGTACGGTCGATAGGATTCGTTATGTGAGGTCCAAAGCCCTACAATCAGGAACTAGATTCTTCTGTTTCAAATACGATGTTCATTATCTCTCTAGTGACCATCTCTTGTATGTGCATAGCCACCGGTCCTGGAGGTTAGCCCTAAGCAGGATCCATCATCCTCCAGTAATGCTTTCTCATAGCTTTGATGATCAGAAACCCGCTCCAAGAATACTCCACCATGCTGGGAGCTTTGGAAGAGGGATCTGCAAGAGGGATATCAACAATATACCCTCCCGATCTTTCAGACTCCTCTTCAGAAGACGTATGTCCCTCCTCATCGGACAGAGGCTCGATTCCCTCAACGATAGATTCCTCTTCCTGACTGAGAATAGGGATCAAGCGACGGAAGCCATCGCACTCGTAGCCTCGTTGCTTGATGTTCTCCAAGAACAACTCGACAAACTTTACATTCCTCTCTTGTATTGCCACCTGAAGTGCGCTGAATCCGTTTTGGACTCTAGCTAGAGGATTTG
Organism: Penicillium hispanicum; assembly: GCF_028827665.1. NCBI lineage: Eukaryota > Fungi > Ascomycota > Eurotiomycetes > Eurotiales > Aspergillaceae > Penicillium > Penicillium hispanicum. The sequence goes on from NW_026623193.1 coordinate 3,458,349, forward strand.
CTCCCCGTGCGAGCAGCTCTTTGACGACAACATCGTCACGCTGTTCTGTTGCATACGCCAGTGCAGTGAAATTATCGAAGCCCGCCCCGTTGATATCAGCTCCACGGTCAAGCAATAGCTGAATCATCTGGAGCTTTCTTGGAAGGATGTTAGGCTTTCTTGGGTTGGCGTCGTTTTTGGCAATCGTGATGTTCAGTAATGGCAGATGCCCAAAATAATCTCCACGATATTGGCCATTCACATCGAGCCCGCGGTCAAGAAGGAACTCAACAATATCGGGATGCAGATGGCAAGCGGCCAGGCTCAGACAGTCTTCAAAGAATTTCGAGAGATCTTCAGAAGGCTTCAACATTGGATAAATCATTTTGAAACACTCAAGGTTTCCCAGGCCCGCGAGTTTAGCCATTCGCATGTACTCTTTGCTCACGTCACTCTGCATTTCCCTTACCAAAGGAAGATCCAGTGAGTCGAAGTGAGAGGGCTCAAGTATCTCCAGTACCCGCGAGACCACTTGGTTGTTCTCTGACTGCAGGCCCTGTACAAATACTTCCATTGCATCCTCCTTACTGCAGATCGTGCTCAGGGCACCTCGGTCAACCATGATTTGACTCATGGTTTCATCCCTCAGGGACATCAAGAGAGCCTCTTTACCAAATGACTCCATCAAAGAATTCCCTCCTTGGTCTAAAACTGCATTTAGAACGGATGGATGACGTCTCGCGATCGAGTGCAATACAGCCTGCTCAAAATGAACTATCACAGGGTAGTCGGCGCACGTCTTCGTGATCTCGTCTAGTAATAATGCAGTGAGTCTTGGGTGTCCCCACCATGCAGCTAGATCTGCGGCAGTGTAGTACCAGCTTCCGGATAGTCGAATCTCTCGGACAGGTGAGCATCCCAAGTCCAAGAGGCGACGGGCGAGGTCCTCATCACCGGAAGCAGCAGCACAGAACAATAATAAGGCACGTTGTTCCCGATCACTGGATGCGAGAATCGCCTCCATATCAACACGCGACAAGATCAGGGTGACTAGTCGCAGGTTATCACTCCCAGAGCCAACGGCAACTGCGAGTGCCTCTGCATCTAGCTCTGTCTGGAGATTGGGATACGCGTTATTGTCGAGCAGGAACCGCACTATGTCCTCGGAATTTCCCATCGCAGCACGGTAAAGCGCTGAGAAATGTCCAGGGTGGGTTTTGGCACAGGTTGCGTCAGCGCCAGCTTCGAAGAGATATCGTACAACCTCGAGTTTACCTGAGAGGACGGCCCAGAGGAGCGGATTTTGGTCGAATCGATCCCGTGAATTGACGTCGCACTTGGCTTCCTCCACGAGATACTTCACCGACGCGAACGAGCCTGTCATGGCAGCGTAGCTCAGAGCGGTTCTTGCGACTCGGTCATCGAGCGGGTGATCCGCCGGAACACCCATCTCCAGCAAGAATTGGATGACATTCACGTGTCCCGCCGTAGCTGCAATTACCAGGGGAAGATCCTCCGGATAGCTCGCAGCTTCGGTAACGATTGATGATCCAAAGACATCCACAAAGGCCTGTAGAACCTCCACATGGCCGTGGGCCGCCGCTAACTGGATTGGTGTTTGGTCTGAAATAGCTGCGCGATATCTTGCCGGGTCGATGTCTGCAGATAGAAGCTTGCGAACGGCGTCCGCGTTGCCTTTCTCCACGACTCGAGCCAGTCCAAAGGGGGAGTATCTTTTGGCGTAATAAGAGTAGAGTTTGGGGTTAGCGGCGTGATGTAGGCGCCAACATGTCTGCGAGACGGCATTGGCCTCGGAAGCATAATCCAGAAAATCAACGATGAGATACAGGAGCTCCGTGGGGAGCCACGTCAGAAAACACATCATGCCACTGTCTGGGAAGAGGGTGGGATGATAAATTCATTGAACCTGGAGGTACATGGTTTTGACTGGGTGAGAACCTTGGAGGACGATTGTGATGTTGGATGCAAGTGGATTCGGGATACCTTGGGGGCGCGGCGTGGGGAACTGCAATGGGTCGCGGCGATCACCTTGCAAGCACGTCAGCAGAGATACGGCACACTAGGGGTTAGAGCCAGTACTGATATGTTCACGAGAAATGATGAATGCACGGCGCTAGCAATAGTAGAGGCTTGGATAAGATATTGTGAAAGAGTCCGTGAGAGAGAGATGGGGAGGGCTGGTGGAAGAAAAAGAAGGATTGGCTAGAGCGGCGTCCTTGAGAGATCGAGCCTGGGAAGCCACTAGTCATTCACTGCAAAACATCAGGCAAACATGGATGAGTGATGGATGAAGGTGGCTAGAGCTATGAACATGGGACATAGCATGCCGAGGGAGTGGTTGAGCAAATATCCCAGATTCCGCAAAGAGAATCCTGCGTAGTCAATTTGCTCTGCTATACATCTCTAGACCTCCACTCTAGGCTCTCGTAGAAACCCTTGAGCCACGAATAGAGATCAACTCCTATACAGATTCAAAGCAACTGTTGCTCGCCCTAGTCAGACTTGTTTGTGGACCTTGTCCATCCTGTGGTTATTCTCCGATATGCCGGTCTACTTGCAATGAAGATCCAACTTAAGCTCAACATGGACTAAATCCCTTATGGGATAGTCGTTTCTTCTCTAGGCTGCCCGAAGATAGGTTGCCTTGTCACTGTTGTCAATGTTGCCAGCGTTAGTGTACGCCTCGGCCCCGCGGGGCAGGCGGAAAACGTCGGCTAGGCGAGGCTACTCATCTCACCGTCCCTCCCCCGTGTTCCCCGAAAACCTCCACCACGCCAATCACTCAGTGGAATCCGCATTGCTAATTACTAGTCTCGATCTTCTGATTCATCCAGCCTGGACGGTGACCGGTCGTGCGGCTGATGATGGATGGGGCCAGGCCATCGCGCCCAGACCGGCCTTATCAGCGCACTTACAAAGCGTGCATCCCTTGTCGGCAACGCAAGGCCAAATGCGACCTGGGAACGGGTCCAGACGGATTGCCGATCGGCCCACCATGCGCGCGATGCCGTAGGGAGATGAGGGAGTGTGTGTTCCCCGAGAAACGGGCCTGGGAGAGGTCCCGCAAGCGCGGTATGTCGGAGATCGTGCGACTCGCTTGGCTTTGCGTTGATTGCTGATCCGGCGCCGTCTAGGTCGATCGCCCGACGCCAATGACCATGATACATCCCCACCGGCTGAGCAGATCACATCAGGGCCGATGCCGGAAAGCGTCAAGAGGCAGTTCACCCAGGGTTATCAGCCTGCCCAATACCCAGATGCCTCCAGTCCTTTTCATCAAAGCTGGGCGTTTGCCAGACCTCAGGCGTCTCCTCAGAATGGCCGCGCTTCCCAAATTGGCATCAGTCCGGGCTCTGGTGCGGAAGGGAGTATGCAAGCCAATCCATCTCCGTCTCAATCCCACCGAGACGGTCGTCATCGCTCAAGTTCTCAACTGGCGAGCTCGATGATGCGGACAGTTGTCGCCAGTGGCAATGATGCCCTGAATATTCTTTTTGAAGCGGCAACTGCTCATAGCCAAGAGGATAGTTCTCTCAACGATGCCAGTCCACTGCTGGCTGCTGGCTCAAAAACAGGCGGCTCGAATGTCAAAGAGCGGGCGACTCCAAGAGAGTACGAAAGCCCGGCAGCTTTTGAGTCTATTCCATCAGCCATACGTCCTGCCAAGCTGTCAGATGCAACGTATGAGACCTTGCAAATATGGGAGGCCTGCCGATTTGTGAGAATGGGCTGGTTTACCGCTAGGGAAGCTGTTACCTTCGTCGATCTGTGAGTCTGTGGGCATCATGGCAACGTTCATGTGTCCGTTGCTAATATGAGATAGATTCTTCAAAAACATGTCCTGCCTCTCCCCTATCTTGACTGAATTCTACGCCAACCACCAAAACCATTACTGGCTTATCTCTCGAGAGCCCGTATTATGCTCAACCATCCTCATGATCTCTTCTCGTTATCACATTCTTCCTGGTGCTAGTGGGCAGTCTAGGAACTTTTTCATTCATCACCAACTCTGGCAGTATTGTCAGCATTCTACGATGCGGCTCGTCTTCGGGCAAGAAAAGTCCACCAAGTCTAAAATCCGTAGTCTTGGGACGGTGGAGGCGCTTCTCCTCTTAAGCGACTGGCACCCTCGTTCTCTTCATTTCAACGACGGCGATGAAGATCTTCTAATCCCCACAGTTCCCAAGCCCTCAGAGTATGATGATTCAAGCAGTGCATCGGCAAATCGGTTTTTGGAAGACATGATCGAGCCATCGCGACGATCAGATCAGATGTCGTGGATGCTTCTTGGGTGCGCGCTCTCTCTCGCCCATGAACTGGGGATTTTTGAAACCGAGGAGAATGATTGCCCTGAGGAAGAGCCAGAATGGAAGGCGCAAATGACGCTTCGCAGGCAGCGAGTGCGACGGCTTCTTTATGTCTATATTAACCAGCTCGCGTGGCGGATCGGATGCTTGTCACCGATCCCACAATCTCTCAGCCATGCTGTTCTGGGCGGCCGAAAACCTCGAGGCCTGAGTCAGCCCGGCAGCACTTGGTTGACCTTCATGGACTCTTGGATCGAATTGACCAAGCTGGCCCAGTCGGTGACCGACATGTTCTTTCCATCTGCCAAGTTTGCTCGCCAGCAACTCCACAACGGCCGATACGTTGGGCTCCTGGAGCATTTCCGGCCCCTACTCAATCAATGGAAAGACAAGTATTTGCAGCCTCATGTTCTTGATAAAGCCTTCTACAATGACTTGTTCATTGAGTACCATTTCATTCGCGTTTACATTAACTCGGTGGGGATGCAGGCAGTGGTCGAGCGTGCCGTGGCAGACACCGACCCTAATACCTTCGACGGTGTACGGCCGATGACCATCGATCCCACCGATTATGACTACATCCAGGAAGTCATTGATGGGTGCTGCCAAATTCTGCAAAAAGTCCTTCATCTCGCGGAAATGGGAGCTTTGTTCTTCTCTCCCGTTCGGATTGTCCTACGCATTACCAATTCATCCATCTTCCTAATGAAAGCCCTAAGCCTGGGCACCCGAGAAGCTACGCTCCGGGATTCGCTCGAAGTGCTAGAAAAGAGCATCAGTGCCCTCAAGTCCAATGCCCTAGACGATGTCCATCTAAGCGCCCGCTATGCCACACTCCTGGAGATGCACGTCTCTCGCCTCCGACGCAACTTGCTGGCATCCTCGAAGAACGTGAGGAATAGTCGAGGGACGACTCGACGATCATCGATGGGCCCTCCACTATGGCCTGATAATGGCGAGCATGTCAATCACGTCAACACCCCTATGTCGCAGGACTTGACATCGGAGATGGGCTTCATGCCAGCCTTCAACGAAATCGCCGATGACTGGCTTTCCCTGCCATTTGATCCTTCAATGGCACCATTTGGAATGAACAATGGTAGTCAGTTCCCGATGTGCGAGGGAGGTGCGTTGGATTTTATTTGGAATCTGCCATCGTGAGATCGCAGATATCCTGTGTCTTATAGTGTAGTATGGGGTCATTGCGACGTACATAGTTCGACTAAAATCGATGAGGATTATCGTCTCTATAAATACAATGATGAATGAGATACCCTCAGTTTTGATCTTGGAGCGGCAGTAAGAAGACTTTCGACGTAACCATGCGATAATCAGCGCTCGTTTGAGTTATTATTTTGCCTCCTGCTGTCAGTGGCAGCTCGGGTTTTTCTTCCAGCATGTTTTTGTCTTTCCTGCAGCGCCCGATTGCGCGGGTGGCGACCGGGTCGTCACGTGGGATCACGTTTCCCCGGGTCCGCAAAATCGCAGAAAAAGTCGACCCGCAACCCCGACGCACCTTATCGTCTGCGCTGCCGCTGTTCCGTCAACCTGATCGCGATCATCCCTACTCATCTACTCGACTCTGTCATCCGCTTCTGACACGACCTCCTCTTCTCTTATTCGTCACATACTATGGATCACTCCAGAGATCCCTGCCCCTGGGTCGCCCTGAGCGACTTTGGCGGTGCTTTCTGCATGGGAGTACGTGACAAACACACGTGTCGTGTCGCTGTTTAAGACTCGGGTTAGGCTCAGCAAACTGACCGGCGTTTTTTGTTCGATCTAGGCTATCGGTGGTGCTGTTTGGCACGGTATTAAGGGTTTCCGCAACAGTCCCTATGGCGAGCGTCGGATAGGCGCCCTGACTGCCATCAAGGCTCGCGCTCCCGTGCTCGGTGGAAACTTCGGAGTGTGGGGTGGAATGTTTTCGGTGCGACTACATTCCCTCTATCTTGTTGACCATATTGCTGACTACCTGTAGACCTTTGACTGCGCCGTCAAGGGCATGCGTCAAAAAGAGGATCCCTTCAATGCTAGTACGTTTGACGATAACAACTCCAATGCAGCAGGTTCTAACGGAGCATCTCTAGTTATCGCCGGTTTTTTTACTGGTGGCGCCCTTGCCGTCCGTGGTGGTGTCAAAGCTGCCCGTAACTCTGCCATCATGTGTGCTGTCTTCCTCGGCGTCATCGAGGGTGTCGGTATCGGTTTCCAGAGAATGATGGCCGACAACACAAAGCTCGAGGTAAGTTGAGCCCCAGGGTAAATGGTCTTGACCGGAGTCTATCCAGATGAATGGGTCTAGCCAGATGCGCACGTTGAATGGTCTACTAACTTGGTTCTGCTGCTAGCTCCCCCCGCCTCCTCCATCTGAACAGAAGGCTCTTGCTTAAACCTCCTCCCCGATTATTAAACCGATCGACTTCTTCCCGGTAGCCGACAACCACCTCCCTCTCTGTCTTCATAACGTATCCCCACATTGAGTCTCTCTTCTCAGGTGTTTGGTCAGGGTCCTCATTCTTAAACGACATGGCATAGAGGTTGCTGTTCTTGTTCTTTCTTCGCGCTTACGCTTTTTATACCGCCTTCCATGGCCTGAGTTTTCGGAGCATTGTATTATTGTGGACGACGGGCTCTCTGGCTGGTTCCCAAGACCGGCGTGTGTTTCTTTCTGTGGGCGCGAAAACCTCACGTCAGGATCTTTCTCTGCTCATTCTGCAAAAAAAGCGTCGACGGGGCCGTGGTGGATTCTTGTACATTAACGCATGGCTAGCAGGCATAATACGCATTTTCTTCTGCATTTATTGACCCGGTTCCGATTGCCTAGACAGCTATTGTGGGACGGCAAAGAGCCAACGGAGATATCTCTTTCTCGTTCACTGTCATGCTTGCGTTGACGCAGTTAGAGTGGCTCTCAGCGCGGGCGCGCATTCAACCATTCTCCGCTCTCCGCTCCGGCCGTCTATTCCCCGCGCGACCATTTGACTCGTTATCTCTGGCCCCTCCGGCTTTTGCAACCACCATCTACCACACCTACACAATGCCAACACCAGCAACGTTCAAACCGACATTGATCCTGCACGGAGGTGCTGGCAACTATGAGCGCGCCACTCTGCCCCCGGAATTGTATGCCGCCTACCACGCCTCCCTGCAGTCCTATCTCCGCTCGGCCCATGATCTCCTCAAGAACGGCACAACCGCGCTCGATGCTGCCGTACACGCAGTCTCGCTCATGGAAGACGATCCACTTTTCAATTGCGGGCGCGGCAGTGTGTTCACCACAGCCGGGACAATCGAGATGGAAGCCTCGGTTATGGTGACGACGGTACGAGACACCGAAGATAGCACTCCCCTCGACGGCGCGATCAAGCGTGGTGCCGGCGTAATGGGCCTCAAGAATGTCCGCCACCCCATTCGTTTAGCCCGTGAGTCTCTCCTGCACTCGGGGTGCACCGTGGACGGGACACCGACCAACGACGGCGGCAGTTTGCACTCGCAGCTTCACGGCTCTCATGTGGAGGCGCTGGCGCGCGGTTGGGGACTGGAATTCAAGCCCGATGAATGGTTCTGGACGAGGCGGCGTTGGGATGAGCATCGCCGTGGCTTGAAGGGGGAGAAGGAGCCCGTCTTCTTGAGTCAGGGCACCGTTGGCTGCGTTTGCTTGGACCAGTGGGGGGATTTGGCCGTTGCGACGAGCACGGGCGGCATCACGAATAAGCTTCCTGGGCGTATTGGCGACACCCCGACGCTGGGGGCAGGTTTCTGGGCTGAATCTTGGGATGAATTGCTACCGCATAATCCCTCGGCTGGATTCTCGTCTTCCGTCTCGTCTCTCGGAGAGTTCGTTCAAGAAGCCAGACTCTGGCTGGCTGATTGCCTGCCTCCGCTGTTCAGAGAACCCCGAGGCCCGAGCTATACGACTCTATCCACCAGTCCACGCATCCATCAACCAGGAATTTATTCTGAAAAGCCATGTCAGTCCTATCAGGCACCGCCAGCCAACCGGCAGACTAAAAAGCGTGCCATTGCCGTCTCGGGAACCGGTAATGGGGACTCATTCCTCCGTGTTGCTGCTGCGCGTACAGTCGCGGCAATGCTTCGGTTTTCAGCAAAAGACAGTTTGCTAACTCTAGCGGACGCTGTTACTGCTGTGGCTGGTCCTGGTGGAGAATTACAGCTCTCGGCTGGACCGCGATGGAATGTCACCGGTGAGGGAGCGGGCGGCGTCATTGGGATTGAAGCCGAGTCTTCACCGATCGCTGCTCTAGGTGGAAATCTGCGACGCGGCAAGGTCGTCTTCGATTTTAATTGCGGTGGGATGCTCCGCGCGTGGATTGATGAGGATTCGGACGGACGAGATATCGAGAAAGTCATGGTGTTCCGCGAAGAGTATCGATAGGTGGTTATTTGGGGTAGCCAAGTAGAAAATAGACCGGAGAAAGGATGTTTGTGTGACTATCTGGTTGACATTAAGTTTATTTTGCGAAGATGAACAGGCATTCTGTGATTTTAGCGAGCTATGCAGACATGGGTAAATCCAAGATTGAACGGCATATGATCAACACTCAACCGCGTAAAGGCACAACTTTGCTGCAGGATAGAAGAATCTATGTGCTACCTGTGCATCCAAATTTTAAAGAAAATCCTGCCTTTTTACAATGCCCTAGGAATATATGCAGCCAAAACATACAGAAATCGATTATAATGAAGCTAGGTATACATAACCCACCTACTCCTCGCTGTCATATATCTTAGATATCACCAAGATACAAAAAAAGAAAGAAGATACTCCGATAGGGGGAATCGAACCCCCGGCTGCCGTGTGAGAGACGGCGATGTTAGCCACTACACCATATCGGAGGGTGACTGCGAATTACGCTTTCGAGTTTAGACTGATCACTTTAAGTTTAGCGCTGCTTGTCCCTACACTTCTCCGTGCGTGTGCCTATAAAGTCCCCTCTTCCCCCCCTCCAGTCCTACATAACTCCTCAGCTCTCGGTGTTGAGGTATTTTTGCCATTAATTCGGATCACCAAGCTCCACCACCCCCTACACGCTCTACCACTTCTCTATAATCCCATCGCGTAACTTATCACCTTAGTCGCTCCACATCGAAAATTATTCCCTGCCATCCTAGATATATCCTCACTGCCACAGTCACTTCTTCGCTACGTCCCCGCCCTTATATCACCCAGTATACCCCTTACCACACTACTCACACTACGTTCGCTAATTCTATACTCACTGATTCTACGCTTACTAGAAATAAGGGAGTATAGATAACCTAGTCTATATTCGCCCTTTATTTTCTACAGCACTATATAGCTCTACTAGCTTATATCACTATTTATTCTTACTCTTCTTGCTCACCTATAGTAGCTAAGTCCACCACCAGAAATTATAGAGGTATTCCAGGCCCCTTATTAATTAGCCACCACTAGTGCTACTATAACTATAGTCTAATAACCCAGACTAACTCCTACGCCCCTATCAAATAGGACTAATTAATAGCTTACTCATCCTTATAAAGCAGATAGGTTACCAGCATATAATCTATAGTCTATCCAGTATAACCATATTTATATTATACAGTCTTGCTATAGCTAATTAAAGAACGTTCTTACTTTAGCGTGGGATAGAAGATAGTAGGAACAAACTTATTCCTAATAATATAAAATATAAATATAACCTATCTACTTTATTTCCTGTCTTTCATTTTACTATTTACTGATCTTTATAGGAGTACTAATGAGCTATCTTTAGTATTAGACTATACTTAGTAAGGTAAAATCTGACTTATAAGCAAAGGTCCTATTAAGTAGTAAGATTAGAGATAAAAAAGACAGAATCAGATCTATACTAGGATAGTAGTCTAGGGTAGAATAAAGAAGCTAATACTAGAGAGAGGAGAGAGGAGAGAAAAAAAAGTCCAATAAAGTTAGCTACCTCCTAACTAAAGTATCTACTATCAGAACTATAGTAGTAATAGTTTTTATAAAAAAACCCAAAAATAAATAGGTATATCTTTCTAACTAATCTCCTACCTAAAATAGGAGTAGATTGAATAGTCTCTTTCGCGCTATATATAATTATAGCTAGGCTTTAGAACTAATTAAATACCAGTATCTAACTATAGTAATATAGGTTGAAGTATATATACTATAGACTTATAATATATACGCCTTAGTCTGCCTATTAGCACCTAGCTTTTTTCCCACTACTGCTACAAAATTATAAAAGAGTCTGTCTTTATATAGATATTTTACTTTATATTTCACCTTTATTCTTATTTAGCCCCTTAATAAGGACCTTAATTTAAAAAGGCAAAATATATCTATACTTCCTATATCTCTTATTACTAAGTATACTATACCCTACACTAGCTGATATTTATCAACTAAGCCCTATTAAGAATAAACTTCAAGACCTTATAACCTAGAAGTCTATTACTATATATACCAGAATAATAAAAGTTATTAAAGACTTCTAGGATAGTACAATTATAACTATTAAATAAGCAAGACTTATTAAGACTGCCCTCAAGCTAGATATAATATTATATAAATTAATATAGTATCTAAATATACTTAAAGGAAAAGATCTATATAGTAATAAGTACAATAAAAGACTTAGCTATTTAATTATTTACTAATAAAGAAAGGCGACCTTAAAGTTAGGTATACTAAGCAGAGCCTAAGTATCTAAAATATCTATTTAGTAAAGGCCTATATTAATAATATTTATAATAAGATTAGGTCTTAGATAAAGTGAATATAAGCTATAGATTATATTATTATATTTACAATAACTAATAAGACTTTATATCAGTGGCGGCTATATTAGTATTAACGCCCCTTATAATAGCAGACTTATAAAGGCTGACTCTAATATATATATTAGCTATATAAGCTGGTTAATCCTAGACTGAGTGGTTGGTTTAAGATAACTAAGATTAATATAGTCCCTTAATCTGGTTTTATATCTATATAACTAGCTATATATTTTCACTTTCTTAATAGTGGATATAGAACTTTTATAAGGAAAGTGGGGTATTTTTTAACATATAAGAGCTACAGTAAAGGCTTAAGAGATAGGGTTATTATAATTTATATTATAGCTATTTTTAGATATAAATAGTGGCAGAGTAAATAATAAGTATATAATCTTCTGTATAGATAATAACTTATATAGTGTAAAATAGCTAATAGACACTTTCCTTTAACTAACACTATATATATAACCTTATAACTCTTGTGTAGATAAGGGCAGTAAATAAATATAAAAGACCTCCCACTCCCTAGGTATATAGAACTTTCTTCCTTACTCTTTTAAGATCTAAAATAGGAAAGCACTAAAGGATCCCTAGTAAATTAACCTAAATTACCCTATATCCTTTATATCTAATTATTATTAAGACCAAGCCCTCTCCTAAATAAGTCTAATAATAATAAAATTAATAGCTAAGATTGCCCTCTATACTATTTTAAAATTCTAGACCTAGACACTATTAAAAGCTATCTCAATTTATTACTTATAATATAGCCAAATAACCCCTATAGGCCCCCTTAGCTATATATTCACAGAAAATCACTTTATTTCCTATCAAAATAAGAGAGATTTTACTTAAAAACCTTTATAGATAGTATCTATTAAATCTACTATTCCTTCTAAATAGCAAAAAAGAATAGTAGTTCTATCTTAATTGCTCTACTTTACTCACTATAGCTTATAGACATCTTATTATATATAGCTATATTTATTAAAGGGAAAGGGAAGAAATTTTATATTCTGATATTAGATTAGACTTCAAATATAGTCTTAGTAATAGATAGACTGAAACTACACCATCTTTACTAATATATATTTTAGAAGTAAGCTTAAAAGAAAGGAGCATCTAGACTATAGTATCATAAGTTAACTAGGAACTCACTAAAGGAGGTTACTATTAGTTAGATCATATATATATATATATTTAGAGATAAAGGCTTAGAGGACAATAATCTATATTTAATAGGATTTAAATAAGTTTGTTAATATAATAGGATTTTTAGTATATCCTACTTTCTCTAAGAAGTGTTTAAATATTTTTTTTAATTAACTGAATTATTAGCCTAATAAAGAAGTTTTTAATAGCAATGATAAAATTGATTAAGTGCTAAAGTCGACCTAGAGCATTAAAGAGAATAAGAAATAAGTTAATCTATACAGAGCCTAAAAAAACAGACTAGAAAATATAGAATAGAAGAAAATGTTTGCACTGGAGAGAGAAAAAGAGAAGATAGAAGATCCTCTTATCTGAGAGCTATATATCTATATATTATAAGTAGGGGCTACCAGAACTATTAAACATCCTATAATAACCCTAGACATACTAGTTATTATTACTATACTTCACTATAGTTCCTAAATATATATCTTCACTATCTATATAAAGCAGACAGTATAAACTAGTGGAGGAACTAATCAGTTAATAACAGTATACTTAGAAGCAGGAAAAGATTTAACTTTTCCTGGGTTTAAACCTAAGACCTTTAGATACTGTTTACTTTATTTATAAAGAGAAAAGATTTAACCTCGCCTAGGTTTAAATCTAGGACCTCTAGATCTAGTTTACTCAGTTTATAAGTGTTATTTAGTTTATATATATTAACTGGTTTAGATTAATTATATTATTTATATTTAAGGCTAATACTAGCTTACCCTAAAGAGATCTAATTGGTTAAGAGTTTAGCCTATAAAGGTGGACCTTTAATACCACCTAAACTCTCCTTCCTTCTCCTCCCTAGCTTTAATCTACCTATTTCTAGACTTTACATCTTAGGTTTTCTTCCCTATCTTTTATAGGCTTACCTATATAATATATCCTACCATTAGTTTTAATCTAAGACCCATAGATTATAGAGACAGTTTATTACCTATTATATACAGAGTTAAATTACTAGCTTAGTTCTATAAAGTTTACCCAGGATCCCTTCTACGCCTAGCCCTAGGGGCAATTAATATATTAAGTAAGATTGGTATATGAGAACTTAAAGAGGGTACTATATATAAACTATAACTGTGTTTCTTCCTGAAGTCTTATAGGTCCTAAGCTTATTCTTCTTAAAAGAGGGACTAGAAAGGCTAAAAACCAAAATAGTAACTTTTTAATCTTTATTATATTAAAGAAAGTAGTATTTTAATTTTTTTTTTAGCTAATTTTAAATAGTTTAATGTTTTTTTTGTATTTAGACATTTTTAAAGTCAAAAACCACTAAAAAAAAAAAACTAATAAATCCTATAATATATTCAGCCTATAGTAATAAATATCTTATTCTTCAATAAATATCTTATTCTTCTAAAAGTATATATATTCTTTTAGTTATCTTAAAATAATTAATAATTATAATTATAGCTCCTCCTGATATATCAGCATTAGTAATCTAAAGGCTTATATCTGCTTATATAGGTCAACTATCAGTTAGTAAGGTATAATAAAGGGACTTAGCTAATAGTATTATATATATAAAGCCTAGAATTACTAATAGGAGAATACTAGTTAGAACTATAGGAATAGCTAGAACTATTTACCAAAAACCAAATTTTACTAAAAAGAATTTTTCTAGGGCATCTAGGGCATCTAAGACTATAGATAAATATTTTACTCTATATCAGAAAGCCCTAAAAACAATTTTTATATAAGGTATTCTAGTTATCTCCCTAGTAATAAAGCTAAAAAAACATCTTTCAATAGTATATTAGGGTTATTAACTATAGCCTCAGCAATTAATCTATCTACCTCTTATAGTGCTAAGACTTTCTTTAGGGCGGATTATAAGATACTAACTTCTACCTCAGATATATTAAAACTTTAATAATAGAAGCCTATAACAATAAAAGGAAGCCTACCCTTATAGGGATCCTATTCTCTAAGGGCTATAAACTTTAAACTATAGGTCCCTCCACCCCAGACTTAATCATATAGCCTAAAGATATCTTCTTTAGCGCGAATAGTTTCTAGGATATTAGCTTTTTCAGCTCTATACAAGGCTACTTCACCTCCTAAAACTAAGCTTAACATAAAACGCAATCCCTAGCTATCTTCTACAACAAACCTAGCCCACCTTAATCCTATACATTAAATCATCATAATCTTCTCCCCACTTAATATATAACCTAGCTTAACAGATTAGACTATTATCCTAGGCTATATAGATATTATACAGATTTACCCCCCCACAGAAGCATTATATAGTTAGAGATTATATCATAAGACAGTCAACTAGCCTAAGCCTTATAGCATATCAGATAACTATAGATTAGCCAAAGGCTATAAAGCTAAACTTTAATTAAGATAACTATCACTTAAAAGAGGTAAATCCGCCTATCCATGTAGATAATTAGACTAATCACAGAACTCCCTAATTATATTCATTTAAAAAAATTTAAACTTATCTAGGACTATAAAAAAAGCTTTCTATAAGCTACAGAATCATTTATAGTTAATTCAACCAAGCTAAGCGTCCTTCTACATTATCAAATTATTTCTAGAGATCTACCCATTAATCTTTTAAAGGTACTTAATAGCTCTAGGCTAATTAAAGAAGTTTTTTCTTAAATCTTACTATATACTAAGACAAAGAGTCTATAGATAAAGGGTTGCTTCTTCTTATACTACTCAATAATACAAATATAACGCCTCTTTAGTATACTCTATCAGCTATATCCTATCCCTACCAAAATAAAACTACATTTTTACCTCTGCTTTACCTAGGAAGAAAGCACTAGACTTTTCCTAGGCTTATTTAAATACTAAAAACCTATTAGCATAAGTCTATATATAATCACAGGAATAAACACTCACAATTAAAGGCCAACTAAGCCTATTCTTTCTCCTCTAAACTTTAGTATTTATCAGGATATAATATAGCCCTTAATATCCTAAAGTTAAGAGCTATTCCATCAGAAATATTGCTTTCTACCACAGTAAAAAGTATATTTAGGTTATCTAAAGAACTAAGAATAGCTCTAACAATAGCACTTCTTTATAAAAGGCTCAGATTTCTTATACTAAGCATCTCTTCATCTTTTTCTTTAGCTACAGTATATCTAGAAAATAGCTACTATTAAGTAAGCTCTAGCTAAGGGTTCTAAAGCGTTAGCCTAAAAAAAATAGTCCTATTCAGAATAGGGTTATTATTAGTAGTTTTAGAGCTCTATCCCTCTATAAAAGGAAGCTTAGGGTAATTAATATTTTTATCTACTATAACAGTTTAGTTAGATTAAAAAAAGTCAATAAGTATTTCAGCTTAATACTCTTCTATAGCTATATTAAACAATTTAGGGTTAACTTAAATATAAAAGAATTTTTATATTTATTTTCTTAGGGACCTTATAGTTTCCTTTTTACTTCTCTATCCTTTTTTCACTTTTTAAGAATTCTTTTTGCTTATTTTTAATCTTTTTTCCTTCAATTTTTCTATTCTTAGTACAGTATATTACAGAGTCAGAAAGGATATATCAAGGACTATAGGACTAAACTAGCTAACTATAATTAAATTCAAATTAAGAGTAAAATAGAGTAAATAATCTTAAGGTTAAAAATAATTTTATAGACAGACCTAACTTAAATAAATACTAATATATAGTCCTAAAGGCTATAATTCCCTAAAGGCTATAATTCCCTAAGATATAATTCCCTAAAATATAATTCCCTAAAATATAATTCCCTAAAATATAATTCTTTAAGCTATAATCCTATAATCCATAATTCTATAAGCTATAATTCCCTAAGCTATAGTCTATAACTTATAACAATAATTTTATCTAGGCCTAGATACTTACAACTTAGCTATAAATATTATAGCTTAAACATAAATATTAATTCCCCTAAGCAGATTATAAGAGAAAAATATCTATTAAATTAAGATCTATCTACTAAGATCAAAATCACTACTAATAAGCAGAAAAAGCTATAATTTCCTATACTATCTTTATATTTCTACTCAGTTAAATAACAATAGCTATTATTAAGTAAATCTATTATATAGAAATCAGCCTTAACTGCTAAATACTAGCTAGATTTTATAAAATAATATTATTAGAATTTAACGTTAATATAATAACCCACTATATCATAGTAAAAGGAGAAGGGTCTCTCTCTTTCATCCCTAATTAAATTAATATAAAACTAGGGGACTAGATTCATTTCAACTTCTACAATCTCAACTATATATTAACTAAATTAAGTCTAGAGGCTCTCTATACCTCTCTCCACCAGTTTAATACTAGCTTCAGTCAATTTAACTTAGATAATAGAAGTGATATATTAGTTACAGTAACTATAAACACTCTAAAGCTATAGTAGTATTACTATTAATAAAATAGAAATTCATCTTACTATTATACTAGTATAATATTTACTGTAAATCTAGGCGATTAAATAGATCAGTTCCACTGAAATATAAAGAGAACAATACACTTTATAAAGTTATCTATAGATCCTTGCTTTATTAGAACTTCCACCTCTTAATCATCCAGTCTGTCTACTTCTATTAAAAAGAAATATATATTAATAAGCTTAGTCTTAAGGCTTATAATCTCAGTATCTGCCTCTAATAGCTTATTACTAACTATAGTGATATATATAAGAACTGTTATAAAACCTTATTTATTATATAGGTCCTTTACAGTTATAAACCCCTTAAGTAGCTACTCTTTATTAAAAAGGAATTTAGAGACTGGAATTTCAGAAGCCCTAGAAAAAATTTATTCTAAAATAACTTCGCGAATAGGAATACTAGTACTCAGTTACCTTACACTTTAGTAGATATAATTAGTTTCTAATAATATAGAAGATATATATAAAGAGAGTAGAAAAGATATAGTTACCTATCATAGAGCAAAGAAGAGAGAAAGAAAAAATATAAGCTATCTACATAGCTAAAGCAATAGTCTCTCAACCTTAAGTAGCCACTATTAGTTTCTTATTAATAGGGCTTAATATTTATAGATCTATCTTTATTACTAACTATAGGACCCTTTCAATTTTTTTTTTTTTAAGCTTACTCTTATACTAAAATAGGAAATATAATATAATTCTATAAATTGCTCCTCTTAAAATTTATTTATATAGTATTAGTAGTTATATAACCTACACAGTACTAAAGCTCTTTTACCCTCCTATAGATAGCTTCCTCTCTCTTCTATCTATCTATTATCCATATCTATTCCTTCCTTCCTCTTACAGAAAACTTAATACAGACAGAGTTAACCTACCTCCCCTATAAATAAAGTTATTAATAAATAAACACAAGCTATATATATAGCACTTAGTAATTTAAGTCCCCTTAAATACTTCACTTCCTTCTAAGGGAGTTAGCACAGTCCTTCTAGTAGATCCAACTTTATCTCTATAGCTATAAGCATTTTTAATCTAGAGCTATCTATAAATAAACAAGCTCAAATAGGAAGCTTATCTAATACCAATTATAGAGCAGAACCACTTCTAGCAGAATACCTATATACTTATATATAATTAATATAGTAATCACCTAAAAGGAAAGAGGGCTATATTTAGCTACACCCAAGAACCAATAAAGGTCCCTCCAAAGCCTATTAAGCAGATAATATACACCTATCAGATATTATCAGTATTTACAGAATAGGGTATTATATATAAAAAGAATAGTATAAATAAACATCATCTTAGCTAAGTAGATCAGAATAATTTTTACTCAGACAGCTAACTAGGAATTTTTAATTCTGTTTTTAAACACACCTATAGCTAAGATTTTAGATCTAAAATCTTTAAATAGCTCACTAATACCTTTACCTATAAAAGACTTCAGACTTAGCAAATTATCCACTAAAAAGTATAAGCCTCTAATAACTACTTACTTAGCAAAGCATCAGCAAACATTATAAAAGTGCAGTCAAAAGAATATATAGTCTATAGGATTAAGCTTAGGCCCCAAAATCAGAATAAGATACTTACACAGAATAAAGGGAATCTCAGTATTATAGGATTTACACTTCTAGTATTCTTCCTAAGATTTAAAACCAATAGCCAAATAAATTATAATATCACTAACAGCAAAAAGATCTTAATAGAAAGGTTTCTAGGTCACATTAGTATTCCCAAAGTCAGCCAGTATAAATTATAAGTTCTACTATAAGGATTTTCCAATAGCAAAAGATAACAGACTAAGGTTTCTATATATAATTTAGCATAAATATATCTACTCTAAGCAAAACACCAACTAACTAACAATTTCTAATACTAATAAAAGCTCAAAAGATTTACCAGTATAATCAAAGATTTCCTAAAGGGATTTACTAAAGATATTAGTAACTATAGTAATATATCTAAATAAGTTATTAAATTAGTAAAGAGTTAGGAACCCTACCCCCCCTAAAAAAGTCTAAAGGGTTATTACTTCCCAGACAATAGTAAAGCTTGCCCTCTCTATCTTAATCAGGACTTCTTAAAAAGTTTTATTATAGTAATCTTTAAATAATTAAAGCCAAAACTAAGGAGTTTCATTAATAGTTTAAAATAAAACCTACCTAATACTAGTACCTAATAGCTTAACTATTCTTTTATAATAAACAGTCCAACACAGTGATTTTAGGTAGATATATAGAGTAAAGATTTTTATTAGCTATAAAAGGTATATTTAAGGTTTAAAATATTAGTTTCCTAGCCATATTTTATCTTAACCATTATTCTTTAAGACTTCTAGTATAGGGTTATATAGATAATTAATATTAATAATCTATCTATATAAATAATCTATAATACTCCCGCCTATATAGTAAACTATAGCCAGAGTTATAAATAATAGATCTATCCCCACAGATAACCTATAATACTCCTACACACAAAGTAGACTATAGCTATAGTTGTGAATTATAGGTCTATCCTTATAAATAACCTATATATAATAGTTCCACCCATATAGTAAGCTACAGTTAAGGCCCTAAATTATAGGTCTATAATACTAAATCCTAACCTTAAACTATTAACCCTTTAAACCTATATATATAGTGAATCAGGGGTGTACTCATACAAAATATTTATATCACTTTTCTATTTATTAATAGAATTCTAGGCGTTAAAAGTCTAAGGATATAAAGTATAGCTTAATTCTCAGTCTAAAAAATATAAATATTAGACTTACCTATACCATAATAATAGTGAGAAAAACCTAAATTTCCACTTCCTAGAGGGAGAAGAGGCAACAACCTAGTTATATCTAGGATTCTAAAAAAAAAGCTAAGGCCAACCAAGAACATTTCTATTGGGCAAAAAGGGGAACCTTTAAAAGGGTAAACAATATTTTCATTAACAGCCTAGACAATAGGTTTAATTATTATATCTATATACTAGTGATAAACAAATATCTATTAGGTGTCCAATATTCTATATATAACTCCTATCCAAAAAAAAGCTAAATACTAATAACTAAAAAAGTAGTAAACTAGACTCCACTCTATAAGATCTTATTATACTAATATCTATAAAATAGGCGGCCTAGTGGCCTTTAATTAAACAATAGACACTATCAGACTTTAATAAAAGCTAGGAAATAAAGACTAAGACATAGTAAGAATTATAGGATTCAAAAGATCTACAATATTCAATAGTTATCCCTTAGAAGGCCCTTAAAATATCTAAGCCACCACTCCTATATATTTAACTAATATTATCTTTCTTTCCTTCTTTCCTTCTTTCCTTCTTTCCTTCTTTCCTTCTTTCCTTCTTTCCTTCTTTCCTTCTTTCCTTCTTTCCTTCTTTCCTTCTTTCCTTCCTTTTTTCTTTCTAACAGACTTTAGCCATCATATTATCTAAGATTTAATATTAAGTATAATATAGGACTATTATATCTATTCCTATTAATACCTAAATACATAATAAGCTAAGTATCTAAATTATAATTAATCTAATAGATAACTCTCACCTTAAAAATTTATTACTTATCTATAGTTAGCTATAGCAATTAAAAGACATTATATTACTTATATAGCTATAGTATCCAATTATCCACCTTCCTTAGATTCAGTTTATATAAGCCGTCTCTAAAGGCATCTTTCTTACAAATCTCAGAGATTTTATTTCAGATACTTTCTATAGTATATAAAAAACCTTTTCTATAGAGTAGTCCACTAATTATAGTATAAATAAGTCCTATAGAGGTAAACTATATTATAAAAACTTATTCCTCTTTAGTCTATTCATAGCTACCCATTATTCTTAGAAGAGGTAAAAAAGAAAATATATAACTATCTATATCCCAGCCTTATAGGGTTAAAATATAAATAGGAGAGGCTAGAGTTTAGTTTTTACTTTATACTATTTACACTTAGTTTATAAATAAAAGGTATACCACCTAGTAACAAAAATAATACAATAATACTTATTTATATAATACTAAATCCTAAGATGAATTTCCCTTCCCCCTTAACTCTACCCTTTCTAGCTCACAATAGATCTATCTCTACTCCTGATTTTACTAAGTTAACCCCCTATCTTCTATAACTTAGACCACACAGAGATTTATCACTATAATAAATAGGTTATTATATAACCAAACAGCAATATACCTATATAACCTACCTATTAATTTACCCCTATAGGACTTTTGGTGCTTTTCTATTTTTAGCTAGCTTACACCTTAAACTGCTGCTAATTACTAACTTCAACTGCTAGGACTATTACCCCTTAGATAGAAATAAAAAAAGATCACACTATAAAACACTAAGCATTCTAGATTATCCACTTAGATCTAGCAATTCTACTACTATCACCAATAGGATTTATAACCAGTATCTATTATTAGAAACATAATTCATCCAGTCATAGCTCTTTCTTAAACCAACTAATAGTTAGTAATAAGCCCCCCCCCCCCCCTAGCAGGAACTACTTATATATATCTTACCAAGGTCCCTAGCTATAGGAAGCAGTATCTATCACTAGCCCACCCTACCCCTTTATTCTATTAAAACACCAACCCAGAAAGCTCTTTTAACTTTTTTTGCCTTATCTAAATAAATAGCTATAAGCCCAAGAAATCCTTACTAGTCAGCTTCAGAGGAAGTTCTACTTACTAAATTAAAAAGCAAATATCACTATTCTACCTAATAAGAATTAGCTATTATATATAATCAATATATTCCTATCCAGCAATAGAGATCTTACAACACACTAAAGAAAAAATCAAGCTAACTAAGCCACTTTATATATTATTATCCTATCTTATCATATTCTCTTTTAGCTTAAGCTAATATTCATACTTAAATCCTCTAACCACCAGATCAAACAATCATATATATAAATCTTCTACCAGCCTATTAAGGTAATCCTCCCTAAGCACTAACAACCCCTAAGACACCAATTTAATAAAATAGCTTAGGCACTACATATAAATATGCAAAAATAGCAAGAAAAAAGGTAGCAATTAAGCCTTTATTAGTATACCACAGTTTTTAGTACTTAGCTATAGTTTTAGGATCTTATTTTTAAATATAGATATTATCTATTAATTTTATTCCTCTATAAACTCGCTTAGCTACTATAAATCACTTTCTTAAATTGCCTAGTATAATTGCCCTTACCTTAACTTTTCTTAAAATAATCTTTACCTATTTTTACTTTTTTTATACTCTTCTACCTCTAGTCAGAGAACTATATACCACCCTACTACTACCAAGATTCTAAGGCTATAAACTCTAAGCCAGGCTTTACTATAAAATATTTACCCACCATCTTTTAATCTATAGAAAGATACACCAGCCCTACTAACTAAATTAAGGACTTAAAAGCAACAACATATATAATAATATACCCACTATTAATCCCTACTATAGTATATAAAATCCCCAGTAAAGGATTAACAGCTATCAAGGCTATAGTTTTAGCTAAGTTAGTATACACTAATATATATAAAAAAAAAGATATTTAACAGTTAAAATTACACTATCTACAGAGCTATATCTATTTCTTATAAAATACAAAGTACCACCTACACCTTATATTATATAGCATATAATAAAGTCAATATATATAGGACTTTTACTCCTAAGGATCTCAATTAGATACTAATCACTATCACTAAGGCCTATATAGATAAAGAAAAGATTAATAGGCCTATAGTAACTAATTCCCCAATAAAAGCCCTTACTAACACTTATCCTATATCTACAGCCAAGATATCTATAGTCCCTTCTAGTCCTTAGTTAGTAATCATTTCAAGTTTATTTAATACTTAAATATAGCTTTAATAGCAATACTTAAGTAATTATATAACTACTATATATAATATAGATAGTCCTAGTGCTTAGCCGCCTTTTTATATTTTCTATCTATCTTTAGTGTTAGTCTTATATCTAATTAGCCTTAATTCCTATACTATTAAAGCCTAACTATAAATTTTCATCAATATAAACAATAATAATATTATAGTATAATTTGCTTTCTACAAAACAGGCTATAATTTCAAGTAGTAGATATTATCTATAGTCTATCTAGAATTTCTTTTAATTCAAACTAAATCATAGTAATAACTGTAGTAGCTTTAGTTTAGTAGTTATATAGAATATAATTCTTATAGCTAAAACAATAGTTAAGTTTTTCTCAGAGTCTTTCTTTTCTTTTATTTTAAGTAGGGATAAAGCTAATATAAAACTATAGAGCTCCCCTACAATAAATTATAGCTCTCAGATAATATAAAAGGCAAAGAACCCTCAAAATCTAAGAGACTTATATTCTCCCTTTCCTAATTTTCTTATACTATCTAACAATACCCTACCCTAGCTATAGCAAAATATAAATATATTATATAGCTTAAGCTTTAGAAAGGTGAAATAGCACCTTTATTAAGCCACAGATAGAGGCTTCCCCAGATAATAAGCGCTTTACCTAATCCTACTCAGTAATCTCCCTAAATCATATTCTTTCTAGGCTAATACTTAAAAGAAAAAGCTTTACAAAATCTATATAATAGCAACTTTAAAAGACAAAGGCGTAAAAATACTATTAATATATAAATCGATAATCACACTTTAAATACTTTACACCCTTAGCTATTTGTTAACTACAACCTAATATATTATAGTCTTTAGGATATACCTCTAGAAATATAAAGTTATTATTAGGATTAAATTATCTCTATTAGACCTTTATTTAGTAATATAGATAGGAATAATTTTATTATTAGCTATTTACTCTTTATATTTATTAATATAATCTATATATTTATAGATAATTTTAGTAGCCTATAGGAAGTATAGAGTATACTATTAACTTAGATAACTATTAGATTAGTATCTTTTTTTCTATACTCTATATGATCTAGGGTTATTATTGTGGTGAGTAAAAGAGATTAAAGTATTATCTATAATATATTTAATAAAAAAGATTTTATTTTTAATCTTTAAGAATTAGAGCCTACTATATTTAACACTTTCTCTGATATTTACTTCTGCTATCTATCTATAAATAGGCTATCACTAAATATTTACTTTCTGTCACTAAACTTAGATATTTTCTACTAATTTTATAATATATATTTTACTTATAAACAGTATTAAGCCTTATTCTTTATAATATATTTATATAACTTTTTAAAATTAGTAATCTAGAAACTATATACTTCTCTGCTAGACTAGTTTAATTTTATAGTATCTATATATTAGTAAAATCTGTTTAATAGAGGTTTTAGCTTATATCTATCTAAATTCCTTTAGCTAGCTAGAAAAAGTAGTATCCTATATAAAGGTATAGTATTATATATTATATCTATAATATTAATAGATATATATCTATTTAAGATATATTATAAGTATTATTCCTCTTTTATTTTAACTATACTAGTTATAGCTAATAAATATAGGCTTTTGCTTTTAGATAGTTTTCTATTTATTTTATTATAATATATATTTTATAATATATAGATAGCTATATAGTACTAATGAGTTTATAAGGATTTAGTATAATAGAATATTTAGTTGCTTAAAGATTATATTTAATAATATAATTTTTACTCTTTTAGCGTTTATAATAATCTACTGAGAAAACTTAAGACCCTAGATAAAGTATTAAGGATGGTTATAGTCTAATAAATTATATTTTATCTATATTTGATAAAGTCTAGAGTATATACTGCTTTATAGTTACTTGATTTATGATATATATATATAGATATTTAAAGAGGCTTCTTTCTGTAGCGAGGAAGAGTATATTATTCTATTATATGTACTTTATAGAGTATTAAAGGGTTTTATAGTTTAACTTAAGCCTTTAATATTAATAGCTTATATTATAAATATAGATAGTGGAGGTTTATAGGGAATAATTTTATTAGAGAATCTTGAGATTTTTTAAATGATCTTAGGCCTTAAATTGCTTTTTTATGATTTAGTTAATCTTATTGTTGGATATAGTTTTAGGGGCTTAATTATTTTATCTAGATTTATACTTTAGATAGATATTAAAATCTGTAAATCTCTATTTTAAGTTTTAGCAAAGAAGGTTCTCTTGCTTATAAATAAGAAGTGTCTGCTTTATTCTTAGCTATTAGATAGTGTCTATAATACTAAGCTTTTTAAAGATATTTTAAAAGAATACTATAATCTAACTTAATAGATATTTAACACCTTTTAGGCTTATATCTTATTAAGTAAGGTAGCTATAACTATAAGCAAAATTAAGGCTAAAGCCCTATTTATATTTATAAATTATAATAGAGTAGCACTATATAAAGCTAAATTAGGTTTATAATTTTTTCTATTTTCTATTTCAATAAATAAACTAATATCTTTATAGTATATAAGAGACTTTAACTAGATAATAAAAGTAAGCTATTTATTTGGTAGATATAAGTTAATATCCTATTATATTTAAAATCTATTAACTTATAATAGAGTCTGTGTTACTGTAGTAGTACTATATTTATTCCTAACTATTGATATATTTGGTTTTAGTACCTTTTAAGATAGTAATATAAAAAGATATAATAACCCTATTAATTTAGCACTATTAGAAGCTAAATATTTTTAGCTAAATTATCTAAAGCTTAATATCTTTATTTTTTTTAGAATAGGATTATAAATAGACAATTTAACTTTAGTTATTTTTTAGTTTTATAATATTTTTATAGATAGATAGATTTTATAGGTATATTACTCTATATTATTATCTTTTAAAGGCTAGTCTAATTAAAAAGAACTTTATAGATTGTTAGATAAGAACTTTTATAATAACTACTTTTAGTTTAATCTATTAGTGCTTAGTGGATTATTTAGGATAGATAATATAGAATATATAGAAGGACTATTAAAGCTTATCTAGGCTAATTCTATAAGTGATTAGTCCTATAAAAATATAGTAGCTGCTCTACTTACTATATCTTTTTACTTTTAGTTAGATACTTAACCTTACTATTTTATAGGACTACTATAGTATATTAGATCTATTCAGTGTAGAGCCTTAGTATATTATATTATTAACTGCCTAAATAGCTTAGACTTAATACTAAAAGAGTTTTTTAAGGATATAATTAACCTTAGCCTTTATTTAATATTTAAAGATATTTATAATATTTATTATTGATACCTCTGTTCTATATACTTTATTGTCTAAGATATAAATAAAACTATTATACTATCTTTTTACTTTAGTGGTAGATTATATTAATTAAATATATTTTTAAATAATATATAATAGTTCACTAAGCAGTAAAGACTAGAATAGAGCTTTAGATCCCTAAATTATTAGCTTATTATAAAGAGAAATTATTTAGCTTATAAGGGATAGGAATTTAGTATATTAAGGAAGAGGAAGTATATAGAAATTTGATAGCTTTACTTTTTTATCTATCCTAGAGTATTTAGGTATCTTAATATTATTATATTGTGCCTTTCTAATACTTTTTTAAGCTATTTATTCTACTTTTTTAATTTATTGATAATCTTTTAGTTTTTGGTATATATTTTTTGTAAAGATAGTAGATTATCTGTAAGTTTAAAGGAATCTATTTTAGAAATAAGTTTTAGAATTATTACTGAAAGGCTTATTAGTGTAAATAATAAATAAAGTCTAGGTTTTATATTTTATGAGGATGGTCTAGGTTGATTTTTATATTTAGGAAATATAGAATAGAAATTTAAAGGGAAATAGTAGATAGTTACTGAACTCTCTATAGTATTAATATGTAATAGTAGATATAATTAATCTATAATAACTGCTGCTAGTAATCTATTTAATATTAGCTATATATTAGATTTAGGATCTAATTGTTTTATAGACTATAGTTTTGACTATAATATAACTATAGTATATATATTAAAAATTATAGCTATTTATGTATAGTTATTATATAAAAGGTCTTTAAATCTATTAAGAGTCTCTGAATATCTATATATCTAAGCTATAAATAATTTTAATAATAAATAATTTAATTAATTCTTTTAGGGACTAGACTAAGGTCTTAGTCTTGAACTATTTAATCTATTTAGTGATCTTACTTTTATTTTACTGAATAATAGTTATTTAGAAGGCTTCCTATGTTTTCCTTTACTCCTGCTAATAGAGAAAGAGAATATCTATATCCTTTTAGATGTCCTATTATATACTGATGATTCCTCCCTATTTTTAATTCTAACTATATAGCCTAAAAGAAATAAAGTAATAGAGACTGTAGATTAGGTAATATAATTTATAAAGGAATAGGAGGAAAAATAGGATAATATAAAATATAAGTAAATAGAGATATAATCTTATTTAGAACTATATATCTATATTAAAAATATTACTAATATTAACCTAGAATAGATATATTAAAAGAGTAAATAAAATAAACTATATATTAAAGCTAGTTACTGATTTAATTTAAACTAAGAATCTTGGTGAAAATTTAAAAATATTATTTGGAATGTTTTAATTTATAGATTAAGGATGTCTAATGAGTGTTTAGGGGCTATAGACTTTTAATAGAAGACCTGCCTGTTTTAGTAACTGATAGTAAATTTAATTTAAATATTATTGATTAGCTATAAATTTGTTTAGTTAAAGTTAGTGGTATAGATAAGAGTAGGGATAATAGACTATATATAGCAATAAAGGATAAGGAGGGAGGAATAGTTAAATTAGGGTGACTAGGCTAATTAGTAGGAGTATTAGTAAGGATTTTATAGTCTATAATTTATAGAGCTATTTTAAATTTATAAGTTTATAAGTTTCTTTGTTCTTATTATATAGTATACTATTTTGTGCTGAGATAAGAATCTTATACTATATTACCCTATATTCTATAAGTAGCTAAGGTGTAGAGGCGCTAATTAGTATATTGTTATGTTATACTAATTAGTATAGTTTTTTAATATATTAAATTATATAATACTATTAGCTACTGATTTTAAGTATACTATTTGGTATAGTAGTGTAAGTAGTTATTTAGTTATAGGTGTAGTAGAAGTCTTTAGCTAAAATATTTAAATGGTATAGCTATGTAGCTAAATAATGTCTATATATAACTTTATAACTGATCTTTTTATTATTTTAATATAATAATGTTTGATAATATGATTAGATAGACTGAAGAGGAGACTGCTATACTTATTGTTTTTGCTATATAGGGTTTTAGGTATAAGGTAATTATAGAAATTCTGACTAATTGAAGAGCTGAGATATAGTTATTTTTGGGTTATAATATGCCTAAGTATATATAAATAGTGTCCTCTGTGTAGAATAAGTTAATTGAAGTCTAGGCCTAGAATCTTAGACTTTAGGAAAGAGATAATAGGTAGGATTAAGATACTATAATAGAGTATCTTTACTAATTAAATAATATTAACTATAATTTAGTAAATTGGCTTTTAAACTTAATAGTGATAGATATTAAAATTATTACTTATATATATACCCTTTCTAGTGAAATTTAAGTTTAGATATTGAGAGTTTATAGTGTAGGTTATAGCTTTATTTTTAAAAATTAGTATCTTTAAAACTAATAATCCCTCTATAAGATATCTAAAAAATAATCTAATCTTATATAAATAACCCTCTCACTTTATATAGAGCTATTACTACTTTAGTTTAGTAGCTTATTTATATATATTAAGTTAGATTCTATGAAATAGTCTAGAATTATCTATTTTATTATTTTTTATTAGTACTGATAGTGGCTATTTTAAAGGTATAAACTATTGTCCTTTTATATAGATAGCTTATATTATCTCTCTTCCTCTCTCTCTCTTAGATAGATAATAATCTTTTTACTTACTCTATATACCTATCTTTATTAAGTACTATATTATTCTAAGTCTGTTTAGAGGGTTGGTAGGGTTAAGGCTATAGTAACTAGTTTTAATATATATATTAAGTCCTTATTGTAGTTAAAGATTTTAGGGGAAATAAGCCTTTTAGGAGCTTATATATATGTTGAATGTGTTAAAAAGGGGTAAAAAGAGGGCTTTATAGTGTTTAAAGATAGTAAATCAAAGATTGATATTAAAGTCCCTAAGGATAATAATAATAATAATAATAATAATATCTCTAGGGTCTAAATAGGGTGTAGTGATAAGTGCTCCTTTTTTGTGCACTATATAGAAGTCTTATAAAGGATTCCTAGGTTATAATCTTCTAAGCTATAGCTAGGCTTTTATATATATTAGAATAGGATTTAAGTTAGATCTAGTGTTTCCTTTAAGCTTAGCTAGTTTAGTGGAGTATCTAGGCTGAGAATATTTAGGTAAGTTATTAGAGACTTTAATATTAATATTATAAATCTTCTAATTTAGTATACCTTATAGAAAATTTAATATAGGTTTAATATAATACTCTATCTTTATAATATAATCTAGGCCTAGGTCTTCTTTCTGTGTAGTAGCTATACTATATAAAGATAATAATTTATAGGGTATATTACTCTATAGGTTAAATTGAATTAAGTTAACTTATAACCCTTCTTATAGTGATAGAAGTGGGTGATTATTTATTATTTTAATATCTATCTTATAGGGCTCTTTTAGTCTTTTATTTAGTATAGTATTATTCACTATAGTCTTAATAGGATAGTTAAAATATTTATTAAGATCTTTCTTTTGAGTTTTTAATATTAAAGATACTATCTTAGTTTATTGGATATCTATTTTTATTAATTTATTAGCTAAGATATTATATTTAGAGGGGCTTTTATATATTTATTTTAATTATTTATTAGTTTTTGTAAGATAGTTAATATAGATAATCCCTCTTTTCTCTCCTCCTAGAGATGTTTAACTATTAACTAAAGACTAAAGAAAGTCTAAAGTGTTTTAATCCTTTCGAATTTATTCTATATAAATATAATATAAAGAGGTTTTAATTAAGACTGCTAGTTAAGATTTTTCTAGACTGCTGAACTAAATTATATCTGCCCTACTTTTACTACCTTATATATAGTATTTTTAGGTAATATAGATAGCTTATACTATATTAGCCTAATATTAAGGGGGGGTAGACTAGATAGGGTAAAAGTAAGCACTATAAACTACTATATTTCTAGATATAAATATAGTAAGAATCTAATAAGTTTTTATAAGGTAACTTAGGTAATTACTAATAGCTTTTAGGAGAAGTACACTAAACCCTAATAAGAGAAACTTATCTATATAGAAAGGTTTCTTTTATTAGGGTTTAGCTCTTATATACACCTAAAAACTAGTATACACTACTATATATATATACTATACCTCTATATATATATAGGTTATTAGATCTATTGAGTATAGTAGACCTTAGAACCTTTAAATTATTATGTGGAATTAATTACTATATTCCTAAGAAATCTATAGTTTAGAGTTAGTATTCCTATATATTAAGTAAAAAACTCTTTAGCTTAGGTTAGTATAGTACTTATTTTTCTCTTTAATCTAAGCTATCTATAGGTAAGAATTTAATATAATTTCCTGGTTATAACTATATTTCTCCTATATATTAAAAGGACTAAGATATAATAAAGTGATATTTTTATTATTATTATGATCCTTAATTAGTTAGTCTCTAGTAGACCCTATATAACTAAAAAATATATAGTTTTTAGTATAGAGCTCTAGTGCTATCTTTTTAGCATAACCTTACTATATATAAGATAGTATTATTTTAACTAAAGATTTATATATAAGTAGCTCTATATAAAATCTATATTTCCTTTATAGTAGAATATTACATAGATTATACTCTTCCCTACTCCCTTTTTTTCTCTCTTCCTTCCTCCTACTCCCTCACCTTAACTTCCCTTATAGTTTAATTAAATTATCCTTAGACCCTCTAAAGCCTCTTTTTAATTTATAGATAGCCTTAGTTAAGGATTCTCCCTTTCTATCTCTCTTTATCCTCCTAAATATATATATTCTTTATATTTCTATATTTCTTAGTTTACTCTTTTTAGATTGTATAGATTTAATTATTTCTTCTTTTTTATAGCACTAATCTATAGTCAATCTATAACTATATCTTTATTAAATATAATAGGCTATAAAGACTTAGATCTATTTTTCTTTTATTAAGCTATATTTATAGGTTTAATTACTATTCTAATAGGATAAAAGGTAGTATACTATATAAGAATAAACTAATATCTTTTAATCTATAAGAATATAATAAAGAGGTAAAGCGCTATAAACCTAACTAGACAGAATAGGTTTACTCCTCCTTTCTAAATATAAATTACCTTTCTATAAGTCTTTTTTAATCACTATTTCTAGGCTAGGCTTAGTATTTCCTTACTCCTATAGACTGCTCTTTTAAGGATAAAATAGGGGAAGAATAATCTAATTAAGCTTCTGTAGCTATAGCTATATATAATAGCCTTATCTATAACTGTCTCTATTAAACCTATAATATATCTAATTTAAGATCCTATATACTGAACCCTTTACTAGTTTTTAGTGAGTATACCTTAAAAAATTATTATACCTTTTATATACTAAGTTATATTTCTTTTAGCTAGAGCTAGTGAGCTAATATTAGCTTAATTAGTTAAATTAATAATTAGCTAGGAAATAATCTATTTTTTAGATTCCCTAGTCTAACTTAAGGTACCTATAGAACTAAGAAATAAGGTCTCTCTTTTTAGGGAGTCTATATATATTTAAAAGGACTTTTCTCACAGTAGGTACCTATTAAAATATTTATATTTTAAAAATAATAGTTCTAGATATTTTTAATAAACTAATTAGTAAGAATAGCTTATATAAGATAAAGGAGTTAGATATTTATTGCTTTAATATAATTAAATTATTTAAGAGGTATATTACCACAGTTTAGAGCCTAAAGTTATTTATTATATAGTTTTATATTAAATATAAGAATAGCTTATATAGCTATATTAAAAGTGAAGGATCTATATTAAGAAAACTATTAGTGTTAAAGGTGATAAAGCTGATGTTTAAGCTTAATAATATAAGGAAGATTATACTAACTGAAAAGTGGTATTATTTAAAAACTTCTAGGGCGAAGGAAAAATTTCTAAGTCTAAAGTGGATATAAGCCCCTTTATAGCTCTATATAGTGTTAAAAAGATAGTAATTAAGATTCTTTAATTATTATACTTTTACTATAGTATCTTATCCTACTTTAGTTAGGCTAATCCCTTTTTTATTATTTTATTTTATCCTAACTACCCTATCTCTGCTCTTAATAAAGTATTTACCTACTTTTATCCTATAGGGGTCCTAAGGTTTATTTCCTACTTTTTACTATAGTTTTTTAACTCTATTTACCTAGATACTTAGGTATCTTAGATATTAATTCTATATTATATATTCTAATTTAATTAATATAAATAGCTAGTTAGCCTTTATCTCTATCTAATAAATAAAAGACTATATAACTGTTAAATATAAGAGCTTACTATATATTAAAGAGATAGGGGGAAAACCTTAGGACTCCTATAAAGACAGTTTTTTATTAGCTAAATTCTAAACTTTAATTCTATATATCTAGAACCTAAGTAAGGAACTTAACTAAAGATAAAAGCTAGTCTTTTTATAAAAGATAGGGTATTTTCTGATTTTTAACCACTTATTATCCTTTTTCTTAATAGAAACCCTTAGCTCTTTAAGATCCTATATACCCCTTTAGAATAGAAATTCCTATAGAATATTTAAATATTTAATTTAAATACCTATAATAATAATAGAAAGATTAAGAATAATTTATTGCTAGTTTTATTTAGTTTACTACTAAAGAAACTGAACTTTATTTACTTATTTAATAAAATTATAAGTAATAGTAAGAGCTTTTAGGGGGTTTAGTATATATTAGTGATCTAACTCTTCTACACACTGTAGTGAAGTATATAAATTAGATAGATATTTTGATGGACCTTTTTGCTAATAATATATCTTTAGTAATTTATCTAAACTTTATTGTCTAATTTATTTTTATAGTTAAAAATCCTTATTAATTCTTACTAATATAAAAATAGTCTAAAAAGAAAAGCTGCCTAGAAAGGGATAGAGATCTATAGATTAATATAGTTTATAATTACTGCTAGATTAGTAAAGGTTAAATTCTAGTAAACTAGGGACCCTTTATATAAGAGAAAGATATACTAAAATATACTTTTAAGAACTATAATAACCTATTTTTCTTAAGAGATAGACCTTTTGTTTTAGTCTTAACTATATGACTTTTATACTTTGTAAAATTGGTTTAATTTAATTTACTCTAAGTTTTTCTATTAAAGACTATTTTTTACTATCTTTTTACTTCTAATTTTATACTTTAATTAGATCTATATTATAGTATTATTTAGTATTATTTACTTTTAATTATCTACTAACACTAGTTCTTTAGTAAAATAGATAGTATTATATCTAGCTAATAACTGATCTGATAGTAATATAGCGCTTTAGGTAGCCCTTAAGTTGCTTATAGATAGATATTTTGAGGATCTTCTATCCTCCTTTTTCTCCCTCTTTCTTAGTGTACTCTATATCTCTTGTTTCTGTGGTTTCTAGACTCTCTCTTTATAATATATAGATTTAACTATTCCTTCTCTTTTTTTAGATCTCTTTAGTAATCTATAGCACTTAATTATATCCAGTAAGCTCTATTAATATTAAGTTATAGTATTAAATTTTAATTATTAAATACCTATACCTGTGATAGTATCCTAGGCCTTAATTAGGTATAAGATAAGGTTATAGATAGTAAGAATAGGATAATCTATATAGTAGATCTAAATTTAGTGATTTAAGTGAAGATATAGAAATAAAGAAAATGGGTATAGGAGGAAGGAGGAAGAGGTTTACTAGACTAAGAGCTATTTATATTATACTTAAGAAGGCTATCTATATCCTAAGGTATCTACTATTAATATATATTTTATATAAGAAGAGGCGCTTTATTTTGATAATTATTATAATTCTAGGACTTTTTAATCCTTTTATTATTTAAAATAAAGCTTATTAGTGATTAGGTGCTTTAATCTCTCTAAAAGATAATAACTCTGTAAGGTAAAGCTTAAATAAAAAGAAAAGCCGAATTCTTTAGATCCTAGGATAATGATTTAACTTTTTTTTTAATATAGTAATTAAGGTACTAATAAGCCTAGCCTATTCTTTATAGTAAAGTATAGATATATATAACTCTATATTTAAAGTATTTATAAAATCTAAACCTTAAGAGGTATTTTTCTATTTAGTTTAAACCTTTTTTATTAGAGAAATTATAATCAGTTTCCTTACTTAAATATATATAAAAGGTATATAAGAGAAATTCTTAGATCTTTATACTATAAAATCTTACTGATATATCTTTAAATTATTAAAATTAAGTAAGGCTTATTAGTTACTTATTATAGCTATAGAGACTTTTAGGCCTAATATTTCTATAAAAATAGTACTGCTAAATACTAGTGGGTTACTAGATATACTGAATAGCTCTATATATAAGTAGCTTAATAAGACTAGTTATCTTTAAGTTATAATAGATACCCTTAGCTAAGTATTAATATATAATCTATAATAATCTTTTGGGTTTAGTGTAAATAAGGTTAAGGAGTATACTCTTTATTCTACTAGAGGAAATTAGGAGGATTATAAAAATATTTTTAGTCTAGGGATATAGCTAGATAATTTTAGTCTTATAAGTAATTTACCTAAAGGATTAGTATATTCCTAATTTATATAGATAATTAAAGAATTAATTAAGAATATCTTTAGTTATTAATTATATTATTTTGGCCTGGGAATTATGCTTAATAGACCCTAAAAGGTATATATTGGTTATAAGTAGGTTTATCTGTTGCTTAATATAGTTATAATCCTATATTCTTTTTATAGTAATATTGGGCCCTATAAAATTATAGTCTATGCTTATTTAGAGAAAGTTAATATAGAGCTTTTATTTAAGATAGGTATTAATTTAACTAAAATGGTAATTTTAAAAGGCTATCTTTAGATTAATATTAAGCTTATATTATTTTGCTGTCTAGTGTGGATAGGATTATCTCTTAGATTTATTAGTGGATCTATTCTTTTAGAAGATATATTTAGTTTTATAAGAATCTAAAGTATATATTGATAAAAGCCTAAGTTCTGGTAGTTAATAGAGAAGTAGTGTTTAGAGTAGATGGAAAGTGATAGTAGGTCGCCTCTCTCTATAGATAGCTTATACTCTCTCTCTCTTTCTTTAGATAGAGGACTATAATGATTCTTTATCTACTCTGTATACTTCTCTCCTCTATTAGAAAGTAATTGATAATAATAATAATAATAATAAGTTTATTTGCCTAATATAGCTTACTTTATATATATACTACTATATAGGAGTACTAATAGTATTAGACTGTAATAGAAAAATAGCTATTAGTACTATAGGTGGAATTGAACTGTAGACTAGTATATTCTGCCTGCCTAAAGGAAATAATATAAATAGAATAAAATAAAAGAGTATAGCTAAATAGAATAAATAAAAATCTAGAGAGTATAAATTAGCTAAATAGCCTAATCTAAAATATAAAATAAAATAAATGAATATTAGGCCCCTATATAGTCCTTATAGTATTAAAAAGTAGTATTAAAAAGCTCTTTACTGCACTATACTAACTAGACCTTTAGTGTGTGACTGACTTATTCTTTTAGTCTTAGTGCCCCTTAATAAGTGGAAACTATATCCTCTAAGTCTAAATCTAAGTCCTCTTTTCTTCTATAGTTATATCCCTTTACTCCTCCCTCACTAGTTCTTTATTGGTTATACTTAGATTAATCTCTAAAAACTGTCTAAGTAGGCTAGATTTAGTTATAAAATTAGCTATAATTGGGCCTATAGCTATCTTTAAAAGCAATTTATCTGTTTTAAGGGCTATCAATATACTTTATTTATCTAGCTTTATATATATATTACTGTGTAGGTTAGCTAGTTAAGGGTATTTAAGCAGGATATATCTAACTATTTGGTTCCCTTAGTTATAGCTATATTAAAAGGAGTCTTACTGGTTGATTTTATTCAGATATATAGAGAGGGCTATCTACCCTATTTATAGCTAAATCAACACTAATAATATCGCCTTTTATATATCCTTTTAGTATTCTAAGTTCTTCTTAGTTAGAGCTTTAATTAAGCGTTTAGTCAGTTATATAGTTTTACTCTTCTACTATACCTCTAGCTAGTATTATTTAATTAATTTCTGGATTCACTATTTAACTATAGATACTAGCTAAGTATAGCTATTATATACATTAATTTTGACTGTGTTAGTGGCGGCCTTTTTAGCAAACTAGTTAATATATTTATTTCCTATAATTCTATTATAGGCTAAAGTCTAGCAGAATTTAACCTTAATACTAGAAAGCTCTTCTAAGAGCTTAATATATATAGCAATCTAAACCTAGCTAAAGGGTATCTTTAGCTAATACAGAGTAAATAAGGCGGCTTAGTTATCAGTGAAGATAACCACTTTGCTGTATTTTACTTAGCTCTCTAGCTTCCCAAGATCATCCTTAACCAATTCCAGACCTATTTCTATACTATATAGTTCTGCTATATATACTACTAAAAATCCTTCCTAGTCTATCTAGGACTATTAATACTGTTTAATTGGGTATCTAAAGGTTGATGCTATAGCTTTAATACTGCTCTTAAAGCTACTGCTATTAGTATATACTAACAGTAGTAGTTTATATAAGCCCTTTTTAATAATTAATTTATAATCCTTTTTAGCTTAGTTATATTCTTTAATAAATACCACTAGGGGTATTTACTATAGTTCTTAGATAAATACTTTTTTCTTTTCCTAATATATACTAGCTAGTATAGCTCCTAGGTAGGGTATAAGGTATCTATCTATCCACTATATTTAGGCCTTTATTGGTGTCTATCTAGCTATTCTTTTTTAGTTAGTTTAGTATAGAATTATTATTTCTAGCACTATAAGGGTAGATCTTATTTAGATTTAGAGGGCTATCTTTTAAACTAACTTATCTATATATAGGTTAATTAGGAGTAGATTTAATTATATATTAAAGGTATTAGCTACTATAGTTCTAAATACACTACTGATAAGATATATAGTATATTTTTGAACTAAGGTAAACTACTAAGTAATATTCTTTCTTACCTTAGTAGATAAAAGTGGCTAATACTATACTAAAATACTATATATTATCTATAGGATAATAATAGCTAGATAAATTAACTATATTACTCCTAGGGATACTCCCTAGGTTAATCTAGTTAGTCTCTAAAGGACCTATAGGCTAGTTATAGCCTTAGTAAGGGTCTTCTATTGGTGCTATATAAATAAGAGCTATAGATTAAGCTAGAATCTAAGATATCTTTTTATATCACAACTAGCCTAGATAACTATTCCTATTCTTATTACTATTAATTATATATACTTTTATTAAATACCACTTACTATATTAATAAAATAGATTAAAGAGTATTTCTTTAGATTAAAGACTAATATATAGCCTTTAGCCTATAATCCTATAGATTAGTATTTTTAAATAAGTATTTAAAGGGTTTTTTTTTTAGTGTTTCTAATAGCAATTAAATATATATTATTAACCTATCTATAGGCCACTAAATTATTAATTTAAAGGGAGAATAATTATTTTATTAAACTATATATCCCTAGAGGATAGGATAAACTATTAATATATAGCTCTATATACTAAAAGCGAAAGAAGTTATTAGTTTAAGGAGGGATTTAACTAATAAGAATAAAAAAAGTAGATTTTAATATTAGCTTAATTTTGATTTAAAATACTTAAAATTTACTAATTAGATTATAAGAGCTATATAAAATATTAACCTAATATTTACCCTTCTACACTACTATATAAGTAGTTTTAACAGAAATATAATAGACAAAAAGTAGGGTTAGTTTATCTATATAGACTAAGGTTACTAATTATTTAACCTAGAATAGTATAGCTAAGAATAACCTTAAGTTTATAGATAACCCCTACTAAATATACCTAGGTAAACTCCTCTATACTTCTCTATAGCTATTTCTTTGGGTTACTATATTATCTATATATCTTAAGTATTCTATGAAAGAAAATCTTTAGATAAAGCTTTCCCTCAGAATACTTATATTAAATATTAAGATAGATATTTATTAAAAGCTTACTAGTAAGTTTACTATAGATTTATTATCTTATATAATATAAAAGATCTCTAATAGATATAAAATTATTATTTATCCTATTATCTATTTTTACTGCTAACTATAAATAGCTCTTATTAATTATCTCCTAAGATCTATTACTACTACTATACTTTAATAGCTCTATAAGGCTATTTAAGTCTCTAGAAAGCAGTATAATCCTGTTTTATTTAATATATTAAATATAAAAATACTATAGTACCTTTTTTATACCTAATATATCTGTAAGTAAGGTAAATAAAGTGACTAAAGGAGTACTAAATTTAATTCTATAGGTTATTATATCCTAGTTTATTTTTTAGTAGCTTAGCCTTCTATAAACCTACCTATTCCTTAAATCATCGCCCTATATACTAAAGATTATAACTATCTATAGTTTAAATTATTCCTATATACTAACTTTAAGGCGCTTTATAAAGATCTTTAAGTAGATATTTTTATATAAATCTATAGTGAAGTATATTGTAAGGCTGACTTTTTTATATTTTATCTTAAGTGGTAACAGTTTAAGTAGGATAGATGGCTATAGTTAGTGAAAATTTTTTATATTCTATCTTTACTAAAGATCTAAATAGAAGTTAATAGGGAGTGTTAAATATAATAGGTAAGAAAAATAGGGGTTGGGACTTATATAATGGCTTGATTTAGACCCTCCCCTTTTTTTTCTAAAACTATACCTTCTAAGTGGAGTTTAAGAAAATACTATATATTATAACTCTGAATCTTACTTTTAATAGCCTATAAGTTTAAGATCTATCTTTTATTTTATAATGCTAATAGAGCTTAGTGTTAATAGTGGATATATCTAGTATAGTATTAAAATCACTAATTCTAATTAAAGAGCTAATTATAAAAGGGCGTTTACTATCTAAGGGTATTACCTAAAAGTAACTAAGATTCCTAGAATCTTCTATATAATAAACTAGGTAAAGATTCCTGAATTTATTATCTGTTTTAGAATTTATAGATTTTATTTATTATTACTATTTAAATAATACTATAGTTAAATGCTTTATAGTTAGTAGATTTTAATAGTGAAGATAGTTTGTGTTAAGTGCTAGATTAGATAAGAGGGTTAAGAAGAGAAAGAAAAAAATAAGGATTAAGGGAGTCTATATAGAAGATATAGAAATAAAGAAATTAAGTATACTAAAGAGGTAAAGGAAGGAGGATAGAGGATCCTTTAAATTAAGAGCTTTTAGGCCTTACTATTTATATCTTTAGGTGTTGCTATTAGGTTCTTTATTATAGGTTTATATAGTATAAATATATAAAGATAATTAGTGTAAAGAAGCTTATATATATTATTTATATACTAAGGTATAGCTTTTATCTAATATTTTATTATATTTAAATATATCAGTATACTCTCTCTATGCTAGTCCTAGCCCTTAATAAGCTATCTGTCCCTTAGGATCTCTTATATTACTAAAAATTACTATTTCTGTGATTTAAGGAATTAGCTGTGTACTATCTAGTATAGGGGCTATATTTATGTAATTTTTGTATTTGTGTAATTAGTTAGTTTTCTGTTTTAGCTATTTATCTTTCTTTATAATACTGTAGTCTTTATTATTGTAAGGCTTAATAGTGGTTTCTTTGATAATATAACTATATTTATATTTAATAGGGGTATAAACAGCTATATATATTTTGATGTATGATTTAATAATTAAAGTAGAAGGATTTTGAAAGTCTTAGTAAGAGTTATAAATTATAACTGAAACTCGCTTTAGGGGGCTAGGGCAATATTTAAGTAGTTGTTTTACTATAATAGTTATATATTTTTTTTTAGCTAGATGCCTATTTAGAAGCCCTTTTTATATCCCCTTTTTATCTTTAGTAGGCGCTATATATAGTTCTTGGAAACTCTGGTAGAACTAAATATAGGAACTTTCTCTGCTGATTGGCTATAGGGAGCCTACACTAGACCTATTGTATTTTAGATAAGCCCCTCTAGGAAGTTATAGTGGTTGATTTAGTATATTAGTGTGAATGTATGAGCTGGGGTATAGCTCTAATTAGATTTATTTGATAACCACTTAATAAAGGAGGTAGATAATTTAAGTTATTGGCTGATATGATTATTATAAGAAGTGTATATGATTTTAAGGGGGATTTAGACTGATCTTTTTTTCTTATCTTAGTTTAAATTTATATTTACCTAATTGATGGTTATTATGGGTGTTAGTGAGAGTACCCTCCTGATAAATATATTTTCTTAGGCCTGTGCTAGAGTATATAATAAGAGGAAAATTGAGGTTTTAGTTAGTAAGGAAGTTTATTAGTATTGTTACTAAATATTATACTAGGGCTGATTGTTATTAGCTTTTATAGTTAATAAAAATTCTATAGGTATATCTTCTATAGGAAGTAAAAAGAGATTTCTAGGAATGTGATTGCTTATTATAAGATTAAAAGAGATTTAGCTAGATCACTAAAAAAAATGAATCTTTTGTGCCTGATACTATTATTATAAATATAGATAATTGGATCTTAGATCTAATTAAGCTTTTTGATATTGAAAAAAGGTCTTTTAATATAGATACTGATTCTAACCCCCTTTTTGTGATTAAAGCCTATTTTAATAGCCTAGATACTATAAATAATATGATAAAGGTTTATACTAGATTTATGAAGATATTCTGTTATTGATTGAATTAATAAAGCTATCTAGGTAATACTTGTGAGACTGGTTAACTGTAAAAGATTGTAGAAGAGCTTAAGATCCCTATAGATAATATCTAATTATTTATAGTAAAAGGTAAAAGACTTAAGGTACTATATTATAATATTAGATAAATAGATAGATAGATAGAGGGTAGTTATTTTATAAATCTATTTATTCTACTAGAATATCTCTTAGATAGATAGTATATACCCCCTCTTTTAGCTGTTTGCTTTTATCTTATACTAATCTTTAAAAGTCTATGATATATTCTTTTTGGTGGGGAAAAATGGACTAAGGAACTAGATTAATTTAAAAAAAGCAGTATTTTAAAGAAGGTAAATAAATAGTAAAGGCTCTAGGAGTTAGTAACTACTATTATAGTTTGCCTTTAGAGACTAATTTAGCAATACTGTGTAAGGAGATATTAGATAGTTACTATAAAAGAGTTTATAAGCTAATATAGGCCACTGAATCTATTTAATAGAGACAGTGATGCTAAATACTTTAACTGCTATTTATTTATAGGCACTATTATATCTAGTATTAGTGTATACCTAAATATATCTTTATTACTAGTTGTAGAGACTTCTAGGGTGTCCTCTGTATCTATACTAGATATAGGTACAGATTTAGGTTAGGCTAGCTTAACTATATATTAAAATAGGGTTATAATTATACTAACTGAAAACTTTAATATATCTATACCTTATTAGATATAAGACCTCGCTCTACTAAATAAGGCCTTTAGATCTGCTACTAATCCTTTTATTATCCTAGATTTAGGGACTTTTAGCTTTAGTATATATTAAAATATAGCTATAATCCCACTAGATAGGAACTTTAAGAGACCTATATTTTATATAGTATAAGACCTTAATCTACTAGCTAAAACCTTTAGACCTATTACTGACTTTACTATTATTTTAGATTTAAGGACTACTAGCTTTAATATAAACTAAAATATAGTGCTAATTCTATTAATAAAGAACTTTATATCTACTATTAACCCTCTTACTGCCCTAGATTTAGGGACTACTAGCTTTAGTATAAACTAAAATATAGTGCTAATTCTATAGATACCTACTATTAACTTTTTTACTACCCTAGATTTAGGGACTACTAACTTCAGTATAAACTAAAATACAGTGCTAATTTTATTAATAGAGAACTTTATACCTACTATTAACCCTTCTACTGCCCTAGATTTAGGGACTACCAGCTTTAGTATAAACTAAAATATAGTGCTAATTCTATAGATAAAGAACTTTATATCTGCTATTAACCCTTTTACTGCCTTAGATTTAGGGACTGCTAACTTTAGTATAAACTAAAATATAGTGCTAATTCTATAGATATCTATTATTAACTCTCTTACTGCCCTAGATTTAGGGACTATTAGTTTTAGTATAAACTAAAATATAGTGCTAATTCTATTAATAGAGAACTTTATACTTACTATTAACCCTTTTACTGCCCTAGATTTAGGGACTACTAGCTTTAGTATAAACTAAAATATAGTACTAATTCTATAGATATCTACTATTAACCCTTTTACTATCTTAGATCTAGGGACTACTAGCTTTTATATATATTAAAATATAGATTAAATTTTAATAGTAATTTTACTAACTAAAAGTCTAAGAATATTTATATCTTATATAGCTCTGAATACTAGTTTAGTTAGTTTTAGTATATAATAAAATAAGCTCTTTATATAACTAATAACTAGACTATTTATATATATATTCTAGACTTTAGGCGACTTTAAAATCTTAAGTAAAGTCCTAAAAAGCTTACTCTTTTTTTAATAAACAGTGTCGATTTTGTTATATTAATATTTATTTTATTAATAATAAAAGTGATTACTTAGGAGTTTAGGTAGCCTCTTTATATATAGTGTAGATAGCTTTAGTTTAGAGGTCTTTTCCTTCTTTCTCCTCTTAGTGCACTGTATTTCTACCTCTTTTCTCAGATTTCGATGTATATCTCCTCTTTTCTTCTATTTCTTGGCGATAATATCTCTTCTCACACCTGATTAGGATCTTATTATAATTAATAGCTACTACTAATACTATATTAATAAAAATATTTATAATTTTTATAAATTAGCCTATTTAGATCTATATACCTTTTTTACTAGACTTAAAACGAAAACTGGGCTATATTTTAATATTTAATCTTATATATTTTAGCCTAAAAACTATAATTAGATTAAAAGATAAATCAGAAATAAGTCTATTATTAGTGCCTTTATATCTAAGATATAATAGTAATAGTAGCTGTCTCTTAGCTTAAGACTAGTTTATTTTTGATAAAGATATAATAATCTATTTAGAGTATACTACTAGGATTAAGGGTGATATCTTATAATAGAGGTATAAGGTATCTTTGTTTATTTTTATTACGCAATTTAATTGACTATTTTAACTAATATATAAGCCGAAATTTCTATCCTTAGGCCTAAATTAGTAAAAATCAGGAATATATTTAGTGGGATTTACTAAATCAGTGCTAATATTTATCTTATATATAAGTTAAGTGATCTTTACTGTAAAAGAATCCCCTTTATAAGCTTTATATCTATTTTATTTATCGCTTTTAATAACTAAGGCTAAGAAATTAGCTAATTATTTAGATAAAGTTATTAATTTAGGAATTATATCTTTAATCTCTTTTAGAAGATCCTTAGCTATAGTAGGTAACTTATAGGGTCTTATTGACTATTATCTATAATAGTAATAAAGGTGCTCTCTAATTATAAGTTAGTCAGAGTTAAAAAAGTTAACCTATAAGTAAAATTAAGTTTAGTAACTAATAGAAAATAAAAAAGAGATTCTCTGACTTTATTCCTATATAATAGAAGAGGAGGGGTAAATAAGAGTCTTTACGTTAGATATTAAGTTATCAACTTAGAAGAAATTCTAGGTTAGTATAACTATTCTCTAGGTAGTATTAGAAAGAAGTATTACTTACTATAGTAGGTTTATATAAATATCTAGAGCTATTTATAGATTAACTTAATAAAGATAAGTACTTTTAGTAGGCTCTAATATTTCCTAGTTAATATACTATATATATATAATATATAATAATCTATATTTTCTCTTACTTTTAATAAGTTAGTTTATTAAATATAAATATAGAATAACTAATTTATCTAAATTCGACTTCTAATATAAGATATATATAGGGATCTATAGTATTTCTATATATTCTAACCTAAAACTCTAGACTTCTTAATCTAACTATCTTTTAATTAAGCTACTCTAAACTGTTACTATAAAGACCTATATTGCCTCTCTCACTAAGTATCCTTAGGCTAGCTGCTAATATACTAATAGGAAAGAAAAAAGTCATTATAGTGTAAGACTTACTTTAGAAAATAGATTCTAAACTTAAGAATACTTAGCAATTTTTATAGATTAATTAGTTATATAAACTTTTTTAAAGAACGCCTATACTAGAAAAGGGTTTAATAGAAACCTCCCTAATAAAATCTTATCTCTTATATTAGCTAAAAGCTATATTCCTATGATTTTTTATTGTTTCTTAGGAATAATAATAGCTTACAGAGAATAGATTTAATTTAATAACTAATAGGGGATCCTATTTAATTTTTAGTTTCCTTTAATACCACAGTCTTTTATATAATTATAATATAAAATATATACTTCTTTAAAGTTAAATGATTTTATAGCTTAAGAGATCTATAGTGGGTATATTACTCCTTATTCTACTTATTTTTAGCAAGTTTTGCTACTTAACTATTTCTAAGAAACTCTAAATAAAGTAAATTATAGTATTAAGGGGTTTCTTATAAATTATGGATTATACTGAGGAACTTTATTATCTACTATTATAATTTTATTAACTCTATAAAAGATAGATTAGTAGGTATAATCCTTTAAATCTATAGATTTAATATTAATACTAGTTAAGATATTTTGTTATAGCTTAATACTAAGATATTATAAGCCTATCTAAGTTTAAAAGGCCTTTATTACTAGTATATAGTAGGGATATAAAGGAAAAGTGTATTTGTTTTAAAGATAAGCTAAGTAGAGGTAATAGATATATATTACTATTAACCTTAAATATTACTAGATTAGTTTTTATAAAAGTAATATATAATAAGTATAGAGGGATTAGGAATTAATAACTCTTATAGACCTAGTTAAATAGAGGAGACTACCAATAAAGTCAAAAATAGAAGAAATAATAAAATCTATATACTCTAGATATAATTAGATCACGCAGAAACTACAGAAATTTAGTATACTAAAAGGAGGGAGAAGAAGAGAGGATAGAAGATCCTTAAAT
This sequence comes from Penicillium hispanicum, assembly GCF_028827665.1. Classification (NCBI taxonomy): domain Eukaryota; kingdom Fungi; phylum Ascomycota; class Eurotiomycetes; order Eurotiales; family Aspergillaceae; genus Penicillium; species Penicillium hispanicum. The sequence goes on from NW_026623193.1 coordinate 3,503,287, forward strand.
TAGACTATCTATATACACTAAGAGGCTACCTTAGATATTATATTAGTATTAGGTATAATATTAATTATATAAGAGTTATTTATAATAGCGTTAAAGGTCTCTATAAAATATAAAATAAGACTATAGATATCAAGAAAAGAGGCTAATCTATATAAAAATCAAATAAAAAGGCTAAAAAGCGCAGAATTAAAGAAACTATATACACTAGTGAGAGAAGAAGAGGGGATAGAAGATCCTCTTAACTGAGAGCTATCTTTGTACTATTTTAGGGGGGAAGGTGCTAAAACTATTAAGTATCCTGTTATTAGCTTATTTTATATTAATAAATGGATTAATCTATATAATTTTATATACTTAAGGCTATTTAGCTATAAATTATATTAGTGATCTGGGGATTTTAAGTGTGTGAGAGTTAGCTTTAGAAGTGATATAGACCTTTTCTTGATTCTAATTAGTTAAGTCCTCTAATAAGTTATATAATATAATCTTAGCTAATAAACTCTCTCCCTCTTTACTTATAACTATTATTAAACCACTATAAATAGGCACCTTTTAATACTTTATCCCAAAGATAGATCTTAAATTATTAGGTTTAGCACTATAGCTATTATCTGCTAAAATAACTATTTTTTAGACTAAGTTATCAAGGCCCCTCTCCAATATAAGCTTAAAGGCTATAGCAAAAAAGTTATTGAAATAACACTATATAATAAAGAATTCATTAGATTATATTTCAAGTATAAAAAGTGTATCTATAAATTACTACTAAAGAACTTAACTATTCTTAAATATATTATAATCTTAGATTACTATATTCACCTCCCCTTTATATAGCTCAGAAACCTACACAAATATCTTTAGCATAATAATTAAATAATCTAGAGTTAAATTCAAAAACAGTAGATTATAATAGCTATTAATACTATTTTATTTATATATAGTTTTAGTATTCTTTACGCTAATATTAGTATATAAAACTTTTTAATAGTAGATAATTTATTAATTAAACTCTATAATTTTTCTGGCTCAGTAATTAAAAACTAAAATTATCTTATTAAAGAGGAGGATTAATATTAGATAGTACCTAACTCTTTATAGTCTACTATAATAGATATTTTTATATTTAGATATCTAATATTTAAGATTATAATTAGTATTTATCTATATAAAGAAATTAATAACAATAATTATTATAAAATTAAGATATAGTACACTAATAGATATTTTTTATACTTTAATAGTTTTTTTTAATAAATAATAATATAAAAATACTAGATATACTAATATACTAATATTAATTAGCTTAAGTATAATCTAGGGATAAGAAGGGAAAGTTTACAGACTAAAATAGGAGCTATAAAGATATTGCGCCTTTTATAACTAATTATATTTTTATACTTTATTATTAGTAGGATAATACTTTAGTAGTACTCTAAGCAGAAATTATAAAAATCTTAAAAAATATAGCTTTTAGTAAAACTCTTATTTACTATTATTCTAGTAAAAAGATAGGAAATTATACTATTTATATATATAACTAAAGCCTATTTAGCTAAGCTGCTAGCTGCTCTAGTTCTTGGTTAGATATATATATTAAATAAAATAAATATAATATAATTAAATAAGGCAATAATAGCCTACTTTAAAGCTATCTCTACTAAGAATAAAGATAAATAAATAGTAAAGAAGGAGAGGTATATAAGTAGAATATTGTACTTCTCTATCTAAGAGGGAGGAAGAGAGAGAGAGTATATATAAGCTATCTATATAGTAGGGTGATAGTCTATAAATCTAAGGTAGCTACTATAAATAAAATTTATCAATAAAAGAAAGAAGAGGAGGAGATTTAATTTTGATACCTTATTAATTATATAACCCTATATATAATATATAGATAGCTTAGTTTCCTAGATATACCTTCCTCTCTTTTATTTAGACTATCTTAGAAGTCAATAATTCTTTTAACCTTAGTAATAATAATAATAATAGTGATAGAGAGAAACCTTAAAACTATCTATAATAGGGGGGATTCTATCTCTTTAGATAGGCTCTATCAGAAATAAGTTCTAAGGCTTAGTGCTTAGAAAATAGAAGGCTATCTATATATATAACTTACTAATTAAAGAGTATTTATAGATATAGAGTTAGTGGAAAAGTGATAGTTAATAACAGAGATATCTTAACTAGAATTATAGTCACTAAAAAGAAAAAACAAAAGAGTCTATATTAATCTCTAAGAAAAAAGGCAGAAATACAGGAATAGTATATACTAAAGAGAGTAAAGTAAAAAAAAGGCTAACAGAACTAAGACTCTATATCTAGTATAAAGTGCTATCTATTATCTTAGGTATCTACTATTAGTAGTTATATATCTAAAAGAGAGGAAGAGAGAGAGTATAGGCTATTTATCTAGCTAGAGTGATAGTCTATCAGTTTTAGGTAGTATTTATATTCTTAGTGCCCTTAGCTTAGCAGCTCTATCTTAACTTAGCCTATATAGTAGTATAAAAACTATAGCTTATTATTAATAAAAATCTTTTAGTCTAAGCCTAAATCTAAGACTTAAGTTTCTAGCTATCTTAATAGTCTTAATATATAAGAGTTTTTTTATATTCTAAAATAGCCCTAAAAGGTTAATAAGCCTAAACTTAGTAAGCTACTTATAACCCCCTTAAATAAGAATATAAGTCTAATAAATCCTTATAACCCTAGAAGCTTAAGACTATCTTATTTAGTAAGCTCACTATATCTAGGTTAATAGTATTTACTCTTTATTATCTTATAAGGCTCTATTAATAAGCTCTATTATAGGCAGAATTAGAATTCTATCTCTCTATTACTTTAATTCTGTCTTTAGGAAATCTATTATAATTATAGACTACTAAGGCCTAAACCTTAACTAAGTGTTTAAAACCTTAGGTTACTATTTTAGTATATAAATACTGCTTCTTTTTACTAATCAGCTACTATCTTATATTCAGTTTATCTATTACAGTAATATTATTTATAGGAATTTTAACCTATAATTATTTACACTAAATATATTAAATTAATAAAGCTATTAAATCTCTCTTATAGATTAGAAAGTAGGAAGTCGTATAAAGGAAACCTTTTATAAAGATCTAGTAGCTATAAGCTATATTATCTTTTATTTCTATTCTAGTTTAACCTTATAGGATGAAGTTTAATTATAAATATAAAAGAGAGCGCTATATTTCCTAAAGATCTATATAGATACCCTATAAAAATTGGTCACTTTTAACTATAATTCTTTATATAATATTTTTCTAACTATATTTATAGAATTTATTTCCTAAATCAGTATTATATTTAATTTAATAGGACTAAAGGCTTCTAGGTATAGCCTTATACCTAACCTTAATAGATTATTTATATATAAAATTGCTGCTATTATAGATAGCTGGCAATTTAATATATTCTGTCTCTTAGCACTAGGAGATAACCTATAAGCTTACTTTATTTAGTGGATTTATTTTAATAGGATCTTAAATAAATTAATAGCTTTTTTACTGTAAGCTTAGGACTATAGGCTATTAATCTTTCTTCTAAGATAATAAAGCTCTATTAAGACTCTAGTAGGCTATATATATCTTTTTAAAATATATTATACTAATATAGTATATAGATACTAGGATAGACTAGTAATAGTATTTAGCTATACTAACTTAATACTAGGATACCTATCTAAGTGATAGTTCTGATAGCAATATAGCGCTTAAAATAGCCTTTATATATATAGTTTAGATACTTTTAGAGGATCTTCTGTCCTCTCTTCTTCTTACTCTCTCTAGTGTATAATTTCCCTATTTTCTATATCTTTCTAATCTTTTAGTAGATTAATTATATAAATTCTTCTATTTCTTCTTTTTCTTGATAATAATTTATCTACTACACTTAATAGCTTATATATGATTAGGTTCTAGTAGCTTATTATAATATCTAGATAGCTCTTAGACTAGAGAATCTTCTATCCTCTCTTCTTCTCTCTTAGTGTATATAGCTTCTATATAAATTCTCTAAGTTCTTCTCTTTTCTCTTCTTCTTTACAGTATTAATCTATATTTAATTGACTTCCTACTATATTATTAGAACTTAGTAGTAATAATTAACTTTTTTTTTATTTATATATTTTAATTATATATAATCTATAGATAAGATAGTTTCTCTATTAAACTAATTCCTAATTTTAAGAATATATTATTAGATAATCTTAAGCTAAATTTAAGTATTAATTACAGTGCACTTAATTATATTTTTATATATTAATAGGATTTAAAATTAGTATATTATCTATAGAATAGATAGCTAGCTCTTCTAAAGTTCCACTATAGACTTATAAAGTGAGCAGACCTTAAGAGCTTCCTTAAGCAACAATAATCTAAAAGAATTGTGGTAAACTAATAAATAAGTAGTTTTTTAATATTATTACTAGGATTATTTAAACTAAGATTTTATAAAACTAAATTATACAGAATATTCCTGATTTCTTTCTATAATAAATTATATTAAGTAGTTAATATATTGTACTAGATATCTATACTGCTTAGTACTAAGTTTACTTAATATACTACTTATATCTTTATTTAAAGGTTGTTAATAGCCCTCTCTAGATATTTAGATCTTTAATTTAATTAACTCGTTTTTTACTAAAGACTTTTTCGCTAAAGACTTCTATATTATTAAAATAGCCTTTATATAGGAATAAAATATAGATATCAATCTATTATTAATTAGTATAGGTAGGTTAATATACTTAGTAGGAAGGGGTTTAATATATATCTATAGATATCTTTTAGGGAAATATTGATTTAATAACCTATATCCTGCTATAGTGTTTATAGATAACTGTGATATAAATTATCACTAAACTAAGTTTATAGGTAATATATAAGAGAAGTTTTAATATAGTAATTAAGAAATTCTGTATAGGCTGAAAGGCTGCTATTTATAGGCTATTTTAAATAATAGAGTCTATGGTCTATAGTTTAGAGAGGGATAGAAAACTATAGCTTCTAGGGATCCTAGAAACTGTGGCGTTTACTATAATTAAGTTACTAAAGACCTACTTTTTATATAGCTTTTTTAGTTAACCTAACCTCTTTGGACTATAGTTCCTTAGACTAATATATTTTTTAAAAATAAGTTACTATCCTATTGCTTTTCTGGTTTATATCTTATATTTATAGGATTAAGGGAACTAAATTACTGAACTCTCTTTTTAACCTTAATATTAATAAATATTATATAAATGTTTATTTTAAAAATTCTTTAGCTTTTTATAAGAGAAGTTAATAGTGGCTATCTTAGGTTTATAGACTATTATTTTTTACTATATAGATAGCTTTCTCTCTTCTTTTATTATTAAGTATCCTTTATTATTCTCTTCTTTCTCTTTTCCTAGACTATTCTGGTAGTGATATGCGCCTAAGGTAGCCCCTTATATATATAGATAGATTAACCTAAGAATATCTTCTATCCTTTTTTTTTCTCCCTCTTTTTAGTGTACTAAATTTTAACAGTTTCTATATTTTTAGTCTAATTTTATATAGACTGTATAGATTCTATTGTTTTTACTTATTTCCTGACCTTTTAGGCGGTCTCCTATATTTAACTAGGTCTGTAAGAGTCTATTATATTTACTTTTAATAATAACGCCTGATGGTTCTAGAAGTACCCTTAGTGTGATATATAGATAGTTTTATTTAAGAGGATTCTCTCTCTCCTTTTTCTCCTTAGTATATATTTTCTATATATATATATCTTCTAGTTTTCTCTTTAGATCTTATAGACTTAATCTTTTTCTTTTTTTTATAGTATTAATCTATACTTAATTAACTGTTTAGTGAGATTATAAACCTTAGATTTTAAATAAAGACTAGAGTAGGAAAAATAGAAGGGTATTTTCTTTTTAGCTAAGCAGAGGCTATAAGATTATTCTTTATTAAGTTTTCTTTAAATCACTGTAGATAGATAAGTGATTATAATTAGTCTTATTTGAATATTAATAAACTTTACCCTATTTAAAATTAGAATTTTATTATTAGTTAGAGTAGGAGAGTAAAAAGTTAGTACTTTATTAGATAAAATATTTTAAGAGCTTTTATAGTATTATTTATTAGATTTTATATAAAGTTCTGATTACTATATCCTATACTATCTTTATAGAGTTATATATTATATTCTTTTATACTAGGACCTTTAGTATTTTGGAGTAGCTTTAATTCTACTAGTAGCCTTTTTAAATTATATATAGTACTTTATTCTTTAGGGTCTAGAAACTGCTAGTATAATTACTAAGCTAAAACTTAGGCTTAAAGAAATCTACCTTATTACTTTAGCTTAAGGCAAAATATCTATATTTATTACTTATTTTAGGATCTATAGAGACTAAATAGGGTTATAAGTATTTATAAAGAGTTAACTTTATAAGATTTAAAAGGCTTTATTTATCTAAAATCAGAAGATTACTAGGGTATATCTCTGCCTTTTTTACTAGAATTATATCTAAATCTGGCTTTTTATAGATTTAGTGGCTATACTATTTTATGATAGCCTTTTTTTGGCTTTCTTCTATCTTATTCTTCTTTTTGATATATAAAGAATAATAAAGAGCTTAGTAAGTTAGTTATATTTATATAGTTATATAAGGAATTACTTACTAAGTCTTTTGAGTCTTTTATAAGTAACTTATCTATCTAATTATAGATCTAATCTTTATATCCTAAGGTAAGGTTAGATTAATATATAGATAGATAAGTATAGTTTGATTAACCTTTTTATTTAAGCTCCTAGATAAGAGATATTCTTTATTTATAATAAGCACTATTTTAGTGTAGAAGAAGCTCTTTTATGTATAGTAACTATATAGTGATCCCTATATTAGTTGTAATAAATATAATGCTATTATATTGATCTGTGTTTAAGGGCTTGCTATAAGGTCTATCTAGTAGTAATTAGAAAGACTTATAGGGATTTATAAATAAATCCTTAGTTAGCTCTGATTTAACTTTAGTAAGAATTGATATACTGTTTGCTTTTTTATTTAATCTATTTTGCTTTTACTAAATGATATTGAATAGGTATGATTCTATAAAAGATAATAGCTGTATAGTAGGTATTCTGAGATAGATAAATTCTTTAGGTTTTACTTTCTAAGGCTTAAAAGGATAAAATGTTAATTTGATTATATCCTTTAGTTTTTTGATATCTGTAATTTATAATAATTGACTGTTTATTGTGTTGTGAAATAGCTAATAAAAAAGATAGAGAATTGTAGTTATTATAAGTATACTAATAGATATAATAAGAAGTAAGCTGTTTAGTTTATACTTATGTTTTAGATAAAGCTAAATTATAATAATAGTAAATATACTAAGAATAAAATAAGATTTAATATATATTTTATAGGCTTAATAATAGATTTATAGTAAGATGATTACTGATAAGACTTTAATTACTATTATTGTTTATAGAAGGTTAGAATAAGAAGTCTATAGGTTGGTCCTTTTACTTATAGTAAATCTTTGCCTTTAAGCTCTTATAGCTAAATTAAAGGATATAATTTGGGTGGCTAAGATGATATATAGTGTATTTTAGAAAATTGCTATTACACTAAAGCTTGTATAGAGCTTATAATAAGTCTGTAAAGAAATATAGAAGAAAATAGAGCTAATATTTAGCTAAGGGATCACTGCTAAAGGTATAAGAGATATAATAGTAAGTGATTTAGTCTAAGACTGAGCTGTAGCTAGGCTTAGTACCCTAATTATATTATATAATATAGTGCCTGTAATATATAGAGTATATAGAAATGTTTGTAGTCTTATTATAGGACCTTATAGCCTTCTGTGCTGTAGTAAAAATGGTAAAACTAGGTGCTGTATAATAGATTTATTTACTGGGCTAAAGGAAGATGTTAATTGAGGATATAAAATAGACTTAAGGTATTTCTGGAAGAGGAGAAAGGTGGTAAGATCTGCTAGGGTATATATATAGATAATTAGAGGATTTATATTAAATAAATAACTATAATTTATTTAAGTTAGTGGTTAGTTCTTAAATAAAACCCTCTGATAATGCTATAGTTTTGATATAGAGCCTTGGGGGTTGAGTGGGATAGGTGGGTTAAATAGGCTATAGTATAGTTTTGAGAAGCTATATAGTTAGTTTTAAAAGGAATATATAGAAGATAAGATTGTATTTTATTTTTTTTTTGTTAGGGAAGAAAATAGAGAAAGGAAATAAATTGGATATAGAAAATTGGGTTTTGGTCTTTCTATAAATTAAAAATGGCGAAACTTGGTCTAAAAGGCTATTAGTAGATCTTGAATCTACTGTATATGTGATAAAGGAGAGTGTATAGAGGCTTTAAAAAAGGTAAATGATATCTTTTGCTTTTTATAAATTAGCTTTAAACCTCTGGGATAGATATAGGATAAGTTTTAAAATAAACTAAGTAGGGCTAGGGTATGTTATTTATGTGAAAAATGAGACCTTTGTGGAGGGAATTATTAAAGAAGTAAAGATAGTAAAGAGTGAGCTTTTAAAGGTGATGATAAGTTTTTATAAAAATTTTGTATATCTTTTTAAAGCCCTTTATAATAATAGGGTAGTCTTTTTTGTGTATAAGATTATAGATATTTTTTTGAGTTAAATTTTTAGCTTATCACTAGGTCGCCTTTAGTTATTTAAAGTAGTAGTTTTTTTATATAAGATACTAATTAGTATTGAATATATTTATAAGTGCTTTAAGATCTGCTATAGTGATTTAAATTTAAGTTTAATTCTTTTATTAGTGACTAGGGTAGTTAAGATAGGTATAGTACCCTAATATTTGAAGCTAAATATAGTGTGAAGGCTAATAAGCAATAGGTAATATAGGTGCCTTAATGATTTAAAATATTGATATTAGGGAGTTGTAGTATAATATATAAGTTATTAGATAAATTATTGTTGAATGCCTTAAATTAATTATTTTTTTGTGAAAAGGTAGCTTGTTAGTGTTAAATAACTAGCTATCTAATCTTTTAGACTTTATTGAGTGTATTAAATTAAAATCTGTTTTAAAGACTTTGTAGGTATAGATAATAAGATCCTGTTTTATAGATATTTACTGACTATTATTAGTATAACTTTTTATAGCGCTTTTTAGGGCCTTTTTATCTTAAACTATATATCTGCTTTGCTTAAGAAGTTGTGGTAAAAGAAGTTAAGGTCCTAGATTAATAATTAAAGAATATTATAAAAAAAGAAGAAAATTGAATTTATACTGTTTAGAGAGAACAGACTAGGAAATCTAGAAATAGAGAAAATATATATATCCTAAGAGAAAAGAAGATAGTAGAGAGGACCCTTTTAACTAAAGCTATCTATATATTATAAAGGAGTTACTAGATCTATAAAGTATTCTATTGTAAATCTTATATTCTAGTAGATAGTGTATTTTTTAAATATAAATAAGGTTTTATATCTATTTTTATCTACTATATAATAGTAGTTTATTTCTTAATTATTAATATTTATTTATTATAATAAGATTTAAGAGACTAATGTTAAGATTACTGTAGAGGATTTAAAATAATAAAAGTAATTAGAGACTATATTATTTAGTAAAATTTATTTTTTAATTCTCTAAGCCTAACTAGATAAATATTAATAATAATATAAGTCTAGGTCTAGTACTAGACTAGATTACTAGTAGCTATAAGAGAAGAAGATATATAATCTATATAGAGAATTTAAGAATCTAGTTAAAGGTATATAAATAAAATAAATAAGTATACTAGTAAGATAGGAAAGAAGAAAGGGGTCTAGTGAACTAAGAGCTATTTATATTAGTGCTAAGGGAGCTATATATATAAATCTTTAGGAATCTATTATTAAATATAACTAATAGGCTAAAAAATCTATAGTCTATCCTAGGATAGACTATATTTAATAATAACCTAAAAGTGCTATCTATTAAAGGATATAATCTATCTAATAATATTCTAGTCTTTTATAGGATATAGCTAATAAATATAGAGACTATAGCCTATTATAGGAAATAGTTAGTTTTAAGATCTATTATGCTTTATAATATCTAATATAAACCTAAAACTATAGTCTGTTGTAGGATGTGGTTTATCTGAAGATACTTTAGACTTTAGGATATAGCTAATAAATATAGAGACTATAGTCTATTATAAGAAATAGTTAGTTTTAAGATCTATTATATCTTATAATATCTAATATAAATCTAAAACTATAGTCTGTTATAGGATATGGCCTATCTAAAGATATCCTAGACCTTAGGATATTTACTTAGCCAATATTAACCTAGAAACTATAGTTTATTGTAGACTATAGCTATTCTAATGATATCTTAAAACTTAAGAAATCTTAGGGCCGCTATAGTATATAATTAATAATTAGGCGAGGGTAATAAGCTAGAAGTTTTATATAAAATTATAGCTAATTATAGAAAGATATACTTTAGTGAATGCTAATAGACCTTAGACCTTTAAAAATCACTAAAAAGTGTGCTTTTCTATATAATAGTCCCCTTAAAAAAATTAATTTAAAGAAAGTGCGATTTTAACTTAATCTAAATACTATATTTAGTTATATTTTGTCTATATAGTGATAGTTATAGGAATTTTAGGCTATACTATTTTAAGTATTAGTAGAGGTCTAGTAGGGTAGGGCCTTTAAAAAATAGATATAGTTACAGTTTTAAAAGGCTGTGTAACTATAGTGTATAGTTTATAGTTAACTAACTTTAGTATATACTTTTTTAATCTTTTTAAACTAATAATAATTTTTTATCTCTTTATCTTATATATTTTAATTATATCACTAAATAGTCTAAAAATTTTATATAAATTATAGGCTGCCCTAATAGGCTCTATTAGAATCTTAAACCTTTACTAGCTTTACTATAATAATATTAATATATATAGATTATAAGCCTTTAAGTAGTCTAAAGTTAATTATTTTATTTACTGATTTAATTATAAAGGTTATTAATAATTTAACTTATTGACTTAGATTCTTTATAAAATTGCTTTAGTAGAGCTATAACCACTACTAGCTAATAACTTATTTATTAGTGATCTAAAGATATTGGTTTTATCTAAGATTTATAGGCTATATTGTTTTTAAAGCTAATACTGAATTACTACTATACTATAATAGTTAGTGCTAAGGGATATATAGTAGAATTTTGATATTTATAACTCTTAGAAATTTAATAATAAATATTGCTAAAGACTTTATAAGTATAATACTAATATATAGAGATTTAGTGATAGGGAAATCTTTCGTAATATCTAATATTATTAACAATATAGAGAGATAGAAGCTATATAGGAGTGGCTAAGAAGATAGTTACTAATAAAATACTGTGAGTTTAATTGAATTTATAAGCTAAAAGATAGTAAAGTTAAGTTTTATTCTTTTAGAGAGTGATTATACTGAATTCTGGTTTTTTCTGCTTTTTAGATCTTATAGTATATAAGTATATATTTACTTAGCCTAAAATACTTAGAGGTAGGAAGCCCCGTTTTTTTAGAAGATATTATATTAATTATATTAATAAGAGTTTGTAGAGTGTATATTAGATATTTATAAAGTATAGCAGTCTATTATATATTAAAACCTTTAGCTTTTAGACCTAAATACTCTTAAGAATCTTAAAGGGTAGTGCTTTTATTTATTATTTATAGATTGTTAATATATTATAGTAATTTTTAAAGATAGTATAGTATTTCCTCTGGTTAAAGATAAAGAGTTAAGATATAGAATCCAGTAAACTGCTCTAAGATATCTAAGGATTATACTATTCTTATATATATTTCTTAAAAATATAAAATATCTTAAGGCTATAATAGATATTATTAAATAAGTCTTATTATCTAAGTTTAAAGGAACTATTTGGTAGATAATACTAAGACACTATACTAAGCCTTAAAACTTTTAGTTTCTTATTTAGACTTTAGAAAATAATTTTAATATATAGACTAGATTAAAAAAGTATAGATTTTAATTAGTATACTATTAGATATTTCTATTTACTATATATTATTTCTTTAGCTTAATAGATTCTTATCTACTTAAATTTAGCTAATATTCTCTAGTTCCTTAATTTAATTGCTCTAAACTTTAGTAGTAGTTTAAAATATTAGCTACTTAAATTAGATTTACTTTTTTAGGGTCTAAAAGTGTTTATATAAGTATTAATATAGAGTTTATTGCTATTTATATACTTTTGATTTGTCTTTAGCTATTTAAGCTTTTTATGTATAAAGAATCTATAATCTCTGAGTGGAGCAGTTATATTGCTTCTTTTCTTATATAGATAAGTCTATGTAGTATTATAAATATTATATTAGTATGAAGCTAGGATAATATTAAAAAATAGTCCTTTAAGGAGCGTTATAGTATAATAAATATAGAAGTATTTTTTACTAACTAAAAGTATTTATTTCTCTATAATATTTATTTAGAGGATAAGGCTATATAGGAAAATATAACTTTATTTACTATTAAGTGAGATATTTTTAGGTTATTTTTTTCTGATTTTAGCGAGGATTAGGATATAGAAACATTAGATGAATCTAGCTATAGAGAAGGTAATAAACTAAAAGAAGAGACCACTAATTTATAAATTTCCCTTAAACTATAAGTAATTTATTATCTAAGCTATAAGCCTTAAAGGAGTTTATCTAAGTTATCTTTACTCTAATTTAATAGCTAAACTTAATTTATCCTAGTAAACCTTAGATCCTCCTTAACTAAATTTATGAATTTGGATTTTAAATAGTAATTGCTGGATATTTATTGCTACAATATTAGAATAAATACTAATAATTTTTATATAAGTTATAAGCCCTATCTTTTAGTACTAAAAGGTGTGATTTTTTTTGATACTATAACTTAAGAGGTAATTTATCTTTTTAAAACTGGCCTAAATAAACTCTTTAATCTGATCTATAATATTAAGAAACGATAGTTTATAAAAATTGAAGATAGACTTACTTTTAGAATATTTAGTACTATAGAGGTTTTAAAGCAATATAAAAATAGGAAGTGTATTATTTTTTATAGAATTTATAGTATTACTAAGTTTAAATTATTTTTAGAGCTAAATGATATTACTATAGTGATAGCTTTGCTGTCTTTTAATATTAATACTAATAAATAGCAACTATCTAATATAGAGATTTAAATCTATAATTAAATAAGATTAAAATAGAAGGACTTATTAAGTGATAATATAAGTTATAAAATAAACTAGTATTAATAGTGATAATCTAAGAGATTAGGCTGTAATCTATATAATATTGTAGATAGCCTGAGTTAAGGGCTCTCTTTCTCTTCCTTAGTATATATATTCTATTTGTTTCTATGTTTTTAATTAACTCTTTTTAGATAGTATAGATCTATATATTTGCTTTTTTTCTTAATATCTATAATCCTATCCTATACTTAATAAAGACCTTTTATATTATAAGGTTCTGATGGTGATATATGTCTTAGGCCGCCTTAGGTAGCTTTTGGTGTAACTTAGATAGACTGTCCTAAGAGGATCTTCTATCCTCTTTTCTTTTTCCTCTTTTTAGTGCACTAATTTTCTCTGTTTCTGTATTGTTTAGGCTTTCTCTTTATATATATAGATTTATCCCTTTTATTCTCTTCTGAGTAGTATCACTTATCTTCTATATTTAATAGGTATATATCTATGATTAGATTCACTATAAAATCTTTATTATATAATGATAGTAGTATAGCTTTAATAATTAAATATTGAATTGTTATATATTTAAGGAAGAAGAAAAATTGATTAAGTCTATACTGTAAAGAAAGAGAGAGTCTAAAGATATAGAAATAGAGGAAATAAGTGTGCTAGGGAGAGGGAGAAGAAGAGATGATAAAAGATCCTCTTAGGATAATCTATTTATATATATAGGGGGCTGCCTTAAGAGTATATTACTATTATATAATACCCTAGAAATTTTAAAAGGATAGCTTATTTCTATATAGGTACTCTCTAATATTATAGTAAGACTAACCTAGAATAAATAGAGGAACACTAGAGACTAATAATTAAATTATAATAGATTTACTGCTACTTCTCTTAACTAAACTATTAGACTATATAGCTTTAAGAAAGATATTCTGGGTATCTATGAATTTGTGTTTTATAGATACTCTTCTATAGGAGCTATATAATTGATTCTTAATAGTGGAATTGTTAGTATAGTCTATTTCTCCCTTTAAAGTAGATTTATTAGTTAAACTATCTACTTTATATATATAGTAGAAAGTGATAGCCTTCTTGGCTTTTATAGTTTTATCTTTATAGTTACTTAGGTCTCTTCCTAGAATTTATTAATAAAGAAGATATAAAATATAGTTAACTATAATCTACTTACTTAGCTTATTTAATTATCTTTATATCTAATAATATAATTATTTATTAGATCTACTACTTTTATATTAAATAAGTTACTGTCTAGGTTAAGATAGATAAGCTATAGTGGTATAGTATATATAATAATAGAGGCCAGCTTAGTGTCTGTATTATCCCCTCTAGGGATAAAGAAGCTATTATAGATTAAATTAAGCAAGGACTTTAGTATACCTATTATTTTAATATTAGTGCTATAGCTAAGCTCTTTTACTTTACTGTAGTATTGGTCTTTTTTAAAATATATTAAAATAAGGCTAGAAGCCGAACTTAATAGAGTTAGATCGTCTTTAATTATAAAAGGATTATCCTCTGTACTAGATCTAGTAGTATAAAATCTATATATAGGAAGCTTAGTAGTGTTTAAAGAATTAATTAGTGATAATACTTAATAAATTAATATTAATAAAGATAATAATTTTCTAAGAGAATATTGTATCTAGAGTTTTTTATACTATATTTATAAGTTAATATAGTGAACACTAATTATAAAGGAAGTTATTTAGATGATTCTTATAAGATTAGAGTAAGAAGATAAGAGTTGAGATGAAAAAATATATAATATTTAAAGTATTTAAGTACTTTTAGCTGACTTTCTCTGCCCTTTGCCCCGCCCCCCCTTTAAGCTATAAAATAAGGTAGATAGTCTTATATCTACTTAGATAGCCTATAAAGCCCTAATAAAATTGCACTAGTGGGAGATAAATCTATTAACTAACCCTATACCTAACGCCTACTGTTTGAATTAATGTAAGAAGAACTATATTATCTATATATTCTATTTAATAGGCTTTTTTAAAGTTTTAGTGCTATTTTAAGAGTAATATATCTCTATATATAATATATATTTAATGTTATTGCTATTGGCTTAACTGAGCTTGATCTACTAATTATTCTGTAATAGATTACTAGAGATAAAATATCAGAATATATTAAGGCTGAATAAAACGCCTTTTATAATATTGAGATAGGGCGATGTTTAGAATATAAGGAAGTAATCTGGTTTTTCTATCTGTTTATAATGGTAGCTATATAAGGTTATAGACTGTTACCCCCCCTTTTCTTTATGTAGATAGCTTGCGCTTTATCTCTCTTCTTTTCTCCTTTCTTAGATAGATAACTATAATATTTCACCTACTCTATATGCCTCTCTTTGTCTGTTTTTTTATAATAGCCTGACTATTAATAGATTTTATATAAAGTGATTTTAATCATATAAAGATCTATATAAGAGATTTTAGGGCTATATATACTCTAATAGAGTATAGGGGCTGGTTGAGTGTGATAGTGGCTGTTTTAGACTTGTAGATAGCCTATACTTTTTTTCTCTCTATCCCTTCCTCTCTCTCTCTTTCTATTAGACAGATAATAATTCTCTATTACCTATATATACCTTCTTTCTTCTTTATTAGAGTATAAATTTAGACTAAATATACTAAAGAGCTGATTATATAGGAGGTCTTTATTAAATATAGGATAGGACTATAGATATTAAAAGAAGAGAGAAAATATAGAAATATAGGGAATATATATATTGGAGGGGAAAAGAAAAGAGAATAGAAGATCCTTAGTGGACAGCTTTCTATATATCACTATAGGGGAAAGGGGGTTACTAGAACTATTAGGCATTACTATTAAAAATAATTAAAGATAATAGTCTATAGGCTTTAGCCAGCTACTATTAATATTATTTAAATACTAGAAGACTAGTAGAGAGACTTAAAGAGGGGCTTAAATAGGCTAAAGTGATAATTTATTAATCTATATGATAAAAATTGAATTAGGAAATAGCTACTGGAAGATTAGATTATATATTAATACTATTAAAGACTTCTATTAAATATAAGATAAGGTTATATTTAGGAGTAAAAGTGCTATAGTAGAAAAGGGCTTATAGGAAAACTAAATATCTATATGATATATTAAGTCTCTTAATCCCTATTTAACTATAATTAAAAATATATATAAATAAGAAATTTATTTATAGGATAATTTTATACCACTTTACTATATAGTGTTTATATCTACTAAGTAAAATTAAAATCTTTAAATAACCAGGTATATTATATAGATAACTATCTTTTCTAAATATAAATAGTAGATAATAAGTATTAAAATACTATTGTAAGGTATCTTTTTTTAAATAGTGGTATTTCTTTATATATAGATATAAGTTTAAATGCTCTAAATACACTAAATATTCTAGCTTAATAGAACTTTCTATTAAGATTAATTCTTTTTTAGCTATATTACTCTTTACTTTATCTTTAGTAAACTTAATTACTCTCTTTTTAGCCTAAAATACCTATAGTTTATAGAGTTCTAGTCATAACTTAAAAGATTAAATATAATCTTTTACTAACTTTTAGTTATTAATAGCATTAATATCTCTATTTTTAAACTTAAGATCTATAAGAACCCTCCTTTCTAGCTATATATAGGAAATATCAGCCTTAAATAATACTAGATTACCTTTATAGTTATATTTAATTATAGAATTTCTAACTTTATTGAAAAACTCTTTCTAGGTTTATCTCTTAGTAGAATTATAAATTTGCTTATATTTAGCCCTAATCTAAGTTTAAAGCTTTTTTATTTTATTATATTATATATTGCTATTTTCCTTCACCTTTTTCAACTAATAAAAGTTACTAATAAATTTATAATAAAGAGAATTAAAAGAATTCTTTAAAGCTATAAATTCAGGTATTTCTTTAATCTTTTACTTCTATATAAAAATAAGTTTTTATAATACTGAAATATCTTTAGTTAAGCTTATATTAGTTATAAACTTAAGTAATATATCTCTAGTTAGAGTCTCTATAAAGACTAACTAGGTATTATCTCTTATAAAGATATAATAAGTAAAAGTGCCTCCTTTTTAGTAACCTATAATTATATTATATAAATACTTATTAAGATGCCTTATAAATTTTAGTTAGTACTGTCCCTCTCTATATTAATTATAATTAGTACTTACTTAGATTTATAGCCGCTCTTTTATAATATTTATATAAAAACCTTTATTCTTTAAACCCTACTAATATATTTACCTCTTTCTTATACTTTTAAGCCTAGCTATATAAAAGTACATAGATATTATCTATTACTAAATAACTATCTTTTCCTTAGGTAGTATATCTAAAGATAGGTATATCCTAAATACTTTCTTTAAAATAGATTAGAGTACTCAGTCAATAGTTAGATATATCTATTAAATGCTAGATATCTTAAAGATATCTTATATATAGGCTATTAAAAGTATTATCTAAAAAGGTATATATAAGGATATTTTAAATAATATAAAGCCTAAAGTTATTATTTCTTTTAGTATATATAAAGGTAGGTCTAGACTTATTAAACATAGCAAATATATATTAAGGACTAGGTATACTTATAGGACTTTTTTATTCCATTTCCCTTTATTAAGATAGTATCTTATTTTTATAAAGAGCACTTAATACTAAGGATTTTCTAGATCTTTTACTATAAAGAGCTCAATATCCTTCTATTTTAGGGTATTATTACCCTTTATATATCTAGAAGACTCTACTAATATATTTAGCTAGGTAGATATTAAGGTTATTATCTTCTTAATAGTGTTCAATTAGAAAAGTGATCAAAATATAGGAAACACTATTTTATTTATAGTTAGTAAATAGTATATAGTAAAAAGCAAATTATCAATATTAATTATTAGTTATATTTTTACACTAATATCTAAGTTATACTTATTAGTTAGAGTAACTACAACTAGCTTTATAAGTTAGCTTAGAACTATATTTTAGTCAGAGATATCTTAAACTGTAGTTTAACTTACCTTAGTCAGTTTTTGATCTAAATTAACAAAGAACTCGTAGTCTATTTTCTCTCGCTAATATATTCTGAAAAATTATATAAATATAAGGAAGGTTGATTAGTATATATAGTGATAATATATAAGATACCAATAGAGAAATCCTTTAATAACTCTAAGGCTAATATTTTCTAGCCAATATATAGAGTCTAATAGATTAAGATTTTTTGTGAAACTAAAATATATTAATAAAAGAGCTATAGCTTAAACAGTGAAGTTAGATAAAACCTTTTAAAATTTACTTTAACAGCCTATAGACGTTTATATATTGCTATGGTAAAGTTACTAGTATTGTATCCTTCTGGCTCTTAAATAAAAGTGTTCCAGTTAAAGCTCGCTTTATTCTCTGTTGATGGCATTTTGACCTTGTATATTGACTGCTAGTTAGTTATAGAGGAAACAGATATATAGAAAGACTGGATATTGGAATAATCAAGTCTTGATAAGGAAGTGCTTCTCTTTTTATTACTATCAGCCTGAATATAGAGCCACCACACATATACTGTCACGAACTGTGGCCTTAATCGGTGCTTAGCCCAAATTGGTATAGTCCAAAACTTTTATGCAATGCTTGCATAGAAAGCCTGTGATCGTCCGGTCCCTTAACCTGATCTGGTATAGCTTAATATCTTTATAGATTGCCTGCGCGGAAAGACCACGATCTTCCCATCTCAACGCCACGTATAATTATGGCCATTCCGCTGTCACCCCGAATTACACCATATCGGAGTGGCTTAGCAAATTACTGATTATAGCTTATATTGTCCGATTGTAGTTTAACATCCCGTGCCTTATGCAGGTCGGTGCGTGTTTCTATCAGCAGTCCGCACAGCCTCCGTATCACTGGGCGATAAGATATATCTGATATACCCCTGACAATATTCTAGGATCGGTCAAGAATATAATAGTATGGGAAACTCGATATCCCCGTCTCACTCATGCTGTGGCAGCAGGCAAACCTGCCTTATTCCTTAAACCGGCAGCGAACCCCGTCCTTCAATGTCAACGATAGCGTAATCTTCTGCCACTCCGTGTCATCCACGCTCTCAATTTCAGCAAATACATGAAGCAGTCGAGCAATAGTATACGACGCCTCGGTCAGCGTAAACTTCTGGCCGGGACAGATTCTCGGTCCGCCATTGAAGGGGATGTACTCCCAGGTCGGACGGATGGTCTCTGTTACGGGGAAAGCCTATCCTATCATGTGACATGGCGCCCCAGGACGGTATCTGGTCATCTTGACGTAGCGGCCCTTAGATTAGTCAATATCATCAACATACACACTCCAATCTGCATCAGTCTCCCAGCGCTCGGGGCGGAACTCTTCGGCGTCGTCGCCGAACAGTTCCTCGCGCCGGTACATCACGTAGGGACTCCATGTGGTGCTTGGAAGGCCGGCGGTGGTTTCGCGCGCGGCGAGAAGCATGTTGACGATGTGATCCCGCAGCATGATGGGGTCCTCGGTGTTCCTGGCCAGCTCGTCGAGTCGCTCCTTCCAGATGTCTACAGAAACTCCATAGATAGTAAAACACGCCCCCATGAACTCCGAGTCCTTCATCTTCTTCAACTTGCTCGATCCCCGGACCCTGGCTCAGTTTACGACTTTTCTATTTCTGAGTTTGAATCCAAAAGAACCCAAAGAATGTCAGCCATGGAAACACGCCGGACCAAAAGAAGCCGCGGGGATTCCCCAGTTGGACCACCCCTCCTCATCCCCCCACCTCTCCCTCCTCATCCCCCTGACCAGTACGAAGCTATTGGATACCAGCACTCCCTCGAGCTCATCCCTCCCGTCCCTAAAAACCGACTCCTCGGAATCACGTTCAGTCCCAAGTCCAACAACACCGAACTTCATTTCGGAAACCCGTGAAACCGTCCAGCCGAGCCAACCCGAAGGTCTCGAACAGCCGACAATGGCTGGGAGAACGGTGGATGACCTTGAGCTAGCAGGCTATCGCCCGGTCTGGAACTGGCAGCTTGGGTACCCCGGGGAAATTCCTGAGGACATCACTGAGCACCTCTACCCCACAATCGAGACGACCATTGACCTCGTCGGGCCGCTTTCGAGCCTGTTTTGGCTTGCGGGGGCAGAGCGACTCTGCGATTTGATCACCGATCCTGCCTATTCTCTCAAAGATGAGATCGTGGGAATTCCACACGGCGTAGGACGCCGATGGATAATTCGTGAATTGTTCGACGAGGGGAAGATTCCTGGTTGGGCTATGGATGAAGTGTTTGACGAAGCAGTGCTTGAAACGCGTCTTTGTTCGCCGCTGATCGCCCAACCGAGTGAAATCCCCGGAAACATCACCAGCTCGGTACACGAGTACAGTATGATGGACATATTCCCGCTTGGTCGACAGCAGTCGATTCCGAACAAGATCTTATGCGTGAAGACAAGCCTCAAACATAAGTCGAACCATGAGAAAAATGCCACCGACCTGATGAACAGATTTGTGAGCTCCCTGGGGAGAAATCTGCTTTTCAAAGGCCTCAAGCAAAGCGCCCTGGTCAGGCTGATGGCCTTTTTTATCCCTGTAATTCAAAGTTCGCACGTGGACAATGAACTTGGCCCGGGATTTTACACATCACCGTCTCTGAAGACCGCCTTAGGGTGCGCAGGCCCCCGAGGTGCTGTGATGGTGTTCAAGGATCTCGACGCTCGAAATCTACAGAGCTTGCAGCTATCGTCGCAGGACTGGGAAACGACGATTCTATTCTGGACAGGAAGGCCGATTTCAAACATCCATCAGCGGATCCCCGAGGGCTGGCAGGTATCCGATCTCTTGGAGGGGGCCATCTCTCGAGCAGAGCCGCATTCAACACGGAGAATTCCTGGCGAGACCACTCAGGTCGTAGGCGTGAGCCCAGCTGGTGTGCAGGCGTTTGCATCCGCTTTGCGGATGATTATTTGGATCGAGTAGGAGGACAGTCGATTGGATGGACTGCGTTGCTTAACTTGCTTGGAGATGTTTTTTTGCTGGGCCAATGTATCATTATTGGGCCAATGTATCATTATTGTATCATTATTGCTTGGTTCCTTAGTTTATAGCTCGAATTGCTCGAATTCATCGAATGTTCCGTTCCCAATCATTATCAAAATCTTAATCTTTACTCCGGTCGTTAGAGCCCCCCTTCACCGTTTGCGGGTAGGCTCTGCCGCTTTATACCCTATTCAATTTTGGAATTCCCTTGACTCTGTCACGGCCGTCGCATCAGTCATATAGCTAGTCAGCCCGACGAGCTCTTCACAGAGCGTCGGGAGTAGACAATGATAGCTTTTTCCCCTTCCGCCATAGTCTCCTCGCTACAGACCCCTTCTGATAGGCATATGTATGATCAATAACTGCTAACTTCTGAAAGGTGTAGGCGATGGCTTTGAGACGTTCTCTCGTCGCTCCCGCAAGGTTTCCAGCCAGCTGTGGCTCTGGTGCTTTCACGAATGCGTTCCAACCAAATGACATCTTCTGTTTTCTCGACAATAACTAGTTATATCTTATTTGAGAAACCCAAGGTTGAATGAGATTCGCTTCTAGGCAAAAGAGGGAGAAAAAACTGAGATCGAACAGAGAAAAATTCTGCGGCCGAAGGTATTAATGTCCCCTGCCCATGATGTACGCGCTTACCACGTCACGCACCCTTTTAGCATCAAAAAGAGTGCCTAGGCGGAAACACCATGATTTTCATACAAAACTCACACCCAATGAAAAATAGTGACCAGATTTAGAAGCTCATCATAGATCCCACATCAAGTCTCATTCGAGACTTAGCCTAGTATTGGACTCAATAAAAAACCGTGGGAGACTTTATAATCGGATAATGAGCCCCAAGGCATGAAATTATCATCCGCATGCATATTGAAGGTAACAAATTTCCATGTTGTCCTTGAGTTATAACACTTTCTTCGGGGAATTGGGGAATCCTGGCTGAAGCCACCCGTGGTCTCTATTCCGCATATGGCTCCAAGTACTGGGGAGCAGCATCTAACCCGCCCCATAAAATGTCGCACTCTAAACATTTACATACTTTGTTGATTGACTATATAAATATCCCTCAAGACCCCCATTACTCCCTGTTCAATACTGAGCCCAGAGCAGGCCATGTGCTAGGGGGGTCTGTTAGAAGTGGCATTGAGTGACCTTCAAGTTATAGTTGCGCTTGGGCTTTAGAAGAAGCCCGTGGCTAGATTCCTAGTCACATAGAGAAGCTTTACAACATCTCCTACCCCATCTATGAGAATGAACACAGCATAATAGGCAGGTTTGATGTCGTTGGAAACATGGCGAGGTAGCTTATCCAAGGCAAAGACACGCACAAAACCATACGCAGGACGTACTCTAAGACCTCAACTCCTCAGGCCCGCCCGCCGTACCAATCGTCAAGAAAATAATAGATTCATACA
Source organism: Penicillium hispanicum (assembly GCF_028827665.1). Lineage (NCBI taxonomy): Eukaryota > Fungi > Ascomycota > Eurotiomycetes > Eurotiales > Aspergillaceae > Penicillium > Penicillium hispanicum. The sequence goes on from NW_026623193.1 coordinate 3,526,015, forward strand.
AGGGCACTGTCAATATCAACAAGATCTGGTACCTCCAACTCCAAGAATGGGAGTATCACGACGAATATCTTGATAATTGGCGCGAGAGGGGAGCAATTAACACAGATCCGGATGCCCTCATATCCCCGGCTACGCCCATGGCTGCTATTATGCACGACATATACCGGTACCTTGGGCTATTCGTCTGTGATCAACCTTCTGGATTTGACTAGCATTGTCGTCCCCGTGACCGTTGCGGACAAGGACTGATGTCAATAGGGAGAGCTATGAGTAGCTGGGGAAGCTGGATGGTGTTGTATTGTACAGGCTGACTATGAGCCCGAGGCATCCATGTATGTCATGGTGCCCCCCACAGTTGCTGTGCAGATCATTGGGCGTCAGATGAGCTAGAAGACACTGGCGATTGCGGAGGAAGCTGGTAGGTTCTTAGGAAATTCCGTAATACTGTAATTGGACAATCGAGCAAGTTGCACTCTTCTTCTGTCGCTTTTAATCAGACCATAGGAGCGTCGTGAGAAGGACATCAATGGAGATAACGTTCTGCACTCGACATTAACAAAAGGGTATTTCATAAATATCATCAATTCGTTAAAAAGCTCCGCAAAAGACTCCACTAAACGCCAGAAAAAAAATACGAGTACGCCAGAGACAATATGCCAATTCTCCCACATACACCAAGGATCAGAAGAAGACGTTACGCCTTCAATCGAGTTTGTCCGCAGGCTCCACCAAGCCAGTATTGAGTGAACAAAGTCACAGCCTTCGAGTTCTTCTTCGTGAAGTCGCACAGCTTGGTGGCGCAGATTGAGAGGTTCCTGCCATCATAATGTGCCTCCAGCACTCGAGCATGTCGAAGACCCATCATGGAATACAAGAGCACCTAGCAGCATGATTGTCAATCCACCGTGTTTTGGTCACTAAAGCCAGGACGTCTTACCGGAGCAACCACATGTGGATGGAGACTCTTGGTCTTGAGACGTGTGCTCATAATGTCAATAATGGCTAGAATCTCACTGCGAAGCAATCGGTCGTCTCCTTCCACGCCAGTAATGATGGAGGCCTTCATGTGTGGATAAGAGCCTTCAGCAATATCGTTCGCCGACCAGGCCTGCCAATTGAAAGCGGGAATCTCATCCAATTTGGGGAAATTGAAATCCCCAATGCTGTGTCATATATTAGCAGAGGTCCCAGTGTTTGGCGCCTGATCTAGCATATTAGAGGGAACATACTCTCGGTTTGATGTGCATGGAGGAGGGTCACGAGCCAGCTTTTTACGTACAAACCATCCGCATTGGTCATAATAGTCGTCCAGAAATATTGCCAGGTCTCTCGCATGCCACCAATGGTTATTCCAGACACCATCAAGGATGACTTTGTTACTGAAGAATTCCTCCTCTTCTTCTGGGACTGGGAGGCTGTGCTCGTAGCGCTGGAAAAATCGTGGCCGATCTATCGCTCTGTCTTCAAGGGACAGGGAGTCTCGGTGGACGTGAGCCGCTTCAAGGTCGGCCGGTTCAATGTGATAGCCAGGAGATTTGCGGATGCGATTGGAGATGGCCCTCAGGGCATAGCGGCGAGTTGTGCGCTCCGCGCCCGAATGAGCTGTATCTGCCATTATGGAGCTTTTTAGGAAGACTGAAGGAAGCGATAAAGGAGACGAGACGGCGTTGTTCGCGCGGGCATTTATGCCTCAGGCATGAACACATGGTTAAAGCCGCAATGGAGAGGCTAGCCATTATCTTGCTGGCAATCGCTTTGCGCGCTCATTCGGACTCCGTGTCTGGTTAGCTCTGTGTTTTCTGGGGGTATTGCTCTCTAGAGCGTTTCTATGCCTCTCATATACTTATCGCTTCAAATCGAGCTTTTACCTGGAAGCCTTCCTAAGCGTCTTTGCTGTCATACCTAGGTAGTCTTCTTTTATATTTCTGCTGTGCGTACTCGGAGTCGCTGATTACTTCAAGTTTAGCGCTGCTTGTTCCTACACTTCCCCGTGCGTGTGCCTATAAAGACACCTCTTCCCCCTTCTAGTCCTATATGCCTCCTTATCTCTCGGAGTGAAGGCATACTTGCTATTAATTCGGATCACCGAGCTCCGCTACCTCTTACGCGCTTTACCACTTTTATGTGATCCTGTCATGTAACTAATCACTACGACTCTGGGGTCAACGATTTCAAGGGACATCTCACTTTTTTCAACGACTGGACCTACTCTGTCCCTGAAGATGTTGGTGTAATGCGGAGGCATTTAGTGGGTCCCTACGCCGGCTTGTTGGATGGTTAAAATTACTCCACCAATGCAGCTCTCAATATCATCTCCGAATCGACCACTATAAGTGCCAACAGTCTCCCACCTTCGACGCCGAAATGCCTTTCCACCCGTAATTTTGGACGGCGAGCCGCCGCTTGACCGCCCTCAATTGCATGGCTAGTTAGGTGGCTATATATAGAGACTAGCCCTATGATAGTAAGCTATGTGCCCGGCACGAATCGGATTTCGAAGTAAAGGGTGGTACAGATTAATCGGGGGCCGGAGGGGGCCGCTACTGTGGCCCCCCGTATTAGGCTAATTCCTATATATTGACCAGGAACACAACGAAATCCAAATCCTTCCACAGAGCTGAGTATACACTACTATACATATGTATGGATAGTTCTCTCTAGCAAGCTTACCCAACAGCCAGAAATAAAAAAGAGGCAGGGATCTATCACTTGCTTGTATCATAATTATCAAGATGGCTAGTTGGCCAGGGAAGGATGATTCGTGGCAGAACAGATATCAGATTAAGACAGAGGCTGACTCTTGGAGACTAGGATACTAGGATACAGGAGAGGGAACATCTGACACGGAATTGGGAGTGATTCGTAACGTATGGATAGTCAGGCCCCAGGAACTGCGGAGGTTTCAACAAATATAATTTGGGGCCGGGAGCATCCACTCCGTAACAGCACCAATAATACGCTATAACCAAGTAATCCATGAATACCTACATAGCCTTAAGGGAAATAGGGGTATTTAAATAGCCAAAGGGATGCTCTCTCAGCAATTTCTGGGATATATGGGCTTCTTACCCAAGTGCCTTACCTAACCGAGGTTTGGCTTCCAACCTTGGCTTGTCTGATACGATTCTTTTTTGTGTCTTGAATTCGAAACATGCATATCCTCCGAGGGCTCGACACCCTCCTAGCCGGGCTAATATTCTTGGCTTCCCTTTACCAATGCTATGCCGTTCCAACTCGGGCAATCCCTCGCAACGCCGCCCAACTCCCACCGATTGAGTCCCTAAACTACTCGTTGAGTAGCACAGAGAGGGCTTGGGCGTTTAAATCCTTCTACCAGCCGAGTACAAACTTCACGAGCCCACTGAACAAATCGTACGAACTCACCAAACGGGACGGCAAAACCACGCCCTACTTCAAAGCGGAATGGATAAAGAACTGGGGCTTTTGGCTTATCAAAAGCGCTATCTTCGAGACCGGTCGCGTTACCGGACTGGTTGGAGCGATCCAACCGATGGATCAAGTTCTCGGAGAAGGAGGACAGGGAACAGTGAAAGAGGGCTTTTGGTACAGTGGTACCTCTGAAAAAGAGATCATCGATAGCTGCGCCGATCTCTCAGGGGAAACCGCGATTAAGATTTCATCCGGAGCGATCGATTATGTCGTCGCTTCAGTAGTCTTGCCGAGGCTTGAAAGCCAATATATCGTCAAGTCCTTTCTGAGTGGACTGGAGCAAACTGTCACTATGATTGAAGGCCAACAGCACACTTCAACTACATCAATTGTTGCTTACGAGCGATTGGACATGACTGTCGAAGCGGCAAGGCGGGATAAAACGTTGACTGGAGGTGAATCCCTCTATACAGCAGTGATGGAGGGTTCTCTAGCTGCTGTGGCGAAGGGGTATTACAACATGGATCTCAAGCCTGATAATATCATGTTGAGGATCAAATCCGCGGAGTCTGATCCTGAGTTCGTGATTATCGACTGGGGTATGATTGAAGAAGGGAATCCCTATCAGATTCAGACAAGAGGCTATGCAGGGACTTTAGGATATATGGCTCCAGGTAAGAGGATCATTTCTATTTGGCGAAAAACTTCATTCTGGCCATGTCCAACATATTAATACTATCGAATCTTAGAGATGATGAAGGTCAAGTTGACAATGGATCGTGCACTGCCTTATGACGGCTCTCTAGGCTGGCAGCCAGGGCCGGCGATGATGTTTACTATTGGAATGATATTCTTCAACCTACAGAATGCAGTGTACCGTGGAACTCCAACGGCAGCGATGAGGACTTACGCAAGAGCAATTTTTGGGAAGGGTCATCAACTCGCTGATAACCACTACCAATGGTATTGGATCTCGTTCGTACAGGCATACCTTGACGAGGAGACGATACGCTTGCCAGAACAATATGGAGAGTCAGGAGAATATCCAGAGTGGGGTGCATGGTTCTCAAAGGTTCTGGGTCCGCCAGACAACCGATACACCCTACAGGAAGCTTGGAATGTCTTGCAAGGATTGCTTTGAGTTGGAGCCTGAGTGGAAATGTACTGATAGGGGTTGCTTGGGATGTTAGGCAGTCCCTTTTAATTATTCCACGTTGAATAACAGCGTGATTCTCAATTTGTTTGTTATTCGGCAAAAATACTGTCCTTATTAACAAGGGTGCTTGATCTGTTGAAATACATAAGTGTTGAACAAAGGAGGCGCGGCTGCTCAGGCATATGGGAGGTTAAATTCGGCGTGGGCAACGGGGAAACATCTTTGGGCCTTATTTGGCAAGTTACCTGCGACGCGCAGCTGACTGGGAGACTGTGGCCTGGGCCCTTGGTCCTGTGGCTGGATTGCAGACCAACTTGCAGATGACGACTTAGGGGTGCTTGAGACCATAAATCGAGGAGAACGAATTTTGAAGGCTTAAACAGACCATCTAAGCAGGTAAAGCTATTGGGTTTGATAGTAATGGTGAACATGTGCTCCATGGCACAGAGAATTTGAGGAAATATATAACAAGAAGTGCCAAGGTAGAGTAAAGTAAAAGAAGGTAGAGATAAGTAGTAGGTATTAATAACTCCTCTTTTCAGAGTAGATGAAAGGCTAATAGACTACAGGAGCTAGACTAATATACTAACTGGGATAGGGTTGCTGCAAGAATATCCCGATGTGTAATGGACAGACCAATTATAAAACAAGAGATAGGATCATTTCTATACTATGTACACATCCGGTGTGGTCGAGTAGTTAGGATCGTTCGCTTTCACCGGACTGGCCCACCTCAGTTCCCGGCACCGGAAATCTCTTTTACCATTTTTAGTATCATGGAAATTCTCTTCCAAATTTGTTTATAAATTTTGGTGGCCTTTAGGCATTAAATTGGATTGTGACTTTAAAGGTGACAATAGACTGATCTTTCACTATATTGTTGTTCTCATTGTGTTTGAGCTGGCCTTTTCAGTTCCGCTCGTGTCCACGCTCAGTAATAGTTTCCTCAGGTATAGGTCGATCCCCACATGCTCGACGCAATTGTCAGCACATGAGTATTCGCATCATCCATGGTTGCTTTTCCTGTTTTCCAGTTGTTCAGCCAGTCATAGCAATTAAGGGCATTGCCCCAATCTTCCGCGGTGCATTGATCGGGCGCAAGCGGTTCACTCGAAATGTCCTTGTAATAATCGTCGTCACCAGGGAGAGTGTCAATCCACTTAGCTTGACGGAGTTTTGTGATGATGTCGTGCATAACGTCTTCGGAGTTTGTCACAAATGGCTGAACCCAAGTACCCCAATAAGCAAGGGCTTGATCTCGAAGTGTGACATCAAATCCACGCTTTGTCGCGGCAGGTCCAAGGTAGGCGTTCAGGAAATTAAGTCCACCGTCGATGCTTGCCTGAGATTCGGTTTCGAGGGATTGACATAGGTCATAGCCCACTGCTTGTCGAACTTTCTTTTCGTGATCTCTTCTCTCCGAAGACGTCAACTTATGTTTCTGACTGTACTCCACAAAAACCGGATAGGTGATACTGCTTGGCATATATTTCGACAGAATGGCGAGACATTCAGAGTCTTGCCCTAGGATAAATTGGGAGCTGGCTTCGTCCAAAGCCTTTTGGGCTGCCGTCTCGAGTCCGACGATTTCACGAATTGAATCCGATGCACTGCCCGCGTCGGCATGGTCGTTCGACTTCCACGCTTCCAGATGGCCGATAATTGCTTGAGCTTGTTCCATTGCCGGTTCATATCCGAAAGGAACACTGAGCTTGTATGAGTCATCCACCATGGTGTTCGGGGCCAAATTCTGGCTTGCCAAGTCGTCAAAGATTTCCGTGTAGTCCTTCATATAGATCTTGTGGTTTTGCTCAACTCCGCTGTCGTACTCGTCGATGAGCTGATCTCGATCCGTAGTCTTCATTGTACTCCCGTCACTGAGAATATTTTTGGCGTCTGTGATTGTTTTCACGTATTGGTCCAAGATTTTTTTGCTCACGGAATCCATCTCCTGGACACTTTTGTCATGCTTGGCCAAGACTCTTTCAAATTTGGCACTGTACACATCCACTGAATCGATACCGTTTTGGGAGATCTGAGAGTTCACATTGCTCTCACTGAGCAATTCTGTCACGATAGCGGCAGGAACAATTTGGACAAAGAGGCCGAAGGTGTTTGCTTTATCCTTGACCGTGGCCTGAGCCTGTCTCAGCTTTTCAAGCAGCGGTCCTGAGACGGATAACCAATCCACACTGTTATCGGGGAGGTCTGCGATGAATTGCGCCTGGGCTTCGGAGAATTTGCCGAAGAACTTGACTAGCTTGCTCTTGTCCATGTTCTTTCCCAGCTTGGCCAGGCTGGCGCTGGTCTCTGTGAATATCTTGCCCAGGGTATTTTTGCCAGCTGTATCAATGGCTTCCAGTGCATTCTTGGAGCCTTTTTGAATAGCCGCATTTGTGCTCTGCAAGTCTTGACCGAGTTGTTGAACTTTTTGCTTGGCGTCTCCTTGAAGACCTGCCGCGATCTTTTCAGCCTTTTTCAAGAAGCCTGGTATCTTCACTCTCGCATCAAGCTGATGCTCCGAGCGCTTGGGGTTCGAGAGATCGGGTTCCGCGTGGTTGAGGAAATGGTTTGTCTCGGAAGATTCCACGGGCAATGCTTCTCCAGGTGCTAAAGGGATTGATTGAACTGCGATAGAGAGTAGCACCACAGTGCAAAGGACTGGGTAGAGTGCTAGCCAAAGTCGACGCATTGTAGGCACGTCTAGTCGGGGAAGGGTTTGAAGAGATGAATAAGGGTTGCGATTTCAGGGGGACAGCGAGCGGCAATGAAGGACCAAAAGACCATTTTATTATTCCTCGACTTGCCGATGTACATACTCGAAGTCGCAGCGAAGGGATTCACAGGGTCCAAAGGGATTCACAGGGTCCATTCGATACCCCTGGACTAGCTCAATTATTAATGGCCATGCAACATGCCCTTCGCAACGTTGGCTGATTTAAGTTTAGCTGGCAGCGCAGCCTCGTGTATACTACCCCTGCGCCCAAATTTTTCAGAGAAAATCCTGCCCTTTTGAGACGATCTACAAATATATAAAATTTACACCGCTAAAACAGACCGAAATGACCAGTTAGACTATGCATGACTCGGCCTCGTGACTCGCTATCAATGTATCTGTCGCGGCACGCACCGTTCCTGCAGGCACCCGTTGTCGAATTGCCCGGCAGGTCAGAGCCTCGAGGTTTCAGGAATGTAGATCTCCAGCATTCGCCAAAATTAACGAATAGGGTTGGTGGCGTTTATCAATAACATCGTTGTATCTTGGCTTACAGCTGAGCATGGGTAGCTAAAAGTTGTATCGTCAACCCCTGTCTGGGTTCAAATGACTCGCCACTCGATTTCAGGAATCCTTCCTAGCAGAGTGAAGATAGTTCGTCTGGTCGGTCCGAGTAAAGCCTGCGAAATCTGCCGAAAAACGGAAAGTAAAGGTATATATTCCTAGCTACGCGCCGGTTTGTTATGGTAACCACAGTTGCAGTGTGATGTGATGGCGTAAATGCACTCGATCCCAAGATCGGTGCCGTTCAGCCGAGGAAGGAAAAGAAGAAGACGAAAAGAGTCGAATCTACGAAGGCTAGTCCGTGAATCTGAAGCGCGAATTTGTCATGACCTGACTGGCATACTTGTGTTAAAGCTCACTTGTACAGCTCACGTAACGCAGGCTATAACGTTACCTGGATTGGCCATGATATTCGAACAACAATATCATGCTCATTTATGCTTACTCTGGCAGAGTAATCCACGGATGAGCAGTTCAAATCGCAAATGTTGTGGGCTACCTGGGATAAACTATGGAGATCAAGATGTACCCGAGAAAGAAATGACCACTTCCCACCACTTCCCCTGCGTTTAGGCATTGGGGACGAGCTGGCATCTGGAGAGGTATTGTCAGTATAACAGGACTGGAGGGGTTGAAAGTCACGCACAGGGAAGCGTACGGGCAAAATCCACTTGAGGTAGACAAATCTCCATCCCAAATCGATATGGTGTAGGTCAGGGTAGCATGGAAAAGTCACAGTTGTGACCTTTTCATTCCAAACCGAGCCGAATTTATCTACTAAATCATCTTAAGATAGAAATATATGGCATAGGAAAGTAGGTAGACAATTAATTGGTTGAGAGAAAATGGTACAAAAAAGAATTCCACCAAGGCCAGGATTCGAACCTAGATCACTGCTGCCCTCAAAGAGGGCCCTCTAACGAGGGGCCGCCAACGTAGCATGCTATCCATTACACCACCTTGGCTATTTTGTAATATCCAACAGACTTGGGGGTGTTTCACACCCTGTTTCACACAACGAGGAGTTAAAAAGAAAATCTACCAAGGCCAGGACTCGAACCCAGATCCTTGCAGTCAAAGACCTCAACCGAGTTAGTATATTTGTTTCGACATGTTAACGCCTGGTGTTGGGCATCCGGTCGGAGAAGCCGTTGGGGAGGGGGGTGAAGGAGGAGGGGGGTGAAGGAGGAGGGGGGTGAAGGAGGAGGGGGGTGAAGGAGGAGGGGGGTGAAGGAGGAGGGGGGTGAAGGAGGAGGGGGGTGAAGGAGGAGGGGATGAAAGCGCAAAGCACAAGAGAGGAAGAGGAAAGATCTATCGAACGCGGGCTCGCGCTCGTTTATATTTTCACACTAACTAGCCGAGGCCCCACATAATCTAGCCCTGGAGGGCTCACACAACTTATGTAATCAATTACCCCCTCTCCTCGCTGAGGCTGTTAGGCCACAAAGCCCTGTTCCCACAGTGTAATTACGTCTCGAGTCGCTGAAGGACTCCGGCACCGGATAAGACTGTCATACATCAACGATAGCTACGATTTAGCTATTAATTAACTATACTAATAAGATTGACATCAATCGATAACGCCGATGATAGCTTAAAATTTGAATAGATTCCTCAGGCGTTCATACCGCCAGCTTGCCCGGTCTCATTATTATCAGTTTATACTATTGGATACATGCATCCCACAATCTACTCATCTCTCTCTTGGTCACTAATTTCCTATGACGAACGGTGAGAAGCAGTTCTGGGAGGGACTACAGTCTCAAGGCGACACTGTACCCTTTGGGGCCAGAGATGTTTGGCCAGATGCCCGCCATCGGTGGCGGCGGCAGGGGTTTTGGAATTCCTTTGGGATGACTGACAACGGTTTCTCGCGCTTGGCGACACGACACCGACAGCCTCCCAGGCAGTTCTATCAGACATGTTTCCGAGGGGCAAGGGTGGTTGATAATGTAATACCAATAGGACTAAAGAAGTCTAGTCTATATACTCAAGGGGCGTATCTGTGTTGTGCTACCCTCGCTTCGTTGGGGTGGATTATATAGATAAAAAGGAGACAGAAAGTTCTTGCCACCTCCAAGGAACTGTATGTATTGGCTGTATAGATTTCCTAGAGCGTCTCCACACTCGTTCCGACACATGAGCTCCCTCGCACTGTAGATAGCTTCCCTCTCGTCATCATCATTTTATGAGGACCGCATAGAGTGGGTTGAAAATGTCATCTGTCTCAGAGAGAGAGAGAGAGCGATCTGCATGGCAGGAGTGACGGTGGCTGTCTACAAACCTCAGACAGCCGCCATCAGAGAGGCTCAAATGGGCCCTTCAAAGATGCTACACCAGAAGATTCCTCAGGACCTCCCCAACAGCGGAGCTCCAGGGAGTTACTACGCAGCTTGAGGTATAGAAAAAAAAAAAGAAAGAAAGAAAGAAAGAAAGAAAAAAGTTTGAATTATGGAAAAGTCAAAAGTAGCGAAAGCATTGGAACGAAATTCAATTGACATCTACCCCGGAACGTTTTCACCATCGACTAGGGAATGCTTTGTAGTAAACATATTGCCACCGGGCCTGCTGATCACCATCGAATTCCACAGCTTCATCACGCATCGCATGGTTCAGCACATTCATACGAATGTCATATTGTCTGATCCGCTTATCCATAGGTCCTGCAATTGCAATGTACTCCTTCTTCGTGGCGGCAGTGATACTACTGCTGGCGAGGTGGCCATTGCCAAGATCCATCAAGGCGGGGAGATCTAATTGTCTCTTCTGGAGGAGCGAATAAAGTCGCTGCAGACTCAGGATTTCGCTCTCATAGCTTCTCAGAAGCTGAAGAATAGATTGTAGAGTCGAGATGGACATGTTGTCGTACAGCTGCAGACCAGCGATGCCATTGTTGAAATGATGGTGGAAGAAGAATCGTCTCAGAACGTAGAGATCACACTCGCGGTTTCTGTCGGGCAAGCCCGCTCCAAGGTAGAGAGCCTCAATCCTGTCATAGTGATACCGTCTTTGCGAGTCGTCGTTGTCGTTGATTTCGTAGAGCCCTAGATACACGGTCTTCCAGACTCGAACGATATCATATTCGAGCTCCTTGCGGGAAGGAGCGCGCGGAGAATCATGGTTTTCGTTGCGAGAAGTTGTGTAGAGCGACTCGTGGTCTCTCTTGCAACTATATTCCGGCGGGGTGTCAAGATGGCCAATGTTGATTGCAGATTCCTTGCAAAGCGAGGCGTTGTAGCAAGGCGGGCTGTTCGTTTTCCGCGCGCTGGGGGAACGAAAGAGAAAATCAATGATCTTTCGAACAATTCTGCGGCCTCGTCCAGACTTCATTGAGGAAGATTGAATGGTTGCTTGATGGTTGCAGGGATAGGATGACAAAGTGTGCGAGCTATCAAGTGTCGAGATCGATTAGTTGCCTCTAGACTTAAGAATGAGGATATATCGTCCTGACAATGGTGTAACTATGTCGTCGCTCGCAGTATATGAGCTGGAACCACAATCCGGCCGAGCTGGCACAGCTACACTAACTATCAGACGGCCATTGTTCTTCTCACTTGGAGATATCCGCTTCAACGACGAACTGAATCCCGATGTGGAAATTTGCCTTCAGAGATCTGCTGTGGCAAGTTCGGACACCATACAATCCGATCGTGGGGGTTGAAAAGAACGAATCTGCAATAAGTCATCGAGGTATGAATTGCCGACATAATTTCTATTCCCCGAGTCGTGCGTGATGTGGTGGTGACGGTAATCTGACGATGGATTCGTAGATTTGTTCAAGCGCATCTTAGTTTACTTACCTGGGTCCCTGATGAGGGATTACTTGAATAGAGAGTGGGATACGGCTTCTGATCGCCGCTCACACGGGGTAGTCTGCACGCGATGATAATGAGGCCATTCGCCAGTATTCCCAGCTGTACCTAGGACCTCCCCTCAAACTCCGACTCATCGGAGAACCATTCACGATCATGACCTGCAACGTGAACACATCCCCAGCGTGGGAAGGAGGGAGTTAGGGGTTCACTGTAAGGGACTCCCACCTCCACCAAACCGGTTTGAATGAGAGGCATTCCACAACACTGAGGTCTGGACCACCCTTGGCGATTGGAGGAGCGATGACTTCATGATCGGATATGCAAACTCCGCCATCCGAGAACCTTGAATGCGATTCTTGGTTGTACAACCCGAATCGGGATATGCAGCTCACCTAACCGCGGCGATCGTGCAATCATCGTCATCCTGGCGATGCTCCTGGGCGCATTCCAGTCGCCGGATCTCTGCGGAGGCTCACAGATGCGCAGGTTCACTCGCTGATCGGGACACTGGACCTTCCGAGCCCGAGCATGATGAACCTTGCGGGGATTCATGATATTTGACGTAATTCCTGCACCGCATAGAGACTGGTTTTGCCGTATCGCTATCGATGTACCGGCAACCTGTGATTGAAATCAGCCTGTCCTAGAACTGAGGGTTTTTGTTCCCTCGCCTGTTCCCAACACTCCAATGTGAATTTGGTTGGCACTCGCCTTGATTTTTGCCTTTGGCCTCTCACGTATATCTGCACGATGGAGAAGAGCCAACTAGTCGGCAGTGACGCGACGCCCGAGGGGCGAGTAGACCATGCCGCGACCGAGTTGAGCGATGAACGTTCCCGCGAACCTTCTCATTCAGACCAGTCAGAGAATTTCGCACCCATTCGAAGTGCCCCTTCGAAAGACTTAGAAGCCACGTCGAGCGGTTCTGAGCTTAGTGAAGCGCAGCTGGCACAATCGATCTCACGTCGACGCAGCCATGCGTCGGGTCACGAAGGAGAAGAATGGGCGCAGATCGAGCGACTCATCTCACGCATGTTCGGCCATGAGCGGAAGGCCACCTCCGAGGAAGAGAAGACGCGTCACGTCGGCGTTGTGTGGAAGAACCTCACGGTGAAAGGCTTGGGTCTGGGAGCAGCGCTCCAACCCACCAATGGCGACATCTTTCTTGGACTGCCCCGGCTCATCAAGCGACTCCTGACGAGAGGAAGAAAGGGCGCTGCCACTGGAAAGCCAGAGATTCGCACAATACTAGACGATTTCACGGTATGACACGGAATCTGCTTGCGAGGCCATGACTGACAATAGAAAAGGGCTGTGTCCGTCCGGGAGAAATGCTACTCGTCCTTGGCCGCCCTGGCTCGGGCTGCTCAACCTTTCTCAAAGTCATTGGCAACCAGCGATTTGGGTATGAAAACGTGGATGGCGACGTGCGATATGGAGGAACCGATTCCGACACCATGGCGAAGAAATACCGTTCAGAAGGTATGTCGCTCGACCCTATCTTGCGAGACGATGATGGCTAAACGTGATAGTCTCCTACAACCCCGAGGATGATCTACACTATGCGACATTGACTGTGCGTGAGACACTGCTCTTCGCTTTGAAGACTCGGACCCCGGATCAGAAGTCGCGCGTTCCTGGAGAAAGCCGCAAGGATTATCAGGAGACGTTTCTTTCTGCGATTGCGAAGCTCTTCTGGATCGAGCATGCCATGGGGACCAAGATTGGCAATGAGCTCATTCGTGGAGTCTCTGGAGGGTGAGTGGTGGGACTTTTGTGTGTCAAAGTCTGGAATAGGAGCATTCCTGCTGACAAGGCCTGTCAAACAGAGAGAAAAAGCGAGTATCGATTGGAGAGGCGATGGTGACCAAGGCCAGCACGCAATGCTGGGACAATTCAACCAGGGGCCTGGACGCAAGCACAGCCCTCGAGTATGTACAGAGCCTGAGAAGCCTGACAAACACTGCCCATGTTTCAACGCTGGTGGCTCTCTATCAAGCCTCGGAGAACCTGTTTAATCTTTTTGATAAAGTCATCTTGATTGAAGACGGAAAGTGTGCCTTCTTTGGTCGCACGGAAGAGGCAAGAACCTACTTTGAGCAGCTCGGCTTCGAGTGTCCCCCACGCTGGACAACGCCGGACTTTCTCACAACCGTCAGTGATCCTAATGCGAGACGCATTAAGTCGGGATGGGAGAACCGGATTCCGCGCACTGCGGAGGAGTTTCAGACGGCATATCGCAAAAGTGATGCTTTCAAAGCCACGCTCACAGACATCGAAGATTTTGAGAGCGAGATCAAATCACAGGAGCATGAACGGGAAGCTGCGCGGAGTAAGATGGCGAAGAAGAATTATACTGTTCCATTTTGGAAACAAGTGATGATTCTCACCCACCGGCAATTTCTGGTAATGTTCGGAGACAGGGCAGCACTCGCAGGCAAATGGGGAGTCATTGTCTTCCAGGCTCTCATCGTGGGGAGCTTGTTCTATAATCTCCCCGATACAAGGTGTGTAGGCTCCATGCATGGCGTCTTCCTTCCGTATAGATCTGACCAGTTGAAGTTCCGGAGTTTTTACCCGAGGAGGCGTCATGTTCTACATCCTTCTGTTCAACGCACTGCTTGCCATGGCTGAGCTCACCGCCGCATTTGAAAGCCGGCCAATTTTGATGAAGCACAAGAGTTTGTGAGTTTATTGAGATGATTTGCAACGGAAGAAAAAAAAGATGGCTAACCGATATCAGCTCCTTCTACCGCCCGGCAGCATATGCTTTAGCACAGGTTGTCGTAGATGTGCCACTGGTGTTGATTCAGGTCGTGCTCTTCGACTTGATAGTCTACTTGTGCGTACATCTTCAAAAGTTCTGTTGAATTATGCTAACTCAATATTTAGCATGGCAAATCTTGCACGAACGGCTTCGCAGTTTTTCATCAACCTGCTCTTTATCTTCATACTCACAATGACCATGTACTCGTTCTTCCGTGCTCTTGGAGCGTTGTGTGCATCACTGGATGTTGGTGAGTGGAGGTGTTATGATAAATGCGTGAGGACACTTACTGATCTCTCTTTAGCTACGCGCCTTACCGGTGTTGCAATTCAGGCCTTGGTCGTGTACACCGGTAATCCTGTCCATTCTGTCCCACGGAGTTCATCGAACTGACCAGTTATAGGATATCTCATCCCTCCCTGGAAAATGCATCCCTGGCTCAAATGGCTGATTTGGATCAACCCTGTTCAATACGCATTTGAAGCATTGATGGCCAATGAGTTCTACAATCTGAAGATTCAATGCGAGTCCCCATACATTGTTCCCGACGGCCCAACCGCAAATACATCCCACCAAAGCTGTGCTATCCAAGGAAGCACCCCAGACTCAGTGATCGTTGAGGGATCTGACTACATCAAGTCGGCCTACACGTACTCTAGATCTCATCTCTGGCGCAACTTTGGCATTATCATAGGCTGGTTTATTTTCTTTGTCGCCCTGACAATGCTCGGGATGGAAATCCAGAAGCCCAACAAAGGTGGAAGTTCTGTCACGGTATTCAAGCGTGGCGAGGCACCAAAGGCAGTTGAAGAAGCCATTGAGGGTGCTGGTCCACCAACGGATGTGGAGTCGGCAGAGAAGAATCATATTCCTCCTGAGTTGAAAGAGGAGGAACCTGACCAGCAGGTCCAAGATATCGCCAAGAACACATCAATTTTCACCTGGCGGAATGTGAACTATACCATTCCATACAAGGGTGGCCAGAGAAGACTGCTACAAAATGTCAATGGTTACGTCAAACCTGGTCGCCTTACAGCACTGATGGGTGCATCTGGAGCAGGGTCAGTAATTCCTCTTTAGACGCCACAACGACCTACTGACTGTTTTGATAGAAAAACTACATTGCTTAATGCACTGGCCCAGAGAATCGACTTTGGGGTTGTTTCTGGTGAATTTTTGGTGGATGGAAAGTAAGTTTTCTGCGTCATCTATACTCGAGGACTGACTCGGATTGACACGTCCCAGACCTTTGCCAAAGAGTTTTCAAAGAGCCACGGGGTTTGCGGAGCAAATGGACATACATGAGCCAACAGCCACTATTCGCGAGTCTTTGCGATTTTCTGCTCTCCTGAGACAGCCCAAAGAAGTTCCATTGCAAGAAAAGTATGACTACTGTGAGAAGGTGATCGATCTTTTGGAAATGCGGTCGATCGCGAGTGCAACCGTTGGCTCAGCTGGCTCTGGACTAAATCAAGAACAGCGGAAACGACTCACTATAGCAGTTGAGCTGGCCAGCAAGCCTGAGCTCTTGCTTTTTCTTGACGAGCCAACATCGGGGCTTGACTCCCTTGCAGCGTTCAACATCGTACGCTTTCTGCGGAAGCTAGCAGATGCTGGGCAAGCCATCCTCTGTACAATTCACCAGCCGTCGGCTGTACTTTTCGAGGAGTTTGATGATCTACTTCTTCTCCAGAGCGGAGGCAGGGTCGTCTACAATGGTGCTCTCGGATCCGATTCGAGGACTCTCATTGACTATTTTGAGCGCAATGGGGGCAAGAAGTGCTCACCGCACGCGAATCCAGCTGAAGTGAGTAGGGGCATATCCAAATGTTCCGATGGATCTTTCTAACGCTCTTTAAAGTATATGCTCGAAGTCATTGGAGCTGGAAACCCCGACTATAAAGGTCAAGACTGGAGTGATGTCTGGTCCAACTCACCGGAGTCCAAGCATCTTTCCGATGAAGTGGAAAATATCATCAGCTCACGCCACAAGATGGAAGACAATGAGGAGAATCGAGATGACCGTGAATACGCCATGCCTCAGTATGTCCAAATCTTGGCAGTGAGCAAGAGAGCCTTTGTGGCTTACTGGAGAGCCCCTGACTACATTCTTGTATGATCACACCTTCCAAATCTCGGACGCAATCTGAAGAGCCATGGAAACTGACTAGGCGATGCATAGGGGAAATTCATGCTCCATATTTTCACTGGGCTTTTCAACACATTCACATTCTGGCATCTAGGGAACAGCTACATTGACATGCAGTCAAGATTGTTTTCAATTTTCATGACACTGACCATTTCACCACCGTTGATCCAGCAGCTGCAGCCTAAGTTCATGCATTTCCGAAGCCTGTATGAGTCGCGAGAGTCCAGCTCCAAGATCTATTCTTGGGTTGCATTCGTTGTCAGCACAATTTTGCCGGAATTGCCATATTCTGTTGTGGCAGGCTCCATATACTTCAACTGCTGGTGAGTCCTATATTGCTCTGATGAGAGTAAAGGATCTGACGAAGTTGTGTTTAGGTATTGGGGGGTCTGGTTCCCTCGCGACTCCTTCAGTTCGGGCTACGTGTGGATGATATTTATGGTTTTTGAACTATACTACATCGGCTTTGGACAATTCATTGCCGCTTTTGCACCAAACGAGCTCTTTGCTTCGCTGCTAGTCCCCTCGTTCTTTACCTTCATTGTGTCATTCTGCGGTGTTGTGGTTCCATACACCGCACTGCCTCATTTCTGGCAGTCATGGATGTACTGGCTGACCCCATTTCACTACCTACTCGAAGGACTTTTGGGAGTCGTCACACACAAACATCCCGTTCGCTGTGTGTCACGCGAGGAAGCTCATTTTAGCCCGCCGCCTGGCATGACCTGCCAGCAATATGCGGAAGCATACGCCCGAAAGGCCGGAGGCTACGTTCACGACGCTGCGAACGGCCTTTGCGCATTCTGTCAATATTCTACAGGAGATCAATTTGTAAGTATTTCACTGGTGATAAGGGGTGAGGTCAAGTACATTTTATACTGAGCTATGGCTAATCCCGATTTCGATCTTGTTCAGGCTGCAAGCTTCAATGTCTTTTATTCGAACAAATGGAGAGACTATGTATGTATGCCTTTCCCTTGACATTTTGGAGACTCAAACTTATGCAACTGATAGGGAATTTTTTGGGCCTTTGTCGCCTTCAACTTCATCGTGGTGTTCTTTTTCTCGTGGCTATACCTCCACGGGGCCCCGGGATGCGAAACGGTGGCTAAGTGAGCGGAAGACTAAGAGGGGCAAGAATGTTGGCGCATGAGAGGGACATCACTTGGATATTAAAATATTCTATTATCATTGAATTGTTGAATAGGCTCAGTGCCTCGTGGAGCTCGAGGCGAGACCCGTATCTATCAGTCTACCGTATAGAAATGCTTGGCGCGCGCGTGGGCGTCCGGCTCCGCGTCGAAAAGCTTGGCGCCTCCTCTCCTTGTCGTCCCAATATTCGAATCCCCGAATCCGCTCCCTCCCTCCCTCGGCACCGATCTAGCATGTCTGCAAGAGCACTGTTTGACGTGTCATGCTGAGCTGAATCCAGCATATTCGGTCCGTTCTTTTCCTGCGCGCCTCCATATCCTCCCTCTGCGCCTCTCCAGCTTCACCGACCATGAAGGAGGAACACCCGCCCAGGGACACGCGCGAGGACTCACACCCCGACGACCAACAGCCAGGCTCGAAATCAAACCCCCAGATTACCAAGGATCGAAAATGTCAATACTGCAACCAGCCTTTTACTTCCTCGTCGCTGGGTCGCCACCTTGATCAGTTCCTCTTCAAGAAGAAGCCCGACGGTATTCACGATGTCGAGGAGATTCGGCGCATCCGTAGTGGCATCACTCGTCGCCAGGCCCGCACGAACTTGGGCAAGCGCGACGGTAGTCCTGATCGTACCCAGAAGAATGGATCTTCAGATTCTCATCCAGCGGGCGAATCGGGCCCCAAAGCACGCGACCCCTCGGTGCGCATGATGTTCAACACGCCGACCTGGCACGCAACTGGAGTCATTAACGATATACCAAATCCAACCCGTGGGCCAGATGGACCTCGGGTCGCACCAGCACAGTCGCGCGCGGGATCATTGCAACTGCCAGACTTCGCTAGCCGAGGTGCTAGTGCCAATAATCCGGACACGACGAAGGCGCTGGAGCTAGCACTGCGCGAAGTGCTGGACAACATTAAAGCTGCGACGTAAGAAATCTGATGCGTTTCAGCTCCTCACACGGAACTCACAATGTACAATCTAGTTCCCGATTCCGACCTCGGTCATCTCCGTTCGATTTCGATATCCTAGTCCAGACGTTTCCCTCCCTTTGTCTCCAACTTCTCCCTGCTCCTCCGACCCTATTCGCGCCCCATCCATTCCCATCTCCGTCATCATTCCCACTCCAACCACCGGGTCCCGAACACCTCGAAATCGTTCGCCAAGCTCTACGCTCCAAGGTCGCACAGTGGCAGTCTGAGCAACTCGCGGCGAACCCCGACCCTCACACAAGACACATGTCCGGGTTTCCCGACAAAAACATGATCTATCGTACCGCGCAACAGCATGAAGAGATAAGCCTACGTCATCTGGAGTTGGCTTTCAACCATTGGAGTACTCTGTCGCTAGAGACTCGTGCCGAATTCTGGCAGCTGGAGATTACGCGCGCATTCGCCCGTGAAGCCGAGAAACGAAAGTCGGTGGATGAACAGCTCGCTCGTGTACAGCAAGAAGCGAACCAACTCCGTGCCCAAGTCGAACGTCTCGGATCGTGCCAGTGGCCGCGCGAGTTTGCTTTGTTCCCGCCAGACAACCTCCCGTTGTCTCGGGACGTGGCACGAGAACTAGATGCGAAAGAGAGCCAGATAAGCCCAGATTCCGTTCGGTGGGACTATGATAACGTGCTCGCCAAATGGAAACGCGTCGTCATGCACGACAAAAGTATCGGCCGGAGCGGTGTTGGCTATGGGAACTCGAACCCTTTCATCGAACACGATAACAATAACCAGCACCGAAGTCCTGATGTCCATCTGCCGCGACCCGGCGAAGACACTTCGTCCCATCCGAATCGCCTGCGCCCTATACAGTCAGCCGCTACGATGAGTCCTGATCTCGCTGCTGCATCAACGCCCGCCTCCTCAACACACTATGCCTCCCCGTATTCGCATGTAGACCGCAGCCCACCTACCGGCAGCGTGGGGGCCCCGCAAGCTAAGCGGCCTCGTTTGATGAATGGGTCGGAAGGCCCCCCAGCTGCCGATTCAGTTATTTCTACGAGCAATAAGCGCCCTGGGCCTTGGCCTGCTACAACCCCCATTCTTCCCAATTCGGCAGCGCCATCAAGCCAGACGACCCCATCCTCCTCCCGGGGGTAACTGGCTTTCCTCCGTCATGTTCAGACTGTCAATAGTCATGGGATTGTAGACCGAGGAAGTTTTTCATACATGCGATGGAAAAATAGTTGCTTAGTTATGTGAGATTGCTTGCGTCACAAAATACCCTGTGTATAATACCCGACAACAAATACGATTTATGCCAATTCATACATTCAACCGCGGCCTTCAATCATACCAAGTTATGTGATATGGGATGGGCTACGCTGCTTTTACCCGCCTGGGAGAGGCTTCAAAAGGACCCAATGCGGTCTACAGCGAGTCGTAGCACCCTCATCTATTTGCGTTCAGTCTGCTTGGCAATTGATGAGCCAATATACTCCGCGATCGTCAACATCTTCTCCTCTTGCAGTCTTCGTCCTACCAGCTGCACACCAACAGGAGCCCCGTCGTACGTGTCGGCATCATCTGCAGAGTTGTCAGATTCGTGACCAGGGACACCCGAAGAGATACTCACAATCCCAGTTGATGTGGTGCTCTAGCTCAGATGTCTCTGAGGGTCTCACGTCCATCTTCTTATCAGCGAAAGTGACCGGAATGGAGACGCTGGTGTAGTCCAACACATTGACGAACGAGGTGTAACTAGTATAGTCATATTGTTTCGGTATGACCGCGGCAAATGGCGCCAAGGGGCAGAAGACTCCGTCCACCGGACGTCCGGTATCAGTCAGTTCCTTCGTACTAGTCCAGTAATCCATATACTGTTTTTGGTATTCGCGTTTGGTGACGTTAAGCATCGCAATCTCTGATGCAGTCAGCTCAGTGCCGTTTTCCGAGACGATGACTTGTGGTGCTTCAGTCTCGCCGGATAAACCGAAGTGGTGTCGAAAGTCTGCACCGCCGTCCATGTCAAATGTGCAGCTCTGTTCTGAATTAACGTCCGCAATAATGGCTTTGGAAGAGATCGTTCACATACGGCTATCTCATTAGCTTTGGCGTGTGACGGAGGATCCCATGGAACCACCTTATGTCCCAGCAATTTGAGCGTTTGCTCGACAAGCTTCAATCCCCGGGCGATGGGCGGGTGAACACGAGCTATGCCATCCCAGTGCATCATACCAAATGCAAGAGTCGATGAACCAGCCCTGGCTTGCTCAATCAATGCCTGTGTCTGCCGAACGACGGTGTCGCGCCACGGGAGCTCCAGTGCGAGCGGGTCATGATCCCATGGCTGTTGACTGAGAACAGCCTTGAACAGCAATGTCAAAGAGCAGGCAGTCGGTGCAAGGGGTCCGATAACCGACAGAATAGTACCCTGTCCATCCATTGAGTTCGCAGCATCCTGGTATGGAATTCTACCCGCGGAGGGGCGCAGTCCATATAGAAAGTTGAACCCAGCAGGAATGCGCACGCTGCCACCAATGTCGGTTCCAAACCCACCAGGTGATCCTCGCAATGCAATCAGTGCGCCCTCGCCGCCAGAGCTGCCACCGCTGGACAACAGCCGGTTCTTGGGATTCCAGGTGTAGCCAATGATGTTGTTTACCGTTTCGCCGGACATCAATGTGGCTGGAACACTGGTCTTGCAGTATAGTACAGCGCCGAGGTTGCGCAGCTCTCTGACCAGCTCGCTTTCTTTGGTTTCGCGACGCGAGTCGTCTCGTCGGCCCTGAAAGGTACCAATCCAGCCAACGTAGCCCATAGTGGTCTCGACTCCTTTGACATGGAATTGGTCCTTCAAACTGATGGGGAGGCCATGCAGTGAACCCAAGGGAGCTTTGTACTCTGCAAAGTATGCGTCGAGTTGCTTCGCATCTTCGATAGCTGCGTCAAAGAAAATCTCGTGGAGACAGTTAACCTAGATAGTAGTGAGCCACTGCGTAGCTAAGCGGGTTGTACTGACATACCAGCTGATGTGCCAATGCCGCGCGATGGCAGAAGGCTTCGGTGACCTCGACGGCAGTCCAGCGGCCTGACGTTGTTTGTGCTGCAATATCGACCGCATCAGACTCTGTGATCTCAATCTCACGCACGCTCAGGTATTGTCGAATGTAGTCTCCAGTCACATCCCGCTGTTCACTTGCGGGAGGAACGGGCGTTGCAAGTCGCCATTTCTCGGGGATAGCGTTGAGAATGGATTCGCGTTTCGCTTCGGCCTGGGAGTAATAGGCTGGATTTGCTGCCATGATGGGATCAAGATTTCAGTAAGTTGAATAATATAGGACGAGCGAGGAGAACATTTCACAGTTGCTTCAAGCTGTTTATCTATGGCCCATTCGGATGGTGCTTATCTGGGCGGGGCTGTTGGGGTCAGTTGGAGACGCGGTCAACGCGAAGAAGATACAGAGGTGTCTGGACATCCCAGAGCCTTGGGATATTGTCCACAGGGAAAGCACTGGCAAATAATCTCGTGTTCGGGGCTATCTAGTGTAGATTGATTGCTTTCCTGGTCGCTGCCAACTGGGAGAACGTTATGAGAGCGACAGCACGCTATTGCTGCTCGGAAGAATCGAGTTGTGTAACGAGAGCTTCAGGAAACAAGCGAATCGGTTTTTTGCTGCACGTTGAGAGCAATCTGTTTGCCAGAAATCCACCCTCTCCACATTCGATAGGGGGACGGCGGCGATCCTGGTGTATGCTCTCCGAGTACTGGCCAGCCCGCCAACCAGTTCGGACAGGTCGAAGGAAGAATTCTGGGAACGGCGTGCCAGGCGGATCTTGATGTTCCGTTCATGAACACGGCGTCTCCCGACCGCAGCCGGATCATCTCACAGCCATTCCCGTCCCCATGGCTGACCATAAGCAGACTATCACAACCAAAACGCACACTGATCAATCCAGGTTCACCCTTTTCACCCGTCTCTCGGTGTGCACTAAGGGTATCTCCCGCAGAGTGGAGATTCAACGAGGCCGCTCGAGCTTGTGCCTTTGGAAATGCGGCCTGCAGCACTTTCGCGATATCTAGTGGGAAGGAAGACAAGGGTTCAGCAGAATCGATCTGCTCGTCCTCGCTTCCCAGGGTGATCCAGCGGAGTTTCGTCTCCAAGGCATTCTGAACGCTCAGAGGTTCATGTGCCTGTGGATCTTTGGGATATAACAAACGCGTTGGATCATCCGCAAAGAACGATTGCACGCCTGTGCAATCCTCTGTCTCTTCAGGGTATGTGACATTCCAATGTAAATGTAAATTCGTCTGGTGCCGAGGATTCGGAAGGTCCCGGTGGAGTAAGCGCGATAGCATTTCAACCTGTATGGTGGGCGGAAACAGGAAAGGTATCATTGCGAAGCCTGCGAAGGGTCAGGAGAGGGTTCTTGGTCCTGCTGGGGTCAGTTTAACAGGGTCAAAGATAACTCCATGCTGACCAGGAATGGCATCATGAGTAAAGACAGGAATGTTTTCTGTCATCGGAGCATGCTCCTTGTCGGGAGCATGAGCACCATGAGTAAAATCATCAAATGCCAGTCGAAGATCCTGACTGGAGATGTACTGCGAGAGAGTGAGGCCCGGTGGCAGACTGTCAGGGTCTAACCGCCACAGGTCCAGGATGTTGGGATCATTGTCGATATCTGATAACGGAATGCTCGAATACTTCTTGTAGCAACGATGAACCACATCGGGTGGCCGGTCCTGGGCATTCAAGCCTTTGATTTGGGCCATTGCTTCATTGCTGGAGCTAATGTAGAGGGTGAGTGGTGAGTTGTGAGAGATGATCGCCGTGCGGCAGGAAAGGTACGCGCTCACCGCTTTCCCGGCGGCGCGGGGAGTTGTTTGTTTTCATGGCCTCCCCACCATGGCCTTCTTGTCTGAGAATATCTTCAAGTCGACAACTGCAATTCTGGTGTAGGCGCCGGTCTGAACTGCAGTGGTCTCGCAGACTGAGTTCTCACCTGTACGTCTCATTGATCCCCTCCCTCCTGTCCCTCCTTGCTTCCGTCTTATTCGTTTTTGCGTCCCTACATTCTGTGTCTCGCCAAGTTTCCCGTCCTATGGCATTTGTCTAATATTCTGGAGAGCAGCAAAGCATCAGAAGTCTTCCCAGCCATGGAGAACTACCAGAAGATCGAGAAAATTGGAGAAGGTTCGTGCTCCTGACGCGGTCATCTGGGTTGGTTTCCCCGGACATAGCTCACGCGTCAATTCTTTCATAGGCACCTACGGTGTGGTCTACAAGGCCCGTGAGCTTAACCATCCCAACCGTATTGTTGCTCTGAAGAAGATCCGCCTCGAGGCCGAAGATGAGGGCGTCCCGAGTACCGCCATCCGCGAAATCTCGCTCCTCAAGGAAATGCAGGACCCCAACATTGTTCAATTGCTGAACATCGTCCACGCCGATGGCCACAAGCTCTACCTCGTCTTTGAATTCCTCGACCTCGATCTGAAGAAGTACATGGAGGCTCTCCCGGTCAGCGAGGGTGGTCGTGGCAAGGCTCTTCCGGACGGCTCCCAGATGAGTGCCAGCCTGGGACTGGGTGATGCTATGGTGAAGAAGTTCATGGCCCAGCTGGTGGAAGGAGTCCGATACTGCCACAGCCACCGCATTCTGCACCGTGACTTGAAACCCCAGAATTTACTCATTGACCGCGAGGGTAACCTGAAGCTGGCCGATTTTGGTCTCGCAAGAGCGTTTGGTGTTCCCCTGCGGACTTACACCCACGAGGTAATCCTCAGCCACTGAGAGACGTCACGTTAAGCTTGATTATTGACTCCGCTTAGGTTGTTACACTCTGGTATCGTTCCCCGGAGATTTTGCTCGGTGGCCGTCAGTACTCCACTGGCGTCGACATGTGGTCCGTCGGTGCCATCTTCGCGGAGATGTGCACGCGCAAGCCACTTTTCCCCGGAGACTCTGAAATTGACGAAATTTTCAAAATCTTCCGGTTGGTGCTACATGCCCCCCCCCCCCCTTTTTTTCACGTTAGTCCGGTGACATTAATGTGCGTTTGTAGTGTTCTCGGTACCCCTGACGAAGAAGCATGGCCCGGCGTCACCTCTTTCCCCGACTACAAGGCCACTTTCCCCAAGTGGAAGCGCCCCGACACTCCCCTAGTTCCCGGCCTGGAAGAGGCTGGCTGTCAGCTACTGGAGGCTCTGCTCGAGTATGACCCGGCACACCGGCTCTCGGCGAAGCAGGCGTGCATGCACCCTTACTTTCGACAGGGCAGCTCACACTACTCCGGTCGCGGCTCCCGTAACGGTTTTCACTAAATGATGTCGTTTCAGATATTCCGTGTAACCTTATTCATGACGGAGGATCGCAGCACAGCGCTGATCCTTCTAGGGACATGTGTTTCTTTTTTTGTCTCTTCTCTTCTATGTATCTGGCGTTCATCGGGGAGTAACCAGGCGGGCGGGCTTACTCTTATCACCCAATGGTTCTTTAGTCAATGCAAGGCGTACATACCCCTTTCGGTTGATTAGTGTTGCAGACTTTGCATCGTCCAAGGCCAGTAGTGTGTAGGGACATTCCCAGGTAGTATCGTCCTCAGGTGGCCTGTAATTCAGACGAGTCAGCCTCGAATTGGTATGTACCCAACTAGACTAACGTTGGAGTTATCGCTGAATGTCAAGAGCTAGGTTGCACCGTTGGTTGCAGCATCAACGCCATATGTCACAACTTCGCTGAAACCCTTCAGCTGCTCGTGTCAGAGCTGAACGCCCCACACACGATCCGTTGGCGGTAGAGGCCCATTGATATTCTTGGGAACGGGAGAGCCAGACAATCACCACCATGCAGATGCCGAGAATGCTTCTCTGTCAAGTTTCTGCAGCCAGGGCGAACGCCCCAGAAGAAGATCCCTTGGGGGCCATATTGGCACGGCATTCGCTGCGAGCTGAAGGAGGGAGGAAACGAGCATATCGATGAGGGGCTTGGGGGCCGTGGTGTGCGCCTGTTCATCATTCGCTGGTCAGCGCGAGTCTGACGCATGCATCTGCAGCCTTACGACGAACGCTAATTATCGAGTGCTCGAGTCTGCGAATCCGAGGCTGATGAGGGTTCTCGGCGCGGCGTGAGTGTGGCGGAGGCCGTGCAGACGCGAAGGGAAGGACAAAAGCGTTCCCCGCCCTCGCAGCGACTTCTTATTTACAGCGTTGCACGCGGAGAAGTCACAGTACCCTCGTCCCCTTGACCAGTTCCTGACATTCCATCTGCACCATGGAATACGACGACGAATTGGCCGGCATGGGCTCGGTGCCGCCAGCATCGTTGCGTTCCCGCTCTAATAGCCGGCCGCCGCACCGGGCACGCTGCCAGCCGCCCCAGGAATCGGTGAAGCAGTTCTGGGAACAGTTCACCACCAAGTATCCAGGCAAGGTGTACACCGTCTTGCCCGATAACCCGTACGCGCGCACGCGGGCGAAGCGGGTGCCCAATGGCGTGGTTCAGGGCCACGAGGCCGTCAAGTCGTACGAACAGGCCCGGCGAGAGTGCCAGAAGTCCGTCGAGCGGATTGTCAAGGAATGCGAGCGAGTCAACCAAAAGTACTCGGATCCGCACTTCGACATTGAGCTAGACCTCAAGTCGGGTCGGAGACACTACCTGGATGGCCTCGACGAGGTGAATGAGGAGATGAGGCCCCGTGGCGTGAAGCGAGTAGCGGTTCGTTGATCACCAGGAATTGGACCCAAATAGATGAGCAGTCACTGATGTCGCCTAGGAAATATTTGAGAAGCCCCAGTTCTTCGTCAATGGACCGACGGCGTCGGATGTGCGCCAGGGCAGCGACGGAGACTGCTGGCTGATGGCCGCCCTGTGCACGATGGGCAACAAGGAAGAATTGATCGAAAAGATCTGTGTGGTGCGCAACGAAAAGGTTGGCATTTATGGGTTTGTGTTCTATCGCGGTAAGTTGTTTCAAGACCGACATCGATCGGACAACTCGTCTGACACCGATTCTAGATGGCGAATGGCAGCAATGCATCGTCGACGACAAGTTGTACCTGCGGGCTGCCGACTACGACGAGTCGGTGGATGAGCGTCCGATCTGGGATGATATCAACCGAACCGACACCGAGGAAGAGTATCGTCGGGTGTGGCAGACTGGTTCGCGCGCGTTGTACTTTGCGCAGTGCGTGGACCCCAATGAGACCTGGCTGCCTCTTCTAGAGAAGGCGTTTGCTAAAGCCCACGGCGACTATTCGGCTATCGAGGGCGGCTTTGTGGGAGAAGCCATTGAAGATCTGACCGGAGGTGTCACGTCCGAGGTGCTGTCCAACAATATCCTAGACAAAGACCGCTTCTGGTCGGAAGAACTCATGAAGGTCAACGCTGAGTTCCTCTTTGGATGCGGAACGGGTCTTTTCTCCAATTGGTTGGATCCGAACTATAGAGGGCCTCCGCGAGACCGGAAGGGAATTTCGGAGAACCACTCGTACTCCATCATGGAAGCCCGAGAGATCGATGGATATCGCTTGCTCCGACTGCGGTACGTTCGGCTTCTCCAAATCAAACTCTCAGCCAGGATACGACATGCTGACATCTTCTAGAAACCCCTGGGGTAAGAAGGAATGGCATGGCGCCTGGGCGGATGGATCGGAAGAGTGGACAGCGGACTGGATGAACCGTCTCGGTCACAAATTTGGCAACGATGGGGTAGGCGTGCTCCCCTTTTGCTCGCGAGAGCGCGACTGACTCGTTGATAGTTCTTCTGGATTTCTTACAACGACCTCCTCAAGAAGTACCAGCACTTCGACCGAACCCGTCTGTTTGGTCCCGAATGGACCATCACCCAGCAATGGACCACATTGAATGTCCCCTGGTCTGCCGACTACCACCGCGTCAAGTTCATTATGAACGTGACCCAGGGCGGCCCAGTGGTCATTGTGCTATCCCAGGTTCGTCCTTTCGAAGTTCCCTCTCCGTGGCTTCTGCTGATAACAACAGCTTGACACGCGCTACTTCAAAGGGTTGGCTGGCGAGTACAGGTTTGTCTTGAAGTTTCGAGTTCAGAAAGAAGGCGACGAGGACTACATGGTGCGCAGCCAAAACAGCCACTTTATGAGCCGATCGGTCAACGCCGAGATTGACCTCGAGCCTGGTCGTTACCAAGTTCTGATGAAGATTACTGCCTTTCGTCAAGAGGATGTTGATTCAACAGAGGAAACCATCCGCCGTCTGGCCTCGACACGTCGGGAGAAGCTCGTGCAAGTTGGACTGTCGTATGATCTGGCACATGCCAAGGGTTTGGTTGCCGACACAGAACAGGAACGCTGGGAACGAGAAAGGCAAAAGACCAACGAACGCAAGAAGCTTCGCGATGAAACAAAGCACAGGTTGCAGAAGGAGTGGATTCGTGAGCGCAAAATGGCTGCGCGCCACCACCGCATCGAGGCTTGTCTGTCCGGCAAGCTTCCCAATGGCATTCCGCGGGAACGAAGCCCAGAGCCTGGTCAGACAGCACAAATCCTGAACGACAAGCCAACCCAATCGCCCACTGAAGTCGGCAGCATTTCCAGTGAAAGCAGTGAACGGAGACCGACCCCCAACGGCTCGGTGCCGACTATTCAATTCAATGGTCTACATGCTAGACATGCGAGTCGTTCTAGTGGCTCTCGACGATACCGGACTGACTCTCCGCGCCCTAGCCTTAGCACTCGCATTGCTACGGATACCTTGGATAGCAGTGATTTGGAATTGCTGGAGGGCTTCGAATTCGATAGCGACCTCGACATGCCCCCAGATGAGGCTGACACTAAACATCAAACCCCTATGCCTGAGCATGACCCGCCTGCTGCTGATCCCTGGAACGCAGTGTGTGTCGTTGGATTACGAGTTTACTCCAAGGACCCGAAGCTTAGTCTGGAGGTGGTTCGCCCGATAATAGAAGATGATATCGAAGCCCCTCTGGACCGAGATGACCCGGCAGCTTCGGCGACTATTGAGAAGGCATTTTGGAGCACGCGTATTAATCCGTAAATGGGGCTCTCCTCGTTTGAATGGGCCTGCATTGTGCCAATGGATTGATCATATAAAGCTGCATGTATTTATAGATCGACAGAGTGTTGCAGTTCCTTTATCAGTACCAATTAGCAAAATCAAGCGACGTGGGATTCCAATTTGACTCTTGTTGCAACCAGTGCTGAATATTTTAGCCATGATTTGTGAGATCCAAAACAGTACCTCTTGTTGTTGATGTTGTTGACCGCGTAGAGCCGCGCCCGCGCCAAGCCTTATTCTGAAATCGCGAACCTCACACTTCAACGACCCTCCCTTGATGGCGCTATGCGCCTTTTCATTCATCATTCCCGCCACCTGGCTTGTAGCCTGTGTCGAAGAAGTAGTGGTATCGGCTTCGTCTATCTGAAAGGGGTACGTTCACTTTCCAATTCGTCGAACTGCGTCGATAAGACAGTCTCGATTCCCGTTGGCAACAATGGATTCGTGTCTCTGAGGTACAAGCTCTGTTCTATCCACCTATCCACTTCATTGAAATTCGGAGACTGATTGAAGCATAGAGTAACGCGACAAGCCTCATTAAGACCATCTATCGATGATCAATCCTCTTCAGGACCCAATGTGATCCTTTATCTTCCGCCAGGTCCTCTGTTCCGGGGGCTTGGTGCAGATTACATCGCAGCCAATGGAGAGTCAGTGGATGAACTTGAATCTGATAGGAACTGGGAGGTTGGATCTTCAAGCTCCCGCCCATCGCCGCAGCATATTCTAGCTTCCATCACCTCTGCCACCGTTGTTACAGTCAACTATCGCCTTGGCACCGTAGTGGGGACATACCTTCCAGACTTGAAAACCAAGTCGGATCTCACGTCGAATTCAGATTCAGATGACGGTGTCTCTGGATCCAGACTCCCTGCAGAATTTCACCGATATCCAACTCCAGTGCATGACACGCTCGCTGGGTTCGACTGGATCCAGACTCGCCTGCGACCCACACAGCTTGGAGTCTTCGGCCAGCACATTGGCGGATCGCTGGCACTCATGCTGGCACTCACAGAAGCCCAGAATGTCCGGGCAGTCGCTGCTTTGGAGCCCGTCTGTGACTGGCCCGGACTAGACGAGTACTGCACAACAGCAGAGACTGGGGTTCCCGAAATAGCACCAAACAAACAGAAACGATCGTCCAAGAAACCATCGCGCTCTTTCGCGCCGCCAGACTTGGTTCCCCTCCTTGAGGCCCGTGAGCACTTCTTCTCATCCCCCGAGCGGTGTTTCGACGCGTTTGCCTCGCCCATTCTCTTCCTCCGCTCGGCCGGGCGCGACGTCCCCAGGGCATTCCCGCAGTATCTCACGGGGCCGGAGTACCCCGTTCCAGTCATGAAAGATGCTCACAAGACGACCTCTGCAGAGCAGCATGATGCGCCGTCGGGGTCTCTCTGGGATAGAGATGTCTACCCAGACGCGGACGTGGATGAGGAGCTGGAAGAGGCTGCCGTCACTGTGTCGCGCCGTCGAAAGGCTTTATCTCGCTGGCCTCCGCATGGGCTTGACTACGGTCTCAGTGGACAGACATGGTCTGGCCCTGGCCACGGTGTCCGTCGCATGGAGGTGCAATTGCCGTGGGTGCGTGTCTTCTTACCGAAAACGCGTGCTGGTTTATCCTCAAGCTCGGATGATTCGTCCCACTCGGCCGCCAAACATAGAACCCCACGTACGGTCCTTGATCGCCAGGGCAAAGAAATGGTTTCCGTAATGCGACGGGCGTGCTTCTTTGGCATGGAGAAGGGATTTGGAGAACGGAAAGTGACTATATCACGGGTCGATGGAAACCTAGAACGAGAAGCGGGGGATTGGCTTTGCGGAAGATTCAAGGATGATATAGACGAGTAGGTTCATATTCGAAAGATTTCGGCTGGAAATCACTTGAATTGACTAAATGTGTATAATATCGAGCTTTATATGATGATAGGAAATACCTTCATACTTGAAACATCAAGTAAACGTCAACATACCCACCAACATAGGTACCGACGTAGGCACTCTCTTACGAAGAGGACTCGGGTTACGCCTGTGCGCACCTATTCTTATAGACCAGAAGCAGGCGGCCAAAGACTCTACTGGTATGTGGTGGATAAATCCGGGCTTGATTCTTCAAGTTCACCAGGTCGTAGCAATCCATGCCAATCAATACAATGTAGTTGTGGAACATAGGAAAAAAATATCCACGAGTATGCACATTTTCAAGTCAATTGCCCTTACACCTACTCGTTCTATAATGACGAGCCTCCCAGTCCAGAACTCCCATTCGGCGAACCCCACCACCCATCAATATCTCCCAGATCTGGCAACATGTTCGGGTCATTTGGAAAATTGGGAGGGGTGATGGCGCCCATGGTGGCAGCATCATTGCCAGCTCCCAGGTTTCCGGACAGAACACCCAGGCCTGAGTCTTTAACCCAGTCTAGATCACCCGGCTGAGAGGACGTCGCAGCAAAGGATCGTGGTGCATAGGATGGTGCATTATGTTGTACGGAGAGGGTCTGGGAAGGCTGGTTCGATGAGTTGGCGGTAGAAGATACAGCCATAGAAGTGGAAGTTCGCCGTGGATGATAATGAGATGTTTCTGTTGTGACACGGCGAGCTTTCTTGCGAGAGGCATCTGTTTCTTGGCCCTGATGGGATGAATGTATCGTCGAAGGCTTCTGCGACGAGCCTGAAGGCAGATTGGCGCTGCTGATCTGTCTTTTTGCACCTGAGCCTGATCGACGGATGTGGGCTTGCCAGCGGCGCTGAAGAGTGACGAGGTAGTCGCGAGTGCGCTTAGCGTTCTCAAAAGACTGACCTAGTTCGTCGAGAGCACGGAAGCAAAGATTCAAGTATGCGACCATCTCGGCATTGCGCGGGTGTGGCTGATTCACTTCGCCAGGCCTGCTGGGCATAAGTGGGGAGCTGGATACCGTAACGAACAGTAGCATCAAAGCTGCACTAAAAATTATTGCCACAACCTGGTTGTTCATTCGCCGGAATGTATAGTGCTTCTCGTATATGTGAAGAAGACGTGCGACGGCCGTGGCGGAATCAATGCACATTCGCCTAGCGTGATGATAACCTGGTCCTTGGCGAGGACTCCGAGGTTGAATATAACTCTTAGAAACCCATGGTCGGTGAAAGAAGATGATTATTTGGTGGTATTGCATGCTGCAAATCTTGTTAGAAAGCCAAATATATACTGTTCCACGTGGACTACTTACTGCAGTATAAGAAGATGGGGCAGTTTCGGCGTGGTGTCATCGTCCAAATTGACTTCAAGGGCCGAAGGAAGGTTAGCCTTCCAGGCAAATAGATCTTCAGTCACCTGGAAGCATAGTCTCTGCAAATCGTGTCGAGATATATCCGAGCATCCGTATCTGTATATATGTTAGATCTATGTGTCCCACTATGACTGCAGAGAGTAATCCGCACGTACAGGATATGACCGACAGGGGAGATCATGTCCCACAAGACAACAAATTGCCTACAAATCAGCTCATTCGGGTTCTTCAATCCTGCCTCAAATACCGGCGATCGAGCTTGAAGACCATATGGATGCCAAGTTCCTTCCTTCCCTGCACCAAGGGTAGAGGCAGGCTTGGGTACAGAAATGTCTCCTGCATTCATGCGAAATGGGCGACCAAGATAGAATCCCCAGAAACTAAGGTCATTAGACGGGAGAGCCATTAGAATTAGGTCAGGTATTCAGCACTAACTGGTCTGCAACGTAACTTCCCCAGAATGCTGCTCGTCTCACATCAGCCTCTCGAAGGCTTATTTCTCCCTGGCTGACATATGGTGTCATATCGACGTGCAGCCCGAGATCAAAAGCAAGCCGCATGGACATTCCTTGGGAGAATATTAGCTATGAATGGTCTTGGAAGATCAAGCCACATACCGCTGTAGAGCCAGCCCCGTGCGTCACGGTTAGATGCCCCTTCATGACAGCTTAGAAGGACTAAGGCTTGAACGGTTGCGACACAAGGCGAGTCAAGCTCAATCTCCAAGAGCGCTTTGGCTCTGTCTGCGAAGAATTCTGCGAGTGATTTAGGAAATGTAATGAATGTCGGGTGATACCGTGCTTCGAAAGCACTGCCAATGGCGCACCTAGGAAAAGTCAGCATATTATTCGAAACCAAAACACGCGATATTCAAGCTCACATCGCATTAGTGAGCACCTCAGAGTAGAACGGAGTGTCATCATATTCATTTCGCCATTTGGATCGAGCGGTCATGTACATCTCCTTGTCCACCACATAAATGCTGGGGTTCTGCCAAGTGAAGTACAGCTCGAGCAAGTGATCCTCCAGGGTTTGATCGACAGACTGACCAACTCGCAGGTGGTTTAGAATATCTTGGCCATCATGACGCACTGTCCGCGCATCTGGTCGCTGGCGTTGCTGCGTCGCAGACACATCCACGAGATTGAGGTTGGAAGTGGCACCGTAAAACCGCAGATGCCCATCTCCTGCAATTTTCAGAGTTCCGATGCGATTGGACAGCTGTTCTATCACGTCGCTTTCCGCTTCATTTTCTTCATCACTATCGGAATCGTGTTCTCGGTCGGCTGGTAGCTGCCCAAGTAAGACTCCAGGCTGCTGGGCCATGTCCATGCCAAACTGGAAGCTATCCGGGCTTAGGCCAGTGTTTGTCGGGAGTCCTGACCCCCCGTTGATACTGGCGTATATAGTCTCCAGGCTTTCTGCCGTTGGAAGAGTGAAGCCCCAGTGGACAAAGTCCTGATGATCGGGGGCACCTTGTACCATTCCAAATGGGTTCCAAGATTCCAGGGATGAGGTCTGCTGATTAGCAATTATACCCTGAGACGAAGATGACTTCGGGGTCGTGGTATCGACATGTGACCGTGGATTCCCATTCGGAGATGCAGCTGGCGGACTCTGAACCGAAGATACACCGGAGACGACAGGCGGCTTGGTCTCTGATAATGACTGTTGATTCTGACTAGTTAAAGACGCTCTCTTTCTATTCCCACGAGGAATTTGAAGAGTATCTAGTACCCTGTTCATGCCAGCCTCATCTTCAGGCTTCATAGGCGGTGGCTGTAGACCTTGATCATAGATGAATTGGCAGAGCTGGTCGATTCTTGCGGAGAAGAGCTCCGTAGCGGCTCGAAGAGACACTCTAGAAGTGAGGTCAGTGATATCGCATACCGTGCCTTGAGCTGCATCGGCATGTGTTAATGCCGGCCTGGCAGTTGTCCCCATGAAGGTCCTTGCATTCAATTGTCCATCGAGAAAGATGCTCGGCTTAATCACTTACTTGCGTTTGTCGTCGCCATGTTGATACTTGCAGTCTTTCCCCTTACGTCGGCAGTTTTGACAGTGTGGCGTTGATCCATCACACTGCGACCAGGAACTCATTAGGTGCCCACCATCAATCATTTGCGCAAGGACGGGATGCGTACTCTGATCTTGCTCTCTCGACAAGGCACACAGGCGGTTGTTAAGTGCTTGCGAGGTAACTTCTTATCCTTCTCTGGCTCAGACGACATGGTTCTAGCCACAGGATGGAACTGTCGGGATCTTGCGGCGTTGAGCTGGGGATTCTAGTTCCCCCCGTGGGGGTGGCGTTCGAAGGGCACTTAGTTGCGCGCTCGAGTCCGGACGCAGGAAGTCCGGAGTCACCCAGTAGTAGACATAAAGTCACCCCGCATCAGCAGGGACTGTCAGGTCCATCGTCGATGTGCAACAGAACCGCAGAACAAGAAGCGCCCGCACAAAATGTTCGTCCGGGGGCGGGGAGAAAGAGAAAGGGTCCACCACGCCCGGCCTATAAGACGCACGATGACACGACGATAAGCCGGGGCCCCATTGCTCGACTCCGGGCTGCACTGGGGTACAACGACGGTACATTGCTTTCCGCGACACTATTTACACCAGAAGACTAGGGAGCTTTCGGAATGGAGATCGCGTGTCACCATCACACTACTATTCATCTACAGAATCCCTCATTTTCCAATATTTCACCACTCTAGACGTTGGAGGTGCGACGGAGCCGCTCGTTCTGGATCACCTCGATCCAGTACCCATCGGGGTCAAGCAGGAATGCAATGTTGCTCATCCGACCATCAGTCAGACGCTTTTTGAAGTTGACGCCGAGGGAATCGAAGCGGTCGCAAGCCGCCTGCAGGTCATCTACGGAGATACCTAGAAGAGGAGGAAATCAGAGGTTAGACGAGATGGAAATATTCCCGAGGTGGCACAGTGGAACTTACAGATATGGCCGAATCCTTGCGGCTCGGTGTTACCGTTGTGGTAAACGGGCCCTTCCTGCGTCTCAGTGCCATAGTTCCAGGTGAGCTCCAGGAGACCTTCCCACTCAGCAACACCGTTCGACACGCCCTGCTTGACTTCTGGGTTGGATCCCGGGTAGCCTAGGAAATACAAGTTAAACTTGTTGTCAGGGTTCTCGATGGTGCGGACCAGAGTCATGCCCATGGACTCCTGGTAGAACTTCAAGCTGGCCTCGGCATCCTTCACGCGCAGCATGGTGTGGTTGAGTCGGTAGTTGCCAGGATCGGTGGTGGTTGACAGAGCCTCATCGGTGCGCTTGATGATTTCCACCCAGTAACCATCGGGATCCTTGGCAAAGGCAATATGACGCATGCGACCCTCAGTCAGCTTTTTCTGGAAAGGGTAACCGGCATCCTCGATGCGCTTGCAAGCGGCCTCGATGTTGTCGACGGAGATGGCGATGTGGCCGAACCCTCGGTAGGGCTCGGTGTTGCCATTGACGACGCTGTAGTCGGGATCATTCTCCGTGCCATAGTTATGGGTGAGCTCGAGCACGGCGTTGCGGTCGGTGAAGTGGGGGTCACCCTGGAGAGAGGCGGAGCCATTGTAGGCGAGGAAGTAGTTGCAGAACTTCCATTGGGGCATATCCAGCGTTTGGATCACGTTAAGACCCAGAAACTGGTAGAATTCAAGCGATTTCTTCGGGTCTTTGACCCGGATCATCGTGTCTATGTGGGCATATCATGTCAGTGGCGTAAAGGCATCAGAAGCGAGGACAATGGCACGAACGGTTAAGCTTGTAAGTAGAGGTATCGGACGCCATGGTGAAGGATCGCGCGACTAAAAGCGGTTAGGTGATCTGCTGCTAGGCACAGGGGAAATCGCAAATCTTACCGGCTGGAACACGGGGAGTGAGGACCCTTGGAGATAGACGCGAGAGTCGAAATAGGGACAACATGGTCGACGTTCGGCACGGTTGGAGGGGAGATTTCGGTTTTGTCAGCGAGGGGGACGGTGGGGCTCATGATGGCAGCAGGTAGAGCTCGGTACGTGCCGACCACGGAGTATCGGCGAGGTACACGAGGGTACTTGGACATCCTAGTCTATTGGAAGATAGATTTTATTTTATCGTATGATCTTCACCATCAAGCGATACTCAGCCATGCTTCATCTCCATCCCTATCCGATCGCAACCTTCACCGCGATCCACGTAGCCTGCAGCCTGCAGCTCCCAATAGTGGATGCGCCTTAACGGCGCGGGGCCCGCGACTCTGATCTTCCCTTCTCCAATCCCCATCCATCTTCTTCTCTCTCTCCTCCCT
Organism: Penicillium hispanicum; assembly: GCF_028827665.1. Classification (NCBI taxonomy): domain Eukaryota; kingdom Fungi; phylum Ascomycota; class Eurotiomycetes; order Eurotiales; family Aspergillaceae; genus Penicillium; species Penicillium hispanicum. Next base: position 3,562,279 of record NW_026623193.1, read on the forward strand.
CATTGCACACATCACCACAATACACGCCCCCAACCCTCGGGCGCATTCTTACACGCACAGGCCAGGTTCGTTGTCAACTTCTCTCTCTGCACTCCCCAGCGGCACACTCGCCCTCATCTCTGCCATTGGCCTGTTCCCCTTCCCCAGGCTTCGTGTCGCATGCCTCGCTCCTGAGCCCTTTCTTTTTCGCATTTTTCCCTTCCCGCGCCTAGCACACTCGCATGTTGCCCGAATCCGCCTTGCCTGCATATCCCTCTATGACCTCCCAATCATTCCCTCCCTCGTCCGCACGTTCTCCCCCGGCCTGCAAGATCTGCAAGATGGCCGTGGTCCGCGGAGCCTCGCATGGATCGCATGACTGGCAGTCGTACCCTGGCCCTCATACAAAAAGCACCGCTTTCCTCCGCGGTTTTACTCTGTGCCACCGGCCGCGGTTGGAATCATCTGGGCTTGTCATCTGGACCAAGCTCCGTTGAGTCAACGCCCTCCGAGTCTCCGAGGTGCTCCATACTCTTCCCACCTACCCGCTCCAGAGAGCCCGTTATGAACACACTGCTTTCGTGCCTGATCCCGCTCGATTTTCGTTGGAAAGATACAGAGGACGACGGCGCTGGTCTCTGTCTGTGCGCTTGTTTCTATGGCCATGGGGCTGAAGATGGCTGAGTACGATCCTCTTCCAGTCACAGATTACTTCTCCAAACGCGAGCCCGCGACCCACCACGACGCCCCGTTCCTCCCCTACTGGGCCCGCTACCACACCCAGTGCGCTCAGAATCTCCTCGACTGTTCCGACGAGCCGATCGAATACGACCACGACGACGAGGACTACACCGACAATTGCTTCTTCTTTCCCGAGGACTGCTCGTGGACCCCGCCCAAGAACTGGGTCGTGGAGGCGCATTGCCCATCAGTCAAAGAAGCCCAGACGAAACAACTTGAGAAAAGCGTCGGGTCTGGCCAGGATCCCGCTGACAACATGATTCCCGGCCTGCCCGATATTAAGATGCTGGACTCGGAGGCGTTAGGTGACCTTCTGGAAGACAACCTCTCACCACCAGAGATTACAACCATTCTGTATGGCTTGCCTACTCTTATCTTTAGCGCTGAAGCCCTAGCCCCAGGATACCCCGCTGATGTTCTTCTGCTGCTAGTGTGTTCGCAACCAATGGCGCCGTCTTCGCTTATGGCTCTTCCCTCTCGTCCCGCCAACTGCGGAATCTGAGTGCAACCTATGGCGCCGCATACACATGCTACGCCAAGACCGCATCAAGTGGGAACCTCACCGGCGTCAACCCGGCGAGTCACCCATCCTCCTACGTGACAGCCCAATCAATGTCACTAGGCGACGTGGGCTCGATTGTATTCGAACTGGACGATTCCGTCGCGGTGGTGACTCGGATCGCCGACAAAGTCCTGTTGGCTGCTGTTGGCCCGTCGAAGCCTGATTCGGCTACGACTACGACGAATGGTATTAATTCAGACCACCTCGGAATCGAGGGTGTGGCACCATCGACAGACTCGGCAGCTGGGAATGGGACGACATCGGATGTTTCTCAGGGCGATGGCTACGCGCCTCCGTCTCCGAATCCTCCCGCCCACAACGGCAACCTAGATACCCAACATGAGATCGACCGTAGTGCCGATCTCGCTAGGCTGTCCAGCTTAAACCTCTCCACCTCACCATCCGTCCTGCTCGCCTTGGAGTCGAAATGCGCAGCACTGGGCCGATTCCTTGGGCAGAAACTCTCCGATCTGGAGAGTCCAGAGGACTTTTGAATGATGGGACCAAGAAGGCGTGATGTGACCATCTGTCCTTGCGTGTTGCAGGCTGGATCATTGGCACAGCGCTTGAGGTATTTCTACCCACGCAGGTGTATCACTTACATGAATTTACGACTATTCCTGAGATCGTGAATTTTGGGTTCGCTGTACTTTCTTCCGTGACTAACGATGGGGTCTCTAAGCGCAAGTTCGCGTGAACGCTAGTTCTAACGAGGTAATGATATTAAGAAGGGCGCAATAAGGAAATAATAAACTGCTTCCGAAAAGTTATCGAAGGATCCTGCTCGGTCATGTTTATGGGTCCTTGTATGAAACCGTCTGCGCTAGCAGTTTCACGCCAAACGTGATGTCTGACAGGCGACTATGTCCACCTAATGGAGGCCCAACCGGGCAACCAGCAACGCCGTTTGGTGGTTTAGGATGATAAATATTGGGACGTTCCAGAATGCAGACAACCGCAGTCGATGACCATCGCCATGGAAGTAACCTTGGAACATCCGTACCTATCTCATATACCTTGAAATCATTGACCAGTATTGCGGAGAGAAACTCTTCACGTAAGTATCAAGAACGAATGGTTCCCATTAGTCTCAAGGGTGTGTACCTATGTACTTAATTTCCAGCGGGTCCATTCTATATAAATGCGCCCCGTCATGCACCTCGTTCGACGCTAGGCCCTTAGTTGACGCAGTGGAAACCCACGTGCAACAATAAAGAGAGATTTCTTGCTGGAATGTTTTTACTAGGTCATTCGCGGTTCTTGTAACATCATAATATCGAAGATTCGTATTTGGCAGCTCCACCTCGAATGGATTATCCACTGGTTTACGCACAGCCGGCCCCGACTCGAACTTTAGGGTCGCTGAAAAAGGAACTAATAGAAGAAAGGGGTAGGATTTGTTTTGCTACGTGCGATGATGAATAGGAAAGTAGTGCAAATTAGCCCATAGCTAATACCAGAGAATATCCTGCAGCATCTGATGTTATGAAACGCCTACCAACTCTGAAATCCCCAAACCCTTGAAAGTAATGCCCTAGAAACATCAACCCCCGATGTCAAGAATCGCCGACCCGTAAATCCAGCCCTCTAAAGATACCAACCTCAAATGCACCAGTCCTCCAAATATAACTCCTCTCATTGATTCGAGTTCAGCACCTCTCTGAGTTCGTCCATCGTCAACGTCAGAGAGAGGAGCGGCCGGGCTTCAATGTTTTCCTCAAAGACTTCCGCGAGCCACCGCTGGAGGTCTTTCTTCAATGTCTCGGGATAACCAGCGAATCTGATTGGCCATTTGCGGTTGACAAGCCACCTGAGGGTGGCCATAATATCCATCATATGGCCACGAGCCTTGGCCAAGTTGTTCTGACGCTGGGAGTCCTTGGCTAGTCTCCATGATTTGAGTTTTGTCAGGACCAGAACGGCCGGATGGAGAATAGGGACTAGAAAAATCATAATCAGTCAAGAGTATACTATGCTGGCGGAAGGAGGCCGCACTTGTAGCCCCAATGGTGCGAGTCGAATTGTCACTTGGCAGCACCTTGTGAACATTTGAATCAGGAGCCGGGACATTCCAACGCAATGCGCGCTCGCTCGGATTTCCCAGGACGTCGATGAAAACATTTGTTCCGTGGTAGTCGTAAAACGTGCTCGGCTTGTGCCTCTTCGTCTCGCTGAAGCCTGCGATCCCCAGAAGGAAATTGACGGCCTCTTTGCGAGTCCTGTCAGTGATAATGTCGATGTCCTAAGTCTGGTCAGATCGAGTAGGCCCTTGGGACGCAATGAAATTGGGAAAGGCATACACTGGTCACACGTTCGCTGCCTATCAGACTCGCGGCATAACCCCCGACGAACATAAACTTGATGTTCACCTCATTGAGGATGCTGATGATCCTGTTCGCAGCAATATCCAGATGGCGAAACTCCACAGGCTGTGGCGTCATGGCTGCGATAGCTCAGGCTCGTAGAAAGAGTGAAGGATACCGTGGAAAAGTCAGGTAAACTGACCAAGAAAAAATCCTGCGATAGACTGTATGAGGTTTGTAACGAGGCAAAAGATGGTGAGAATGAGGATAGTGAGAAAGAAGGTGACGAGAAAGAGAATGGTGAGGTGGATGATGAGAAGGACGATGATGAAGGAGAGGATGGCCAGATAGAGGATGACCTGCTGGAGGATGAAAGGAGGGTTAACATGATAGTAAGAGAAAGATGATGAAGAGGAGAATGATCGTGAAAAGGATGAAGATTAGAAGGAGAGGAGGAAGAAGAAGAAGAAATGAGAAGAGCAAGGGAGACGTTTTTATATTGAAAAAAATCCACGCAGTCTACTTGAATGTTTTTCACTCTTTACTACACATATGTCGATCCAGACAGCGACTCGAATACCAGCCATATCTTCATGCCCCCGAATTACCTGAATCATTCTAAAATACGACCATAGCCTCGACACTTAACGCCGAAGACACTGGAGAGTCCTAATCCCTCCCCTGTAGGCTCATATACCATTGGAGCCAACAGCAAAGCTGTTCGAGATTTCAGTACACCGGGAAGACGACGGACCAGCCAAGCTACCAGGTTGTGGAAGCTAGGAAGTACTTTGAAACGGCATGAGGAGATGTAGCTGGCACTGAGTAGGCAGCGCGATACCTCCCGCCAAGGTTAGTCTAGATGCTCTTCGAGCTTCTGGAAAGCCCTCGAGGTCACATTCGTGAATCGTGGCCAGAGCGAAGAGCCGCCTGTGAAGGCCCTTGAGAGCCAAACATGAAAAAAGTGCCAAGTTACCATTAGAGACAACGGAAAAGGTTTATTTCAAACAAATCGTGAACTTCATAGTATTTGCGATATTTGCGGATGATTAGGCAATATATATGGCAGAAGACTCCAGGTGTCCCACGGGCCAATCAAAGTTGTGCCCCGGCCACGCTGGGATCTATTTCATGTGCAAATGATTTCCAACACGAGAAAGAGTGAAAGCTTGCAATGCATCATAAACGAGTGCGGATCAAATCCGAGGCATGGGCCAAAGGATTCCGGGATCATAGAAAAAGAGAACTGCTTCAGGACTTTTCCTGGACGGCTGAGCCACCGGGCGAAGTGTGGAAATGGCTCGCCGAGCTAGCCGTGCGGTTTAGACCGGGAGTCGGGCTGGTGGCCTGGTCCTTCGCATCGGTAGTAGGAGAGCTGACGCCCTGCTCCTGCTTCCCCAGCTGCTTTTCCTTCTCCTCGTAGACCGGGGGCGGGTTCTGAGTGCCGCTGGCAGAGCGGCTGCTGACAGAGCCAACGGGCGAGGTAGCGACCGGTGAAGTCACGGCTGGCGACGCCAAAGTCGGGCCGCGGGTGGCATCCTTGATGACGGTCCACCACTTCTCGGCATCGCCGGCAGAGTGAGCCTTGAAGCTCAACTCGGTGGTAGTGTGGAACGCGTTCCCAACTTTGCCGCTCGAGACATCCTTGCCCTTGACATTGAACTTGACACCGTCGATGGCGCCCACGACACAGTCCGGCAGGTACAGAGATAGCTCGGGGGTGGGATCCCGACGGAAGTCATCGGTGTCCTTGAACTCGTGGAGATAGCGCGCCGGGGTGACGACGTAGTAGCCGGTGCTGTAGCCCTTGATGACGGCGCGGGAGCGACGCTCTAGTGAGCCCTCGATGAGCGGCTGTGTGGACCGGTGGTCCTGGTTGGGGAATGAAATGCTCTCGAAGGAGCGCGGTGGGGAGTCGGGGTTCACGAGTGTGGCGTCATTGCGCACGCAGAAGTTCATCCACTCAAAGTCCGGCGGGATACGCTGTGCAGTGCCCAGGACGTCGGCGAACATCGCCCGCTGCCGGTCCAGTTGTCCGCCCATGAGCTGGAAGAACTGGTCCAGAACGACCTGAATGGTCTGCAAAACGTGTGCCTCGAACTGCTGGAACGAATTCTGCACAGCCAGGATATCATTCCGGTGGTTGTTCTCCTCGATGACCTGCTTGTTGAGCCGGTGGTTGATGCCCCGCTTGAGGATGTAGGGGTCATTCTGTTGCTCGATCTTGTTACCAGCTGCGGCATCGTGCGAGGCGGTGTTCTGTCCTAGGAGCTCGATATGCTTCTGCGTCAACTGGCGCGCCTTCTCCACGGCCTTGGCGCCCTTGGCCGCTCCCGACTTGAGTTCCTTCGACTTGTTCTTGATTTCCTTGTGGAGACGCTCGAGGGTGGGGAGGATGCTGCCCTTCAGGTTCTTTTCGGTGTCAAGGTACATGTTCACCATGCCCTACCGGTAGCTCTGATCAGTGTCAATTACGCACTCGGAGTAGGGCATCCCGCACCTGAGAGTTGTTGCGCATATTTTCAAACAGGCCAGCCACACCACCAGCACTGGAGCTGAAGTGGTGGCTTTCCTTCAACGGCTCACTGACGGTCTGATTCAATAAAATGCGGTTAGCTTCCTTAATCCTCACGTGTAAACAACTGGGCACATACCTTCAGAATCTTTTCATGGTCCTTTGACTGGGACTTCGACACTTTTGCAGTGGTCGAGACATAGTCCTCGAGATTTCCGCACACATGCTTCCATGCTCGAAGACGTTCGATCAGGAGATTGGAGCACTAGGACAGTACAGACACACCGTTAGCTCCGAGTATACATCAAGGTCCCTCGAGCCGTGGTGGAACGGCTACGAGCCCACCAGAATGTTCAAGACACACACCTCGCTGCTATCGGTTTGAGGGATTGCCTCGTCATCGCTCATGGATGTGCGGCGTGTCATGCTACTGCTCACAGTAGCCGACCGCTGCGGGAGCTTGTGCTCCATGGGACTGGTCGGAGTTGACATGGCGGAAGGGGAAGAAGCGGTGGCAGGTAAGGGGCGTAGTGGCAACTCAAGCTCGCAGAAAATGGGTTGAAGAACCGACGTCCGAGTCGTCAGACAGGTACCGGTACACTTCTCGGCGGGGACCAAGAGGGTGGGATGCGGGCAGAGACCGGGGAATCGGTCTGCTAAAGTGTGGCAACTGTGGCTGTGGAAAACCCGGATTGCGGTGCAAGCGCTAGTCTATGGCCGGACTAGTCGTGGAACAGAGTCAGAGTTGGAGCCTCGCGCGAGTGGGTCGTTGTAGAGTGAGAGCGAGGTGGGATGTTCTCGCATTCTTTAGACTCTGCGATCGGCATCCAACCGGCCGATGAGGTCACTGCCCGCGATTGTGGCGTTCGGGATGCCTAACATTGACTCTGGGAGCGTGCTTGCACCCATCTCATTGGAGAGTTCCCTGCAGCTTCGACGGAGTTTTGCTTGCAGTCCGAAGTCAGACTTGGGCATCCTTCAACACGCTCCAGCTCTTCATGCTAATTGTGGAAGAAGGGAAGTCACGTATACTGCGGGGTGGATCCGCCCACTCTCGCATGCGGATCGCGAGGTTGAATTTTATTCTTCGGACAACAATGCGATTGTCCGGGATGGGCAGAGGTCTACAGAACAGGACCGATGGGCTGTGCTTGTAGAGCAGAAGGTAGAGAAGAGACACCAGTTGGAAAAAAAAATTGGATCCCATCAAGTCCATGGGCACCTAGGTATTAAGATACATGCATCGCAACGAAAAAAAAAAAATAGCATCCATGCGTGACTCGTGCTAAGGGAGACCCGTTCTCGCGCTTAGCTTATTCGTATCCCCGTGAAGGATGAACCGAACGAAAAAAGCAAATGATCATGACCGTCTATGAGACATTCAATCCTGTCTATGGTAGCCGAACGCCGGGAAGAATTAGGGGTGATAGCCCTGTCTGTCGAATGCGAGAGTCTGGAGTAGATAATAAGAAATGCCCGAAATGGAGAAAAGAGAAATGGCTAGTGATGCCAGTGGCCAGCACTGGAGACGAAATTTTGAGAAGCCGAAGAAATCGAGGCGCGGAGAGGAGAATGATCCCGGTCGGAAGGTTGACAGCGAGTAATTCTCTGGCGAGCGATCACGTTCTAGCGCGAGCTTGCGCCAGTCGAAGCCTGCGGTCCGCATCATCAGTATTGGCGTGTTGCGATTGGAAGTAGCCGGGGCGATTCACCTCCAAGGGAGTTGAGACTCCGCTGGCTCGGCCGCTTCGAAAGTAGGCCTGTTGCGGAGATTGGAGAATCGGGGTTGTTGGCATGCTACTCGCCATCACCGCATTGTAGTCAGGAAGGTTCGAGTCGAAACCGCCGACAGCGGCGCGCACGGCAGTCGAATAACTGGGAACTCGGCTCAGAGTCTCCACCTCGGCGTACTGGGGATGGAAGGGCGTCGCCATGCCCGAAGGAATCGCCTCATGCTCGACCTCGTCCGAAGCTCGGCGGGAGAGTTCAGGACTTCCAGGGCTGTGGGAGTTGGAGCCAGCAGTTGGACCAAAGTAATCAAAGTGTACATTGAGATGGCGGGGCAGCGACTGGGACTGGGGTTCCATAGGAGACTCATGTGGCAGTTCGCCGGGGGATGGGAATCCGCCGATTCGGTTGGCATTCAAGCTCGTGAGACGGCTATGCAGGGCAGAGGCCGAGATATCGGTGTTCGTCAGGGCATTCATCGAGGCGAGATTCTCCGCCGAGATGTTGCGACTGAGAGCACCGAATGGCGTACCTGGTCCACTACCGGGGCCCGGAGTGCGGTAGCCGTTCGGGTCCAGTTCCCTGTATAGTTGATCAAACTGGTGCTCGCCATACAAAGGAGGTGCTTGCTGAGCAGCAAATTCGTCGGCTGCTCGTCGGGATGACGCCGAGGTCTGCTCGCGGAGGTTGTTGTTCTCGTCAATGGCAATGTTGGGCGAAATGAAGATCGAGACCGGAAGCGTAGCACGGAGCTGGATGACAGTTAGCTTGGCTGGTTGGTGGCCGACCGCTCCGCCCACTCACCTCACTAATGTGCCCATCGGGGTTGTGGAGTTGGATGCGGAACTTCAACTTGTGGCGAATCTTGATGCCCTTGGTGTCGGTATCCTGCAGGCACCGGGTCAATGTCTGCGGCATGTCCAGATAGCGGGAAAACTGATAGCCTTCGGCCGCCTCGTCGATGATTTCAATGTTGTCGCAATCTATTTCGTGTTCGTCTGTCAAGATGGTTCGCGTAATCTTGTACGTGTTGCGAATCGAGTCGGGATCTTCCGGATTGAGGGTCAAGTCGTGACTTTCAATCAGCTGTGACGTAGTCTGTCCGATACGAAGGCCCTTGAGAAGCGGGATCAGTTTGAAGTCCACGCGAATGGAGGTTCCGAAGATGACAGCCTTGGTCGGAGTGCTGATGGAGTATTCGATCTTGTTGGGCCAGATGTTGTCCACCGACTGGGTTTCGTTAGCATCGCGCCGCCCGGGCGGGTGTACCACCACTGTGACTTACCATGGCATGCGACAACTCCAGAGCACTCGGGTCCAGTGTCCGGATGATGCGCAAGGGCTTTCGTGCGACAATGTCCTTGGCGTACTTGCGTCCGATCTCCGCCTTGAAGCGATACATCACCCAGGTCTCTGACAGACCTTCCACACTCTCGGGCATGGAGCCCTCCAGGACCACATCGAATGGGTATTCATAGTTGCCAGCAGCCAGGACCTCAGTCTTGCCCTTGCCAGGGTCCCGGAAGCGCCAGGTCTTGTCATAGAAGACTCGTTCTCTCCACGACTTGCGGCCGCCCGCAGCGGAGCTGGATGGCAGATGCCAACTATAGGAAAAAAACGTCTCTGGTCAGCCTTCAAATCTCATCCCGCCATGCATCCACAAGACCACATACCAAACTCGCGACATTCCGGTAAGTTCCAGTCGAATGTGCTTGATAGCGAGGGGTTCCGACAAGCACAGAACCAATGTACCCTTCAAGTGGGCACTGGCGGCCTCGTGCTCGCCGCCGCGGAACACGATATAGTCTTCATTTAAGCTGGAACCGGTCAGCACTGCAAGGGAACCTGCAAACTTGCATCCTGCCAGAAATTGTCGCCGACTCACCGGATATCGAAATATTTGGCGTAGCTTGCGCTCCCGCCGCCACCGAAAAAGCTGAGAGCCATTGGAGAACCGCCGCTGCGATCGGGCAGCCGGTTACCGCGCAGAAGGGAAGGACAGAGTGTGCTGGAAGAAGTGTGTGGGAAGGGACGGAGAAGGGAAAAATCAAAACTAAAACCGGTATGACACAGTCTGGCGAGTTTTCTCTATCGGTGATCTACCGGCCAATGTCCAGAATCGCAATCCGGTCCGACCAAACGGGTCCCACCGTGCAGTGGAGATGTGCCGTTTCCGGGCTTGGGTGGCGATACGGAGATGATGCGAGTTGACTAAGACAGTGTCGTGATAAGCCAGGGGAAAGCAGAGAAATGGCAAAGGAGTATGAAGTGAGGCAATTCTGGTGGGGGAGAAGCGCGCAACTTGGGAAGAAAGCCGAGGGTCAGAATCGAATGCGATGGGGGGTTTTTTGGTTGTTTGACATCTCCAGCGGGCACATCGCCTTTACGTCAGCGATGGGATCATATGAAAGTCAACTTTTCACCATCGATTCTTTCCATCATCGGCGTCTCTATGGTGTGGGATCGCCTGATAACGAGGCTGATAACGTCTCGTGCCCGGCAGGGTCTACTCCGTGGATTTACCCGGTACTTTCAGACCCATTCCTATCCCACAAGGGAAATCTTCCCTTCGTCCACAGAGGGGCCTTCGTTTATCCCTCGGGGAGATGGTGATAGTAGCAGCGATGGGGATTTACTCATCACGCCATACCCTGGGATCGCCTTTCCCGCACGGTTCTCGATCGATCCCGTTCGCTCGACGATCGTGCCTGAGCTGCAGTGTACATCATGCAGGCGACATAGCACTATCGTCCTTTTCTTCTGCTTTCCCTTTTCTCCCATTTTTCTCCCATTCCTTCTATACTGCATGCACTCCACCCGGAGCGCTGCATCCTGCAGACCATGCCGACTTGCTGAAACACAAGCTCGGCCACCTGCATTGAACATGTCTGTGCACTCAGCTCCCCTGGACAGCGCCCGGGCTGAGGTCGAGACCGTGGTGACCACGGGCAATGGTGCCACAGGAAGTCTACGAGCATGGCAGTGCATGCAGGGACATGGGACCCTGGTGGGTGGTGACTGTGAGACCCCTCTTCCGGTGGTTGAGACTGCCTTCAACATGGCCATGTTGCTATTGCAGCTAGGGTCATCCGCTCCCAGTTGCGATCATGAGTGTCATCGGGTGCCTGGAGGCCACATGGGCATACCATGCAACCACGCTAGCCTGCAACAAGATCTGCGCATGCCCGAATGCAGAGGAATGTGGTGATGTTGATAGGCCTGCGCTCTTGCCTAAGCTCCCCCACTTGCAATTTTCACGGTCGGAGCTATCCGCTTTCCCTTAGGCGTGAGTCCCTGGGCACTATCGCGGTAGGAGCGGAAGAGCAGCTTGTCCTCAGATCCGCCGGGATGATTTGGTACACAGCTAAGGAAGTCCATCGCCCCTCCACTACTGTAGAAAACGGCTCCACCAGATGTCAACCCAGTCTGGTTCCTTGGGTACAGATGATCATCCATGGCAGATGACGGGAGCAGTCTCCTATTTTCAACCCATGGCCGAGAAGGCAGTAATGACCCCGGCGATAAGGGCTGGGATGATGTATGGATGGTCTTTGTCTGGTGGAATCGCTGTACGTGACGCTTGCACCTTCTGACTAGAAAGCCCAAGGCATACAGTCCTGTCTAGAGGGCACCCAGATTGGATGCCACACCACGCTTTTTGCTGGCTCACACGGTCTCGGCCTGGCTGCCGACCACGGGATGTTACCATCCTCGGGCATTCCCGCTTCACCGGAATCCCGACTGCATCCCGGTTTCTGTGCCCGACACCCATTGCGCGTCCGTGTCGCCATCGGACCTGCTCCTAGTGAACAGGAAATTCGTTAGACTGTTTCATACAGTTCCTACACTGCCAAGAGCGTACGTGGCGACGGAGAATTTCAACTTTCGGGCAAGTGAGTCGATCATTCGGGACGGCTTGCTAATTCGATCCCGGGGGTCGCCTGCGAGCCGCCGCTCCCGAGAGAAGGAAACTCTGCCATTCCTTCCTCATAGGAATCAGTCGAAAATTTCAGACTCCAGTTCCAAGGTCCCTTCAGGGTTTTTCCCTCTCTTGTCCCGGACCCACCCAAACTGGTAGATCATTGACGGTGAAACTTTTGCAGAGATCGGAGTTGCTCCTGGATCGCTTGTGGAATGAGGTTCCAGAACCAGAACCAGAACCTGTTTCTATTATCAGAGCGGGTATTATCGCATCATCCAGACCACGCGTCGATACTTCTGATACTTGATTGGTTTCCTGCCTTGGGAGCTTGTTCCATGACGTCGAAAAACACACATCATAACTAGTTAGGTTACCTAACTAACAAACTAGTCAACAATAATAGTAAGAATCTCTAGTGCTAGTGTCTAATTCTTATGGATGATTTAACTCAATTTGAAATTTCAATGGTCTTTCACTGGTTTGTGTCTTCGGTCGGAGCGTGTTAGGGTCCAGCAACTACCGGCATCGCTACCTACGGACCCTGGAGATTTGTTGACACCTCACCACCCCCTCCTGTCATTCAATCTCGATCCAGTCATCAATCGCCTGCTATCGCCTCGCATAAAAATGCCTCGTGTCAGAATAGACGCCCGGCTGGCGAGACGCTGTCCAGAAGGCAGACACTTGACACTGAGCCTATAGGTTGGCCTTATTAACTCGGCTACGATCTTCAGAACAAAAATAAACACGTCTGTTCAGTAGTTACATACTGCCTAAGTGATCCTCAGTGATGTTGCCGCAGAAAGACGATCATGCCCCACCATGGATTTTCCAGGCGGGTGTATGCCGCGGCATCGGAGTATGACCGGCGAATATCGGCGCCTATAGATAGTAATATGTCGCTGGGCTAGAATGGTGCGGCGAAACGGTAGCTAGATTATACTTTAGTGACTACTCTGTATATCGATTGCGATTGCCCGCCACTTCGGTACTTTAAGATGCCGAAAACGGGAGCTCCTTTCTTGCCCCTTCCGATGATCGAGGCCACCACGATATCCCAACGCCCCAGTCACAGTCGAGCTGCATGAAACTTCAACAGCTCGTGGCGATCGACGGCTGCCAAGAAACACGGGATAAGCATTCTCGCGGTTTTGGCCGCCAATCGTGCGATGCGATCTACCCACATGGTCGTTGCGTGGGGATTCGATACAGGCAGGCGTCTTGACTCTCATCGGATGTTCCGATCGAAGGCACTTGAAATGGCAACGCCAAATAACATTCGGCACTTACAGTCTCAGTACTCTACACGCTATGTCAACATCACCAATTAAAGAACCGTTGCGCCACTAAACGCCCACCGAACAGCAACCCCAGGATATCGACCAAGCTGGGAAAATAAGAGAAAAGCCAGGACATTCATCCTCCCGCAACCAAACCAGTAACTGAATGCAAAACTATGTCGACCGCGTCCAGGTTTGCTGGTCAAAGTTGGGCATGCATTTGAGCATGCCCGGCGGCGCACTTTGCCACTGGACGTATTCCTCCTCATCCATCGTCGGCTTCGACATATTGACGTGGTTGCCGACATACCCTCGAACATGCTTGGTGCCAACAGCCTCTTTGTCAGAATAGGCGACGTTGACCGACGGTACCGCCAGGATCTTACCCAAGCCGTGGCGGTAGAGGTCTTTCGCCAACAGCGTGGGCTCGCCCATGTAACACTCCCCTTCCTCGGAGGCGCGGAATTGGATCCTCTCCTCGGCAAATGGGGCCGCATCCAGGGTGACCATGCCGCCCCAGCACGAGTACACCTGCATCGGCTGGAACGCTTCATAGCGCCGCTTGCCATCCGGCTCATCAAAGAACATGTCCTTGCTATACGTCCACGAGCCGTCGTGCGGGATCTCGAAGAACGTGTTTCCCACCAACGAGCGCGACACCCAGACATCATAGAAGAGCGTGCCGTTGAAGATCCAATCGAACGCGCACGTCATATGCGCGTCCTGGCTGACATGCTGCAAGACTAACTCCAGAATGTCCTCCGGGCACAGCGCGATATCGTTGATAAAAATGATCACCGCCTCCGGCGAGAACGTCCCCGCCAATTCAGTGCCGTGGCCCATGGTATTTATGGTTTTGAGCGGATCGAGCGCCTTGTTTCGAAGCTCGGCTAGGGCCTCAATGCGGCTCATGTCGCCGCCTGTGGGGTTGACGTTGCTCGTCGAGAGGGAGAAGTGCGATCCCATGGCTTCAATCTGCGACTTGAGTGCTGCCAGAATCTCATACGTCCCATCTTCGGACCGGCCCTCGATGACGGATATAGCGCAGTGTGCCGGTCCCAGATATCGGATCGCCTCGACAATACTGCTCATCAGCCGCGGAATGATCTCGGCGGATTGGTATAGATCCAGCGCAAAGAAATACCGGACCTGACCACGGCCGACCACCGTAGCACGCAAGTTTTCGTACCGGGGCCCAATCGCCCACGGACATGAGAATCGTTTGAAGGTAGAGTTGTCCTCGGAGTCCATAATCGCGCGCACGTAGTTGTCGACCATCGCCTGTGAGATGCCACTCGTTGAGGGAGTCGGATCGACGTCTACCGGCGTCGGGGACGGCGTCGACCATTCAGGTAGGGTCTCCAGCCTGTCCCAGGAGCGATCCAAATCCACCCTCGGGGTGGGCGATGGAGCTTCGACAGCTGTATCTTCCGTCGGCGCTGGAGCGTAGGCCACTTCCGATTTCTTGCCGTCGGTGTAGTCCAGCTCCAATCTGTTGTCCTCGAGCCCATTTTGCAGCACATGAGGCACATTGCCATCGGCGATGGCGATACCTTCGTTCTGGCTCCCGTGAGCCTGGATGCCGCGGAATCGGGTGGTCAGGAACCATAGGCCCAAAGCTGCGGTCGCTCCGGCGATCAAGGCCTGGTGATGCCTGGCCCTCATTCTAAAAGTTCCTCGGCGTCGAATCCAGTGAAGTGTAGAGTCTCAGCAAATCCTCCTCGCAGTGCAAGATTCGTGGTGTGAAACAAGCAATGGGAGCGATAAAATCATGCCCTGGTCTGGAGAAGGGTTCTGTTGCCGCATCCATCTCTTCTGTTCCCTTCTACACATTGTCCATAGATAGCCCGACTAGAATCTCCCGCATTAAGCCCAATGGAACATCATATTGCGGTCCGGAAGGCCTGTGTTGCCGAATACAGGCCTGGCATTCCAGGGATCGATTGCCGTTTTCGGCGTTTCTGGGCGTGCAGAATGAGGAATAACCCGCCAACCACACAGAATTGTTAAGAAATTCAGAATAACGAATATTCTCCCGCTGGAAATCGATCGGTGATTGAGTATTCGGGTCGTTGAAGTTGGGTGGAAGGATTCAAGGGTTGCCATCTACCCTTCTCACGCACATAGCATAGATGACGTTGGTGCCGGTCGATGCTTCGTGACGCAGTCTTCATGACAATTCTGAAACGTCAAGACCACGCTGTTAAGTGCAAATACTCATGAAGGGATTGTGTCGATCGGAGTCCTGCTACAATGCAAGTACAGTATTGTTTCTTCTCCCCGAATATCAACATTCAGCACAGTTGTAGTAAGATACAGATCCGCTCAGATTCAATGATTATGTTGACCAAAGGCGCCCAAGGACAGTGTGGGCGAGGATTATGTCCAGTGGTAGTAGAGAGATTAATAACACAAACCCAGAAACAGAACAAGACCCCCAAGAAAAAGAAGACTAAGATGCAAGTACAGGCTATTCGTCTCGAAAATGACAATCCGCTCAGGCTGGCGTGTACAAGTCGTTAGGCATGAGTCTAAGGATTGAAGGTGGCTAGGTAGGTAGAACGCCTATTCACCATCGCCAGGTCAGCCCTCCGCCGGTTTAAAGCTAAATCAGGCGTACACCGATTCGAACTTGAAGACAGGTTGACATCGTAGCGACAATCACAAAAGTTTAAGGGAGTCGTGGGTACGGCGGTCGGGCATGATCACAGGCTTGGACACCTCTTGAACCAGCAAGAGCATCCGTGATCGATGGGTATCGAGGCACAATCGAGTGACACTTGCAGCAGACCAGATGACTGCATAAAGTCATTTAAAAGATCCAACCCAGGATGACGTAGAGGACGATTCCGGCTGCAATACACATGCCCGCGATCTTGAGAACCGCCACAGTGTCTCCTTGTTTTGCCATCCTGGTCAGCCGAGTGGCGCTGCCTTTGAGGTTCGTGGAGAAGGAGGAAAAGACATCACTCTGTGCAATAAAGAAGATTAGTCAATATCATAGTCCATCTGCGCCAGTCCACTTGGTCTCCGAAGCATGTGCTGTGGGGAGACATACCGTGTGGTCGAGCGTATCTTGGTCCCGCGCGTTGTCATGGATATCAATCGTCACCGATCGGAGAGCGGACACTTTGGTTGAGAGAGAGTTGAGGAGGGCATTGTTCTGCCTAAACATGAGGGATCAGCGATAGGTTCCTCGGGCAAATGTTGGCTAAGTGAGAAAAGTCGGGAGTGTTTCGGGGGGCTATCGCGGGCACGCTGTGAAGCCTCTAAGGGGGGAAATGGAGGCATACTGTTCACGTTCGTAGGCGTCACTCATTTTGTGAGGATTCGGAGGAA
Organism: Penicillium hispanicum; assembly: GCF_028827665.1. Taxonomy (NCBI): domain Eukaryota; kingdom Fungi; phylum Ascomycota; class Eurotiomycetes; order Eurotiales; family Aspergillaceae; genus Penicillium; species Penicillium hispanicum. Next base: position 3,578,648 of record NW_026623193.1, read on the forward strand.
CACTGGCCTTCTGTGCAGGGAGAGGTGGGCGATGCTCGTGACGCAGGGAGGAATGAGATGGCAAGTGGCTCGTCCGGGGAAAACGGAGCCGATGCCGATCAGTGACAGGTCAGGTGATCTCGTCACGATCAACTCTTGGGTTGACTCGCTTTTTAAATTTCTATTCATCTTTCTGTTGATCTTTTTCCCTCTAACAATGGACCTAGTCGCTCACGGGGTTCCTGGATTGGTCATTGCATGGATCATTTACAACTCGTATGGGAATGATCATCGACAGGTAGAATCTCGGACAATATGCGATATATGTAGGTGAGTATATATTGCAACGCGTTGCATGAAGCGCTCAATCGTGCCTGATACCCTAGGATCTCTGCCGTCCATCAAAACGCGGGCTGCTGGCTAGCCTTCCTCCATTCTATCGCTTCACCAATGCTCAGCTTTTCGTACCAATGCAACATATCAGTCAGATTCGGCACCGCGGGATCCATCTCCAGATCCTTGAGGAAACCTCCCTCGCCATCCACTTCGGCCAGAGCTTCCGCATACTGATCCCACTTGTCCGGCTCATGAACCTTTTCGCGCGGCTCAAAGAATTCCTTGAGCGCAGATGGAACGACTGGGGCTGCCCGGATGCTCGTCCGGATCGATAATTTGAATGCATGGAAGAGATGCCTTCCCACTTGCGAGCGGCACGCAATCCTAGAGAATGCTTCCGTGAGGCTGAGAAAATCAGGATCGAAGAAATCGAAGTCGACCTGTGTCACGAGACAGAAAAGCGACAAATTGATAGCATACATAGCGAACTGATGGCTATGTTCCAGTCCGTACTGCTTCTGGAACGTCTGAACAAGGGCGGCGATTTCTCGCGCCGAGGTCACTGCGGTCCTAATCGCACTAGAGTCGCTATCGGAGCTATCCAGACCGGGAGTATGCTCATCTATTTTGACGGACGATATCTGCGCTTGAATATCGTGGCAGCATAGGTTGATGATGAGGGTATGGTAACGCATCCTATGATGAGCATGGTCAATCACCGACGGGGACATGACACATCCACAGAGAAACAGCAACACACACCTGAGCACCAAAATGTATGGCGTTGGCATCTTCTCTGGCTCAAAGATGGCGGGGAGGTTTCTTTCCCATTCGCATAGACGCCTATACTGTTTTTGTTTGAAATTGTCATCCTCGTGAGCACGCAAGATTTCCCACGAGGTGTCCCTGGCTATGTACGAAAGGCGGCATGCCTCGTCAAAATATAAGCTCATGTATGACGGCTGTGGGTCTGCTTGAAGTGGATATGGTATCCATAATTCATCTGGTTGGGTTTCACCACGAGAAATAGGGTCAACGTTGACGGACTTGATGTGACTTGCTTTGAGAAAGTTCATGTGGACAATCCTGAGAAAACGTTAGAAAATCCTCATCTTGGCAGGAATGGGTCACGACGCACGTATCAATTTGAAACAGGCCCCACGCGGTTCGTTTGAGGGAGCGTATCATGTCTTCGGAAAACTGCGATGTTTCCAGACATGTCTTTCGAGTGTTATTCACTATGCCTATTGACTCGGCCATGCTGATGGCTCTGTGAAGCATTGTGTATCCGTGGTTGTCTTGGCCGGACAACGAGTATCTGCAGTCGAACGAATCAGAATCACGCAAATATGGTACATTTCGCACCATCTATGGGGTAGATACCTTTCGTAAAGGAGGAGAATTGCCTGCAAAGAAGACAGGCGGATATCGTTTCGGCTCTCATATTGATGCGATCGCAGGTGCGATTCTGCTTCCGCCAGAAAATGACTGCCCTTCCTCTTCACATCGCCGGGCAGACTGTACGCCTCCGAATAGTCCGAATAGAACTAGAAGTGGTCAGGGCAGCCTTGCCATACCATCATGAACTGATCAAACCCGACTTACACATGCGTTGGCGAGGAGAGCATTGACCAAGAAGGGACTACAAAAGTCCGTGTTCACATTACCCAGACTCATATGCTTGACAAAGGTCTCACGACAGAAAAAGGCGTAGAAAGGATATCCCCAAGTCAGATAGAGCGACACCAAGTGAGAGACCAGGTCGTCGCTGTCCGTGACGGTTGTCCAAGGCTTCGCTGGAACCCTAAATGGCGCCGTGCTGCACAGATATTGAATATCCATCGCCCGCAGGCGAGACCGGGGTACATCGTTGTTAGATCTGGTCTCATCCTTTGCTTCTTTGGAGGAGCTGGCGAGTTCGTCGTTCAGACCCGAGAGCCCTGCAGTTGCTCGCATTCCATTCAGGGGTACACGAATTGGCCGCGCAGATGTGCTCATCTCTGACAAATGGGATTCTTTGGTATGATCTGCTCAGTGGTCGAGCTCGCTTCGATCGCCTTTGTAAGCTCGTCCTTCTGGCCGTGACCTAAGCGATGACCGAATGATGAGATCAATGCTACCCGAACCAAGTCGAGCTTCAAGCTTGATTCGAGCTCTCGCCGAGTCGAAGAACCAGAGGTGGCATTAATGTCACTAGAGGCAACACCCCCCGGGCGATCCGTAGTTCGTCCTTTCGTGAACCGGAGTCGCACAGTTCCTTCGCGGTCGTGAGAAGTCTCCCCCAAATGGCATTTTTCACTGTCGACGACCATCGTCACTCGACTACAACCTAGCCCCTGGCGACGTCGAGGTCGCACCAACATCCTTCAGGTTCTCATGGCCGAGTTGCCCCGCGAAAAACGCCATGGAAACGTTGGGGCGATCCCGAACGCTCCTCGTTTACCTGACGCCATCCAGATGCAGATGCCGTCCGACGAGACAGATGCGACCATCACACCACAAGCTGTCGCTTCCCCCCAGCGTTTACCCCACAGGAAGGTTGCAATTCCTCGAGGACGCTCGGTTGCTGCACACGCACACCGCAGGCGTGTTCCGCGCGCGTGCGAGTCGTGCCGGATACGCAAGACGAAGTGCAGCGGCGATGCTCCAGTCTGCAGGCAATGTCACGAATTACGAGCGACGTGTGTATACCCGCCGCCCATCCGGGAGAAGATGTTGAGGTAGGCGTGCATCGATCCATTTGCAACCCTTGGAACCTTGAAATATGGCATGCTGACTAGGCTGGGCTCTCACCAGGCAGCAAGCAGATCTCCTCAAGAAATTGCAAACCTGCCAGAATCTATTACAGGAAGCCGAACCATTTGTCCCCGGGCGCACAGCTAAGAAAATCAAGGAGTGCTTGGTAAGCGACCGGGCTTCAACGTTCCCAGGTTTCCAATGCTGGGTCCACCTTCATGTTGAGCTCTCGCTGACATCGGCTTTTGTAGCAAGACTCTGATTCTGGCTATGGGTCAAACGACATCCCCAGTGCGTCTCCCGTTCGAGGCGAGGTCTCCAAAGACGAAGTGGGTCAGAGGGGATCCAGCTCGTCCTCTTCGGTTGGATCGCTGGACGCTTTGGATCAAGTTCAATACGATATCAATCGCACCGATCAATCCCGAGCAGCAGGGAATTTCGGAAAGAGCTCGGAGATTACATGGCTGCAAAAATTGAAACAACAGGCAGAGCAGCCCAGACGGGCCATCGGCCAATTCGACTTCGACAACGGCCATGAAGATAACAGTCCGAGCAGCCAGCCACTCCCTCATGAGATGAACTATCATCTCGACGACCTTGAAATTGGTGTATCAGAGCCGGTGCAGACGTACTGGCTGCCCCCTCGGCCACTGGCAGATAACCTCTTCAATACGTATTTGCGTGTGGCACATCCATACCTTCCCATCATTAATCGTCCCTTGTTCTGTGATCAGTATCGCAACTTCTTCGACAGTTTTGCAGTCCCTGGCGACAAATGGTTAGCCATTCTTAACATGATGTTTGCCATTGCCGCCACGTACGCACAGACGACCGGATTGAAGCAGCATGGAGACCCGCAGGATCATCTACTATATTTGACTCGAGCTCGGATATTAAGCATGAGCGGGGATGATGTTTTCCGTCATGCGGACCTTCAACAAGTCCAGGTAGAAGGCTTGATTTCCTTCTATCTTCTGTCCACGGACCAAATCCACAGGTATTTGCCGATGCGGCCCTCCAAAATTGGGCTCAAGCTGACTTATAGTGCAGGGCATGGAGGATATCAGCCTTGGCGATCCGCTCTGCGGTATCTCTCGGCCTCAACTTGAAAACCAGCGGCCACGCGGTTACCAGCCTTTCCAAGGAGACTCGGAACAGAGTTTGGTGGTCTCTCTTCATCATAGAGAACAAGATAGGCCTTATGACGGGTCGACCTACTTGTGTTTCAGTAAACATGTGTAGCTCACCGTTCCCACTGCCGCTCGGTGATGAGCAGCTACAAACCTCACCGGCCACATTACTTCTCAATGATCCAGCCTTCCGAGACAAGCGTATAAATAACGTGATGGCTAGCTCACACCTTCGCCAGGCATCATTTGGCAGATCCACTGATGAAAGCGATATATTTGAGTCTCATGAATGGCTTAGCAGCCTCCCAGCCACCGCGGAGCTTTGTTTTCTCTACGGGTGCGATCTCACAAACTTGATGCAGGAGCTTCTCGACCATATATACACGGTTAACTCGGTGCACCAGACCTGGCAACATATCAAAACCCGTATCGATGAATTACAATCAAGAGTCGACGTGTGGTTCACCGGGCTTCCGCGCAGTCTTAATTTCACTTACATGATGGACGACGATGAAGCCAAAGACGAGAAGACACGGTTGGCATGTCAATACTACAGCGCGCGAATTCTGCTAGGCCGTCCTTGTCTCTGTAAATCCGAGAAGTCCCAGAGTATCTCGGAGGAAGAGCAGAGTTTCACCCACACCATGGCCATTTCCACCGTCAGGTCTGCCAGTCGGATGGCTCAACTGATACCAGACGTTTCCGGTGACGGACAACTGTTTGGCATCAGTCCATGGTGGTGTTGCCTACATTATGTGGTACAGACAGTGACAGTTTTGATTCTTGAGCTTTCGCTGAACTGTTTCCACATGGCGGGGGAGAAAGACAGTGTGCTGCAACTGGCGAAGAGGTGTGTCCGATGGCTAGGTCGAAGGTCTGAGCATAGCCTGGCATCACATCGAGCTTGGCAGCTTTGCGATAGCTCTTTACGCCGACTTGCACTGCCCATGGGCTTTGACGTTAGTGATTTGCCATCAAGTTCCAGTCGACAGAGTCAGAATTCCGAAGCGGACGTGTTGAATACTCTCGCTTTCCGGGCTCATCCTGAGCTATTTGACCATGTCCCAATGCCTGACTATAGTATGTACCATCCATTTCAAACCCCAGATCAGCCTCAGTCTACGCCTTTTACGGACGCTTCCGTGGATGCAGGAGTTGATGATCCATTCTATTCATCGGATCCCATCACCAAGGAATTCATTGAATCTTTCTTTGTTGGTTCTGGAAACAATGACAATGGCCGACAAGCCGGATGAATATAATTTCAGCTGCATACAGCTGTTGTTTTGAAATTGAGCTGGCTTAATGTGGCCCTGGCCCCTAAATTCGAAAGAATGTCTCCGATGGATCCCGGGCAGCAATATACTGGGCTGCAGTTTTGTCACAAGTACCAGTCTCTGTGATCTCGGCTCTAGGTATTTAGTCGTTTGCGGTCGAAATCATCAGACTTGACTGTTTGAGTTTGTAGCGGGCTAAGCCACTAAACGTAGCAATCGTTACTGATGCGTGGATAGTGGATAGTGTGAAATGTATACGTGGAGTGTATTATTTGGTTGGCCTGTTGGCCTCTGAGCTACAATAGTTGTCCGAGTCGTATAATAAGGAATCGATAGTGATGGCAAGACTAGAGTCTCCTTGTACGATAGTAGATTGTGTGTATACATGATCATAGTATGATCACTTGGATTTCTGCGACGGTTTTCAGAAGGCAATTGCTGAACTTCTAAGCTTAACATAGACGATGCGTAATAATTGTCCGAGGATTACAAGCACTGGACGCCACCGTGACGAGAGCCTCAATCTGCTAGACTAAGATCAAATTGAGCTATGAGCGAGCGCCTTGTTACCAAAATAGTCCACTATGTGCTAATCATTGAACGCCTAATCCGTACACCATTTTGCCAGTGTAAAAACACTGTTATGGGAAGCCAAAAAGCCACTATCCTTGCATCTATGGATGTACGGAGTGCCTTATTTGCTCGAAGGATTGGGCATCCCAGAAGTATGCGGCCACTTTCGGAACAAATCCGAAAGATGATCAATCGGAGCCGCCATGAGCCCAATCACGGTCTCGAAGGGAGGCTTGTCAGGAGCACTGGGATGGGAGCGCGAAGGTACAAACATCTTGGTCCTGCCAAATGATTTGGAAAGGTCCCCGCTCTCCTGGGTCGTCAGTTGCTCTTCGAGTTTAGGAAGATCCTGGCTCTCCTCTTCCTTGATGTGCTCCAAAAGGTCTTGCATCAGCGCGGTGATGGTAGGCTCAAACTGGGGGTCCGAAGGCTCTATGTTTTGGAATTTCTTCAGTTGTTCTTTGACCTGGAATGCATTATTAGCTAGGTGTGAGAGGAGACCATTGAAAGGTGCACTTACTGATTGGTGCTCTCCACGGTCCTTGTCTGCCATAGCGCGACCATCAGGCAGCTTCTTTTCGAACTGTGGGTAAACAACAAGCTCTTCGCCGATTGAGTGGCGGGCCAATTCCCAGGTGAACTGGTTCTGCCAACGGGCTTTTTCTTCATTGGTGGTAGAGTGGAGGATCTTGTTATAGTAGTCCTCAAGATCGCGGTGATCTGTCTTGATCACATCTATGATACGGGATGTCATGGTAGCGGACGACTGAAATCGTCGGCACTGCTGGTTGAATGATCTGAGCAGCTTTAGATGTGTGCGAGTGGCACGAGAGAGATAGTGGGACATTATTTGAAAGCATAGAATTAACCTTTCACGGATACAGTCTGGATGATTCCACGACTCTTTTGTAGGCAAGGGCACAACTGGACGTCATTGTGAGGTGGTGATTGCAATGTAGGAGGTGAGAGTATTCCGAACCCTAGGTTGAGGGTCAATGTGGCGAGCATCTGGAGCCAATCACGAGCAGGACTTTACTACTCCTACACGTAATTGTCTAAATGTCTTGACCTCAAAGGGCTGTAGAAGGAACCAATGATTGGTTCCTGGTTAAACTTACATCCTGGATAGTGATGACGCTAGTGCACTTGGTCTATTGTGGCTTCTATATTGTTCAGTGTTCTGTATATTCCTCAGCAGTCGCCTGACTAGTCCTGGGCCAGTCATAAACGGTATATTTTGATATAGAGCTCTACCAATTACAATTCCTTGTCAAGGCAACTGCCTAGCCTGTGCCAATATATACATAGGCACGTAATCCTATAAAGAGGGGTGAATACCCTAAGGAATTTCTGACTATGCTGAGTATAGGGGACAGCGGAATTGGGCGGTATAAATAAGGACTATCCACTATAAGCTGCCCCCATTCCAAGTTTTCTCCCCGGGAATTAGCAGTGTAACATTATTTAATCTCTCATCTGTGGTCTCCGCCCCCGCCCCAACCAGTGAGTGACAAGGCTAGGGACCACAGGATTCGAGCTTCTGATACCTTATGATAGGTTTGCTTATAGCCAGAAATACTGGACGCTTCTCTGGTGGCGGCCATATAGTACCGCCTAGCTGCTGCGTAAATCTTCGCAAATCCTGCGATCCCGATCTCAGAAGAAATATTCAAATAGAAGTAAATCTACCTATATGTTTTCCATTAGCTTTACCCACCAGTTAGGACCACTGATGATTAAGCTTAAATCCCACTGCGATATAGTGAATTGATACGATCATCTAGGATGGTAAAAACGCAGCGAGACGCAAACCTCCTACAGTATGCCTAGAATCTGGTTACCGGCGTGCAGTATACTACTGCGTATTCATGCAGGCGACCGAGCCTGCGTAGATCCGTATGTAGGAGTATGTTTCTAGAAGTACTCTCAAACCCTGAAAAATGATCGACAAGTGACTCTACATACATACAATAAGCTAGACGAGCCCACCGGCCATTGGCGAGTGTGGCCCAATATGAGGTAATTGTGAGGTAGTGGGACCCACATATACACAGTCCAGTTGGAAGCCACTGATGCCTTTCAGCCCTTGATAAGTGTCACGACTTCGTGGTCTTAGAGGGAAATGGCGTCAGCATTACGTCGTTTCTATCAAGGCATTCTGTTACTGGTTTCGTCGCTGCAATGTTCGAACAATATCTGCTCAAGTCACGTAGTAAACAGCTTAGCTTAACTGCATATGTTAAACTTCAAGAGCCCCTTAAAAAAACATTCATCTACTCAGAAATATCAGTGTTCCAACTGAACTTCATACATAAGAGCAATATCCATGCACATCTTTTGAGCAGCAGCAATATTCCGAACACATCATGACCGGGGATCAAACTTGCAGCGGCCAGAGGCTTATCATTGCATCAAATCGCCTACCACTCTCGATCCAGAAGCATGAAGGCAATTATGAGGCGACACCATCCAGTGGCGGCTTGGTGGCCGCGTTGCGGGGACTGAACACGGCCAACTATCTCTGGCTGGGATGGCCAGGGATGGAGATCGACAACGCCGACAGAAAAAGCGTTGATGCTGCTCTAGCGAAGGAGAATGTCGCAGCAGTGTACATTGACGACCAACTGGCTCAAAATCACTATAATGGGTTCTCTAGTGAGTGATGGGCAAAAGCAGTCCCGTTCTACTGCTAAATTGAAATTGCTTAGACTCCATCCTTTGGCCAATACTTCATTATCAGTCTGGGATTACCATGAATCCAGAGGCATGGGAAGCTTATCAGAAAGTCAACGAAACTTTCGCTGACAGGATTAGCGAAGAAGCAGTGGACGGCGATCTAATATGGGTCCACGATTACCATCTTCTTTTGCTGCCATCGCTCTTACGAGACCGCCTAGAACTCCAGCACAAACGCTGTCCAATTGGATTCTTCCTCCATACGCCTTTCCCAGTCGACGACTTTTGGAGAGGTCTCCCCGTCCAAAAGGATTTGCTTCACGGTGTTCTTGGAAGCGACATCATTGGTTTCCACACGGATGAGTACATGAAAAACTTCATTGGTGCCTGTGAGGTACTTCTGTACGTTCAAATCTTTCATTTCCTTTGTATACTGATCCATATCTGTTCTAACAATGAGTTAGTCATGCTAGCGTGGTGGATCATTGTATCCATTATGAAAACCGCACCGTCCGACTAGGACGATATGTCGTGGGGATCGACTACCAAAGATTCTCTGATGCGATCAATGATCAAGCAGTTCGATCCAGGATTCAAGAGCTTGGGGACATCTACAAAAATAAGAAGGTCATTATCGGCGTGGATCGTTTAGACTACACGAAGGGACTGCCAGAGAAACTGCAAGGCTTCCAAGTCTTTCTCGATGAACACCCAGAATGGAGCGAGAAGGTAGTTCTCATTCAAATCGCTATCCCGAGCCGTGAAGATGTCAAGGAGTACCAAACACTTGAAGAGGAAGTCAGCCGACTTGCGGGCCAGATTGCCGGGAAACACAGTAGGCATCTGTCCTTCTACTCACTCAGAGCCCAGACATCTATGAATATGCTAACCAAGACTAGGTACCCCCCACTCGACGCCGTTGCTTTATATCCACCGCTCGGTATCTTTTGCAGAACTGACAGCTTTATATTCTATCTCCGATGTATGCCTGCTTTCCTCGCGTCGAGATGGTATGAACCTTGTGGCGTCGGAGTACGTCGCATGTCAAGAAGAGCGACATGGCGTGCTGGTGCTCTCTGAATTCACAGGTGCAGCCAGTTTTTTAGAGCAGGGTAGCCTATTGTTCAACCCTTCCAGTGCAAGCGGTCTCTCGGAGGCGCTTCATCAGGCACTGACTATGGAGAGTCAACAGAGAAAAACCAATTACGAACAATTACGGGGTTTTGTCACCACCCACACAAGGTATGTGATATGTGACAATGGCTGAATATCATGAGTATGATTCTGACATTACACAGTGCTAAATGGACAGAGACATTCTTGGATGAGTTGTGTCGATTGAAGGAGTAGGCCAATAGTGAGAACCTTGGTATTGTATCTAGCTATTGAACTTGTGGGATTCTGTTGCCGGAAACCATGTGCTTGCTATACCCCAATGACTCGGCTTTATGAGCTGTTAGTTGTTCCATGTTGAGAAGCTGTCAATAGACAAACTTCAAAGGTTGGTATATAGGGACAGCTTGCGTATATACTTCTCTCTCTAGGTTATAATCCTTTACATTCGCACACAGCTGATACAACTGAGACTTGGCCGTAACTAACTATTAGTTATAAATCGCTCATGACGTAAAAGATCGATCGTAGCTGTAGTTAGTTGACTAAGTTGAATACATCCATGTAAGGGCGACCTGCATGATCATCGAATGACATACAACCAAGAACGAATATCTGTTGAGCTGCTACCCATAGGCTCGATTGTGAAACTACTGAATATGACGATTGACATTGTGTAGCCAAGTTGAATGCCCGACGAGAATGAACAAGTTTCCCCGAAATCACTTCTGCTTTCCTTCGAGGTCTGTGAAAAGCTCATATCCAAAATCCTTGCTCGAATCATTAAACCGAAGTTTCTTGTCAAGCTTATCAATCTGCTGGATGTCCGATGCCTGAAGTTCAAAGGCAATGTCGAAATTCTGAGTGATTCGCTCCGGAGATTTGGACTTGGGAATCACAGAGCGACCGTGGGAAATCCCCCACGCTGAAATGGTCAAGTCAGCCACTGCTTCAAATATATAAGAGGTAATTGACTCACCTAGCGCGACCTGGTTGGAGGTTTTGCCATATTTCTTCCCGATTTCCACAAGCTTCTGATCATTTACAAGCTGGCCATGATCTTCCCGACCGCCGTAAATCTCGTTCTGGTTGCCAAATGGCGAGTACTGGGTGACGTGGATACCCTTCTGACGGTGGAATTCAGTCCATTCCTTTTGTTGCAGCCACGGATGCAGCTCCATCTGATGGACGGCTGGAACCGTGGATGCATTTTCGAGAATACGCTCAACCTCTTTCTTGGAAAAGTTACTGATTCCAATCGCCTTGGTCTTGCCAGTTCGGAGAAGAGCCTCCATTGCCTTATAGGTCTGCTTGGGGTCAGCTAGATACTTCTTTTGGATAGTGGCATATACCCACATCGACATAGTCAATATCATCCGTGATCAAGTTGCCATTCTCATCAGAAGGGAACGGGTCATCTCCACGCTTGAAGGCCACAGGCCAATGCATCAGAAATAGATCAAGATATTCAAGTCCCAAGTCATCCAAGGTTTCCTGCAGTGCCTTTCCGACGTCGTCGGGGTGGTGTCTGTTGTTCCACAATTTGCTGGTAACGAAGATCTCGTTCCTTGGTACACCACTTTGCTTGATAGCCTTCCCCACGGCCGGTTCTGTGCCATAGCTGAATGAAAGATTAGCTTAGATTTCCCGAGTAAGGAATTGGTGAGATACCATCTTGCGGTGTCTATGTGCCTATAGCCGGCTTGGAGAGCTACGAGGACTGCGGCCTCCTGAGCAGCTTCGTCCTGCCATGTTCCAAGGCCGATAGCAGGGATGAGAGCCCCAGTGTTCAGCTTGAACGTCTTCTGTTGCTGGGATGCCATTTTACTGGTATTGTGAAAAAGCGAAGAGAATCGATGTAGGAGTTGAATACGAGTTTCTAACCAAGGTGCAATATGTGCGACAAAGACCGTTAAAATACGAGAGACGGCAAGTGACGTGTTACATTCTCATGACTACTCGCTATTCGCATTAGTTAAGAAAACTTGTATATATCCAGATAACTAGAGGGATTTCGAAAACCAATGACGTAACTTCAGTTGGCTATAGCCTGAATGGGGTGAACCGGTATACGGTATACTACTTTTAGTGTGACTACAGTGTGATGTAACTCATAGATCACAGGCACTATAACGACCAACTCTGTCTGGGCCTAACCGGGTCGCGTAGAGGAACGACGGCCCCATGGAAAGAAGCATGTTGCTTTTTCTTTTTCTTTTTCTTTTTCTTTTTCTTTTCATTTCTGGAAAAAGAGCAAAACTCTTCCCTCTTCTCTTTTCTCCTATCTGGCCTCGATCTTACCAGAAGAACTCGATTTCTCCTTTGATTTGTCTTCGACACTAGCAACACAGAGAAACTCCTTTTCATTACCCCAGAGCCTGATGCAAAATATCCGACGCAAAGATAGACAAAATGTCACCTGTGGCGAGTACAAGTTCATTCTGGATAGAATCCTGAGGTCCGACTAATCCCCACAAGAAGATATACCTTGACAACATTAATCTATGACCAACAGCCCCATTCTACTTACAGCCTGGCCTTCTCCTGTGGAGTAAGTTTTCTCAATGGGGGTCCAGCCCGGCTTCCATCGCCTGCCATAGTATTTCCGGCGGAGTCATCTTGAGTAGGTTCAATCTCCTGGACTTCTTCCGCAACTCTTCAGATGCTTAGATTCAAGCCATGATGGTAAAATTGAAGAAGGCAATGTCGCTATAAGATGGACGCCAAGTCTACGAACCAGCTTTCATCATCGGGAAAATTCGCGCAGGCAAAAAGAGCGGAAAAGGCAATCCTGAGTCTCTAGGCTGCGATAGAGGATTACAAAACCAAAGAAGACAGTAGAGAAGAGAGCAAATGTAAGGACAGGGTCAGAGTCAGTGAAGTTAAACACGAATGGATATGCCGAGCCGCTGGGAATTCAAGATGCAAATGCTTCTCGCAGGGAAACATCATATTTTTCTTTGTCTTTCACTTTTTGCTGAATAAAGTCGAACGTATTGAAGGACCAGTATGGCATCGTAATACGCCAGAAGGCAGGTTCGTCATGGGTCTTAGAGAATCTCGGTTGGATGTAATCATAAAAAATTGTGAACAGAGCCGAGGGACTCGTGAGAGCTAGAGAATACCAGAACGTGCCGTTCTCAAGCCCCTGCTTCATAATAGGAGATAAGGGAAAAGGCATGCCGAGGATTTTTTCTTCCTCTGCGAAAGCGTTCATGAACTCTGCATGGAGGACTGTGTACTCGTCCGAGCTGATCATATCAATAGCTTCGCTCGTCAGCCAAGATGGGGGATGTATCATCTCTACCGGGTGAGAACACGCCCATTCAAGGTCTATTATGCGCATGATATTCCAATCGCCGTCAACAAAGATATTCGACTGATTGAGGTCTGTAGGATTAAGGAAGAATGGCCCCCGGAGAAGGCCCCGACGGAAGAAGCAGGGCCAGATACTTCTCATAACCATCAGTGCAGACGTCTGGTACACGCCATCTTCGACATTGTTGACTGCATTAGGTTGGTGGCGAAGTCGACACTCATGGAGGAAAAGAGTATCTTGTATAAAGGAGTCAACGCTGATGTGGGTCGTATTCCGTTGTATATCGACTGGGATTTGTTCGTTTTCCAATTGTTGTACTTCGAGAGTAAGAGGCCGGTTACTCAATCTTAAGTAACCATTTTCATCCATGGCAAAAGAACCAATCTTCGGCAATGGAATTCGTGCTAAATTGAGTATAATGCGAGAAATGCCTCGAAAAAGGTTTGTGCGCAAGGTTGGATTGAAACGTCCCTCCTCCCAAGTTTCAGAGAGCATCTTGCCTTCTGCCGGATTGACATATTCAATAACGATATAAGGTGTACCGAGGAGGATCTGGTTTGGGATATGCTCGATAAAGAAGGAAGGAACTGGATAACGTAGTATCTGCAGAAGCCATCGGCTTAGACGCTGAATGTTTCGAGTGAGGAAAGGGAGGCTGTCGAGTTCAGTGAACTAGGTCGCACTGTAAGCAATAATCCCAATCAGCAGGAAGGCAAGTAAAGGCCATACAATCTTGCCACACGAGAGCCCGAAACCGTAAAGATGCGGAATAGGGACAGTTGGACAGTCTTCTTTGAGCCAGATATAGGTCCCAGCTTCACAGCGGACTTTCTCATCTGCATTGCCCGGGCAGCAGTTCTCCCCAATCCGATAAGGCAGGGGAAATCGAATCATCACCTGCCTCCCAACTCTTCCTTCCAGGTCAAAAATATCAGCCCGAATGCAAACATTAAAGCTCCCGTGTATCCAGTCTTCCACATCGACAACACGACACAGACCTGCAGACGTAAGACCAAGATGACGGACGATGAGTGATTTGATCAGCTCTCGGTTCCGGGACAAGTGAGTGAAAAATCGGATCTTCTGATCTCTGTAGCCCAACTCATGGAGAATGTTAGCGTCTTGTTCCTTTGCAGCGGCATATGTAATTTCGCCACGTAGCAGGCGACGGGACTTTAAATTCTGGTCCTGATTCTGAGGCATTGCGCAATAAACCCCATTGGAAAAACGAGGCCAGAACAAATGGTGAGTTGTGATCAGAGTTGAGTTGGAGAAAAGGAGGTAAGCAAATACCATCTCGGGTAAACACGTTCTCCTTTTACCGAGGTCGCCAAGCATCTCGCGAGAGTTAAATCCCAAGTATATGCTGCTATGCAGGAGATAGTAATGCAGACTGGTAGTTATCAAGGAAACTGCACTAAGCGAATACTATTGTCCTATTCCCGTTCAGTAATAGGAAACTCGGCCCTTCCGTTTTGTATTCATCTCCAGCAATGTCTTCCATGGCCCGATAAGCACTAGTAACGCTTGTGGGCCAGAGATCCGAGATCCGATGAACAAGCATTGATCCTCTTAGTATAATTGAATTGGATTGGATGTCAAATTTCAGACCCCCACTCCGATGCTGGACGTTTGAGATTTGACGAATGGCACGATCGCATAGACAGATCGGACATTTATGTTGCATCTCTAGGTCGTCTTGAACAACAATCAGGTATCTAAGTTAGAAACGAGAGTATCACTGATGATGGTGGAGTCGAGCTTTGGTAGGGTTCCTCGTTCAAAACTAAAAGATATTGAAGTGCCCGACTTGCTCGGGACAAAAGGATCTTCTCTGTTAAGCAAAACTGTCTCTTCGCCATTGCCTGGTTGATATAGCAATTATAAAAATATAATTAAATCATAGAAAAAAGTATTATAACTAGTTGATATTTCACACGCACACTCGCATTAATAGTTTATCCGTTCAAACTGGCAACACAGACTTCTTGATTCCAATTGGTCGGATCCCCTCTTATCCTGACACACATGAGCTCCCTCGCACTGTAGATAGCTTCCTCCTCTATCATCATCATTCATGGTCCCTCCTTTTATCAATCGTATCTATACGAATTTTCAGAGCTTCACTATGAGCCCCTTCTTGGCCGTGATACTGCTGGTGTGGTCATCTATGTCTATACTGGTGACCGCGTCGCCGCAAAATACGACCAATCCCACGGTATACGGACGGGATGAGCTCAACAGCGACGTCTCTCGTACATTCCTGGCCTGCCTGCAGAGCACCGGCGTTGAATATAAAGTCTATGTCGACACCACTGGGGTCACGGTGGTCATACCGGCCACCAAACGAGAGATTGACTTCGACGGCGTCGACGAGAAGCTGTTCGCGTGTATCGTGCAAGTGAACCATCGCATGCACGTCGTCACCGAATCAACCCTATACGACCAAGACGAGCATACGAATGCGGTTGCTGGCAATTCTGTCACGCACGAGTGGCTGAGCGAGCAAGGTGCAAATGGAATGAAGGAGGTTGGGACGCGGCCTGCTACGAATTCGACTGCCAGAGGCAGCAGAAGAAATGCGGAGGGAGAGAAAAAAAGTGCAAAGCGGACATTTCGTCAACTCTACTTCTCCTTTCCTTCTGACTGGAGCGATTGCGCATCTGGTGAAGATCAACTGGGTCAGGGTTTATAACGCGAAGCTAGACTGAATTGTCACTGGTGCAGTGGATATGATCGTGTTTGTTTTGGGGGTCGATAATCTGGGTGGTCCAGATCTATGCCGCAACGATGTCTCGGACAGTGTATGTAGAGCGGCTAGAATTGGCAGAGATGGAGAAGATTGAGAAGCTCTTCAGCACGAAAGAAGTCTATTATCTCATAAGAGTGTGTCTATCGATGATCTGTCATGTCCAGATGTCCCCATTATCATTACAAGCCCAGTCCATAGAGAAGCACTTTGCGGCAATCTCTCTCACGCCTTCACCTGCAACCTGAATCCCCATCTAGCGACACGCAATGCGGCGTACATGAACCCAGCGACCACAGCCGAAGCTCCGCCATATGCCCACAGTCCAGTCCAGTCCGGATTGGAGGAGTTGGCAATAATGGCTCCTCCAGCAGGCCCCCCACACAAGACACCTAGTCCAATCATTCCAAACCCCATACCGATGCGAGTGCCAATCATTGATTTGTCCTGCGTCAGGGAGACGAAGCAAAGGGGCGGCAAGCCAATCAGTGCGCCGCTGAAGAAGCCCGACAAGACCGCAATGACAATCAGACTCGCCTCGGACGACACGGCAATCAGGCACAACATGAGGAGTCCAACAATACTGCAGCAAGGCGCGATCAGGTTGAAAGGACCAGTCTTGTCAGCCAAGGCAGTTGGAAGAGTTCGCCCGAAGAAGGAGCCGGCGTTCAAAATGGGGACGATGTACATTGCCATGGTCGAGTCAGTAATACGCGCAGCGGCGGCAAAGTAGGAGACGTAGAAAAGCAGCACAAAGAGACCCATAAAGGCAATCAACGATGTGAAGACGAAGAAGAGGTAAGCCGGATCGGTGAAGGCGGTCCAATCAATCAGGCTGCGCGCCTTGGGAGGTGTGACGCGCTGACGCATCACGACGATGGGAATCAAAAGAGTGCCCAGTGCAATGAACCCGATGATGCGAGTAGCCCATGCAAAACCAAGAGACGGGATGAGTCGATCAAGCACAATAGGGTAGATGATACCACCGATGGAAGAGCCCGAGACGGAAAGACCAAGCGCCGCACCCAGCTTGGTAGTGAAATAGGTGGGCAAGATGGAAACGCAAGGCACGAAGAGGCAGCCGGCGCCGATGCCGACCAGAAAGCCTTGGGCACAAAGCACCTCACCGAAAGTCTTGCAGAGACTCAGCATCATATGCCCGAAAACGATGCAGAAGCTTCCGATAATCAAGAGCCAGCGCAATTTGCCGCGGTCATAGATGGGACCGGTGATGAAGCCCACCATTAGGAGCATGGTAGCCTGAATGGCGCCGATCCAGGAGATAGTCGAAGACGATTCTTCGAATAGAGTCCCCTGCTCATAGAATGTCTGATAGACACCGAATGCATTCAATATACCCCAGGTGTTGAAGAAAAGCATAAAACCACCGAGAACCTGGAGCCACGCGAGGAGGCCCCCATTGGGGGGTGGAGGAGGCACTTGAGCTGGTGAAGCCGAATCCTTCTGCACAGATGAGCTCTCCAGGGAGTGGGCATCACTATGTGGTAGCTGAAGAGGAGAGTCGCGGCCCTTCTCGCTATCTTGATAAATAGTTTCAGGCATTTTCGCTCGCTGGGGGTGGGTGATGCTGACCCTAAATGTGACTGATACAGAGGGTAGCTGTAAAAAAAAGAAGAATAGTTCAAAGCTCGGGGTGAATGCGTTGACAAGGTGATGATGCTGAACCAGTGCTAGGAGGAAACTGTCTACTTGAAATACCTTCCTCGCGCTTTTCATGCACGGAAATGGTGCGGATATAGATCGCTCGGAGATTGGTGAGTCCGTTCGGACCTAGCAGAAATCGCCTAATCGGGCAATGCCAGTTATATCCGAGCCGGTTTGACATCGGAATATTCTCAACCATCGGAAGTCGGAGATCACATTGAACAGATCACCATCCTCCATTGTCAGAAACCCGCCATGACAACCATCCACACAATGGAAAGACCGACGGACTTCAAAACATATATAGAGGCCACGGCCTCGCTCCAGCGAAATCTTTCATCATCGACAACAACCCAATCTTTTCTATAGCATCTTGATCGCAAACGCCAAACGTTTCAGACCAACAGTCTAGAATCCTCTTCGCCCATTTACGAGTCGATTCTCTGCAGCACCTTTTCTTAGGAGGCGCCCACCTACACCCCCGAGCCCGGCGAGATTCTCGTCAAGAACCATGCCGTGGCCATCAACCCCGTCGATGGCAGTCTCCAGGCCAAGGCCCGGTGGCCCATGAACTACCCTACCATCCTCGGCCAAGACATTGCCGGCGAAGTGGTTGCCGTTGGACCCAGCGTCACCCGTTTTACGCCTGGGAACCGTGTTTTCGGCCATGCGGTTGGTATGGGCACCAAGCGCGTGCAAGATAACGGCCTTCCAGGCCTACACGATCCTCAAGACCAACATGGCCAGCGAGCTCCCTACCGGTATCTCCTATGAGGATGCTGTCGTCCTTCCCCTTGGTCTCTCCACTGCCGCGTGCGGCCTATTTCAGGATGAGTTCTTGAAGCTCCAGCTCCCGACTGAACCCCGTCAGCCGAATGGTCAGACTGTTCTGATCTGGGGTGGCGCTGGCAGTGTTGGCAGCAACGCTATTCAGCTCTGTGTCGCTGCTGGCTATGAGGTGCTTACTACCGCATCGGCTAAGAACTTTGACTACGTCAAGAAGCTCGGGGCGAGCCAGGTGTTTGACTACAGTAGCTCTACGGTCGTTGAGGACCTTGTCAAGGCTCTCCGGGGCAAGTCCCTGGCTGGTACGATGTCCTGTCGTCGAGGCGCAGACTTAACGGCTGTAGTTTGCGCTCTTTTCTTTTCTGTGGCGTCGGGCTATTCACTTTCGTTTCTTTCTTGGGTTGTAATCTTGTTTAAATTAGACGGGTGCACAAAGTATCGGAATCGAAGGCTTCACTTTCCATGAACATGAAAAGTGCAAGTTGCGTTGTAGGATATATGCCGAATATTCAATGGAGCAACATGCAGCTTGCCCTCCCACTACAAAGCGTAAGGAAGGCTTCCTTCCTTGATACACTATCTGGACCACCTGGGCAGTAATTCTCAGCCAGAAGCATACAAATAAGCTCATGTTGACAGGGATTTCACCTCCAACCAATGGCTATCAAAGTTTGTTAGTGCAAAATATTTGGTTTTTCCGGCGATAAAACAGTTCGCGAGTCAAACTTGATGGATTTGAATTGACTCGACTAAATAAACGCAGCTACGTGGTGCTTCAACATCACAATGTCGTTTGGGGCTGTAGTGAAGGAGCGATATCTAATCATTTGCGGTTGGCGAGTTCAGAAAATCCTAGTGGTCATATGTGAATGCTCTGATATACATATCTCACAAACGGGGGTATAATCTCAAATAGACCAACATGCGATCTAGTCAAACTCATGTTCAATCCAAAGCCGCCACAGTACATAATCTTCAGTATATCACTAGGAAAAACAAATAGTACCGTCATGCTATCAGCTCAATCTCAGATGTCACCAGGTCCCTCCCCTGAGACGTGGTCCCCGACCTGGTATTTGACGCAGAGCCCGCCGCAAAGCTCCCGTCCTTACAGATGGGCCACTCGTCGGGCCGCAGCCAGTACGCATCATGCGATGGCTGGCCCTTGATCATGCCGCCGAGATCAAGCGGATCAGCAAAGGTCTCCCACTGAGACCGACGATCGATCCAGCCAGGCCCCGCGCGCTCGGTGCAACCGTCCGTGTCCAGATACCGGGTCTTATCCCGAGGCAGCGAGCGGCCAGGATGAAGCAGGTTCATCCAGTAGGTGAAGATCAGCATGGGCCCCAGCTCAAACGCATAGAGATACCACTCATGGCTGAGGATGGGACCGCAGTTTTCCCGACAGCCCAAGTTGCCGAACATCTCGAACGCCTCGACCGCGCGGAAGATGCAGCGCAAGAGCACAAAGGTCGAGGTGCCGTAGAGGGTGTAGCAGAGGGTGGTCACATTGCGCGAGGCCATGCCTGCTCGCGCGGCGCGGACGTGAACCGTCGCGACGATCGTGACTACTACGCATTCGACCACGGCTTGCAAGACTAGGCCTGCGGCGATGAGTTCTCCGCCGGATTTGAATTTATCGAGGTTGCTGCCTGCAGCGGCACTTTTGGATGCGCCGGCCACGGTGATGGATTCGACGGCGGCGCCCACGTAGACGAAGAAGATGAGGACGCGGTTGGGGTTGAGGACTGCATGCATGGGCAGGTAGTTCATTAACCGGCCGACGAGGTTGTATGCTGCGGCCGAGTAGACAGGTGGGGCCAGGTAAATGAAGACCGACTGCACGATGTAGAGGTTTGTGTTTGCTGGGTGGTAGCTGGAGATGCAGCGCAGAATCCAACCGGTCGTGAAGAGAACGCCTCCCCACGCCAGGAAGAAGGTGACGCGCCAGAATCGGTAGTGACTGGATTGATGATGAGTTAGCGAAATTTAGGGAAGGGATGGTGGTATGGAACGTACAAGTTTTGGAATATGTGCAGAACGAGCGAAACGCCAACGATCGCTGCAAAGACCGCGGGCAGCACATGGCTAGGCTGGTAGAGATACAGACTGGCCGGTTCGGCGGAGTTGGAGGCCATGATGGGGGAGACTAGACACAACAGACTGATTCATGGGTCTGGAACGGGGGGACATGGTCGACTTTAAGAAGCTCCCAAGCGATTGACCCCAAGGTGAAGCGCTACATACACCCCAAGCAGGTAAAGATCAGCGCGAGGCGCAGAATACGAATTCCACGCTTGAGGCTTGATGCGTTGGACTTGCTGCGCCAATCACGGCGAAGCGAGCAGCGGCGCATTGCGCCCAGCGCAGCTTAGCGCGAGGCTCTGCCAATGACGCTGTTGGCGCAGTCGTCGGGCTCAACTTATGCGAGAACAATCATCCAAGTTGGTGCCATCTGGCGACTGTACAGCATTCCATTCCGGTGTCTTGTGCCCTCAACCCCGTTCTCAGTGTCGTAGATCAGGATCTCCAAGGATCCACCGGCAAACGCAAGCCCTAGACTAAGGGGTATCAGCCGAAGATATGCCGGGCGTCCCTACCGGCCGGGCCTGCGAAGGGTGTCGCAAGCAGAAGAAAAAGGTAGAGATCGTTGAACCTCGAATATGCGGCCATTTTGAATAGGACACTCACATCGAACCCCAGTGCGACGAGAAACAGCCCGCCTGCGGCCGCTGCGTCCGTCTCAGTCTGAAATGCATCGGGTCGGGCCAACAGCGCTTCAAGTTCCAGGCCGAAAAGCGATATGCGAACCTCCAAAGAGGAGATCGCACTTTAAGCTTCCCCGATGTGCCCAATGCATGCAGTAGCCCGCATAGTTCCCCGGAAGCCAGCGGCATGCGCGTCTGGGTCCCACCCCCCAGCAGCGAGCACTCGCTGCTGGCGACGGCCTTCACTAGTACCATCAAGCGGTCGACCGATTTCCGGTACAATCTCTGGTGGACCTTCGGTGCGTTCCTGGAGGATGTGCCGCGGCGGCTGGGCACCAATGAAGCACTCGACCGTGCAGTCGACGCGGTCACTACCGCGCACGCAAGCTTCTGCGGCGGGCGAGGGGTGACGATCGAGATGCTGACGAAATATTCCCGGGCGCTAAGCACGCTGCGCGTGTACCTGGATGACCCGGTCCATGCGCAGTCTTCCAGCACGCTCGGCGCGGTGATGCTCCTCCTTGCCTGCCAGACGTT
Organism: Penicillium hispanicum; assembly: GCF_028827665.1. Classification (NCBI taxonomy): domain Eukaryota; kingdom Fungi; phylum Ascomycota; class Eurotiomycetes; order Eurotiales; family Aspergillaceae; genus Penicillium; species Penicillium hispanicum. The sequence goes on from NW_026623193.1 coordinate 3,600,232, forward strand.
CCTGGGCCAAAACACCGGCGGCTGGACGGGCCACGCGGAGGGAGCGGCGCTGATCCTTCGAGCGCGGAAGAACTTTGGCCCTCGCGATGACTTTGAGAAGAAACTGTTTCTTTCCCTGCGAGGCGTGGTCGTGCGTTGTCTCCCATCCTTCTGATCTGTTGGGGTGGTGCTAATGCGGATCCCGCGAGTAGCTCTTCGAGGGACTCTTCAACGAGCGGATCAACCTCAGTCCGGATGAGTGGCAGCATCTCGTCTCCAATGAATTCGATGAGAATTCACCCGACGGCCAGATGTTGAAACGTCTCGCCCAGGCGCCGAACCTGATGCGCCGCGCGCGGCACGCGCTTCAGACCGGGCAAGATACGACAGCCATACAGGAGGAAGTCATGGCAATACATCAGGCATGCAAGCTCAATCTCGACGCAATGCGGAACAGGTCGGTGGAGAACAACATCGCTATGCTCAACTTGTCTAATACGAACCGCCGGGCCCGCGAGTTCTTGAGGACCCTATTCTCCGCCCATTATGAGCGCACGTACGGCATCGGATTGACTGTAGTGTTTTTCTTCAACTGCATGCTGAGCGGCCTCGGGGCTCATGATGAGACCACCATCTTGGATGCCAATGCTTTCTCAGAAGAAGCCCTTGCTTTGGCGGAACGCTCGGCCATGTATAGGCCGATGGGTGCAGGCTATATGATCTTCTGTCTGCAAGCTGCGTGGACTGCTACTGCAGACCGGGGGCTACGCGATAGGCTCATTGCCGCCTTGGTGGACTTTCAGGATGACTTCAAGGTATTGGATAGGAAGAACCTTGTGCAAACACTCGAGTGGACGGCTGAGTATCTCAGACTTGGACAGTCACCCTCACTGCGGATGGGCATATAGGCATAATGACGCGACGAATAACGACTACGAGAGTACTAGATACCATATTACTCGTACGAATTATGATGATAACCTTTGCATGGTTGGCAGTGATAGGTCCATGGATCATCGTAGAAAATCCTTGATTCATCTCGTATGCAAGAAAGAGTTAAGGAGTTAAAAGTTAGGAAAAGGGTTGAGTACAGACAAAAAGGCCCGGCTTATGAACTAGAGGCGGAATCAATAAAAAATGAAAGGAGAAAGAGAAAAAGAAACAAAAAACCCCAGGCGCTATGCGAAGACACAAATCAGACCATGTGTGTGAACAAACTATATGGCAATGCACGAGGCCAGGGCCACGACGGACCAAACCACAGGACTAACAGAAAACACAAGGGCAAAGTCCCTCGACCTCCTTCGTCGGATGGTTCTGTAGTCCCAGGATGTGCGTAAGAATATGAACCCTTGAGCTCTAGGTCGTTGCGTCGGCGAAAGGACTATTGAAGAGCAGAAGGGAGAGGAATAAAAGAAAGGAACGGAACGGAGGATAATGGGAGGACAATGCTTGTGTACAGGCTTCTAGAGAAATCCAGGAGTGACAAACGCATGGGTATTTCCGTGGGCTGCTGAAAATGAGAAAGCAGAAAGGCAGGCAAAAGAAAGATGAGTGAGGACGCCGGCTCCTGATTCACCACATATCATCGTCATCGTCATCATCCAGCTGAACATCGTCGCCAAAGGACGAGTGCCCATAATTGTAGTGCGCTGAGCCGTAAGCATTGCCATTCTCATAGCCGTGCTTACCGCTTCCCCTGTGGGTCTGGTAGGTATCATGCGGATCATCATCGTAGTCATACATGGATGGATCATCGTATGCATTATCCCCGTATGGATGGTCCTGTGCCTGTAAAGAAAACGCCGTTAGTCATCCAGCTCTAAAAGGCCTGGGATCCACTTACTTCTTGGTATCGCTGATATTGAGTGTACTCTTCGGGCTGGTCCCGAGACCTGGATGACCGCTGCGACCCGGAGGATGCAACCATCATCTGAGGGTGCATTTGTTGCACCTTCTCCAGGTAAGAGTACATGAAGTTGCTCAGCAACACCTGGGAGTACAGGGCCCGCCGGGGGTTGGCAAGTTTGATGTGAGCCATGCGGTAAATAGCTCGTTCCTCTAGAATGGAGAATCGAGTCCATGGATAGTCGACATCTGCCCGCATTACCCGCACAGGAGGATCTGGAGACAGATTTCGAGATGAGTTCTTCCGATGGTGGTGGCCCTCAGAGCTGTGTTTCTTCCGCCCACCACCGAAGATCGAGGAGAAGATCCCCTCCTTTTCTTTCTTGTCCCCTGAAGCCCTACGAGCGCCGTCCTTCCGTCGCTCTTCCTCCAATTTGGGATCGAGACGATCCAGGATGAGACTTTCTCGGCCCTTCTGGCTGGTGTCCATGGATGTCTGCGGCACATCCTGTCGCGAAGTGCTGGAGACCTTATCTGTAAGCTTCGACTTTGTCTTCTTCGAGTCGCTGTCTTTGTCCTTTTTCTTATCCTTCTCTTCGCTCCCTAATAGCCAGTGCCAGCTGGACTTGCGGCTGCCTTCCGAATCCTTCTTCGATTTCTTCCCCTCGGATTTCCGTTCCTCAGGTTTACGCTCTTCGGGCATGGTTGGAATGAATGACAGACTGTCCGTCCGTGTGCTGTTGCCGGGAATCATTTGGGGGTTGTTGGCAAATTCGTTGAGGGTCGTCGTCGTGTCTGTACCAGACTGGCGACTCATCAATGACCGTTTACTATGGGTTGAATCCTGAGTCGGTGATTTCTTGGCCGAGTATATTGACGTTGGCAGGTCACGCTCAGACGATCGACTGGTTGGTGACGATGCGCTGGATGGTGTGCGACTGGGCTCGTTGGGGGGTGTCTCGACAATCGAGGGGACCTGCTGTGCGGAGGGAGGAATGTTCACAGTAGAGCGACCATTCGAGCTGATACGTGAATGCCATTGCCGTGCATAAGGCGCAGCAGTCTCCATTGCCGAGTCGGGACGTTCAAGGACGTCATTCTGCTGACTGCCAGAAGACGAAGCTTCTGCTTGCTCGACATCGGGCCTGTCGATGATTGTATCAAATGTTGAGGAAGCGGCGGCTGGGGCATAGGCTGCGCTGCGGGATGAAGAAGACGGAGTTCGGGCTAGCCGATCTGTTGCGGCTGAATCAGTTGGCACGCGAGTCAAGCCTAAGATTGGTGGATCATCGGGCGAGGGAACAATGGTAGGTGCTTTTTCAGCAGATTCCGAGAGCCCCCTCCCAACCCTCTTAGAGTAAGGAGGCTTCTCGCCCTTTTTCAAACTACCCTTCTTGTATTGAGTTCGAGTCGACCGTCGCAGACTGTGCCCCGGGGGTGCGGGCGGCAAAATTGGTTTGTCTTCAGTCGAAGCAATGCCCACGTCTTGCATTCCTCGAACGAGGGATTCCTTATCTGTCGGATTTGAATCATCCACCAGGGTTTCCAACTCTTGCAGATTCGGACTTAACATGCCGTCACGCCTACTTGACTGTGAGCGCTGGCGTTCTAATCGATCTGCCCCATCCGTATAGCCCGAAGAGTTGTCAATTTGCCTCGACAACATCGACCTTTTCCGGCGAAGGCCACCCTCCGATCCCGATCGTTCCGGTCCAAGAGAAGAAAAGTCGCCCGATTTCCTTTTAATCAAGTCCGCTTTGCTTTCAAGAAACGACTTGAACTCCTTCGGTGCCAACTCCGGATGTAAGCTCGCAGGAACCCAGAATAATCGAGATGCATCGTTCTCGTCGGCAGAGGGGGAGGGTGGCAGGGACGGTATCGCGAGGTTGTTGCCATACGATGGAAGGTCGGGGTCTCCAGTGGCTGCGACATCCATCGACATGCGACGAATTGCAGCCAGGTTGTTCAGTTCTTGGACGACCGCCGCAGGGTCCGACTCGTAGTCAATGTCGTTGAGAGGAAAGGAAGCGGTCGCCGTTTCCGAGGGCGTTCGAGTCGAGTCGGAGGAACCAGGATCGGTATCCCGGTCGAACGACCGGTGGCCCACCAGTGGCGGCCGTAAATGTCCATTGGTCTGCTTGGCTTGTCCTTCAGCCGGCGAGTTTGGTTGAGATGTAGAGGGTGATGATGACTCCGAGCCAGCGGCGTTGCGCGGAATGGTGGTTATGGACTCGCCGAGAGGGGATGATATATAGCTGAGGCGCCTCGGATCATTGCGGTCGTAGTCGTCGTCGTACATATGTCCGATTGCCTCTGTCACATGGTGACTCGGATCGCTTATGGACAAATTAGGTGCATGGCCTCTCCGCGTCGCGTGTCCTCCGCCAGCCCCAGGGGCACTTGTGGAAGCCTGGTGAGTGAAGGATGGTTAGTACGGGTCGGGGTGTTCTTTGAAAAACCAATGCCTCGGTCAATGGGCACCGTCTCGAGGCACGAGGGGACTGGCAGGAGGGGTGCCATAATGTGTCGAGGGGGGGGGGCAAGTAAACATGGCGCCCTTTCCCCCCAGGCAGGGACATCAGCAAGGGAGGGCAGAACCCATGGGGAAGACGCACCTGCATGGGAACCAGCTATACAGGAGACCAAAAGAGCCCAATAAACCCTGAGGACCGAAGGGCGGGCTCAGGAGGAGGGGGAGGAGAGGGCGTCAAATCGATGTACCACCGGGAGAAGGACAACGATCATCGAAGCGGGGTGGACGGAAAGAGGCGCTAACCGGTCACTCTACCGGAGGCGTCATCGAGATTGGGGGGGAGTGTTTGGTGGGTGTGTGGAAGGGAAAGGAGGATAACGAGTTTCGGGCGGAGAGTTTTCGGTCGCAGCACCTGACATCCATGAAGTCGCGAAACGCTTTTTAGCCTCGAGTCGTGCCTGGACTCCACACGCCCAACGAGGACCCATGGGCGATCGTGACTCGGTTTCTGCCCTGGTGTGCTGGAGTGCTGGAGTATACAAGATGATCGGCAGCTCTGGCCTCGCTGCTGCCTTCTCTACTTCGGACTAATCACTTCTGCCTTTTCTTCGCTTCGCTTCTCTTCTTTTCTGCTTTCGCCCTCCGATGTCCCTTCTACCACTTCCACAATCGACTGTCTGCCCCCGGCTGATCCACTGAATCACCTCGGTTCAGATTCCAACATTGTCGGACGCAAAATATACCAAGTACGACCTTTCTACTCAGACGATCCACGGGTCTTGCCATTGCCATTGTCGTCGCTTCGATAGGTGGCACGGTCTTCCTGCAGGTCGAAGCTGAAGACCTCGTTTTGGCCACCGACACTCCGAAGTCACAGCAGAGCGCCGTTGCAACTCTTGTTCAACTACGCCACCTACAGAGACACCCAGATGCCACAAGAGACCCGAGGCCTAAGCATTTGTCTCTGATCCTGGGGCGCGGACAAGGGTCTAGGGCTTCAGGGGCCGCGCTGGGGTTCCGTTCCCAATCGTGATATTGTGACGCGGACGCAGTGTCACTCTACAGGCTACGGACGCCGGAGCGGGAAAGGGTGGTGCAAGGGTTGGCGTAGGCCAGAATTCAAGAGAAGGGGGGGGGGGGGAACAGGGCTTCATGTTTCTCCGGGTTCGTGAAACTGGGAATTTCTAGGTAAGCGGGAGAATAAGAATCGGTAGGAGCCGCGGAAAAAAAAAAGGCTCGAAAAGGTTATTTGCACGTAAAAGATGGAGTGGAAAAGAGAAAGAGCCTCGAGGAACGTGCAAAACCGCGGGAGGATCCACTGCGCAAACCCAAAGCACGTCTTGTACCGAATGGGATCCAGGCACTCCCCACAATGCCCCCCCGGAGCAGAGAGGAACCGAACCGAACATGAGGATGAAGAAACTCCAGCGCTCCAGGAGAAGATGAAGAGGACAAAAACCACGAATCCTAAATGCGCCCGACTATATATTCAAGCTCGCCTGGGGGGATGTGTCCACGGAGTGCAATGGTGCAAGACGAGCATATTGTAGTCGCCATCTCACGAGGCATCAACGTAGTTGCTGCACACTCATAGTCAGCCACAGTCCTATGTGCGCCACAAGAGAGCCCTCAATGCGCACAGTGGGTAGATATGTCACTCACCTGGGGAAAATACCCACACGGTCGCCGATCCGACCGGTCCACCAGTCCTCCGCTTTGTCTGTCCGTTTCAGGATCGTGATAATCTCACCCTTTTTGAATCCCAGATCGCCATCCTGGTCCGCATCAAAGGTATAGAGTGCGATCGCCTGGTCCTGCCGTAACGACGCACCCTGCCCTGTCCTTTGCCCGAAGACCGGCTTGGGTGCGCTAGGGCGGGTAGGCTTGCGGTCGGAATAGACATAGTCATCCTCATACGGAGCAGTATTGCTTCGGCTGCGTCCATAGTTGTCATAGATATCACTTGGAGGGGAGCGGGTGGTTGCAGAGCGTCCCAGACCCCCTGCAGGTCGATCATAGACATCGTCGGCCCATGTGTTTGTGCGCCGCGGCGGATCACGGAATTCATCGTCATAGGTGTTGGATCGACCTCGTCGCGAGCCCTGGCCGTAAGCCTCACCTCGGCGTCCCTCCCACACGACATCGTCATGGCTGTCGTCGTAAACCGGTATATCATTGTACATCGAATCACCGTATACTCGATTGTTGCCCTGGAATGCGCGGGAGGTGAGGACGCGCATCAGGGCATCAGTCGATGGCGGCGGTCGAATGTTGCCTGTGAGCAGTTGGTTGGCGGTAACCCGGCTTTGATACATCTTCTCGTTGGCATCCTTGCGCTCCACAAGCATGCTCCCTTCCAGACTCACACCGGCGAACAGGCCCTTGGTCTTCGAGTAGGAAAAGATGGCCGCGACACCTTTCGTGCTGGCGGCGCCGGCAGCTTCCGCGTTGCGGCCGACTGGTCCTGCGGCAAGCGACACGTTGCCACCCAGTGTCAGCGTCCCGAACTGAGAGAATGTGCGAACGGCAGCGGCATCGTTCAAGATGAAGACGAAATCGGTGAGCTCGAACCCAATCTGACCGCCAACGCCGGCACCGGCGGTCGCAATGGCGGAGGGAGCCGACCAAGAGCCATCGGCAAGACGCGCGACCACAATACCAGATCCGAACCGGCCTGAACCAATGAATCCAGCTTTCAGGACGGTGAGAATGGCAAGGCCCTGGGGTGAATAAACGGTCAGCGTGGGATCGATGCTACCCCGCGATCGCGGTGGCTCACCTTTGCACCAGCCAGAATCTCTGGCGGGATGACCTTATCCGGGCCAAAGGCCTGCTTGGGGTCCACGAAGGAGGTTAAGATCTTGGCCGCCTTCTTGCATTCACCTATTCACCCAGAGGTCATTGTGAGCCGGACATCCAGAAATGCCGCCAACGAGTGCGGGGAAGTGGGCGTGGGGGGATCAAGGGCACATACTGCTCAACGACGCCGGCAGCGGGTTATGGATCCCGAGAGGCATATTGGCGGCAAGGGTTGAAGAGGAATGAGCAAAGGACTCAAGGAAGGGAGAGGCTGAAGGGAGAGATGGAGGCTGATGGACTCCAAAGGTCGGAACGGTTAGTCAGTCAGATGGGGCGCAGATGTGGGCCTGACTGAAGGGGCAACGCGGGACGGCGGTTGGCGGGTATTGAGTACATCCATATATGGAGTATGGAGCAATACTTCCATGATTATCACGTAGTGCTTGATGCATATGCACTCTGACCTATCCCTCAATTTGGGCAGCTAAACTGAATCCTCCATTATGGACTCGAACATAACAACATCCGTTCGCTCATCTGTCGAGAATGTGGCGCAGCCAGCTGTACAGCCTCGTTCACAGAAATAAACATTGACAATCTCCCGGTTATCTCGCAATACTCCCTACAATCCGAATTTGTATGGCTATGTCAGTTGTAAGCACAATGAATTGGAATTCGCAGGTGACAAGTATCTTCCAGTTTCACTGAGCTAGTACTTATGATAAGGTCCACCCACCATATGTTAGCACTTCATCCTCTTTGATTCATGACAGCTTGACGCATGTGATACGGGGGAATCACGGCCAGGATTGCAGCATAGGAGTAAACGGTTCCAATGGCACATTGGTTCCCATACGCCAAATAGCTGAAGGCCATCTGGTGATGTTGCGGCTTTACAATCCACGTAATTCCTCTCATGGTGGTGGAGGGCCAAGTATCATGGATGACCTATAATGCCGAATCAGTTCTGGGTATTGTGGTTGCGCAGAACGGGACTTCATTACTTACCTCGATCAATTGTTCTTCTTCTCCGCGATCGGTGGTGCGATACGGATTGAGCTGGGCCCCAATGATGTCTGGTCTTCTCATGAAGCTGGTCGCCGTTATTGGCAGTCTTTCACTCTTCACGAAGTACATGAAATCTTCCCCCACTTGAACGTAGCGGGACAGAAAGAGAATCTTCCAGTATCGATCCACACCCACGTCCAGAGGGATCTTGTAGGGCAGTTGGGCGTACTCGGGCTCAAACGGTTTCCCTTCTCGCAAGAAATCCTCCAGCTGTCCAGACTCATAGAAACGAAGCTCATCCTCGGCACACAGAATTGGGAGCACATCAAGCTCAATGCCTAGAGACTTCAGAGTCGAATACAGGGCGAGATCGGCACCTTTCAAACCCCTGGGAAGCAGTGCTGAGGCCTGCGACGAGCTATGGGGATAGGCATGCGAACAGTAGATTCCAAGGACACCGCCTATGATAGTCAGTCGTGGTCGTTGCATATGTGGACTGAATCGATTATCACAAACGACTCGGGAAAGGGGGGAAATACCGTCTTTCATGAATCCAGGTTGCGCGAGAGTGTCCTTCAACAACCCATACAGTGGTAGGGACCGGGGGTCGACAATGCTGTTCTGTGGAGAATCTTGATGAGCTGACTCGGTAAGGTACAGATTGTAGGTCAGAGTGATGCGCTCGCCTGCGCTGACCGTCTTAATCTCGTGTTCACAGTCGCTGTAGAAGGCTGCCCATTGTATAGCCGTGCCACTCTGAGACGCCCAGTCAAACTCGACTTGTTGTCCATCATGTTGAACAATCAAGCTGCCTCCTTCAAAGCCGGATGGTAGACACACAACCAGAGAGCCAATCTGACCCTGAGAGCGTGGGGTATCAACATGCTTTTGGAAAAGACCGGAGGGTCCCGAATAAACCTTAAAAGAGACCGTCAGTGCCCTGTAGAGTCAAATCATGGTCTGACATACATTCAACTTGTAAAGCTCCGCCCTGAGCTTTTGAAACGGTACACACCCCTCGGCCTCAGTGCGGAACGGGGGCAGGAGAATCTGTGCCACATTTGCCACTATGTCAAAGTCTGCTGGATGAAAGGTACTTGCGAAGTGACCGGGATCAAGTTTGCCAGCCTTGCGGTAACTAGGATCGATCACATCTTGCTGACCTCTGCCAAAGCTGGCCGGCTGACAGTCATCCACCAGCTGCCGAAGGCGACCGATGCTGGAATCAGGGTTGTTATCATGACTCAGCGGGAGTTCTAGTCTTAGAGCCTGATTAGCACCCCCCGTGAGCCAGAAAAGGTGAACTGGGGGTGATTTCTTGGGCCCCACTGAGTCTGCTGGGGGTGCAGAGTCAATGGGGATTGTACCGCCGCAAACGAAGGTTGCCGAGGCTCTCTCCCCGACGATAGACTGCTCAATCTGACGGCAAGCCTGATCAAATGCCAGCTGGGTTAGTGTAGGAGTGGTGGTCTTGGAGGCTTGCTGGCCCTGCTCTTTTGGCCGGTGGCATTGTGCCTCGAGAGCGGCGAATAGGCTTTTATGGAAGGGACTGAGTGGCGCGGGCTTCTGTTGCTCCTCACGAAACCAAGGGTAGGTGCCCTCCAAGTATCCCGCTCTTGCAAAAGACTGACGCCCATCCTCAAGCCTTTTTCTTAGCGTCTCATTGGACAGAACATCATTGGGATTGTCCAGAAACCCGGGGAGCAGCCGATTGATGTTCGTCAGCAACTCTGCCGCCGCACTTTGTGCCTTTCGGAGGTCTTCACCTTGAAAGCAGCTAAAGTCAGTCCGGGAGTCAGGCAGGTTGGACTCGATCTTGGATCGCAATTTATTAATGCAGTCCAGGAATGGGTCGAGACAAGCATCCAATTTGCAACCCTAGATGATGGTCCGCTTGGTTAACTCGTTGGAAGCATCCACTGGCTGCCATTCTCACCTCAAGCATAGACTGAAAGACGAAGTCCTCGAGATCAGCCATGGTTTTCTTCGAAGAAAAGGAGGGCTCTTCAGCTGGGTGCGAAGGAGAATCTCCCTCGGATGAGTCGTTAAACTCCGTGTTCGATGTCATATCAGCGGCACTGGGTCTCGCAAGTCGAGGGATTTCGAAGGTCTTGAAACTTGAAAGAGGAAACTCGGTTGTTGTGATCAAACCAGTCTTTTGAGGCTCTCAAAGCTGCCATTTATATTCTGTAGCGCAACAACCGCATGGGCGCGTCATCGTTGCCTAATAATCAACCAAACATCCACCACGGTGTTTAAGCTGCACAAGGCCTGCTGCTCCCTGATCGCTGCCTGTTTGCAGGCCAGATCGCAAGTCAAACAGCATAGATGGAATACCGCCTCTTGAGTCCTCACCAGCTCAGAAAACTGACCTCATCTCCTCCACCTGAGAATCGATGGAACATGTACATGTAGGTCGTGCGACGAGCTGCATTCTCAGTAGAGTAGAAGATAGTGTACTGCCGCGCTTCTTGGCGAACCGCCTTGGCGTTTTACCAACATCCGTTATCGCTCCCTATCGCTCATCCCTAAACTACCGAACAACGCGGTGTCTCCAGCTTCTACAGTGCTGGCCATGCTTGGATCCTAGCCTTTCTTGGGGATCGCTTCTGCAGATGGCTACAGGTCCGAAATGCCTTAATCCCAGTCTCGCCTGTTCTTTACTGACCAACTGCTAGTGCGGATCTGCGTCTGCGGTGACGAAGGCACCGGCAAGTCCAGCCTCATCACCTCGCTGGTCAAAGGTGTTTTCGTCACAAACAAGATCCAGCCCATCCTCCCTCAGATCACGATCCCTCCTACGATCGGTACCCCCGAAAATGTGACCACGACCACCGTCGTCGATACCTCGGCTGTGCCACAGGAACGGAGCAACCTGGCGCGAGAGATCCGCAAATCCAATGTCATCCTGTTGGTGTATTCCGACCACTACAGCTATGAACGTGTGGCTTTGTTCTGGCTGCCATATTTTCGATCCCTCGGAGTCAATGTTCCCGTTGTGCTGTGCGCCAACAAGTCGGACATGGCCGCGCACCACAGCGAGGCGCAAGTCGTCGAGGAGGAGATGTTGCCACTGATGGCCGAGTTCAAAGAGATCGACTCATGCATTCGCACCAGTGCTCGGGAGCACCGGAATGTCAATGAAGCCTTTTTTGTCTGCCAAAAGGCTGTGACACATCCCATTGCACCGCTGTTTGATTCCAAGGAGGCCGCCCTGAAACCGGCTGCGGTCGCAGCACTTCAGCGCATCTTTTACCTGAGTGACAAGGACCGTGATGGATATTTGTCAGATAAGGAGATCAAGGATTTTCAGACGCGCTGTTTTGGGAAGCCATTGAGTGAGGAGGATCTTTCACATATCAAGGAGACCATACAGAAGGGCTGCCCAGAGTCCGTGAACGACTCTGGGATTGACTGCCGGGGATTCATCCACCTAAATAAGCTTTACGCAGAGAAAGGACGACATGAGACCGTTTGGATCATTCTGCGAGCGTTTCAGTACACTGACAACCTGTCTCTTCAAGAGAACTTTCTCCACCCACGATTTGACGTGCCCCCATTTGCTTCAGCGGAGCTCTCTCCCGAGGGGTATCGCTTCTTCGTGAACCTTTTCCTTCTCTCAGATAAGGATAATGATGGAGGCTTGAATGATGCGGAGCTCGCATCTTTGTTTGCCCCAACTCCGGGCCTCCCTGCCTCCTGGGCAGATGGCTCATTCCCATCCTCGACCGTTCGCAATGAGGCCGGGCATGTCACTCTCCAGGGGTGGCTAGCCCAATGGAGTATGACGACCTTTATGTCTCCCAAGACGACGCTCGAGTACCTCGCGTACTTGGGCTTCGAGCCCTCCGATCGAAGCAACCCCTCCACCACCGCTGCCTTAAAAGTGACAAGACCGCGCAAGAGACGCCGGCGCCCGGGTCGCGTTGGACGGAATGTGGTTCAATGCCATGTACTGGGAGCTCCCGGGTCGGGCAAGTCAGCTTTACTAGACGCACTCCTTTCCCGTGGATTCAGCACAACATACCATCCCACCATCCAGCCCCGCACCGCGGTCAATACCGTCGAACTCCCTGGAGGGAAGCAATGCTACCTGATCATGGATGAGCTGGGAGAACTGGAACCCGCTATCCTTGAAAACCAGGCGAAACTGCTGGATCAATGCGACGTGATCGCCTACACCTACGATTCCTCCGACCCCGACTCCTTCGCCTACGTCCCTGCACTACGGGCCAAGTACCCGCATCTGGAGGAGCTTCCGAGTGTGTTCATTGCCCTCAAGGCTGATCTGGACCGAACCACGCAGCGGGCGGAGCACCAGCCTCACGAATACACCGCCATGCTCAACATGCCTAGCCCGCCGCTTCATGTGAGCGTGACCTGGACTTCGATCCAGGAGGTTTTTGTGCATGTGGCCGAGGCGGCGATGGAACCGAGCACTGCTTTCCCACGCAGCGAAGAGGATGTAGAAGGGAAATGGATGGCGTGGGGCATTGCCCTAGGAGCCGTAGTGTGTGCCGGGGCGGCCGCGGTGATGATCTGGCGACGAGTGAGTGGCAGTGGACCGTGATAGGAGGGATCCGATGTGCGATAGGAGTAGTCTCGAGACCGTGTTATAAGAATACCCCCGCGAGAGACCCTGTCTCTCTGCCTCGTCGATGCATCCGCATTCCCTCGATCTGTATAACTATAGATACTGCGGCACGGCCAAGCTCGGCACGACCGGAGTTAAGCCGGCGCCCCGCCAGGCACGAGACTTCCACGTCTCCGCTCACTACCCCGGACCTCCGTTGGCTTCGTGCCTTCCCTCTCGTTCTCCCCTTCCCTGTCGATTGCCGATAGATCTCGTCCTGCCGTGCTGCCTCGACCTCTGCATTGCAGGTTCTTGGCGCATCTCCCATCCTCGCTCTCTTGTGTGCGGGTCTAGGATCGGCCCATTCAGAGCGCTCCATTGCGCATTGCCGCCTCAACCACGACTGCCGCATTCTCACGCCTGACCCATTGTTCCTACGGACTAGAACCAAATAGGTCTGTCGACTGCAGAAGACCGGCACAGATTGGCGCAAATCTATACCCAGAAAGCTCCGCCCAGCTATTGCTAGGTAGTCCCTTGTTTGCAGACAGCCTTTCGTCCTGTGTCGCACAGCGTTTGTCCTGGTCCAAATTGAGACCATAAGCTCGCAGTCATGTTGTAAGACAGCCCCCACCCTAATGTACTTTTAGTGCGTTATCTGTTGTGCTGCAGAGCTATCTCTGTGAGCTATACTCAAAACGTCACTGCGAACTTGCGCCCGAAAAGACGTCGGAGCACGTCATGACCGCCTTTTCGACGCGTCTGCATAGTGTCATACGATACAGCTGCAACTCTTTCTTGCTCTTCTTCACTTACTGACCCGATCCCTAGCGTCTTACCACCACCTCCCCCCCGCTATACGATCCCTATCGCCTACGCGGCCGGGGCGGCGAATGGCATGGCAGTCCCTGTCGTCGAAACGAATAACACCATCTCCCACCCGGAGAGTGGCTGTCCATTGCAGGTCGGCGAAGGTATGTAGTCGAACGGCGATGCTTCACCCACATAGTCTGTCCGATAAGAAAACTCGCTCCTGATTCTGCCCGAGCGGAGCATTTCACTGACATTAACCTTTGCCGCAGGAACGTACACTCTCAAAGATGACCTCTTACTTGCGACACCACCGCCTCATCCATCCGAGGCGCCCATAGTCAACCCAAACCCTCTTGCGACCGTTCCGACCCCTCCGACATCCGGCGTCAAGTTGTCCCTTGTCAGTCTCGACCCTCGCAAGAGGCCTCCCACCTTCTTGAAGACGGCTGTCACGTCTCCCACGTTTGGGGATGGAAACCCTGCTCTCGCACAGCCTGCACCCCCGGCCAAGGATGCATCGAAAAGGCGCAAACCCAAGAATAATATCATTAAGAGCAGCTCCTCTTTTGTTTCGAGGGTTATCACTCATGAAACCTCCGCGAAGCGGCTGAGTGATCGCGATCCGAATGGCGTCTTTGCATTTGCCAATATCAACCGAGCATTCCAGTGGCTGGATCTCAATTCGGCTCAGAAAGAGGAACATCTCACCAAGGTTCTCTTCACGAAGGCCCACATGCTCTGTCACGATATCAATGAGTTAACCAAAACCTCAACCCATCTGGATATCGTCATGGGCTCGTCTGCCGGTGATATCATTTGGTACGAGCCCATGTCGCAGAAGTATGCCC